>NC_140584.1:364737810-366213854 GCF_964204655.1 Triturus cristatus | reverse complement strand
GGCTGAAAAGCTTCGGCTCAACCTCTCCAAACGTTTATTGCTTTCTATAACTTGATTTTAACATGGGAGCAACAATTGTATCCAGTCACAGTTGAAGTGTTTGGGGCCTATCTGATGAATACCTTTCTTTCACCTACACTCTTGACCTTGTAGTCATGTAGTACTTCTAGAGCTTTATACATAGAAGCATCTACCCCTATCTGGACCACAACCATTCCTTTGTTACTGGTTCTGAAACATCACCCCCTTCCTGTCTTTTTTCAAAAGCATCACTCCCTTGCTGGACCAGGAGCCTCGCCCCCTTCCTCGGAATGTAAGCCTAGCTCCATTCGTTAGATCTCAAGCCTCTCCACCTATGTACACCCTCTATCTGTACCAGAAGTATCACTTCCTTCCTGGAGCAGAAGCATCATCCCTTCCCTGAACCTTGGAACACCCACACATTCTCTACTCCTTGGATCACATGCCTCGCTCCATTCCTTGGACCACAAGCAGCATCCCCTACTTTTACCAAAAGCATCATCCCCTGTCTATATCAGAAGCATCATCATACCAGAAGGGCCATTCCTTTATTTCTTGGAGTAGAAGTGCCGCTCCTTTCTATGAACCAGAATCATTACCTTTCCATGGACTATAAGCACCACGTTCTATTTATACCAGAAGCATCATCCACAATATAGACCAGAAGCAGCATCCCAAAATCTATACCATGAGCATCATCCCTTCCTGGAGCAGAACTATCACCTCTTTCCTGGGCCACAAGCCCCACTTCCTACCTATACCAGGTCCTTCATGCCCTTCGATGGACCAGAAGCATTGTTCCCTTCTTGAACCCGAAGAATCGCCCTCTTCCTCAGAGCAGAGCATAGCTCCCTTCCTCGGGCCAGAAGCATTGCCCCATTATTTATAACGGAAACCTCACCACCTCGCTTGGACCCGAAGCATTCTGCCTCCGAGGACTAGAAGCCTAGGAGGTCCCCACTTAGGCCCAGACTGGACTATTGTAATACTCTGCATCAAAGGGGTGCGAGTCTGTCTTTGATGGTTCTTTGGTGTTGTGAATTGACATACAAGCACACCATGGGCAGGGAGGTGGGCTTCTTACTCCAATGGGATTAAAACCCTTCTCCATTTCTTGTTTGCTAGCGGAATGATAAAAGATTTGCATATGAGATCAGCATCGTTCAAAGGCCATACACACAGTGTGAGGTTTCACAATTGATTTTAAAACAAAGTAAAACGTGTCCCTTTTGTTGGCAATTGATCCACCGTGAAAACTTGTGTTGGGAAGGATGTAATTTGCTAATTTCTCGAATGCCTCTAAAAATGAATAGGGCTGAGACAGTCTTGTCAGTCTTGAATGACCTTAGTAAAATGTGAACTGAAGTCAGTCTGATTCTAGTTCTTTGTTACCTCACCGTCCAGCCAGCACTAGCTTGGCCTCCCTCAAACTGAGCCAGCCAAAAGCCTTAGACTGGGACTTGAACCCAAGACACGCTCACCTCGCACCAAAGGCTGTTGCCAGATGCTCATTGCGCCCTACAGGAGGAGTTTCCGTGTTGTATCTGACCCCTGTGCCAAAAATAGTACCACTGGCCCAGGGAACATTGGATGCTGGTAGAATTACTGTTATCTCGTCTAGGATAAACCTATGACTAATATCCTGCCTGTGTTTGTAATTAGATCATGCAGCAGATGTTGAGGCTTGGGTTTGTTGTAGGCGATGTTCTTTCTTAAATACATGAACTAGTTGCCTGCAGCTGTCACCGTGTTGGGAGTTCACATGGCGCCGACAGAATGCAGCTTCTGTGCTCAGATGTTTGAGAATTGATTCATGGCCTGTAGCCTGAGCTGTTTCAGTGATTTGCGCAGTTTTTGTGTCTGTTGACATGGAACAACTTCGGTATCCAGGTCTCGCCGGCAGACAGGTTTATAATGTATGATTATTTGGACCTATTTGGACGCACCAATACTTAAAAGTGGGGTTTGGGTCAGCCTATTGCTTACCGTTGTTTTGCTTTCTTGTCAATCTCATTTGCTTGCTTCTTATTCAATGGGTTTGCTTCATCTTATGTGTGTGCCTCTCCTGGAGCAGAGCTTCTTTGGCATCCTTTTCATTGGATGGCTTATTTCCTTACACTGCTTTCTTTCAGGGAACTACTTTTTCCTTCCTCACTCCAAGGGAGTGCGTGAGCTTTCTTGCTCGCTCGCTCCCTCCAATGCTGCTTCCCCACTCAAATCGCCATCCCTCTGCTTCCCCACTCAAATCGCCATCCCTCTGATTCTGTGTCGCTGCCCCCCCCCTCACAGCTCGTCTGTTGCTTCCCTTGCCCTTCCCTTTATTGATACTTTAAAAACCTCACCTCCCTGCCCCATCCAGCTTCTGTTTCCATTACCCCCTGCCACTTCAGCCCATCCACTCATTGCTATGTAATTTAACTTGCACTGCACGCCGCCTGCTACACCGCCACACATCATTGCTTTTTTTGCTGATGTTGAACAGCCGTTTACCTTTTCCGGATGCTGAACAGCATCAACAAAAAGCATTGGCAAAGCCAAATGGTGAGTCTTACTGGCTTTGCCAACGCTCATCCCTACTTCTACTTACTTAGTGAAGCCAGCAGCCGATTTCAACACATCTCTGCTAAAATGCCCTATGGAAGGCAGAATACCTGGAAACAAGCATAATCGGATTAAATATTGCCGAACAGTTCCTGATGCACTAGCTAGTCGGGAGCTATTGGTTGGTCTTTCCTCCTCATCTTCCTCTACCTCCTCTCTCTCTTCCCCCAAAGAAGACCACTTAAACGCTAGAAAGACAGTAAGAACAATGAAAGTTGTACCTCCTTGAGTGAGCTCCAATCCTAGACGTGACTAGGAAGAGCTTTTTATAGGGCACTTGCACCCAAAAGAATTGAATGGTTGCCCTCCTGCTCGCAAACATTTAAAGCAGGTGTGGGCATAAGACGCAACTTCAGAAGTAGAGAACGTTCTTGGGAGCACACTTGAATGAGTTTTTAAAGTAGTCTGGGGATAGACCCCAATATGGTGCTGTGGACCAGGGCTTTACATTGAATTCTTGCAGGGACAGGCAGCTAACGTGCTCCTTTGAAGGCACATTTAATATTGCTCGATTTCGAGTTCAGAATGACATGCAATTTCTATTTGATTTGTTCCTTTGGCACTGGCAGCTCGCTGGGGTTCATCGAGAATGAGGCAGATTCCCTGCAATAGGTTCATCAATTAACAATATTCTGTTAAGATTTAATAATCGTCACATGGCTTACAATTAACAAGGGCATTAGAGTACTAGACATTACATAATAAAAAAACAGAACTCATGATGAATTGGGGAGAGGAGCATAAGGAGAAAGAAAACATGGTGTAAAATAGCACAAAGTGAAGCAAAATCACAGCGTAATCAAGTATAGGTGAACACTAAGATAAGATGCTAGAATGTATATTGTTAAAAGGAAAGACAACTACGTTCATACCTCTTTTTGTAAAGTTAACCCATTCCCAGCAAGCATGGCCACCAAAGACTTACAATTCAAAGACATTGATTACTGCCCAAGGCCATCAAAGTATCAAACACATTAAAATAGAGGGATGAAAACGTAACTGAATTTAGATGGATGTCTTTTGACTGTCTGTATAGAACACTGTCCGAAGTTTTATCTTTGGCAGTGGAAGAAAAGCTGTCCTGTCCCAACAGAATCCTCTCCTCAAGGGATTTAAAGTTTTGCCTGAAATTTGGTGGAGTCTACGGGCAACAATTCCGTCTTTTAGTGGTTGAGGTTTGGCTAATTCTTATTTGTCCATAGTTCGACTACCTGGAATATCAGATTCGTTCTGCCTACATCGTAATCCGGATGGTGGTAAAAGCCTGAGTTTCACCTGCATGGTTAAAACAAGCATTTACAATGCAATGGTCTCGGCATTGGTAAAGTTAGAGCTATTGGCATTGCTCATGACAATGCCGTTTTAAAAACAAAAACATAAACAAAAATAATGTCATGAGCAATGCCAATAGCTCTAACTTTACCAATGCCGAGACCATTGCATTGTAAATGCTTGTTCCATTTAGAGAGCTATGGCACACAGCTTGTGCTGGATTGTTCTTACTGGAGCAAAACCACCACGGATATAGTTGAGTCCATCTGGAGTGGACAAGAAACGATGGACTTGAATGCGAGTCTGACAGACTTCAGTACAGAAGAAATCACAATTGATCCAGCCGTCACCATTTGTTGTATTTTCAGCAGCAGGTGCATCAATTCTATTCAGGATGGCATTCCTGCACGTCCACTGATACGGCAGATTGTATGGTGCGCGTTCATGGCATGATCTACAACTGCATTGTATTTGTTTGCTCCCACTGGCTAATCCGATATGTGGTCTGGATGATAATGCTTATTATGGTATATTTAAACACCAGCAACATCAAGGGCCTGAACAACTGGCATAGCGCAGGTAACATGAAATTGAAGCCCACGAGACACTGCATCAATATCATGTTACTGCAAGGCACAAGTTCAAGCAGCTCTGGCATAGAAATGGCTAGGAGGGGGGCTCCCAGAGGATTTTCTTTGTTCACTACCAACTCTACAATCAGCACCATAATGACACATAAGATGAAGGCTTCTTTAACGAGGATCAGATGATAAATGTCGATCGATTCATGCTGGGAGTTGGAAAAGGCAGAATTCACTCTATTGATATTTACGTGTACATACTGAAGTGGGATTCTACTATTTTTGAAACAGCACCCAGTACACAAATCAGTCTCGTGGACACGGAGTTATTTCGGGAGGTGTCTTCAACATGTCTCTAGACAAATCTGGCTGCACTTCCCGCTCTCTTTACCTACAGTGGGAATGGCGATCTAGATTGTGGAACTCTATAGCTGGGACAGTGATAGTTAAGAAGTATTCTCAGGAGACGCTGTGGGTATTATTTGCGCATTCAACCTCACTTAAGACAAAAAGTGTGAAGAAAAGGCCTGCTGTCTACTACCCTACACGAAGCAATTGAACGATAAGTCACAAAGTATCCAAAATGGGGTAAGATAAAATAAATGTGGCAGACCCAGTGAATTTTCGTGTGACTGCATCAGGCAAGTAAAACGCGCTGACACTGGCTGACGTGAAAGCAACCTACGCATGACTCCGAAATGTAATAAATCCCTTACATCAATTTAAAGGTAAGCATTTCATATGTATCGTTCTGAATGGATCTTTAAAAATAGCTATCCTTCAAATCCTGGGGATGGGGGTACAGCAAAGCAAATAATGTACGTAAGGAATACGAATTGGGCTTACTACCTTTGAGCTATAAGTCTAAGATACGTGTCAGTCCGCTGACTTAAAGACCAGTGTGGCCTTTAGAGAGAGTGAGGTTTTCGGCAACGGTGGCGTTCACTGCCTCAATTTACGTTGGGGTTTAATCGTACGTCGTATGAGGCTATAACTGTAATTAAAAACGGACGTTTCTTTGCTCCCGGGGAATAGCGACGCGCACCAGGGCCTCTAGTCTTGACTGTGAGAGGTGGGGGTGGCAGAGAATACTCACAGGGTCTTGGGCAGCTCGTCGTCCATCATGGCGGGGTGGCTGAGGGGAACTGCCCGGGCGTGAGGTGAGGAGTCGGTAGCGTGTCCCCGAAGCTCCCACAGGCCTTGAGTTCGGCCCCAGCGGCGTTGAGGTGAAGCAGAGGCGGCGGCAGATTCTGTAGGCCGCGGCGCTTCTCCAAGACAATAAGCGGCGCACGCGCTTCCCTCACACACACACAGGTAAGACACAGAGAGAAGGGGGGGTGGGGGGCAACCGTCACAAGATGGCGGGCAGGGAAGGAAGGAGACCACGCATGCGTGGGTCGGAAACAAGCATCCAAGAGCGTCACGTAATGGGCTGCGCAGAACACCGTATAATTGTGTCTTTGCTAGCGCCATCATGGAGTTAGGCAAAATGTAATTTCTTAATGTAGAACGCTCGTTCGCTCTTGGAAAGTGACAAAATAAGAATCCCTTCGCATGTGACACGTTCGATGTTGCAGCTATACTTTTGCCAATCTTCTATCCAGCGAAGAATGAACTCCAGTTCTGACCGTGCGAGCTAAAAAGTTAGTTGTGGCTACTAGATAGAGGTCCCTTATTGGATACACTGTTACTAGCTGTCTGGATATCACTGGAGCAAAGTTGTTGTAGCCGCGGGGGTTTCCCTTTCAATTTCAGCTCCATTGGTTGGATTTCGCGGTTGTCATTGAATTTTGCCCCACACTCAAACCAGCAAACTAGATCGAACAGGTACACACCATCGAAAGATGAGGGGAAAAAACAGTTTGTTTAGGCAAGGCAGCACTCGTAGAGTGAAAAACAAGTAAAGAGGGCACCGGAAGACACCACCGCTTTTCTCCGAGGCAGCGCAGAAATGCCTCGGAGAAAGGCAGCGTCCTTTTCGGATTCGGGGGCGTGTTTTGCTGTTGTCTCCTCCTTGAGACTTCTCGCAAAAAACACGCCCCCCGATCCGAAAAGGACGGGCCTGTTTGGAATGACTGACCTCTTCTCCAATGGCTGGCCAGTATTCAAGAGGCCAGCCAATGGAGAACAGGGGAGAAGAGGGGCGGGTTCAAGCCCCTCTTCTCCAAGTCATTAAATCTCGGAGCGAGACTGCGCAAGCGCAGCCTTCGCAGCCGAGACCTAAAAAAGAGACTGTCTGGTTTGGAAACAATTGGCAGGGGTGTAGCATGGGGTGGGGGTGTATGGGGTGTTACACCTCTCTAAAAATGGTATTCTCTGTAAATAGTTGGGTACAAGTGCTTTGAGATGGGCATGGTGAAGTGTCTGTCAGTTTTCACTTGGGATTTGTTTTACACATATGCATGCACGCACACACTCACACTTTGTTTTGAATGCCTTCAAAATATTGATTAATTAAAAAAAAAAAGTTTTAAATGCCCCTAAAAATCCACCCATCCCTCTCTATCCACTGCCCCTTACGCTCTTTCATGTTTTGCTTCTCATAGAATGTGTTTTAGCAAGATATCTGTGTGTGATTGTTAGGAAACCTGAAGTTCACCCCCCCCCCCCTCCAATCTTAATGATCAAGCTATGCCCCTTGAAAATTGGTGTATGGCCTTCATGTAGATGTTCAATAGTGAAAGGAACAGGTAGAATCCTTGCAGGATCCATCAGTTGACCAAACAGGGCTGGTATGAAGAGTCCTCCACCAAGGCCCTTGATTGCTTATTGTTCAATAAAGAGTGGAACTAGTTATCCGTTCTGCCCAATACCCCCACCAGTTCCACACATCTGGAAAAGAAAGCACCCCTCCAGTTCAATTTTGCTTGTTTCCTCATCCATGACATTCATGCCTTCGTAGCCAGTGGTTATCAGGGAAAGTCATTCACATATAAATCCAAAGTATTTTGCTCAGTATCTGAGAAGAACATTTTATCAGACGTCATGCACTCCAGATAACATTTGTCACATAAGCAATTTTTTTACAGTTTGTTAAAAATAGATCTCTATTAACCTTACTGTGAATTCATCTGACGCCGTATGTTTTATTTATTTTTGCAAGTAAGGGCTACCAGTCTCAACTTGCCTAAACATGTCCAAGAATATGCCAACGCTTATTTCCACTTCCATTAAAGACCTGTCTTTTCAGAACTCCTCTATCATACAAACATATTAGACAATGAGGTAAGGATTTCAGTACCACAGACAAATCACATTTTTGCCTGTGTTTACACTTCCCATTCACTGAAAATAGGGGATATGCTGCTATCATTTTTAGGTCGTAGCCTACTAGACTGTATAGCTATCTGGTTTGCTAAAGACATCTTGGGGTCATTCGGTAACCCCCTCTAGGAATACATTCCACTCATTGCTTACCAATGACTTTGTGGTTTGTAACTCACAGTTGCTTGCTTTCTATTTACTGGCTTTATTTGTCTTAGACAGTCTAGCTTGAGTTTGCCCTCATGAAGAGCTGTATCCTTCCAAGTGCTCCCTTTCTATAAACAGGCCTTTAAATCTGGTTATCTTGCTACATTTGCTGTGCATTCAAAGACAGAGGTCAAATGTCAGGCTCTGTCTTCTTAGGGAGGCTGGTGTTTACTTTTCTTTCTCTGACTTCAAAGTGAGAAGCTTTATGTGACACTCTTGCTTGAAAGGCTTTTTTTAAAATTTAGTGCAAGGAACAGGTAGAATCCTTGCAGGATCCATCAGTTGACCAAACAGGGCTGGTATGAAGAGTCCTCCACCAAGGCCCTTGATTGCTTATTGTTCAATAAAGAGTGGAACTAGTTATCCGTTCTGCCCAATACCCCCACCAGTTTCACACATCTGGAAAAGAAAGCACCCCTCCAGTTCAATTTTGCTTGTTTCCTCATCCATGACATTCATGCCTTCGTAGCCAGTGGTTATCAGGGAAAGTCATTCACATATAAATCCAAAGTATTTTGCTCAGTATCTGAGAAGAACATTTTATCAGACGTCATGCACTCCAGATAACATTTGTCACATAAGCAATTTTTTTACAGTTTGTTAAAAATAGATCTCTATTAACCTTACTGTGAATTCATCTGACGCCATATGTTTTATTTATTTTTGCAAGTAAGGGCTACCAGTCTCAACTTGCCTAAACATGTCCAAGAATATGTCAACGCTTATTTCCACTTCCATTAAAGACCTGTCTTTTCAGAACTCCTCTATCATACAAACATATTAGACAATGAGGTAAGGATTTCAGTACCACAGACAAATCACATTTTTGCCTGTGTTTACACTTCCCATTCACTGAAAATAGGGGATATGCTGCTATCATTTTTAGGTCGTAGCCTACTAGACTGTATAGCTATCTGGTTTGCTAAAGACATCTTGGGGTCATTCGGTAACCCCCTCTAGGAATACATTCCACTCATTGCTTACCAATGACTTTGTGGTTTGTAACTCACAGTTGCTTGCTTTCTATTTACTGGCTTTATTTGTCTTAGACAGTCTAGCTTGAGTTTGCCCTCATGAAGAGCTGTATCCTTCCAAGTGCTCCCTTTCTATAAACAGGCCTTTAAATCTGGTTATCTTGCTACATTTGCTGTGCATTCAAAGACAGAGGTCAAATGTCATGCTCTGTCTTCTTAGGGAGGCTGGTGTTTACTTTTCTTTCTCTGACTTCAAAGTGAGAAGCTTTATGTGACACTCTTGCTTGAAAGGCTTTTTTTAAAATTTAGTGCAAGGAACAGGTAGAATCCTTGCAGGATCCATCAGTTGACCAAACAGGGCTGGTATGAAGAGTCCTCCACCAAGGCCCTTGATTGCTTATTGTTCAATAAAGAGTGGAACTAGTTATCCGTTCTGCCCAATACCCCCACCAGTTTCACACATCTGGAAAAGAAAGCACCCCTCCAGTTCAATTTTGCTTGTTTCCTCATCCATGACATTCATGCCTTCGTAGCCAGTGGTTATCAGGGAAAGTCATTCACATATAAATCCAAAGTATTTTGCTCAGTATCTGAGAAGAACATTTTATCAGACGTCATGCACTCCAGATAACATTTGTCACATAAGCAATTTTTTTACAGTTTGTTAAAAATAGATCTCTATTAACCTTACTGTGAATTCATCTGACGCCATATGTTTTATTTATTTTTGCAAGTAAGGGCTACCAGTCTCAACTTGCCTAAACATGTCCAAGAATATGTCAACGCTTATTTCCACTTCCATTAAAGACCTGTCTTTTCAGAACTCCTCTATCATACAAACATATTAGACAATGAGGTAAGGATTTCAGTACCACAGACAAATCACATTTTTGCCTGTGTTTACACTTCCCATTCACTGAAAATAGGGGATATGCTGCTATCATTTTTAGGTCGTAGCCTACTAGACTGTATAGCTATCTGGTTTGCTAAAGACATCTTGGGGTCATTCGGTAACCCCCTCTAGGAATACATTCCACTCATTGCTTACCAATGACTTTGTGGTTTGTAACTCACAGTTGCTTGCTTTCTATTTACTGGCTTTATTTGTCTTAGACAGTCTAGCTTGAGTTTGCCCTCATGAAGAGCTGTATCCTTCCAAGTGCTCCCTTTCTATAAACAGGCCTTTAAATCTGGTTATCTTGCTACATTTGCTGTGCATTCAAAGACAGAGGTCAAATGTCAGGCTCTGTCTTCTTAGGGAGGCTGGTGTTTACTTTTCTTTCTCTGACTTCAAAGTGAGAAGCTTTATGTGACACTCTTGCTTGAAAGGCTTTTTTAAAATTTTTTATTTCAAATACTTTATTGGATTTTCACAATAAACAAAAATTACATGTTTGGAGAAATATACGAACTGATCAATCGACCCAATGTTATATGAAATCAAAGCGTAAGATTTTGCAAAAAGTCAATAATTAGTAATCCAAGAGAATTCTCTAAATTATCTACTGTTTTTTTAATGGGTGAAAGGCCTTTTTCTAACAGAAAATATCAGAATTAAGAAAGCACAGATAAACCGAATTTTTTGTAATTCTGAAGTGTGGTGGAAAGAAATTATATTAATATGACCAAAACAAATCAATACACTAGAACTAGATGAAGACATTTCTACACATTTTTTGTGTGCTGTATACTTCTATCAGTAAAACTGTATATCTGTGCAAATATAATGGTCCTTTCAATTTCAATTGTGATGGCAGTGCACTACCACACCATTCATACTCCACTTTATGCCACTCCACTCTGCACCACTCCTTTCCACGACACTCTGCGGCACGCCACTCTATGCTGCCCACTTTACACCTATCCACGCCACTCCACTCTGTCTCTGCACTCTACACCACTCCATTCTATGCCACTGCACTCTACGCCTCTCTGCTGTGCACCACACTGCTTTGTCAATGCACTCTACACCACTTTGTACTCTTCGCCACTGCAATCTATATCACTTTGTCACTCCGCTCTATGCCACACTACTGTGCAACATTGCACTCTATGCCACTGCACTCTACTCTGTCCCACTCCTGTTTCCTCTCAACTACACCACTCTAATCTACTCTGCCTTACTGCACTCCACCCTGCACCACTCCCCTCTTCGCCACTTCCCTCTACTCTGAAACAATCCACTCTATGCACTGCACTATATGCCACTCTACTCCAGTGAACTCTGTCACTCTACTCAAAACCAAGGCACTCTATGCCAATCTACTCTGCACTACTGCACTCTACACCACTCTACTCTGCAACACTCTACACCACTGTATCTTTAAGCCACTCTGCTCTTCACTGCTGCACTCTACGTCATTGCACTCACTACCACTATGTTCTACGCTGCACCACTGTACTCTATGCCACTTTACTCTACTCTACACCGCTGCACCCTACGACACTCTCCTCTGCAACACTTTTCTGTCTGCCACTATACTCTGCGCCACTG
The DNA here is from genome assembly GCF_964204655.1 of Triturus cristatus. Taxonomy (NCBI): domain Eukaryota; kingdom Metazoa; phylum Chordata; class Amphibia; order Caudata; family Salamandridae; genus Triturus; species Triturus cristatus. Next base: position 366,202,440 of record NC_140584.1, on the reverse strand, counting down.
CACTCTCCTCTGCGCCGCTCAACTCCACTCTATGCCAATGCACTCTATGCCACTCTACTCTGCATCATTCTACACCACTGCACTCTGCAGCACTCCACTCTAAGCCCCTGCACTCTACTCTGCACCACTCCATGCAATTCTACTCCACTCTGTGCCACTGCACTCTAGTCTTCTCCACACCACTCTTATCTACGCCACTGCATTCTAGAATGCTGCAACACTCCACTCTCAACGCCACACTCCTCTATGCCACAAACGTTTAGCCCTGCAGATGTACAGCATGGCTATAACACACTGGCAAAGCCAGTAACTCTTGCATAGGAAAACCTACTGGTTTTGTCAATGCAAGTTTCAGTAATTAGTGCCATCACGGATTGTGACATTAGACTGCTGCCTAACCTTGTGTAATGGAATTTCTGACTCTGACTGGACTTTCCTGTTCATCCTATTTGCTTTATAGCCGCAACCCCGTTCACTGGTCCAAATTGCCAGAACACCGTTACTCTAGATTTGCCAACAGCCAGAGTTATAATTTGTCCATTTCTGTAGTAAATTAAGGACAGTAGTTTTATATAAGTTCTTTATTAATTCTAATATAATCACTAATGCCCCATAAGTATTATTTTATGTTTTTTTTTTTTTATAAATCTTTTTATTAAACAGACTTAACATCAGGTACAGTGCCGCAAAGGTCAGGAAGGAGGTTACAGAGGATTCAAATATACGTATAGGTACAATAGAATGGGTCAGTGGAAATCACGGAGAGGGGGAATCATCGCTGTTCAGGTCACGGGGAGGAGTACAAATTCCGCCACGGTAAGTATTCCAGGGAGCCCACATCTTAGACCATTTCCGGGGGCAGCCCCGGGCCATATACACAGTCTTTTCTCTTAGCATACACCAATCCAGGTCTTTTTCCCAATCTTTAATCGTGGGTGCATGTGAGGCCCCCCAGAGCTGTGCTATATTCCTCTTGGCGATCATGCAGCCGAGTGTGACCCATTGCGTGGCATGCGTGTTAAGGTCGGTTGGTTCCCAGATGTTGAGGAGGCATCTGGGTGCTTCTAGCTTGATTTCGACCTCCAATGTTTGGCTCATGACTATGTGGATTTTACGCCAGTATTCCTGGATTAGTTCACAATGCCAAATAATGCGCATAAATGTGCCCATCTGAGTACACCCTCGTCTACAAGACCCGTTTGTCAGTCCATCCATGTGTACCAGTTGGGGACTCGTTATATAAATCCTGTGCAGGATCTTTAGTTGCACTAGGCAAAGCCGTGCCGGGATCGCAACGGTCTTGGGGGAAGAGAGCGCCATCTGCCAGCCTTCGTCATCTAGTTCGACTCCATCTCCAGTCCATTTCTCACGTAGTGACAATAAAGGGTCGTCCATGTTATTGATGAGCTTGCGATAGGTGAGGGAAATAGCCTTTTCGGGTAGGTGACCATCCAATAGTCTGTCCTCTAGAGGGGAGCTATCTGGTAGAGGGGAGTTAAAGGGCACTGTTGTCTGTAGTGCGTGACGGATTTGGAGGTACCGAAACCGCTCCGTCTCCGTGAGGGAGTATTGACTTTGGAGAGTGTCAAAAGACTTCACGCCCTCTGTGCTCCACAGGTCCCTAATGTGGGAGATACCAATCAGGTCCCACTTGTCGAAACCCTTGGAGTGACCCAGGTCTCCTAGCTTTTGCGAATCCCATAGGGGAGTGGTGAGAGTCAATCTATTGCTCCAACCGAGTGATTTGGTGGCGGCATGCCAGATTTTGACTGTGTGATTGGTAGGACCAGTAAGTGGGTATCTGTCTGGTTTGGAGTAAAGTGCGCGGGTGAAGGTCTCATTCAGAAGGAGCCATCGGTCCATATTGAATCCTGGGTCGTCAGGGCGGCCATAGATGCAATGATTAATTGCCGTAAGGTGTGCTGCCCAGTAATATTTTTTAATGTCGGGTAGCCCGATACCACCGTCATACCAGCTGAGTGTTAATTTTTGTAGGGCAATACGCGGTCTCCCACCCCATAGAAGGTCTCGCTGGAGCCCTTCAATCTCTTTAAAATATGACTCCGGGACAGGATCGGCCGAGTTTTGTAGAGCATATAGGAAACGGGGTAGGGAAATCATTTTAAAAAGGGCCGCCTTGCCCAATAGTGAGAGCGGGAGCATCTTCCAATTCATGATATCCCTTTTGAGTCTCTGCAGGGGGGGACAAGGTTACGGGCATATCTGACCGAGGGGTCAAGAGAAATAAATACTATTATTTTATGTTTGTGTTGTAAAATCTGTACTATATTTTTCACTAGGCTGTTAGGTCAAGATGTAAAGGTATTATACACCCACTAAGGTGAGCCCGCACAAGCAGAGAAATGTTCCCTGTATAAACATGCGATTCCCTCCCTAGTCCTTAATAACCTAAGAAAAGATTAATATGGAGGTGGAGAAGGAAGGAAGGAAGATCCTGCAAGCAGAGTTAATGCATTTAAAAAAAAAAAATTAAGTGCCAGCTGATTGTTTATGCCTTTATATTCTGGAGGGGCTTGGGCTGGTAGCTGAGTAATAACGTCAGTAAAAGTCCTCAATATTCATGTTTTTTAACATCGAAGTTCACCATATGCTTGCTTTAATACTAGTTTAGAAAAAACTTAAAAAGCTCTAAAATACTTTTAGAGACTTCCTCTTTTATTTTCTGTTTTAAGTTATTGCTTGATAGAGCAAATACTATTAGTTTTTACTGAGTTTCCTCTTTTTTCTGGTCTTAAAATAAAATTACAAGTCAAAGCGGTACAATTATGGCTGGCTTAACTCATATAGAGGGGCATATTTATTTAATAATTACACAGAGCAGCAAGTAACCTTGCTAAGCTGCATGATAGGGAAAAGGCAGTTATGAGCAGTACTTAACAATATTCGGTGTATTCCTATCATTTCCCAGTGCTGGCGCACAATGTGCAGCCTAGCGCCAACGCAGGGACCCTTGCACCATGGTGCAGTGTGCCTGCATTGTAAGCAGGATTGTTTTTGTGCAGGAAGGGACACCTTCCTGCATAAAAACAATCCCGAAGCATATTTCTCTTTCTATATACTGCACAATGCAGCACACATACAAAGAGAAAATAAGGGGGAGAAATAAAAATATTTCTCTTTGGTACGCTTCTCCTGGGGAGGTGTAGCATTTTGACACATTCCCAGGTTTATACCAGTAATTGTAAATCTGGAAATGTGCTAAAATCCATGGGTGGGTGCGTGGGAAAACCCACGCTTCTCCCATGTAACGTCTCCCTGTGGTGGTGAGTAACGCAACACAGCAGTTTGCACTGCGTTGCATTACACTAGATTTATCAAGGCTTGAGAAATCAAACTTAAGAGTTGCGTCACTCTTGCGCCACATTGCGTGGCGTAAGGATGATGCAACTGCTACACAAATTTGCCCCCTGGGGTATTATAAGGACCAGTGTCAATGGTATAATCGGGATAGGCAAACTCAAGCCTTTTCACTACTGCTCTTTAAAAAAAAATTGCCAACAAGTAGTACTCCGTTCCGTATTTGCTTTTACTACCAAAAACACATATTGTGCCCCAAGAAATACTTTTTGGTATTTGGTTAGTTTTTGCACCCAATTCCAAACTTTGCCCATGTATGGTTTCAGCGCTAGGTAATCTTGTCAACGCATAGTTTTGTGCACACTGTTTCTCTCAAGTTTAACCTGGAGGAATTTTTCAGTGCAAAACACCTTCTACGCGTATCAATATGTGGAAAACCCGTCATTATAAAACGAGATATAACTCGTTGTGTCCTATTTTACAATTCCCCAGTACTCCGAATGCAGCTATGACTGGATTGTTAAGAACAGCATGTTCAACTGAGTAACCCGGCTTTGTGATTCAGAACAGGCAAAGTTTAGCCCTCTTGGTATAATTGAATTATCACTAATTTTAATATATCGTTTCCATGAAATATCAAATTTAGTACCTCAAGTTGTACCTTCAGCACAACAAGAGATCATGTTGTCGATTAGATTTAACCAGTGCTGCTGTGTAACTTGGATGTAGACTAGAGCATTCTCATGATTTCACATAATAAAAAGGAGACCTTCCAGACACACACTTAACGAAATATTGAAGCCTCTGGAAACCAACATTTTTTCTGTGAACCGTTTTCTAAGATGGCGCCCATTTGCTTCCCATTAGAGTACAGCTCATGTGACGTCTCTGTCTCATTGCAACGGACTCGTCAGTCAGCACGTGGCATCTCGCGGGGCCATGAAATAGCAGGGCAACTGCTGAGAGAATGTTGAACATGATAAATGACGAACCAACCTGCCGCTGCGGAAAAGGACGGCTAATCCACGCGACCTTTAGAAACACTGCCACATGCATGTGCGGCGCGCTCTTCGCCGCTGATCTGTTTCATGATGAAAACAGCTTGAGCTCGCCAGCGACTGTTCCCAATAATAGGATCGTTTGTCGACATAATATGCTCGGACTGTAGTGAAGGATGTGAGAAGGAAAAAACAACACAAGCTCACCCAAAAACATATCCCCATCCACTGTATGCTCCAGTGCAATGCTTGTGTTCCTGTCCCATAAATGTATACCTCAGGAGCCCTGGAGGTCTCCTCACCAGGTAGCTGGTATCAGGACAAACTTTGAGCGCGTGCTTTATTGCAATTTTTTTGGGCACAGTTTTTGAGTGACAAAAGATCTTTTTACTATTTTAACTCCGTGCCAACTTGGATACAGGGGTATGAATAAACTACATATTTGTGCAGTAACACAATTTAAAAATTACTTGTGGTAAACTAGCTAATCACACTACAAAGACGGTCAGACCTATGATGACTGGTCATTTTTCCATGTTATAATTGCTAACACTAGGGATCACCTAAGGGAAAGAGATGGAGAAAAAAATGGGACGTTTGATTTCCTCATTTACTTTGAAGCTGGTGACATTTCGGACAGGAGGAAGCTAAAATGATGAGATAAAAAAATATGGAGAGACACGTCGGTAGTGTTGGAATATCAGCCATAGTGTGTGCGGGCTATGCACCCCTCCATACATACCCACTTGGACACCTTTACACACTAATCGAGCTATGTTTGCCAATCTCACATTTACACACACAAACACAGTCTCAAGCAGCATAGCTTCATTGGTTTTTCCATAGCTCCCTTACTGCTTTGTACGTTCTTTACTGTTGCAAACTCGGAGTTATTTTAATATTTTGGTGTTAAAAATCATAGTTTACTATAATTGCTGCAAAGCCCGGGCCATCACAGTACACACAAAGGCACAAACAAGACATTTACAATGTGCTAAGTAGGCACCATATAGGATGGAAAATGTATTTTACTCACTGAGTAAAAAAGGCAATTGAAATGCAGAATGTGCTTAACAAAGTACAATTTATGTCCTACTGCTCATCCAGTCCAGAACAGGATTATTTACATGAATGACTTAAGTTGTAGACCGACCCATTAGGAGCCGTACTTTGTCCAGTGAGATCCGAGCCCTAGGGTTCCACCTCACAGTTCATACACCGGCACTTAGCTGTCCATTAAGTAATAGCTTTGCCCTTGACTTCAGATATAGATTCCTTTCTTAATTAGGCTCACCCACCTCTTTTAGGTATGAGTTGCCATAGGACTCACGAGACGACACCTCTTTACTGATATTAAGCCGTCACCTGCATGGTAGGTAGTTGCCCACTGGTCAGGCAGCGATGTAAAGTGGATGACGAGGGTTTAGTGTAAAAAGGATTAGCAGTAAGTAATCCGCTATTACCACTCGCTGTCTTTCTCTTCGCAGTCATTATATGTGGAAGAAATACCAAATACCACATGACTTCCACCATGCTCATGGCAGAATAACTTTGCAACATGTGTCCTTTAGTGTGTGGAATGCAAAAAAGTGATGGATGGAATGCTTGAATTAATCTCAGACACTGGTAATTACTTGGACCTTATCCCAGTCCATCGTTTTTTTCCTGCCCACCATGCCTCCTCAGATTAGACGCAGTTATATGCAAGTCTGCCTTGGTCCTTCTCCAGTTGGAACAGTCCACAGGGCCTGACTGGCTGTAGCCGGCACCGGGCATTTCCCCGATGGGCCGGAGGGGTTGGGGCTGGTTTTGTGCCCGTGGGGGGCCACTTTTCTTACTGGGGGCTGGTTTTGCAGCAGTGCTGTAATATCGGCTCACTGTAAGAAAAGCAGGAGCAGTGCTTTATGCTAGCCCCCCATACCTCCAACCCCAGGGCCGTTTGAGCAGCAACATGTTAGGGCTTGTTGTTCCATGTCTGGCCCAGAGCCTCAACTGCTATGCCAGATTCTCTCTGAACCGTACTGCCAGATATTCATTATTTACATAGCACCAGAGTTCAAAACTCTTGTGCTAAGCGCATTGGTTGAATTCTCTCTACCGACAACCAAGACCTCGGTGTGCTCCCCGGGCAGAGTGTGGGCTACAAGCCTCTGATTTCTGGACTTTAACCGCATAATGTCTGCGATGGGGGACTGACCTTCTTATGTGTGAACGTTCTATACTACCTTTTTCAGGGGGCCCTCACACTGTCGTTCCCTGTAATTCCGTATCGCTTTGCTTAACATCTGAAGCTACAACTTGGTTCAGAAAAGAGCATGGAAAATCAATCAATGTAAAATCAATTGTGCAACATGAGTGTGCATTTCACCTTCATGAATGAGCTTCAAGGAAGAGCACTCTTTCAATGAGAGATGCTAGACTGTCAAGCTGTTAGCTGAATGCAAAATCATTATATTAAGCAGAAAGAGCCAAGGGTTGCATCCTCCCTCTCTGTCCAGCAGCCATAGTGGAAATCACCAATATATTTCTTACTTCCTTTCTGGTGACATAGAAGAACAAGCATTGGCATAGCCAATAGGTCTCGCTTTTGGGACCTTATAAGTGTTTAGCCATGCAACAGTTGCATAACTAAATACTTATAAGGTCCCAAAAGCGAGACCTATTGGCTATGCCAATGCTTGTTTCTGTTTATTACTGCTCTGTAGTAATGGCGGCGCACGGGTGCCACCATTACTACATAGAAGCAATAAACAGGAAAAAAAAAAACTGGCTCACGGAGAACAACGGCCGTGAAAGTGATCAAACATCAAAGCGGGCGCGAAAGTGAGGCGCGCGTGCCCGCGCACATGCCCTGTAGCTCTAAGCTACAGCGGTAGCACTTTTTTGAGCCCTCACAAAAAGTCTCGCCAGACCAGCGCATGTGCTGGGTCAGGCAAGACCTAAAAATAGCACATTTCATGATATATGTGAACAAGCCCCATGAGGGTGAAATGCGTCACGTCGGGTTTATGAAAATAATAAACCCCTTTTTGAATGACCCTTGGAATTGGTGGTCTTTGAAATTGCTCTGAGTACGCGATTGGAACTCCGTTGTCCAAACAAGATATATATATTCTCCCCCTCTCTCCTTGTCCCTCTCCAGAATTTCCATAGGAAGATAATTGAGTTAGTTCCCTTATAACTTTGGCACTGTTCCAGTCGTGAGGAAGCACCACCCTGAATACAGAGGGGCCGCAGAACATGGAACTTTCCGGAGTCCGGGAGCGGGAGAACAGACTGGCACAAACATTTCAGCAATCTTTTCTTCAGGAGCCCACCAGAGGGAAACAAGACATTAATGATTGCGCCTGCACAGAACCCACCAAGGGTAATAATATATTTTTCAAAGGCACCCTATGTTGTACTACACATCCCAGCATGCAAGGTCTTTCTCAACTATGAGGCCACTGGAGGGTGATTGCAATAAAAGACGGGCTGGTTGGATGGCTTTCTCTGTGCAGCTGCATGCCACTGCCTGTGAGCAAGGAGCTAGTCACTCCGAAACGCGTTAGGCTTTTAAATTCCCTGAATGCAAAGAATGCTGTCTGCCTGCAATGAAGTCTGCGTTGGTGTGCTCCTCGAACCGGGGAGAGTTTGTGATATATATACATACACATACTCCCCCTCCCTCCTTGTCCCTCTGCAGAATTTCTATAGGAAGATAATTGAGTTAGTTCCCTTATAACTTTGGCACTGTTCATAAAAATGTCCCTAAAAAATTAATCCACCTCTGTTCCTTTCTGGAATGTTTTGGGGTGATCTGTTAAGTGGGGGCCAAAAGAAAGAGTCGTCTCAAAACATTATTTTCCCATATTAATTCCTACAGAATATAGTTTGGGAAGAGACAGAAAAAACGGCTTAACTAAATTACCAAAGTTGGTAAAAAATTAGGACTTTTCTCAAAGTGTGCTTTTCATTTCTTGGTGTTAATCCATTCAGTCGTCTTCGAGAAATTCACATTTAAGGAGTTGCTTGGGTTATCATGAAAAGGTTAGAAATGTAGTGATAGCTGGATGGTTGGTCCTGCGGTATCGTAATTTAAACAAATAAGGGCTACAAATAAGGGCCTTTAATGGTCCGAGGCATCTTTTTCTCCCATCTATCTTTTTGTTACTGAGGGGCCAAACAATCTAATTGACTTAATCATGGCCATCCTGGCCAGTTATCTGTGGGCACTTTCAAAATGTGGAAGCACCTCACATCGATGTACCCAAACATTGCTGGGCTGAGAGCCAAAGAAAACCACCTGTTAATGTACTAAAATCCCAACACAAGCCGCAGCACTGCAATATGCGATATTTTACGACATACTGCAACAAATGTCACCAGGTGATCTCGTCAGGTAAGACTAACAGGAAAGTTTTTTCTGAAGGGGTGAGCATGCATTTAAATGAACACCGCCAACATTTGGAAAAAAAACACATAAGAAGTCAAAAGAAAAAAAAGTACAATATTATTGTTGTTGGTCCAGCCTATCTCAGAAATGGAAATCTTTTGTTCTCAGCCGCCTAGGCTTTAAGATCAGCTTATCAGGACCTTATCTGACCACGACTAATTCATCAAGGCAAAACAGGGGAGTTGATCCATTCTCCATCTTTCAGCTATGCACTGGAATACTGTAACCATGGCATCTGCAAATTATCCGCAATCTTTTATTATGCAGGAATGCTCTCAAAACGTGGCATTTCCTGCACGCTCTCTAACTTGATATGTGTGTGCTGACTTCTTCACCACACTGTTCTTGACTGTGCATGAATATCCATTCAAGGTTGAACAGGCGCATTTATAAATCTAGTTAACACAACATTATTCAGTTAATATTTTATTTAATAAACTTACAAAAAAACAAAAAAGGCTAGTTGACCCCCTGTGGCTAGTTCCAACCATAAAATTGACACCTCATGGAACCTTCCTGAGAACACCTTGTGAACCAGCTGAAGATCAGATGGAGACTGGACCTGCTGTCTGTGAGAGGAACCCTGAAGGATTAGACCTGTTCCCTCTTGTACCTAGGACAAAGATGTGGCCTCCAAGGGTCTGGTGGCTGAACTCCTGTGCGGCTACAGAGATCCAACAAGCTACAAGAGGCCTCTTTCATGAAGTGGCCAGTTAACCAATACCAAATGAACCTTACAGGCAGCATCTGATGGAGAGTCGTGGCCTTTAAGTGTTGTCTCCAAGAGCCTGGGAACCTTTTTTTTGTTTTTTAATTTGTTTATTGATTATCATCTTATATCACTCATAAACAGTTCAATCTCGAGCTTCCGCTCGCATAAATTGTCCCTAATACACAGTGCTCCTTACCCGATCTTTAATTAACTCATGGTTACAATTTGCGATGGTTCACCCACAATTTTCACCATCATATTTCCTTAACAAAGCACAATGTGGCAAGGTCAATAATAGGAAGTACATTCGGAAGTTCCGGATCATAATAAAGGAAACGAGCACAAAAACATAAAGCCTATACAATGCTACAACCCCTCCTCCCTCCCACCACCCCCCTCCCACAACTCCCCCGGCATGACTTATTAGCTGGAGACGTAACAGGGCATTCTGTTCTCTGCCCATAAGAGAATACCCTACAACTGAAAGGTACACATCAAACTTTCATAACATAGGACAGCTGGTAGTCTAATAGGGGCAGCATCTATTCTCCAACACCGTTCTAAACAGATAATGAGGAGGGCAGGTTTTGTGATTCACTAACCACCGAATCTACATCAGTATCAGAGTCTGTGGGTTTCAGGAGTTCCGTTAAGGCTCCCCAGGCACGGGCAGAGTTCATTGCCCTGTCGCTATGAGCTTGGTTAGCCGTTTGCAGTCGAAGAACCGCCTCGCACTCTGCCCACCGAATAAATTCAGCCTTCCACCTCTGCAATCTCGGCCCTCGCTGTGCCTTCCAATTAGCAGTAATTTCCCTTTTGAAGAGCCTGGGAACCATAACAGTGATCCAGAGGGGCTACTTTAGAAGCTTTGAAAAGTGGGGAAAAGTTTGGGATTTCCAAAACCTCTGGAGCCATCAGGTGACCCTGCGGCATAAGTGTCTGATTTGATGCATCATCCTCTGATACAATAGTATACACATAAAGTGATACTTCACATGGATAGCTTGCTTACATTATATGAAAATATATAAAGAAAACACCAGTCATGTGATCCTTGTGGCCTTCCTTTAACCATCATTTTTCAATTATTTTAAGATCATTATATTTCATCAAAACCATATGGATCTTACACAAAAATCAATTACTTTTAACAGAGAAAAAGCACTTATAAATAATACAGTGTAAAGTAATAAAAAGGACAAAACCTTCTTCAGGTCAAGGGAAAAACAAATGCCAATTCCTTATGTTATTATATAGATAGTCTCAGAATCATGAATTTATTCTGCTCACTTTTCCAAATGTCCAGGGGAAACCAGACAAAGCCAAGTTGATTCTATGGCGGGCTGCGGGCTTTTTTTGTTATTATATTCCTTCACAGAACTTGCACTCCAGTGGGTTATTTTGAAAGTACATTGTGTCCCTGGGAAATGTGTTGACACGGTTCGCCTCAGTCTGATTGAGGGGTAAGAATTCCTCTGATACAGTTTAAGGCGTGCCCTGTTGCAGGATTTTGACATCGATAAAAAGGACTAAGTCAGGAGGTAAAATCTTTGACTGGGATGAACCTGTTTGGCTTTCCCGATCTGTGCACCAAAGCAGTTGGCTTGAAGTCCTGCCTAGGTCTGGTACCGGGGCTACTGCTTTCATGGACTATAATGGGTGTTTAATGAGGCAATTACTTACAACTTTGAACATTCATTTCTCCAGTTTCCCTTATTTGATGTTTGTCATTTTATTCATTAAAATGTACTCAATTTCTGTAATTCAGTTTGGGATTTTTATTATTTTGCATTTCAACTTGTTACTGGTTTGGTACTGCATAAATACTTTACAAATTGCCCTAAGTAAATCTTGACAGCTCTGTGCCACTGATATCAGTGGGTTGAGCTCAGGTTAATTTAGTGACTTTAGGGTTGACCTTGAGAAGTTACTGTTGCTAATCTTTGAGATGGGCGACCGCTCACCCCAAAAAATAATCCACTTTCTATACATGGGCCAAGCAGCTTAAAATCACAGGGTGGATATTTGGGAAAGTGCCTAGTCCTATGAGTATAACTTCTGCTAAACAAATTCATACACTTGACGACATAAAATCAGAAGAGAAATAAAGAAGTTGCTGCAAGGATTGCTGGGAAGTTCAAGCTGAACCACTGGTTTTCACAGGCCTCAGAAGTGCGTCCATCGTAGTACCTTAAAGTTCCCAAACAATGTCATTTTTACGTTTTTATTTTGCCAGCCCTATCTTGTCTTGTGATTCTGCTGCCCTACCACAGACATGCCCTGAAGTGAATGTCGGTATGGACCGGACTGTGGTACACAGTCTTTTCTCCACTTCATTTGGCTGTTAGTCAAGACATTGTGTTCAGGGCATCTGGATTATGTTCCAGATCCTATCCTGTCTAGTACACTGAGCAGCACCATCGCCCGATGGCCACCTACCCAGACGTTTATCTATTTCCAGCTACATGAAATTTCCTGCTGATTGCTCTATGTCAGAAATAAACCAGATGCCAAACACAGCACTAGGTTTTTGGAGTTAATTTTAAAAGAGAATGTCAAAGGGCCTTGTCCACTGTCTCTTCCTAGTCAAGTACAACATAATGTATTCAGAATATGTTTCATTAGCAGCACTCCTCCCATCCTCGAAAGCGACACCAAAACTCTTCCCACATACATCACAATATAAACCAACTCTTTGTCAACCAATCACAGTGAATGGAGTTGTGTGCTACACGTTGATTGAAGATCACTTTATGGCCCGACGAAAGTAATGAACCACTATAAAAATCCAAAACCCTAAATGACAACATACAGGGCTATTGAATAGAGTCTTTGGTGAACCAAAACTTAACAATTCAAATACCACACCACTTTTGTAAGATACCTAAAAGGGCTAATGCACGTCCTGCAGAACTAAGGGTCTGATGTACTTAAGAGTTTGTGCCCTTCTTTGTCAATGGAGAAACCCTTTTATATATAAGATCCTACATGTGTGTGTAGCTTGCAGGTCATAGATTGGAATCCATTTGAATAAAATGAGTGCCAAGTCTGTTTGGTAGTTGTGGTTTTGTTTTAATTATGAAAAGAGTGTAGGTAATCTGGTGCAACATAATGTACCATGTAAGTGCAAATTGCCTTATTGCACACTTTATTGACGTTGACATGTAGAAAACTGATTTCACCGCTCTATTAACATAGAAAACCTCCACTTTGTTATGGATGCGCAATATTCTCGTGCAAATTTCACATTTGTGGACCATGGCAGGGCTACTGAAATTGAGATTCTGTGGCTGCAGTGTTTTCCGCATGATTACGGATTTACAGCACTTGCCACATAATCCACCTTACTGTCCATAAAGACAGTTGAGTCAGTTATGTCAAGTTTACTACTGGCAGCTGTCCCTGAATAGATAGGACTCCTGAGTCAGTTGTCCATCTCACAACAAGCCGGTGCCTCAAAATCATGATAGGACCCTAGTCAGACAGAGTCAGCTATGCTAGTCTCACAACTGTGCTTTGAAAGAATAAAAGAACTGGGGGACCGCGGAGTCAGCCATGTCGGCGTAACAACAAAAAGCTGACTGAAAAGCACCATATAAATGGAGTCCAGCTCATGGTACAAGCCCCTCTCATGAGAAGATTGGTTCTCTGAACGTGTGGTATGGACTCGGGAGAGAGAGCATGTTGTGCTAGTTACTTTGCCCCCCTACACCGACTAGTTTTAGGAAGGCACCATTTTGTTGTGGCGCTGCTTGGTTTCCCTCGAGTTAAGTTCACACCTTCCTTAATAATTTCCACTGGACAAATTGCGATTCTCCTATTAACATGACTAGAGAATCTGGATTTCATTAAAGACACGGAGGCTATCATTATGCATTAATCCTTTAATGCAGTCACAGACAGCCGCACTACATCATAAAGAAAGAAACAGTTCTAGAATGTAGTGATCAGGATACAAATGGCATGAGGCACAAACAGACTGCCTCTTTTAAATGCAATGAAGTAAATAAAGTTCAGAAGTAAGTAAGGTCCAACTTGATCTTGAAACTGAAGGTAGTGAGAAGTCCGAAGAGAGGTAAGGTGAAGGTTAGATGATCATGTAGAATTATCTGAAAGGAAAAGGAGAGTAGTAATATGATAATAATACAAAAGGTAATATAATAGAAGAGTCATGACTTGATATACAATGCAAATACACATCATGAAAGTATATAGTTCAAAAATTATACCAACCAAGGGAGTGGATGAGAAGAAAAGGGGGGGATAATGATAGCCCCCGTGTCTTTAATGAAATCCAGATTCTCTAGTCATGTTAATAGGAGAATTGCAATTTCATTACAAGACCGGAGCCTACATTATGCATGTTGGTAGCCATGAAGTTCTACATACGACATGTGTTCAATAGGTTTACAGTAATGGTGAGCGAAGGTTGAAGCATTAGACCAATCGGCCGCTTTAAGAATATCATCTAACTTACCTCCAGACCAGAAGGATTTGCTTGCCACAGCACCTCTGAGAGAATGAGCTTGGAATTTAGAAAGATCAATTCCCGCTAGATTCATTACAGACTTGACCCATCTAGAGATGGAGGAGGAAGCAATTGGTTTAAAGGGTTTAACAAATGAGATAAGGAGTTGTTTGGCGTCTAGAGGACGAAGGTCCTTCATTCTCAAGTCATATTCTCTCATACAGTCTATGACACACAATTTCTTGCAAAGGTCAAAACGAGGATAAAAAATAGAATCCGACATGGTTTTAGTTCTTCTAAATATGTCAAATTTAACTCCAAACATATCGTAAGATCTATAAGAAATATCCAGACATTTCACATCTGAAACTCTACGACAAGAGATTAGGCATAACAGAGTAGCAAGTTTAAAAGAAAGGTATTTTCTGTTGAGGTGGGCGTTATCTGGCTAAGAACAGAAAAGGTCTAGGATAGCTTTAACATCCCACATGGATTGGTATTTGGGTCTGGGAGGTCTTTTTAGTCTGATACTTTTCATCACTCTACAAATAATATTGTTCTTACCTACCGTCTTACCATTGACTAGGGAGTCGCCAGCGGAGATTGCTGATCTGTAGCAATTAATAGATCTATAAGATAAACCCCTGTCAAAATGTTCGACGAGGAAATTAACTATATAGACGATAGGAGCTTCCAAGGGATCCAAGTTCCTCTCCATGCACCAACAAACCCATTTTTTCCTAATGTTATTGTATCTATAGTGTGTTCCGGGTGCCCACGATTCTCCGAGGAGGGAAAGAGCTGATGACGAAAGGCCAGACAGTTCGTTGGATTGCCTGACACTTTCCAAGCAAGAAGGTTCAAATTCCCTGAAGTGATTAGGTGGTGATCTTCTCCGTCTGCGTTGGTGACCAGACCCTTGGTCGCTGGAATGAGGAAGGGGATGTCACAAGAAAGTTCGAGTGTGGTGGGGAACCATGCCTGAGAGGGCCAGAATGGGGTTATCAGGACCAAGGAGCATTGGTCTATTCTGACCTTCTGTATGGCCCTTTGTATCATAGCAAAGGGAGGGAAGGCGTAACCTTGAAGGTTTGACCAGGATTGAAGAAAGGCATTCACCGCTAGAGCTACCGGGTCTGGCATCCAGCTGAAATATTTTTGGAGTTGGAAAGACAATCTGCTTGCAAACAAATCCACATCTAGTAGACCCCAAAAGAGAGAGAGAGTATTGAAAATGTTCACATTGAGCTTCCAATCCGTACGGTCTGAGAGGAATCTTGAGTTCCAATCCGCAGAGAGATTTGATTTCCCTGGAAGGTATTCCGCCTTCAGAGAAATCTTGTGTTCCAGGCAGAACATCAATAGTTTTTTCGCTAGAGCAGATAAGTCTGCTGATTTGGTACCGCCAAGGCGGTTGATATACGATACTGCAGAGATGTTGTCCATCTTGAGAAGAACAGATCTGCCTTGAAGAGAGTGTCTGAAGCTCATTAGGGCATATAAACCGGCTGTGAGTTCTAAGAAGTTTATGTGGTGGGAAGATTCTGCAAGAGACCATGCGCCACCAGCGTTTTGATCGAGGAAGCGAGCGCCCCAACCGTGGAGGCTCGCGTCTGATTCCAGGACAAATTCCGGGGCAGAGCCAAAAATTGCTTTGCCATTCCAGGCATCTAGGTTCTCTAGCCACCAGGAGAGTTCCAATTTCCCTTCTTGGTCGAGAGTCACAGAGTCCTCGTACCAGAGACCGGATTTGAGAGCTTTCCCCTTTAATCTCTGAAGGGCACGGCAGTTGAGTGGACCGGGAAAGATAGCTTGTATGCTGGAGGAGAGGAGACCTATAAGACGGGCTAATTCTCGTAGGGTTATAGAGTCTTGTTTTAGAACATACCTGATTTCTTTCCGAATTTTGGCGATTTTCTTGGTAGGGAGAAGGAGGAGACAGCTCGAGGTGTCTACAGTGAATCCGAGAAATTCTATGGATTTGGAAAGTGTAAGGATAGATTTCTCTCTGTTTATAATGAAGCTGAGACTTTCGATAAGGTGGATGGTGGTATTGAGGTCTTTCTGAATTTGGGAGTAGACTTGAGACATGATCAGAATGTCGTCTAGGTAAATAATGAGGCGGATACCCCTCTCTCTCAGAATAGAGACAATAGTCCTCATGAACTTGGTAAAGCACTAAGGGGCAGATGAAAGCTTTGACTTGGTACAGACGTTCTTTCCAGGTGAACTGGAGAAAGCGCTGGTGTTCTTGTGCCATCGGAATGGTAAAGTAGGCGTCCTTGAGGTCTAATTTTACCAACCAGTCTCCTTTCAAAAGAAGGTCCCTCAGAAGGTGAATACCTTCCATTTTGAAATGTCTGTAAACTAAGTATTTGTTCACCTCTCTTAAGGACAATTGTAATAAGAGAGTTATAGGAATGTTACTTATCTGTCTGTGAGCCGCATTTAAAAGAGGCAGTCTGTTTGTGCCTCATGCCATTTGTATCCTGATCACTACATTCTAGAACTGTTTCTTTCTTTATGATGTAGTGCGGCTGTCTGTGACTGCATTAAAGGATTAATGCATAATGTAGCCTCCGGTCTTGTAATGAAATTGCACTAGTCATACAAAAAAAAACCAACATAACCCCGATAGACTCACTCTGACGGAAGACACGACTGTAATGAGTTCAAGACCTGGATAAACAGATCTGCGGACCAACCACCACCCCCCTAACCCCCCCCCCCCCTTCCCCGCGCCTTGAGACCCTCACGGGTGAGTAGCGCGCTTACAATTCCCTGATTGAGACATAATGTAAATACGCCAGCTAATGAATCCAGCGCAAAGCCTTTGTAACTCGTCCACTATATTTTCAACTCTCTGGCCACAAGCAGATGGGAATCACTTCCTGTTCTTGGACTGACTGATTCCCTCGAGACCACCCCTCCAGAAGCTTCCACAAACAAATCCGTGGCAGAATATTCTGGCACTTTCTTGCATCCGTCACTTCCGTCTCTGCAGTAGCCTTCCGCCCCCCAGGGACTCGAGTTTTACTGCTGGGAATGGCAACCAGTAGGCTTGGTAGTAAGAATTCTATCCAAAAGCAGCAGTGAGCAGTACGTACGTGTGTTTTTTTGTTGTTTTCCGAAGATCCCTCTGCTTTGGTCCCACGGATTAAAAACCGAACAGGAGAGGTTTATTACAAACAGACACACGGATAGTCTTTTAATCCAGCCAAGCCTTTTTATCCAAAAAAGGAACTAAATTGGGCTTACCCTTTGTCGAGAGCGCGGCAGCCAAGTGCATCTGGATTTCATCTTCGTCGCAAATGCCTAGTGGACAGCGCAGCCTCACGTCTGATTTATGAAATGGAAGGGAAGTGATGTCAAAGGCCCCGGCCCACATCTCCTACAAAGTTAATCCTCTTAAGTGGGGGGAAAAAAAGCACATTTAAAGTAGAGGCTTATAACTAAGGTGCGATGCAAGCTGTGTATAATAGGGCTGTTAAAGTACAGACAGGCAGCACACACTTTTGGGGGGAAACATTTTTTGGGGTGTAATTGTAACATGATAAAGAAGGGTCCTAGGTGTGGGGCATAAGATGATTCCTACAGTAGGAGAAAGAGAGTGTATTATATGAGGCTTGGCAATTGCTTATATTTTCACCCCTCTTTCTGAACATTCTTTTGAAGTATATGTTCAGAAATATATATATTACTGGATAGCTTTAAGGCTACTTGACAGACGCAAATATTTGGTGAAATTATGCATTGATGCATTTGTAGCAAGATGGCATCAAAGGGGAAAATTTCGGTCATGTAAAAAAAAGAAGATCTAGCCCTGGGCCCCTCAGTGCAGGCACGTCAGGAGTGGGAGTGGGGGAAGGGAGAGTGGCAATTATTCCCCTGGCCCAGTGCGGTTTCAAGGTTCCACACTCTTGCTGCAACACATTAATATATACATTTTAAAGCAAAGCTACCCTATTTATTAATGACAAGGCAGCTACCAGGGAATACCATCAGTAGGTGCAAGCGCAGCTGGAAACGTGGATGGCAAGGAGCAGTATTCCTATTTTTTAACACAAAGCCTACCAGTCGGCTCAGCTATCTGGTTTGTTAACGACATTTTGGGGACATTCGGTAAAGCTTCCCTGGTAATGCATTCAGCCATTTGCTTATTTTTAGCTTTATAGTTTGAAACTCACATTATCTTGCTTTTAATTTGCTGGTTCTATTGTTTTAGGTTGTCCAACTTGACTTCGTCCTTTCCGTTGCTCAAAACCCTATTTACTGTAGTCTTCCACCAGTACTGGATTTCTGTAAACAGGCCCTTAAATCTTGTTCTTATGTTGTCACATTTGCTGTGTATTCAAAGACCGAGGCCAAATGTCAGGCTCTGGCTTCCAGGAAGCTTGGTGTTTACTTTTCTTTCTCTGAATTCAAAGTGAGAGCATTTATACAATCATGCAGGCTACTGGGGATGTGCGTGAGGTAGGCTGTACAATGTTACTTTTGTCTAGGACACAACAAAATGTAAATGTCTGTAAATGGACTGTGCAGATATCTCAGAATGCATCAGATTTAGAAAAGCACAAATAAATCACATTTTTGAGCAATTCTGAAGTGTGGTGGAAACAAATATTTTAATACAATCAAAATAAATCAATACTCTAGGTGATGACATTTCCACACATTATTGTTTGTGCGCTGTATACTGTTCGCAGTAAAACTATATGTCTGTGCAAATGTAATGGTAATTTCAATTGAAGATCTGTTGTCTGTAATAGCACCCATGCACACTCCACTGTACCCCACTCCACTCTATTCTGCAGCACTCTACACTACGCCACTCCACACTACGTCATAGTACTCTACTCTGCACCAATCCACTCTGCACTTCTCTACTCTACACCACTCTACTTTATGCTAATGCACTCTACCCCACACTACTGTACTATGCACCACTGCACTATTCGCCACTATACTCTACATCACTCCCCTCTGTGCCACTCTCCTCTGCATTTTATGCCACTGCACTCTACCCCAATTCACTCTACCCTGTACTACTCCACTCTACACCAGTGCACTCTATGCCAATCCACTCTACGCAACTCTAATCTACCCTGCACTCTACTCTACTGTACTCTACCATGCACTACTTGACTCTACTTTGAAACGATCTATTCTATGCCGCTGTACTCACCACCTCTACACTCTGAGTCACTTCACTCTGCGCCACTCCTCTCTGTGCCACTCTAATCTACTCCACTGCACTCTGCTCTACATCAATGCACTCTACACCACTTTGCTCAAAACCAATGCATTCTATGCCAATCTATTCTGCACCATTGCACACTACACCACTGTACTCTACTCTGCAACACTTTATGCCACTGAACTCTACGCCATTGTACTCTACGTCACTGCACTCTAAGCCTCTCTATTCTATGCAACTATATTCTACTCTGCCCCACTGTACTCTATCCCACTGCTCTCTTCTCTGCACCACTCTATGCCAGTGAACTCCACACCAATGCACTCTACGCCGCTCTACTGTACACCATAGGACTCTACGACAGTTTACTCTACAGCACTGCACTGTATGCCCCTGCACTCTTTGCCACGGCACTCTTTGCCACTGCACTCAAGGCCAGTGCACTCAACTCTTCACCACTCTATACAACCGCAGTCTATGCCACTGCACTCTGCATCACTCCACTCTGACACTGCACTGTATCCTGCACCACTCCACTCCACTCTACTCTGCACCACTCCACTCTGCGCAATTTGACTCTATGCCACTCTTACTCTGCAACACTGCACTCTCCGCCACTGAATTCTACGCCACTCTTCTCTGCACCACTACACTCTATGCCACTGCACTCTCCTCAGCACCACTCTTCTCAACGCCACTATACTGCACTCTACGCCAGTGCACTGTACGCCACCACAGTACTCTACATTGCTCCACTCTATTCCACTGCACTCTACTCCAATTAACTCTCAGCCACTCTTAACTACTCTGCACCACTGCACCATTCCAGTCTACACCACTGCAATCTAGCCTTCGCCACTCCAATCCATGCCATCTATTCTACGCAACTGCACTCTACAACCCTTTATTAAAAACCAATACTCTCTCACCCAATCTACCTTGCACCACTGTGCTGTATGCCACTGTACTATACTCTGCAACACTCTATGCCACTGCGCTATATGCCACCATACACCATTTCACTCGACGTCACTTTACTCTGCACCACTCAATGCCACTGCCCTCTACACCTATGCACTTTACGCCAAGCTACTCTGCTCCACTGCACTCTACAACATTCTACTCGGCAACACTGCATTCTCTGCCACTGAAATGTATGCCACTCTACTCTACACCACTGCACTCTACTCAGCACCACTCTACTCTAAAAATGCACTCTACGGCACTACACTCTACGCCACTAATGTACTGTGCAGCTATGCCTTCTATGACACTGCACTCTACGCCACTTCATTCTATGCCTCTCTACTCCACCCCACTCTACTGCAATATTCGCAACTGCACTCTACAGCACTCCACTGTACTCTGCAATACTGCACTCTATGCCACTGCACTCTACCCTCTACCACTCCACTGCACTCTAGTCTACACCACTCCGCTCTCTGCCAATTATTCTACTTTGAAACAATCTACACTACACCACTGCCCTGTACGCCACTCCACACCACTGTGCTCTACCCCAATATTCTATGCTATTGCACTCTACCTTGCCCCACTCCACTTTACCCTGTACCACCCCACTCTATGCCACTTCACTACTGTGAAACAATGTACTCTGCGCTACTGCACTCTATAGAACTGCACTCTACGGCTCTTTACTCCACTCTGCAGGACTACTGCACTCTACTCTGCACCACTCTACTCTATGCCACTGTCCTCTACATAACTCTATTCTAATTTACTGCACTCTTCGCCACTGCACTCTGCACCAGCTACTGTGCATCACTGTACTCTTTGCCACTATACTCTACTCTGCAACGCACTACACCACCACCCTCTGTGCCACTGCACTCTACGCCACTGCACGGTCCTCCACTCTATTCTACTCTGCACACTACGCCACTATATGCCACTGCTCTCTGAACCACTTTACTCACCACTCTACTCTATACCACTCTACGCCACTGCACTCTGACACTCTACTCTGCAAGACTGCACTCTCCGCCACTAAACTCAATACCACTCTACTCTGTACCATTGCGCACTATGCCCCTGCGTGCCATTGCACTCTGTCACTGCACTCTACGCCACTCTATTCTACTCTGCACCACTGTACTGTACGCCACTACGCTTTTCACCACTTAATTCTGTACCCCTCTACTCTGCACCACTCTGTTCTACGCCACGCCACTCTACTCTATGCCACTGCAATCTATGACACTTTATTCTGCAAGACTTCACTCTCTGCCACTGAACTCACAGCTACTGTATTCTTCACCACTGCACTACAAGCCACTGAACTCTAAACCACTGTACTCTATGCCACTCTACTCTACACCTCTCTACTCTACCCTGCATTACTCCACTCTACCCTGAACCATTCCACTCCATGCCACTTCACTATACTCTGAAACAATCTACTCGATATCACTGCAATGTAGTTTGCACCACTCTAATCTATGCAAAGACACTCTTTGCCACTCTACTCTGTCACTTCACTGACCGCCAATGCACTCTATACCACTTTAATCAAAACCAATTCACTCTGTGCCACTGTAATCTACGCTAACCTACTCTGCACCACAGTACTTAACGCCACTCCACTCTACGACTCTCCACTCTACGATATTCCTCTCTGAGATGCTCTGCTTCATTAAACTCTACTCCATTCAATGACACTCTACTCTACTCTCTGCCACTCCACTCTACAACACTCTACTCCACCATATGGCACTCTAAAACACTACTTCAATCTATGAAGCTCTATGGAACTCCCTCCATGCCTCTTTACTCCACTCTATTAAATGATACACTACTCCACTCTACTACTCTACTCCAGTCTGTGCCACTCCACCCAATGCTACTCCATTCTATGACACCATGCCACTCGATTCCACTCTACGCCCCTCAAATCTACAACACTCTACTCTACTCTGCCATTCCAATCTCCTACACTACTCTATGCGAATCCACCCTATGACAATCTACTTCGCTCTACACCACTCGACAACACTCTACTCCACTCCACACAACATCCTTTACGCGACTGCCCTCCACACTACAGCACTCTACAACACTCCATGCCACTCTACGACACTCTACTTCAATCTCACACACTACTACAGTCAACACCCTTCCACTCTATGACACTCTAATCCCTCCACAACACTCCATGACACTCCTTCACTCAACCCTACATAACTCTACGCCACTTCACGTGATTCCATAGCACTCCACTCTGCTCCACTATACCACACTCCACGCCACACACCTTTACCCAACTAACATTTAACCATGCTGACCACTAGTCACGCTGGAGTACAACATGGCTAAAACATATTGGCAAAGCCAATAGCTCTTGCATAGGTGAGACCTATTGGCTTTGCCAATGCTTGTTGTCTCTAGCTGCACCATAAAGGCAGTAATCACAAGGTTACAATTTACAACATCTAAAAGCTAATTTACAATATTTGGGAATTGTTAAAGTTTCCCTAAATATTTTAGAATAATAAATTAGCCTTCCCAGCATCAGCTACCTTGAAGACGCAACTGAAAGCAAAGATCTTAAAATATAGTATAGGCAATACGCTCCGCTATCCTACTGGCGGGCTTCTGACCTGAAAAGTGGTATGGCCATGCAGCGCATGTCTGTCAGTGTGGGTCTGAAAATAGGTCCGGGACCAAAATAAAAGTGTCCCCCATTAGTGAATTAGATGGCTAAAAAAGTGGCCCACATTTGCAAGTTCGGACAATTTTGAACCTATAAAGACACACCGTATAGTTGTTTTACAAGGCATGGGAGACTGCACTCATTTGTGCTTGCCACAGGAAAGTTTGTGGTAATAGGGAAATCAGCAGTTAAAAATCAGCCTACTTTGGGCTTTAAGTGGGAGGAAAATAGTGAAGGGTCTCTAAAAGGGGAGTAGGCTAAGAGGTGTAAATAGAATATTTTTCCAGGAGGAGTGGCCTCTACGTTTAAGGATGTGGCATAAAAGATGTAAACTAAACTCCTGTGCTTCCCATAGCGTACCACCACCAAGTATTTTAGTGCCTCTTAGTGAGCTTTCATCTAGACATATCGAACGATAATGGGCCAAAACACTCCAAATCCATTGGGTTTGACATCGTTTGATACCAATATCAGATAAATGACTAAAAAAAAAGAGTAATAATGAGTTTCTTGTGAATAATCAGAATTGAAAAATATGAGTGTGGATTAAACGTAAAATATGTGCAAATAGCAGTACTAATCAGAGGGTCACAAGCACTGTTGTACTTCCCTTCACATCACTTTCTTCTATAGTCTCAGTTAGACAATTTTGACATTTTTCTCCCAACATCTTTCTGAATCTTCCCATCTACATATCTCACATCGTACCTCTTTAGCACCTTCTTCTGATGCTCTTGCTGTTCTTGCTTGCATCTCCTTCACTTCACCGTCCCACTATACAGACAATGCACCAGTTCACTTGTAAGCACTGCATTTTCTTTTATTAGTGTACAATAAAAAACTACACAAACCCAATATTCTGGAAAAAGCAAAAATTCTTATGGAATGCAAGATTAAGTAAAGCATGAAAAATATTAACCAAAACGACTTTGCTGATATTAGTTTGTACAGTCAATGTTCACAGATCCATGAGTTTTCTTTTTAACCAGTAAAGTTAAGGACTGTGCTGTAAACATTT
This sequence comes from Triturus cristatus, assembly GCF_964204655.1. NCBI lineage: Eukaryota > Metazoa > Chordata > Amphibia > Caudata > Salamandridae > Triturus > Triturus cristatus. The sequence continues at coordinate 366,178,624 of NC_140584.1, read as the reverse complement.
ATCATCTGTAATGTACTTACTGATCTGTCTGTTATGTATTAGCCCTTCCTTTGTGTCCTTTCCCCATTCTTCCTTTGGAACACTTGTGGTGTTCTAAGTGCTCGCGTGGAATCCAAGCTGGGTTCTAGATGAGACAGTTGGTGTCCGGTCAGCTGGTGTGGTGTACGCTTTGTCTGTACTCCAGAAATAAATATCCTGTTTACGGAAAAAAAGGCTCCTGTGTGGTTTGTACAACCATCTACATCAATTTGGCGACGATCTTATGTGCTGACTGGACGAGAGTGTGAGCCTTCTTCGGAGCAGACATTCGACAAGCGACACCCTACACAAGAATTTACGACGTGCCGCAGTACAGACGACTTCCTGAGACGACGTGTCAGATCCAGGCATCCGGTGAAATGAAACATTGAGATTGCTAAGCGGTGCTGACTTCGTGCGACAAACCGTGAGTCGGTCAATGTCTGTTATGCAATCCGCATATCCATTGCAGGCTGGGCGTTGCTAGGCAGCAGTGTCCTCAGCGCACGATTGGTCACCTGTGTCGAGCGTTGTTAGGCAGCAGCCTTTGCCGGTCTCAGCTTCTGTTTCCCCCAGCACATTGCCGCACTCCAACGCACTGCGTAGCTGCGCAACGTGACGATGTCTAGCGGCCATCTTAAATCAGGAAACTCCATCGGAGTGCATACTTATCGGTCGCTACACTGTAGAGTTTTCCGGAATAATTTTCAACGAGCGCATTTCATCACTACAGTGACAAACGCATTATGGCAATTAAATAAGCATTGTCTCATCTTGTGAAACGAGGAATACAAAGGACAACACGGAAAATGCCAATGTCAAGGCAACAGTAAAAAACTGTTTGTTTTGCAGGTGCCACATCCACGAGTGTTATCCTCATACGGTGATACACTCACCACTCGGGAAAAAGAAAAATAGTAAAAGAAAAGAAATGTTGTGTTAACTTATAAAAAACAAACAAATCATAAATAATTAGTTTGTTGGCCATATTATTGGTGAAGGTTATTATAACACAGAAACATATACGATCCCCAACATTTATTGTCATACAAACTTTCTTGGCACACATTCCAAAATATTTGATTTTGTGTACTAAACAACACCATGGCTCAACAACCGAACCAACAAGTCACTGTGTCATTACCTCCTCAATTTCTTAGTGAACCAGGCTCACCGTCAATTTCATGGGAAGACTGGATACGCATGTTTGACAACTATTTAGATGCTCTAGATGGACAGGATTTCGCTGCTAAACGGAAGAAAGAGTTATTACTAAGTGCCTTAGGAAAAGAGGGCCAACGTGAATTTCTGTACCTTCCTCAAGCGTTACAAGCAAGCGGACAGCCTATTCCAAATGAATACAAGGAGGCCATAACTAGACTGGAAGTGAGATTTGGCAAGGAGGAGAATCTTGTTATCAACAGATATAAGTTCTACACTCATAAACAACGTTCTGAGGAATCGATTGATGATTTTGTAGCACGCCTTAGAGAATTATCTGTGAAATGTAATTTTGGAGCAATGAGTGACGAGCTGATACATGATCAGCTCATAGTACAGTGCAACAATAGGAAAGTTCAGGAGAGGTTGTGGGCAGCCAAGAATCCGTCCTTGAAATTAGCTATAGATTTAGCGGAAGTAGTGGAAGAATCAGAAAAATGCATGAAAGAATTAGAAAAATATAGTTCACAACAAGTTTCGGTTTCAGTTGTGTCGGATAAGTGTGAGACAGGAAATGAAGAGGCGGTTGGTATGGTCAAGGCTAAAGGGAAAAATCCTTTAAAGAAAAATAATTTTGTAAAATATCCCAAAACTAGATTTTGTTCCAGATGCGGTAGTAATAGCCATAGTTCAGATGCAAAATTTTGTTTTGCGAACAACAAGGAATGCCTCAAGTGTGGAAGGTTGGGCCATTTCTCAAGAATGTGCAGGAGTAAAGGCAACACTAATGTAGCTGTCATTGAAGATAAACCCATTGAAGTGAGACGGGAAAAAGACAACATTTTGAGTGTGGATGATTGTGGTATCAACAATTGCAATGAGAAAAGGGAAAAAGACCCAAAGCAGAGTTTATGGTCAATAGTCGCTTGGTAACTTTGATGGTTGACACTGGTTCAAGACACACTATCATTCCTGAGTATTTATTCAGGGACAAGTGGGGTGATACGCTCTTGAAGGAGAGTGACATTTCTCCAACTGGGTACCAAGGTGAGAGTATAGACTTGTTGGGCTATTTTGATGCAGACATTCATTTTGAAGACAGGTCAATTAAAGGGAAGGTTTATGTTGCCGTAGACGGTCCACCAATTCTTGGTTGGATCCATCAATACGATCTACATATAATAGTAAATCCGAGAGCACCCAACCAAGTAATGGTAGTAGATGACCATACTGTTAGTGACATACTCAATGATGCAAGAAATGTATTTAGAGAGGAATTAGGAGAATTAAAGGGTTATGCCCACAAGATTGTTATAAAGAATGGCACGATTCCAGTACAACATAAAGTAAGAAAAATTCCATTATCAGTCAAAGATGAGGTTAGAAAAGTAATTAATGAAATGTTACAGGGTGGTGTCATTGAACCTGTTGAGGACTCTGCATGGGTGTCTCCGGTCGTTATCACGCAGAAGGCGGATGGCAAAATTAGGTTCTGTGTGGACTTAAGATCCCTAAATAAATATGTGGTGGCAGACACTTTTCCCCTTCCCAACATAGGGGAGTTGGTCTCTACTCTACAAGGGGCGAAGTTCTTCACAAAATTAGATTTGAAGAGCGCATATCATCAAATCCGGCTCCATGATGAGTCAAAACATTTAACAGCGTTCATAACCACAGAGGGCACATTTCAGTTCACGAGACTCCCTTTTGGTTTAATCTCTGCTGCTAGTGTCTTTCAACGCATGGTCACAGAGATTTTTAAAGGAATAAAGAAAGCTGTGTTTTTTTAGGATGATATACTTGTGTTTGGTGATAATATCTCAGAACATAATTTGGTGCTCAAAAATGTGTTGCAAAGAATAGATGATGCTGGTTTGACTCTACGTAAAGAGAAATGCTGTTTCCTTGTTCAGCACATAGAGTATTTAGGCTATGAGATTTCAGCTCAGGGTGTCAAACCAAAGAAAAATCTCTTAGAGGCCATAAATCTGGCTCCTTGACCCACAGACAAAGAACAACTTCGGTCATTTATGGGACTCGTAGAGTTTTATTCTAAATTCGTGAAGAACTTCTCAGACAAAACATTGACATTGAGATTGTTATTAAAAAAAGGAGTAACATTTTGTTGGGATGATAACCACGATGAATGCTTCAATTCGATAAAAAAAGAATTGTGTGAGGCTAAGGTTTTGACTCCCTTTGATATCAGGCATACTTCTGTATTGATGGTGGATGCTAGTGCTACAGGCCTAGGGGCAATTCTGTTACAGAAATGTCATGAAGGAGAGAAGACCATTGCCTTTGCGTCACGCACCCTTTCGTCTTCTGAACAAAACTATTCAGTAATAGAGAAGGAGGCGTTAGCTGCTGCCTGGGGAGCACAATATTTTAGGACATATTTGTGGGGTACAACATTTCAACTCAAAACTGACCACAAACCCTTGGTAAAAGTTTTGTCACCAGGGGGTGCTGGGAAAGGTTCACAGAGATTGGCAAGATTGGCTTCAAGGCTCCAAGAGTATCAGTACGATATTTCTTATATTCAAGGTTGGCGCAACATACAGGTTGATTGCCTCTCAAGACTCCCTATCAAAATGGAGAACTCATTGAATGAGTTTTCTGATGTGCATACTGACGGGGCTGTGGCCATTATTCATGATGTAGTAGCTCTGAGCGATGGAAGTTTTACCAAGGATGAATGGCTTGCTGCAATGGAAAAAGACATAGGGGCACATGCATCAACAATGCCATTTGCGATTCCTTATTAGCGAAAAATAAGGAATCGCTAATAAGGAATAGCAAAAGGCTATGCATGTAGGAATCGCTATTCAAATAGCGATTCCTTAACTTTCCTTAATTGCTACTAGCAAATTGCGAGTAGCAATTAAGGAATGCCATCCCAATCATTCCTATGGGCCTCCAGGCCCATAGGAATGAATTGGAGATTGCATGAGCAAATAGTGAGTACCAGTAGGTTCTCGCAAATTGCTCATGCAATTTCAAGGGTGCAAGGGTGTCAAAATGACACCCTATTGCACCCCTGAAATTGATATGTGCACATATGTTGCACACACACATGCTCTAAGGGCATGTGTGTGCGCAACATGAAACTTTGAAAAATGCACAAAAGTGCATTTTTCAAACTTTTAGCAAATTACCATGCAGTTCATCTTCATGGTAATTTGCTCCCCCTATTAGCGAATTTGCTAATTTTTTAACTTTCATGCATTGCATTTAAGGAATCCCAAATTGAGATTCCTTAAATTAAGGAATCTCAATTTGGGATTCCTCAAATGCTATCGCTATTTAAGGAATCGCTATTTAAGGATTCCTTAAATAGCGATTTTTGCTTTTGGGTTGATGCATTGGGATTGGGTATTTTTAACTCAATACCGGGAGCTATTAGCGAATCGGTATTTTACCGACTGGATTTTGGCTTGATGCATGAGGCTGATAGTTCTTACTAAGGTGATTGAGCTGGTAAAATTAGGATCCAGACGGGAAAGCTGTGTTCAGCTCCCTGTGCGCCCGTTTCTTAAGGTACTGGATGAACTGTTAACTTGTGGTGATAGTATTCTAATGAGAGGTGACAGGTATATTCCACCAAGCAGTTTAAGACAAAAACTTTTGCAACTGGCTCATGAAGGTAATTTAGGGCAAACACTCACACAGCGTAGACTAAAGGCAGATTTTTGGTGGCTAGCCATGGATGCTCAAGTAGCATCTTGGGTAGAAAATTGCTCTGTTTGTAGAGATAGTGAAAAGAGACTTAAAGTTGGCTCCAGTTCAATGCTGAGCCACATTATTACTCCAGATTTACCATGGCATAGTGTATGTCTTGATTTCATTGGTCCAATGGATGAACTACCGTTCAGTCAACGTTTTGCTATAGTTATTGTTGATGTTTATTCTAAATGGCTTGCAGTGGAATTCGTTAAAGACATAACCACTGATTGCATTATACAGTTCCTTAAGAGCATATTCCTTAATGAGGGTTATCCTTCTGTATTGATCACGGATAATGGTACTCAGCTTACCTCTCAGAAAATGCGTTAATTTCTATCTGGGTGTGGAGTGACTCACCACTGTACTTCTCTCTATAATCCACAAGCCAATGGTGTGTGTGAGAGGGCTAACGGAGTGGTTAAAGGAATTATTCAAATGACTTGTGCTTCAGGTGGGTTTGCCAATGAGATGGTCAAAGATATGGTGTGGGCCTACCGGACCACTGTTCATAAAGAGGATTGTAAATCTCCGTTTGAGCTTATGCGTGGCAGACGTCCAGCCACTAAGCTTGCGCCCTCCTGGAATAAAAATTGTCTCGTTGAAAGCACTCATTCTGTGTTAAGTGGCTATACCTCTAAAACAATTTCCGTAGGTGACTTGGTTAAGGTGAAACCAGGTAGAGTGACCAGAGGTCTTTCTAAATTTAGAGGTCCACATGTGGTTAAGAAGATTTTTCCACATTATGTTGTGCTTGACAATGGTGAGAAGTGGAATCTTCGCAGGGTAGCACTTTATTGCAAGTCCACATCATCCAGTGACATCACTAAGTCAGTAAAACCTGCCCAATCCAGTAGTGGTTACTTGTTATCTACCTCTGAGTTTTCTACCTCTTCTCCTGATGTAATTCGTTGTAGGGAGGAAGGTGGTGGTGATGTCTCTAATCCTAATGATGTGCAGAGTCAAGTTCCTCATACTAATGCTTCTCATCAATCTGACGGAACTAGAGTTTAAAGATCTCGCAGACCTCCGGTCTATCTGAATGATTACTTATGTTAATGTTTTTATGTGTACTTTCTCTATGGTAGTTTTAACTGTTTAATGTTTAGATAAGAAGATGTGTTGTAAACATTTATCATCTGTAATGTACTTACTGATCTGTCTGTTATGTATTAGCCCTTCCTTTGTGTCCTTTCCCCATTCTTCCTTTGGAACACTTGTGGTGTTCTAAGTGCTTGCGTGGAATGCAAGCTGGGTTCTAGATGAGACAGTTGGTGTCCGGTCAGCTGGTGTGGTGTACGCTTTGTCTGTACTCCAGAAATAAATATCCTGTTTACGGAAGAAAGGCTCCTGTGTGGTTTGTACAACCATCTACATCAGACATCATTATAAAATCCAATAGGAACCCATTTCAATAACTATTTTTAATTACTGTCGGGCCTGAGACCCTGAGGGACCCTGCTATGTTCTGCCGATCTTATTATCTCTCTCTTACTATGTGTCTGATTATATAACCAGAAGTTTGGGGATGGCATGGGTAGAATGTTGGGCTGCAGTGTTGGTTGGGACCTGGTGGGAGAGCGGTTGAGTTGAGTGCTGCTCCAAGGGTATGATGACTTGTACCTAACCTAACTACAATAAAGATCCTGCCAACCTACTCAACAGTCTCAAACGTATTACTGGCGACGAGCTATGGTGTCATCATACCTGTGTTTCTGAACCCACGACAGAAGAGCTCACCCCGGTCTACTCCTTGGCTCTGCAGTTACCGCATCCTCTAAGCTGTAACGAGTCCAGCTGGCATCTCTAGCAGCCCGGCTGTTGTGAGTATCATGGAAATCCTGAAGGCAGATCTGCGTTGGAAGGCTTACCATAGCCGAATCTACATCGGAAGGCTCGTCAAGTTTCCTCTCACGGCTCCGATCTCCTAATGATGATGTCAGGCCAAAGCTGAGGGCAGTGTGTGTGAGACGTGCTATTGGCCGTTGCAGAGCGTCAGCAAAAGGGTGAGTCACGATCCAGCGTAGCCAGAGGTGGTGCGCTTGCTTATGGAATAAGAATGTAGTATGCTCCTACATAAGTTGGGTCCTTTGGGGGCATGGTGATCTGCTCATTGTTTGTTACACGGCTTTTGGTGTTTTATGGCAACTAACACACCTTTCTGTGGTGAACAACTTGTTCTCAATTTTTGGAACTGCAGTCTGGTTGGGATTGTCTCTCTCTGGACCTCAACATGACCTCCACTTCTGAGCCTCCTCATTTCTTCTCTGATAAGGGTGATACAGTTTTGCCATGGAAACGGTGGAATCTGATTTTTGAATGTTCTCATTTCCTCTGGTGGTGTGAAATTCTCTGCTGCACGGAAGCAGACAATTCTATTGCAAAATTGCACTGAAGGCAGAAATGTATATGAAAATCTGGATAAGATCGAGATAGAGGAGGGTGAGGGAGAGCCTGACAACATCTTTGATATGTCTGTTATGATGCTGCAGAAATACTTTGGTTCCCATGTGAATGTTGTGTTGGAAAGGTACAAGTTTTTTTACCAGAGTGCAGGGCAAGCTGGAAAAAATTGGCAGTTACGTGCCGGCTTTGAAGACCTTGGCTCGCACATGTGATTTGATCATTTGTCAGATTCATTGAGGTGTTCTAACAGTCCAAAGGTTCAGGAAAATTTACTTTTAAAGAACCCTTGTTTGTCGGATGCCATTTCCATAGTGGAGGCCATGTAGAACACGAGCATGTGGGTGCGTGAGATGAGAGAAGAGATAAAAGATGACAGTGCCTCTTGGTCAGAAACGCCTGTTAATGAGAGTTTGACGTGCTTCCATAGGGTCATGAAGAAGGTTCTGGGGGAGCTGACTTAAGTCCTTTTCTTACAGGATGATATATTGGTGTATGGGAGTGATGCCCTGGAACATGAACCCATTCTGCGGTTAGTGTTGGGTCGGTTGCAGGAGGCCGAACTTGTACTCAAAAAGGAGAAATGTAAGTTCAGGGTGCAGACTGTGACTTACCTTGGGCACACCATCTCGGAGTAGGGCATTAGTCCAAAGTCAGATTTAGCTAGCAACATTGTGGGTACCCCATACCTGAGAACAGAGACCAGGTACGTTTGTTTCTTGGGCTAGCACAATTCTGCTCCAAGTTCATCCAGAACTTTGCATGTATTGCCCAACCGCTCAGGTCTCTGTTGTAGAAAGGCAGCCAGTTCTCATGGAGTGAAGACTGTGATCTGGCCTTTAAGGGTATCAAAGTGTCTATTGCTAAGTTACCCATCCTCAGTCATTTTGATGCTGACAAAAAAAACATTCTTTCCACGGATGCTAGCTTGAAGGGGTTGGGAGCTGTTCTAGCCCAGGCGGAGAAGGGTGAGCTTAAGATTGTGGCCTTTGCCTCTTGCTCCTTGAGGGGTCGGAGGAGCGTTACTCCATCATGGAGAGGGAGGATCTGGCGGTATACTGGGCTATCTTGCATTTTAAAGTCTTCTTATGGGGCCTGCCTTTCACGGTGTGGTTTGATCACAAGCGGTCGGATCACAAGCCCCTCGATAGAATTTTTGCTTGCAGGGACTCAGAGAATTTCACTCCTAGAATAAGGAGGTGGACGAAAGGACTAGCTTGTAATAACTTTACAGTAGATTACATCCCTGGTTCACAAAACTTTGCAGCTGACTAACTGTCTTTCCAGATTACCCGCGAAAGACGAATATGGCAAGGTTGAAGATGGGTTGGTGAATTGGGTGTGCGAGCCAGCTCTGAAGGATGAGGAATGGGTGCATGCTGCGAGTGAAGTACACTTGGAGAATCTTAAAAATTTTATTGCGAAACGGTGGCCTGACAGGAAAGAGGTCTCAGTCTCTCTTGAGGGATACTTCTGTGACGAGTTGTGCATTATTGGTGACAAGATTTTTTAGGGGAAGAGAGAGGTGCCGCCAACTGCCCTGAGGGAAAAACTCTTAAATTTGACACATGAGGGGTATCTAAGGCCAGGTTGCGTGAGTGGTACTGGTGGCCGTGTATGGACCAAGAGGTGGAAGGGTTGGTCAAATACTGTTGGCAATGCGCCATCAGTGACAAATCAAAAAAAACACACTGCTCCCGTGTCACCCATTTAGATTCAAGTTGAACCTTGGACCTAGTTGGCCCTGGATATTGCTGGTCCCTTTGAACTCCTCAACCACAATGGGTGGTTTGTCTTACTCCTAGTGAATTATACGTCCAAATGGGTTGTGACCAAATGTGTTCCTGTTGTCAACACCAAAGCTGTTATTGAATTTCTGAGCGAGGAATTTTCACAAGAGGGCATACCCAAATGTTTGGTCACTGACAATGGGGTGCAATTTACTTCCCAAGAAATGTCTGATTTCTTGGACCATCGCTCCATTATTCCATTATTCATTTCAAAACAGGTCTTTATTCACCTCAAGCCAATGGTCTTGCTGAAAGCATGAATAGGGTGGTCAAGGCTTGTGCTCAATGTGCCTTGCTCGATAAAACGTCCTTGCGGGAAGCCTTGAGAGAAACTTGGTGGACTCACCGTTTTACTCCCAATGAAATTTCTGCTGTCGTACCTTTTGCGGCTTTGAGGGGCTGGAGACCTCATTGCAAGCTTAGCCCAGCCTGGCTGAGTTTGAGCACCAAGGTATCGAACAAATGGTCTGAAAATGCAGTCAACAGTGCAGGCTTGTGCATCAGCACAGATACAAAGAGCGGGTTTGATGCCAAGTCTGGTGCTCATCCTGGGATTTGGCACCAGGGTGATAAAGTGTTTGTGAGAAAGGCTGGGTTTGTTTGGAAAGGTCTAAGTTCATGGGTCCTTTTCAGATTTCTGAAGTGAAGAAAAACATGGTTGTCTTGGATTCTGGTGATGTGTGGAGTTTCTCTAGACTGGTGAGAGCTCCAGACTCACCTGCCTGGAATCAAGGAGTTGTCATACCCTCCTTTGTTGACCCTGCGGTTGGTCCTGTTTCCCACAAGAGGTCAACCGTTAAGCCAAGGTGACAAGATGACTTTGTGATGTATTAACCTTTGTGTGGGCTCCGGTTGGTCTTGTTTCCTCAAGGGGTCAACCGTTGGGCCAGGGTGTTTTTATTACTTTATGATGCTTTTTTTTTTCTTTTTCTCTGTTCGATTCTTCCATTATTAAGGGGGAAGATTTGCTATGTTCTGCCCATTTTATTATCTCTCTCTCTTACTATGTGTCTGGTTATATCACCTATTATAGAACCAGAAGGTTGGAGATGTCATGGGTGGAATGTTGAGCTGCAGTGTTGGTGGGTCCTGGTGGGAGAGTGGTTGAGTTGAGTGCTGCTCCAAGGGTATGATGACTTCTAACTAACCTAACTACAATAAAGATCCTGCCAACCCACTCAACAGTCTCGAACTTATTAGACCCCCCCCACTTTTAAAGCCCTGGGCCTACCAGATCATGATAACAGGCCTACAAAATGCCAAACAAAACAGTCCACACAGTGATGTCTGACCAGTCCATCTGGCACTGCCAGATTCCCCGATAGCCCATGTTAGACCTGACATCTTTTGGCATGGTTTTTCCTGTCTTTTTGCTTTTGACCTCCTGCTTTTGACTGTGTGCTGAACTTCGTTTTTGCTGGTTTAGGATTCTGGGCACTTTACCACTGCTGACCAGTGCTAAAGTGCATGTGCTCTGTGTCTAAAATGCAATGGCATTTGGTTTCTCCATGATTGGCATAACTGATTTACTTATAAGTCCCTAGTACAGTGCATTACATGTGCCCAGGACCTGTAAATCAGATAGTATTAGTGGGCCTTCAGCACTGATTGTGCCACCCACATGAGTAGTCCTTCAAACATGTCACAGGCCTGCCACAGCAGAGCCTTTGTGTGTAGTTTAAACTGCCGTATCAACCTGGCAAGTTCATCTACCTGCCAGGCCCAAACCTCCCCTTTACTACATGTATGGCACCCCTAAGGTAGGCCCTAGGTAGCCCCAGTGTATTTAAAAGGTTGGACATCTGCTTTTGATAATTACATGTCCTGGTAGAGAAAAAACGCAAATTTTGTTTTTCACTACAGCAAGGCCTATCTCACCCATAGATTTGTTAGCATTGGAGCCGTTTTGTTACACTTTACAAGTGTATCTTTCAACTGGGAGCAGATAGAAAATTGGAACTTGGGGCCAGATGTACAACCAGATTTTTCGTGCGCAAACAGGTCTGCGACCCATTTGCGCAGCAAAAACATACATGGCCATGCACAAGCACTATTTAGTGAGACTCAAAAAATTGCGCTCCGCAAAATAGTGTTTTGCAACTCGCTGTTAGGAAGGGGCGACTCTGTAGCCATGTATGAAGGTTTTGTGACCGCAATTGCGGTCGCAAAACACTCGCAATTTACCGCCCTCTTCAAGAGGGTGGTAATGGAGTCGCAAATGGGAAGGGGTCCCCAGGGGACCCCTTACCCTTTGTGACTGGCTCTGAAAATATTTCTTAAGGGCAGGGAGTGGTCCCAGGGACCACTACCTGCACTTAAAAAATGAAACGAAAACGTTTCATTTTTTTTACATGTATCCCGTTTTCCTTTATTGAAAACGGGCTGTATTAAAAAATAAAACTGCTTTATTGACAAGCAGTCCCAGACATGGAGGTCTGCTGAGCCCAGCAGGCCACCATACATGGGAGGGCCAGCCATTCCCAATGTGGTCTCAAATTGAGAGTGGCTCATTAATATTCATGAGTCTCGCATTTTGCGACCCCTTTGGGAATCGCAATCAGTGTCTCTGACACTGTTGTACATTCAAAATTGCGACTCGCAATTGAGCGCAAATTGCGAGTCACAATTTGGAATGGTTTTACATCTGACCCTTGGTGTCTCTGGACTCACAATTTAAAAACACATCTTTTAGTGAAGTTGGTTTTTAAATTGCAGGCCTAAAAATTCCACTTTGAGAAATTTGGCATTTTCTTACTTTGACAATTCTGTGCCTCTGCATGCCCCTAGAATAAACGTCTGGGTCAGCGTGACAGCTGAGCTTTCTGAATTCACTCTAGACAGTCACATACAAAGGGAGCTGAGGTGTGCCCTACATATCCTAATGGCCTGTCACTGGGCTGATAGGTGTTCCTGCGCTAGAGTGGTGGGAGGAGTTAACACCTGCACCTTAATAGGGCTATGCCTGTCCACGCACAAAGAGATGCATTACCCCCTGTAGTGTGTCTGGAGCCAGGGCCAGGAAGAGCAGGGCCTTGTGCACTACAAAGACCTTTCTTTGAAGTCTCCCTACTTGAAAGGATAAAATGGGTATAAGTACTGGACTAAGGACGTTCTGCCAGGAAGAAGAGCTGTTGTGCTGCCAGGAGGGACTGCCACTTTGCTGCTTGCTTTGTTGTGTTGACCTGCTGCCTGCTGCTTCTGTCCTGGGAGTGAGAGGACTGGACCTTGCTGTCTGCATTCTGTTTTCTAACGTTTCTCCAGGGGCTTGAGTGAGTTTGCCTCCTGTTGGAAGTCTCAGGGCCATCAAAGACTTCATCTGCAGCACCTAGGCTCCTTTGCTGAGAGCCATACTCTGCCAAGTGGTGGCAAATCAAGTTCCTGGGTCCCTGAAAGTGAGTTTTTATGCTAAAAAGAAGAAAACTAGCACATTGAATTCGAGCCCCACTTTGCAACTGGCGCAGCTGCCTGATCCGAAGCCATGGTCCCTGCTCAACGCAACCACCACAACTTACAACGCAAGCACCGACGCTACCACAGCACCTCCGAGGAGCAGCCACGGTGTGAGTCTCGAGTACTGCGTCATGGAAGTCCGTGACTCCAGACTCCGCTGCAGCACATGTGGCTTCATAGTGTGACATTGATGCTGCTAAATCTACGCCTCACGGCTTGACCCTCGACACTTCATTGACACTGCACCAACGTGGAAACCAACGCTTCACCACAACTACTGCATCACCTCCCTTGCTTATCGCGTCATCCCTGGATGAAAGGGGCTCAATGACTCCAGGAACCAATGCCTCACTTACTTCAGTGACTCCTCACCTCCGTTGTGCAATGTACTGTCCCCGAGCAGCAACATGGCAACAACCTGCATAGCAACTGCCTCAGCAATGCCCCACCTCCCCAGCACCTTGCATCGTCTATTATTCTCAACTTTTTCAAGGTACTGTACTGGGGTCTGCGCGACTCCGAAGCTGACCCCCGCTCCATTGTTGTCAGCCTGAACTTGTGGATTTGTACTCGTCAAGCATGACCAGAGCTGTTGAGTTTCTTAGTACTATAACTGCATCTGATCTTGAAAAATTCATATCTTGGCTTGCGTATGTTGGATGTTTGTCATTTTAATCTTCTTTTACTCAGATAAATATTGGCTATTTTTCTAAACGTGTGTTTTGTGTGTTTACACGTGTGTGTGTGTAAACTTTACACACTGCCTCATTAGTTTAGCCTGACACTCTGATTCAAGCTACCAAAGGGTGAGCACAGTTATCTAGTGTACTACACTTATCCTGATTAGATTGTGGGTCTCTACTTGGATAGGGTGTAAACCACTGCCAACTAGAGACCCCATTTCTAACTGACCAATATTAATCTGGTTTCTGGTGCCGTTATTCTAAGGAAGGAATATATGCTACTGTCCTTTTAGATGCATTATGTTTTACCCTGCTCATTCGTGATCAGCATGCCATTACCAGATATAGAGACTTTGACAGCTAGCAAAAAATACTCAGTGGTGTATTGGGATGCCACCGTGTCCTAAAAGGAAATGTTAATTTTTGGAGCTGCGGGAACCATGGCTTCAAGACCTGCACAGGGAGCGCCACCATGTCCAATATTGGTGAAGCTTCTAAACTAGCGAGATCGGAATCAGATACTATCAATAGAAAGAGAAACAAAGGCAGTTGCGGCCGGCATGACTTGCGGGTGGGGGCGCGGGGTCTCGCGGGGGAGGAGGATGTTAATTTAAAAATAAAATACACTTACATTATTGGGTCACGCCTCGTTTCTCCTGATCTCCTCTGCGGCTGTCCTGTCTCTGGCAGGAACAGGAAGCAGGCTGCCTCCCCTCTCTAAGCCAATCACAACGCTGCAATGGCAGCGTTGTGATTGGTGGGGACGCCGACCATCCAGGCGCCTATGGGGAGGCCATTTTCTCCATGTAGACTGCATTGCAGCCTACATGGAGAAAGGGCAGAGTATGTATGACTGCTTTGGTCGGCCCTGGGGCCGACCAAACAGTCAGCGCCGTCAGCATTGGGCAAGCCACTCCTCCCCCGCCCTAGAGTAGACCTGCCCACCCGTCCTCCCCCAACTGCAGTGCAAGAAGCAGAAACATAAAATGGTACTTTTACCATTTTATGTTTCTGCTTCTCGCACTGCGAGAGAGCAGTGGGGCGACGCTCCTCCGCCCTGATGGAGGAGCCGCCCCTCAGCAAAGGCATGCATTATGCCAGTTCTCAAGTTGCAGTGAATATGGATCCCACCCAAGCGGTACAAGATGTTTCCAGGAAATTTCTACCAGTCAAGAAAAAAATTCAAGCTTAGCCATAGATATTCAGTATGCTATGATACACCCAGCTATGCTTCAGTTCAACATTAATGGGAAAGTACATATTCTCTGACCATCAATGCAGAGGCAACGTCCCTCAGTAGTAATTCTTAACAGAAAAAAAACTTTTTGTGTGGGGGATGCTTTGAGATACTCTCACAATGAATATTGAAATTAAGAAGGTTCAAGGGGCTTAATTACAAGTCCTTTCACCGCTGTTGAATCACTTTTATTATGGGAAAATGTGACTTACCAGCGGCGTAAGGGTTTGTAAAGAAGCCCCTCAAGTCTATATCCCTTACAATACAATATACCGTATGAGCCTCATTGCAATAATCACTCCTCTGGTTGCCCCCTAGTGGTTACGATAATATTTTTTTTTACATTGATTGTTAAGGGATAGGCTTGTTCAGTGCCCTTCTGCAGGCAGTTTTGATACAGTGTTTTCCAAATTTGGAAAATGTGGGTTCCGTGCAGGAGGGAAGTATAGGAGTATAACAAAACGACTAGTAATGCAAGTGTTAGCAGATACGTGATGTGTATTGCAGTGCAAGGTTGATGCATGGTAGATATACATTAGCATTTACAACGAAAACATGACACAAACTGAAATATTAATGCCCTGTCTCAGATTAGTTACATGGAAAAGTAAGAGGTGTGACCGAACCTAGGAAAACTTGACAGGTTCTGGCATACATCAATAGACACAATATAGATGGCCTATTCCTTGAAGAGACTCACCTTGTAAGGTAGTGTAGTGTTCATGTAGCTACAAACTGGGGAGCTCATAGATTCTGCTCATTGTACTCAAAATATTTAAGAGCACTGGCAATATTGGCCAAGAAAGGGGTATAGCATCACTATCTAGACACAGTGATCGACCCTGAGGGAAGAAACATAATAGTGCACGGCATGTTGCAAAGGACACGTCTAACTCTCATATGAATATATGGTCCAAATCACGACGACTCAGAATTTTCTCCCGGTCATGTCACGATGTACTAACCTAGACCGCACACAATTATATTAGGAGATTACAATTTAACATTACTTGGCACATTAAACAGCAGAGACAGACACCACACAGAAGCAAGAGAGACATTGCTTAAGATGATGCAGAAACATGAACTGTAAGACATATGGAGATCCAGATACAGCTCAATCAGGAAATATGCATTGACTCTCCTGTTCTTTGTTCTACATCTAGAGTCGATTTTTGGATGAGTACAAGAGATGGTGTTGGCTGGACGAAAGGTGTAGAGTATCTTATCCACACATATTCAGATCATTCACCAGTGATATTGACTCTGACTCTTCTGAATCACACACAAGTGCAAAGATTGCTAAGATTTTGGACAAGATACTAGTGGATAGAGTGAAAGGAAACTAGACAGGCAATCATCGCATATTTTGACACTAACAAAGGCTTGGTAGATGCACATGGAGCATCCTGTGAGGCGTTCAAGGCTGTGATAAGGGTGCAGTGTATATCTAAGGGGCAAGGTGTACTAAAGTCAATCTGCAATAGATTAGAACCCGAAATCAAAATGCTGGAAAATACACTCAGTATCACTAACCGGTTTGAGTTAATGTTAAAAATACACACA
Source organism: Triturus cristatus (assembly GCF_964204655.1). Taxonomy (NCBI): domain Eukaryota; kingdom Metazoa; phylum Chordata; class Amphibia; order Caudata; family Salamandridae; genus Triturus; species Triturus cristatus. The sequence continues at coordinate 366,162,593 of NC_140584.1, read as the reverse complement.
AAACTCTGAGAGTTCCAAGAGGAGGCTGACAGAGAGGTTAAATTATTTGGCAAATACTTAACTGAAAAGATATATATGGAGAGGGAGAATCGCCAGGGTTTACCTTGGCCAACCTACCTAGGCTGAAGTGGGCCACTACAGACATTGTCTAGATTGACAAATTGGATGGCTCTCCAAGGTATCACCCGCAAGATATTCTAACTGACTTCTCCAGGTTTTACTCTGAAGTTAACAACTCAACCACTGCACTAGACCATGGCATGTTACACAGGTCATTAGGAAGGGCTACCTTAGCATGGGTAGAGATAATCCTCATACAAGAAATTAAAATTGCCATTAGAGATCTGGAGAAGGGGAAAGTCCATGGTAGGGATGACCTTATGAGTAAATTTTATAAAGAATATGGGGAAATGTTAGCTCCCTACATGTATAAGGATGCAAAATGAAAGGAAGTGCTGCCCCCAATGGTATGCAACGCAATAGTTATTACTTTATTAAAGCAAAATAAATCCCTGCACCTATGCAATTAATATAGACCATTGTCCATAATGTACATTGAAACAAAATTATTGGCTATGATTCTGTCAGCCAGACTGCACACATGATTCTCTTACCTGACCAATCTGGTTTTATACCAGGTTGGTCAATATCAGATAATCTGAGAACTTTATTCAGGGTTATGCATCAAACACTTCCCTGTATAAAAGTGTCAGCTGTATTTCTTGACACAACTTAAGCAATTGATTCATCGAATGGCCATTGCTGACAGTAACAGTTGAAAGAATAGAGTTAGATCAAGCAATAATATAATGGATTATGCTTTTATATTATCTTCAAGTCGCTAGAATAAAAGCAAACAACCAGATATATCCCTAATCAATATTAAACATGGGATCAGACAGAGCTGCCGATGTCTAAATATTTTTTGCAGAGGGAATTCCATGGCAACAGAGGTATTCAATGTGGACCTCATAGAATATTGTTCTCTCTCTTTGCTGAGGACATTTTGGGACTGTAGTAAATCCGCCTTTTCTGCGTTGGCATCCCTGATTTTTCACATTTTGCTGGGCTCTATATTTTTGCTGGCTTTAGAACTGTGTGCACTTTATTCCCGCTATCCAGTGGTAAAGTGCCAGTGTTCTCCCTTTTAAAATGAAAATTGCCTATAAGTCCCTAGTATATGGTACAATGTGTACCCAGGACCTGGAAGTTAAATGCCACTAATGGAATGCAGCATCTATACCGACATCCAGTACAGTTGTAGCGCAAACGTAGCTTCAGGCCTACCATTGTATCCTGGCTGTAGCAGTGTAAGGTCTGCGATTCGACCTGTCAAAATAAACTCTTTTGGCAGGTAGAAACCTCCTTTTTAAATATTAGTAAGTCATCCCTATGCAGGACTTGTAGACCCCAAGGCAGGGTGCATGGTATTTAAAGTAGGACATGTTAATGTAAATTGAATGTTAACATGTCCTTACAGCGAATAGCACCTAAAAGCTATTTTCACAGTTGCAGTCCTAGCTGTCATATCTAGAAAATCAGAGTGCTGGAGGGTGCCAGAGTACTAGCAGCAAGATGGCCACGCCTTAGTGCATCTGTGCTGGCTGAGGAGACACAATCTAATAATTATCCTAGCAATGAGCCTGTAACAAAATGCTGCTGAGAAACATTGGTAAAGGGAGTAGGTACTGTATCTGAGATTCCTGCTGACATCTGCTGCCGAGCACATGAGATGTGGCAGACTGGGTCGCATGTTAGGTGCACTGCATCCGGGATTGGCTGTGAGGGACTGGAGCTGTGCAGCAGGGTTGACTCCCTTGCCCTATGTGGTAAGTGGCGGGGAGCATTGCTGAAGCTCACACTGCGCTTAGGAGTTCGAGCAGCTTATGGTCCCTGCTGGCCGGCAAGAGTGGAGCAGCCTCACGCATTGCTACAAGGTAGCTGACATTGAGGCAAAATTGGCAGCAGCCTGGGTGACCTAGTCACTGGGTCGCTTGTGCTCTGTTGCTGTGAGCTCTACAGAATGTGGTCAGCACGGTAAGAACTGTACAGGTTTGGGCCATGCTCAGCAGTTGGCGGGGGGCAGCTGGCCCTGCACACTAGCATGGAAAGGACAGAGAGCCCAAACTGATGTGCCCAGCACATTCCCACCACGAGATAGTTGACATGTTGGTAGTGATAGTTGCGTGTCTGAACCCAAAGGTATCAGATACTGGAGGGGAGTAGCAGAGAGGCTGAGTGCACATTCGATGGATCACCTATTGATAGAGCCGCCTCAATAAAAAGTTCTGTGGCAACAACTTGGAAACTTACGATGGACATTGCTGTACCACCACTCCCCATACTGATATAGGCTGACAGTGCACTTTAGTGGGACACTTAACTGGGGAGCGTGGTGAATTAGAGCACGGAGGCCTGTTGTATACCAAGCAATTTTGCCTGGCCTGGTCCAAATAGGAGAACGAGGTCCACAAAGAAACTCCTAGTGTGCAGTGGAGGGTCCGCGCCCATCACACCGAACCTAGAGAGAGTGTAGGGGTCTTTCTGCCCTCTGGATTGCTGAACTATCTGCTAACTCCTACTTTTGTCAAAGCTAAAAAATGGGCAAGTCAAACCATAAGCAGACTTACCTCACCGTTGAGACAAAACGTGCTGCGGGACACTAGCTGTGATGGTGACCACTCTAACCCTACTTTAGAAGAAGATGGCACAAAGGAGCCAGGAATTAAGACAATGCTGCAGGCCATGCAACACAGTTTGTTATCTATTGACGACAACATTTACACACCAAATCATCACATTGACACCATGTCAGCCAAACTGGACACACAAGCCCACAGGACTGCTACAGCTGAACAATGAATCTCAGATGCGGAAGATGACTTGAAACAGGTATCTTCTAAATATCTCGACATGGAGAAGTTCTGGCATTGATTAAAGCGAAAAATTAGGATTTGGAAGCAAGATCCCACCAGAACAATCTGCGTCCCCTCGGAATTCTGAATTCAAAAACTGGTTAGATGGAACGGTACATCCCTGGTTGCTCCCCCACACCCTATCATAGGACCGATTCTTAACTATAGGGAGTGAAACACTCCACTCCGGGTGGCTCGTAAGTGAAGAGATCAACTAACAAGGCAACAATATCATGCTCTTCTTTCACTTCACGGTCACAGTGTAGGCGGCACACAAAGGATATTTGCCCATAAAGCACCAGCTTCAAAAAACAATTCTCTACCTATCGCGCCTTAATATCAATGCAAACAAATGATCTTTGGATCCCTTCAGCGATGTTATCTTTCCTGAAGTCCCTCTTGCAGTGGAACAAGAAAGCCAATGGCCCAGACCCCAAAGATGAGGCACATTAGACAGTTAACTTAATTCGCAAGTTGCCCCTTATTCTGATAATTATATCTGGGACAGACCCCCCATCTGCCTATACTGACAGTGCGTGGAGTATCAACCGGTTGCTACAAGTGCATGTCCTCTCACACTTTCCCGCAGCGGAGTACAAACTGGACTCCCTTCCGACAGCCGCTGTGACATCAGAGGAATGCTGGCACTCAAGCGGCCCCCACGTGAGATCCCATTTAGAGATGAAAACTTGGGTACCGGGTAGAGCCCACACTATGGTTTGCTTACTATATGTTACTTGTTTGGTAGAAATTCAAAAGATCTGCCTGGGATCCACTGGTAAGTTCGGGTTCACCAGTGTGGGTGGGTGGAGGGGAAGGGACAACGCAGAGACCAATATTGCACCCAAAATACACTACATGCCTCTGTTTCAAATTGAGTCGGATCCAGTACTTGAAGATTGCATTATATTTTACCACATACGATGTATACCTGTGTACCGAATTCATTCTAACTAAACCCCAAGCTGTACACCGCACTTATCAGCCTAAGATGGCTGCCGGGTGAGGAGCTCCAGCTGGGAGCTCCTTCGACTGGGGACTGCCTTTGGCGCTTGGCCCGGGACTTTCTCTCCCCTTCTGCTGCCTACACCTGCGGGGATCTACTGACCGTGCTCCGGCGTCTTCCTTTCCCCCCAGAGCGATTCTCGTGGCCTGCTGCTCACCCTCTGAGTTTCCAGAGGGAGCACTTTCTGAGCCTATGCCATCATGGCCACTGGTTTGGCTGGGCTGCCTCGCTGCTGAGAGGATGTGAGATGGCGGCTCTCCCCTGCCGGTCGCCACCTACCTTCAGGACTCGACCTTTGTGCTTGGCACACCGCTGTCCCCTCCCGGAACATCCCGTGACGCCTTCCGGGACCGCAGGTGAGACACGCCAGTGGCTGTGTAATTCTACTTTTAATCCTCCGACGCTAACACACTCTCATTGAGCGCAAGATGGCGGAGTCCCAGGTGTGTCCAACTGAGGTGCTTACAGCTTAACGGAGATCCGGTTTCCCTCCTCGAGCGGCTGCTTCCCAAAGGAAAACCACTCAACGACTCTCAGGCCAAGTACTATTCAAGTTACTCATTTATTTCAGACCTTCAATAGCCCAATATGATCTATGGGGCGATCGATTCTTCAACGCTGCCTGACCCTAAAATGACTGACTGATCTTTTGACTGACTGGCTACCACGCTAGTAGCGCTCGCACACTGAAAGTAAATTTTCAATCGTTCACATGTCTAGGGAGCTAACGCTGTGCCTCACTCGTACCAGAACAATAACGCTGTGCTTGCCAGCTGCCTATTTTGTTGTCTGGGTACGATAACGATCGCAACGAACCACAACATCAAAGAGACTGTTCTCCCTGCATATAAGATGGCGCCCGCCCACTGGAAGCCTGACATTCCACATCATTTGTGAGTGTAATCTGGCCCAAACAATGTTCGAATGTATAGTGCAAATGACTAGTACTATTAACTAGGCCAGTGTTTCTCAGTGAACTCAATACTCCTCTGCTCAAGCAAGACCTAATTGTTGCGCCTATCCACGGCACCCGGACAGACACCAGACGAGCCACCTAGAGATGCGCTGCCCTGTTGCACAAGGGAATGCCTGAATTAGCCTGGGGGCCACCAGCCAATGAAGCGGCCATTTTGGGAAACACTCCGCAACCACACACTTCAAACCCGATAGTGCAGAATCCTTCCCACCACATTGATGGACCGCACAGGAGTACAGGAACGACTGAGGAAGGCACGGTCTGAGGAACCAGCTGGACAAGCGCCACCGAGCAAGCACTGCCTTGATGTCTGAACTACACTCAGGCTTTCCCATTAACACCGGGTCTGGTGCTGCAGATGGATCTATGACAATGCCCCCTTGGCAGAAACCATGAACGTTGTACTCACCGCGGAGACCGAGCAACAAGGCCGATGTCCAGTGGAGCTGTTTAGGAAGCTATAGAGGAGTTTGGCTCTGGTTCACCCCTCGGCCGTCACCTACTCAGCCGGACATTGGACATAGTTTTTCCTCGTCTCCCCATTGTGTTTCCTTCCCTCCTACGCCTCCTCCCTCCGTAATCCTGTGGCTACCTCCCCTTTCCAGCTTATGCGTTAATATCGCTTGTTATTGTGTAATCACTGTTTTTCTCCTATGTTTATTCTTGGCTCCTGTAACTGATGTAATCTTGTAACCTGTAACTCACTGATCCTCATGTAAAGCGCTCTGATACCTCTGGGACTAGCCAGCGCTATATAAAACACTACAAATAAAATAAAATGTCTCACATGGAATATCTGAGGGTTTAACCAGGTGTGGCTGGCACAGATAAGAGCAGTATGGCAGTGGAGTGGAGTGGGGTGGGGGCGGGTCGGGGTCGGGGATGGCGAAAGATGACGGGATAGATAAAATGACATTAAAAAAAACCAAAAATGAGGTTCCCGGACTATTGCATTTCACCTGTAGATGGTTGTGGCTCTCCCGTCGCCCCCACCTCCCCCTTGATCATCCTCATTGACCACCCGAGGGTGGAGTTGGTACTGTGTGGTCCCCCAGCCGTGGTTAGACGCCTCTTTTTCGATGGTTTCCGCCTTGTTTTTTGGTGTTATTTTATTTTTCCTTTTTTGTTTGTATTTCTAAAATTTATGTATCCGGGTAACTTCTGAGGTGCACTCAGTACTTTGTCAATTCGGCTGAGCCCCAGGGGGCCCATTGCTTCCTTGATGTTGTTGAACATGTATATAATAGCGGCCGGCCCTGGTGGTTGTAGGCCCATGTTTGTATTGAGTTTTTATCTGCAATAAAGGTTTTTCAAAAAAAAAAACAAAAAAAAAAAAAACAATTACCTTGCTCTCACTGCATTGCCGAGTCAGCAATGCGGCGAGCGCAAGGTAAGTGGTTTTATTATATTTTTTAGTTAATTTTACCCATCCCATTGTCTGTCGACTCCCCCCCCACCCCGCCTCCGCCTGCCTCACCGAACTTACCTGTGCCGGCCGCCCCTGGGTTCAACAGCCCCCGCAAGTAACACCAGGTCTGGACATATCTAACACAACATAATATTGAGGTGGTGTTATTTCAGGAGACTCACCTTACACCCCACATTGAGCAGCGGTTCCAGGTCAAATGTGCCTCACATGCTCACTTTTCCTCCTCCTCATACACTAGAGGACTGGCTAAAACTAATAAAGAAGGGGACCAAATTTTGCTATCTGAGCGCTGGGCCAGTACCTCATAGTGCAGGGCATTTTAGAGGGACAACACGTTACTTTAGGTAATGTATATAGCTTAAACATAGATTATCCCCACTTCTTCCATACCATATGGGCAGCGGTACTCAGCACTACCCCCAAGTCACTTCTTTGGGGTCGGGACTTCAACACTGTTCTGGATATAGATACAGATAGAACATGTACAGGAAGAAGGCCCGCGCTAGATGCTTCCATGAACCTTTGCTCCATTATCACAGAGCTACCACTTGTATACATTTGGCAAACAGGACACCCTGGACTTCAACAAGGCACATGCATATCCACCTAGCATGCACAGTCCAGATTGGACTTCTGAATTGCGTCTGCAAATAGCAGTACATCGACCACTGTCGTTCATCACCTCACATGTACCCTCTCGGATCACACATCAGTGATCCTGAGATTAGACATCCGGGGGGGGGGGGGGTCGCCATATGCACCGGTGCCTAGGACCGGACACCTTACAAGATGCGCTGCTCCGCACAGAGTGGTCCCAAGATATTTGGCAATACTTTCACTTGAACCAGGGCTCATTCTACAGGATGAGCACGCTGGGGGGAGGGGGGCATTCCAAGTGGTAGTTAGAAGGTACCACATACCAAAGAGGTACGGTGAAGTCAACCAGGCAACAGCTGGATTCCCTGGAGAAAGCTATACGTGTGCTAGAACGAGACTGGCATGGGTAATCAGACCTGTCCGTATTGGCAATAATCAGACAGAAAATGTCTGAACACAATACACACGCAAAATGAGAAAGCAAATACGTAACCAAACATTGCACTGCCCGTAGCTTTGGCGAGGGGGGGCGCCTAAGAAGAACATTGGTGAACATGTTACTCAGACCCCGGGCTGAAAGGGACAGAACACACATGATAGACGAAGCAGGGTAGGAAAACTTAACGGCAGAGACCATAATGCACACCTTTTGCAAAGAATATGCACACACCTATTATGATAAGGTCTTTTCATACATTCCACACCTGGATGATTATGTGCATGATACTGCTCTGGCATGGCTAGATGTAACTAAATGGGAATAACTGTCAAACCTTCTTGGTGGTAGAGATAGCGTGAGTCATCCGCGAGGTGCCAACTGGTAATTCCCAGGGTGCAGATGGCCTCCCGGCAGAATTTTACAAAGAATATAGTGACATTGTTGCACCTCATCCCCTTGCACTGTATGAGGAGGTATATGACAGAAGTTCCCTCCCACCCAAACTGTTATCACTTTACTTGAACTTGGTAAACCCGCGGAGAACATGGACACATATCAGCCATTATCATTACTTAATTCTGATGCCAAAATACTGGCGAAACTGATCACCAATAGGTTACGCCCTATTCTTCCTCAACTGGCACTGCCCAACCAGTCTGGATTTGTGCCGGGCCGCTCAACTGCCCATAATCTCTGTACACCACTTGCTTTGATACATCAGTTGAACCCTGATCTCCATGTGGTTTCTGTAATGCTTGATGACACTAATTCATTTGATTCAGAGGAATGGGTGTATCTTCTCGCAATATTGGCCCGCTGGGGCTTGAACACTCCATTTGTCAACTGGATAAAGCTGCTATAAACTCATGCTCCATATAAGAGTATGTGGTTTAATATCAGATCCAATTCTATCCGATGTGGCACACTCTTTCCGAAACTATTTGTGCTGGCCGTCGAGCCATTGTCGGGCAAATTGAGACAGCACTACAGCGCATTCACCATCCGTTACACTGCCCGCCTGGTGCTGATTTCCCAATATACAGATGATATGACACTGCAACGGAGTGTTTGAATGCAATCCTAAGAGAATTTATCAAATTTGAGGTTCTGTCTGGAATCCAGATTATGTGGGGGAAAGGTCATTGGTGTTTCCACTTACAAGTGAAATGAATGAGTGTGTCCTAGACTTCCCACTGGTCTGATGCGAGGGCCCTGTCAAATACCTGAGGATGGCAGACCTATTTAGACACTCAAAGATAGAATTGCAGGCTGAATAAAACTGACACTATTGTTGCAGGCTGCATAGCCATTAGTAAAATGGTGGTTCTCCCTAAGTTTCTATATTTCTTTACAAATATACCCATCCCCCTCAACAGGGAAATATTTCATACACTGCATTCGTTACTGCTGCATTTGGCCGTGGCTGGATAACACCCTTGACTGACATGGGAGAGACTAACACTGCCTTGCAGTCAGGGGGGATTTGCAGCACCTGATTTTCACCTTTACTATCTATGCGCACAAGCTCAACGCGCATATCATTGGTACCACCCTCAACCTTATTTGCCCCACCCTGTGATAGAAAGAGACAATGTGCGGCCTACCCCACTTTTGTTATCACTCTGGCTGCCTGTTCCCACCCGCTACACTGAAATAGACATACTCTGCTGCACCATGAGGGCATGGCAAGGCCTGTGTGCCAGACACGCCCTTACACTTATGTATTACCACTCTGTCCCTTTACTAGGCCACCCCCTATTATCTTTGACAACTGAACCCGAGATGCTGGCTCAATTGCGGAATTTAAATATGAAAAACTGGGGTGACCTTTATCAAGCTGGCACATGTGTCTATACAGCCTCCTTCCTAGGCACCAAGCATCCAAAGATGCTTGACGCATTTCTTTACTACCACCTCTGGGCCACGATAAAAGCCCATATACCTAACTTCCCAACTGAACCACCCTATTTTAAACCAGTCGATGCATTGATAGCGGCTGGCACAGCCCGGGACCTAGTGGCAGCCTTCTATAATATCACTAAAAAGGAGAGCTCCATCATAGCTCCAGCCTCTAAGGCTAAATGAGGTAAGGCACTTCGCATACAATTAGCTGGGAAAGAATGGGAATTATGCTGCCTCCAACCAGCCCACATAGCATCAAGTAGGAGACTCCACATCATACACTTCAAATGCTTACACATGATATACTACATCCTGGTAGGCCACTGCAAAATGACCCTACATTCGCACTCAACCTGCACCCACTGCAGACTTCTGGAAGCAGAGTTCTGTCATTTAGCATGGCAGTGCCCACTGATACAGCAATACTGGGCGACGGTCTTGAACATACTGAAGGCTAAAACTGGCGAAGTCTTGCTGTTTGATCCCAAACTGGCCCTTCTGGGTTGTGTGATACCTGATAGACAGGCAGTGCAGAGACTGGTGGCGTTGTCTCTATTGTTAGCCAATCACCACGTTTTGAAAACACTGGGGCAGAGGCAAGCCCCCCACAAGGCATCATTTGTTCACATATTTAACCTACTGTAATGAACAGCTGGAACTGTAAGTGTAACTAAAGCCCTGGATGTCCAGAGCAAGAAATATATGGAGCCCCCTTCTGCCAGCATCTCATGGCGGGCACCAGAGCAACCCCCCAAATGAGACCACGCCCGATCTCCAAGCTGCTGCAAATGATGATACTACTGTACAGCAAATACCGGCTGTTACAGAGCCCAACAACCTCCAGGTGCTCTGCTGTCACGCAAGGATCATAAACTGCCCGAGACTAGTAGGGTGGAATATATGACTTTACCTCGCATGCGTTTACAATGCATGCCTTTACAACGTGGTCAATACAACGACCGCGTTGTTACCACGCGTACTATTACAACACAAGTCATTATAACGACTTGCTGTAGGGGGCGCTGAAGTTTGGAATAGTATAATTTACTATTCCAACTCCAGTCTGTGCAACAGTAGGGAAGGTGTTGGATTTAAAATCCAAAACCTAAAGCTCCCTACAGCAAGTTGTTGTAATGACTTGCGTTGTAATGGTATGCGTGCTAACTAGGCGGTCATTGCACTGACCACGCTGTAATGGCACCCCGTTGTACCAACAGCGTTGTAAACGCTGTTTCCCGTACGGTGGGATATATTTGTGATTGTACTATCCGGCTCGACCCCTAATTCTACTATGCATGTAAGTGATTTGCATATAGTGTACATTATTTCGTAATGTTTTACTAAACTTCTCCAAGGAGGAGTTGCTATGAGATTGTACTGTTATCAATAAGCAATATAATAATTAAAAAAAGAAAATCATAGTGCAGATTAAAGTATGAATACTGTATCTCAGGAATTGACCCAGCTAGAAAAAATATGACATAACTATTTTTAAAAAAGTTATTAAAAATCCAATGGTGAAGTTACATTACACAAGGACGCATTCATATTTGGTAGGCGGAGGGGAGATTAAGTGATTTGCCCAGAATCACAGGAGGATGTTGAGCCAGCGCCGAGACTCGAACCCGGTTCCCCAGCTCCAATGTCGGCAGCTCTGGCCGTTAGGCAGACACATAACAAACCTATGCTTTCATTGTTTTTTTCTTAACACATATACATTTCTTTCACCGTGCCTTGGGTTTTTTAAGACTATGGTCAGTATGCCAAGGTTCGTTGTTTCATGCAACAGCCATGGTGTCTCTGGAAGTGGAGGGTTATAGATCATTAAATAACTCTTCCTCTGGGCTGCTGTGAGCCAACGCAGGAAACATGCACGAAGAACGCTGCCAAGAAATGCTGCTAATTAGTAAGGTATTACTTTGTGGTCAGCAAGCCATCGCTCTGTACAGGATGGTAATGATTTTAGACGTAAAAATGCTTTCTCGAGGACTGTTCACTTTTTCCCTCTCAAGTAGAATTACTCATGCACACGTGTTTCTGTGGATCTTTTTTGCCCACCGGAAGCTGTACAACTGCTTGTCATTCATACTTTCCACTTCCACATTTCATATTGTACATATTGACATGATACCCTGCACTACAAACATGATATAAGTGGAAAAATGTGTGGAAATCAGGGTTGTGCATTGTTTTGCCATTAAAATAACATTTACACATTTCTTATTTGGAGCTGAAAAATATGATGGCATCTTACCAATACTCCGCTGCATATACAAGCCCGCGTATTACGCAAGCTCCACTGAGTCACTGCTAAAGTCATTCATTCCAAGCAACTGTGTTATCTCACTGACAGACTGCCTTTTGCTTGAGGCCCAGATCCCACTGGAGGAAAGAGAATGTCTGTCTGCAATCACACTCATGAAGCTTGCTTTTCTACAATCCAATCCTGAAAAAAATGTTGGGCCAACCTCAAAGTAAAATTATGTTGCATACCTGGTTGTAAGGTAGGTTTCGTGTGTCTTTTGCATTTTTTAAATCCATGCAGGCCCATTTGTTTATTGCAGGTGTGTCCGTCTTTGGTCTCAAGGGCAGGATCTGTGCCACAAGTTCAGAGTAATCTCAAACTATGTAATTGATTTTGATCTAAATGAAAAGGGACTGATACTCATGCCATTTATGGCCATTTATGAGTATGGGAAATAGTACTACAGGAGTAGTCTTTTACGTACTCTTACATGCCCTAGTGAATCATCACGGAAACTTACAGCTGCCTCTTTGTAAAAGTGCAAAGAGGGCACAGGCCTTTACCTTTGTACTTATTGTATATGAATAGTCCCTGAAAATTGCCATTTCATTCCCATTCTAGATGGTTTAGGGCCAATTCGCCAAGTTCTGTAAGAGTATGTACTACTTTACATTCCAAGATGCAGTTGAGAATAGGCCCATTTGTGTGTACATATAGCCCATGTGAATGTGCTGATAATATGGCATGGATTGTGACCACGTGGGGGTGTTGGACAGCACTGGATTAAATTGTAGTTTTACACACCTGTATGGAAGTGGAAGGCACCCTTTTGCCTTTGCGTTAGGTTGCATTACAGAAATACTTCAAATAAATAACCAACTAAATACATAAATGGCCATTAACAGTTTATACTTTCTATAACTCTCAGTAGTCAAAGAGCCTGATTATCAAACTGCACTTGGTAGCACATTGTGTAGAGCTATAACATGTATGTTTTTCCTATGGTTATATCTGTAGTGTTCTCCACCCGGACTGCAGAGTCTCCCTCCACACATGTAAGTATAGATTTTAGAAGTAAATGTGGGAGTAAGAGGAGGGCCAGGAAAGGGTTTGGAAGGAACCTCACCCACTCGCATACAAGTAAGCCAGTTGCATCACTTTGCGGGGCGAAGTCATGTAACAAACACTTTTGTCGTAAGTTTAAACTCAGAGTTTGCGAATACAGAAAGTAGTAAACATACTACAATACTACAAAGTATAATCATACTCAAAAGTGTAACTTACCTTTGTGAATCAGGCCCAAAGATGGGTTTATACTAGCTTAAAGCAGTCTTTGCAGCTCAAAAATATAAGTTAACTTGTGGTTTGTGGAAAAGAAAATATAAATTTCTTTCTCCAACAGCACATATTGCATGTCATACTGAAATCTATGGAGTGCCACCTAGTGCACATAAGTGGTCATAGAATGTCACGATTTGGAGTCAGGAGAGAAGAGAAAATACTCCATTTTATGAAGGTGTTAGTAAATCCTCAGTTGGAGAACTATTTGCTAGTGGATAACCCTTTGTTGGAATAATATGACTGACATAAAGCCACTTGATCATTCTCCACTGGTGCCAAATCCTCATTAGATTATTAAACACTTACTTTACAAATCAGAACATTTTCCATTGCCACAAAACTCTGAATGATGCCCTTTGTATTGTTGGCACAAAAAAAGGTGTCAAAAGATGAATTACTTACAATATTTTAATTCTGAAAAGTGTATGAAAATTGCTAAGTTTGCAATACGCATAGTTGTGTGACTATGAGAAAAAATATACCAGTCCCCATGTGTGTGACGTAATAGAACTTGCTGTAGTAGGATTCATATCTGAAATGATTAATTAAAAACCCTGAACTGGTAATGTTTTAACTGTAGCAGCTATTGATTTCATTTTCAAAACATTACCACAGTTTTTACTAGCACACAAATATATAAATATTCCCTGAAAAAAACAAAGGTTAAAGTGACGTTATAATTAGGGGGAAATTTCATGATAACGTAACGTTTAAAACAAAAATAGATTCACCAGATATACTTATGTCTTGTAACTATAACTCATGCCCTAAGGTAACTATACATCGTGCTCCCGCCATACATAGTCTTTTAAACGATGATGTAATTTTTTTTTTTTAATCTGTTTATTAAATTTTTGATAAACATGGTATAGTTTGAGTTTGAGTTTAAAAATTCTTATATAGCGCTCTTACACCAGCGGTTTCATGGCGCTGTAAACTGGCAGATCTCCTCTAGACAAGGAAGGGAGGTCGGGTAACAGAGGATTAAATGAAGATTTTGCTAAAGAAGTAGGCTTTAAGTTTCTTTCGAAACTGGGAGTATAGGGTTAGGGATCTGAGATCCAGGGGCAATGAGTTCCAAAGGATTGGGGCAAGAGTCGCAAATTTTGAGCCCCCCCACTTTTTCCGGCGAAACCGGGGAACTGTCAGGAGGGATTGGGAAGAAGATCGGAGCTCCCTAGTTGGCAAGTAGGGGATAATCTCCGAGGAAATGAATGCAGGGGCCGTACCCAATCGAGCCTGGTAAGTGATAGATGCAAGCTTGAATTGGATGCGTTCCCGAACTGGAAGCCAATGTAAAAGTTTCAGCAGGGGGGTACATAGAGATGCGCTATACAATGCACCAATCCCCAACATAACTTTACATCATTCAATTGGAGAATCCTAAGCATCAGAAACACATTAGAGTAGTACATAATGACCCATGGCAATGGATAGAGTATCGGTATCAGGCTTTCCCCGTCCATGCACTAGACAGCATATAGTTAATCACAGTATTACAAGTCAGGGGGACTTAACAAGTATACAGTAAGTGGGGCCCAAAATCTTTAGGACGAGAAGCCTCAGGTATTTCCTCAGCGTAGACCCCCATCTGATCCTTGCAAGAGAGTAAATCGCGAATCCGTTTTTTAACAGTTGAAATAGATTTCGCCCCACCGCCCTCTTGGCCATCAGGGTCAAGACTGCAACAAGGCGCCGGTTGCAGGGCTTGAGACTCTTAACGCTACCCAGGAGGCACACTTCCGGAGTACAATGCACCAGCTCCAGCACAATATCTGTTAACACTTTCACTACCCTTGAGCAGAACTCAAACACACCAGCACACGCCCATGCCAGATGCAGGAAATCGGCATCCGCCAGTCCACACCTAGTACAATTAGCATTGTCCCGCAGCCCAAACTTACGAAGTTGCAATGGGGAATAATATAATTGGTGCAAAAACTTAAAGTGGACCATACAGAGATTGCAATTCGATGTGAGGCGCCCTGTTAGTGCACAGCAGGTTTGCCACTGCTCAGTCGTCAACGTGGGTCCCAGTGCCACACTCCAATTCAGATAAGAGGGGTGTTCTCCTGGCTCATTTTCCCTTTGCGAGGCATTATAGAGCCTGGTAATTAGGCCCTTTCTCTCTGATCCTGCCAGCACTGCCTGCAGTGCTCGCAACGTTCTAGGTTCATCTGGAAAAGCCGGGTAAATATCCCTAACCGCTTGCCGTACCCGGACATATATGAACCCTAGCATAAATGTACTACTCTGACCTCCCTGTACGTCCTGCATCGATCAAAACTGACCCTGTTTATACAAGTCCCCCAGTGTATTAATTCCGGCAGCGGCCAACTCCCGCAGCGCTGGCCTCTTCCGAGCTGCCGAGATATCAGTGTGTGCAGCCAGTGGCAGCGACGGGGCATACAGATAGGTAAGCTGGGACCTATTAGCTAAGACCCTCCAGGCCCATGCCATGCACAAAGCAGGATTTATCTCGGTCCTGGGACTACACATTCCCCCCGAAAGGGTTGCCGCCTGCAGCGGCAATGGGAGAACAGCATCCGACTCTATCGCCGTATGAGGTAAAAACCGCTGTGGGAAATGCCAATAGCGCGCAAATTGCGCTTGTGTGCAGAGGTAATATAACCGTAGATCAGGTGCCGAAAACACCCCCACGGTCGAATGGCTGAACCAGGACATCTCAACTGCACCTGGGTTTCTTACCACCCCATATACATGAGAGGAATACAGACTGAAGGGCACGGAACTGCGCAATATTCAATCTAATCGGGATATGTACGAAAAGATAAAGTAGTTTGGGCAAAATAGTTATTTTAATTATAGCGATTCGATCGGCTAGCAAGAGAGGCAAATGAGTCCACCGATCCATCTGCTCAGTGATCCGTGTGAACGCTCGGCCATAGTTCTCAGAGATCACACGATCTGGATCCCTGTGCAACCATATCCCCAGGTACTTCACCGGATCCTGAGTCCACACCAGAGGGAAGTCCATCGCTATCTCCAATGTTCAAGCCGTGAGTGGAAACACAGTAGATTTCGCCCAATTAATCCCCAGGCCAGAGTACCTCTCGAATTTAACATACTCCCGAAGAAGTGCCGGTAGATAGGTGGCAGGTTCCCTCACATATAGCAGCATATCGTCAGCGTAGAGTGAAACCACAAGTGACCGCTTACGAAAGCGCAATGCAGCCGCAGCATGCCGCTGCCGACGTTTACAGGCTAAGGGCTCGAACGCAAGCGCGAAAAGCATCGGCGACAAGGGGCAACCCTGACTCGTGCCTCGCTCAATGGGAAAAGCTGATGACACCCATCCATTAACGCGTACTTGCGCCAGGGGTTCCGTGTACAGCACCCTAATCCACTGCACAAAAAACAGAGGAAGGCCCATTCTAGTGAAGACGGTAAACATATAGTCCCACTGAAGGGAATCAAATGCCTTTGCTGCATCTAGTAACACAGCGACCGCCTGGAACTCGGGGTCAAAATAATGCAATGTGGAGAACACCGTGTGCAAGTTGTGCGCAGTGGATCTAGCTGTCCCGAAACCCGATTGGTCCGGCAAAACCTGTAGTGGGACAAGTGGCTGAAGCCTGTTGGCTATCATTTTAGCCAGGGTCTTGGCATCTATATTAATGATTGAAAGAGGCCTATAGGAGTCGCACCGGTTGGCAGCCTTATCAGGCTTCAAGAGTGTCACCAGTAGCGCTTCTTTGAGGGTGGGTGGGAGTCTTCCCTCATCGTATGCCTCCGCATACACCTCCAGCAGCCTAGGGGCCAAATCATCCACATAAGCTTTATAGAACTCACTGGGGAGCCCATCCAGCCCAGCAGCCTTACATGTGGGATGTGACATTATCGCTAATTTAACGTCTTTGATATCAAAAGGCTGTGTAATGTATTCCCTCTGTTCACAAGATAGCCACCCCAGGGCGACGTCATCAAGATAGGCGTGCATTTCCTTTGTCGGCACACCAGTACCCTTCGCATAGAGTTTAGTGTAATAATTAATAATAACACCACTGATCTCTGGAGTTGTGTAATGAGCAACTCCCTCCTCATCCAGCAACTCAGTGACGCATGCCTGGCTACTCGGTGCAGCCAACTTCCAAGCCAGGGACCTGCCCGAGCGACCCCCCTCTCCATAGTAGAAAGCTATACTGGGCCTGGATTTGTGCAACATCTCCTGATCCACTGTATTGTTATGTTCCGTAACAAGATCCCGTCTTGCAGCTAACGTGGCAGAAGAAAGGGATTTATCATACTCCCGCTCTAATGTAGAGATATCTGCTGCTAGCTTTTGAATCCTACGTCTAATGTACCGCAACAGTCCCGCCTGTGCGCCTATACAAGTGCCCCTAATTGTCACCTTAAATGCTTCCCACAGCACTCCAGCACTTTCTTTTTTTTTAAATGTATTTATAAATTTTGCAAAATGTACAAATTTACCAAAAATATAAAATACAAACACATACGAAAATAAATACACCGGTCACATACATTATACGCTATACAAAATTGGACTGTAAAAAAAAACAAAGGATGAGGAGAGCAATGGGCACATAGTGGTAGCAGCTACAATAGTACTGTAGTAACACCTCCCAGGGAAAGATGATCCAGTTGGAAAAACGATTATGTCTCCCAGACGTGAAGTAGGGGACAACAACCATATCACAATAGTAGTACGGCAAAAAGGAATGTCAGTATAGCAACACAAGTTTTAATCATCCTGCATGTCATTCTCATTACGATTTGACTCCTGATATTGAGCAAAGAGGCCCCAAAAGCTTAATGGACGGGAGGTTGGTGGAAGCAGCTCATTATATATATCTGACTGAGTGTTACAATACACCATATCTCTTTTCCACTCGTCCACTGTTGGTAAAGGCCCTCGCATCCACCGCATAGCAAGCCGACGCTTAGCTAAAAGTAAACCCATGGCTATCAGTTTATGCATTGTTTTACGCAGGGGTTTCGTGTAGCCCAGCAGCGCTAACAATGTATCAGGTGTAATAGGAATGCACACAATGTCAGTCAGACATGCAAAGATTTGACTCCAATAATCAGCAACAGGAGGACACTGCCATGCTAGATGGTAAAAACCAGCTCCTGAGCTGTCACAGCGTTCACAACAGGCTGAGTCACGTAACCCATATCTATGTAAACGTTCTGGAGTATAGTGAACCCGATTCAGAAACTTAAAATGTGCCAGTCTATGCCTGCCGTTTAGAGAGACTTTACGGGTGACCTCACAGCAATAAAACCATATGTCATCCGAAGGGAGCTCCCCAATATCAGCCTGCCAGGCCAGCCGGGCCCTAGTGTATGGAGATATCTTGGTCTGTAAGGCCGAAGCATACAGTTTAGAGACCAACTTAATAGAGGACTGGGAGCGAAGTAGAATAGATAGAGGAGAGGTTTCCATAGGTTCTGCCAGCTCATCTCCCAACACCTCCTGGAGAGCATGCTTCGGACGAAAGGACAGAAACTGCATCAGTGCAGAGGGCTGCTCCTTATTAGCAATTGCGTCATCCCAATTGACCATCTTGCCGTTTTTAAAAAGATCACCCATTTCAGACATACCGAGACTATGCAATGATCGGAGCATGCCCTTTTCTGAGCTAAAAACGTACCAGTGACACCACTCGATTCGCATTCGAGGCGAGTACAATTGAGCTCCGGTGAACAATCCAAGAAGGGCGTGTCATGCATGTGTAACAGAGTTCACTGAATCCAGGACGCCACAACGTCTAATCGGAGCTTTAGCTAAGAGCCAAGGTAATGGTTCGGGAGCAGCAGCAACTCTCTCTATGTGAAGTTGTGGAAGGTTTTGGGGACCATGAACCCAAGCATGCGCGTGTGACGCCTGCGCGACCCGATAATAAAGCTCGAAATCCGGAGCACCCAGACCACCAGCAGAGCACGGCAACATCAGGGTTTCCATAGAGACACGCTGCGCTTTCCCCGCCCAAGCCAATCTGGTCATCAACACCCGCAATTCCCTAAACAGGTGCCGAGGGACTACTATTGGAATATTAACAAACAGAAAGAGAAGGCAGGGCAACACCACCATCTTCATCAATGAGACTCTCCCCACCAGTGAAAGCTGGAGACGAATCCAACGGTCAACGTCCTCGCTCAATTTTGCTATCGCTCTGCCGTAATTTGCTTGGATCACAAGTTCAGCATCTGAATGGACTTGAATCCCCAGGTAACGGACCGTATCCGAGGTCCACTGTAAAGGGTAATCTAGCTGCGTGGGAGCCGTACAAAATGTCAACAGGAAAATCAAAGACTTATCCCAATTAATTTTCAACCCCGATAGCCCTCCATATCGCAGCACCTCTCGGATAACAGGGGGGAGATGCAATTCCGGGTTTCTAATATACAAAAGTGTATCGTCATCATAGGCTGACACTATCAAATAACAGTGCGGGAAGCCGAGGTCCCTATGGCCATGATATTCCCTCAGTACTCTCAATAAGGGTTCTACCGCTAGAGCGTATAAGAGCGGGGATAGAGGCATCCCTACCTGGTGCCCCTCGAAATGACAATAGGATTAGAGACCATGTCTCCAACTCGGACTCGAGCTACCGGCAGATTATAGAGGAACCCAACCAGTTGCAAGAAAACATCCCCAACCCCCATACGGTGCAGTACAGCATAAAGAAACGGCCACTCAATAGAATCGAACGCCTTTTCGGCGTCTAAGAAGACCGCCGCGGCAGGGACATCCGGGCGGGTATGCTGAAGAACTCCAAACACTGTCCGAAGATTGTGTGAGAGCGTACGGCCCTGAATAAATCCTGCCTGCTCAGAACTGATTAACTGGGGCAATAATGGGGAGAGGCGGTTAGCAAGAATCTTAGCAAATATCTTAGTGTCCACATTCAACAAAGATAGCGGACAATAAGAGGAACATTTGTGTGGGTCCTTATCAGGCTTCAATAAGGTAACAATCAGGGCTTCCCTCATTGTCGGCGGCATGATCCCATCAGCGCCAATCTCCTGGAACAATGTGGCCAAATGGGGAATCAATTGATCACTTAAAGCTTTGTAAAATGCCACTGTGAGCCCATCCTGACCAGGAGCACTGCCCTCTCTCATAGAATTCAATGCCAATCTTATCTCCGGAAGCTCTATGGGGTGCATTAAAAACTCCCTATGCCAGTTTTGTAACCAAGGCAGTTTTATATATTCTAGGTATTGTAGTATGTCCTCATCACTAGGGGAAACCTTTGAGCTATAAAGCTCTTGATAGTAATTCCGGAGAGATTAGTAATATCTATAGGATCTGAGCAGGTCAAGCCAGCAGTGCCTGATAAGATTTGGATGCCACTGGATTCTAGCCTGCGCTTTGCCATGGCTGCTAGAACTGAACCCAGTCGATCCGCCTCTCCATATATTCTAGCTGTTGCATATTTTCCCATGTGTTTCACCTCCCTATCCGCCACGGCAGTGAACTCCGCTAACGTGGATTTCAGGAGATTAAGCAGTTGTGTAGAAGACTCCCGAGACAGATCGTCCTCTAATGCAGCTATCTGGGTTTCCAAAAGCGCCAGCCTATCTCGGATTGAACGGAGTACTCCAGCATGTTTACAGATGGCTATGTCCCTAATATAGGCCTTAAAGGACTCCCACACAGTTGCAAAAGAATCTACTGTGCCAATATTAATTTTAAAAAACTCTGAGATAGCCTCATTCAGTTCCGCTTTCAAAACTGCGTCAAGCAATGAGTAGGGAGGGAACCGCCATAAGAAGGGAGGGGGTCCTCATGGAGGAATGGCAAGAGTCAACAAAATAGGTGAGTGGTCAGAGAACGTCCATGCTAAAACCTCGTAATCTTGAACTGTGGTCTTCAAGGTTTGTGAGATGAACCAGTAATCTATGCTTGTGTGTTTGTCATGGGGTGCTGAGTAGTGCGTGAACCCTCCCATTGCTTTTGATCGGGCTCTCCACACGTCCAACATTTGCAATTGTACAGATACATCAACAATCGCTCTGGCAGCGGCCAATGGAGGTCTCAGTGGACCTTTAGAGCGGTCAAACATTGGGTCCAGAACGCAGTTAAAATCCCCGCCCTCAACACAGATAAAGGAGAATGCGCCTTGACAGCCCAGGAGAGGGAATGGTAGAACTGTGGGTCATCATAATTTCGGGCCGTAGGAGTTCACTACCAGTATATCTATAGAGGAGTTGTAACAGCGGGTGATAACATATCTACCAGAAGGGTCTGCTTTGCAACAGTCAATCCGGAGCTTCGCACTAGGACTGACTCAAGTCAAGACGCCCCTAGAGTGAGAGGGGAAGCAAGCGGTGTGGAAGATCCCCAACACACGACTCCCTGTCAATAAACTGCAGCTCGGATGCAGGTGCGTTTCCTGCAATAAGGCTATATCCACCTCTTTCCTCTTTAAATAAGCCAGAATTTTATGCACCTTTCTATGGTCGTTAAGACCTCTAACGTTCCACGTCAAAGGTTTCAACTGTTTCCTATTACCCATATTGGTATGACATCAGTATGTAAGGTGGGAAAGTATCTATGCCGTACCCTCCCCTAAATGACTGTACCACCCCCATTTTAGGGAATAAAAACCACAAAATGTGACCTGCAAAAAGAAAAGAACATATATTCTCATAAAAGAACCCCACGTTACCACCCTCCTCCCACTCTATGTATACCCGAAGTGTGCAAAGGCGACACACAACCCTCCCAATTCCAAGAATGACACATCATTCACATAAAAGAAAAAAAACATAAAAATCAAACTCCAAAAAATTATCAATAACAGCGGGTAACGCTTAGGGGCGGATGTTACCCAGCAATCACAAACTACACTCTCCTACACCATGCCACCTTCAAGCATGTAATAAGCTTCAGTAACAAAGGATAAACGTCTCAGGGGGACCAAGTCCATCTACATTACTACAGAGACCACAACTCTGAGTGTATCCTCCTGGGTAACAGAGCAACAGCTACCAAACATCTTCCATCGTTGGGAAGAAAACCCCCCTCAGCAACCAGGGATAACAGAGTAGCGTCAGTACATTAAATGGCACTGCAAAATACAAAGGGAGAAACAATTTGGACTCAGTTCCCTGTGCTCAGTCGTTTTCATCAATATTATGCGGCTAGGCAGCTCTACCAGCATCTCCACCATGATCTCCCTTGTGCTTGCCAGTAACCTCCCACCTCTTTAGAGCCTTTTGCAGGGACTGTGGATCAGAGAAAATTCTTGGTTTGCCATCAAAGAGAACTTTCAGCCTCGCTGGGTATAGCATGGCATATTTGATACGATGATCACGCAGTTTGCACTTTAGGGGGACAAATTGCCTCGGGGCTTCCTGCACTTTTATGGTAAAGTCAGGGTAGAGAAAAAGGGAGGAGCCTTCAAACTGCAACGTGCCCAGCTCTCTCGCCTTGCGTAGTGCTGCATCCCTATCACGATAGCTGAGGAGCTTAGCAATAATGGGCCGTGGGGGAGCACCAGGTTGTGGTCTTGGGCCCAGTGAACGATGTGCCCTCTCTACCACAAACATAGCAGACAAGGTTTCGGCCCCAAGCAGTTACTTATGAAGCTTTTCAATGAAAAGTTCCATGGGACTTGTAGCTGTAGATTCAGGTAGGCCTGTGAGTCGGAGATTACACCGCATCGACCTCGCTTTCAAATCTTGTGCCCTGTCCTGCAGCGCAACCAGTGCCTTCTCTACTTGTCGGTGAGCATTATTGGTGTCAGTTAGGACTTCCTCCGTTTCGGTAATACGGTGCTCCACCATATCCAGGCGCTCCGCATGTTTGTCAACTCTTTCAGTCATTCTATCCATCCTGTAGGCGAGCTTGTCTATCTTGGCATCTATAGCTGTCAGACCGCGCTGCATGGATGCAATTATTTGTTTAATGTCACTCACAGGGTCATCAGTAGGGTTATCTGAGTCGGCCATTGCTGAGTCTGCCGCATCCTCATGGCGCTTTGATTTGCGCTGCTCAAAGTTGAGCTTTGGCTGGGATTTATCCGGCTTGTCCATATTTGCACAAGTGGTGTGCGTGATTTCCGCAGTAGGTGTATGTCTAGGGCCACAAAACACCGCTCACCAGATCAGGAATACAACGAGCCAGGAGCTCAATGGAGACTGAGGGGGAGGGGCAGAATCGCAACCCGCATTGCCAAGATGCAGATGCCACCTCAAAGGGCATCCGTCGCCCAGACAGACGACAGCGATGGCACCAGCAGGGCGCACTCTCACACACAGAGTGGTTAGGCCTCAATCCGCCGATAGAGGACCAATGCGGTGTATCTGCAAATCTGGCCCCAAGGACGTCGGGAGCAAGCGCCGTATATCAGCGCGAGACAGGCACCCCAGGACATTTGCGTTCCAAATCAATGCGGGCTACAGCGGGGTCCAGATCACTGCCGACCGGCAGGGCCACAATGCGGGAGGCAGGAGCGCGCTTTCCCAACTGAAGTTTCTTCTCAAGTACGTGGGCAGTAGTGCACCAAAGAGCGCAGCTCACCTGCCAATCAAC
Organism: Triturus cristatus; assembly: GCF_964204655.1. Lineage (NCBI taxonomy): Eukaryota > Metazoa > Chordata > Amphibia > Caudata > Salamandridae > Triturus > Triturus cristatus. Next base: position 366,139,215 of record NC_140584.1, on the reverse strand, counting down.
AGAGCTCAGGATCGTAGCGGCTGCACAACCAAGGAACCGCAGCATTGTCGAGAGAGCGCAGAAGGTCTACAGCGCACATTCCGGTCGCAGCCGCATCTAGCTTCGTCAGGACGCCGCAGCGCGTACGTTGGCCACGTTTCTAGGCTGTGCACCGGTGAAGAAAGCGGCAGCTCAGATCTTCCGATCCAATGGCGTTAGACAGGACTAGGAGCCCTCGGCGGGTTCAGCAGGCAGATGGGAACTCCACAGCAGTTGTTCCGCTGCCCAACCAGGCTGTAGAAGCTGCAAATTTAGCCGGATAGTTTTGGTGGATGGTGGAGCTTGTTCACCAAGCGGCCATCTTATAGCCAGGCAAGCTCCGCCCCCCCACTCCAGCACTTTCAACTGAGCCTTGATTGTCCCTAAAGAAGTTACGAATCGCCTCCCCAATGGTCTGTCAGAAGACAGGGTCAGTCAACGAAGACGGTTGCAGCCGCCATGTAAAAGGTGGCCGCTCACAAGTTGGTACCTGCAAGTCAAGGATCACCGGGGAGTGATCAGAGAGAGTTCGTGCAATGTGACTAACCTTCACTGCCCATGTTCAAAAAGCCTCGGTAACAAGCCAAAACTCTATGCGGGACGACGTCCCGTGTACAGAGGAAACTAAACAAAGGTACTTTCCTTTACCCCCGGATGTTGAGTACGCCACACATCATGTAGGTTTCCCGCCTCCATAACCCCCAGCAACGTCTCCGATGCCTGCTTGAGTCTGACTGCCCCACTGCAAACGCGGTCAAGGGCTCCATCTAAGCTCACATTAAACTCACCCCCCCCCCCAGAGAATCTCCGCAGATGGGAACCCAGAGATACGATGCCATACATCTGAAAAAAAAGGAAGGGTCATCTATATTCGGTCCGTAGAGATTGACTAGTAGAACATTCACACCACCCAACTGACCATAAACCATCGCCACCCGACCATGCTCATCACTGTCAGAACTCAGAACAGTAAACGGGACTTCCTTTTTGACGAGGATCATCACGCCCGTGCATAGGTGGAGTAAGAGGACGCTATTCACACGCCCGCCCATCGAGCACCCACATTTCGTTCCGAGGCACTAGTAAGGTGCATCTCTTGGAGGAACGCCACTTGCACATCCATCCTATCCAGGTATGCCAGTACTGATCAAATTTTTTGGGGGGTATTTAGTCCCCAAACATTCCAGGTCAGGCACTTCACTCTACCACTCATACCACTCGTACCATAAGAGGTTATCAATAGAAAAGTATACTCCAGCTCTTCTGACTGCTACTAGGTGATGCAACTCAAAGTCCTGTTTTCAGTGAGAGTACCATGCCAGTTCTGCCACTTGAACCCCAACTCCCCACCCCCCACCCACTTCCGCATCCCCAACTCGCCATAGCCATCCCATTGTGATACAACCTGCCCAGAACAAAAACAATAAAGAGTAAATTGTTTGTGGGGTACACCCATTCGGGGGGCATCGGAGCGCTCCTAACCTCCCAACTAGCAGGAGGCGGCTGAGCAGGTCTATTAACTGTGCCAAACCAACCATTTGTGAGCACCCCAGAGTGTAGACTGTTATGAGCCCATCGTCCTAGGGGAGCACATATTGATATAGATAAAGCATTTTCTCAACCCAGTGTGTACTAAACAGTAGAGAGCCATAAAACAATATTCCAGTTCCTAAGATAACCTCTTTCCTCTTTAAATAAGCCAGAATTTTATGCACCTTTCTATGGTCGTTAAGACCTCTAACGTTCCACGTCAAAGGTTTCAACTGTTTCCTATTGCCCATATTGGTATGACATCAGTATGTAAGGTGGGAAAGTATCTATGCCGTACCCTCCCCTAAATGACTGTACCACCCCCATTTTAGGGAATAAAAACCACAAAATGTGACCTGCAAAAAGAAAAGAACATATATTCTCATAAAAGAACCCCACGTTACCACCCTCCTCCCACTCTATGTATACCCGAAGTGTGCAAAGGCGACACACAACCCTCCCAATTCCAAGAATGACACATCATTCACATAAAAAAGAAAAAAAACATAAAAATCAAACTCCAAAAAATTATCAATAACAGCGGGTAACGCTTAGGGGCGGATGTTACCCAGCAATCACAAACTACACTCTCCTACACCATGCCACCTTCAAGCATGTAATAAGCTTCAGTAACAAAGGATAAACGTCTGAGGGGGACCAAGTCCATCTACATTACTACAGAGACCACAACTCTGAGTGTATCCTCCTGGGTAACAGAGCAACAGCTACCAAACATCTTCCATCGTTGGGAAGAAAACCCCCCTCAGCAACCAGGGATAACAGAGTAGCGTCAGTACATTAAATGGCACTGCAAAATACAAAGGGAGAAACAATTTGGACTCAGTTCCCTGTGCTCAGTCGTTTTCATCAATATTATGCGGCTAGGCAGCTCTACCAGCATCTCCACCATGATCTCCCTTGTGCTTGCCAGTAACCTCCCACCTCTTTAGAGCCTTTTGCAGGGACTGTGGATCAGAGAAAATTCTTGGTTTGCCATCAAAGAGAACTTTCAGCCTCGCTGGGTATAGCATGGCATATTTGATACGATGATCACGCAGTTTGCACTTTAGGGGGACAAATTGCCTCGGGGCTTCCTGCACTTTTATGGTAAAGTCAGGGTAGAGAAAAAGGGAGGAGCCTTCAAACTGCAACGTGCCCAGCTCTCTCGCCTTGCGTAGTGCTGCATCCCTATCACGATAGCTGAGGAGCTTAGCAATAATGGGCCGTGGGGGAGCACCAGGTTGTGGTCTTGGGCCCAGTGAACGATGTGCCCTCTCTACCACAAACATAGCAGACAAGGTTTCGGCCCCAAGCAGTTACTTATGAAGCTTTTCAATGAAAAGTTCCATGGGACTTGTAGCTGTAGATTCAGGTAGGCCTGTGAGTCGGAGATTACACCGCATCGACCTCGCTTTCAAATCTTGTGCCCTGTCCTGCAGCGCAACCAGTGCCTTCTCTACTTGTCGGTGAGCATTATTGGTGTCAGTTAGGACTTCCTCCGTTTCGGTAATACGGTGCTCCACCATATCCAGGCGCTCCGCATGTTTGTCAACTCTTTCAGTCATTCTATCCATCCTGTAGGCGAGCTTGTCTATCTTGGCATCTATAGCTGTCAGACCGCGCTGCATGGATGCAATTATTTGTTTAATGTCACTCACAGGGTCATCAGTAGGGTTATCTGAGTCGGCCATTGCTGAGTCTGCCGCATCCTCATGGCGCTTTGATTTGCGCTGCTCAAAGTTGAGCTTTGGCTGGGATTTATCCGGCTTGTCCATATTTGCACAAGTGGTGTGCGTGATTTCCGCAGTAGGTGTATGTCTAGGGCCACAAAACACCGCTCACCAGATCAGGAATACAACGAGCCAGGAGCTCAATGGAGACTGAGGGGGAGGGGCAGAATCGCAACCCGCATTGCCAAGATGCAGATGCCACCTCAAAGGGCATCCGTCGCCCAGACAGACGACAGCGATGGCACCAGCAGGGCGCACTCTCACACACAGAGTGGTTAGGCCTCAATCCGCCGATAGAGGACCAATGCGGTGTATCTGCAAATCTGGCCCCAAGGACGTCGGGAGCAAGCGCCGTATATCAGCGCGGGACAGGCACCCCAGGACATTTGCGTTCCAAATCAATGCGGGCTACAGCGGGGTCCAGATCACTGCCGACCGGCAGGGCCACAATGCTGGAGGCAGGAGCGCGCTTTCCCAACTGAAGTTTCTTCTCAAGTACGTGGGCAGTAGTGCACCAAAGAGCGCAGCTCACCTGCCAATCAACAAAGCTCAGGATCGTAGCGGCTGCACAACCAAGGAACCGCAGCATTGTCGAGAGAGCGCAGAAGGTCTACAGCGCACATTCCGGTCGCAGCCGCATCTAGCTTCGTCAGGACGCCGCAGCGCGTACGTCGGCCACGTTTCTAGGCTGTGCACCGGTGAAGAAAGCGGCAGCTCAGATCTTCCGATCCAATGGCGTTAGACAGGACTAGGAGCCCTCGGCGGGTTCAGCAGGCAGATGGGAACTCCACAGCAGTTGTTCCGCTGCCCAACCAGGCTGTAGAAGCTGCAAATTTAGCCGGATAGTTTTGGTGGATGGTGGAGCTTGTTCACCAAGCGGCCATCTTATAGCCAGGCAAGCTCCGCCCCCCCACTCCAGCACTTTCAACTGAGCCTTGATTGTCCCCAAAGAAGTTACGAATCGCCTCCCCAATGGTCTGTCTGAAGACAGGGTCAGTCAACGAAGACGGTTGCAGCCGCCATGTAAAAGGTGGCCGCTCACAAGTTGGTACCTGCAAGTCAAGGATCACCGGGGAGTGATCAGAGAGAGTTCGTGCAATGTGACTAACCTTCACTGCCCATGTTCAAAAAGCCTCGGTAACAAGCCAAAACTCTATGCGGGACGACGTCCCGTGTACAGAGGAAACTAAACAAAGGTACTTTCCTTTACCCCCGGATGTTGAGTACGCCACACATCATGTAGGTTTCCCGCCTCCATAACCCCCAGCAACGTCTCCGATGCCTGCTTGAGTCTGACTGCCCCACTGCAAACGCGGTCAAGGGCTCCATCTAAGCTCACATTAAACTCACCCCCCCCCCCCAGAGAATCTCCGCAGATGGGAACCCAGAGATACGATGCCATACATCTGAAAAAAAGGAAGAGTCATCTATATTCGGTCCGTAGAGATTGACTAGTAGAACATTCATACCACCCAACTGACCATAAACCATCGCCACCCGACCATGCTCATCACTGTCAGAACTCAGAACAGTAAACGGGACTTCCTTTTTGACGAGGATCATCACGCCCGTGCATAGGTGGAGTAAGAGGACGCTATTCACACGCCCGCCCATCGAGCACCCACATTTCGTTCCGAGGCACTAGTAAGGTGCGTCTCTTGGAGGAACGCCACTTGCACATCCATCCTATCCAGGTATGCCAGTACTGATCAAATTTTTTGGGGGGATATTTAGTCCCCAAACATTCCAGGTTAGGCACTTCACTCTACCACTCATACCACTCGTACCATAAGAGGTTATCAATAGAAAAGTATACTCCAGCTCTTCTGACTGCTACTAGGTGATGCAACTCAAAGTCCTGTTTTCAGTGAGAGTACCATGCCAGTTCTGCCACTTGAACCCCAACTCCCCACCCCCCACCCACTTCCGCATCCCCAACTCGCCATAGCCATCCCATTGTGATACAACCTGCCCAGAACAAAAACAATAAAGATTAAATTGTTTGTGGGGTACACCCATTCGGGGGGCATCGGAGCGCTCCTAACCTCCCAACTAGCAGGAGGCGGCTGAGCAGGTCTATTAACTGTGCCAAACCAACCATTTGTGAGCACCCCAGAGTGTAGACTGTTATGAGCCCATCGTCCTAGGGGAGCACATATTGATATAGATAAAGCATTTTCTCAACCCAGTGTGTACTAAACAGTAGAGAGCCATAAAACAATATTCCAGTTCCTAAGATAACCAACTCCACCACTACTGCTCCTCATCATCTTGTGTCCCGCTGGACTCCCTTCGATTCCGCTTCAGCTGCTTCGCATGTTCGAGTGCTGCCTTAGGCTTGGAGAGGATTTTAGAGTCTCCATCAGAGCCAATCCTCAGGCGAGCGGGATACAACATCGCATAGGGGACCCCTTCAGATTGCAAAAAACATTTCACAGAGCCAAATTCCCTGCAGGTGGCATGTACAGCAACTGTAAAGTCAGGGAAGAAGGCCAAAGCATTACCTTGATGAACAATAGCACCCTTTTATCTGGCCATCCGCAGAATGGCATCACGATCCCTGTAGTTCAACACCCTAGCTATAATTGGGCGGGGAGGGACCACTGGGACCAGCCGCGCTGCAAGTGAGCGATGCGCGCACTCCACAATAAACATATTGGACAGTTATTCAGTACCAAAATTATCTTTGATGAGGTTTTCTACGAAGGTCTCCATTTTTCCCACATTGGTGGATTCAGGCAGCCCTGTGAGTCATATTGTTGCGGCGGGACCGCGTTTCTAAATCCTCATTCTTGGCCTGAATGAGGGCCAAGACTTTCTCCATATTTAGTGTCTTACCCGCTACCTCAATTAGGCCATTTTCGTCGCAGATACACGTTGTTCAACCTCACCCATGCGGGTATTCTGTTTCTCAAACTGCGCAGATATATGGTTCAGACGGTCGTTCACTGCCGCCATTGTGCCCTTTATGGATTGGAGGCTGCGCTGCATTGCCAGCAACGTGGTCTCAAGTGTAGGGGGTGCATCGCCAAGGGCATCCGCCTCCGAGTCAGAGGCCGCTTTTTGTGACGTTCTCTGAGTTTTTTGTGCCTCAAACGTGAGGCGAGGCTGCAATTTATCTGTTCTCCCTATTGTCAACCACAAAGGTATGTGCTGCCCTACTACAGACCAGCGCCAAGAGTGGAATAGATAGCCAGAGGGTAATCAGCCTGCTCACAGAAGTAGTGCCGTAGTGAAAGGAGTTAGCACCAATCAAGCCTCCTGCAGTTCTGCACTTACTCGTGCAATTGATGAGGTCCGAGCATTGGGTTCCCCAAACCTCGAGGCCAAGAGTATCTGCCCCCGCAGTCCCAGCTGCTGCCCACTGTGTTGGACTGACTCCGGGAAGTCCGCCGCTTAATTCACCACACAGAAGGTCTCAGCCGAGATGGTGGCCCCACACCACATACAGCGATCCCAAAAGACTGAGGGCCCAAGGATGCACAGGTTTCCTTTTGCGATAGGCGATCTGCAATTCAGCACTATGAGCTGCAAGAAGGCCAAGACGAGACCCACCGCAACAATAATAACGGTCAGCAGATGCACCAGTTCGTAGAGACTCACAAGGTGTAGGCCCCCCAGTCCCAGAGCAATCCATATCAAGTGATAGTCCTGCGCTGTGACCCCCTATATATTATTGAGGGATTTGTAGATGTGCCCAGTTCACAGTGGGGAAATTCCAGCTGAACAGGTGGGCTAGAGGGCAGCGGTGGTTCGTGGTATTTCAGACAGCCAGCTGCCCTTCGGCGGGCTCAGAGCCCCAAGGAAGCAGCAAATAGTGGAAAGAGCAGCCGGCCGCCCCCATGCAAATGGCAGACAAACTCCGCAGTGCAGGAGTAACAGGCAGCTCCTCTGTCTCTCAGGCCGCCTCACCGCTATGCATTCATCCACTACGGCCTGCTCCACCCACTCGCATAAGCAGTCAGCAATGGTTCACGGGCCGTGGCCCGAGCCCAGGCCTGCACCCACCTCCACAGATACCAACCCGGGCCGGGCCGCACACCACTCACCACCCCCAGCTCACAGCGCGCAGGTGTCATTGCGGTTCCTCTCCACAGCGCGGGGCGGGCCAGGCAGGGCCAAAGAGCCTCAGTCTCCCAGGCACACCGCTCTGCCTCCGGCAGCAAGGGAACGATCCACCTCACAGGTCAGCGGCCCAAGGAGCAGGCAGCAAACAGGCGCCGACAGCGCGCCGCAATCCCAGCCAGCTCCACGCACAGCTAATTGGTCACTACCGGGCACAATGAGGTTCAGCAGGCGCCGATGCGTGCCGACTCCAGGACATTGCTGGAACCGCCATCTTGTGAGCAGGCTGCCGGAGCAAGGCACACCTCCTCTGCGGTCGCTTCGGTGGTTCGCAACCGCCAAAGCCGCCTCCCATGCAGGCAGTATTATCTCAAGATGAGGAGCGCTGGATCTCAGCAGATAGATGCGGTGTGAACAGGCGGATAATTAGCGGATAATTAGCGGATAAGGGCTCAGCCGGGCAGAGCCTCTCTAAAGATTGGCCATCTTGTTGTGCGCTCAAGACACGCCCCGATGATGTAATTTCAAATGTTGCAATTATATTATTAATGATATCATAGAAGATGTCATGAGTGATTAAATATATGGCATAATTAGCTGTGCATGGCAAAGGCACGAGTTATAGTTACTAGAGATAACTATAACCTGTAAATGTTAGCGTTTTTGTTGTTGTTAAAAACCTTACGATGTCACTGAAATGTTCACCTAACTATAACGTCATTGTAACTTTTAGATTTTCAGTTAAGTGCTTGGATTTTTTTAACTTAACAAATTTTATTACAGTAAGTAAAAATAACTCCTCACTGCGCACATCCGCTTTACATCTGATATCGTGCGTAATTGATGTATAAAGTAACACCACAAATATTGTTACTAATAGAAAGTTCTCTAGCCATATTACATTTGACAACATTAATCGACAGTCTCCAGTGTCCTTGGTATACGAACTGAGATTTTTGACTATTGGTGATAAGTAAAAGTCCACATTAATGGAAACATTTTCGTACAAGGACTCACATGCTGACACAATTGGTATGCCAGGTGGATTAATTAGACTTTTATGCACATGGGGTGAGAAGTAAATAGTTGGTATGACCGGATTGTCCTTTTTAAAATGTAAATACTTATCCTCATTAACAGTAGGACATGAAAGGAGCTGATGTCCCAGTAATATTGTGGCAGATGTGAACAAGACATGGAGCCCCCATGGCTTGCTTTCAATCAAGAAGAGAATCCTGACTCCACTGAGATGTCTATTTTTCTGTTTGTCATTGTACATATGCATTTGTGGTTTGAATCAATCGATCAATACGTTTTTGTAGGGCATGGCTTATCATCCGTGAGGGTATCCAGGTGCTAGGTTGCTGAAAAGTCAGATCTGGAGTCTCTTCCTGAAGTCTGTCAGCGAAGGGGGTGTGTGGAGGTGGAGAGGGAAGGTGTTCCAGAACTTGACGGTGAAGTGGGAGAAGGAGCGGCCCCCACTGTGGCAATGTGCAGTGTCTGTACGAGGGCGAGGGAGGCAGAGCAGAGATGTCTGGATGGTTGTTGGAAGTTCAGGTGATGGTTCATGTATGCTGGTCCTTGGTAATGGAGGGCTTTGTAGCTGTGTATCAGTAGTTTGAATTGACATCTTTTCTGGACGGGGAGCCAGTGGAGGTTCGTTAGGTGTTGGGTGATGTGGGTCCATTTGGGCAGGTTGAGCATCATTCTGGCCCCTGCATTCTGTATCATCTGGACCCTTCTCATGAGTTTGGTGGAGGTTACTGTGTACAGTGTGTTGCAGTCGTCCAGGCGGTTGTTGAATAGGGCTTGTGTGACTGGTTTTCTCTTGCTTAGGGGGAGCCATATGAAGATTCTTCAGAGCATGCACAGAGTGTGGAAGCAGACAGAAGAGACTTTGTTGATCTGTCGTTTCATAGTGAGTTGGCTGGCCAGGATGATGCAAGGTTGCGGATGTGGTTCTTAGGTGTGGGGGTGGGTCCGAGTTCAGCGGCCTACCAGGTGTTGTTCCAGAGGGAGGCGTGGTTGCCAAAAATCAGTACTTTGGTCTTGTACGTGTTGAGCTTTAGACAGTTGTCCTTAATCCTGGCTGCAACATTATTTAGGCAGTTGTGGAAGTTAGTCTTGTTGGTGGTGGGGTATGTTGAGAGCGAGAGGATGAGCTGGGTGTCGTCAGCGTAGGATATGACGTTGATATCGTGGGTTCTGACGATGTTGGCTAGAGGCCTCATGCAGGTGTTAAAGAGGGGTGGCTGAAGAATGTAGCTTGAGGGACGCCGCAGATGGTGCTTGTGTGTTCCTAGGTGAAGGAAGGTAGGGGGATTCTTTGCGTACATCCTGAAAGGAATGATGTAATCCAGTGGAGTGCATTTTCCTTGATCCTGAACTGGTGCTGTCTCTTGATGAGTGTGTGGTGAGATATGGTGTTGAAATCTGCAAAGAGTTTGAAGAGGATCAGGGTTGCCGATTCTCCTCAGTTGAGTAGGGCGCGGATGCCGTCCATGGTGGCAATCAGGGCAGTCTTGGTGCTGTGGTTGGCACGGAAACCAGATTGGGAGGTTTCTAGCAGGTTGTTTCTCTCCAAGTGTTCGCTGAGCTGTCAGTTGGTTGCCTTCTCCAGGACTTTGGCGGGAAAGGGGAACAGCTCGATGAGGTGGTAATTCTGGAGCTCGTTGGGGTCTGTAGAGGGTTTCATCTCCCAGACTGCACCATTATAAGCACATGGGCGAAAGTATATAAAGCCATAGAAAAAGGACCTAATTTGCAGCGACAAAGACCTGTGTGGTTCAAATGTGTTGGCGTTTTTTGCTTGTTCCTTTTATTTAATAGAATAAGTAGAACTTCAATACCCTTGGAGTGCCATGATCTTTGGCAAAATTTGACATGTCGATTTGGTCCATCCATTTTCCTGGGCACCAGCAATTAAGGAGCACACTGAGACTTCAACTTAATATGGCAGACGCATTTTAGCATTCTTACCTTTTTCAATGCCATTTGCAAATGATTCACCTGGGCCCGAAATTTCAAACATTTCTGCCCCATGTTCATTGGACAGGCATAGTGCGGTAAGGGAAGACGGACTATAATATCCTCCCATTTGTTTTTCTTTAATTACTGCCGTGATAGAATGATTCATTTTTGCAATAATATCTAAGTGAGTTTGACTGCATGTTCGTAAATGTCCATTATGATAAGGATTGTCACTTTGTAAAAACTAACACGCAGCCATCAGTACATATCATGCTGATTACACTCGCCAAATGCAGGATCTGAGAAAGATCAATACCATAGTCATCCCATGTTGTCATGTGGAGACAGTCTCTGACATGCCGCAGCACTGGGAATGACTGATTACAACAAATGTTTTACTTTGTTTAGCAGTGAGAGGGATGGCTGCGCACTCTAAATGCTAATTCAGATGCATGGGAATGCTCGCAGACCATTGCATATTTTGCAGCTAATCGTGACCCAGTAGCTGCTGCTCTGCCCGGCTGTCTCAAAGCCATGGCCTCCATAGGCGTCAGCACTGAACAACGTGAGAACTTTGTTTTGGGTAATCCTCTAACAGTTTTTGTCCCCCATTCTTTGGAAATATTGTTTACATGTAACAAGACCCAACATTTGACCAATAGTCTTCTGACCAAGGATGACCAAGCCATACTTGCAGTAGACAATATAACCCTTATGAGATGTACTGCACTCAATCCTGCCAACCTGTTGCCTGTTCCTGTAAATGATGTTATTGAGGGTAAAGTTGAGCATGATTGTCTCGATGTTACTGAACTGTGCACCAAACCAAGACTTAACATACAAATATGCCACTACAGGAATCAGATTATGTAATGTTTGTTGATGGTTCCTGCTTACGAGGTCATTAAGAAAGCCTGATTGCTGCCTTTGAAGTCTGTACTGGCTCAGGCGTGGTCGAAGCCTATTGGCTTCAAGGAATGTTTTCTGCACAAGTGGATGAATTGATTGCTCTTACTAGGGCATGCTGTGTTTCAGACTAGATAAAAGTGACCATTTTCACTGATAGTCAGTATGACTTTGTTGTCGTCCGTGACTTCAGACAGTTATGGTCCCAACAGGAATTTATGACCTCTTCAGGGTCCCCGATTAGCAATGGAGAAAACGTGCATAACTTGTTGAATGCAACTAAACCTCCTTGAACTGGACTTTGTGGCTGAACTGAGTTATGAAATTGCATTGCCACTAAACAGACTGAGACATTCTATCCTGGATGTGATCACTAGTGAATTTGAACTGTGCAATTATTAGAGACATTTAAAGAAGCTTTAAAGGGGAGAAAGACGAATACCTAGGCCCGAGTCTGCTGAAGGAGCATTAGGTTGTCACTTAGAGGAACATGGATTGGAGCTAAGGAAGGCTCATGAAGACCCTGTAAATACTATAATTGCATTTTGATTGCATTGACATTGTTTGCTATTTGCGCAGTTGGAAACTGTCCAAGACTTTTGCTGCTGTTGCTTTTACATAAACTGTCTGAATTCAGAGAAATCCTGAAACCTAATAATAATATAGCCACTAAGGCAGCCACTCACTCACCCATACAGCTAGTCACATTATATCCCCACTACAGTCACTCACACACCCACACAGCTACTCACACACCCTTATTTACCTATACATCTGCTCACATACCCACTCACATACAGCACTCAGACACCCACTCCCACACTGATACGGAGAGTCATACACCCACTCAGATGGCATATTTTGGAAACGTATTACTAATTACTAGTTTTGAAACAATATCAATTTAACTTTTTACAGTAGCTTACAATATATCTTTAAGTTTTAAAAACATTTGCGAAACACTTCCACTCACTGGATGATGTCATCAGTTATGTCATTTGAGATGTAATCAGTGATATAATGAGTGATGTCAGTGACCATGTGATGAGTGATGTAACATGTGAGGTAATAAGCAGTGCATTACGGGAAAGTAAGTTATAGTTAGCTCAGGTAACTATAACTGCTGAATCTCAATGGATTTATACGGGTGAAATCTGAGGCTAACTATAACGTCCCTGTAACCTTTGGTTTTCTCTATGAATATATATTTATATTGTAATTGCATTTGTATAGCGCTTACTACCCCTGACGAGGCATTGAAGCGCTTTTTTCAGCGAGTAGCACGCTACTCTGGGACCCATAGTGGATTAGTGTTGAATTAGTATAGTGAAACATGCAAGTACACTTTAAGTGGTGGATAGGTTAGTCAGTTATTTGGATTCGGAAGGATAGCAGAAGGATAATAGAGGAAAAAAGGTTTGTATTTATATAGCGCTTGTTACCCCTGTTGGGATGTTGAAGCACGCTACTCCGGAAACCCGTAAAGGATTAGTGGTGAATTAGTATGGTGAAATATGAAAGTAATTTGAGTGGTGGATATTAGTCAGTTATTTGGAGTGAGAAGGATAGTGGAGGGATAGAAAGGGAAGAACGGTTTGCATTCATATAGCACCTGTTACCCCTGATGAGCGTTGAAGCGCTTTTCTGGCGAGTAGCAAGCTACTCCGGAACCCATTAAGGATTAGTGTTGAAAATTAGTATAGTGAAATATGAAGTCATTTCAGTGGTTGATATGTTATTCAGTTATTTGGATAGAGAAGGGTTGGTGGTGGGATAGAAGAGGGAAAGAGGTTTATATTTATATAGCGCTTGCTACCCCTGATGGGGTTTTGAAGCGCTTTTTTGGCGAGTAGCATGCTACTCTGGAACCCATAAAGGATTACTGTTGAAAATTAGTATAGTGAAATATGAAATTAATTTGAGTGGTGGATATGTTAGTCAGTTATTTTGATTGAGAAAAGTTGGGGAGGGGTAGAAAAGGAAAAAATGGTTTGCATTTATATAGCGCTTGTAACCCTGATGGGGTGTTGAAAAGCTTTATTGGCGCGTAGCACGCTACTCTGGAACCCATGAAGTACTAGTGGTGAGTTAGTATAGTGGAATATGGAATTTGAGAAGTGAACATGTTAGTTTGTTATTTTGATTGAAAAGGATAGTGGAGGGATAGAAGAGTGAAGAACTTTTTTTTTATTTCTTTTTTTAGGTCATAGCAGTAGGAGGAGGCTTTTGGATGAGTAAAAAGGGTTTTTGGAGGGGAAGAGTCAGAGGGAAGAGTTTCGAGAGGCTTGTTTTGGGGGATCAGTATAGTAAAAGAGGTGTCAGATGATGCAAGGAGGGGTAGAGTAGGAGAGAGTCTAGAAAGGGTTATTTTGGGGATCATAGTAATGGTATGGGTTTGGGATAAATGAGAGAGTGGCTGTAGAGGATATATTGATAGATGTATAGGGTGGGAGATAGGGTAGTGCATTGGAAAGAGTAGTAGAAAGTAGTTTGAGATGAGTCAGAAAGTTGGGCTAGAAGTTATACTGAGAGAAGTATAGGCTGAGAAATAGGGTAGTGCATTGGAAATGCTTTTTAAGGAGAAAAGTAACAGACACACAGATCCAAGGACATGGAGGTACATAGATGCACAATGGAAGCAAGTACATGTAGACCAAAGATGATTTTTTTTTTTAACAATTATTCTACATGTTTATAGAAAAACAATACACAAAGATAGGTACATATCTATAGTGAAAATAAATTGTGGGTGGGTATTACTGAGAGGGAACATGGGCAGCATTTCTGGCCCTAGTCCCGACCAGTCTCTGACAGGCTCAAACAGGCAACTGCCCTTGTCCTCTCCGCCCTTGTCCTCTCCGCCCTTGTCCTCTCCGCCCTTAGCCTCAACGCTCGGACTGAGACGCCCTAACCCTGGACTTTTATAACCCTAGTAATCAAGTGACCCCTCCAGACAATGGGAACCCTAGCCCTAACACTATCCAGTCACAATACTACCCCTAAAATCTGGAACCAGTAGGAGACCAGGAACTTACAGCCAATCTTAGCCCTAGTCCAAGCAACTAATCAGTTTAAAAAACCCTGATCTCTACGTCCAATAGATGCCCTAGCCCTGCCAGTAGTCTCAACCCAAGTCCAAGCAACCAATGGCACAGGAAGCCCTAGTCCCTACTTCCAACAGAAAGCCTAACCCTACTCTTAGTCCCACACCTAGTCCAGCAACCAATCACACCAGAAGCCCTAATCACTACTTCCAATTAAAGGCCTAAACCTTGCCCTAGTCCCACCCTAGTCCCAACAACCAATCACACCAGAAGCACTAGTCCCTACTTCCAATAGAAATCCTAACCCTATACCTAGTCCCAATCCTACATTGATTGAATCACAGACCCAGAACCCTCAAATACCCAACCAATGAGGACACTAACCCTAATCCAATAGAAACAGCAGATACAACCACCAATCAGTGTACACATGTACCAAACAATAGAAGAATATATAAGGTCCCAGCTACCTCAGACAAGGTTTGCTGGCCAGGGAGTTGGAAGCTGCTGGTCTATTCAGAAATCTCCTAGGAGACAGACACTTTGGACTTCTCCAGGTAAGGGCCTAACAAACTTGTCCTTTAACAATACTGTTTGAATAAAACTTTACTCCCTCTCCTGGCCAAAAAACAAAGTGCACAGTCCCTATTAAATACATTTCAAACAGCACACAGCAGATTACTGCTGTCTCAGAGCACCCTCTGATGTAAAGTATCGTCAGTAGGTATGTATAGTTAGGACCATGCTTCCATAGGAAACACGTTTTTTGATGCGGGCACTCATTGGGATCAATATTCAAAATGTAGAGTCACTCAAACAAGCAGATGCATTTCTGCTCCTGCCTTTGTCAACACTCGTTTGTGGGGACAAACTGATAGCAGTTTATTTAATTTCATTTTATCTTTATTTCGGTCACTCGGACCATAAAAGAGTGCGACATATATACAAATAATAAAAAAAAAAAATTATACACAATAAAATTAGCATACATGAAATTAGTCGTAAAACCATTAGACTAGGGTCGTCAAGAAAATTCATTCAACTGTGTTAGCTTGATACAGTGAATACGAGTAAACCACATTGATGTTAAAAATTTTGCAACAGCAAATACAATTGAGGCAGATGAGTCTGTCTTCAATAGTCTGAAAGCAGGCAAATGCTGCCTAAAGCCCAGGTTTCTGAGGAGTGGGCAAAGCCAATAGTTCCTTGCTCTTTGGTAAGCTGGGCAAAAGAATATAATGTGCAAATCAGTTTCTCGCGAGTGCGCACAAGCGGGGCATTGAGCTGTAGGGTGAGAATGTGTCCAGTGAACTGTATGCGCCCTAAGGGGGAGAGTACCGTAACGCCATTGCATATATAACTTCCGTGTTAACGAGGGGCCTATATCATCAAATGTGAGCTCTAGGTGGTATGAGTCTTTAAAGCCCAGGAAGTATTCGGTTAGGGACCCCTCCCGTGCGCTCATAATTGCAGCACGTAAATTGTGCTCATAGTAGGCCTTGGAGACCGATTTGCGTGAAATCCTGGGACATACAGTCCCTGGATCGGACCACAATTCTGGTGACTCGCAAGTTTGCTTAATATATCTTAGCCATGGAATTTGTGCAGTTTTAGAAAAACGCAAGTTTTCTAGCAGCTCAGCTCTATACTTTAGATGTTCCGGCGAGTTCCATATTTTACACCAAAGAGTTATGGGTTTGAGACCCAACTCCTCTGAAATTGGCCTTAGGCCCAGATCTAATCTGAGTGGGAGAAGGGGGGTACCAATCGGTAGAGCTGCCAACTGCCTTATGAAGTTGTTCTCCGTGACCTGCATCTTCTGGCCGGCAGTGTGCCCCCAGATTTCGGCTCCATAAGTCACTACCCCTCTTGCCTGAATTTTGTAAATTTGGAGGCGGGGGCCAAATGGCTTATAAGACAATCCTTTTGTCATCCTCGCAATGCCGCCCACCAGCTGAGTCAATTTCAAGTTTGCCTTAGTTTTGTGCGAGTCCCACGTCATGGACTGGTTAATTGTTACCCCCAGATATTCAAACGTATAAACCCGCTCTAATCTGGAGGACCCTATGGAAGGATTCGCGCGCATTGAGGAGGGCAGGTTGAAGATCATGTACTTGGTTTTGGCAGCATTAATCTCCAATCCGCGGCTCGCACAAAAACTCGCGAATCCGTCCAACACCCGTTGTAAGCCCATGGGGGATTTGGAAAGCAGCAGGGTATCATCCGCAAACATAATAGCAGAGACCCTGCTGCCATCCAGCTTGGGGGCGTCGATGTTACTCAGCTCGTTGAGATGGTTAATAACCCCGTTGACAAAGAGGCAGAAAAGGGTCGGTGCGAGCACATAGCCCTGCCTGACCCCCCTGTCAACGGGGAAAGCATCCGAAAGAGTGCCTCCTCTTCCACATCTCACCCTGGCAAAATTGCCCTGGTGTAGTCTTTTCAAGAATAATAGGATATCATCGGGAACCTCGAGGTCCACTAAGACAGCCCATAGTTTATCCCTGGGCACTAAGTCGAAGGCGGCACGCAGATCCCCGAACACCGTGTATAGGCTGCCGCCCTCGATCGAAACAGTCTTCCAGTATAATAGATTCAGACGGAATATTTGGTCAATAGTGGAGATACCTCTTCTGAACCCTGCTTGATATGGGCTCATGATCGCACGTTCTTCAATTCAGTCTTGGAGGCGATTTAACATGAGTCTACCAAAAATCTTCTGTGGCACGTCGATGAGGCTGATAGGTCTGTAGTTGGCTGGGAGCATTGGCGAGCCCTTTTTAAATATTGGGACAATCTCTGCGCCCAGCCAAGTACCAGGCATATCCATGCCTCCCAAGATGGCATTAAAGAGAATCATAAGATAGGGTGCCCAAACGTCCGGTTCTTGCTTGAATAAGTCACCCGGCAAACCGTCCAGGCCTGGTGCCTTCCCTGATGCCAACCCTGCGATGGCCACTCGGACCTCCTTAAGTGTGAGCGGCACCCCGTTCCAAGTAGAACTGGGCAGCTGGATAGCAGTTTATTTAAACAGCTACAACCTTCTCCCATTGGATAGTTCATTAGTGAACACAGATGAAGGACTGGCCATCCCTGTACTATTGCTCTCTTATACGGCCGCCATATTAGCATGTATTATTCACAGTAGATGCCAAATGCCTATATTTGTGTTAAAACAATGGTATTTAGGAGATCCATTCAATTACATAGTCTCACCATAAATCGTCATTGTTTAGAAACCATCAAAATACTTATGATTGAGCACCCACATGCTAATAAATAATACTTATACATATAAACCCCAGTGGCAGTCGCCACTAGGTAGTTATAGTTAGTTCTGCCTTTCCATAGAAAGAGCGTGTTTTTGTTTGCTAATAACTTTGGCCCTGTTTGACTAATCTTCATAAAACTTTCCAAAACAAACGTTCGTCCAACTCAGCTCCTTTCTGAAAAGTTTCTGGATGATTTATCCAGCGCGGGATGAGAAAAAAGAGGGGGGTCCTAAAACGGTTTCAGTGAATATTTATCATTTGTGCATCGACAAGTAAAGTGTCTTGTTTTGACCCTATTAAAATATTTGTTTCCATCACGCTTCAGAATTACAAAGCATTGTGCTGCATGTTTGCTTAACTGCTGGATGCATAGATTCATCATATACAGGCATTTACATTGTGTTGTGTGTTGCAAAAGATTACTTTCACACTCACCGTACACCAGCAAGAGTGTTACATAATTCACTTTACTCTTCTTTCTCTATCTGCAAAGTAAGAGGAGTTTGGAAACACCAATCCCCATATTAAAAAACATAAGCAGCAATCTATCAGAAGATATAGCTGACATTTGACCTCTGTTTTTGAAGTGCATCAAATGTGACAAGACAAATACAGAAGCTAAAGGCATCTTTATCTATTGCTCAGACTTAAAAAAAAACACCAAAATCAGCTCACGACCCACTGTAGGTGGTAAACTACATTTTGGAAAACACTGATCCAGACAATGCTCTCAGGGTGCCTATTTAAAAGAGCATGCTTTTGTGTCTGTGCAACAGGAACTCCGGGGGGGCGTGCCAAAGACAATCCCGTCTGTATACATCTGCGCCCCAGAAGTGACAAGCGGCCAAAAATGCTGCCTGGAGACATGCAGTTTAGAAAAGGAAATGTTGTTGAAATATACTTCTGCTGAAGACTGTAAGTAAGCCGAGATCAGTTACGAGCCTGAAATTAAATCCGTTAAAGCGCTGAGTGATCTAGGTATATTGTTACTGTAATTTAATTATACTGAACAAAGCATTCAAGCCAATAAAGGGATAGATTCCAATGTTAGCAATTGGAGAGTGAGGTGTGAAGAGCCTGTTTTGGGCCCAAATCACTTTAAAAGGGCCTTAATCAATGCGTGCTCTGCTGTAATAGTCATAGTTTATTAGATGTAATTGTGACTAGGAGGCATGATTTTTTTGGCTATTACTAAATCTTGGTTGAAAGCGAATTGCACTTTTATAGTGGAAGAACTAATTTCTGGAGGTTATCAACTAATTAACAGCAAAACTAGGAGGTGGAGTTGCAATAGAAAATGAGCCGTGTGAAAGTAAGGGCAGACATTTTAAATGACTTAGAGAGCCTTCAAGTCAGATATACTGACCAGACGAAAGTGGTGACATGACGGAAACCCGTGGGCATTTACCCCCATGCCTTTACCACGCAGTCAGTACTCCGCGTGCAACGTTACCACACATTACTTTAGCATGCAAGTCATTACACAGACTTGCTTTAGGGGGCGCTAGACTTTGGAATAGTATAGATTACTATTCCAACTCCAGTCTACGCAGCAGTAGGGAAGGAGTTGGACTTAAAAATCCAACACTAGTCCAACAACGCTCTCCCTACAGAAAGTCATTGTAACGACTTGCGTGCTAAAGTAACGTGTGGTAACAATGCATGCAGGGTACTGAAATCGTTGTAAAGCCTGGTCGTTGTAAAGGCTGCGGGGTAAAGGATGTTTCCTGATGAAAGTATTATGGACTGTGTTTGTATGTTACAGACCAATAGGCTGCCCCAATGCTGCACCAGATCAGTTAAGCTTCTACTCATATCTTGTCTGTAAATATGAGAAATCTACTTTTGATGGATCTAAATGTGTATTCGATTCATTTTCAGACATAACTAAGAGTAAACATAAATAATTGTTATCTTTATTCAACTTCAATGTGACTAGTGATTCTCTGACTCTAAAAGCAGGCCTCACATTAAATATTTCTTGTTCTGGTAGTATTTCATGTACTCTGCTTCCGGCTTTTGAAGTATTGTGGTCTGACAATTTTGTTATTACTGCAAATTGGAGCTTGTGATCCTCAAATTTTAAGAAAGTGAATAACCTGCCTAGGAGAAACATCAGGAGGTGGCAACTGGCGGATTGTAAATGAACTAGGTGGTGGCCTCGCCATGCTAGGTAACCAGAATAACCTGGGTAATGATGCAGAATCATTGTTGGCACTTTGTAATGAAATAAAGGCTGCAGTGAATGATCAAATCTTTACCTCAGTTATTGATGAGCAGAATAAAAAAGGGAAAAAATGATTCTCCCACGAATTAAAATTCTTGAAGGCTAATCTCTGTCAACTGAAATGTCCCTGGCATAAAGATTATTCTGTGGACGCGAGAAATTGTTGGTGCACCTACAACTGTGATGAAAAGAAAGCTAGTCAAGAAAGCTTTATTCGACGATTGTCATAAAAGCATACAAAATTTATATATATATACACAGTTACAGACGACATATTAAAAATAATTTAAGACAATAAATAAAGGCATTTGGAAAAAGATTAACATTACAAGGTATAGGGGTGGATTATCCCGCCAACATTTTATTCCTGATCACCCATGCCCTTCCTAGGAACTTGGCAACAGATATGTAGACAAATGGGATTTCAGCAGAACGCATAATACGCACGGCCACCTTAACATTTCTGGTACCCAGCTGTCGGCACATTGATATTAGCCAGAACTGGCGGGGAATTACATAGGATGGACATTGAAACAGAAAATGATTGACCGATTCAATAGGTGCAGTGCAGCCAGGACAATTAAGCACGTTAGACACGGCCCATCTAGATGTAAACTCTCTTACTGGGAGACTGCCAACCCTGAATTGAAAATATAGCTTCCTGTCCAGAGGATTTGTAATGTCATCCCAAAAAGGTGCCAAAGAAATAGTATCCTTAAAATCAAGAAAGATACCAGACAATGAAAGCGGGGCTGTGGATCTAAAAACTCGAGTTGCTACCTTTTCCCAATATAAAGCCTTCAATACTTGCTTAGACGGGAAACTAGCGTTTAGTGGGTCCTCCCACAAAATTTTTAAGCCCAAGTCCTGGAGCGAATCACGCAATCTACGAAGCCACTTGACCTTATGGAAGGTGTCCAATTTAATAATATCCATCAAGCCAAGAGCAAAGAGCCTAAGTTCAGGAGTCACCCATAGGCGTCTCCAATATAAAACTGGGCGAAACAGGGCAATTAGTGCTATAGGCCTTATACCTAGATCATAGGACAGGGGGCAAAGGGGAGTACTCTGTGGTAGTTTGGTGAGATTCCTTAAGAATCTATTTTCAGAGGTAGATAGTTTATATACATTGTCAAATCCCCACAACTCTACTCCGTAGAGCGCAGCACCAACCACTTTACCATCATACACCCGAAGAGCAGGGTTAATGGGTTTAGTCAGGGATTTGGCGTGTTCTTTACTTAACGCGCCAGAGAGCTGGGAGTGTTTAAGGGATGCCAAATCTACTTGCTTTTTCCATCCCAGATCATGTTGAATGCAAATACCTAGATAAGTAAAATCTTGGACCTGGTCCAACGGGATATTATTCATATATATTTTACTTTTAAAAGATTTCGACTGGTTAAAAGACATAAATTTGGATTTTAAAACATTAATTTCGAGGCCGCGGGCTGAACAGAAGTCCTCGAAAATACCTAAAGACTTCTGTAAGCCACTCGGTGTTTTAGAGATTATAAGACAATCGTCAGCAAACATTAAAATAGGAATTTTTCCACCTGCCAAAGAGGGGGCATCTACATTTGCATCTATTAGTAATGAGGCCACATCGTTAATATACAGGGAAAATAAAGTTGGTGCGAGTACGCATCCCTGTCTGACCCCCTTCTGGATAGGAAACTGTTTAGTCACTTGGCCGACACCACCCCATCGAATCTGTGCAAAATTATCTGCATGAAGTCTGGCAATTAGGGAGATTAGGGCAGCAGGCATCCCCATCTTGTCTAAAGTAGTCCATAGGGATGCCCGGGGGACAAGATCAAAGGCTGCCCTAAGATCTATAAAGGCAGCATATAAGCTACCCCCCCCTAAGTAGACCACTTTCCAGTAAAGCATAGCAAAATGCAGCACCTGGTCAATGGTGCTTATTCTAGCTCTAAAACCAGCTTGTAAATGGGAAAGGATTGTATTCTCTAAAGCCCAGTCCAGCACTTTATTCAGGATCAACCTGCCTAAAATCTTTTGCGTAGTATCAATCAAACTGATTGGACGATAGTTAGCAGGGAGGGACTTGTCTCCTTTCTTAAACACCGGGATAATTTCAGCACCTTTCCAAGAAGTGGGGATCGGGGCACCTCTGGCAATTAAGTTGGCTAAAATTAAGATATAGTTTCCCCAAGATTTGCTATTATTCAGAAAAATGTCAGCAGGGACTCCATCCAACCCAGGGGCTTTTCCAGGAACCAGTGTCTTAAGGGCAGTAGCAACATCACCTATGGAAAATGCATCTTCCTTGTAAAAAATAATTTGATGATTAGAAAAGAGACACGTATCCTCTTCAGCAGCATAAAGGACCTCAAAATGTTTGACCCAGTTTTGGGGTTTATCAGGGTTACCCCCAGTACCCCATCTAAAAACAGACCAGAAGCGTCTCATATCCTTTTGGGCACCTGCTTCTCTAAGTTCCTGCCATCTTTGGAAGTCCCACGCTCTCTTCGATTTAAAGATAGCTTGCTTATAGGCATAGTATAGATTACTATTCCAACTCCAGTCTACGCAGCAGTAGGGAAGGAGTTGGACTTAAAAATCCAACACTAGTCCAACAACGCTCTCCCTACAGTAAGTCATTGTAACGACTTGCGTGCTAAAGTAACGTGTGGTAACAATGCATGCAGGGTACTGAAATCGTTGTAAAGCCTGGTCGTTGTAAAGGCTGCGGGGTAAAGGATGTTTCCTGATGAAAGTATTATGGACTGTGTTTGTATGTTACAGACCAATAGGCTGCCCCAATGCTGCACCAGATTAGTTAAGCTTCTACTCATATCTTGTCTGTAAATATGAGAAATCTACTTTTGATGGATCTAAATGTGTATTCGATTCATTTTCAGACATAACTAAGAGTAAACATAAATAATTGTTATCTTTATTCAACTTCAATGTGACTAGTGATTCTCTGACTCTAAAAGCAGGCCTCACATTAAATATTTCTTGTTCTGGTAGTATTTCATGTACTCTGCTTCCGGCTTTTGAAGTATTGTGGTCTGACAATTTTGTTATTACTGCAAATTGGAGCTTGTGATCCTCAAATTTTAAGAAAGTGAATAACCTGCCTAGGAGAAACATCAGGAGGTGGCAACTGGCGGATTGTAAATGAACTAGGTGGTGGCCTCGCCATGCTAGGTAACCAGAATAACCTGGGTAATGATGCAGAATCATTGTTGGCACTTTGTAATGAAATAAAGGCTGCAGTGAATGATCAAATCTTTACCTCAGTTATTGATGAGCAGAATAAAAAAGGGAAAAAATGATTCTCCCAAGAATTAAAATTCTTGAAGGCTAATCTCTGTCAACTGAAATGTCCCTGGCATAAAGATTATTCTGTGGAGGCGAGAAATTGTTGGTGCACCTACAACTGTGATGAAAAGAAAGCTAGTAAAGAAGCCAAAGCCTTCCAATAATCAAACAGAATCCTGGTACCCCCAGCATGCAGAAAGCCTTGTTCCGGGCTATCAAGGAATTTGGAGCTACCCTGGGTCGTCAAGGAGTGATTTGTTCGGAGAAGATGTACAATCAGCTGGCAGGCTTTTTTGTTTAAAAAGTGGGATCTCTAAAGGCCGACATTGAAGTCTCTTTAACGAAACAGCGGGTTGGGTCGTTCTAGAGAGGAACGTAGATCCCTAGCAAAGACTTTCAAATACTTTAGCTAGCTTAGCTCGGATACTTGCCTAACTGGAATAAGTGAAAAACATGGATTAATTCGGGTCATATATTGAAGGTGGGACCCACCAGCTCTAAATTTTTAGGACCAGCACTTAATTTTCCTCAACAGACATTGAGTAAAAGTAAAAGAGAGAAAAGCACAAAAGCTGGATACAAGGGGGAAGGGAAAGATGGGAATATAGTGACAACAGGCAAAAGCAGGGATGAAAAAACTGCAAGAGAAATAGAGGCAGGAAGCGTCTGCTGGTGGATTAGAGAGGCATGGGTGGAATCAACACTGCACAGCCTTGGGGGGACATGGCCGAGACCAAGATGGCATAGGACGCGCATCTCTGAGCTCCCATCGCCGATTCTTGCTGAGGGAAGCTGCCCGAACCTGCTGGGAGGTGCCACCGGGAGTGGGAGAATGGGGGAGCAGCGTGGCGGAGTGGGGCACTGAGCCTGGGCCCATCAAGATGAAAGAGGATGGACGCTACGGTGCAGCGGCCACGGCACAAGGGGGCACAGCCGGGGCTGGAGAGGAGCTGCTTTGCCCCCCTGTGTTGCTCCCATGCCCCTGCCTGACAACAGTCAAGAAGAAGCACGCCCGCATCAGCAGGGAAGAGGAGAAGCGGGCTCAAAAGCCTGCCTGAGAATGGGGCGAGTGATGAGGGGTGACAGCACTTGTGGACAGACCAGGTGGCGGCTGGTGGCGGCAAAGACCGATTGGCTGGGGTGCCCAAACTGCGGAGGAGCACAGGATCCTGAGTGGAGCCACCTGTCTGAAGGGGTCGAGACAGGTAGGACTCCGAATATGGGCCCACGACAACAGCGGAGGATGGGTGCTGCGTGATGAGGTGAAACTGCCACAGCAGACCCGACATGGAGGTGAAACCACATAGACTGGGGTGCGACATTTTGCTCCCTGCCCCGCCAGATAACAACTGGAAAAAAACTCATGTCCCAGTGAGGAAGAGGTGGAACGGCCCCAAAGTCCTGCCTGAGAGGGGACCCAGGCCTTCAATGGCAGATGCCCGAGACCAAGAGTGACCATCAGTGCCAGTCTGAGGTACCTGGGCCTCTGTGGGAGCAGCAGACCTGGGGGGGGGGGAGTCTTCCCCTGCACTGACGAGTGCCGCTGTGGAACACAACTGCTGCTGGCAGGGTGACTGAGACTGCAGGACTGCCCACCAGCCTAGGGGAACAGTGCACCGGTGCCCGAGAAATACAGTGGAGGAGAGACGGCCCGAACCTCTGAAGGCCCCTCCACATGTGATTGCCTCGCTTGCCCGGCCGGTACAATGATTCGTGGGGAAGGAGGATAGAGGCGTATTGACTCTGGGAAGAACTGACAGGTAGGCATCAGATGACCCTGGGAGAGCAGCTGGTGTGGCCGCGGGGCCCCTCTAATGCGAATTGAGGTAGAGACCCCCATATGCCTCACACTAGGATCTAAACACAACAAAACAAACATGGCTAAATGACGGGGCATGGGGATGGCACTACAAATTGACGGGGCGCAAAACTCGATAAAAACATCAGACAATGTTCAAACCTTGGCCAGACAAAACCCGCTTTCCATCAGGGCAACAATCTCACTCTCATTCTACCATGATGGATGGTGCGAGCGACACTCAAGTAGATGGGAGAGGTGCTTGCGAATCAAATGGACCAGAGGGGGAAGATCCTAGGGGCTGTTGCAGACTTAAAATTGTCCCTGGAGACCAATATAGACGGAGTGGCCCTAGACCTGATACTCCGCAGAGTGGACCACAGGAAGTTGGCTGCTTAGGTCACGGAGATGGAGTGCACAATAAGACAGGAGACCCCGGACATGGAGGGGATGAAGGGCCAAATTTGAGATCTAATCTCTGCGTTGGACCAACTCAAGGACTGAGCGGAAGATGCGGACGGTCACTCTCGTCGGAATATCATTAAGATTATGGGACTGCCCGACAGGATCGACAGATCTCACTGTAGGGCAGTAACTCATTGACAACAGTATTTTGGTTGAGAGAGCGCACCGCATCCCGGGATACCCACCTGCCCCGGGTGGGTCGCCAAGGCCGATGGTGAGCCTACTGAACTTCAGAGATCAGAGCCAGATCCTGCAAACAGCCTGGTGTCATGGCCCCTGGTCGGTGGAAGGTAGTAGGGTCCATAGCTTCCTGGACTTTATTATTGCAAACCCAGTGGAAGAGATGCTCGTTCTTGGAAGTAAAATTGAAATTAAGGCAACTGGGTCTGACATATACGCTCCTCTTTCCGGTGAAGCTGGTTAAGGAAGATTCTACGTATTTTTTTTAAACACCAGCAGAGGCCTGGGAATGGCTGGAATGAGGAGGGGAGTCTGTAATAGGGAATGAAGCCTGGCAGAAAGTTTGATGGAAGGGGGCAGCAAACAGAACCAAAGGGACGTCGCCTCGGCTTGCCGCCCCTCATCCTCGTAGGTGCTTTTGCAGTGGGCCTGTTAAATGGTAGCGGCAGTTTCAGTCGATAACCTTTCAAGTATTTGCCCGGCGGTAATCGCCTCTTATACCACTCGATAATTTACCAATGAAAGAGGCAGGCGCCGGAGACTGGAAGGCAGGAAACAAAGTTTTATTCCGTCGGAGCAGAACACATCAGATCAGACAGCAAGGTATCGTCACGAGGTGCTCTAACTGCATCTCTGAGACCTGGTCTCTTATACACCGGTTTATTGCTTTATTACATATAGTACATTCTTGAGATTCTCTTGATGCATGAAAGAACATCCCCTGAAGCCCCGGCTCAGATCCGATCCCACACATAGTTACAGTAGAGGTTCCCACCCTACCCGCAGTGGGAGATGGCTATCGCGCAGCAGGGAATTCCGCTAATTCCCGGGGGTGTGTGCAACCGGCCGGGTCTCAGGGGGTAGGGGCTTTGATCTACTGTAATCCCTTTGATGCGGGGTGTTTCCCTTACAGTAGGGGCAATAAACTGCATCCGCAGGGCTAGGTGATGGCCTGGGACCAGTTCGGACAATGGGGCGCAGAGGAAGGGGGTTATCAAAGGAGAGGCATGACCATGTATGGGATGTCGGTCGGATGTGGTTCCGTAGCAGGGTCGCGCAGAAGGAGAGGGTTTATGGCCTGTATGAGAGAGCGGGGGTGGCCGGCGCGCGGGGGATGCTCGCAGCGCCAGGGGAAAGCGCTGGCGATCGAGAGTGAGCGGGGAGAGAGTGGGGTGCCTAAAATGGCGGCCGTGCATTCGCTGTGCGTGGCGCTGGGGAGAGGCAAGATGGCGCAGATAATGTTCAGTTTGCAGGCTAAATTTCCACAGTCCTCCCTTTTAACATATCTCGCCAGCTTGTCTAGTTCGGATTTATCCCCATAATACTGCGGACCTCCACCTCATAAAGGGCTTTCATCCGCTCTGTTTCAAAGTTCAAAGTCTTAGGGCAGATGCAGTTCATAAAAAGCGAACATAAAGGTGGCAGACACTGAATCCCCAAGCAACATCCACATAGTATCACAATCGGTATTAGGACAAATGAAAACAGCCTCCATCCCCAACTTTTAATAGCGTCCCAAAACCAACTCCCCAGCGACCATTCTTCTTGCTCTTGATGGACCTCTGTGGAGGTGTTCAATTGCTTTGTAGACTGAGGGTGAGTTGTCTGGTACGTAGGTACAACAGCTGGACCCAATGATGCGGCATGCTCCTCCACGATCAGCCAGAACCACATCTAGAACAAGGCGGTTCTGAAGAGCCACCAGGCGGACGGCCTGAAGCTCAGCGGTGTTGTTGGCGAGGGCGCCAGCTGTAATGTTCATTGCTGTTTCGACTGCCTGGGTTAAGTGGCGGATGGCACGGCTGTTTGCCATCGGACCCCAGAGCGGAACAAGACCCTTTACTGCGTCCATGAACTGTGCTCCGGTGGAGTCGGCTTGTACAATGTCTTTGGCACGTTTCTGTCGGTGATGGTTTGCTGGAGCCACATATGTCGGGGGAAGGACGAAGGCGATGTAGCAGGTGCCTCCCCAACCTTTCGGGAGCCAGGTGTAGGCCTTAGTACCACAGACGAAGTACATATTCGGGGAGGCAACAAAGGAGGGTGGGTCAACTGAGTCCAATGTTCGGGTGATGAGGCAGGAGCTGTGGCCCACCAGCTGTGCCCCCAGGCCTTCGAGGCATACAGATCCAGTGATGTTGATGACGGACAGGGCCACTGTTAGGGTGGCGGCTGTCCGTTTTCGGAGGTAAGAGAAGGTGGGTCTGGCTGGATTGTTGAACACTTGCATTTCAACTCGTTCTTTGGCGGGGATGTCCATGTGAAAGGAAGTGTTCGATCTCAGAGGGCAGAAGAGGGCGGAGGTTCTACCAGTTTTGTTCAGCCAGAACCCATGGTAGAAGTGTGACATGGTTCTGCCGGAAGTGGCATTGTCCTTGTAGCTCTCCTGCAGGAGGATCAGCCAGGCGAGGCAGGAACCATGGACAGAAAAAGGTGAAGGGATGAAAGGGATTGAGTGCCCAGTGGCATGGGGCAGCAATCCACAGATCCAGCAGTTAGTGGCGTTGGTGGCAAGATTGTGTTGGTGGAGCAACTGCACAAAAGAGTTATTCCAGAACTCCTTACGCCTTTCTCGGAGTTGGGGTGAAAGTGAGATCAGATGGTGTTCTTTCGTGGTGGTAGGTTGAACGGTGGTCAGCAATGTCTTATGAGCGGGTGTGCTCTCCTCCATGATCCAGAAGGTGACCACGAGGAGAAGGCAAAAGAGAAGGGAAATGAAAAGTGCTATTGTCTTAAAGCTGTGCATTCGGTCAGTCTTTGGGTTTTTGTAGTGGATCTTCGGACGTCCGGTTGCTTCCATCATCTTCATGTCGGGCGCTTCCATCACCTTCAAGAGACTCGGTAGCGGGCAGAATCACAGACTTTGTTTTAGTTTCTCTCCTGGTGGCCTTTGAGGTGACTAGGCTACCGTTCTGAGATTTCCACTTAGCCTGTGGTCTGCTTAGCCGAAGTTCTCTCCTTTCGTCGCAAGTTATACCCTTCTTTGGATGGCACAGTGGGATCTGGATATTCAATCAATTCAAGTGTCTCTGTATCCGGGCAGCGGCTCAGGGATGGTCGGTCTTTGTCCAGAAGTTCCTCTTGGGCGGTGATGTTGTCCGTGGTTGTCAGGGTCGGTGATACCTTCTTGCAGTGGTGTGCATGCAGCCAATTGCGTTTCCCCTCCACTCGAAGAGCTGTTCGGGTGGTGATCAGGACTTGCAGGGGGCCCGTCCACCGGGGCTCCAGACTCTTGGTGCGCTGGAAGTTACGCACTAAGACGAAGTCACCGGGTTGGATGTCGTGCCCGGGCCCCTGGAAACATCGGGAATGGCGTGCAGCACCTGCTGATGGATAACAGACAACGTCTTAGTTAGGTTATACAAATAGTCAGACATGAGGACGTCCGGGACGTCGTGGATAGATGTTGGTTTTGGTGCAGTCCAAAGGTTCATGGGCCGCCCAAAGACGACCTCGTAGGGGGTTAAGTGGTGTTTGGTGGGGGTGGAACGCATTGATAGCAATGCTAGTGGGAGAGCGTCTGGCCATCTTAGTCCTGTGGTGGCGACTATTTTTGCTATCTTAAGCTTCAATGTGGCATTGTGTCGCTCAACCAGGCCTGCAGATTGGGGGTGGAAGACCGCATGGAATTTCTGTTTTATACCCAACCCTTTTAAGATGAGTTGGATAACTTCGGCTACGAAGTGGGGGCCGTTGTCGCTCCACAAAATTCGACAAAGGCCGTATCGGGGGAAGAATTCCTTCAGTAGTACTTTTGCGGTAGTCATAGCGGTGTTGTCATGGGTTGGGTAGGCTTCCACCCACTTGCTGAAGGCACACACAACGACAAGTACATACTTTAAACCTTGGCACCTTTCTAGCTGGACATAGTCCATTTGTAGGACTTCAAAGGGGTGATTGGGGACCCCAAACCCTCCCCGGGGTACAGCAGTTCCTTTCCCAGGGTTGTGTTGGAGGCATACTAGGCAATGTTGGACCAGACGTTTGGCTGAGTCTGGTATTCTGTCGTTGTGCCAGACTTTGGAGATGAGTTCGATCATGGGGGCAGACCCTATGTGTGCGGGGGAGTGTGCCATGGTCAGCATGGGGATCAAGTATGAGTCGGGTAGCAACCATTTGTTCGAGTCTTTAGTTCGCCAACAACCGTCATCGTCCTTCAACCCCACCCGGGCCCATTCAGTTAATTCGTGTGGTGTGCTGGCTAGTTGGATATCCCTAATCGTTTCCCTAGCATCCTTCCATTTCTCAGTTTGTGACCTGGTCACGTACATGCGGGTCGTGGACCTGTTCTCGGCTGTGGTTCGGGCAGTAATGTCAGCTAGTGCATTTCCCTGTCCTATAATGTCTGTCACCTTCTTGTGTGCCTGGCATTTGATCACAGCTAACCGTGTGGGGAGGAGGACTGCTTCGGTCAGGGCAGAGACTAGATCTCCATGCAGGATGGGTGTGCCATGAGAAGTCAAGAATCCCCTCTCTTTCCATAAGAGCCCAAAGTGGTGAACTACCCCAAAGGCATACTGACTGTCTGTGTAAATGTTTGCGGTTGTCCCTGCTGCCAGGATGCAGGCTCGTGTGAGGGCAATTAGTTCCGCCGCCTGTGCGGATCGCTGTGTGATGTGGGCTGTCTCAACAACTGTTCGAGCTGTGGTGACTGCATAGGCAGCTGAGGTGGTGCCATCAGGGAGCTTGATGCATGAGCCATCCACCCACAGTTCTCCGTCAGGGTCCGGGAAGGCAGTATCCCGGAGGTCAACCCTACTCTTGGTTTGTTCGTCGGTGAGGGTCACGCAATCATGTATAGGGGATGCATTGGGGTCAGCGTCAGGGAGAGGTAGTAGAGTAGCTGGATTCAGAGTGGTGCATCGTTTCAATGTGATGTGGGGTGCAAGCAGAGTCAGTTCATAACCAGTCAGTCATGCGCTAGTCAGGTGTTGAGTCTTGGTTTGGTTCAGGAGGGTATCAACAGCATGGGGTACCAATACTGTGAGGGGGTTCGAGAGCACGATCCCCTCACTTTGCCGGATAGAGACAGCAGCGGCGGCTACTGCTCGAAGGCAGGCGGGCAAAGCTCTGGCTACGGGGTCAAGAGTGGCAGAGAAGTAGGCACAAGGGCGTTGCTTGGGGCCTATGGACTGGGTTAGGACAGACAACGCACATCCCTCCCTTTCGTGGGTGTAGAGGGAGAAAGGTTTAGTGTAGTCTGGGGTTCCTAGGACTGGGGCCGAGCAGAGGGCGTCTCGTAATTCTTTGAAGGAGGATTGACATTCGGGTGTCCAGGGGAGGGGGAAGGGGGTATCTTTAGCCAGCAGGGAAAGCAGAGGTTTTACGATAAGACTGAAATTTGGCAACCACTGTCGACAAAAGGAGGTGAGGCCCACTAGGGACCGCACTTGCTTCTGAGTTTTGGGAACAGGGGTTTCTAGAATGGTTTGAATTCGGTCAGGGGTAAGTTTCCTCCTGTCTTTGGATAGTAGGTGGCCTAGATACGTTACTTGGGGCTGGCAGAATTGCAATTTCTTTCTGGAGACCTTGTGACCGTTCTCCGCAAGGAAGCGGAGGAGGTGAATGGTGGCTGTGACGGCAAGTGGAGTGGTGTCGGCCGCCAAAAGAATGTCATCGACGTACTGTATCAACACCACTCCATCGGGTAGTTGGACTGCATCCAGTTGCCTCTTGAGGGCTTGGCTGTAAATACTGGGACTCTCAGTGTAGCCTTGGGGTGCCCTGCAGAATCTGTATGAACGGGCTTTTAAAGTGAATCCGAACAGGTAGCGGCTGTCTGGGTGGATGGGGATGGAAAAGAATGCGTTCTTGAGATCAATAACAGTAAAGATGGTGGCAGTGGATGGAATCAGGGTGAGGATGGTGGTGATGTCTGAGACCACGGGGTACTGGGGTATGACTACTTTGTTAACCTCTCGTAAGTCAACAATGAAACGGTAGGCTTTCTCATCCCCCTCGCCTTGCTTCTTTACAATGGGTAGGATAGGGCTGTTGCAAACATTACTGACTACTTCTTCTACCACTCCTGCCTCGACCAGGGATTCGATGATTTCCACCAATGCCTTCTCGCCTTCGGGTGATATCCGATACTGTGGAAGCTTTGGGAGCACTGCGTCCGGTCGGACGGTTATGTGTACCGGGTCGATCACCATGCGCCCTACATCTGAGTCGGTTTTAGCCCATAGATGTGAAGGTAATGTGTCGAGTAGGGACATGTCAGCATCGGTTATAGAGAGCATACGCCGTGTGTGACAGGGTCTGGACAGATCTGGGTTATCGTGTAGGATGACTCGAACTCCGTCTGGGGAGCATCTGATGGTAGCTCGAAAATGTTTTAGCAAATCAAGTCCCATAATAGCATCGGGGGTGTTGGAGGAGAGCAGAAAGGTCGTGTCAGTGGTGTTATCTTCTAAGTCAAAGGAGATTGGTGCTGATAAGGGGTTAGTGGAGGGCGTTCCATCGAAGCCTATTGAGGTTACATGTGAGCCAGACAAGGGTGCCCTAGGGATCAGTCGTTTGGATAACGCACTACGTGTCGCCCCAGTGTCTACCAGGAATGGGGATTTTGTGCCCAAGACCTTAGCAGTGACGTAAGGGCCTTGCTGGTCAACACGGAGTTCGACTGGATCCCTCCCTTGCCCCTGGCGGTCCTATGCGAAGTCATGGGTGCTTTCATAGTCGGACTGCTGACACTGGTTTTGTCGGGGGCGGTCAAAGGTGTTTGGTTTGCCTGGCCTGACGTTGGTTGCGTCGTTCGTGTGCCCTCTCTTTCCTCTCCGATGTCTACCTTCCTATATAGGGCTGCTAAGCCTTCGGGACCTTTATCGTGGTATCTTTCCTCATACGCATTCAGGGCGTGATAACAGAGCCGTACGACGAAGTGTCGTCTGCGGCTGTCGGCATACGAGTTATACACGTCTGTTATATACTCCTCACTTTCTTTTCGCTCCACCAGTGTCCCTACTATCTTATCAATTCCTGCTCGTTCATCCTTTGTTAATCGATTCATTCTGGTGGACTCTTTCTTTCCCATCTCATGGTCATCTAGCGTTGTAACCGACATTGGGTTCAGTACAAGAGGCTCAGCCGGCGCGGAGGCCGTGAGGACCGAGGCCCCTGTACTGCTTTCGCTCGTGTTCGGGGGTTGTAGGTGTTGCACTACTGACTGGGAGGGTGCATATGGAGGGGGCATGTAAATGATCGGGGGACCTAACAGTAATTCATCATTCGTTCGCTGCTTGGAGGACAACTCAGGGTAGAGCAAAGAAGGGGTCCTAACAGCGTACTGGCCTGAGGTTTCGGGCTCCTGTCTTAGTTTAGTTTCCCTTCTCTCCTTTATGTCTTCTTCTAACTTTCTAGCGGCAAGGTGAGCTGCCTTTCGTAATTCCTTTTCTGCTTTTACTTCTTCCCTCTTTTTCCGTTGCGTTGCTTCTTTGCGCCACATGCCGATACTGTCAAGCATAGTAGGCGTCGTCTTATTGCTACGCAGAGCTATTTCTAGCGCTTCTATCTTATGGTCGTCGAAGGATCCCATCAGTGGCCACTGACTCTCGGGGTCCTTCTTGGTATATTTATGCCACAGTTTGCTATAAGCTACGGCGACTAGTCCATATTTAGTGAACATGTCCTTATTAGGGGTGCCTTCCAGTGGAGCCGGATGGTTCACCTCTAATAAGCGGTCCGGGCAGAACCAACTACCAATCAGTGGGGAGAAGATAGGCATGACGGGTTTCAACGGGGACAAAAGTCAGCACTACCTATCTTTTCACTGCTTGCAAAGACTAGACAGAATATCTCTATTCTTCGTTATTTGCAAGCAGAGAATACCTCCAAAGAACCAATATCGAACAACTAGTGTTCGGACAATCAATCAATCAATCAATGGGGAGATAAAGATAGGCATGACGGGTTTCAACGGGGACAAAAGTCAGCATTACCTACCCTTCACTATTTGCAAAGACTAGACAGAATATTCCTATTCTACGTTACTTGCAAACAGAGAATATCTCAAAAAGCACTATTCTCCAAAACAATCAATGTTCGGACAATCAATCAATGGGGAGATAAAGATAGGCACGACGGGTTTCAACGGGGACAAAAGTCTGCGTTACCTACCCTTCACTATCTGCAAAGGGAGAGAGAGAGTATTTCTACTCCTCCCCGTTTGTAGACAGCGAATATCTCAAAAAGCACAATCAATGAGCACAATCAATGAGCAATACTAGTATTTCCAAAGCTTTAAACAATCAATCAATTATTTCGCATTTTGTCGTGTATCACGACCTTACCCGGACCGCGTGGACAGTTTCTCGTCTTCCGCCTCCAGCGCCCGATCGTCCTCTACTCTCCGTATTTGCCGTGGCACTCCTGATGGTTCCCAGTCAGGACCGTAGATCACTCGAGAGAGGTCTGCTCGGAACCAGTGAAGTTCGGATGATCGGCTGCCAGACGAGGGTCTATTGGGCAGGAGCTCTCCCGATCGTTGCAGCCGTTCACTCTGTCTTCGGGACCTCTCCCACTGGATCCACGTGTCGCTGATGGGCCCCACGTTTGGGACGCCAATTGTTAAATGGTAGCGGCAGTTTCAGTCGATAACCTTTCAAGTATTTGCCCGGCGGTAATCGCCTCTTATACCACTCGATAATTTACCAATGAAAGAGGCAGGCGCCGGAGACTGGAAGGCAGGAAACAAAGTTTTATTCCGTCGGAGCAGAACACATCAGATCAGACAGCAAGGTATCGTCACGAGGTGCTCTAACTGCATCTCTGAGACCTGGTCTCTTATACACCGGTTTATTGCTTTATTACATATAGTACATTCTTGAGATTCTCTTGATGCATGAAAGAACATCCCCTGAAGCCCCGGCTCAGATCCGATCCCACACATAGTTACAGTAGAGGTTCCCACCCTACCCGCAGTGGGAGATGGCTATCGCGCAGCAGGGAATTCCGCTAATTCCCGGGGGTGTGTGCAACCGGCCGGGTCTCAGGGGGTAGGGGCTTTGATCTACTGTAATCCCTTTGATGCGGGGTGTTTCCCTTACAGTAGGGGCAATAAACTGCATCCGCAGGGCTAGGTGATGGCCTGGGACCAGTTCGGACAATGGGGCGCAGAGGAAGGGGGTTATCAAAGGAGAGGCATGACCATGTATGGGATGTCGGTCGGATGTGGTTCCGTAGCAGGGTCGCGCAGAAGGAGAGGGTTTATGGCCTGTATGAGAGAGCGGGGGTGGCCGGCGCGCGGGGGATGCTCGCAGCGCCAGGGGAAAGCGCTGGCGATCGAGAGTGAGCGGGGAGAGAGTGGGGTGCCTAAAATGGCGGCCGTGCATTCGCTGTGCGTGGCGCTGGGGAGAGGCAAGATGGCGCAGATAATGTTCAGTTTGCAGGCTAAATTTCCACAGGCCGGCATGGTGGCAGAAGTAGCAAATATCTGTTAGTCTCAGGACTCAGCCGAGGTAATGTGCCCAGGGCGGTCTGGCTCTCAGTAGGGCTCAGAAGTGGACTCCACCCTGGAGCCTTTTGTTCCAGGACCAGCATTAACTCAATGACTGCAAACAGCCTTGTTTTGCATGAGCATGTCAATACAGGGCAGCAGCCCAGACGTGAAGTAGAAACCTGAGATTTATGCCGCCTTTGAGGGGGAACCACTATGTTGACTTACACCTATTGACTATTTGTAGGTATCATGACTGAGTAGTTACGACTCTTGGAAGGGAATTTTACTGATCTTTTCCTTAAGCTTTAGCCATATTCTCTTCCTAAACTTGTTTCTCAGTTGTTAAAGGGAGGGGGGGAGGGGGCAACAGACATTTCCGGAGTTTGGGAAAAGCATGTTTTCACTTCTAGCTAGGAAAAGGGGGTGAGAGGGCTAGAAGGGTGTTTTGAAACAGTTTTACGCATGGATGGGCACACACTCCCTCCCATTACACAGGGTCAGGGTACAGGAAGGAAGAAGGGGTTGGAGACACATGTTTTCAACTCCTGCGATTAGGGATGAGAATACATCGGACCATCTCAAAGTTCTATTCTGGAATGTCAATGGCTTAGGGAACAAAATCAAAAGTGGGGTAGTGGCACGATACATAAAACAGAAAACCCCTGATATATTTTTACAGGAGACACACCTCCTGGGCACTGACTGCAAACTTTTAGGAAGAAGGCTATACGTCTCCTTGGGACATGCAAGATTCACTAGGACCTCCTGGGGTGTGGCGATATTGGCAAGAAAGAACCCCCCTTTCTTGTAACAAGGAAATGGGAGGACTCAGAAAGGATGGTACTTGGGATACAAGGGGACAGGGGCATGCAAGGTTTTATGCTCATCAATGTACATCCCTCTCCTCGTTTACAGAAGGAAGTAATGGATTACATCGCCCCAACACTATTTGCGGTGGGGGGATACCATCCACATGTTGGAGGAGACTGGAATGATGTGCTGGCACTGGAGATTGACCGTTCGCATTCTGGCACAACCTGGTAGGCCGTTCCCCCACACTCACGTAGCATAATTTGCCCGAGCGTTTGGCCTCACAGATATCTGGAGGCACAAGCATCCCACTGATGTGGTTTACTCCTACTACTCTGGGGCACATGGGACATCCTCACGATTGGATGCACTCTTTGTTCCCACTGGGCTGACCTTGCAGATTGTGGAAGTGGAATTCTTAGTGAGAGAGATCCCTGATCACTCCCAGTTACTACTCATGCTAGGAAACACCAGCAAACAAAACAGCTCCCTCTTGCGTTTTGATGCATGTGAGTTTCAGAACGCAGCCTCAGTAACACAGCTGTGAGCTGACGTACGGTATACTTTAAGGATGACAAAGACTCAGTGTATTTCCCGGCGGTGGTGTGGGAGGCTTACGAAATGGTCCTGTGAGACCGCCCCCAGATCATGATAGCCCAGAGGAGAAAAGACAGGATCAGCAAATTCCTGGAATTAGAAAAGCAGGTATTGCGCTTAGAAAGGCGGTTAGCGTGACCCCCGGACAAATCGACCCACCAGCTTCTGACAACACCCAGAACAGAATACAAAGATGCAGCAGAGGATGTGGCCCGCCGCCACTACCTTCTGGTACAGCAGAAGCTTTATGTTGTTGGGGAAAAGGCGGGACACGTGTAGTGGCTGAGTAGTAGGGAGGAGAAGACCGGATGGGTGGGAGACATAACAAGAGAGTCCGGGGATGGCCCGGGAGTTTGCCTGGTACTACCAGGCTCTATATGCAGCCTGATCCCACTGGGGGAAGCAGATATAGACAGCTTCCTCAGCTAACTCAACCTTCCATAATTCGAAAGAGAGACAAAAGAGGCACTGGAAGGCAATCTCACCCTCAATGAATTATCTGGAGCATTAACCTCTATGGCCAGCAAGAAAACTCTGGTCTCCAATGGGTTCTGTACGGAGCTCTTTAAGAGACTCAGTTCCTAGGTGGCCCCCACCTCTAAGCAATATTTGAAGACGCATATACACAGGAGAGGCTACCCCTGGATTTGAGACATGCCCACATCTCAGCCATTTATAAGAAGAGTAAACCAAAATCTTAATGTGGCTCGTACCGCCCAATCTCCTTGTTAAATGTTGAAACTAAGCTTTTGGCCGCGATCCTTGCTTGCAGGTTGAAAGGAGGAATTACTACACTGACCCACCAAGATCAGACCGGGTTTATCCCATGCCGCTGAACCCGACAGAATATTCAGTGCTTACTCAATTGTTCATGTGCAGTGAGGGATGCCCCTCTCCCCCTGACAGTCATTTCAATGGCAAAAAGTATTGTCTCTATCCACTGGCCCTACCTCTTTGTGGTGCTCAGATGCTTCGGACTGGATTGCCACTTTCATGGCTGGGTGACCCTCCTGTATACTGAACCCACTGTTGAAGTTAGAGTGAATTGGACATCGTCAGCACTCTTCCCACTGGAATGGGGAAGCAGGCAGGGATGTCCGCTTTCCCCTCTCCTATTTCCTTTGTGTATAGAGCCCTTGGCCGCATGGATTAGGACACTAGAGATAAATGAAAGACCGGCGCCAAGGCAGAATTAGCGGATCTTGCTGTATGACGAGGATGTCCTCTTAAATGTCACGACACATCTACAGATATTAAGCTAGATAGAGTGGAGAAGTTTGGAAACTATTCTGGATACAGTATTAACTGGAATATAAAGGTACTGTTCAAGTCAGGTCAGTGGGATCGTGAGATTCCGATCCCGGTACCACTGCGCCTGACCACAAAAGGTTTTAAATACCTAGGTAATTATGTCACACGGGACTCAAAGTGCTTCCTGGAGGAAAATTTGGAACTGTAGTTGACAAATTTGCAAGAGGATGTGGCCCCATGGAGGAAGCTCCCCCTAAGGCTCCTCCGGCGAGCAACTATCCTTAAAATGATTACCTTCCCTAAATGTTTTGTGTTATGAAGAACACACCTTTCCCAGTGCCTGAAACTTAATTCACCTGTCTAGATAGGCAGGTGAGGTGTCGTTTATGGAATAGAGGGAACCCACAGATAGTGTTGCGGACAATTTATCTGTCATGGTATAACAGAAGTATTGCACTCCCACATTTCCGGGCACACCACTGGGCCTCACAAATTCAGGTATTTAATGACTGGGCATACACCCTAAGGAGCAATCCAGTGGTCCACTTTAACCAATGTTTTATGCAGGAACCTACCTTGAAGCATTATGTGATTGATGGGAATGGTCAGGCATGTCTCCTGATGCCAACACAAGCAGGACTAGCTGACTGGGATAAAGCAAAACCCATGTTAGATGGAAGGGGAAACCCACCAAGACCACACCGCTGTAGACGTG
Organism: Triturus cristatus; assembly: GCF_964204655.1. Classification (NCBI taxonomy): domain Eukaryota; kingdom Metazoa; phylum Chordata; class Amphibia; order Caudata; family Salamandridae; genus Triturus; species Triturus cristatus. The sequence goes on along the minus strand of NC_140584.1, from coordinate 366,100,907 downwards.
GGACACTCTACCTGAAATTAGCAACCAAAGGGTCAGAGAGCATGAGTTGGAGGTGTTGAAACATAAAACTCAGACAGAAGAGAAGAAGCTGCTCATTGAAAGTCAAAAGCGAGCAGAGGAGAGCAGGAATGCTATCGCCTTGGAAGAGAAAAAGATTCTCTTAGCTCATGAGTTAAGCATGAGAGAACTGGATATTAAGGTTAAACAGGCTGAGTCCAGTTCAAATGGTGGCAGCGTACAGCCAGTGCCCAGTGTGGAGGAGTACAAGCGTGCACTGGATGATTGGGTGTTGGTGAGCATGGCAAATGATTTGCAGGGGTTGCTCAACTGTACCCCTAGGGAGCCTAGGCTCAATAATTGTTTTCCAGGATTGTGCCAACCCGTGCTAGGGTGCGAGCTCTTTGATTCCCGGGAGCTGGCACAGGAGCCAGACCCCTGGTCATGGGTCCAAAGGCCTGAAAAGGACCTGAAAAGGACCTAGAGAGGGAAGAGAGGCAAAGTAGAACTGGTAGGACCCAGAGTAGTGGGGGGGGCGGGGCATGCGGGCTAGCGCCCTGTCTCAAAGAGGGAGGGAGTATGAGCTGCGTCCCCAGGGGTGTACCACCCCAACCCAGAGACTGGGGGGTCCCTTACAGGAGCCCCCGGTGGGGGGCCTAGCGCCGACTTGCCAGCTGTGTGAGGAAGAACACCTAGAGTCAGGAGGGCGTAGGGCGTAGGGCGTCTGTCACCAGAGCTCCCCCGGTCCTGAAGTTTGTGGGTGCCATTCCTAAGTGGCAGACACAGAAATCTAAATGGAAGGTTAAGGGAGGGAGGTGTCCCTCAGTGGGAAATCCTGTGGGACTGAGTACAGCCAGTAGGGCTGGGTACCCTAGGAGTGACCAGGGTACACCCACATCTAACCTGGAAGACAGGATAACTGGGAACAGTATCCTGGCTGATGGATCTTCCAGGGATACCGCTCTAGGTGGGGGTTGGCAAGGTGTCCGCACCCCTAGAGAGGCCCCAACTGTCTGGAAGTACCCAAGGAGCGGCATAGTTGGCCCAGGGAGTGGTGACCAAGAGAATACCCTGGGATCAGAAACGCATAGAACCGTAGGCTGTCCCTGTGGTAGCGGGCCTGCGTCCGTGTTCTATCTCCCTAAGCAGGGAAGTCCATCAAGGAAGTTGATTGGTCTACCCTGGCTTTTGGCTGAGAGGGGGTTGTGTGGGACATGGCCTTTTTTGGCTAAAGTTCCCTAAACTTTTTGCTTTTCCCCTAGACCTTTTTTCTGACATGTGTTGCCAACTTAGATGCTTTAGACACTTTGCCACTGCTAAACAGTGTCAAAGTGCAAGTGCTCCCTGTGTACATTGTAATGGTAATTGGTTGTCCATGATTCGTATGTTGTATTACTAGTGAAGTCCCTGGTAAGATGCACTATGTGTGCCAGGGATAGTAATGCAAATGCTACTTGTGGGTCTGCCACACACTCAAGTAGCCTTGAGAAGGGAAATCAGGCCTGCCATTGCAGGGCCTGAGCGCAGTTTCCTAAACTGCCATGTTGTTCTGGTAAGTTCACGCACTTACCAGACCCTGCCCTTCCCTTTCCATACACATCAGGCACTCCTATGGTAGGTCTAGGGTACCCCCTGGACATGGTGCAGTGCATGTGAAAGGTGGGACATGTACCAATGTGTGTACCCTGTCCTGGCAGTGAAATAATCTCCATTTCGTTTTCACTGCTGAAAGGCCATCTTGCCCATTAGAATAGAATGGGAAGGCTGTGTACTATGTTTTCCAGCCTATCTTCCCAAAGGCTTAAGATGGAAAGGTGATGTTTAGTATGCCTGAACTCACCCTGCAATAACACATCTTTTTATGAAGATGGTTTTTGCATTATGTGTTTGTAAGCCACTCTTTCAGAAGTGGCTGGGTTTTTGTTCTTTAAACATTTCTGTGTGTCTCTGCCTGGTTGTGGATTGACTGGCTGGATTTGAAAGCGATAGGATCTGGGGAATGTCTTGACCCAGGAGAGGAGGTGAGACAGCACAGGATGACCTGCATCTGGAGTGTAGGGGGAGGAGTAGCCCTAGAGGTGAAGAGGCCTGGGCTGGGGCTATAAAACAATTGTCCCATCTCCTGCTGAGTGATTGAGAATCCAGACCCCCACTAATCAAAGGAAGAAGGTGTTACTGGTAGGGAGGCACCCAGAACTGGTTTGAGCAGGGGTCAGTGCCCCCTGTAACACAAAGACTTAAAAGCCATTGAGGGGTATAACTATGCAAGCTGAAGCATCTGAACTTTGGATAATGGCTTGATCAAGATTGAACAAGACTGGAGCTTCTTCGTGGTTCAAGAGGAACCTTTGCCAAGGAAGAAACAACTGAATAGACTGAAGGGAAGGACGGTTCCTTGCGGTGTGTCTGGGGGCTGGTCTGCCGTTTGCTGTTTTAACCAAGGAAAGGCTTTAGGGACTTTGCTGTGTGCTTTGTCCCCCTGCTTGAAAGGACTTTGCTGTGCCGTGTCCTGAAGTAACTGGTCCCCAAGGGCCCGAGGTGAGCTGGCTCCCTGTTTGGAAACACAGGAACACAAAAGTTTCCAGAGAAGACTCTCAGAGACGCTGTGTGCGTGTCTAGCCTGAGATCTTCATAAGTTGTGCCGTGTGATCTTGGGCACCAGAAGATCAAGTGTGTCTCAGCGACGCTGCGTGGGGGTGTCGTATGCAGCCTGAGATCCTTGTGAGGAGTAGTCTGGTTATCGTGCACCCGGAGTTCCAGTGAATCTCATTGACTCTGAGTACAGGTGTTGTGTGCAGCCTGGGATCTTCCCATTGCCCGGATATTCAGAGAGATTGCGTCGGAGGCCCACGTCGCTGGAAGATGAGAGGAGAGTGGGTTTGTGCCCCCCAAGTAACGTGTGTCGACTCCTGGGGTGGGGCGTGGGCTCGGAGGGAGACACTCTCTGCCTATTTCTCCGTCCTGCAGCGCGAGGCTCTGCTTCGGGTCAGATGGCGGCCCATGTGCCAAGGGAGTGGCAGCACCGGGGCCGGAGTGCGAAGCTGCATTTACTGTGTTCTATTCTATCTTACCCATGTGTGGGGGGCAACTGTGGCCGGAGACGAACCACAAGCCAGCACGAGTGGCGGAGAGACCGCCGGAGGCACCGTGAACAGTGCTGGAGTAAATTACGTATTGCATTATTTCTGCCTAATGGAGTATCTGATGATTGTATGACGCATTGCCTTATTTCGCCACAACAAACTGCCTGTTTGTCGTATTGCCCATTGCATTAGTTTTGCATAACGAACTGTCTGATAGGTGTGTTACGCATTGCACTAGGTTTGCATAACGAACTACCTGATAGATGTGGTACATCTTGTCTTAGTCCTGCATCACAAACTGCTGGATTGTCATTATACACATTGCATCAGTGTTGCATACCGAACTGCCTGATATATGTGTTCCGCATTGCATTAGTTTCGCATAACGAACTGCCTGATAACTGTATTACACTTTGCATTACTCTTTCCTAACAGAGTATCTGAAGGGGACTGTACGCATTGCATTACGGTGGCATAACAGTTTACAACGTTGTTGCATTACGCACTGCATATTACGACATAAGGATCACATAGGATTGTTTTGTTTAGCTCAATAATAATAGGCCAGGGGGAGCATTACCCTGACGCATATGTTGGTTTAGTATTGTGTGGTCGCATCGTATATCTTTTTATAAACATATACTTGTTTTTTCTATGAAACTGGTGTGGAATCTATTTGTGCTGTCATCATTGGGTTGCTGTTAGCGTAATTGCAAATACTTTACACATTGGCCTTGAAGATAAGCCTGGCTGCTCGTGCCAAGTTACCAAGGGAGTGGAGCGGGGGCTATCTCTAGAGGCGACCCTTCGTTCCCTAACGTGGCCGTGGTGTGGGATTCTAACACCGGGTCCAACATTTTGGCGGCAGTGCGGAGGGATTTCCTAACATTATTTTTTTTAAGTAATGCTATAGGAGCCGAATGTGTATTTGCAAGTTCACTCACAGGGATTGTGTACATCACAAATTTAGTAGGCCACTGTGCAACCACGTATTGTGTTTTTTGATTTGTTGGTTTTATTGCTGAGCAAACCTTTAAGCCACACATCATGTCTCAGAGGAGTCAAGGAGCTAGTGAGGCTGCAGAATTAGAGTTCAACATTGAGGCATTGCTTACCTACAAGGATGATCAATTGAGGCAATTCTGCAAGGCTTTGGGATGTCCCATGAAAAGTAGCACCAAGAAGGAGGAGCTGCAAGTGGCCTTGAGGGCCTGATGGGAAGCCAAAGGGACTTAGAAGGCGGGTGATGTTGAGGTGGATGAGGATGACCCAGTGAATGGATTTGGTCCACAGGATTTGCCAGTGGAGGGACCAGCTTCAGGGGCTGGTAGTAGCCATTCAGGGAGGAGTTTTTCACCAGAGGTGTTGGAGGAAAACCAAAGGGTCAGAGAGCATGAGTTAGAGCTGTTGAAACTTAAAGCTCAGGCAGAAGAGAAGAAGCTGCTCATTGAAAGTCAAAAGCGAGCAGAGGAGAGCAGGAATGCTCTCGCCTTGGAAGAGAAAAAGATTCTCTTAGCTCATGAGTTAAGCATGAGAGAACTGGATATTAAGGTTAAACAGGCTGAGTCCAGTTCAAATGGTGGCAGCGTACAGCCAGTGCCCAGTGTGGAGGAGTACAAGCGTGCACTGGATGATTGGGTGTTGGTGAGCATGGCAAATGATTTGCAGAGGTTGCTCAACTGTACCCCTAGGGAGCCTAGGCTCAATAATTGTTTTCCAGGATTGTGCCAACCCGTGCTAGGGTGCGAGCTCTTTGATTCCCGGGAGCTGGCACAGGAGCCGGACCCCTGGTCATGGGTCCAAGGGCCTGAAAAGGACCTAGAGAGGGAAGAGAGGCAAAGTAGAACTGGTAGGACCCAGAGTAGTGGGGGGGGCGGGGCATGCGGGCTAGCGCCCTGTCTCAAAGAGGGAGGGAGTATGAGCTGCGTCCCCAGGGGTGTACCACCCCAACCCAGAGACTGGGGGGTCCCTTACAGGAGCCCCCGGTGGGGGGCCTAGTGCCGACTTGCCAGCTGTGTGAGGAAGAACACCTAGAGTCAGGAGGGCGTAGGGCGTCTGTCACCAGAGCTCCCCTGGTCCTGAAGTTTGTGGGTGCCATTCCTAAGTGGCAGACACAGAAATCTAAATGGAAGGTTAAGGGAGGGAGGTGTCCCTCAGTGGGAAATCCTGTGGGACTGAGTACAGCCAGTAGGGCTGGGTACCCTAGGAGTGACCAGGGTACACCCACATCTAACCTGGAAGACAGGATAACTGGGAACAGTATCCTGGCTGATGGATCTTCCAGGGATACCGCTCTAGGTGGGGGTTGGCAAGGTGTCAGCACCCCTAGAGAGGCCCCAACTGTCTGGAAGTACCCAAGCAGCGGCATAGTTGGCCCAGGGAGTGGTGACCAAGAGAATACCCTGGGATCAGAAACGCATAGAACCGTAGGCTGTCCCTGTGGTAGCGGGCCTGCGTCCGTGTTCTATCTCCCTAAGCAGGGAAGTCCATCAAGGAAGTTGATTGGTCTACCCTGGCTTTTGGCTGAGAGGGGGTTGTGTGGGACATGGCCTTTTTTGGCTAAAGTTCCCTAAACTTTGTGCTTTTCCCCTAGACCTTTTTTCTGACATGTGTTGCCAACTTAGATGCTTTGGACACTTTGCCATTGCTAAACAGTGTCAAAGTGCAAGTGCTCCCTGTGTACAGTGTAATGATAATTGGTTGTCCATGATTCGTATGTTGTATTACTAGTGAAGTCCCTGGTAAGATGCACTATGTGTGCCAGGGATAGTAATGCAAATGCTACTTGTGGGTCTGCCACACACTCAAGTAGCCTTGAGAAGGGAAATCAGGCCTGCCATTGCAGGGCCTGCGCGCAGTTTCCTAAACTGCCATGTTGTTCTGGTAAGTGCACGCACTTACCAGACCCTGCCCTTCCCTTTCCATACACATCAGGCACTCCTATGGTAGGTCTAGGGTACCCCTGGACAGGGTGAAGTGCATGTGAAAGGTGAGACATGTACCAATGTGTGTACCATGTCCTGGCAGTGAAATAATCTCCATTTCGTTTTCACTGCTGAAAGGCCATCTTGCCCATTAGAATAGAATGGGAAGGCTGTGTACTATGTTTTCCAGCCTATCTTCCCAAAGGCTTAAGATGGAAGGGTGATGTTTAGTATGCCTGAACTCACCCTGCAATAACACATCTTTTTATGAAGATGGTTTTTGCATTATGTGTTTGTAAGCCACTCTTTCAGAAGTGGCTGGGTTTTTGTTCTTTAAACATTTCTGTGTGTCTCTGCCTGGTTGTGGATTGACTGGCTGGATTTGAAAGCGATAGGATCTGGGGAATGTCTTGACCCAGGGGAGGAGGTGAGACAGCACAGGATGACCTGCATCTGGAGTGTAGGGGGAGGAGTAGCCCTAGAGGTGAAGAGGCCTGGGCTGGGGCTATAAAACAATTGTCCCATCTCCTGCTGAGTGATTGAGAATCCAGACCCCCACTAATCAAAGGAAGAAGGTGTTACTGGTTGGGAGGCACCCAGAACTGGTTTGAGCAGGGGTCAGTGCCCCCTGTAACACAAAGACTTAAAAGCCATTGAGGGGTATAACTATGCAAGCTGAAGCATCTGAACTTTGGATAATGGCTTGATCAAGATTGAACAAGACTGGAGCTTCTTCGTGGTTCAAGAGGAACCTTTGCCAAGGAAGAAACAACTGAATAGACTGAAGGGAAGGACGGTCCCTTGCGGTGTGTCTGGGGGCTGGTCTGCCGTTTGCTGTTTTTACCAAGGAAAGGCTTTAGGGACTTTGCTGTGTGCTTTGTCCCCCTGCTTAAAAGGACTTTGCTGTGCCGTGTCCTGAAGTAACTGGTCCCCAAGGGCCCGAGGTGAGCTGGCTCCCTGTTTGGAAACACAGGAACTCAAAAGTTTCCAGAGAAGACTCTCAGAGACGCTGTGTGCGTGTCTAGCCTGAGATCTTCGTAAGTTGTGCCGTGTGATCTTGGGCACCTGGAGTTCCAAACGAGACTCAGCGATGCTGTGGGCGTGTGTTTGGTGCAGTGTGATTCCCTCGAGAGGATCGTCCTGTGAACATGTGCACCGGGAAGCCAAGTAAGTCTCAGCGTGCGTGTGCTTGGTGCAACCTGAGACTTTCACGTGGATTGGCCCATGATCGTGCACACCAGAAGGGCAAGTGTTTCTCAGCGACGCTATGTGCGTGTGCTATTTTGCAGCCTGAGATCCTTGCCAGAGGTGCCCTGTGATTGGGGGCACCCGAAGATCAAGTGTGTCTCAGCGACGCAGAGTGCGTGTGCTTTCTACAGCCTGAAACCTGCGCAAGTGGTGCCCTGTGATCGTGGGCACCAGAAGATCAAGTGTGTCTCAGTGACGCTGCATGGGGGTGTCGTGTGCAGCCTGAGATCCTTGTGAGGAGTAGTCTGGTTATCGTGCACCCGGAGTTCCAGTGAATCTCATTGACTCTGAGTACAGGTGTTGTGTGCAGCCTGGGATCTTCCCATTGCCCGGATATTCAGAGAGATTGCATCGGAGGCCCACGTCGCTGGAAGATGAGAGGAGAGTGGGTTTGTGCCCCCCAAGTAACGTGTCGACTCCTGGGGTGGGGCGTGGGCTCGGAGGGAGACACTCTCTGCCTATTTCTCCGTCCTGCAGCGCGAGGCTCTGCTTCGGATCGGATTGCGGCCCGTGTGCCAAGGGAGTGGCAGCACCGGGGCCGGAGTGCGAAGCTGCATTTACTGTGTTCTATTCTATCATACCCATGTGTGGGGGGCAACTGTGGCCGGAGACGAACCACAAGCCAGCACGAGTGGCGGAGAGACCGCCGGAGGCACCGTGAACAGTGCTGGATTAAATTACGTATTGCATTATTTCTGCCTAATGGAGTATCTGATGATTGTATGACGCATTCCCTTATTTCGCCACAACAAACTGCCTGTTTGTCGTATTGCCCATTGCATTAGTTTTGCATAACGAACTGTCTGATAGGTGTGTTACGCATTGCACTAGGTTTGCATAACGAACTACCTGATATATGTGGTACATCTTGTCCTGCATCACAAACTGCTGGATTGTCATTATACACATTGCATCAGTGTTGCATACCGAACTGCCTGATATATGTGTTCCGCATTGCATTAGTTTCGCATAACGAACTGCGTGATAACTGTATTATACTTTGCATTACTCTTTCCTAATAGAGTATCTGAAGGGGACTGTACGCATTGCATTACGGTGGCATAACAGTTTACAACGTTGTTGCATTACGCACTGCATTACAGTGACAGTACAAATCGCCAGATAACTGTATTACGATCTGCATTATTCTTATGTTGTGAAGTACCTGATTAATGCATAACGAACTGCATATTACGACATTGGGATTACATAGGATAGTTTAGTTCAGCTCAATAATAATAGGCGAGGGGGAGCATTACCCCGACGCATATGTTGGTTTGGTATTGTGTGGTCGCATCGTATATCTTTTTATAAACATATACTTGTTTTTTTCTATGAAACTCGCGTGGAGTCTATTTGTGGTGTCATCATTGGGTTGCTGTGAGCGTAATTGCAAATACTTTACACATTGGCCTTGAAGATAAGCCTGGCTGCTCGTACCAAGCTACCAAGGGGGTGGAGCGGGGGCTATCTCTAGAGGCGACCTTTCTTTCCCTAATGTTTTGGCTGCGGTGTGGGATTATAACACTGGGTCCAACAGGTATCATCACACTGCTGGATGTGGTGGCAGAGAGAGAGATCATGTCTTTTACCTGTTTGCACACAGAATTTGATCTCTCTCACACGCAACACGACAAATACACCAAGCTGAGACATGCCATACACGCTGAGACAATAGATTGGTCCTCCTTTCCAGATTTCTTTTCACTGGAGACTTACTTGCCGAGTGACCAGTTGGGGAAAGAGGCCATATCCTCTATATATAGGATGCTCATCAACAATAACCCTCACGGTCTTAAGGATCTCGAGGGCAGATGGGAACGAGATATGGGAGAAATGGAATGCATAGATTGGGAGGCGGCGCTGATGCATCCCCGAGAAGTAGCCATCAGGGCACACTTCTGATTTATACAGTTGAAGATCCTACACAGAACCTATATAGCATGGGACAGATTGCATAAAATGGGACAGATCTCACTGTCCACCTGTCTATGTTGTAACAGCCAAGTGGAATCATTTTACCATACATGTGAAAGTGAGCACAGTTACGAAAATATTCATACATGCCAAACCCTTCCCACCCCCCCGATCCAGGGAGACTACTGATTTCAAGGCTAGTCTCCCGCCTCCCGATTCCTGCATTCAAAAACCAGATTCTTCTTTGGGCTGCAGCTGGCTGGGCCTAGTACTGAGTAACTTGGAGTATGCACTGCCAGTAACCTACTCCTTCTGGTCAGTGCACAACACTTGCATTACTCTCTCTCTGCCTGCCATAGTGCTTTCTCTGTGCTTCTGACAGGTAAGGAAAAAAAACATACATTTTTGTTTCTAATATCCGATCCTGCAGCAGCAGACTTGTAAAACCCATACATGACAGTAATCCGATTCAGACCCCAATAGAAGTCAATGGGGAAATGCATTCTCCCGATGATTCTGTTTTTAAAATCTTCCACTTTTCTGTTTTAAAATGTTGGCATGTGTGAATATTGCACCTGCATACTGGGAGAATTTTGTAACATACTGGGAAAGAGATACTGCCCACTCCCAGTTCGTACTCCTAGTGATACTACGAGAAATAGACCTGCCCTGCAGGAAGTTATTGTTTTGCTCCCTTGGCCAGGCAGTAGCAAAAAGAGATATAGTGCAGATGTGGTGGCAGGGGAGACACCCACTAAAGAACAATGGATTGCTGGAATTGACATTTGTATGAGAGCTGAAAGGATGGTAAATGCTGTCAGATGGGGTGCATGGAAATTTGAGTAACTTTGGGGCCATTGCTGGGAGTATTATGGTCTCGAAGTTGGGGATCCCCAGCCGTCACAGGAGTGACCTGTGAATGCTACTTCCCACACACATGCAAAGTAACTGGAGTGGTACGCGGGGTACCCTTTTTGTGCTTTGTAATGCTTCCACCATTGACTCCTGGGAAATAAGATTGGGATGATATAATCCTTTATGCTCGATTAACCTGGACCTCTACGTACTTGTTTGATTTTGATACTGATGTGTTCTGCATATTCCCTAGCTGTTTCTTTTTCTTTATGCATAAATGCAAAAATATATTTGGAAAAAAGCATCTGTGCAGCCTTAGTATTCGGCATCCCAACCTTTGAGTCTCCCGTCTGCGGGCTTCTGATCAAAACTTTGGGCCCCGGCACTTGAACACCAGTAAAAGTGGACCATCTGGTTCTCATGCAGATATTCTTACTGCAAAACTTCTAAAGGAATTAATGGTCTTACGTTGCATTGATCTTCAAGAAATGTGCAAAGCCTCATTCATTACGGGTGTTCTTCATAAAGACCTTATAAATCCTTTGGTATTGCCTTTATTAAAAAATCTTCTGGAAAGTTACAGGCTAGTATCTCAACTCCCCTATGTTGCAAAGTTATTGGAGTGTGCCTTCTACAACCACATTTCTTCCTTTGTAGAAGAATAACCCAAGCAAGTTTTAGAGCAGGCGATGGCAGTGAATTTGTGACATTGCATTAATGGATGATCTTCACATTATGCAGATTGCGATACGCTATCTGTGCTATCTTCCTTGACCTCTCGACTGAATTTGATACATGGATCACCACATGCTGCTATGGCACTTGGCTGACTATGGTATCTCAGTGGTGACATTTGTAGGAGAGTAGGGTCTGCAATCCTATGATCACCCAGATTTTTTGCTTTTGCTTCATTGGTTTACGACTTTCTCCGGCTGTGGGCCTGCCAATCAGACCCACAGCCTAGCTGTTCTCTCTCGAAATTAACACACATGTACGTTAGGTGCATCCACTAATTGGAACTGGGCCACCTTGTCAGTCCCTGTCTCAGCATACCACAGGTATCCAGGGCATCGGTGTACCCAGGGCCTACCAGGGGCTGAAGCATGTATTATGCCACCCCTGGAATGGCCGCCCAAATCTGACACAACTGGCTGCACGACAGCTGGGGCCACGTGGTGTAATCACCCGTTGCTGTAGGTGTAGTATTCCTACACCTAAACCCTAAGATGGACACATGGATTCCTATCAGTCACTCCTATAGCAGGCCTTATCAATCCTGAAGGCAGAGTGCAGGGAATCATGTGGGACGGTGCTCTGGCGCGAGCTGAGCCCGTCGACGGCTTGCGGAACCAAGCCCTAATAGCCGTTCCATGGTGACGCGGGCCAACTACTTTTAATGCATTATAATCCTTGCGGTTATTTGCTAACTTTGGCATCGCATCACCTATACATGTCGAGTAAGGTGTCATACAGATGGGAATACGAACCCCTCGCCAGTCCTGGTGACGGGGTTAGCATTCCCCCCTTTTAGAGGGACACGACATGGAAGTAACCTTGAACCCCGGTTAAAGTTGACTCAAGCCTCAGCATCACAAAATGGATGCTGCCACCAGACACAAGTCTGACCTCCTGCTGCTGGGGGACCTTCCAGCAAGGGGAGCTTGGACAAAGGGTTTCCTGTCGAGGGCGGTGTTAGCACCGTCCCAGACAGGGTTTGTGTATCCCAGGTAGGCAGGGCTGAAAGGAAGGTGATTGCAAGTGGCACCCCGGTGCTCACTGTGCATAGCCCGGCTCAAACCAGTTTCGGGGGCACACCAGCCCCTGAGCTGGCGCGAAGCCGGACAAAGGATAGGGGTGTAACCACCCCCCTCCTGGCTCCACCCATAGGTAGAACCTAGTCACGGGCCAGCCCCTTTTTCTTAGAATAAAGGTAGGAGCGAGTCCCCTTCCCAAATTGGATAATCAGATAATCGGATAACTCCGAATCACGAACTACTTTCCACGAAAGGAACTCTTGACTATTTCTGAAGACTCTCCCTTGTGGCTAAGGAGTAGCCACCCTGCACCAGCAGGCACCATCTAAGCGCTTGCGGTTTGCTGTAAGTCTCTCCTACGGATCAAGACTGCCCAGCTCGACGAGACCCGAGTTCCCTGCCATCTCTGACCTTTTACCTCCCTCATCAGCTCAGCTGAGAGTCGTAGGTGTGACGAGACCTGCGGGACCGGCTATCTTCAGAACCTGCACGACGCTTATCTAGCACGCCCACCGAGGGACCCTCGAGTGAGTGCACCTAGGGTTTGAGAAGCCCTAACCCTGAGCAGCTCCAGCATCGAAGTCTGCCTCCCCAGCATCCCCGAGATCTGCGTGGGGGCCCTTCCGCTCCTTGTTGTTCACCGCGTTGTTCGACCACTTGCCGACCGGCTTGTGGCCCTCTTCACGACGCACCACGATTGTTTCATCACTAGTCTGGTTGCTCCAGACTGGCTCTTGCTCCCCTTCAACGGAGGAGTACCACGGACCCTCCTGGTCCACTCCCGACGCCATCTTGACTCCCCCGCTTGGGTGGCCACTGCCAAGATCCGCTGCCCCTTCCTGGGCCCAGCATCATCGACAGCAGACACCTTCGTGGGACAGCTCGCCCTCCATCCTGGTCGCCGCCGCGCCTCCTGGTCCGAGGAACAGCCGAGTCCGACGTCACCCACTCACCTGGTCGAGGTGACTTCAGCCGGTACCCTCCTGGTACCCACACGATCGCTGGCTAGCGGTTGAGAACTGAGTCCCCTCTGCTTTCAGGTTTTCCTTCACCACCGATCCAGGCTTGGATCGCTCTGAACATCGTCACTGGTCGCCTGCCAGCAACTTCTTCTTTCAGGCTCCTGAGACTACACGAGGACTCCCGACATCTTGACGAACTTCACGCAGCCGCAGCCTCCGGGCTAGGTAACTCGAGCATCTCGGTGCTCCATCGCAGGTTCGCTCTACAAGTGTCCAGTTCCTTTTTCGTTTAGTCCCACTGATCGGATCACTCCGGAATCAGTATCTCCAGACTCTAACCATTCGCATTTCACTGTTAGTGTAGATGGTTTCTCGTGCCCCTCGGGCATTTGTGTAAATTGTGCAACCGAAGTATTTTCCTAAGAGTTTTGTAGTGTGCTTAGCTCCCTGACTCATAAAGAGCCAGGGTAGTCTTGTTATAAATAAATATCCTTTTATTTTCATAACAACTTGTGTGGTGTCCTTTCACTTGGTGTTCAAGGGGTATATGTGATGGTAAACAGCTGGCTTAACACGCCCTCTAGAGTTTAGCCTAAAGACTGCTCGTATCCACGCTACTAGGATAGCTGGTCTAAAAGGTTGACTTACAACCAATCATCAATAAGGGTCGTTTGGAATGATACACAGTGATCACTAGAATAGTGAGCACTACATATCAGGCCAACTTCTCACATTGGTGAGCAGCGGTTGGGATTTGAGCTTGCTGTTGTTTTACCACACACGTATCCTAAGAATATCGCAGTGAAAGATCACATAAGTACCCAGGTACATATAACTTAACTTAGAATACTCCGAGTTCTACTGAACCGGCTGTTGTAGTGTAACAGGGCTTAGCACACCCTGACTACAACTCTTAGCAAGGGATCAGTAGGTAAACCCATAGTGTAGGTAGGTGCAACACTTACACCTCACTAGAAAAGCATGTCGGTCCACGGAGAGTCTGCAGGGACTCCCCTAGTGGTCAGTGACCCTCCACAGGTCGTGTCACGATATGCAACTCTTAGCTTCAAGGAGATGAGACAACTGTGTGCCTCCAGAAAGCTAAACCAGGGTTCTAACCCTACCATCGCAATACTGATAGGTCTCTTAGAGGCGTACGATGCTAGGAGGTCCTCTAACCCAGGTCCCCCCAGTGCAGATGGGAACATGCCTCCCTTAGAGGGAACCCTCGGTGACCCAGACCTCGACCTCCACACAGAGGAGGAGGACGAGGACGAGTTATCGGGAGACGAGGCAGACAAAGGTCCAGTGGTAGTCGGCAGGCTTACAAGGACCAACTTAAGCAGGCATGAGAATGGAACTGGGGGAGCCCCGGGCCCACGCTCAAGCAGGCTTAACCTTGGGAACGGACGAGCTAGGTCTCTCTCCAGAGGCTCTGGCAGATCGGTTCATACACATGTCTCTCAGGCACCTTCTCAGAGAGGAATGACTTCCCCTCAGAGGAGGGAGCATGAAGCGAAGATGCGGGAGGTCAATCTGAGGATCGAGCGGGAAGAACTTGCCCTCGCCAAAGAAAGACTTGCCTTAGCCCGAGAGCAGAAATTAAGTGGGTTAGATCCCACTGGTGGCAGCATTCTCAATAGAGAGAAAGACAGGGGTATAGACACTAGACACCTGAGTAAAATAGTGCCCCCCTTTAAACAAGGGGACGACATCCACAAGTGGATAACTGCCTTGGAGAGGGCCTGCACTGTCCAGTGCGTCCCCCCAAGTCAGTGGGCAGCTATACTGTGGCTTTCCTTTGAAGGTAAAGGAAGGGACAAGCTCCTCACTACAAGAGCTGAGGATGCTAACAACTACCAAGTCCTGAAGAACACACTGATTGATGGGTTCGGCTTAACCACGGAACAGTACCGGGTGCTGTTCCGGGACACCCAGAAAATTCAGTCTCAGGATTGGGCTGACTTTGTCGATTGTGCCACTAAGGCTTTGGAAGGCTGGTTGCTGGGTAGCAAGGTTACTGATTACACAGGATTGTACAATCTTATCATGCGAGAACAGATTTTAAACAACTGTCAGAACCAATTGTTGCATCAGCACCTTGTCGACTCGGATCTGACCTCTCCCCAAGAATTGGGAAAGAAGGCAGACAGATGGGTCAGAACAAGGGTCAAGCAGAACCAGAATCAGAACCAGGGTGGTCAGAAGAAAGCAGACCAAAAGGGTAACAAGAACGAACAAAATGACCAGAAGTCTTCGACAGGTCCCCAACAAACCAAAGAGGGTGGGGGTCAGGCTTCACAGAAGAAGAAGACTCAAGAAGGCCAGTCAAAAAGGTGGTGCCAATACTGTAAAAGTAAGACTCACTGGTTTAGTGAGTGCACCAAGAAAGGAGGGCAAACTCCTACCACTGCAGCCCCTAAGGCACCTGCGCCCCCTAGTACAGTCAGCAGTGGTAGTGCGCCTCCCAAGGCATTAGTTGGGTTAACCTTGGGAACCGAGGGGAGTGACGACTTAGTCGGCACGCTCACTCAGGCCGTCCTTGTCTGTACAGGGGATGTGGATATGTCCCCTGATGCCAGTCCCAATACTTTGGGCAAATACAGGCAGACACCTTTGATAAATGGAAAAGTGGCTCAGGCCTACAGGGACACGTGTGCCAGTGTCACCATGGTGACGCCTAACTTCGTGGACCCTGGACAGATCATGCTAGGTACCAGTTACCTAGTGACCAATGCCAGCAACGTCACTACCAGTCACAGTATGGCAGTTGTTGATTTCTCCTGGGGAGGGGTAAGTGGCCCGAAAAAGGTTGTGGTTAGTTCAGACCTCCCCGTAGAATGTCTGTTGGGCAATGATTTGGAAACGTCACAATGGTCAGAAGTGGAGCAGAGGACTCACATGGAAATGTTAGGTTTGCCAGCACATGTCCTTGCTGTGACCAGGTCACAGGCCAAAAGATGCCCCACTGAACAGGTGCTGGATCCTGGAAGAACGGACCAGACACCTTCCAAGAAAAGGAGCAGTAAGGGTAAGGCTTCGCCTTCCCCCTTGCCCCAGGTCGTGGATCAAGTCTCCGAGGAGGCTGACATTAAAGAACTGAGGGAAACTGAGCCGCAAGAGCTTGAACCTGGTCAGGTTGAGGTTCTGGGCTCAGGGGGACCCTCCAGGGAAGACCTGGGGAAGGCACAGTTAGACTGCCCCTCACTTGAACCCCTCAGACAGCAGGCCGCTGCTGAGGCTGCAGGGAACGCCACAGGTACCCACAAAGTGTACTGGGACGATGGACTCCTGTACTCTGAGGCAAGAGACCCCAAACCTGGTGCGACCAGGAGGCTGGTCATCCCCTTGTCTCTGAGAGGTTTCCTTCTCACCTTGGCCCACGAGATTCCCCTTGCAGGTCACTTAGGCCAGAATAAGACTTGGGACAGAATTGTTCCACACTTTCACTGGCCCCACATGTCCGAAGATACGAAGGAGTTTTGCCGCTCCTGTGTCACTTGCCAAGCCAGTGGTAAGTCAGGTGGCACGACAAAGGCCCCCCTCATACCACTACCAGTGGTGGGGGTACCCTTTGAACGAGTGGGGATCGACATTGTCGGACCAATGGAACCCCAGACAGCATCAGGGCACAAGTTTATACTGGTGGTGGTGGACCACGCCACCAGGTATCCTGAAGCTATTCCCCTTAGGACCACTACAGCACCTGTGGTGGCACGGGCCCTGCTTGGAGTGTTCTCCAGAGTGGGCTTCCCTAAGGAGGTCGTCTCAGACAGAGGTGCAAACTTCATGTCGGGATATCTGACTGCTATGTGGAAGGAATGTGGTGTCAACTACAAGTTCACCACACCCTATCACCCACAATGCAATGGGCTGGTTGAGAGATTCAACCGGACCCTAAAAGGGATGATTCACGGACTACCTGAAAAGCTTCGGCGGAGATGGGATGTCCTGATACCCTGCCTCTTGTTCGCCTACAGAGAGGTCCCGCAGAAGGGGGTTGGCTACAGCCCTTTTGAGCTTCTGTTCGGACATCCTGTAAGGGGACCCCTTTGTTTGGTAAAGGAAGGATGGGAGAGACCTCCCAGAAAGCCGGCATCAAACATTGTGGACTATGTGCTCGGTCTCCGCTCGCGGATGGCGGAGTACATGGAAAAGGCGTCTAAAAACCTTGAGGCGAGCCAAGAATTACAGAAAGCTTGGCACGACCAAAAGGCTGTCCTGACTGTGTACCAGCCTGGACAGAAGGTGTGGGTGCTGGAGCCAGTGGCCCCAGCAGCACTCAAAGACAAATGGTCTGGGCCCCACACGATCATTGAGCAAAAGGGAGAGGTCACCTACTTGGTAGACCTGGGAACTTCCCGGAGCCCCCACAGGGTGCTCCATGTAAACAGGCTCAAGGCATATGTCGACAGGGAGGGCATGGGCTTGCTCATGGCCACAGATGAGGGACAGGAGGAGGAGAGTGACCCTCTCCCAGACCTGCTCTCTCAGAACCCTGACGATGGATCAGTAGATGGTGTTGTCTTTTGTGGCAGCCTCTCTGGACATCAACAAGAGGATTGTAAACAGGTTCTTCAATCCTTTCGACATATGTTCTCTCTGACACCCAGTCAG
This sequence comes from Triturus cristatus, assembly GCF_964204655.1. NCBI lineage: Eukaryota > Metazoa > Chordata > Amphibia > Caudata > Salamandridae > Triturus > Triturus cristatus. Next base: position 366,083,550 of record NC_140584.1, on the reverse strand, counting down.
ACCAAGTGGTGTACCCACGAGGTCGACACTGGGGACAGTCTGCCCGTAAAGAGTAAAATCTATCGGCAACCTGATCATGTCAGAGACTGCATCAAGACAGAGGTGCAGAAAATGTTGGAGCTGGGAGTCATTGAACCCTCGGACAGCCCCTGGGCTAGTCCCGTAGTGCTCGTGCCGAAACCTCACACCCAGGGCGGTAAGAAAGAGATGAGGTTTTGCGTGGACTACAGAGGTCTCAATGCGGTCACTAAGACCGACGCCCACCCGATACCAAGAGCAGACGAACTTATCGACCGGTTGGCCTCGGCCAACTACTTAAGTACGTTTGACCTGACAGCTGGGTATTGGCAAATCAGGTTAGCTGAGGAGGCCAAGCCCAAAACAGCATTTTCTACCCCGGGTGGGCATTATCAGTTCGTGGTAATGCCCTTTGGTTTGAAAAATGCACCTGCCACCTTCCAAAGGCTGGTGAATCGAGTTCTCACTGGGTTGGACGACTTCTGTGCGGCGTATCTGGACGATATCGCTGTCTTTAGCTCCACCTGGGAGGATCACCTGGTCCACCTGAGGAAAGTGTTAGAGGCCCTGCAGAAGGCAGGCCTCACTATCAAGGCCACCAAGTGCCAGATAGGGCAGACACAGGTTGTATACCTGGGCCACCTTGTAGGTGGAGGCCAGGTTCAACCGTTGGAGAGCAAAATACAGGCCATCCAGGACTGGGCTCCTCCAACCACCCAGACTCAGGTTCGAGCTTTCTTGGGCCTGACTGGTTATTACCGGAAATTTGTCAGAAATTATGGATCCATTGTGACCCCGCTAAACGACCTGACAAGTAAAAAGATGCCAAAAAAAGTTCAGTGGACAGCAAGCTGTCAGAAGGCGTTCGATGACCTAAAGCGGGCCATGTGCACAGCACCTATCCTAAAGAGTCCAGACTACTCCAAACCATTCATTGTCCAAACAGACGCTTCGGAGCTGGGTGTGGGAGCTGTTCTATCGCAACTGAATTTTGATGGTCATGACCAGCCCATAGCTTTTATTAGCAGGAGGCTGACCCCCAGAGAGAAGAATTGGTCAGCTATTGAGAGGGAGGCCTTTGCTGTGGTTTGGGCCCTGAAGAAGTTGAGGCCATACTTGTTTGGCACCCACTTCAAGATTCAGACCGACCATAAGCCCCTCTTGTGGCTAAATCAAATGAAGGGTGAAAACCCCAAACTACTTAGGTGGTCCATTTCCCTACAGGGTATGGACTTCACAGTGGAGCATAGACCTGGCACTGATCATGGCAATGCAGATGGGCTCTCCAGGTATTTCCACTTAGAGCAAGAAGACTCACCTGGTCAAGGTTAGCTTATTGTCCCAAAGTTTGGGGGGGGGTCATGTAGGAGAGTAGGGTCTGCAATCCTATGATCACCCAGATTTTTTGCTTTTGCTTCATTGGTTTACGACTTTCTCCGGCTGTGGGCCTGCCAATCAGACCCACAGCCTAGCTGTTCTCTCTCGAAATTAACACACATGTACGTTAGGTGCATCCACTAATTGGAACTGGGCCACCTTGTCAGTCCCTGTCTCAGCATACCACAGGTATCCAGGGCATCGGTGTACCCAGGGCCTACCAGGGGCTGAAGCATGTATTATGCCACCCCTGGAATGGCCGCCCAAATCTGACACAACTGGCTGCACGACAGCTGGGGCCACGTGGTGTAATCACCCGTTGCTGTAGGTGTAGTATTCCTACACCTAAACCCTAAGATGGACACATGGATTCCTATCAGTCACTCCTATAGCAGGCCTTATCAATCCTGAAGGCAGAGTGCAGGGAATCATGTGGGACGGTGCTCTGGCGCGAGCTGAGCCCGTCGACGGCTTGCGGAACCAAGCCCTAATAGCCGTTCCATGGTGACGCGGGCCAACTAATTTTAATGCATTATAATCCTTGCGGTTATTTGCTAACTTTGGCATCGCATCACCTATACATGTCGAGTAAGGTGTCATACAGATGGGAATACGAACCCCTCGCCAGTCCTGGTGACGGGGTTAGCATTCCCCCCTTTTAGAGGGACACGACATGGAAGTAACCTTGAACCCCGGTTAAAGTTGACTCAAGCCTCAGCATCACAAAATGGATGCTGCCACCAGACACAAGTCTGACCTCCTGCTGCTGGGGGACCTTCCAGCAAGGGGAGCTTGGACAAAGGGTTTCCTGTCGAGGGCGGTGTTAGCACCGTCCCAGACAGGGTTTGTGTATCCCAGGTAGGCAGGGCTGAAAGGAAGGTGATTGCAAGTGGCACCCCGGTGCTCACTGTGCATAGCCCGGCTCAAACCAGTTTCGGGGGCACACCAGCCCCTGAGCTGGCGCGAAGCCGGACAAAGGATAGGGGTGTAACCACCCCCCTCCTGGCTCCACCCATAGGTAGAACCTAGTCACGGGCCAGCCCCTTTTTCTTAGAATAAAGGTAGGAGCGAGTCCCCTTCCCAAATTGGATAATCAGATAATCGGATAACTCCGAATCACGAACTACTTTCCACGAAAGGAACTCTTGACTATTTCTGAAGACTCTCCCTTGTGGCTAAGGAGTAGCCACCCTGCACCAGCAGGCACCATCTAAGCGCTTGCGGTTTGCTGTAAGTCTCTCCTACGGATCAAGACTGCCCAGCTCGACGAGACCCGAGTTCCCTGCCATCTCTGACCTTTTACCTCCCTCATCAGCTCAGCTGAGAGTCGTAGGTGTGACGAGACCTGCGGGACCGGCTATCTTCAGAACCTGCACGACGCTTATCTAGCACGCCCACCGAGGGACCCTCGAGTGAGTGCACCTAGGGTTTGAGAAGCCCTAACCCTGAGCAGCTCCAGCATCGAAGTCTGCCTCCCCAGCATCCCCGAGATCTGCGTGGGGGCCCTTCCGCTCCTTGTTGTTCACCGCGTTGTTCGACCACTTGCCGACCGGCTTGTGGCCCTCTTCACGACGCACCACGATTGTTTCATCACTAGTCTGGTTGCTCCAGACTGGCTCTTGCTCCCCTTCAACGGAGGAGTACCACGGACCCTCCTGGTCCACTCCCGACGCCATCTTGACTCCCCCGCTTGGGTGGCCACTGCCAAGATCCGCTGCCCCTTCCTGGGCCCAGCATCATCGACAGCAGACACCTTCGTGGGACAGCTCGCCCTCCATCCTGGTCGCCGCCGCGCCTCCTGGTCCGAGGAACAGCCGAGTCCGACGTCACCCACTCACCTGGTCGAGGTGACTTCAGCCGGTACCCTCCTGGTACCCACACGATCGCTGGCTAGCGGTTGAGAACTGAGTCCCCTCTGCTTTCAGGTTTTCCTTCACCACCGATCCAGGCTTGGATCGCTCTGAACATCGTCACTGGTCGCCTGCCAGCAACTTCTTCTTTCAGGCTCCTGAGACTACACGAGGACTCCCGACATCTTGACGAACTTCACGCAGCCGCAGCCTCCGGGCTAGGTAACTCGAGCATCTCGGTGCTCCATCGCAGGTTCGCTCTACAAGTGTCCAGTTCCTTTTTCGTTTAGTCCCACTGATCGGATCACTCCGGAATCAGTATCTCCAGACTCTAACCATTCGCATTTCACTGTTAGTGTAGATGGTTTCTCGTGCCCCTCGGGCATTTGTGTAAATTGTGCAACCGAAGTATTTTCCTAAGAGTTTTGTAGTGTGCTTAGCTCCCTGACTCATAAAGAGCCAGGGTAGTCTTGTTATAAATAAATATCCTTTTATTTTCATAACAACTTGTGTGGTGTCCTTTCACTTGGTGTTCAAGGGGTATATGTGATGGTAAACAGCTGGCTTAACACGCCCTCTAGAGTTTAGCCTAAAGACTGCTCGTATCCACGCTACTAGGATAGCTGGTCTAAAAGGTTGACTTACAACCAATCATCAATAAGGGTCGTTTGGAATGATACACAGTGATCACTAGAATAGTGAGCACTACAGATCAGGCCAACTTCTCACAACATTAACATGCTTTTAAGCTTTCTATTTGATAGAAGCTTTTATGTGGAGCTTGGTACTTATTTGTTGAGATCAAAGTCCCTAAGTTGTGAAGTTCCTTAAGGTTCAATGTTCTTGCCTTTAGTATTTCACATCTACATGGCACCCTTGGCCCGGCTGATTCAATCTAGTTGAGTCACGGCAATCAAGTTTACAGATAACACTCAGATCCTTTTAGTGGTGGATGGTTAGCCAGAGGAAAAAATCCGCTGATTCACAGAACTGTTTGGCCAAGGTCCGTCAAAGGATGGAACAAAATCATTTAAAAGTGAATGGTGGGAAGACAGAGATTCTTTCTCATGTTCACCCATCTATTTTATGAAATCAATCTTTCAGACCTTCTTCTTTGGGTAAAAAAACAATCCCTGTTTATTGTGTAACTCTAGGGATCAAAATGGATGCTGCATTAACATTGACTGAACAGATAGATTTAGTTATTAAAATGTGCTTTTTCCAACAGAGGCTTTTAATAAGAATCCTTCATATGTTTTCAGTTCAGCAAAAGGTTGAAATTGTCAATGAATTTATGTCTTCTAGATTGAATTTGTGTTACTCTGTGAATTAAGAACTGCCAACCAAATCTATTAAAAAGTTATAAATAGTTCAAAATGTAATTAATGATCAGCAAATTGAATTCCTTCTTGGGTGCACTAGCTAAACATTATTGGTTTCCAGTTCGGCAAAGGATCAAATTCAAAGCATTTTGCCTAGTTCATCAAATCCTGTTCGGGGGAAAATATAGCCCTCTTACTTCTGTTTTTACTCTCCAAACTCAGTCGGAGATCGAAGAATGCCCTTCCATCTCAAATTAAAACCCAAAGGTCATTACTGGAACTTAGGAAGCTGATCAAGACCTGGATATTCAATAAATAGGATCTGGTTTATTTGTGCATTTTCGGCTTTTAAAGAGAGATCTGTGTTTTCCCAGTGTTGAGGTACCTTTGGGTGTTTGTTCGCACTTTATGGAAACCATAAATATATATTGGTAGTTTTATGCTGTCATATGGAAAAGATCTACATGCGAAAGTGAAGTGGTCATTAGCAAAGACAATAGGTCTGTTTTTTCTTGATAGCTTTTATGAAGATGTTAAATACACAGATTGTCATTTGTTAGGCACCCACTACAGACACAAATGAATGCTACTTGCTAACACTTCCTCCAATGTGAAATATGACTTTAATTACCTCCTGCCATATTACTTAGTTGTCCTCCCTCGAGTCTACGCCTCTTTCTCCATTATGCTACAAGATTAAATTACTGCGCCTTCTAACTGGATCAAATATTGGGGACAGTGGCTACCAATATGATGGCAAAATATTGTCATACCCCACCTTCTAACCCCGTACCCTTACTGTGAGTCTTTCTTACTAGTTCATTGTCGCTTTCATTAGGTAGCTTCTGCCCCTGCACAAGGACTTTCAGAGCCTGAGGCAGAATGTGAGGTCGTCCTATTTCCCTCCTATCAACAAGGCCTTAATTTCCGTCTGTTTGTTGTGAACTGGTGCCCACATGTGGCCTTTTATGATGACACCATAAGGCAGATGCCTTCACAGGTTTTAATGCAGTAGCTGTAACTCTGCTCTCAAGCCTACTTCTATTTCATGGAATATCACATGACTCGACTACCACAAGTGTGAAAAGTTTTCTTTTCTTTAAATTTACAGCTCCCAGCTAAACTGCAAGGCGTCTGGTTGCTCTAATCTGCTTAGAGGGTAAGAAAATAAAGCAGTGGCCTCAACTGCAGCATGTACCAAGCCATCCTTACAGCTAAGCATTCCTTTACCACGTTTTAACACATGAAACAATTACCTAATAGTTTAAATCCTTGCAAATTGAGCACCCACATGCCCGGCAAACTTAAGCAAAAAGTATGATACTCCCAGATCTTTTAGACCAACAGACGACGGGTTTGGTCATACACGGGTGCAGGTGGCATCCAAGTTGGTACAAGAGGGAGGCGGTGCAGGGCCGCAAAGTCAGTCCTGAGCTTGGAACATTACCCAATCAGATGCCAACTTTAACACATCTCAATTCCATCTTCAACCTTTCCATCTTTTTTTTTTCATTTTTGTACTGTAAGCTCCTTATTCTTTTATATAGGTCTCCCTTTATTTCTTCCAAATGAATCTCATCATACTTTCTTTTCTTTCCCTTTTCGTTCACTGTATATCTCTTTCTTTTTTTACAACACTTGAACCATGTCATTAGTGCTAAAACTAATAGTATTATTCCAAATATTGGCAGTATTATTTGACCTATAATACTATTACTTATGTTAGAAAACCAACCCCCAATGGTAGTAATACTATTTGTTAACTTCTTCCATACTCTGTCAACTTCCAGTGGTTTCAAATCTTCCTCCAATTTTGTAATATTTTTAATATATCCTCCAATTTCGACACTTTTATCAGGAATATAAGTGCAACAGTGTTGCGCTTTCAGCATTTTACAGACTCCGCCCTCTTTTGCCAATAAAATATCAAGAGCAAGTCGATTTTGCAAAACCATAGATCTAATTGCAACCATTTCTGTATTAATCATCAAGAACCCTCCAGCAGTATCAGTCGATAGACAGTCAACCACTGTAGATAACTGATAAATTTTACGTGAATTTAGAATTACTCCCACTGAAGGTATCAATGCACTAAATATATCACCTACTATTTCTGAAAAACTAGCTCTCTTCATACGTGTTAGTTCCTTTGCGTCTTCATTGCTTCCAGTGATTCTTTTCACATGGTACACCTTTGGGAATACTATTCTAAAATAGCAACTCCCGTACAAATGAGCGCGCAGCCTGAAATAGGCTTTATTGCCACACACATAATAAATTCCAGGAAATACTGGGTCTGTTCCACCTTTTAGTCCCCATCCTCCAATAACTAAGAAATTATGTTCACATTCACTGGAACCAATACATGCATTTTTATATTCAGTCTTTATTCTAAGGAGGCACATCTTCCCTTTCTTTTCAAAGTCCAGGGACATAGCAGCATGAGTCTTGCCAGCTGTATAAATATCTTCCTTCTCAGCCCTTTGCGGTATCTGAGGTTTCAGTTCAGAAGCCCTTCTTTGGAAGTCCTATCTCCTTTGCTCTACTAAATTCAAAAATATATTTTCTTCTTCAAGTAATTTAAATGTTAAATTGTGCTTGTGTGCTTCAGCTATATCTATTGTTTTCATAAAATATTCACCCACAAACTGTGCATCCTTAGTACTAAGAACTGGGTTAATGTTCTTTCGCATAGGAACCTCAGAAAAATCACATCTACATTAGAATAATAATACTGTAACTTTCCTGTTCTATAAAACAAACTTGCCAAAATACTACATGAAATACCATAGGTTAATGGTGAATGTTGATACGTTACACCTTCTGCTACTGATGCTGGCAATTTCATACACACATAAAAATCACTAACTTCCATAGTGTCTACGTATTGCACTAATAACTTTGTAAATACATTTAAAGCAGTGTCATTATTTGTCACAGTGTGATGTAAGTCTAACTCATCTGATGCTACTAAATCTACTCTATCTCTTTTAGTCTTAGACTCGTGTGGTGCTGCTAATGCTACTCTATCTCCTTTAATGTTAGCTACCTTTTCATGGGTATTAGTGTCATTTTTCTTTTCTGTAATCCTCAAATAAGGAATGGCTACTTTTAGTACTAACCAAATTATACTACATATACATATTCTACAACATCTTTTTACACAATTTTGTTTTGGTCTTTCAGCAGCCCTATCATCAGCCATTTTGGACTAAGAAGATTTCTCTTCTTTATTTTGATTTGTTTGTGATATATAAAACAATTTAAGGATTCTTTCAGGTTGGTCTGACTTCTTCAACAATCTGTTCTGCATTTATTTCTTCATCACTGTTTTCATTTAGATCTAAATTCTCAAATTCCTCAAGGATTACATAAGTCCATTCAGGGCCCTTGAACTTGTTGTTCAATACTTTTAGTCTTTGACTTCTTCGTTTGGGCTTATCAGTGGATTTCCCAGATTGACTAGTGATCTCGTTTACCTGTTCAGGTTCTTCAGTTATTGATTTGAAATGACACTTTAAGCTTTTAACACCACCTGGCCAGTTATCACCCCTTCTGACCCTTTTGGCTTGTACTGCAGTGTCACTTTCTTCGAGTGTTCTTTTATTTTCATTAAGTTGTGGCACGATCTGGTTATTTTCGTTTTCAGAATCCTTCTCTGTCTGTCCTTGTCCAAGGCTAATTTCTGTAACATCATTATCTGCCTGGACACGTTCTTCTTCCCTGTTCTGACCCTGTTCAGGTTTTATTTTGATTTTCTCTTCTTCTTCTACCTGAACGTGTTCCTCTTCTCCTAACTGGTCCTGCTCAGGTCTTACTGCACTTTGACTTCCTGCAGCCTGAACGTGTTCTTCTAGACCAGAGGCCTCCAACCTTTTCTGTAGTGAGAGCTACTTGTGTTCAATGAAAATCATCCTGGACTTCTAATATGATTAGAGTTTTAATATGGACCATGTCAAGTTTACATTAGTGGCCCTCATGTGCAAGGATACCAACAGTGTGAGTGCATCAGGCATGGTTCCTAGCAGTAATGTAAAAAATGCCTAGTCAATTTGGAATGTTTCTACATGAGTAAAACATATCAGCATTGCCCCTGGAACCCAGTTACTATTAGTAATAAGTCTCTCCAAACATCAATGCATTAGTTATGAATATACACATGTTTTCGTCTTGAATACTCACTTTTATATTTTGATACATATATATTAATTCAACCAAGAATTGCTTTAAATTTAGTAGGCTGGGATGGACAAAGGAGAGCTACCTATGAGCAACTGGGGAGCTACCAGTAGCTCACGAGCTACTTGTTGGAGAAGCCTGTTCTAGACCTATCTGTCCCTTCTCAGACTCGCGAATGTTTTTATTCACCTCTGTCTGAGTAGATTGTTCTCTCCTTGTCTGATCCTGCTCAGGCTCACCATCAGCTGTATTTTCACTTTCCTGAGCTTGTTCTTCTACACCTATCTGGTCCTCACCCTTTTCCTGTCTCTCTAACCTGGTTTGACTTCTTGTCATTACAATTACTTCAGGTATATCAACCACTGGTATCCAGTCATCCTGACTTATGCTCGGTTGTTCTCGGTCAGCTACTTCAGGATCGGATATTCTAGATCCTTCAGCTGCACAACCTTCAGCGGCCTTAACTGTTTGAGTCAGTTGGGGTCCTTCCTCGTCAGGTGCTGGTACTCTCTTAGTATGGCTTGCATGAATCCAGTTAGGCAAACCTGCACACTTCACTGCTGTTGTTGTAACCAATATAACCTGATGTGGCTTTTCCCACCTGGGTGCTAGACACGACTCTCGAGTGTGATTCTTCACCAACACCCAGTCACCGGGATTCACATCATGTGCTTGATTCGGCTGCATGGAAACTGTGTCTTCTCCAACCTGGTGAGAGATAGAACGCACTAGGTCAGCAAATTCTTTGCAATAGTCTAATACCAAATCATCAGATATATTCAATAGTTTGTGTCCTGGTATACATGCTTGCCTCATTGATCTTCCCATAAGTATTCCATGAGGACTCAATCCTGTATTTGTGTCAGGAATGCTTCTGAGTCACATCAGAACAAGAGGTAAAGCATCAGGCCACTCCAGTGGGGTGGATGCACACACCTTTGCCAGTCTTGTCTTAATTGTGCCATTCATTTGTTCTACCACTTCAGAAGCCTCTGGGTGATATGCACAGTGTAGTTTTTGTTCAATTGTAAATGCTTCACAGGTTAATCAAATTATTTCATTATTAAGGTGAGACCCTCTATCTGATTCCAAAGTTACTGGAAAACCAAACCGCGGAATCAGTTCCCTCAACAATAGTTTGGCAACTGTTATACTGTCATTTCTTCTGGTAGGGTATTCCTCCACCCACCGTGAGAATAAACAAACTATGACAAGTAGGTATTTCAAACCTCTGCAAGGTGATAATTGTATGAAATCTATTTGCAGCCTTACAAATGGACCCTCTGCCTTTCCAATTCTTCCCATTCTGACCACTGATTTCCTGCCTGGATTCATTTGTTGACAGGTTAAACATCTCTGGCATAGACTCTCTGTGACATTCCTGAACTTTGGATTAAACCAATCCTGTCTAAAGAGTCTGATCATGGCATCCCAGCCTATGTGTGTCTCTCCATGATACATTCTGGCTAACTGTGAGAGCATACAGTCCGGCATTACTGGCCTGCCATCTAAGTACACCCACACTGATCTCCTCTGGCACCCTACTTTTACCCATTCTTCCTTTTCTCTCACTTCCACTTCATCCTGTAGTTCTCTTACTTCTTCCCATGTTTCTAGTCCTGAGAGTAGCATAAGTTGGCAGCTAATTCCGCTTGTTTCGATTTTCTTGTTTACTGCCAATTTATTTTTGGCACAGTATAGGGCAACTTGGTCAGCATACCTATTACCAGCTGTCACATAGTCATCTCCTGACTGATGTGCGGCACACTTGACCACGGCCACTTCCTTTGGCAATTGTATTGCTTCAAGCAGTTCTTTCACGAATTTTCCATTTTTAATTGGGGATCCTGAAGAAGTCATGAAATCCCTCTAAATCCAGAGCTGGCCAAAATCATGCACAACCCTGTAACCTTACTGGCTATCAGTAAAGATGGTTACTTTCCAATTTTTCCCAATTTTGCAAGCTTTGATAAATGCTATCAATTCGGCTACTTGTGCAGATTTGACTCCTGGTAAATAGGATGCTTCGACTATTCCAGCCAATGTACACACAGCGTAAGCAGCACTTAGTTCTCCCTCCTCATGGCGCATACATAAGCCATCTACAAACAGTTCATGTTCAGCATTCTTCAAAGGCTCTTCCTGTATGTCTGGACGGGGTTTGGTGCACAGCTCTGTCACATCCAAACACTTGTGTTCAACTTCATCTTTCACCTCTTCTCCATATACATCTGGTAATAAGGTAGTAGGATGTAATACAGTACACCTGACTATTGTCACATTTTCAGCTCCCAATATGATTCTTTCATACTTAGTCATCCGACTGGGAGTAAGATACTGAATTTGAGTGCTTGTTAAGAGAATCTCAACTGAATGTGGGACATACACCTTTACAGGATGTCCCATCAAATCGACTCGCTGTGTTCCAGACTCATACAGGTTGCAGCTACTGCTTTTAAACAGCAGTAACACTGATGCTACAGGGTCCAAAGTAGCAGAGAAGTATGCCACAGGACGTCTCATCAACCCATATCTCTGTGTTAAAACCGAGAGTGCACAACTTTCTCTTTCACAACATAACAGTGCAAATGTTTTCGTGTAATCTGGCATACCTAAGGCTGGGGCTTCACACAAACACTTCCGTAACTTCACAAAAGCTTCCATACATTTATCATTCCATTCTATTGGATTTTTTGCTCGTTTCTTTGTCATTTGTATTAGGCTTTGGCTAACAAAGAAAACCCTACAATCCACTTTCTACAATATCCCACAACTCCAAGGGACATTCTTATCTCTCTCTGGTTTTGTGGTAATTGCATCTGTTTTATTATCTTTATTCTTTCTGGAGTCACTTTCCTTACTCCTCGTTCTATTTGATGTCCTAGATATTTGACTCCGGGCTTGCAAAACTACAACTTTTCTGGGGACACTTTATGTCCACCGTCAGCCAAATGGTTTACCAAAGCGATTGAATCAGCAACACAGTCATCTCTTGTCTTTGACGCGACCAACAAATCATCAATATATTGTACCAGTACTGACTTCCTGGGCTACACTAAGGTTTATAAATACTTTTTCAATATTTGATTAAAAATCGAGGGACTTTCTGTATACCCTTGAGGAACGCGATTCCAAACTAAAATACGATCCTCAAATTTAAAAGAAAAGAGATACTGGCTATAGGGATGTAATGGAATGAAGAAAAAGGCTTGGCATAAATCAATTACAGTAAACCATCCCGCCCTCCATGGTATCTGGTACAGGATTACTGCTGGATTGGGCACGACAGGGCAAAAAGGTACAACAATCTTATTAATCTTCCTTAAATCTTGAACTATCCTATATTTCCCGCTGGGTTTCTTAATGCCAATTATAGGTGAATTACAGGGACTGCACATTGTTTCTTTTAGAATGCCTTGTTCAATCATTCGGTCAATCTCTGCTGCAACACCAGCTTTAACTTCGGGGCTCATTTTGTACTGTCGAGTGCTTGGATAAACTGCACCTTCCTTTACAGTCACCTTCACTAGGTCCACATTTGCCATCAACCCTACTTCTTTTCCCATAAAATCCCATACCTCAGGATTTACAGTTGTTTTAACTTCATCTGGTAAATCGTCTTTTGTCATCAAGGAATACATGTCATCTACTCCTGTGCCTTGTTTAGCTAACATGATTTTATAGACTCCGTCTTCATCTGGGGTCTGAATTGCAACACCATCCGGTGTGCAAAATATTGTGCAGTTCATTTTGCACAATATGTCTCTTCCTAGTAAATTTACGGGACTAGAGTCACATACCACGAAATTATGCATTTCTCTGAAATTACCAATGCGTACCTCCATTGGTTCTGTAATAGGAGTTCTGATCTGTTTGTTCGAAACACCCACTACTTGGATCGCTTCACCCGAGAGGGGTAGGTTTGGGATGTCTGCTGTTCTCACATTAGAATAGGTAGCACCAGTGTCCAACAAAAAGGTAATATCTTTCCCTTCTACTTTACCATCAATATATGGACCTGACTGATCTACCGGTAAGGATGCATCAACTATGCACTTCTTTTCCTCCCCTCTCAGGCACTGTCATTGGTCGCTGTCAACAAAATAATTGTCCTGTGAAAGAAATTGTGATGTTACAAAATGTTTCTTGCCACTTCCTTCTTGAAATCTGGTGTCCATACTGTACTTGGCCTGGTTCACAAAATTTGGCATAGGGTCAGGTGGCAACTGACTCTGTAGATTTACAACCTGCTGCGGTTGACTCATTATCACCTCATTCTGCATCTGTGGATTTAAATTTTGATTTGGGCCATTATTATGCCCCAATTTTCCGCACACATGACATTGAAACTTTTTCTTTGCCTCCTCTCTACTCATTTGTCCTTTTTGTTTTCCCCCATTATTTTCACTCTGGCCTTGCCCTTTCCCTTGTTTCCCTATCTGACTGTTTAATTTAAGTTCCTGTTGCTCTGCTACTTTCTCTTGGGCCCACATCACCTTTTTTCTAACTTCTTTTGTCTATTGTCAATTTAATCTCCACAATACTTTGTATATTTAAGAATATCATCTATTGGTCTCGCTTGCCAACACAACATGTGCTGACGAATCATGTCACCAATTTCGAGTTTTAATCCTGAAACGATACACAAAATGTCCCATATCTTTATCTACAATGTTCTCAAATCCACTTTACTGTTTGAATACCTGCAGTAAGCATTCATAATAAGTATGCACAGATTAATTTATGTCCTGGGTCGTTCTATCTATCTTTACCCAATCTGTTTCTTTTGGAGGAATTTTCCCTTTCAAGAAAGTGATCACCTGGTGATATTTCTTCATTAACTCTTCTGAAGCGGCTCCCGTTATCACTAGGCGAATCAACAGTAATTTTACATTCTGTCTATAAATCAGCAGGTACCACTATGTCAAATAAACCATCTAAATCTTTTAACAAAACTTTAGAAACCTTTACAAATCTTTCAACCTGCCAATACCATTCAACTGGCTTTTCTCTTAACTTCGGGAAATCCTTTGTAAATGACAAAATATCCTGTCTGGTCCATGGAACATGTACATATCCTCCTCCTGGTACTTCTCTCATTGGACATAATCTCTCTACCTTTCCTGTTTCTTTCAACAAAAATTCAGAAGTTGTTCAATTGGCATGTGTGTCCTCCTTTTTTCTCATCCATCTAGCTTTCCATTTGTCTAGATCACCCCATTTTTGTAGAATGGTCATTAATTCTTTAACCTGTAATTTCCTTCCGGACACATTCATATTTTCCAAATCCTTATCACTAAATTCGATTCTATATGGTTTCTGTAGTACCTTGAACTTCCCTATTTCAATTCCCATTTCAGAGGCTAGGTCTGTCAGTTTCTCATGGAATATCTTGTATTTCTAGTGATACTTCTACAGATAAACAGCAATTCTTCTTTCTAATTCTTCTGGTGATACTATTGTGGCACTCTTGACTCCTGTTGAAGTCGCTAATTGTACTTCCTTTGAACAGCTAGGTGTAACTCTTCTCGGGGTTTCATTTATCTGCCCTCTTATCAGTAAATCAATCAATGATATCACTGAATCACACTCGCTGCCTTGATCATCAATTACTATATTCTCTTTTCTGGGTTCAATTGTAGGTGTGGACATGACTGGTGGTTTGTGACAGATTGCTTTATCTCCATATAATGGAACCACCAGACCTATAGTCACTGGTATAGTCAGCGCTTCAGGATGGGTACTTAATTGAGTTATTTTCTGTATTAGTTATTCTTTATTTTTATTTATTGCCTCCCTTTCCTTCTCCTGAAGTAGCCTTCCATTAGTTGGGTCATGTATAACTTGTGGAACCAAAGTTGTTCCCAAAACCGGGGCACTGGCAATAGTTCTACTGAGTCCTTCTTGGTATGGTGGAGGATTTTTCATTAAAATGTCCTCCATTAAATCATCTTCTGTTTCTCCACTACCTGTCATCGTTAAATGTTTGGTTTTCTCTGTGCACTTGCCTCCTGACTGTTCCTCAGCCAATAGTACAGGATATAATCCTTCAGTCACCATTGCTTGTCTCCATTGTTTCATCTGACTATCTCGTGATTCGCACAGCAGTCTAGGATAAAATCCTCTAAAGCTTCTGCTACTTCTGGATCTATCGAGCTTGAATGCTTCGGTCTCCCATTCTTCTAAAGCCTCATATTGTGTTAGTCTAGGTCTGGGTTCTAATTCATTCATTCACATTCTCAAATGATGTAGTATCTTCCAATTAAATGTACCATGTTCTGGGAAAGCTAACACTTTCTGTATATTCTATCCAATTTTCCAATCATACACAGGTATGATAGCCTCTTTCCATCATCATAAATGATGTGGGTGTTTTCGGGAGAGGGATAAGAACCCCCTCTCTAGTCTTAATCGGTTTATCCGTTTTAAAATAATTTTAAATTTTCTGCATAAATGTCATTTTTCTCTTTTCTCCGTACATTTTTGGTGTTGATCCTTTGATATATTAATCTCTGGCAAATCCTAAATACCTTCTGTCTGAGCGATTCCCTATTAATGTGGGATCGTATTCCAACATGCAAATCCCACTATCAATTATTATTGTGGCTTCTATTTTGATAACCAATTGGATGTTCGATTTACTTTAATAATTTGACCAATACCAGTGCGGCTTCTATTCTCTCAACCAATCAGATTCTGACTCGCGCTATTCGTTTAACCAATACTAGCGCAGCTATTCTGTAACGTCAGTATCACTCCTTACTACTGACCCCCTCCTTTATAATTTCATGTCAGTCACACGGCCACTGTTCCGACCAATCCCAGCGCGGCCCTCTGTGACGTCAGTGCAGCACCCGCAACTGACCCCTCCTTTACAAGTTAACACGAAAACGCATTTTCTTACAATTTTTCATACAAAATTCTTTAATTGACAGCATAGAAACATTTGCTACTCTATCTGCTCTGCTAAAATCAAAAAGTTGATTACATTTACTGTAAAACCTTTCCGCTTACTCTTCACACACTATGAGTAAAACTCTTCCGCTTACTCTTCCCTCAAGCGCTGACAAACCTGCTACTCCTTCAGTATTACCCTTTTGGGGTGATATAAGACCAAAGTTTCACCAGTGAACTCTTTTGTTATCAATCTCTCTCACTTTTATATAAAATTAATCCCTAAATCAGTACCGCCAGCCCTGCATAGCTTTTCAGCACTTATTTTTAACAGACAAGTAACCTCACTGCAGTGTGGTTTCCATTTACCACCCGCTATTCAATATTCCCGGGAATTTCCAGACAACAGAGAACAAGATACAAACGGGTTTGTTAATACATAATCAAAATTCAAATCTCAATATTTTCCCCTACTAGTTAATAAAATAAACCATAGCTCTGCTACCAGAAAAACTGATCCAGCGGGTTACCAGATAGAGATACTGAAAATCCACATACTCACCTGGGTCCATAAACAAACATTCACATAAGCTAGTAAAGTACCCCTGGGGTCAATTTATTGTGATAATACCTGTAAGATGAATTTACCCTATCATTTCTTACCATACCTTTTCTGTCCGAATGTAATTTCCTCTGGTCAATGAACCTTTTAGTTAACTATTGTAGATGAGATGACATAGAATAAAATATCTTTAAATAACCACAGACTCGGGAGAGTTTTAAAAGTTTATCTAGTTAAATTCATGTGAGCCAAAACCAATACAATTCGTACACCGTTTTCTCTAGAGGAAGAAATTAATCTATCCAAAGAAAGTCAAAATAATTCATCGAAGAAATGTTATTACGATGACAGTACCTGGAGAGGAGAAATAGAGAGAGAGTACAATGACTTACCACACAGAGTTATAGTTACCTAGGATGGTGTGGAAACCAACCCCTTGGCCAAGGAGCTGGATGGGTCCCCTGGGACAGCTCAGGTGACAAAGGCTCAGGACAGGATTTAGGGACAGGATAGATGACCTCTTCTAGGTTCGACGCCTGCATCGTACCCCTCTCTGACACTATCTTCCTCCTCGATTCTTCCGCAATCTTCTTCCAAGTGTTTACCTTATTTCCCTCCTCGATTCTTCTGCGATCTTCATCTACGTAATTAGTTTTAGGCTCTAGTTCTTCTATTCGATTCTTCTTCAATATTTGCTCAGCTCTCGGACAGCATCCCGGTCTCTCAGCATCGCTTCATGACAGACTAACTAACTAAGCTACCTTAATTATCCCTTTCTAATGGCATGTACCACCCCTAAATGTTTCAAATTTATGAAAATCCTAATTCTGATTGGACGAGCAAGGGGGATGATCATCACACCATGCTAAATTTTAATAATTTTTCTTTAGTCTATTGTTCAGTGTTCCCGCCCCTTAATTTCTTATTCCCAAGCTTTATTTCCAACCCGTATTCACATCTTAATCAATACAAAGTATACACTTTTAGTCTCTTCCTTTCTCAGAACATCATGCCGGTTACCAGGGTATGTTGATGTTTTTTTTTGGATGGCATTCAAGGATTTGCATTGCAGCTTCTGGCTTGTTATTACTGCGCCTGCGTGAAAGTCACATGGGTTACAGGCTTCAGAGCCTCAAATACAAACTAATAGAAAGGTCAAAAAGAAACATATTAAAATCAAAATAAAATGATTTCACTGTATACCACCTATATCTACTCTAATCCCATTTACTTATAAAAGTCTTTAGCGTTAGCATTTTAGTAAATTTGCATGATTTAGTTCAAGACAAAGCAGGTGCTTTACATGTGAGTTTCAAGCGGTCATTTTGATTACTATTGCACAGCTGCAAAAAGTTCCCTTCAAGCACAGACTCGTCATTACTACGTAGATGTAGTTGACGCATGCGCAGTACAGAATCCCGCGTTAGCAGAAATTTTAAGTCGCGCTCGGGTTACTTGTTAGTACGTCACATAGGCAAGCTTCCCCTAAACTCAAATGTATGAACTGTAGTGCATGTTAGTACTTGCAAACATAATTATTACGGTATTATAAGTTATTTTGAGAGGATTGCATCCAAGCAAGTCTCTTTAATATGAGTCCTTGCTCCATCAGTAGTAATGTAAGAGGCTCACTTCTCGGTGAAAGAGATTGTTTTTACAAACTGAATGAAAGAATGACTTGCTTTTCCAGACGGGAGACTGGGTCAGTGGTTTGTGTATCTGCTTCAGAGATCTCTGTAAAACCTCCACTTCACAGCCTTGAAAGCTAAGGCCCTTTATAAGAACACATTTTCCCATAGACACAGAATGACTGAAACCCTTTGATACATCTGGCCCAATGTCCCAACTCCGAGCACCATTCACAAGAATGAACACTTGACATAGTGACTTTGAATTTAGGGATCACTATTGTGCATGCCCCATCCACAATAAAGCCCGGACAAAAATACATGTGTTGCACTGCTTCCTTCTGGGCAGCACGCCATAAATAGTAAAGCAGTGGGTGCACCCCCAATGATTTACGATTAATTTTTAGGGATAGGATAGGATCTTGTAGTTATAAACAGGTACCATGCCCTTGAACTAATTTGGTCAGAGAGAATCGCCATTAAAAGCTACATGCAGGAACGTTCTGCTGCTAATCGAGGGTTAGAAATGTAATCTAATACACCAGCACTCATGCATAACAATAGCGTTGACGTCTGACGCCAATCATCACTGTCTTTAGGGGACATACTTGCGCCTTGCTTGTTTGTATGCTCCCTGTATGCTCGCTGCATGTGGTCAGGACGTCTGCGGCTACTCCTACGACATTACCTTGACTTTCTGAAGCACAAACAGTGGTGCACATGCTGCACATTTGTGACAATACGGAAATTTGTGCCTATACATCGTATTTTACCCCTGTGAAAAATTAACATTTTCGCTGTTTCTCACCACGTTCCAAAAAATATGTAGCATTGAGTTGGGAAATAAATACAATAACACCCAATTATTTAAGCGTCGCAACAATTTAAAGTTCAGCCTGCACAAGTAATTGGGTAGTATTATTCCTATGAAAAATCACGTTTCCTGTCAAAATTCTTTAAACATGCGTCACATTTGATCACGTGTCTCTTCAACGGACAAAAAAAACTGCCCTTTACTGGAAAATACTTCAGAAGCTGCCTAATTTCCGCGTCTTTGTGAGTCGGTCTTTCCATAAATGTTGGCCTTGTAGGCGAGGCCTTGTAGCTTGAGAAAGGTCGCACCGCTCTTCGAACCGGAGTCGGGCCTGGTCCTGAGTCCAGCTGGCACGCGGTCCCCTGCTGCACGCTGCACCATATATGGCCTCCGCTGGGGAGCGCGCCCTCCCCGGGGCCTCTCGAGGTGGCCTGGCCCCGGGCCAGTCAGGAGCGTTTTAATCAGCAGTGCTTGTTGAAGAGTATAAAAACCCAGCTGACCACTACGAGCAAAGAGCCATTGGTAACAAAACAAGCACAAGGGGGTAGGGGGATACCAAAATTAAAACGTTCAGAGTCCTAAACTTAAAACAGCACCAGATGGGAAATAACTTGAAACCGTGATTCGCATGTGCTTCAAATGACCATGTTTGCTGCAAATCAAAATATTCATCCTGGCTGCAACAAAAAAGTGGTCTCTTCAAAAGGTTCTTTTGATGAGACCAATAATTGTTGTAAACAATCATTCATGTAAAAATGCAAGATGTGGTCAAAAACTGAAGTGGTGGAGTAAAATATGTCCTAGATGTGCCAAAGCTGTCATGGACTAATTTAAATTCATGATTACTTGTGTGTTTAGACATTAATGTGTAACTTTTCATCATAAGAAAAAAAAAGGAGTGTGGAATAGATGTAACTCGTGCCTTGTCAACCGAGTCCCCTTCATGGTGTCCTATTTTACTTTCGCCAACAGCTCTCTGGATTATGGGGTTTATTATATGTTGCTCATTTGCGTATCACTTTACACCCTGTAATGTCTTCTCAAAGCACCAAAGGGTGGCACGAGAGGGCAAATGTAAAGATAAAGTTGAAGGAATGCGGAAGGAGCCTTGTAGTGCTATTAAATCATTGAATGTATCACTTGTGTGTGGTGGGGAGCTGGTATTAGGATGACCACCGTGAACAGGGCGGACTTCAACTGACATCCTACATCAGCAGCATGATATCACATCTTCTAAGGCTCGTGTAGAGGTTGTACCTCAAAGTCTTCAAAGGCCTCACTCCTTGCACTAGGGAATACAGCAGTGGAGAGGATAACATTGGGATTGTGGGGAGGAACCTCCACTGAGAAGAAAGGAGCTTGCTCATGCACCCATGTAATGAATTCATCCTGTGTGCCATGTTTAGGTCTCGCCTCCCAACAGTTCATGTGCTGTCGCAGGAAAGAGGGGTATTGGTTACTTTAAAGGACATGGAGACTGTCCATTTCTTACCTTTCCATGGCATCATTGTCACTCTGTTTAGCTGTCTCCTAACTGGCCAGCGCGTGCCAGGTGTCCCTTCCTTTTCTTTCTGTGGACCTTGAACCAAGCAAAGATTGATTCATCGTAATTAGTGTCCATTCGCTGCTTGCGCTGTGATTCAAGAACTATTCCTTTCACTGTATGACATAGGTTGCTTCTTCGTCATCTAGCCCCTCCCAGTCTAAAACACTTTTCTTTGTAAACAAATCAGTTCTTGCCGAAGCATTGTACATACTAACAAGCTCCTGAATCGGATCACAGGCGTCGGGTGTTTACATAGATCATAGTTCGACATAATTGGTAACATATTCGATTATAATTGCATTCATATAGCACAAGGATGTGAAGTACTATAGGGCAATTCAGTGGCAACTCTGGCAATTATACGTCATTCCACTCCTCTGAGCTCCACTCACCTCCACTCAATGCCACTACACTCCATTCCACTCTACGAAATTCCACTCAATGTCACTCAACGCTACTCCACTTCACGCCACTAAATGCCACGTCACGCTACTCAATGCGACTCCACTTTACGCCACTCAATGCTACTTCACGCTACTCCACTTCACGTCACTCAGTGCCACTTCATGCTACTCAATGCCACTCCACTCAATACCACTTCACGCCACTCAATACCACTTCACACCACTCAATGCCACTCCACTTCACTCAGTGCCAGTCAACTAAACTCTATGCCACTCCACTCAATGCCACTCAGCTCTACTCATTGGCACTCCACTCCACTCTACCCAATGTCACTTCACTCAATGCCATTCCACTCTACTCAGTGCCACTTTACACCACTCAATGCCACTCCAATCAGTGCCACTCCACTTCACTCAGTGCCAATGCACTCCACTCTATGCCACTCCACCCAATGCCACTCAGCTCCACTCATTGGCACTCCACTCCACCCAATGCCACTTCACTCTATGCCATTCCATTCTACTCAGAGCCACTTCACACCACTCAATGCCACTCCAATCAGTGCCACTCCACTCAATGCCACTGCACCTCCACTCAAAGCCACTCCACTCCTCCCGAACAAAGTCAATAGTACTCATATAGGCAAGAACTATTGGCTTTGCCAATGCTTCTTTGTGCAGCTTCTGAAAAGGAAAAGAAGACTTGTTCAGTGCTGTAGTGATGAAAGTGGTGAACTGACCACCTCCCTTATCTTCCCCACCTCCGTCATGTCTACACAAACCATAGGAAATCCGTGCTTTCTGCTGCCTTGTTTGAATCTACACAGACCAGAGAGAAGTAAGGCCGCTGCTATTCTGCATTCACCAGTCTTACTCTGTACCCCTCCATCTTCACAGACCGATGAAAACAAATCTTCTGCAATTAATTACTTTAGAGAATTTCATTTGATCTCGTATGGCTGCCAGGGATATGTAAGACTGGGGTAAATTGTCTATTCTCTGATCCCCTCAGCTTTATGTAATTGAACAGTGGTGTAGCTGTACAAGGCTGTGGCATTTGTCTAGCACCACTGCCTAGGTCATGTGATTGTGCAATTTGTGTAACTTTTCATTTCTCCATGATGACCCTGTAAGCAAATTCTTATTTAATAATTGAAAGTAGCAAGCTTGAAAAATGAAAGAGTACATAAAGCGCTTTATCCAACTTTTAAGGAGATTGTGCTGAAAAATCCACAGTTTTGGCACCACTTGTCAAGGACCTCTTGGGTTGAGTTAGCCCCAGTGTTCTCAGGGTAGAGTACTGCTTGCCCAGCCCAGAACACAAGTATTGAAAAGATTCCTGGATGTTTAGTTTATGTGAAAATTGTGTGAAAATTCACCGTTTCGCACTTATTTTTTCAAACCCAATAAATGCATTCTGAGACCTAAACACTAAAACAACCGGACTGAACACAACTTGACACTTTGATTCAAATATACTGTAGAGTACCATGTTTGCTACAAATAGGGGCAGACACAAATGTAAGAGCCGCTAGAGGAAAAGTTGTTCGGAGTTGTAACTTGGCTGTTGTCAAATTCAGTCAGTCCTATTTTGTTTGAGCCATCAGCACTGTGGATTGCGGGGCTTATTGTGCTATGTTCCTCATTTGTATATTGCTTTATACCGTGTAATGTCTTCTGAAAGCACTAAAGGGGGGCGGGGAGAGGAAAAACAAGAGAGATACGCATCCAAAGCTTTACATAAAAATAAACAAGCATTGGCATAGCCAATAGGTCTCGCCTTTTGGACCTTATAAGTGTTTAGCCATGCAACAGTTGCATAACTAAATACTTATAAGGTCCCAAAAGCGAGACCTATTGGCTATGCCAAGCGGCCGTACGGCCGCAAAAGTGATCGCGATCAAACATTAAAGCGGCCGTGCGGCCGAGAAAGTGAAAGTAATCTCAGTCAAGCGCGGCGCGCGCGTCCGCGCACATGCACTGTAGCTCTAGGCTGGCCTGGAAGCACTTTTTGGAGCCCTCTCAATAAGTCTCGCCAGACCAGCGCATGCGCTGGGTCAGGCGAGACCTAAAAAACAAGGGCATGCCTACATAATTTTCCCATGTTACATAGGGTTGCCAAATATGATCAGCTTTATAGCAGTCAAGCATATGATAATAAACTGGAGGATTGGGGGGGGGGGGGGGGGGGATGAACTTTTCATGGTACTGGGAGTCTCAATCCTTTGGACACCACACTTCGTCCTTGGTATACCACACGGTGTACGAATGAATGCCTAGCTGCAAATTGCCCCTTAGGGATGCTGATCTCAAAGAGTGATATTGCCCCACTAAGACTAGATGGTGCATGGGGATGGATCAATGGAGGAAGGCTCAAATGGTTTTGTAGGAGTCGGCAGATGCCTTTCGGAAATGTAAGAAAATATGGAGAGTGGCACAATCATTATGGTCTGAATGACTGGGCTGAAGAGCAGGCTACTGAACACCCCAGTATGTGAAATGCCACTAGCCCTGATCAGAGATGTGATCTGGGAATCATCCTGGACGTGCAGGACCTATGTAGGCTGCTGATGTGTGATACTTGGGGCCCGTCCACCTGGGGTGTGAGCTTACAAGGTTCTGTGAATGGAGACTAAAAATAGCTCTGTGCTGATCAGATTAAGTCAGTGGACCACCATATATTTATTTACTAGTGTATTTGCCAGATGGGTCTTACAACCGCTTTAGGAACCTGGAGGTCTTATGCACAGGAGTAATATTGGATTTGCACATGAAGTAAAGAGTTCTCTAATGAAGAGATGTTTCCTCCTGATGTCCTACTCTGGACACCTGTCTTGCATTGTAATCTTATCAATTAAAACTGGTGGCAGGAGATACATTTATTTACAGCAGGAATATAACATTTATTGAAAATTACTCGGGCTCACACAAACAATCCTCAAAATGTATAAACGAACAGCCTCTTGAACAGTGATACGATGACTCAGAATCTGCATTGAGTTACATTGATAGATTTCACCATTCCCCCGCTCAATAGGTTAGGCCATCAACATCACCCTCTTCGTTATTCAATGGCTACATGAGATCCCTGAGTGATCTGGTTAAGCAATCGTGTGTACCTGTAAACCTATATATATTCTCCTTTTTTTAAATATAATATTTATTTACGGGCATCGTACATCAACACAGAATACATTACTGTAAGATATAGAATAGATCAAGGCGTTTTCATGGTTCGTCGGTAACCATACCTTGAAATGGGTAAACAACACATCTATAGTGTGTAGGAAACCCACCTTTCTATACAGTGTACCCCAACGGGGTACATTGTGCAGAGAGGTCAGAGAGACCCTTATTGGTTTACAGAAGCAAAAGTAGATAATACTAACGCTCTGTTTTGTGGTAGTGTGGGCGAGCAGTTAGACTTATCAGAGGGTAGTGCTAAGCACTTGTACTCATAGAGGCAAATAATGGAACACACACCCAAGAATGAAGTCAAGACGATTTATAGAAAATAGCAAGTCTCTTAATATATATTTTGAACCAGGAACTTCAGTTACAGGTTAGCATGTAACACATTTCAGCAGTAAGCAAGGTAGGTACAAGCAACATACAGTTGTGCACAATTGCGCACAATGTTATTCTATGAAAAAAAACATATCTGCAGTAGGACTTAGTGGTTCACCTTCTAGGATACGAATGTATGGGAACCAGGGTCCAAAGTTCTACCAGAAGTTTCTTGGGAACATCCCGGATTCGGCCGGGAGCAGGGGCTGAGAGAGTAAGTAGCTGGTGTGCTACAAAGTAGGGGGGCCTCCTATAAACAGGCTGCACAGGGGGACTTGTGGGCAAGTTCAAGGGCACTCAAATGAGTGTAGAGGTTGTAAGGGCCTAAGGACCTTGGGAGCACAAAGGTTTTGGAGATTCTCCAAGCGGTGGGGCTGGGTACAGAGCAAACAGGTGATACGAGCCCTGGTGCGTAAACTGCACCTCACTGTCAGGGTCAAGCACCTTAGAGGGGCTCGTGCAGGATGGCTGGGCCACTCAGCGAGTGGGTCTCAGGACTGCTGATGTCCCCAGATAGGTGCTTGCTCTTTAGCCAGTTGGAGTGGGCCTGATCTACTGTAGTCGTTCTTGGGTTGCATGGCGACCGGTACGCTGGGGTTGGTGCTGCTCGGCTCCGGAAGATCCTGGTACCAAAATTGCGGAGGAGGCAGAGTTGATCCTACTGCACCGCATTAACTTCTCCTGGGTAGTTGCAGAGTTGGCAGGACCGGGGAGCTGCAATTCGAGAGTTTCGACTCTGAGATTCTGGTGCCTGCGATGCAGGGGAGTATCTCCTCTACTCCAAGGGAGTTCTTAGGCAATTTGGTGATGTGCTGGAAGGTCCCTGGGGTTTGCAGAGGTCCCTCAGTGGAAGGACAAGACAGTCTTCCATGGTTTTCAAGTCTTTGGGCTGCAGTCAGGAGTTCTCGGCAAAATTCAGTTCAGGCTCTCTGTTCTCGGTTCAGCCGCTCTTCTTTGTCCTTGGTTTTTCTGTGTCCGTTGAATCTTAAAGTCAAGGCTCAGGGTGCCATCTAAATATTCAATGTAGGGGCGTTATGGGGAGTGCCAGGTAATAGCCAATGGGCTGCCTACCTTTAGGGGGACTACACCCTCTATATGCTCACCCCACTTGGGGTTTGAGTATGATCCTTATTTTCCCCATCTTCAAGATGGTGGAAAGTGAGCTGTGAAGTCCACATCACCTGCCCTGCCTTAGGGTGGCGAAGTTTAACTGAGGACCAACCTCCTCATCTAACTAATTTTTCTGCTGCCTTTCCGCTGAAAAGCAGGTGAAGACAGGGGGTTGCCATCTGCTGCTTGCGGGGATGGAGTTCAAAGGCGACATCGCCTTTGAAGCTTCCTGCCCTGGCCATTTGCTCCTGCCTGGAGGAGGTGTGAAGCACCTCTGCCCGGACAGGCATTGTTTCTGCCTTCTGAGAGTGGAGAATCTTCCTTTTCTAATGGTGCCCTTCCCAGGAGGGCGATTCCCAAGCAGCGATCCACCTGCTAGGCACAAGGAGGGAGGAGCGGCTTCTTGGGCAGTGGTCTTTGCTCCCCCCATTTTATAACTGCCATATTCAGTCTTTCTGCCCCATGGCTGGCAGGTGGAGGCAGCAGCAGCAGAAAGTACCCCAGATACTAGGGATTATTGTTTTATAGTTCAGGGGTGGGAGGTGCCCAGAATGGGCATGCCAATGCCCTCACTCTCCCTCCCAACAATGGCAAAGTCTTTCTGCCTCCCAGGAAACAGATGGGGACAATAGCTCCTGATCTGCCCCTCAGGCGGGGCAGAAAGCCCACTAGGCACATGGTATTATTATTATTTCTTTATACATAGGGTTGGGGTGCTGCCCAGAATGGGCATGCCAATGCCCCAACCTAAAAAAAAAATTGCCTCAGTCTTTCTGCCCCCCTGCAAGGCATATGGGGGCAATAGCCCCTTATCTGTCCTCGGTGGGGGGGGAGGGGCAGAGAGCCCACTAGGGACCAGGTATTACTTTTTTTCAAAGTTCAGAGGTGGAGGCTGCCCAGAATAGGCATGACAATGCATCCACCGCGCGAAAAAATGTCAGTCATTCTGCCCCCCAGGAGGCAGATGGGGTAATAGCCCTTGATCTGCCCCCGGGGGGACAGAAATCCCACTAGGCACCAGGGATTTTTCTTTTTTTTATATATGTAGGTGTAGGGACTGCCCGGAGTGGGCATGCTAATGCCCCCACCCCTCAAACAAATGACCACAGTCTTTCTGCCCCTCCCTTGGGGGCATATCAGGGCAATAGCCCCTGAGCTTCCCCCCCCCCCAAGGTGCTAGAAAGACCACTAGGCACTCACCTTTTTTTTGAAACGTGCCTAGCTGTGGATTTTGGTCCTCAGCGCAGCCAAAACCTAGGGAAGCCGAGCAAACCTTTACATTTTTTTAAATTAGAGACCCAGGGGAATCCGGGATGGGGTGACTTGTGTGTCTCTCACCAGGATCTGTTCCCAGAATCCCATTGCAAACCTCAATCTTTGTAAAAAAACAAAATTTTCCTCACATTTCTGTGATGGAAAGTTCAGGAATCTGCAGGGAGCCACAAACTTTAACCCAGCCATCATTCCCCAAAGTCTCCTGATAAAAATTGTACCTCACTTGTGTGGGTAGGCCTAGTTCCTGCTCCAGGTAACAACCATAAATGTACTGTGGAGACTTCAAAATTATCGATCACAAAAAGACTTGGTTTTGCGAGGGTACCATTTTTATCGGGAAACTTGGGGGAATGCTGGGTGGGTGGAAGTTTGTGTCTGCCTGCAGATTCCAGAACTTTGCATGACAGAAATATGAGAAAAAGTAGTTTTGGTCTTTGCAAGGGATTCTAGGTAACATAACCTGGAGAGAGCCACACAAGTCACCCCATCTTGGATTGCCCTGGGTGTCTAGTTTTAAAAAAATTGCAGGTTTGCTATGTTTCCGTAGGTACCAGCTGACCTAGAGCCCAAAATCCACAGCTAGGCACATTGCAAAAAAAGGTTCAGTTTTCTGTGGAAAAATGTGATGTGTCAATGTTGAGTTTTAGGACGTTTCCTGTAATGGGCAATAGGCCTACCCACCCAAGTTAGGTACCATTTTTATCGGGAGACTTTGGGAAATGCTGGTTGCATAGAAGTTTGTGGATCCACTCAGATTCCAGAACTTTCCTTCACAGAAATATGAGGAATATGTGTTTTTTGTTTACAAAATTTGAGATTTGCAAGGGATTCTGGGTAACATAACCTGGTGATAGCCACACAAGTCGCCCCATCCTGGATTCCCCTTGATGACTAGTTTTTAAAAATGAATAGTTTTGCTCGGTTTCCCTAGGTGCCGGCAGAGCTAGGGTCCAAAATCCACGGCTAGGCACATTGCAAAAAAAGAGTCTGTTTTCACTGGAAAAATGTAATGTGTCCATGTTGCGTTTTGGGCCGTGTACTGTCGCGGGCACTAGGCCTAACCACACAAGTGAGGTAACATTTTAGTTGGGAGACTTAGGGGAACACAGAATAGTAGAGCAAATGTTATTACCATTTGACCTTCTCTATATTTCTGCCTGCCAAATGTAAGACAATGTGTAAAATAGAAGTCATTTCAAAAAATATCCTCTAATTCACATGCTTGTATGGGTACCCACAATTTTAGAGATGTGCAAATAACCGCTGCTTCTAAATTCTATTTCTTTTTCCCATTTCAGAAATATATAGGCTTCCTTGGTACCTATTTTTCACTCTTTATATTTTACCAAATGAATTGCTATATACCCAGTACACATTGAAAAACCATTGCAAGATGTAGCTCAGTTATTGGCTCTAGGTACTTCAGGTTCTTGGTGAACCTTCAAGTTCTATATATCTTCGCAACCAGAAGGGTTCAGCGGACATAACGGTATATTGCCTTTAAACATCTGCCATACTTCAAAGAAGTTACATGTGAAAACGTGGCACAAATGGCAGTTTTTTCCAAATCAATTTCAATATTTTTTTATTTCAATTGTTCGTTTCAATAGAAAAACTTTGAAGGATCTACACAAATGACCCCTTGTTGAACTCAGAATTTTGTCCAGAAAT
Source organism: Triturus cristatus (assembly GCF_964204655.1). Lineage (NCBI taxonomy): Eukaryota > Metazoa > Chordata > Amphibia > Caudata > Salamandridae > Triturus > Triturus cristatus. Next base: position 366,055,333 of record NC_140584.1, on the reverse strand, counting down.
TTATATATCCATTATTGCTTTCACACCCATTTCTACCACTAACAGGAAGGAGGTTGAAAGCACAAAACATAGAAAAAATAGGCTAAGTCCCAGTAAAAGCTCAAAACTGTGTAGAAAATTTTGGTTTTCTGACAAAAGACTGCCTGTGCCTGAAAGCTGGGAAGATGTTGATTTTAGCAACACAAACCTTTTGTTGATACCTTTGACAGGGATAAGAACAGACACTTTCTTCTGCAGCACCTTTTCCCCATTTTTCCTAAAAAACAAAACCATTTGCTGTATTTTGGCCGATTTCTCCGTCCCCTCCAGGGGAATCCACAAACCATGGGCACTTTTAGGATCCTCAAGATCTTGGAAGAAAAAGATGCAAATTTGGAGTGGATGTCTTATGTGGACAAAAGGTTACAGGGGCCTAAGCGCGAACTACCCCAAATAGCCCATAAAAATGATTAGCGCAGGGGGAATGCCTAGCAGCGAAGGGGTTAAGACGAGATGTTTGGTACCAAACACCCCATAATACAGTGAAGCCATCATGGAGCTGGAGAACGCGTAATGATGACTGTGCAGCTCATGTACTCTCTATGGCTTCCCTGTTCACTCTCAATATCCAAGAATAGACATGGATTTTATAGGGGCATACCTGCTCATGCAGCTATGTCCTCGTAGGAGATATAGTGCACCCTGCCTTAGGGCTAAGGCCTGCTAGAGGGGTGGCTTACCTATATCATATGCAGTTTCTGTGGGCATGGCATACAGGGATGTGTGCTATGTCAATTCTTCAGTTTTGTCTGCACCAAGGCACACCGTCTGCCATGGCGGTGTGCATGGCCTTGGTGAGGGGACAATTCATTCTGCTGCCCTTGGGGTCCCTCTTCAATGGCAATGCCCTAGGTACCAGTGGTACCATTTATTAGGGACTTACAAGGGGTACTGAAGTTGTGCCAATTGGGAAACAAAAGATACGGTTTAGGGAAAGAGCTTCTGGCACAGGGGACCCAGTTGGCACGGACCATGTGCTCCTCCAGTCGGAATTACATAATTTTCCAGGCAAAATGTGGGGGATAACCATGTCCAAAAGAGGCACTTTCCTACATAGTGTCATCAGGTATATCAAATGCCATTTAAGTCAATAAAAACATAGCTACTTAATCATCAAAAAAATGACAATTGTTTTTTAATGTAAAAAAGACAACCCCCTTTTCTCCCACCTGTTCTCAGTTCGATGTTCCTCAATGCTACCAGATTGTCTTAGACCCGGGGCCACAAGGTTGTATAGTGGCGTCTCTTTTTTAAATATTTTTATTATTATCAGGACAGGAGATCATTTCGTCAGTTCAATTCAAGATACATAGCAAATTATAATATAACAAATCATATTATATTTAATCAAGAACGACGGGAATGCGAAATTCGAGATTTTACATCAGACATTTAGTACTTATTCCATAATAGCAGGTACGTATTCCAATAGGAGGAAGCAATGATCTCAAGAAAAGTGGTGGAGAGAAAGGAAGGACAAAATAAATAAATAAATAAAAATAAAGGAGGGGGGGGGTTCTTTTTTTCCCCCTTTCTCTCTCCCTCTCTCCTCCCCCCCTCCTCCCCCTTTTCCTTCACTTCCCTTTCATCTCTCGTCTCTTCCCTCTCACTTTCTCCCACTCCTCTCCCTCTCTAGTTCTTCTATCTTAATTTAAAAGGTGAAAAGGAGGAGAAGGGGAAGAGCTTATTTTCATTTGAATGATGATCCCCATATTCTTTCTATCTTCTGTAAAGATTTAACACATCTAATCTTGGCGAGAGAAGATTCCATAATATATGTTTCTTTAACAAGAATCCACCACTCCATAACGTGGGGCGGATTGCTTGAGATCCAAGTTCTAGCTTTTGTCAATCTAGCACATCCAATTAGAATATTAATAAGGTCTGCTTGTGGGTTATTTGAAGTCTGTATACCAAGCATTACACTTGTTGCACTGAGGGTTATTGGTTAAAGCAGTATCTGGGCGAAACCCTGCCTTACTTTCGACCAGAATTCAGTAAGCCCAGGGCATGTAAACAACATATGTTCTCAGCTTGCGGCTATAAGATCGCATTTGGGACATCTAGTCCGTTCATTACTCATATTGTTATTAGACCACTTAGAGATTCTTTCTGGAGTGTAATATAACTGGCAAATCATTTTATATTGTTGAATTCTCAAGCTAGAAGAATGAATAGAACGATTTAAGCTGCAAAGAACGGCAGCAATCTGATTAGCAGTAATATTTGTACCTAATCTTGCACTCCATTTCTCCGCTATTTTCCCACAGTCATCTAATTTATAAGAAATTGAACTTCGGTATCCCACACTGATCAGTGAACTAGCCTTGGTGGAATAGAAGCAGTTCCAAATATCAGAATCTAAAATATTTAACAACTTCATTTTGCGGATAAGAAAATCATAGATTTGGATATATTTAAAACGTGAAGTTTCAGGTAATTTATATAGTATTTTTAGTGTCTCAAATGCCATAAAGCCGTCATTACCGTATAAATCACCAAGTGTTTCTATTCCAGCCAAGTTCCAAGCTTTGAATGTCCCATCATGAAATATTCCTGGCAAGCCAGGGTTCGCCCATAAAGATAGTTGAGGATGATAGAGCGTAGTATTGCATTTAGTTAAGATTAGTTACCAAATTTTAACGCAGTCTCTAATAGTCTTAAATTTCACTCGCTTGAAGTAATTTGGATCGTTCACTTTAGCTAGAAACATATTAGAATCCTCACCCAACGTAAATTGATAGCAAAAATATTGTTGCCTGTTCCGAATAAACAGACTCCGAAGGCGACTAAGAAAAGCTGAAAAAAAACCATAATCTAAAATCAGGAAAGTTAAGCCCACCTTGATTAAGCGGTAGTTTGAGCAGAGTAATTGATCTTCGAGCCTTCTTGTAGCCCCATGTAAAACTACTAAGGATCCCATCTAATCGTTTAAAGTAAGTGTTATTAACTAAAAGTGGGATAGATCTAAATAAATACAAACATTTAGGTAGTATACTCATTTTAATTAAATTAATCCGACCAGAAATACCTAGTGGTACCTTATGCCACTTTTTCAGAGTAGTGGCAGTTTCTTTAAGAAGAGCCTCATAATTAAGGATGGTTGTTTCATTAATATTGGAAGAGATTTTGACACCAAGATATGTAGCTGTTGCACACAAACCTGGAACCGAAGCTGGTGGCTTATAGTTCATAATAACTTGTGTTTTATGGGTGTTAAGTTTATAGCCCGACACAGTCCCAAATTTATTGGCCTCCTCAATGATACCCGATATAGCTTCTGTTACATTGGTTGAATAAATCGCTATATCATCAGCGTAAGCCGTAATTTTTAGCGAGTTCAAACCATATTTAAATGGGATAATGTTGGGATGGACTTGTAGAGCACGTAAGAAAGGTTCCAAAGATAACGCGAAAAGCAAGGGTGATAACGGGCATCCTTGCCGTGTGCCTCGAGCGATTGTAAAACTGGTTGAAGTCATTCCGGCATAGCTAAGCTTAGCTATTGGATGATCATAGAGAGCCTGTAGCCATTTAAGATATTGACCGTTAAACCCCATAGTTGTCAATGTAGTCCAGAGATAGTCCCACCCCACTCGGTCAAAAGCCTTTTCAGCATCTAAGAGTATCATTCTGAGTGGGGTGGAGCTAATCCTAGCCACATCAAATGCAGTAATGGCCATGTTAATATGGGCGGTGGTATCTCTCCCCATAACAAAACCGTGTTGTTGAGGGGTCACTCAAATGAGGCATGAGTGGAGCTAATCGTGTGGCCAATACCTTGGCGAAGATTTTGGCATCTGCATTAATAAGCAAGATGGGTCTATACGACCCACATTGGTCTCCTGGTTTATTTTTTTTAAGAAAAAAGACGATCCTAGTTGTATTCCAAGATTTAGGTGTCTTCCCAGCAATTCCTATATTACCTATCACAATAGATAATAGTGGTAACAGTTCCTCTATACATATTTTCTAAATTTCTAATGGGATAGTATCCTCCCCAGCGGCTTTACCTGTTGGTAACGTGGCGACAGCCAGTCTAATCTCTGCCTCAGTGATGTTTTCAGATAGCAGCTCAATTTCTTCAGTCTCCTTTTCCTTAATTAAGTTAGAGTCTAAGTATTCTTGAATCTTATTTATGGTTGGATGCTCTTCCGGGGTATATAGTGCACTGAAAAATGCTACAAATTGCTCGAGGATCTGTTCTGGTTGGTTATATATCACATTGTCTTGACCCCGAATTTCTTTTATAAGTGTGCTAGACCTGTCGTCAGCAACTTTGTATGCTAGAATTTTGGCTATCGTATCGCCACTCTCATATTGAGAGAGATGATATTTATGTAGGTTGGTTGTATTTTTCTCCATAAGCCTAGTTTTGATTTTAAGTTTTGAGTTTGCTAAATTTTGACAGATATCCGCTACATTTGAAAATCCCTGGGTCAATGCATATGAAAGTTGCTTTTCTAATGTACTCACTGCATTAACTAATGTATCCCAACCAAGTTTATATAGTGAGTTTTGTTTGAATACAAACTGCTGGGTGAACCCACGAATACTAGCTTTACAAGTATCCCAGACTACACTAGATGGAGCTGAGTCTAGGTTGATTGCAATGAACTCCTTTAGATGTGCCTTTAGTTGTATTATGTAATCCTTATTAGACAACAGATGTCGAGGAAATGTAAATGGCCTGGGTTTCTGCCAGTTCTGTAGGGTAGTAAAAGATAGTATAATTGGATTATGATCTGAGGCCACCCTTGGACATATCTCCATACAGCTATTCGCTAAGATATTGTCCGTAACCCAGGCCATATCAATTCTTGAACATAGTTGGTGAGGTGCTGAAAAGTAAGCAAAACCCGCAACCGAAGGGTATAATGTACGCCAAGCATCTTTCAGGTTGTGGATACGTCCAAGTTCGATAACAGCAGCTCGAGAGCGGCACATCCGATGGAATGCTCGGTGTCTGGTAGTGTCTATATCATAATTCATAATGAAATTAAAATCCCCCATTATCACAAGTTCACCGCTGCTATCAAGCAATTCTATATTTAACCTATCTATAATTAAAGAATCATCTATATTTGGGCCGTAAAATACGCAGAAGGTATAACTATTACCATACCATAATAGTTGAACGATGGCCCATCGACCACCTTTGTCAACCTTTGTTTTGGTTAATTCTAGGTTTAATCTTTTCTGACTTAGGATAGCAACACCTCTGTTTGGGGTATTACATTCAGAGCATACCAACACATCAAATCCTAATTGACCAAGAAGCTTGCGATCCTTATAAGTGATATGCGTCTCTGAGAGTAAAGCTATTTGAGGTTTATACATTTTAAGTTCTTCGGAGACAAGTCGTCTTTTATTCCTACTGTGAAGACCTGCAGGTTTCGCCCACCCGTCCGTTCTTTGACAATTCCATATAGTGTTTCATAAAAAATAAGTCGTATCTCTATAACTTCCATCCCATCCTGATAATTTTAATGATTTTATCCCCAAGCCTACCCCAACAAACCCTCCCGAGGGGGTTCCACCCAGAACCCCACCCCCTATCCCTAAGAGGAGGAAACCCTCTTATACCCTGCTGCCGCTGGATGGGCAGCCATGCAGAGAAGCAGCAAATGAGATCCACCTGCCGAGCTACATTTGCTTGTTTATTTATGTGCAGGATAGCAGGTTAGCATTTAATAAAGTCATGATCGTGTATTATTTCTCTTCCTTTTTTTCCCTTTTTGTCTTCCTTCCTTTTTCAACCCCTCCCGCCCTTGCCTTCATTTTTCTTCTCCTCCTACATTTCACTTGCCCCCACCCCTCTCTTTTTTTTCCCTTTTTTTTCTTTTTCTTAGTTTAAATGAGTTAACAGTAGTCAACTATTGTAGCTATACATGTACGGTAAACAGCATCAGAGTCAAAGTTCATTGACACTCAAACCTTTTCCTTCTACACCCCTTCTAGGATGTAAGTTTTGAGGGCACCTGTTCTGCCTCCTTCTCATCTGTGAATAGATATGTACGCCCCCCATTAATCACCTTTAAGCGAGCCGGCTCCTGTAGAAAAGCCTACCCGCCCAAGGATTTAAATGGGTCTATGAGCTGGCGTAACTTCCAACGTCTGTCCATAGTGCTATTGCTTAAGTCAGATCTTACAAAAAAAGATATAGTATCAATTATAACCGGGGATTTGGGCCTAGCTTTTAATGATACCGCCTGTCTTAGCAAAAAATTACCAAAATAGATCAAAATAGGACGTGGAAATTTACTCCCCCTGTTCGCTGAATAGGATGGCAATCTGTGGACTCTCTGAAGCTGAGAATCCCAGTCCCAGTCCGAGAGATCGGGGAAAGCTTTCTGAAATAATAGTACAACATATGCCCTTGGGTCAGCCCCTTCAGAGCCTTCAGGTATACCAAATAGTCTAAGATTAAGACGTCTTTGTCTATTTTCCATATCTTCCAGTTTATCCTGCAGCCGTCCGATTTGTTCCTGATGATTATTAACAGCAGTCCGATTACAAGCAGAGATTTCCTCGGCAACCAAAACCCTTTGTTGTAATGTTTCCAAATCCTGCGCAACTCCTCCAATTTTGTTGTTTAAGTCCTGCATGGAGTTCTGTAACTTGATATTATCTTCCCTTAATTGAAGGAAATGCTCTTGCGTTTCCTTGTGTTGATCAGTCAGAGTCTGTAGGATAATATTAAGAGGGAGATGCGATTTTCCAGGGCCATCAAGATCAATTGCAAGGGGAGTAGTTGGCAGAGCAGGTGCGAGAATGCTCACCGCGGTAGAAGCTAAAGACTGTTTGAGAGTATGGTCATAACCTGCAGGTGAGCACTCGCCCCCTACAGATGTCGCGACATCCGAGAGAAAATCAGGCCCACCGGGTGATTTAAGAATTATAGGTGAGACATTGGTAATATCGTGGGTGGGAGAGAGTAACGAAGATGTTGATGTGTCCACTTGTGTTTGAAGTTGTATTTGAGGTTGAGTTGGGAACACTTCTTTTATCTGATCTCCAACAAGTGAGTTGATGCCAGAGAGCCGTAAAGCCATTTTCTTCACCCTGCCGTTGGCCTGAATCCATTTACGGAGTGGACTGTTATCAGCTGTTGGCCTCCCACGTAGTTCCGGGATGGTTGTATAAACTTTGGAGATAGCCATGGTTTTACCTTTCTTAAACTTATTTTTAGCCTTAGATTTCCCCTTTTTATGCGTATTTTTTTTGACAGAGTCCGCAATCGCATTACCCTGAGTCTCTGACTCCTCATAAGATTCCTCCTCTTCATTATTAAAGCTTATAACGGTGTCTTCCAAGTTTGCGATGGTCTCTGCAGCCTCTTTATTTAACGTTTCATTTGCATCAGTAGAAGCAGCCCGGGTTCATGGGCCGTCTGAATCGGCTGGGGTGGTAGAAGCAGTCAACATGGTATTATGTGGCACATCTACTATAATACTGTTGGAAGTTTCTGAATTACCAGTGCCCCTGTCTGTTAGAGACATATCCTGAATCTTCGAGGGCATCGCCGTTGTCACGCTAGCGACACCAGGCGAACCAGTGATGAGAGAGCTCGTGTCAGTCCGTGCAGCAATAGTCTGAGTAAGAACAGGCACTGCAGAGCGTAAGCCCGGTGTAGGAGACCCCCCTAGATCAGCAGCTACATTTACTGGTGCATTGTTATCGGTGGGAGACCTCCCTCCCTTTTCAGGCCGTGGATCACTTAAAGCGATAAACGAGGACGAATCAACAGCTTACCAGAGTTTGAAGCTGGTCTCTCGAGCGGGGATCGATTCTGACTATTTCTTCCGTTGTTGTTCTCAGTCTTGTTTGGAACAGAGGCTAGATTCCCCTGGGAAACAGCTACAGATACCGCTTGAGCTTGAACATTCCGCCCAGTTCGAGACCCCCGTGCTATTGTTTTCGGGGCCATGAAGTAAAAATCCCAGTGTTTGTTCGTGTCTGCGCCTGGAGAGTAAAGGGCTGGAAACACCGGGGATTTGAAGATCGCGGGTCCCGCTCTTCCAGGTAGGCGGAGCTCCGACCACCTGAGCACCGTCGGAGCCCCCCCACAGCAGCCGCCGTAACGCTTTGTAGAGTTGATGCATCAGTTAGTACAGAATGAGCATCCGTTGTAGCGTCTTTTTTTTCTATGTACCGAAAAAGAGTCTGAATAACTGATTAGACGGTCATGATATCGCGAGGAACGGTCAGATTTCGATACAGATGCAGCTCGTAGCAGGGACTTCCGTAATGCTGCTGCTCCGTGGCGTTCTCAGCCCGGCATCTTGCTCCTCCCCCTCAGATTGAAAGGAATATAGTGGCGTCTCATTGCTGTGCCTTTTACAAATCGTCCTCTAACCTCCTAGGGGTCAGTTTTCCCACTGAGCGCAGGTAGGTGTCTTCAATTTCATGTGAGTCCGTGTCCGATGTATTTTCCAGCCCACAGGGGGTATCAGCATCATCAGGTCTATAGTCATGACCCCCCTCAGGCGAGTGAGTTGTCTGGCAGTCTCATCTCAGCAAACCTTTCTCATATGGGCTTCTTCTGCCCCAGCCCATTCTGTTACATTCCTCAGCCATTTTGTTATCAGGGAGGTCTGGGTCTCCGACATCAGATGGCAATGCGTCGTTTGGCAAACGTCAGACGAACCGTCTACTCCGTTTTTTTTCTTTTTAATGGGAACTAGCCCCAACAGGCATTGCTTTAGTTCTCTTGGGATGGTCCAGCCTGTAGCTCTATGCAAATGGAGCACTAGCTCATCCCAGTTGTGAATTATTTGAGGGCAGGTTCACACAATGTGAACAAAATCTTCAGGGTTATATCCACAGGGCGTAAACCTGGAGTCCCTAGTCAGGTAAATGGCATGCAAGAGTTTGGTTGAAATGTATGTAATGTGTGGGAAGTTTTATTGGAGCAATTTAAATCTTGAGTTTACTGAAACTTCTTGTCCCCCCTGGACCTGAACCCATTCGGCAGGAGAGATGGGGAACTCGCACAACTGGTGCCATGTGTCTTCAATCTTTAGGAGAGGTCATGGCCTGTCCACATGGAGAGCACCGTGTAAGTGTTTAATGAGTAACAGACCACCTGACATCTGGAAATCCTGGCCAAATCTCTTGCACATCCGCTGCAATTTTAGCACATTGAAGAAATTGCCCTCGTCCCAGTTTAAACATTTCAATTGCATCTTGCAACGTGATGAATCAACCCTCCAGGTATAGGTCATCTAAAGTAGTGCACCCCCCCACTCACCAATGGTCAACAGCCACCGAGTGTGCTATCTGTGCGAATGGCTTAACCATCCAAAATTCTAGTGTAGGTGCATGTGATGCTCTATGGAGTAACCCACTCATCGCCCGCTCCCTGTGTTTGCATACCAGTCATATCACATGTAGCAAAGTCACTGCTGTTCTGTTACCTCAAGTCAGTATCACCATATGTGGCTGACAATGGTGGCGTCTTCCAATTTGGCTCATCATTGAACCAATGGACGTCATGTTACATGTGTGGCGCAAGATAATAAAGTTTGAGATCAGGTACCTCCATTCCTCCCGTATCCCATTCCGGCCTAAGCATGGCCAAGCCTACCCTCAATTTCTTCCCGGCCCATAAGAGGTGTATCAGCAGTTGGTCTATGTCTCAAAATATGCTGTAGGGGATTTTGTGCATAGTGCCTTGTAGCGCATACAGGCATTGAGGGAATACCACCATTTTGATTACGGCAATTTTTCCCATCAGAGAGAATTTCAGGGTGCTCCAAAAATGCATGGCCAAGCGGACACATGTGAGTACACGGCCAAGATTAAGGGTGTGGCATAATTGCGCGTCATGTGCTATGTATATACCTAGGTATCGAACATTGTCGGTTGTCCATGGCAGACCTGTAGTGGGAAGTAGTGCGGGATCTGCGTCTTTTAACTGCCCCAGCGGGAATAGCGCAGATTTGGATTGGTTGACATACAACCTGATTCCACAATCGTTTCTCTATATATGGGGTGGGGGTCTCAGATTTCATGCGCCACGGTGGAACTCATTCATCTAATCAGAGAGTAGGCAAAAAGGAGGGGCGAGTAGTCCGAGATGTACCTGGCTAGGTATGCCGTGCCTGTCACCCTCTGCCTGTATGAGAAAGTTACCCGTTCTGCTGTGTGTCTGTGCAGCCGGCATGTAGCATGAATACACACGAGTGTTCGGGTGTTGAGCTGTCCAACTGTCAATGTGACCTACCCTCTGCATCCTCTGTTTCAAAAGTGTCTGTAAGTTTGGGCTTGATACACTGTTGTGAGGGGAGGAGGTCCACCTCTCTGTCAAGAACACAATTGCAGGTGGCATAGATGTGGCCTCTCCACCTACACCGCAGGGCTGGTATGTAGTTGCACCAGAGATGTGTTTCCTGGATGAATGCGATTGAGACATGGTACTGTTTCAGGAAGGGGTGCATTCTGTGACATTTCTGGGTTTTGTTTAAATCTCATACATTCCATAAAAGGAACTTATATGCTTGGCCTAGACCCGGTATGACCCCATCCAAGATATGGTAGTGCCCTCCCACCTTGCCGTGTGGTGTTAGCATCTAGAGCATGACTCTTTAACCATAAAACAACAAAGAAACCCAAAAAACAGTAGTGTTGCATCCCTCACCCCCAGGCAGAATGTGCAGAACACCTTTCAGCCGTGTCACCCCCAATCCTCAAGATCAAATGTTGGTGCTCAGTGGGCCGCAAGTGGACTGACGCCCTGCAAGGCCTCACCGCAAAGCATAAGCATGTTATTGAACCCACCCCCCACATATTTGTCTAATTCTTTTTTTTTTTAAATAAGTGACAAGCAGAGAAGGCAGTATATGTGCACAGAGGGTGCCCCAAGAAATGGACACGGGTGTGGGGAAAAGGGAATGCTTCTCGGGGCAACATATGTGAAACCCCTCAGGAGGAGTCGATGTCAGATGTACGTAAATAAATGATCAGGGGCAAAGATAAAGTGACGTGTACAATAATTCGCTGTAGCTATGTTGTTAATGAATAGGGGACATAAAATCGACGAACAGTAAGGAAATTTAAACAAGTAGTGTATGATTTCTTAGTATATCGTGTATGTATCAGTAAACTTTAATGCTATGTCATGAATACTAACAGTAATAAAATGCCAATAAAAGTGTTAAAAAAAAATAATACTGTGACATATTAAGCTTTTGTCCATGAGTCTGTAGGTCTCTAAGGGTGGGAATTCAACAAACAAGTAGCCCTCACATATACATATATACAGTAATGCAGTGATGCTACATTACAGCTAGGTCGCTTCAGTCATTCTCCAGTGTTTCTCAGCTTTCTGCTGTTCATTGCTGGCCAATGTTCGCAGTGCCACAGCCCCTAGACAGCAGGGCAGGGCAGGTAGAGTCCAGGCCATAACATCACAAGAGCAAAACAAGATTGGGGGAAACAGCACAATGTATCTGAAATTGTGTTCTTGTAGTTTACTGTTCACTGACAAGAAGTTATTACACAGGTTCTGGACTCTGTGAGCGTAATCAGGGTGGATAAATATCTGTTTATTCTTATATCTAGGGGGCTGTGGGTGCAGACATGCTGAAGGATAGCATCCTGGTCATGGTGGTTGAATAGGTGGACTATCATGGCCTGAGGAGGTGTCCCAAGTAGCAGCATCGCCGCCAATGCTGTTTGTGCTCACTTGATTGTTTTTAGAAATTAAACAGTCTTGGGGGCTTGAGTACTTTTGTGATTAAGTCTTCGAGAAAGTGTTCTGCTGAGGGCCCCTTTGCGCACTCCAGAAAGCCCACCAGCCTTATGTTATTGCACCGGGAGCACCCCTCAGCATCCTCAATTCGTTCTTATGCGTGTAATGCTGCATTACAGGCCCTCGACCGTGGCTTTTAGCACATTGACCTCTCACTTCAATGCGTCTACATCATCTTCTACCACAATGGTTGGATCTACGACGTTGTGGAAGTCCAAACACAAGTAGTTGATCTCGTGTCATCATGTCCATCTTCACTTCCAGAGCAATCCGAGAGCCCTGAACTGCTGCTAGGAGTTCTGCCGTGGTGGGTCCTTGGTTTGGCTCGTCAGCAGACCGTTCTTGATTATAGCCAGATAATAGTGTCTCTGCTCTGAACACCGTGTATTGATCAGTTTTATTAGATTTGGCCTGGGCTATTTGCGTCTGCTTATCTTTTCCAATAGTTGCCAGGCATTGCCTAGGACTCTCGTCCAGCAATGTAAACAAGCCTTGCCTGATCAGACGGTGCTCAGGGGTCAGTCATTGTCGGGTGCAGGTCTCAAGGCTTTCAGCTCATGGATCCCCTGGATGCATGCCCCATGAGACGTCCATGCAAGTGTTTCTATAGTGACTATCGCTAGCAGCTAGGCCCCATATCTCTACCAGGGACAGGTGCAGTCACTGGGTCCCTTCTCAAAGCCCAGGGCACCCAGGAGTCAGGTGACCCATATCTGTGTCCTTCTTTGCCGCGCATCTGATAGCAGGGCCCTCCACCAGCAGCCCTAGCAGCTCAGAAGGATGCAGTGGTGTCTGAACTTCATTTTAGTGTATTTCATGCACAGGTGCCTGTGGTCCACAGCTGGGTAATGTGTCAGGGCTTCTCACCTGGGTCCCCTCTCAGGGGTCAGAGTCAGCCTGTCAGCATGCTCGGCAGTATCTCTTGTTTCCAGTGCCGGAAATTGGTGAAATTCGGGTCCCCTTAGGGGCCGGTGTATTTGGAGCAGCAGCTTTTGTACGCTGATATCAATGGCGATATTCAGGCTGCTTGTCAGCCCCCTTGATCAAGATAGGGCTGTGTAGGCCACGTGCAGTGCTCAAGAGATTAGGCCTCGCCTAGTGCTCAAAAATCGACAATGTTTAGGTCATGTGCCCCGCATATGTTAGGCCATCTACCAGGGACCCAGCTACTTGGTTCATCCATTGACCGTCCACGTTCAGGGGAAAGCAGTTTCCCAATTTCAGGGGTCCCAGGCCGCTGCCCGCAGCCCCCTGGAGTCCACTAGTAGGGATGTAGAGCAGAAGAGGCATCTGCTGGTTTACAGGCAGTCCACGATGCGACAACTGCAGCTCTAGTGTCAGCCCGCCTTGCAGCTCCAGCCGGGCCCGGCCGCCGTGACCACTCCTCGCAAGGGGCCCCCTATTGAGGGGCAGTGAGCATCAGGTGGTGGTGTGAGTCAGTGCATCGGGGAGAGGAGATGTCAAAAGGCACACTGCAGAGCAGGCAGCATGCCAGCCCGATCATCCTGCCCTCCCAGTGCAGTCCCCTAGGGTCGGCCCAGCCCGCGCTTGGTGTTAGGAGTCCAGGCGCCTCTTTGCGGCGCCAGTGGGGGTATCTACAGGCTTCCGATGATTCCCTGGTCTATGTGACTATGCGGCCATCTTGCCAGTCCATGACCGTGGCAACAGATGCATGATCAACATGCGTATTGCCTTTGACAATAAATGCCTTGCTCAACCGTTTGAGAACAGTGCGGTAAGGGAATAGAGAGGGTATTGGAATTATTTTTTTAACTTTATGTACTTTTATTGCAATTACCCACAATCATACAACTCTCCATAAGTTATGGAACATTAGCAAAAATTTGAATCCGCACATCATAGTTTGCAATCTCCACAGTATTCCATAAAAGTACATCCAAGAAAAAGCAGAATGACAGGGATCACCTGGCAGGATTAGCATAACCACAAGAGCCACAACACACCCACCCACCACCAACATGCCCAATTACATTAGTTTTGTGGGTAAATCAAAATTTGGTTCACAATGCGCCATTCTTCGTTAGGAACAAAATCTTCCAGTTTACACAAGCGATATATTGTACACAGCAGAACCAGTACCAAGCACATATAATCCAGTGAATTCCGATTGCCAGCTAGCCTCATGTGTGCCAGCACTGCCCCCGTGGACACCTCGGTGCTCAGTCCAGTCAGGTAGGTTTGATATGGTCCACATATGTTGCGTGGGCGGTTCAGCTAGGAAGGAGCTCGGTGTACGTGTCTGGCTTTGTATTACAATGTGCCATGTCCTTGTGCCAGTCCTATAGGGTCCGTAGTGGACCCCAAGGCTAACGCATCACTACTCTGCACATCTCCAGCAACAATCTTATGGCTGTCAGTCGCCTCATAGCACTTGGTAACTCTCTGTCATATCCGAGCAATGCCAGTAGCAGATCTAGGGCCAGGTGCTAGCCCACAATAATACCCAGTTCCTGGAACACAGCCCGCCAGAATCTTTGTACGCCTGGGCAGGTCCATGCCAAATGTAGATGATGGATTAAACCCAGATCAGTTGACTGGGGGTGAGTGATTGCAATGTTCAACGCTCCGTCCATCATCACCTTTGGTTTTGCTTTGTTCGCCCTAAGTTGGCAGGGTATGCCCAGACGTGGGTCCCTTGCTCACTTGGCCACTGGATTCAAGCTAGCCTGGCTGATGACGTCTGATTAGCCAGTAACCGGTCCCAGGATGCTTGTTTACGGTCCAGGGAAGACATGGCTTGGCAGTTCGGGCAAGACTGTTCCCATGAGGCACAGGGTCAGAGTGATTTGCATATGGCCATGTCTGAAATAGGGTGGCGCAGTGAGCTAAAGAATGATGATGGATTAAACCCAGATCAGTTGACTGGGGCTTGAGTGCTTGCAATGTTCAACTCTCCGTCCATCATTCCCTTTGGTTTCGCTTTGTTCGCCCTAAGTTGGCAGGGTATGCCCAGACGTGGGTCCCTTGCTCACTTTGCCACTGGATTCAAGCTACCCTGGCTGATGATGGCTGATTAGCCAGAAACCAGTCCCAGGATGCTTGTTTACGGTCCAGGGAAGACATGGCTTGGCAGTTCGGGCTAGACTGTTCCCATGAGGCACAGGGTCAGACTGATTTGCATATGGCCATATCTGAACTGGGGTGGCGGAGTGAGCTAAAGAATGAGGATGGATTAAACCCAGATCAGTTGACTGGGGGTGAGTGCTTGCAATGTTCAACACTCCGTCCATCATGCCCTTTGGTTTTGCAAATGTAGAAACCCTGCATCACTCTCTGGGCTGCGTTGGTATGCTGCGTTATCCCAAAGCCCATACCTATGCAACCTGGCTGGTGTGTAATATACTCTATTGACTTCCTTGAAATGTAGAAGCCTTTGTCTGCTGTTTAGAGATACCGTCTGCATCATGGAGTAACAGTACGTCCACTGTTCGTCATGGACAGGCACACCCAGGTCACTCTGCCAGGCACAGGTCACTCCCGGCCTACGCTCTTCCAGCCCTTACGCATATAGCCATGACACTATATGTTGGGGTGTGGATACCAGCAATAACTAGGTCAATGCAAGCATGGCTGGTGGCTCCAATGTCTCCTCACCCAGCCAGTCTTGCATTGTGTGATACATCCTGTAAAATTAGAGTTGCATTAATGGGGAGATTTCAGCACCACGTTAGCGCTTTGTTGCCCATTCACACATTTTGCAGTCGGCAAAAAGATCCTCAATTGTGTTCGCATCTATGTCCTTCAGTGCCCTCAGAGTACCAAGTTCCTGGCCTAATGGGAACAACATACAACAGTCCAGGGGTATCAGAGGTGAGAATAGCTGAGTACCCGCCTGTCGCTCAAAGAATCGGGCCCAACCAACGATGGCCATGTTCAGCGAGTCAAACACTCCATAATGCCCGCTCAGGCACCTAAACAGGAGTTGGACCAACGTGCTCGGGCCAAGCTGGACTGCACATGCAGTAGGTCCAGCGGGCCATGCACCCAGTAATGGGCTAACTGTGACTGCGAAGCTCAATAGTATGCCTCTACATTTGGAGCAGTCAGTCTCCCATATCATAAGGCAAGGTTAGAGTCATCCACCCCAACCGAGGCTGCTTACCTGCCCATGCTAAGCGTACCATCAAAGCCCTTAGTTTGTCAAAACAGAGCGGGTAAGAATAATCAGGACATTCAAAAAGTGAGGCAAGACAACCATCTTCAAAATAGCTACATGCTCTGCGAGCGAGAGAGGCAACCTGATCCAGTGATCCACAGCATCCGACAGACGCTGTATCACTACCATAGTTATTCTGCGTGACTATTGCTGGATTTGTATGCACCTGGACTCCCAGATATCGTACCCAAGGGGTAGTCTAAATGTATAGGCTTCAAGGAGGGGGTAAGCGGGCATATAAAAGACTTCACCCAATTCACTTGTCGACCGGCGTGACTCCCATAGAGCACCACTTCTCCAAGCACCGGGGTTAAGTTACATTCGGGATCAGGAATACACAGCAGAGTATCATCTGCATATGCAGACACAATGAGGATACAGTGGAGAAACCGTAGGCCCATATGGGAATGGTACTCCTGAAGTGCACAAGTCAGTGGCTCTGCAGCAAATGCAAAGAGCAGGGGGAAAGGGGACAACCCTGCCTAGTGCCCCTTGGAATAGTAATGGGCGCGTGACAGTGCAGTTCACTCCGAACCACGCCAGCGGCTGCAATAGGTCTTGCATTTACAAGAGTTTGAGCTATTGCCATTGTAAATGACAAGGCCCTTTATTTATGTGTTGTTTTTAAAACAGATAAATAAAACGCACTGCCATTTACAATGCTGATAGCCTAAACTCATTCGTGCTATAATTGTTTTTTAAAGCATTAGGTGAGCAGAGGTGTGGCACAGCGGCCAGGGCGACTGACTCCAGAACCCGTGGGCTCACGGTTCGATCTCCAGTGCCGGCGGCAGATCAGCCCCGCACCATGTGACTCTGTAAAATAACTCGCTTAATCTTCCCGATGGCCCCCAGCGCCTTGACACCTTCGGGTAATTGTTTGCGCTTTACAAATACTGGACATTTACATTTACATTTATTGCAGGCAGGACAAAGCTATTTGAGAAAATAGTGCTTGGAGGCTGTAGTTATAGCCTACTCAGTAACAACACACTTAACAGGGGGTGTCGCCATGGGAGGTTACAAAATGAGACACAGCGGTATTAAGGCGGGACTACTAAACCTATTGACCAATGAACAGCCACAGTTTACACTGGACAATGACACAAGCCAATAAAAAACATGGGCGGAGCTTCAAGTCCCTACCTAAATACAGAATGCCTCGCAGAGCAGCTCATGTGCTTCCAGGATCGACCTAAAAAGTATTTGAACATAATTCAGAGACACACTTAGATCCTCTCTGCACTTTTCAGGTTTGGAATTTGAGATGGCTTTAGCTGTGTCGCCAGACTACTGTCTTTCCAAAAATGAGTACAAAACGTACATACACAGAGGGGCTTTCGATCATCAGGCTTCTTCAGTTAGTCTGTTAAACTGTCATTCACATTTTGCTTCCGCTCCCCACAGTATACAGCATGGGCAACATCCCACTTTAGCCATTGGCACTCTTCACCTTGATTGGCTGCACAAAGCCTGCGCACATTGTTCACAACCGCCTAAAAATACTTCCTTTCTTTTCTGTGGGAAAGCTGGTTGAAAGGGTGTTTTTTGATTTATTTTAATATAACATCCCAGCTATTTATTTGCCTGTACTTTGGCTGCCCAGTTAGAAGGGGATTTATTTTCCATCTGCTTTTTCAAGTTACTGATCTGAAGTGTTTAAATAACATTGTAACATGCAGCAGCCTTAAATTTGAGTGCTTCGTTTGGTTGTGATTTATTCTTGTCTGTTTCACAAACAATAGTACGAAAAATGCTTGCAGCATCTGGAAAGGTTTTAAAGCATGTATGTGGTGGCCATGATTAGGTGGTGGCATTTTTTCTTTTTTTACCCTTTTTAATTTTGGGCATTTGATTGCAATAAAAAATCGCATCAGCTTGCCAACGCCAGATCTCTTGGGGTTTTCAGTGCTTGCTTCCAAAGGAACCTGTGTGCAGTGTACTCAAATCTTTTGATGAACAAACAGTTCACCTGGCACGCAGGAGCAAAGAATAGCTTTTTCAACTAACGAGGTGTATTTTTCTTTAAATGAGCTGAGAATAAAATAAGCTGTTTTATTTGGCCATAAACAGAAGTTTGTATAGTTTAGTATCGTTACAAAATGCATGAAAAAATTGGCAAGCACATTTTAAACACATTGCTTGTTTTGAAGGGAACTGCATTTTAGAGAACATGAGAGACTATATAAATAGACTGTGTGACGTAAGCAAGTAGTGCACTCAGATTTAAATTTACCTAAGCTAACATTTTGTCAATGACGTGAGCAGTAAAAACAGATTGTTGTGCCCTTTGCACAGCAGGGAATGGAAAATCAGTTACTTTCTCACGTAGTCTCGCCACAGTTCTGTTATTTTTTTGTTGCTGTCACTCATTTCAGATCCTCTTTTTAGTAGCATATCTCAGTCAACCACTCTGGTATCTATCTATCTGTCTGTTTATCTATCTGTTTATCTATCTGTCTATCTATCTATCTATCTATCTATCTATCTATCTATCTATCTATCTATCTATCTATCTATCTATCTATCTATCTATCTATCTATCTATCTATCTATCTATCTATCTATCCATCAATCAGCCTGCCTGCTTCATGCCTATTAATTAGGTATATGGGTTAGTACCCTTGATTATTTTTTATATATATATATATATATATATATATATATATATATATATATATATATATATATATATATATATATATATATATATATGCAACTTTCAATTTGAAGTAAAGCCATGAATTCTAAATTCCATAAGTCATCATTTTCTTGGTATAGTATTTATTAACCTTGTGTTCCTCGATGATCTTAAATCTCTAATTTTATCCAAAGAATAATTCATTCCAGAAATATTCAATGAAGAGAAGTGTAAATCGTGAGAAAACATACAACAAAACATGAAAGGAAACAGAAAAGAAAAAAATGGAAATAGAGAAACAAAAAACAAATAATAAGTAAGGATATATCATGTCAGTTCCTAAATCATAGTGCACACATAGGTTCCATATAAGGTCACCCGTCTTTGTAGCTCAAAATGGTGCAACACTTTATCCTGATAAGTATCAAGCCAATATTATAAGAAAATGGTGCGTATGTGCTGGTGTACATACAAAAGGCCATCACAGTATATATGTGTAAAATTATCGTGTAATCCCTGTCATTGGGCTGAAGAATAGTTTCAATATATTTAGCAGTATCAGAAATGAGGGCACCAGTGACACTCAGGTAAGGAAACGTAGGACAAAATACAAAGTATTCATATAGTATGAGACTCAAAGAGTTTGCAAGGCTATGCCTACCGAAGAAATATTATGGATGAGGGTCTTCATGGCCTGGCTACGAATAGAATTGAAATGCCTAAAATATTTGTTTCATTTATTATTAATTTCTAATGCCATGTGAAGAAGAGTTAAAGTCCAGAATCTAGGGTCACTCAGTGACCTGTTACAGATACCGAAAAAAGCAGATGATCCTATTTTATAGGTGATCTGCAGGAAGAAGATTGAGTATCAGGCGCAAGTATGGGCACCCAATATGAACAAGAGATGTATGAAACCTTATGACGGACTTGCCTGTCTGCCTGCCATTTCCTTCTGCACACCTGGTTGAAAATAATGAATTTTCACTTTTCAACTGGGACAGGAAACGATAAGGAACCAATACACAAAATTAGAAGTTGCTCCTGTTGCACGGATTCTGTTTTGGAAACAGGACTATGCCTAGGATCAGAGAACATCAGTATGTAGGGACTAAGTCACCATACAACGTCAGTACCGATAGACTAGAATACTGACTAGCTCATAGTGTCTTACCTGCCCTCCTAACCTTCCCAGAGTAACAGGTAAGTTGGCACCCCAGAACACAACACTCTAGTCCAATCAGGGAACAGCAGAAATAGGTGTTCACCTTTTGTTCTTTCACTCATACATGTCCATAATATGCAACTGAAAGACACAAAGAAAGTTTACAGTATTTATTGTAACTCTTGTGCTCTATCATGAAGCAATTGTGCTGCAGTTAGAAAACATATGCAACTTAGTAACATGATCAGCATTAGACTGTACACAATGAAAAGCCCTACCATGGTACATGATATATTTGCCTAAGCCTAACCTCATTACTTGAGCAGAATGATATATCACAGATCTCTCAGATTATAGTTGGGCCCCGTACCTGGCATTTGCCGTTAGCTGGTCTGCATCTCAGATTGTGCAAGGCTGGCATGCTCGTCCTGGTGTCTTTTCTCTGCAAGAAATGATCCTCTCTTTTTTCAAAATGGCAAGTCTCGGCTTATATGATAAGAAATACCAAATGCCATGTTAGAAAGCAGCAGCTGGGTCTCCATGTTATGTCTATGTGTTAGGTGTGTTAGTGACCGACCACAGAGAAAAACAGGGCACAGTGTTGTTCGACCTTGTATGAAATGTTCAGGCACAATTCCAGCAGAAGAGCTGAATAACAAAAAACATGTGCAGCCTATTTGTAAAATAATAATGTGGCACAAAAACAAACGTGTGACTTTGTAACATGTGCAAAGCAAAAGCGGCCTACAATCCAATAGGGAATTTAGGACTCTCCCAAAACTAGTTGAACAGACAATGGAGGCATAATTTATAATTGAGTATAATTTACCTGATTCATGTATGGGAGTGAGACGTGTGTGTTACGTATGCTTTTAATTGGTTCACAAAAGACTGTAAAGAACCCATTGTTACCTTTCCCAATGTCTTCATGAGTTGGCATCTGATGCCTTATAAACTAACCTTAAAATAAACCAGGTTGAGCACGCAGATTTTGGTTGGCAGGGGGAGGAGATGGCAGCCATGCCCACCATGGTGTCAAAAAAAGGCAAAAAAATTGTGAAACATTATGGGATAGTGTTATTCATTATTTTGTCAATTTTACAAATGCTAACACAGCTTGGGCAAAGATTTCACCCAAATAGTACCAGTTTAATAGTATGTACCCAAATACAGCCATAAAGTAAAATAAATGTGGCCTGTTAACCTTTTAGAAGATCCTTCCACTGCACTGCAGCACCTGTCACTGCATTTTCAGTAGCGTTTGAGCTAGCAATATTTTTTATCGTCAAAATATTCGGATTATGCAGCAGATTATGGATTATGTGGCGAATGCTACAGATCCATGTCCGTGCAAAAAATGCTCGGCCGCAAAAATGCATAATTTGAGTGGCCCTGATTATGAACACGCAGCCTGAGGAAGGTGACTGCAGTGAGACATGTGTCACCAAGAGCCGCTATGATTTGGGTAATTTATAAAGGAGAGAACAGTGAGCACAAAACTGAGCTTGTTACTCCCCAGCTACAGCATGGAAATGGTGTTTTCCACAGGGACACACGTTTACCCTGATGTGTACCAGTGTATATCGAATGTGGTGACGGCATTAGAAAACATTTCACTGGCTCTTCAAGTCAAAACAAGAATTTGCAATGCGATAGGTCTTGCATTTGCTAGAGTTTAAGCTATTAGCATTGTAAATGACAATGCCGTTTATTTATGTTTTAAAAACCAAAACATAAATAAAAGGCATTGTCATTTACAATGCTAATAGCTTAAACTTGCGTAAATGAGAGGCCTATTGCATTGCAAATGCTTGTTTATCAGGTCACTACTTTGTGTGATGGGACAGTTAATGTTCCATTCGTCAGTGATTTATGTGCAGAATGCGAATAACAGTTGTTTCATTTACAGAATGCTTTTCTTTTTTATTTATCTTTTATTACCAAATCAACAATAAGTTCTCATCAGTTATTACAATTGTCTTTGGTATATGATGAGCATCTGAGTGACATAACATCTGTCTCCACTTACAATATACACTAATATCTCGTCAAAATAGAAATATAACAAACTGTGTAACATATCACATTACAGTAGAAGCTCCACAACGCCATTTGCGTAGTTATGTCCCCTCCAATATTTCCCAAGGTGGCAAAACAATACTCACAAACTGGTGCGACTTAAACTCTAGAGCGCTCAACAAGATGAGCCGGACGAAGGGGGACGGGCATAATACCTCCATGACACACAATGCCCTGCCCGACTTGTCAGTGCTCAGACCACATGAGCTAACCAACCCCTGTGGGAACAATCCCTGAGCTAGAGTGGGGTGGAAAGGCATTGGTCAGGGTAGCAATATACGCCTTGTACGGGCCCCAGATATCTTTAGGGCGCGCTATGGTGGGAAGCAGGCTAGAATAGATCTCGCTGTTTGTGCTGCAGAACGCCAAACTATTAAGCCAGCCATGTGTCGTAGGAACAGCCCCACCACCCCAGTGCAATGCTATCTCTCGTTTTGCCAGAAGGAAACCCAGGGATGCCAGCCTCCGGACTGCTTTAGGAAAGTTGACCGTATAACCCAACAATGCCACCTCCAGAATAGGAACCAAAGTAAGCCCAAGAATATCCCCCAGTATTTTGGGTATCTGTTCCCAGTACGTATGTATGCGTAAGCATGTCCAAGTCATGTGGGCGAAATCAGCGTGAGGGGCACCGCATTTCCAGCATATGTGGGGCCTTTCAGGGTCAATTTTATGCAGTTTTGCAGGTGTCATGTAGCTTCTACGGAGAAACTTATTGTTGGAAAACGAGGCAGCATCTGTGAGGCCTGCATAAATAACATGACTACATTTGTCCTTCACTTGGAACCAAACACCCACTTGTAGCGCCTGACTCTCAGAGGGTAGCGTTGCAGAGCAGTCTCAGGCTTACTCAAAGGAGGTGGTGTGGGCTAGTAATCGCCATTTGCAGGTGCACAAAAATAACACTCAATAATTGATTGTCCAGTCTGTACTTTGCTTTATAAAAGTAAGAGTACATTTATTAAACACACACACTACTCAATACTATGCACCAATTTACAAATATACATAAGCTGTTGGAATTACTTTGTGACATTGCATAACATCTCCACCCCTCCCGCAAAGGGGGGGTGGGGTCTAGTACCATCACTCCCATGTATGCACATCAACTTGCCCCCAATGCAGATAGTTGAACATAACCTGGAGCGAGGGCCCTGCGCACTGGCACCATCCCAGTGGCGACCCACCCCATTACCTCAACAAGCATTAAAAAGGGGTAAACCTGCCTTGGTGACACATGACCCTGACTGAGCATCTCCTACTGACCATAAAGTATGCACCCCTATATCTTAAGGGCTAGCAGTCTGGGGTCTTCACCTAAGCACAGCAGCAAGAATCCATGTTTACGCACACTTTAGAATGACAGTACTCATCACCTTGGTTGATCATTTGAATGCATTGCAATTACAGCCCCTAAAGGCATCACAGATGAAATCACAGGATTGTGCATATACAGCCAGACACCCTAGCAGGACTGTCTGGCAACATAGCCCCACTTGGCTTATGACATCTCCTTACACATGTGACTTACAGTCCCTTCAAAAGAAGTACTCCTGGCAACTACACTTCTCCTGCAGTGCGCCTCTTCACTTTAAAAGGAATCACAGGTAAAAGCATGGGATTACGTAAATACAGCCAGACCCCCTAGCAGGAAGGTCCAGCAACATAACTCCATTTAGCTTAACATCACTTTACACAGGTACTTCACTTTACACATGTGACTTTCAGTCCACCTAAAAAGAAATAACCAATAGTAAATGCATCTCGGTGCAATTACACCACTTCACCTCCAGGGGATACCATTCTCCAGACATCCCTAACTCAGCCCTTCACTCCATGATGCACTTCATAGTACACCCTCAGCTGTAGAACATAAGTTCCAGCCTAGAAGGTGTTAAAGGCTGGCTGAGCCCTTGAGGGGTTATTCTTTCAGATGCCCCGTGAAACTTATGGGTGGACTGTTCTTCTTTATGCTGGGGGAGGCTGCGGTGCTCCTGCAGCCCCCCTGCACCCCTTTTCACACATGAGGGTGACCTCCTCCTCTGGGGGCCACCAGGCACCAAAACGGCAGTTTTCTTCGTGCTGGGGGGGGGGGGGGGAGAATGCGCTTCTCCAGCAGCACCCCCAGCACCTTTTCACAAGTGAGGGTGACCCCCCTCCTCTGGGGGCCACAAAGCACCAAAACGGCAGATTTCCAAATGCCTGGCGAGGCATTATGGGGCGCTTCATGCTCCTCTTTACCAGCCCCAGCCACTGGGAACACTCTCCTCCGCCCTCGGGGTCTCTGATTCAGCAGGGTGCTGTCTTCACTGGCTCCCTGCGCCAGCCTTTCACCTGGCTCTCCTCCGTGGCCTCTCTTCTCCCTGCGCAGAGGCTACTGCTCCTGCGCACCAGTCCTGGGCTCTTCTTCTGGTGCTGTTAGGGTCCTGGGGGCAGTCGGGGGTCTCTTCTTTTAACTACCCATTGCGCCAGGCTCCAGCACCTTCAGCCTCAGCAGACCACACCCCAGAGAGAGCTTCTCTTCCTGTGCAAATACTTTTTAAAACTTGAGTAGGAGGCTGGCAGGAAGTCCCTGTTGGTCCTATCAAACAGCGACACATCACTTTCCTGCCCCTGCTCCCTCCTTCTTGTCCAGCCTCTGGGTTTGTTAAAAATGCCATCGTCCAGTGTCTCTGGCCACATGGCCTCTGAAACCCAACTCCTTCCCTCCTTGGTGCAGCCTGGTGCCTGGCACCTAGTGATGGATGAGTCTGTAGCCCCACTCATCATCTCTTCATGGAGAGGAGGCCCTCGCTTGTGGAAGAAAGGTGATCAATCCATCCAGCTGAGGTCAGCCCACAGCCTGGGTCTGGTCATGGCTGGCTCAGAGAAATATGACAGTTCTGGATGACCCTAAAGCAGTACAAATATGACTTTGGACTCTGCAGAATACTTATTTTCACATTCGCTACATTGGACTTAAGTGTGTGTCTGGAATCTGTAGGCCTAACGGAAGTTAATCTAGCCATGGGCCCCACATCCCCATAGGGGAATAATGAAGTGAAAACACAGTAAAACACACTGACTTTCCCTGGCATGTTTCTTTTCAGTGTATAAATCCTATTCCATGTCACCACCCAATACTGCATAAGTCCTGCCACACCATTCACTTTGTAGCTGCTCCTGGACTGCGCACACTAGGAATCTCCCCTGCGCAGCCTGTACACGTGTGCACACGCATGTACACATGTGTCTGCATGTAACCAACCCGGTGTCCCTTACTCCAGCTGCTGCGCAGTGGCCTGGTCAAGCCAGGGGAACACCAGTAAAATCCCCATGAAGTCTCTTACATCCTGAGTTCACTGTGGGTGAGTCCCAACTTATGAGGCTCCCCCACATTAAAAGCTCAACAATTAGGTGCTCAAAAAGCGAAAAATCCGGGCGGCCCATAGTGTCAGAACCACCTTCTAACACTTATAATGTAAGAGCTTATGGCGACTATTTAATGACACGCTTTTGGTGACCTTGCAGCAGGCGAACCACTGGTCATCCGAGATAGGATGTCCCAGGTCGGACTCCCACTCCAAACGAAGCCTTTCATCCACACTGGGAACTTTTGCTATACACAGTTTGGAGATTATATGTGTAACTGTTTCCTTCTCAATGAGGAGAGTCAGTGGCTCGAATGAGGCTGGCTTCAAAGGGAATCATTTCACCCATCTCTGTTATGATGCTTGTCATGTCATTTGATGGTCGGTCTTTGATTCGCATGTTATTATTCTATTTCATAGGATACAGTGCTTAGTTTCTTCCAGTGTTTGCTGTTACTCTGTACCAGGACCTATCTATGATTGTCTACCCCATGATCTTGTTTATTTATTTTTTATATGAGCACGATAGCAGCGTGTTTAACAATTCTCTATGCAATAAAAATTAATATCACCAGTATCCAAGCACTGGTCATCCGAGATAGGATGTCCCAGGTCGGACTCCCACTCCAAACGAAGCCTATCATCCACACTGGGAACTTTTGCTATACACAGTTTGGAGATTATATGTGTAACTGTTTCCTTCTCAATGAGGAGAGTCAGTGGCTCGAATGAGGCTGGCTTCAAAGGGAATCCCACTATCGCAGACCTTGCTGTTGAATAAAGTCTACTGAGGACAAATTTATCCATGAATGTAGCGTCCTGGAAGCGTGCCTCCTCCGAGATTGAGAATATGTGCCCGCCAGGGTACAAATCGCATATTTTAGCAATTTCAAACGTAGTCAATGTGCGTTGCACGAGTTTCTCGCCTGTTATGGGAAGCCAACGAGCATTTGGCAAAGGAAGAGCCGAGGAATATAAAATTGATTTGCCCGTGTAACGCAGGAGCCTACTCCATGCCCAGCTAGTGGTCGAGACCGTTTGTATGTCGACCGGACTCCTGGGTTCGCCTTTAGGCAAGATCGCTGTCAAGCGGTCAGGAAGAACAAAGTCAGCTTCCGGATGCAGAAATGGGATCCGTGCGTCAGGGTGGTACCAAGCAAAGGCATAGGCACACTGTGCGACCAGGTAATATAGATAAAAATCCGGCACTCCAAATCCGCCTCTGTCGTACGGGAGAGTGAGTATCTTCCAACGGACTCGAGGCTGTTTACCGCCCCATACCAATCTGACAAGATGGGATCGCAATGTGGCAAAGAAACTCTGAGTGAGTGGTATGGGGATGTTGTTAAAAAAATATAGAAATTTGGGGAGAATCATCATCTTAATGCCAGCGATTCTGCCTGCCATGGATAAAGGGAGACGTAGCCATTTCTCAATTTGCGACTCCAATTTCGCAAACGCACATCCATAATTAAGTCGTATAATCTGATCTTGATTCAGGTGTATGTGGATACCCAAATATTTGACAGTGTCTGAGCACCACTCCAATAGAAACTCGCATTGCCAAGGGGAAGTGCTGCTGGTTAAGGGAAAAATAATTGACTTGTGCCAATTAATTCCCAGCCCAGAGTGCCGACCAAAGCGGACTATTTCCCGTATGAGGGCTGTTTCATTTACAGAATTCACGTAAAGCTTTAATATTTAATAAATGTAATAACTGTAAGGTTAAAGTACTTGCCTAGTAATCATCACTTCCAGTCCAGAAAAAGAAGTAGACTGCTGCTTTCAGTTTGAGGGGACTTAGTTGTGCCTAACTGGAGCACAATTCCTTTAACTACCTTGATGGTTCCCACCCCTGGAACAATGCTGGGCCTGACATAATGGTGATAAATCTTTACATATTATGGGATCCATGTTTTCATTTCACCCATCTCTGTTATGATGCTTGTCATGTCATTTGATGGTCGGTCTTTGATTCGCATGTTATTATTCTATTTCATAGGATACAGTGCTTAGTTTCTTCCAGTGTTTGCTGTTACTCTGTACCAGGACCTATCTATGATTGTCTACCCCATGATCTTGTTTGTTTATTTTTTATATGAGCACGATAGCAGCGTGTTTATCAATTCTCTATGCAATAAAAATTAATATCACCAGTATCCAAGCCATTCTTACAGTCTAAGGTGGCTTGGGAGAGTCCACATTTTCACACGTTTGGAAGTGTGACGGTTAGTAGTTGGGTTGGTACTGTCATTGGCAGCGCAGGCGGAGGCAGTGGGTGGTTCAGGCTGCAGTGGCCTTCTGAGAAATGCCACGAGCCCTGGCGCTTACTTTATCTCAAATTAGGAACTGCGTAATACAAGGGCATGGTGCAGAATCTTGCCATGAGTTGCAATAGTACATGTGAGGCATTGATAAAGATAACACACTTCCGTTTGAGGACCAATCATGCTTTTAGAATTTAAAGTTGGAAATTCTTGTCTTTAATTTCTGGATTTTTTATGAACGCGATAAGCATTCTTTTTAGCAAAACAAAAATATGTATGTGAAACAAAAAATGGGTGTTTTTTTAATAAACTGACCAGCTGATGTTTGAATACAAGCTAATTGCATTTCCAAATATATATTTTAGGCTGATACTTGAGTGATATTCATAACTCCGGTCAGAGATCATTGTCTGTAATATCTGTGTGAGCTTACTGCTCTCTGAACCTGCAAGGTCTCTATAACGTATAGTCCTACAAAAACTGTCAAGCTTTTTTTTTGTACTTTGTGACACTAAGATATGCATTTTTAATTTTCTTCCCTACCCCTTCCAAGGAGAGTATCAGATATAATATATGACCGAGAATCTCGATGGAAGGCGCAAGATGTACAAATAAACGCCAAGTGAAATACATAAGAGAAGGTACTTACTATGATAACTGATATGTTATGTGGAATAGCATTTCCGGAACTGCCTGTATTCTCTATGGCTTTTTCGATATTTTTAGAGAAATTGTCCTGAAAAAACTTCTCTTATGGTGCATCAGCTATTATGACTCATGAGGTGGGAGGGTCACGCTTCAGTGATTTGAAGGCACACAAGTGGAAAATTCAATGGAGGCCCTGCAGAATTTTGGGGATTTTAATAAAGTAAGTGGGAATGTGGCTTTTTCGTGCTCCGTTTGGTTCTATATTTTCCCTAACTCTCTGATGGATTGTCGGGTTCAGTCACTTTGGTCTCTCGCTTGGTGCAGTTCCAATCAGTCATTTAGGCCTTATTACTTTCTACATTCACCTGCGACCGCTGACTTATGGCATATTGGGGAGAACCACTGTTATTTCTGAGAATCTTCGGCCCACATCTGTCCATGAGCATCTGGATTTCGGGTGCTTTAGAAGCTCACTTCCAGTCCATAAAGGGCCTCGTGATTAACCATAATGCACCAGCACAGGTTCACTTTTGCATCACCATTCCTAAATTACAGAGAGTGATGCTGGTGCAATTTTGCACCAACGTATGCAATGCCTAAGAAGTGCAATAACTAAGAAATATTTTCACCAATTGTACCAGTTGATTGTCCAAATATTTTTGCAAACCTGCACCGCAATCTATATGAACCGGATTGGCACTTGAGGTAAAGGGGCCAGTAGCCATGAGAGGATACAAATGATGACATGGCCGTAATAAGGAGGGACTAACAAGCCTATAAACGAATCCGAAGGCAGCATTTACCAAAGACAAAGACACAAGCCAATGAAAAATATTGGCGGGGCTTCCCTCACGTACTGAACTACAGCAGATCTTCACCAGAGCAGCGCTTGCGTGCTTACTCTAAGATCGACCTAAATAAAACTTCTTAACTAGAAAAACTAATACAAGGAACAGATTCCCTTGTGCAATGTAGATTAGAAATGATGTCTGACTTAAAGCCATAGATTTGTTTTCACATTAAGGTGTACGAAACATTCTCGAGCATAGACCATCAAGGGGGCAAGCAAAAACAACTTTGTTTACACTGTTAACCAACAATACAATGGAACTACAGAAAACACAATATGCATATTAAAGTTACAAAATCTTCTATCAAACTAACCATGTGAATAATAGCAGATCTAAGTTAATGAGGGTTGATACAAGGCCTCTTCTTACAACCGAGGTCTCTATGGCCTCACCAAGACAACAAAAGCCTGAGCAAGGTATTAGTAGCTTGTTCGCAGTATAAAAATGCTTTTAATTAAAAACTGTTGTATTGTTGTATGCATGTCTTTTATTAATGAGACAAGATTTGAGACAAAATGCATGCCTTAGACGACTAACTGGAAAAACAATACAAAACATCTGCCGGAGATGTTAAATTTTCAAAGAATGCTGCCTCACCAGAAAGATGGCTATGACAATAGAGTAACTTATGTTCTGGGTCACCTAGAGCACTCCACCTTCAACTTGTTCTGTGCTTTCACTCGAAGGACACAAAACCATCCTCTGTGAAATGATTTGCATCAGTATAAGCTCACCCCTCCTTGACCACATGCTTTGAAAACACTGAGTTCACCAGGCTCTCTATATCATTAGGCCAACTAACCATAGCACAGCTAAACCAGGGGGATAAAAAAAACTGGGGTGTGTGTTTCTCTCAAAGGGGCGTGGCCGATATAATTAAGGGCGTGGCTTAAAACATTTATGCTAAAAATCTGTGCTCAGCATAATGTGCCGCCCGAGTGTTATTTTGCTGCTTTTGTTATTGCCTCCACATTTATAATACAACAAGTAACATTACACCTACAATAAGCCAGGACTATTGGCTCTGTCAAAGGTTGTTAGTTACATAACATAAATATCTCAAAAAAATGAGCGGGCCCCTTTATCACCAAAGGAGTAGGGCACCAAATAGACTTCTTTACTTTCTGTAGTTCCCTCAGTTTTATTCTGTAATTCTTGATTTGAATCTTGTTGGGAATGCAAAGCCGCATGCGGAGTGAAAACGCCTCCGTAACCAGGAATTCCTGGTTACGGAGGCATTTTCACCCCTTATGTGGCTTTGCATTCCCGACAAGATTCAAAATCAAGAACTACAGAATAAAACTGAGGGAACTACAGAAAGTAAAGAAGTTCTTAAAAAGTCAGATACTCTGCATTGAAAGACATAGGAAGTGGCTCTATGTGTGAGCCCAGGAATTCACTGTAAAGAGGTACTTATTAATCTTCTCTTCCAACCGTGGGGTGCAAGAAGTATAAAGGTTGGAGAAGTATCCTCTAATACGATAGGGATGTCCAACTAAGAGGGAGACTGCTGTATCCCCGGTGGCGTGTTTGTAAGGATATTCCTACAATTTTAATTGGACAAATACCGTGGATTCTTAAAAGATCCGCAGTGTGATTTGGGAGATATCAGCTCTTGTCCTGAAAAAGATGGTGTCTAAGCCGATATACCCACCGAAATGCGTCAATGCTCTTTTGTTTAAAGGCATGCTTTAGACCATGGTGACATTTGTCGTTAATTTTTGTACACAAAAAATCTAGTGACAAATGATTTTGGTCTGCTGTATTTGTCTTTTTACATGATAAGAAACACATTTTCTTACAGGTTCTCCCAGTAATGTACTGATTATAATCTGTATTAATTGTCATAATTGTTTTTTTTTTATTTAATTCACAATGGAAAACATTTTCTATGTGTGACCACATGTTTGGTTATTTTTAAAACATTTTTTTATTTTTCTAGCACTTGGCCTTTGATGGTGGTGGTGTTATTTCTGGTGATATGGTTTTATGTTTGAATGTATATAGTTTGGTAAATTACAGTAGCCCAAAGGGGATTTTCTCTTGACATAAGATAAATATACTACATGCATACGTGCAACTATGACTTCCTTGTATATATTATTGAAAATGCTTTAGTTCTTGCACGAGAGGTTGTGGCTTAATGGCTAGAGCTGCCAACTTTGGAGCTGAAGAAGCAGGTTTGTGTCCCACTGCCGGCTCAACATCCTGTTGATGCTCATGTAAAGCACTTCAAGTTTTGCATTATAGAACTGCAAAAAAATACAAGTTACATCAAAAACAGTGAAGTGTTGCTGAGTTAAGAAATGTTTCAATTCTGAGAGTGAGGACGAAAATGGAGAGCCCGACAGGGACCCATCTCGGCACCTGCTTTTAAAGCCCTAGCTATAACGAACCATAAACTATACCACACCACAAACATAACATGAGTTTTGGTAATTTTTTGCAGTCTGGCACAGTTGGATAAGCCCTTTTAAAGAGCCACTATGATGGCGTTCTTTTCCTTTTTATCCAATCATGGCCAACAGATCAAAAAAACTGCCCAAACACTGCTCCTTTCAGGTCGGACATTCTGCAGTATCGGACTTTCAGAAGGGCAAGTCCATAACATACATATAAAAGTTAGCTTGGCAACCAAACCAGTATTAATACTAGAATATTATTCACATAAAGATGCAACTTTATCAGTCAGAGATAGGGCCACTGGAATTATGAGATTATGCAATAACTGCATTTTGTGCATGACTATCAATTTGCCACACTTGCTACATCATATCCAACATCCGCTCAATAATCTGAAGATTTTATAAAAAAACATTGCTTCTAGCTCAAACAGATCAAAATAACTTAAACCATCAAACAGAAATAACAATATTCACCACTGGATGTTACTCTGATGATGGCAAATCTTTTTGTTAAATTCCTATGAAGATCTACTGGTCATGGGAATACTAGCGACAATGGTTTTCCATCGTTACTTTTATGGCACAACCTTGGTGTTACTCAGATATTTGTGGTATGCTAAGGGTGACTTGGTGGAGTCTGTGCTTTCTTAGTATGACATGTTCTATAAAATGAGGTGTGTACATTTATTGTTGAATCCTGACCCTCACAGTAAGGTTTTCTATCTCCATTATTTATTTATTTAAAGGGTTTTATATAGCGCTGGCTAGACCCGAAGGTATCAGAGCGCTTTACATAAGGTTCCACATAATTGCAAACTTACATCAGTTACAAGTTACCAAAGATATTAATAAAAACTTTTAAGGAGCCAGGAAGAAAAGGAAAACGGAGTGAGGAAGGGAAAGGTGGGGAAGGGGAAAAAGGGGTAGGGTATAGATACGACGGAGAGACGAAGGGAAAGCCTGCCCAAGGTCCAGCTGGGTAGGTAACGCCCGAGGGGGAATCCGCAGCCCATCTCCTTTTCAGCTATCAGGTAGCTCCATCGGGCATTGGTCAAATTGCTAGGTCTCAACAGAAAACATTAAAGGGATAGAAGACGGGAAGAAGGGAGCGTAGAGGGGAAAGGGGGTAGGGTGAAGGGGAAGGAGGGGGATACGACAGAGAGACACAGAAAAGTCTACCCAAAGTCCGGCTGGGTAGGTGATGGCCGAGGGGGAATACACAGCCCATCTCCTCTTCAACTAACAGGTAGCTCCACTGGGCCTCGGTCAAATAGCAGGGTCTCCACGGTTGAGGAAAAGTTCAAAGAGTACAAGTCCTGGAGGGAGTGCAGGATCAAGGACAGCTGAGGGATGTGATTAATTGATCCATTAGAATGTACCCCCTTCCTGTGTTTGGCATAATTGCTATATAGGTACAGGTCTTGAAGAAGGTGGTTAAGAAATCTCTATTCCCACCGAAAGGTGCATTGGCGGAGGTTGTAGGAGTCCCCCGATTTGGATGCAACATTGGACATTTTGAAGCAGTTATCCCCATGCTGGATTGTCAATGAAATTCCGGCAATTTGGGTTATGTTTGTTTTGAGCAAGCATAAGAGGAGGTGACCTGTATGAATGAGGGTCAGTGAGAATGAGGTGGTTGTTGATTTATTCTGTATTTATGATAGCGGTTGTGTTATCTAAATGACCCAGTTTTTGGGTGCATAGATAAGTGCAGTTGGATTGTTTTTAAAGCACACTTTATAAAAAGAACGTCTTTGGAAAATAATTTATATATAAAAACTATAAAATGGATGAAGGTGAAAAGGATTTATTAATAAGTAAATAAAATGCTATAGTTGGGTCAGTCCTCGTTGTGGATTGACTCCCTTCATTGAATAGATAGTTTAAGCAGGAATGTATATATTTGTTTGATGGTTTGTTTTTCCCATATTCCCAAACCTAAAATTATACTGCAAGTGTGCCCTTTTCAGCTAGAGATTCAAAAGTACCTAAAAACACTGCCATAAGGGTTGCTGTGCAGTGGCAGGCTTCTTAAACTTACCCAGTCACATTTCAGTTGCTAATTGCTGTATTTACATGCTAAACCGACACTAATGATATGAATCCTTTGCCAAGACCATGTTAACGTGTAAAAAGGACAAATTCTTTAAGGAATACTGCCACAAATTGTGCTGCATTGCACTGCATAATTTGTCTTTTCTGTGACATAATTTAGTCAGTCCTGCCACATAGTTTGATCCTCCATGCAGTGCTTAATTTGAGCAGGTGTTCGACAACGGCACTTAAATCTCAATAATGGCAAATATGACAGTAAACCACATGGCGGCCCTGTTTAGAGATTTTTAAGGTGAGCACCTCAACAGGGTTTAATAATTCAATATACATAAAAAAATTATAACACCACCAGCCCAGGCCATTTCCTTAGCCTTGGGTGGCCTGGGATAGTACACATTGTCACTCCTGTAAGAGTGTGATGGTTTGTAGTTATATTGGCACTGGTTTTGGCAGAGCTTTAGTGGCATTGGGTAGTCCAATCTGCAGTGCCTTTCTGAGAAGGGCCCTAGCACTTGTTTTTTTTTTTAACCAAAAAAGCACTGTCTTGCCCAGACACAATTCCAGTGATCAATGGTTAATGCCAATGACTTATGTACCATTATCACTTTAATGGAACTACCAGTCAATACATACCTAATATGCAAAACTCTTTAACTTCTATGAAAATGTCGAACTCTATACCTATTGATATTCTGCTTCCAAAAAAAATAGTAATGTTATGTAAATAATCCTTTTTTCTCTTGATCTAGAAAGTCTTTTTGATCTGGAGACTCCATACATGAAAACACTTCCCAGGCTTTTAGGTTCAAAACAAACAAAATATTCTACAAAACACATACCCTATACAGTGTAGCTGTAGCATTTTACCCATAAAGACGAGTGCTACAGCACAGCACACAGGGTAGTAAGCGCTGTATAGATGATACAACACGAAAAATATGTTCTGTTTTCTTTTTTTCCTGCTACATGGAAACTATTTTGCCCAAGGAGAATTCGCTTCACCGGCACCCCTAGAAAATAGATACGCTAGGGTATTTTTCACTTTCAATTTGCAAAGTTAGTCAAGCTTTTCTAAACCTAAATAGAGTTAAGCTAAAAAGAATGTGAAACCTAAAAAGATTCTGGAAATCGGACTACCCATTTTGACATAAATGTGGCAAAATATTCTGAATAAGACAAGTGACACAGGTGACACTTTAATGACTGAATAAAGGAACAACAGAACTCAAGCGGTAGGGCTTCAAGCACTAACGCACTAGGCGTTTACATATATCAAAAAGATTAAGTAATAAAGAAAAATGTGTAGTTTTTATGCTCACTTCTCGTGGTTTTACCGCTAAACAACCACACTAACAAATACTCAATCAAGGAGAAGGAACAACACAATTAAATGACAATAATATCTATATTAGAATTAAATCCTCAAAACGAAAAGAAGTCATTAGGCAGATAGTTCATGATTCAGATCCAATCTTCTTTATCGTTATTAGAGTGAAGTTTTCTTCATGAAAAGTCATTCGATTTTTTTCAAATGAAAGACTTGCAGCTTTCTTGCATAAATCAGATCATTCTTTGTTGCAATATTTAATTCAGTCAACACATTTCGTCTAAAAAGACGTCATCAGGGCTGAAATAATAGAAAAAACAAATATAACTATTCAATTGTAACTTCAAAAGAGAAACATAACCCTTATAAAAGTATAAAAGTATAATTCTGCCTATATCCATTCTAATATTGAGACAGTATCAGATGGAGGTACTATATTAAAAAAAATATAGTTTTGGATTATTTCCAATGTGTTCACCATCTTTACATGACGATTAGCTCGTTGCCTAAACACATTATCTATATTCATAACACCATAGATAAAGGCCTGTATCAAAAAGATAAAACATTCCTATACAGTTGACACAAATCCCAATTTCTATAAATTAAAACGGTATTATTCATCTTATCAAATGATGACTATAGAGTAAGTCTATCATTATGAGGTGTACAATGGTTTAAGAACCAGTAATCACTATTAAATTGAAACCAAATTAAGGTGAATCTCCTCATTAAAACAATCTAAGGCACCGCATGATTCAAAATATTAAGTGTACTAGTATTTTTAGAGGAGTTTCATCTAAGATGTAGGGGGAGAAAAAAGAAATCATGGCAAATCTTTAAGACTGTGGTCAAGTTAAACCAATATGGTTGCAGTTAAAGCTCTATTTTAAATGATGCTTACCTATTTAATATCCGTTAATTTTGCACGTATATATTTCAAACAGGTAATCTTATTCAAATCTTGTTATGGTATGAAGTTCTTGAAAATAAACATATGGAGTATTATAGTGATAATATTTATAAAATTTAAACCATTAATAAAAGTTATATGTTAACTTATAGCTAAGTTTTGGTGCAATTCCCAAATAGCTGAATACAGCTTGAAAAATCAATGCAAACCTAATTAAAAGTAACCCAAACAACATTAGCCACATTATACGAGGCAAAGTCGTCCCGTAAACCCCCATTTGTGCTAACACTCACCTCAGTGGTAGTAATTGACCATCGTCGACAGCGTGGTCCGATAAATCCCGCTGTGACCATTTGGTCTAAGCTAACGTCTTAAATACCTCCCATTATCCAATGCCTATTTAGATGCGAAATGTAGAATAGCCAATCGTAAAGTCGGTTATTCTATTCTCAATTTAAATAAACTGTTCCCTTGCTGGTCCGCTAAATATGTAGTAACCAACCGAAATAGTGATTATACTATTCCTCATTTAAATATCCTGTTACTTCCCTGATTAATACTATCTAATGTGTAAACCAGTAGCTGTGAAAGTCATTACTATTGGCAAGAAAACATATTCTTCCAAAAAGCCTCACACTCACTGGTTGTACTTTAAGCCAATGGTAGTCCTTAATACTAATCGGCATCAAAATTAAAGGCAGGCAACACATCATGCAATTAGCATGATCCAAATTAGTCCAACGGTTACCATGCCTAATTCAGTAAACCAAAGTCATCGACCTTGAGGGTTCGCATCTGCTATCAGGACGGAAAGGCGAGAGTACACAGACCCACCGTATTCCCTTTAATAAGATAAAAATAGGGTACAACATGAAAAAATATATTGTGGTTAAAAAAACTTTTTAGTTGGAAAAGTTAAATTAAAGATAAGGACATCTTTTTTTAAAAGATGTGTTTAAAGGAAGGAAGATTTCTAATTGGGAGGAGTCAATAAAAGAATACGTCTATTATTAACGTAGTAGTGAATATTAGTCCATAGATGCTTTTCATTACTATTGTGAACCTAGTTAGCACAGAGGAGAGACGCCCAGCCTAGCAACCCGAGTGATCCCAATTCCACGTGTTCAAACCTGCTATTGAGAAAAGCAGGCAAAAATTAAATAGTGCTGATTACGACATGACATAAATTTCTTATTGTATTGAATACAAACAATGAAAAGAACTTGTACCTCAGTTTATAAATTCATGACGGTGCCTAAGAATCGAAACACACAAATATAAAAGAAAACATTTTTGTAAAAATCATTTAACGAGAACAGTCTATTTTGAAAAAAAAATTTTAATTCTCTCAATAACAATGTACAATACAGTGTGATTTTAGTTAAACAATATCGTTCAATTAGCATGCTAAACCAAAATATTATTCCATTACATTTGGATGTTGTATAGATTTTTTATATAATAATTAACTGCTACTGTACAAATGAAAATTAAATCAATTTCCTATATTTCCATAAGAATAATTAGAATATATGCAGTTTCTCAATACATTATTGCCAACCTATGATCTCATGCAAAAACTACAAGTGTATTGTGTTTATTTTGTCATGATAATTAATGACAACTATAAAAAATAATGTAATTAATTGTCACTGTTGAGGCCAAGGATTGTGGCCCTACATCTACTAATCCATTTTGCCTCTTGCTGCTGCAGTTCTAGTTCCCAATCACCTCCTCTCATTTTAGGTGTAATTTTCTGTAAACCATGAAACTTGAAACTGCCACTTTGTTCGTGATCCTGCTATACATGTTGATACAAGGGTGAATTTGTATCTCGGTTTAATATGGCTCTTCTGTGTTCTTGTATTATAAGTTTCAAGGTGCGTTTAGTGCTTCCTAAATATATTTTAGTTCATGCACATATTAGAACATATATTACACCCGCACTATTGCAGTTGATGAATTCATGTATATGATAACTTTTCTTGGTGTTGTAACTAAATGTTTTAGTACGATTAATGCCTAAGTCACATATGTTACAATTCCCACATATGAAGAAACCTTTAGCTTGGCTTGTCAGTCAATTCGTACCTTCTGACCTAATAGGTTCCACATAGTTTCTAGTGACAACATTTCCAATAGTAGCACTTCTTCTATATGTCATTTTAGGTTTATCAGAGATGACACCGAGCAATCCCGATACTCCCTTCAATAAATTCCAATTCTCATTTAAGATCTTAAAAATCGGATTATGGTGTATATTGTATGTGGTAATAAATGCCACTCGATCAGTATTGTGATGTCTCTTTTTTTGAATCAATGTGTCTTCCCTTTTGACCTTTTCAACTCAATGTCTTGCCTGTACAAGGCTACTAATAGGGTAG
Organism: Triturus cristatus; assembly: GCF_964204655.1. Classification (NCBI taxonomy): domain Eukaryota; kingdom Metazoa; phylum Chordata; class Amphibia; order Caudata; family Salamandridae; genus Triturus; species Triturus cristatus. Next base: position 366,017,277 of record NC_140584.1, on the reverse strand, counting down.
CCTCTATTTTCCAATCTACATTGTAATGCATTTAATTCCAATTCAAATTCTATGTCTCTACTACAGTTTCTCCGAATACGAATCATTTCCCCATAGGGAATACCTTTCACTGCTGAGGCAGGGTGGGAGCTATCCGCTCTTAAGATAGAATTAGTTGCTGTTTTTTTTCTGAATAGTTGACTGTGAACCTGATTATTGTCTATCAACAGCTCAATATCTAAAAACTCTATTCTGTTCGAATGATGGCTCATTGTTAATGTTACATTAAAATCATTATTGTTCAAAAACTGGTGGTAGTCTCTCAATTCTGAGTCTGATCCTTTCCAGATGACCAGGATGTCATCAATAAAACGTCCCCAGAAAACTATTTGGTCTATCCATAAGGCCGCTCTTCTGCTCCAGGTATGCTCCCTCTCAAACTATCCCATGAAAAGGTTGGCATAAGAGGGAGCAAACCTGGAGCCCATAGACGTGCCTCTTATTTGTTGAAACCATTCTCCTTCAAAGATAAAAAAATTATTCTGTAGGATCAATGAACTCATATCAATCAACATTTTGGAGTGGTCTCTTAAACTCGCACATCTTTGTCCTAAATAGTAGTTTAACGCTTGCTGACCTTTTTGATTCGTGATGCATGTGTACACCCCTACGACATCAAAAGTCACACAACTTAAACTTTCATCCCAAACTAGATCTTGCAATTTATTAAGTACATCCATTGTGTCTCGTAAATATGCTGGTAAATTCGTAACTAAAGGTTTCAGAAACAAATCCACAAATTCTGAAAGATGTTTCGTCATACTCCCTATACCGGAGACAATAGGTCGACCAGGAGGATTTTGCATTGATTTATGTATCTTTGGTAAGATATAAATAAAGGGCGCAACAGGATTAACAACTTGCAGATATCTGAACTCTTTATCATCTAGCAACCCTTGCTCTTTCCATGAATTCAACCTTTCATTAATTAGGCTGCTAGCTTCTTTCAGTGGGTTAGTAGTAAGTTTGAGATAAGTTTCTGTATCATTCAATTGTCGTTTAATCTCATTACAATATTCTTGCCTATTCATTATAACAATATTGCCGCCCTTATCAGCCTCCCGAACTACTATATTGGTGTCATTTTTCAAACTGTTAATGGCCATCCATTCATCCTTACTTATGTTATTAACATGTCTACTCTTGTTCTGCCCAGATAGCACTTGATCTTCTAATTTGTGTAAGTCTGAAATAACATCATTAACAAATGCATCTATTGCTGCAAATTGTGTACCTTGGGGTGTGAATTTAGACTCTGATTGCAAACCACTAGAGCAAGAATAATCCACCGGAATGTTTAATAAGGAGATAATATCTTGTTCATTATAAGTATCTCCTTCTGTTATAGATAAAAGCATTTGTACATCTCTAATGTGTGCTAGGGAGGTTACTGACTGTACACTTTCCAAATTAACAGACTCAGATCTCTCATAAATTGAAAATAAACTTTTTAATTTTAATTTTCTGGCAAACTTAAACAAGTCAATTTCAATATCTGTAAAGTTACATTTTGAACTGGGGCAAAAAGATAAACACCTTTGTAACACAGAAATGTCATGAGCATTCAATGTTCTATTGGACAAATTAATAACTTTTAAATTCATATCCTCCCTCGTATCTTGTTTATCTAGCGTTCCAAGTTCTAATTTTTGGTTTTGTCCTGGCTGCGGGTACCAATTCTTATATTGTCGGTGCCTCCGCTTGCCCCTCCTGATTGATTTGCCCGATTGGCTATTTTTTGTTTCCCTCGTTTTATTCGCTGAATTTCCTCGGAAAAAGAAGAAGTATTCACTGGTTTGGATCCCAGTATACTGGGTTGACCCCCATCCTCAATGGATGAAATGCTTGAGCTACTAAAGTTAACTGAACTTAATTCATCTATTTTCTCTACACCCCCAGTGACTTTAGGTTTTAAAATTACTTAAGGTACGAATTTGGTTTCAATTTAATAGTGATTACTGGTTCTTAAACCACTGTAGACCTCAAAATGATAGACTTACTCTGTAGTCATCATTTGATAAGATAAATAATACCGTTTTAATGTATAGAAATTGGGATTTGTGTCAACTGTATAGGACTGTTTTATCTTTTTGATACAGGCCCTTCTCTATGGTGTTATGAATATAGATAGTGTGTTTAGGCAATGAACTAATCGTCATGTAAAGATGGTGAACACATTGGAAATAATCCCAAACTATATTTTTTGAAATATAGTACCTCCATCTGATACTGTCTCAATATTAGAATGGATATAGGCAGAGTTATACTTTTATATGGGTTATGTTTCTCTTTTGAAGTTACAATTGAATAGTTATATTTGTTTTTTCTATTAGTTCAGCCCTGATGACGTCTTTTTAGACAAAACGCGTTGGCTGAATTAAATATTGCAGCAAAGAATGATCTGATTTATGCAAGAAAGCTGCAAGTCTTTAATTTGAAAATATCTAATGACTTTTCATGAAGAAAACTTGACTCGAATTACAATAAAGAAGACTGGATCTGAATCATGAACTATCTGCCTAATGACTTCTTTTCGTTTTGAGGATTTAATTCTAATATAGATATTATTGTCATTTAATTGTGTGGTTCCTTCTCCTTGATTGAGAGACTGAATAAAGGACATCAACTAATCACTTTTAGCAAATTGTATGGTCTACCGCCATATTATAAGGACAACCATTGTTGACTTTAGGGCAAGTGCTCCAGAGGTACCAGAATAAGAAATTACAATGTCTGTGTACTTTGGATGAATACCTTTTATAGAACATTACTATGTATCATTGTCGTAAAAGGCGCTTGACCCCTTAAGGTCTCGTCTACACTTTCCCTCTATCAGTGCCCCCAATAAAAGCAGCCACTCCCACCCCATCCTTCAATGTTTCTCATGGCAAATGGGAACTGACAGACTTGTCTACTGTTCGGCATGCCAACTTGAGGATGCACAGACCGTGTGGAAAGATGGAATGCATTTTTCAGTGTCCACAAGTGGCAAGTGTCCAGAGTCAAACTGCAGAATATCAGGGAAAGGAAGGAAGGTGGCATTGTTTCTGTCTCCAGAAGAGGGCAGTTGTATCAGATGGACATAAAGCAACAATGCAGTACTTGGAGATGACAAGTGGTCTTCACAGTTGGTCCTTTGTCGTTTGCCAGGCTAGAGTGCTTCCCGCTTACTCCAAACTAGATCTCAAAACATTAATAACTGTATATATAGGTGCTCCGAGGTCATTGTCACCAGTTTGCAGCCAACTACCAAATTTGATTATGAATGCAAATCTACCTTCATGTGAACCCAGAATGTGGAAGATTTGTTTCCCAACCACAACTTAACACAATCCGGGCCAATTGCCAGAATTTGGTACCAGCTGTTGTTTCCGGATGCTCTGCCTATTACAATGGTGGTCTGCAGTATATTTCGATTATAATTTGCAGTTCAGTAATAATCATGTCCAAATCGGATGTCATCATATCATGAAGAAATTCAAAAGCTGTGACCACCTTAATTGGGCCCCCTGATACAAACTGCTTCTCTACTGATGCTACTTCGGGATCACTGGTCATCACCAACTATGTTTAAGGAACTCACTCACCTCAAACTTTTTTGGGTTACGGCTTGCTCAGAAAAGCAGAGTCTGAATGACTAGCTCTGACCTTGCCAACAATGCAGTACCATCAGTGCAACATCACAACCGAAAACCAAGCAACGAGCTTCAGGCTGCGCCTCTACAGCAGTCTTACACAGGTAGCTTTTCAGATAATGTTCGTACAAATTAAAAAAGGGGTCGTCGATTTAATGAAGTTCCTAGCTAATGTGCAGGGTTCCACATCGAGAGCATTAAAGGAGTCTCACTATCGCCTATTGCATCTGTGATTTTGAGGGGGAAAAAAATGACATTTTGACTTAGGAATATGGGGTTGTAATGTGATTCTTTTTTAGAAACGGCAACAAGGCAGCATGTAAACAATTATTGGGCATAGGGCTCAATTACGAAGCCTATGGAATCCCAAACACTGAAAAAACATACACCCCTCTACACACGTATATGTGGTGTGGCAGCAAATTGTATCAGCACGCAGATACCTGCGATCATCTCCTGCCAATCACAGTGCCTTTTCCATATGGCACCCTATTAAGACAAATACTCTGGACACTTACACAAATGTCATGCATTCCATTATAAGCACCTCACCCGCATAACCCCAATGTCTTCACTTCCATTTAAATTTTTTTTCCAACAGAAAAACAAAACGTCACAAATGGCATCTGACATCCTTCATCTGCATGGAACCCAAACACGATCCTTTCGAAAACATATAAACTCACGCCTCTCATGAAACACGGTGACGCATAACAAATCCCCAACATGGTGCACGATACATCACGCGCTCACCAGTTACACAAGGTGTGCTGCTGTCACATAGAATTTATTTCCCCCAAATCACTTTGCTAACCATTTAAATACGCTTCTGAAGTTGGAACTGCAGAGATAACGAGGTGAGGATCCGCAATTAGCTACTGCCTGTCAAATGTCACTCAAAACAAGCCCCCCGTGGCCCTGCTGTGCTGCGTACAACACTCCTACCTTTGCCGACAGTCATGGTGGGCAGCTTTCAGGATGTGCAAGCGGCAGTGTCGGTCAAACACAGCAAATGCCTGCCGAGTCAACCCCCTCCTCCTCGACTCCCTCCTCTAAAACAAGCAGTCGCGATTGTCCCTGCATCGAAAGTGAAAGCGCGCACAGCCTGCTGAATGTAAATAAAGCATGACGTCCTGCCCGAAGTAGGACAAACTTGATAAAGAAAATAGTACTTAGAACTCTTAAAATAACACATACCGTGTAAGAACCGAAGTAAAGGGGCCAGTAGCCATGGGACAGTACAAATGACGACACGGTGGTACTAAGGAGGGACTAACAAGCCTCTTTACCAATCAGAAGCCAGCATTTAGGAAGGACAAACACACAAGCCAATGAAAAATAAGGGGGTGAGTGGGGGGGCTTCTCTCCTGTACTGAACTACCACAGATCTTCTCTAGAGCAGCGCTTGTGCGCTGACTCTAGGATCAACCTAAAAAGACATCTATAATTTACTCTGTGATACAGACGGTATTGTAGCTGCCATCGCCTCTGGAGCAATTGCCTGATGCTCTCCCAAAAACGTTGGCCTTCTAAACTTAGCTGTGTTTTTATTACAGACATCAAGTAGAAATTCAGAAGAGCTGAATGTGCCCGTTTAGTTTAGATCAAAACCTACTATCTTGTGGAGATTAAAATTTATGAATAGATGTTTCAACTGTGAAAGTAGTTGCTGCTTTTTTATGGATTCCAGTTGGGCAATTATTAATTCTACACGAGGTGGCACGAGAGCCTCGAACTAAGTAAAAAAAAGTTTTTAAGGTAAGTGAAAACACAGCGGCTACAGCACCTGGCATCATCTAGGGCTCTCTCATCATTAATAAAGAAAAGCAAACGTTCATAAGCCTATTAGGTCTGGTTTGCAATTTAATCCTCAATACATCATTAACAAGGCCTGCTGCAGTGAAAAGCTAAACAAAAATGATTGCATTTCTGTATACAATGTATGCGTTAGATAAATAGTTTAATATGTGATGATTTACAGTGGATTCCATATTTATTTTCCATGATGTTATCCCTTTTTCCAAGAATTAGACTGGCATGCAATTCTTTGTAGGGTGAGAGTGTTTCACTTTGGTAAATTCGATTATAACGATGGAATGAGGGCCATTTATTAGAAGTGCAAGTTTGCAAATATGGATTTAAACACATTCATGCCTCTCCCTCACAATGATGGCGCTATTTGTGAACCAAGCGGCAAGTCGGGTGCCAAGTACCCTATGTGGCTCAGGCTGTTATTATAGACGGGTCATTTCTCAAGAAAAGATTTTGTACAGCGCCAAGTTGAACTGGTGTTTATCAAGGTGCTCTGCGACAGGATGATGCAAAAAAAGGAGGCACATGAAACAAATCAGTTGCTGCAGATCACACAAGTTGATCAATCAGGGAAGTTGGGGCCATGTGTCCTGGTTTGAAATTGTGCAACTTCTGACACTAGATGGGTATCACTTTAAATTCAAAGGTGAATGCTTTGCGGCGAGTTCTTTGAGATTCTACACTCTTAAATGAATGTATCCATTACATGTTAAATAAGATTGGCAATAGAAGCCTTACTGAATACAATTACAAACTTAACTCAAGTGAAGACAATGCATTGTATTTTTAATGATGGTAGCACCAGCTTCCCCTGACTTAAAGACACAACTTTTGGGAGAGGCCCAAGACCCCAGGAAAGGCTATTACACCTGTCAGCAAAACAACAGCAGTAAAGTACAGCGCTCAGCAGGAGACAGACTTTTGTGACAAAACTTGCACTGTGCATGCATTTTTAATTACCCCATTGGGCGATACTGAGGGCCTCTGGGGCTCCTGACAATACCCCCTTTTCAGTGCTTAATTTGGGCCAGTGGTTTCCAGTGCTCAACACCGGCACTTAATTGTCAACACCGGCACTTATGACACTCTGCCACATGGTTGTTCATTAATTCAATATACATTAAAAATGACTAATACCTTCCGCCCAAACCCTCCTTACCCCAGGGGCAGTGCGTGGTGCAAACTGCAGTGGCCTTATAATGAGGGCCCTGGCACTTATTACAAATTAAGTACTGCCGCTTTTGCAGAAAGTCCATGATGATGTAGTGCTAGGCAACGCCTCTCCCGTCAAAACATACAAATGAGATCAGGGAAGGGAGGGCGCAGTCCAGAGGTCCGGAATCTCCTTATTGACCCGTGTGTATCTCAGGGTACTGTCTCATCAAAACAGGTGGAGAGGGCAACAATTGTCAATAGGGCACTTAAGCAAAGGTTAGCCTGGGCAAATGAAATGCAATCAGAGGGTTTCTTATTTAGAGTGTCTTGTGGTGGCGCTGCGGGTGGGTGAAGGACTGAAGGGGACACGGAGGTCTGTTAACTGCTAGGCCCCAGTACAAAGATGTTATCTGATAATAACAGCCCCTTGATAAGCTGCGTCAGCCTCCCAGGAGAGTGCAGAGGTCATTTCCTCTGCCCCCCCTCCCCCCTCCACTCCTTCCACAGCCTGTACATGTTAGGCTGTGCATCTTGAAGTGCAAGAGAGCTGGTTCGTCTAAAGCAGTGATGCTCAAAGTATGGCCCGGGGGCGCTTGCGACCCTCTTGACCTTAACTTGTGGCCCCCCTGTTAAACAGCAGCACAAGCTGATGTTTAGTTGGTGAGCACTAGCATTTAGAAACAAGCATTAGAAATCCAATAGGTCTCGCACAGGCGCGCAACACCCATTGGCCTCACAGGGCTTCAGCCCCCCCCCCTCGTGTGTGGCAGCCCGGGATGAGACAGCTTCCCGGCGCACACACAGCCGCACCCGAGCACTTCACAGGTCTTTAAAAGACCATTTGCATGTTAATGAGGCCTCGCTGGTGTTTCACCCCTTCTAAGAGCCCCTGCAGCTCCACTCTGCCTATGGCTTAAAAGATTCAGCCCCCCCCCCGAAATTTTTTCTTAGCCCCCCCGAAATTTGGCTCTAGTTGCGCCTCTACTCTCGCATTTGCTTAAATTAGAGCTTTTGGCGTTGTAAATGGCGTTGTGAATGACAATGTCTTTTATCACATGCACACATTTGAAATGAAAGACAATGACGATTAACCCTTCGTGGTCAAGCTCTTCCCAAACTACAACGTTTAAAACGTGGCCTATTTGGGAAACGTCGTCTGTTACAGGAGAACAACCACCACGATCGCCCAGTGGGTTTGTGTGCCTGCTACAGAGGTGTGTTTGTAATTTGGAGAACAAATACAAATAAATACTGAGTTATATTTTAGTAATATTAATTTTGAGTTTATACAAATAAAGAAGTTCCCTTTTGTTTTTTGTGCATGTGGGGGTTGCTGTGATTGTAACTTCCTGGGATGTGTTGGCTGGTCTGTTTGGTAGGATTTCTGAGACAATAGATCTCTGTGGGTATGTTGGGTGTGTGTGATGGGGATTGCGTTCTGTGGATGTGTGAATTGCTGTGCGTGTCATGGTTGCTCTGCCTCTGGAGATTGGTGTGTGTGGTTGTGTTACACCAGGAAAAGAATAAATACATTTAGGCCGTTTACAGCATTAGCAGAAAAAAAGATATGACTTACCCGCATGACACGTTTACTATTCAGTCCAACTGTATTTATGGCTATGCCCCTATACATATTTTATTAATGTGCATTTTTACTTGAATGGCTTTATGAGTTCACTATTGTAAAGAGAAAGGCGGTTTTAAAGCATTCTTCCCTACGTGCTCTTGTGACATTTCCCCAGCCCTCCAAACGCCTCCTTTTAAACCATCACTCTCCTCCCCATCGTCATTGTCCGACATGATAAGAACACCTCTCCCAGATATCTGCTTATTTCATTAAAGGGTGGTGACGGACATGCAATTCAGATATAAATGGATGAACAATTCCAGTCCGAGATGCGCTTCAACTTTGACATGTATTGATATGATTGGGCATACAGTGGCAGGAACCCTTAAAATGAGAGGGCTCTTTTCCAGGGTGAAGTGGGGAGAATGCTAGAGCAACATAGCTTAGTGGGTTAGGGCTCATAGTTTACATAAGTGTAATTCATTCATCACGGGCATATATTCCAGTGCCTCACCTCAGGTTTTAATGTTTCATATGCTGATACAAAGTGTAGGTTGGTCGGAACTATCTCAGAGGCATGCATTCATAAAAACTAGATTTTGGAATAGTGGGGTGACTTAGCAGCATTGAAACAATTCCAGGTGGTGTTATTCAACTTTATTTTAGTCAATCTGGGAAGGATGACCATCTGAGTGGGCCCATAGGTCTTGATCCGTGCTACTTGCGTGCCCCTTAACTTTATATACCCACATCTTCGATGCAAATTCATGTTACACCAGATTGAGGAGATAAGAAAGTGCCTTAATATAAAAATGTTATTTCCGGCTCTATTGAAAGTGTGGCATAGGCTACCACCCATGAAGAAAAGCGTTCTGGGCATACAAATAATTGTTTGTTTTTCCATTGCGCTTTATACCAAGCTTGAGCTCGTGTGCGAATATGCACTAAATTCTGTTAACAATACAAACCGCAGTTCTGTCGCATCTAGGCTGTGCCCCATTTAATGGCACTCATTTCACCATATGCGAAGGATGGACTGCTGTCGCTGCCGTGCCAGGATTCGGACTCGTGATCTGCAAGTTTCAGAGGTGATAATTCAGTTGACAAAGCCCCTTACTCTTCATAAAGGTGCAAGGAAAAAAAACACCCTTTTAATTGATTGAAGGGCCACGCCATGAAGACAGAAAAGGAAACGATAGTTCTACGTAGTTTCGCGCCCCCAGCAATGACCAAGAAAAATGGGTAACAGAATACAATATGTACGTTGGGGTTCCATTGGGTAAGAGAACTGCTGTGCCAGCTTTCACTGGATGGGCCCATGAGCGGGAGAAGGGTTAGTGTTTCATCTACATGTAACTGTATAAGGAGATCTGAACTGCTTAACAGGACCCTGAGAGCAGGCAAACAGATCATGCAGCTACAAGCACTGTCCATGTATTTATCTTCCGTCTTCTGATAGCGGGTTTTAACGCTTTAGCTTCATTAACAAACTATGCGTGCTGTGGTAAGGATGGCCACCTCGAATAAAAAACATTAACATCACAAGAATCATCTATTTATCGAGCAGCACGCACCAGTGATAAATTCGTGGTCACAGATTCTTACTGCCTAGCTAATGTTCTCAAAGGACAGAGAACATGTGAAATTTGTGTTTGAGCTCAACGATTTATTTGAAATACAAAGACCACGTAAAACAGGTTTTATTTTAATCTGAATTAATTCGCACATGAGATAAACATACATAAAGTAAGCGATGACTGATGGGCTTGTATTTTGGTGTTTTACGGATTCATTCATCTCATTTTGCGAGTGGTCTATCCCATCATTGATCCTCAAAATATATTTATGAACATTTTATTTACTAATAATTTTCATTTATACAAAATTATAAGGAGATAAAATGGTGAATTAGAATTCACAGTCACACCGGATTCTTCTTCAGATATAAAAACTTAAAAAAGAATAACAACGAAATACATAAAAATCAGTAATTGGATAGTTGCCTGCTTTATTACTTCACATACATCTTCTTCAAAAACAAAACAACAAAAACGGCTTCCTTAAATCCAATTGTCCTAACAGACATTTTCTTAATGTGTGATGATGGTATATACACGGCGCATGAATGTGACTTAATGCATTTTGTTTTTGAGGCACCAAATAACTGCTTCGTACCATTTGTCCGAAGCTTGGGGTCTAAGGGACAGATGCTGCCTTAGAAGAAAACATCCTGCATCAGTAACTGGATTACAGGCTCGTGTTGCCTTAGTGCAAACAGAGTACCCGGGCAAAAGACAACAAACACGTTCAGCTTCTGAAACAGGTAAGCGTAAGAAGCTGAGGGTGAGAAAGGTGTTCACTTAGCATGCCCTCCAGAAGGGGGCGCAGTTAGTGTTTTTGCTGCTCCTGTGAGGAATGCCGGGAAACCAGTGCCCCGAGAAAGTCGTACTGGCTCCTGCGATTGGCGGTACAGGCAGGGTACAAAAAGATATCCCTGTGACAGATCGGGGCTATTCGGGGAAGCAGTTTAACATATCATCTGGAGACCTGCGTCTCGCCTCGTCTGCACACTGACTTTTCTCAAATGCTGCAGAACTCGGAAACCACGTCCACACTTCAGCGAGTGGCACTTACCGTCTGTGAGTTAATCACAAAATGTACAAGGAGCATAATAATCATTTTCAAAACTGAAGGTTCAAGAAATATTCTTGGGTGCTAATAACTGCAAAACGTGAGATGAACTAATTAGAAACAGATGGACCCCTAAAGCGTGCTCTGCAGAATTAAACCAGCGAGGAACTAATTTGAAACAGATAGCCCCCTAAAGATAAGAAATTGCTTCACGACAGCTGAAATGCAGACAATCCAGTCCGGATGGGCTGGACGAAAAGGGGAAAGGGCGGAAACCAAAAAGCCTCACTTTCAATGGGAGGCCACCGTTTTACATAAACGATGATGCCAGCCAATGAAAATGAGGGGCGGGGCTTCAAGTCCCCTCTGAAATATCCTCATCCACAATATCTCTCGCAGAGCGAGCAAGGCATGCGCTGCAATGCTAGGCGAGACCTAAAAAATGTTACATTAATGGGCAAGCATCTTTAACCTGCAAATAAATGCTTGCCTGTTTATATGATTTTTTTTTAGACCGCCTCACACACTCCCTGACCTACCCAGACCCCCTACCGTCACCATGCATCCGGCCCTGAGTGAGGCCCTCGGTCACACCACAGACCGTACTTCGAGGCCCCTGGGCAAATGTCTGCGAGTACCCATGGTCTAAAGGTAGTCAAATAATGCACCTCTTTCACAGGGCTTCACAACACCAGGCTCTGTGAAACCTCAGTCGCTCCAGAGTAGCCCACATGAAGGAGGGGATGGGCTGCGCTATGGAAGGGGGGGGTTGAGAAAGTGTCCTTCTGTCAGCACTACTAATGCCTGGAAATAGTGTTTTTAAGAGAACCTCGCTTTTTCTCCCACTCTCTGATGTCTTAGCCTGTCTCCCCTCAGTAGACACCTAGGCTACAGGGTGGGCAGGGGGAAGTGCAAGAATCCATACTGAGTTAAGAGGGTGGGAAGCATTCAGAAGCTACAGATCCGCTTGGCTCGGTTTGGGCTCAAGGATCCAAGAGGACCTCAAGCTGAGTCAGAGCCAGCCACTGAGCTCAAGCCTGGCTTGTGCCTTAAGTGGCTTGCACACATCGATCATAGACTATATACCAAGACCATGCTGGATCCGGCCACAGCATCGCTGTCAACATACTTCCCTCTCTATTTATTTTAGCATATAAATGGTGCTTTGTTCCAAGATAGTTTGGTGACTAATAATCCTAATTGTAAGGCTGTGACAATCTTTCAGGTACATCGAGGTCTTGGGGGGACTGCAAGTCTCAGTGGACATCTTGGGTGGTCCTGATTATATAAAAAGAACAATTGATGGAATGGAAACAAGCATCCTAGGACCGGTTTCGGGTTTTTAGCACTCATCAGCCAGGATAGCTTGACTCCAGTGGCATGGAGAGCACGGGACCCACATCTCGGCATATCCGTCCCACTCGGAGTGACAAATGCAAAAAGAATAATTGATGGACAGAATGCAGAACAATGTCATACATTCACCCCAGTACAGAGATCTGGGCCTAAATCAATCATTTTTTTGCTCACCATGCCATTCCAGTTTGGACCCAGCCATATGAAAATCAGTCTTGACCCTACACCCAATGGGAACAGTCCCGCCCGAACTGCCAGGCCAGGACCTCCCTGGACTGGAAACAAGCATCCTAGGACCGGTTTCGGGCTTTCAGCCCTTATCAGCCAGGATAGTTTGACTCCAGTGGCATGGAGAGCACGGGACCCATGTCTGGGCATACCCGTCCCACTCGGGGTGACAAATGCAAAAAGAACAATTGATGGACAGAATGCAGAACAATGTCATACATTCACCCCAGTACAGAGATCTGGGCCTAAATCCATCGGTTTTTTGCTCATCATGCCATTCCAGATTAGACACAGCCATATACAAATCAGTCTTCACCCTGCGCCCAATGGGAACAGTCCAGCCCGAACTGCCAGGCCAGGTCCTCCCTGGACTGGAAACAAGCATCCTAGAACCTGTTTCGGGCTTTCAGCCCTCATCAGCCAGGATAGCTTGACTCCAGTGGCATGGAGAGCACGGAACCCACGTCTGGGCATACCTGTCCCACTCGGGGTGACAAATGCAAAAAGAACAATTGATGGATAGAATGCAGAACAATGTCATACATTCACCCCAGTACAGAGATCTGGGCCTAAATCCATCGTTTTTTTGCTCACCATGCCATTCCAGTTTGGACTCAGCCATATGCAAATCAGTCTTCACCCTGCGCCCAATGGGAACAGTCCAGCCCGAACTGCAAGGCCAGGTCCTCCCTGGACTGGAAACAAGCATCCTAGGACTGGTTTCGGGCTTTCAGCCCTCATCAGCCAGGATAGCTTGACTCCAGTGGCATGGAGAGCATGGCACCCACGTCTGGGCATACCCGTCCCACTCGGGGTGACAAATGCAAAAAGAACAATTGATGGACAGAATGCAGAACAATGTCATACATTCACCCCAGTACAGAGATCTGGGCCTAAATCCATCGGTTTTTTGCTCATCATGCCATTCCAGATTAGACACAGCCATATACAAATCAGTCTTCACCCTGCGCCCAATGGGAACAGTCCAGCCCGAACTGCCAGGCCAGGTCCTCCCTGGACTGGAAACAAGCATCCTAGAACCGGTTTTGGGCTTTCAGCCCTCATCAGCCACGATAGCTTGAATCCAGTGGCATGGAGAGCACGGAACCCACGTCTGGGCATACCTGTCCCACTCGGGGTGACAAATGCAAAAAGAACAATTGATGGATAGAATGCAGAACAATATCATACATTCACCCCAGTACAGAGATCGGGGCCTAAATTCATCGTTTTTTTGCTCACCATGCCATTCCAGATTGAACACAGCCATATGCAAATCAGTCTTGACCCTGCGCCCAATGGGAACAGTCCAGCCCGAACTGCCAGGCCAGGTCCTCCCTGGACTGGAAACAAGCATCCTAGAACCGGTTTCGGGCTTTCAGCCCTCATCAGCCAGGATAGCTTGACTCCAGTGGCATGGAGAGCACGGAACCCACGTCTGGGCATACCTGTCCCACTCAGGGTGACAAATGCAAAAAGAACAATTGATGGATAGAATGCAGAACAATGTCATACATTCACCGCAGTACAGAGATCTGGGCCTAAATCCATCGTTTTTTTGCTCACCATGCCATGCCAGTTTGGACTCAGCCATATGCAAATCAGTCTTCATCCTGCGCCCAATGGGAACAGTCCAGCCCGAACTGCCAGGACAGGTCCTCCCTGGACTGGAAACAAGCATCCTAGGACTGGTTTCGGGCTTTCAGCCATCATCAGCAAGGATAGCTTGACTCCAGTGGCATGGAGAGCATGGGACCCACGTCTGGGCATACCCGTCCCACTCGGGGTGACAAATGCAAAAAGAACAATTGATGGACAGAATGCAGAACAATGTCATACATTCACCCCAGTACAGAGATCGGGGCCTTAATCCATCGTTTTTTTGGTCACCATGCCATTCCAGTTTGGACCCAGCCATACGCAAATCAGTCTTGACCCTGCCCCCTTGCTTGCTTTGTTCGCCCTGAGTTGGCAGGGTATGCCCAGACGTGGGTCCCTTGCTCACTTTGCCACTGGATTCAAGCTGGCCTGGCTGAAGAGGGCTGGTAGCCTGAAACCGGTCCCAGGATGCTTGTTTCCGGGCCAGGGAAGACATGGCTTTTACAGTTCGGGCTGGACTGTTTCCATGAGGCACAGGGTCTAGACCGATTTGCATATAGCTGTGTCTGAACTGGGGTGGCAAAGTGAGCTAAGGAATGATGATGGATTCATCTCAAATCTGTGACTGGGGGTGAGTGTTTGAAAGGTTTCAGCACTCCGTCCATCATCTCCTTGTGTTTGTTTTGTTCGCCCTGAGTTGGCAGGGTATGCCCAGACGTGGGTCCCTTGCTCATTTTGCCACTGGATTCAAGCTAGCCTGGCTGAAGAGGGCTGTTAGCCCGAAACCAGTCCCAGGACGCTTATTTCCGGTCCAGGGAAGACATGGCTTGGCAGTTTGGGCTGGACTGTTCCCATGAGGCACAGGGTCAAGATTGATTTGCATATAACTGTGTCTGAACTGGGGTGGCAAAGGGTTCTTAAGAATGATGATGGATTCAACCTAGATCTGTGACTGGGGGTGAGTGTTTGAAAAGTTTCAGCACTCTGTCCATCATCTCCTTGTGTTTGCTTTATTCGCCCTGAGTTGGCAGGGTATGCCCAGATGTGGGTCCCTTGCTCACTTTGCCACTGGATTCAAGCTAGCCTGGCTGAAGAGGGCTGTTAGCCCGAAAGCGGTCCTAGGATGCTTGTTCCCGGTCCAGGGAAGACATGGCTTGGCAGTTTGGGCTGCACTGTTCCCATGAGGCACAGGGTCAAGACTGATTTGCATATAGCTGTGTCTGAACTGGGGTGGCAAAGTGAGCTAAATAATGATGATGGATTCAACCCAGATCTGTGACTGGGGGTGAGTGTTTGAAAAGTTTCAGCACTCCATCCATCATCTCCTTGTGTTTGCTTTGTTGGCCCGAATTGGCAATGTATGCCCAGACGAGGGTCCCTTGCTCACTTTGCCACTGGATTCAAGCTAGCCTGGCTGAAGAGGGCTGTTAGCCCGAAACCGGTCCCAGGATGCTTGTTTCCTGTCCAGGGTAGACATGGCTTGGCAGTTCGGGCTGGACTGTTCCCATGAGGCACAGGGTCAAGATTGATTTGCATTCAGCTGTGTCTGAACTGGGGTGGCAAAGTGAGCTAAAGAATGATGATGGATTCCACCCAACTCTGTGACTGGGGGTGAGTGTTTGAAAAGTTTCCGCACTCCGTCCATCATCTCCTTGTGTTTGCTTTGTTCGCCCTAATTATATAAACCACATCTGTCCTGAATGTATTTTGCTAGGCAGTTATGCCTGATGAAGGAGCGGAAGTAGGTTGCAGATACACCCAAGTAATTGTACTTGATTTCGAGACATGGAGGAAGGCCTCCACAATCTGAACCCAGATAGCACCCTCTATAGAAACATAAGGTGCATGCTATTGTACTGGAATCTAACAAGAACAGCCAAACTATTTGGCCCTACTTTGAAGTCTACTGCAGAAATACTAAAGGTACCAGGACTCTGGACCCTGTGATGTAATAGGAGCCAAGCGGGTGGCCTTTGATCCGTAAATTCTAGACACTATAGATATAGCTTGGCTGGAGCTAATGATTTCTCTATGAGATAATAGGAAGAACTGGAGGAGAAACAGAGTCTAATGTACAGGCTGTGACTGAACAGAAGTGAGAAGGCTGTTTGTAGCACTGTCATAGTGAAAGTGTTAATAAAGTTAGAGACTTGATTATTGCTCCTTCTGGACTGGGAACTGGATAGAACTCTTCAAGTTACTTTTGGCTATTTAAGCCTTGGAGCAGAACCAAACCAAAAATATTGAGAAGTATCTGTTTGACAGGATTCACTTTCAAAACCCAAAGAGAGTCATCACTTGAATCAAGCATTGTCAGGTATTTGTGGAGGGATCAATAAACAATGATGGTAGTCATAACTAGAGATGGTGCACTTTGAAAGTCTACGTTTCCAGTCAGTATAATAGTATAATAGTATAGCAAACACTGAGCAAAGAGTCGTGGCCCACATAACCCCTCCCATATCCCCTCGCTAATCTGATGGCTTGGAACGGCAGCTGGTATACTCATTGGATTCACCCTAATACAGCGCATTTTCCTTGATTGCGCATTTTAAAAGGTGCCCCCGACACAATCAAGGAAAATGCGCCATATGTGTAATCAGGCCTCCGGTGTCGGGGGCATGCTTGCATGCAGTGAATTCCAGTGGAACAAAGTCGTATCCTCTCCCCAGGTTTGTGAGTTACAGGGCACCCTCTTGCTAGCATGTGGTAGCAGGGTCGGACTGGCATATAGGACAATCAGGCAGCGCCCGACGGGCTGGTCGCTTAGGTCAGTGTGTCGGACCTCTTTTTTTGGCTGCTTGTGGGACTGTTTTATGGTCTGCTGGGCTAGTGTGTTTTTTTCTGGTGGTTTCCCTATTACCACAAACATTGCTGGCATCAACACACCAACGTGTTGAGTTTCTCATACCTTGGAAAACACTAATACAGGATGTCTTTCCCAGTTCAAAACTGGCCCAATTTCCAAACACGGTCCTTTTTTCATCTAATTCACTAATGGGTAACACTTTTATTTCGGTGCCCTGGCCTATGGTCTGTCCCAGCCCAACCCTGTGAGGTAGAAATGGGTGACTCATCCGTGTGAAAATCACCCCCTCGGCCCCCTGCCCATACATGCAAGGGTTACACTGCAAGGCTGGCTATGAAACAAGCGTGGAAGCCAGGGCTGACCCAGTGAGAAGCCATGACTTGTTTTGCTGCGCATTGTTTGTTCGCAGGACGCTGCCTGTCTGCGTGTAGCTGTTTATTTGCTGTTGCATTCCAGTGGCGAACATTCTCTGCCCATCTGGGAGGTAACAGCTGGAGCACAGAACGGAATGTGAAGGACAATATGGAGGCCTTTTCACTTCAGGTCACATGATCAAGGATGAAAAAAATATTCACTCTCTGTGAGTGAAAGACAGAGAGAGTGATGGCTGAAAGCGGCTGCTGCAGATTTTTAAATGCCCCACACAGGTCAGAGTTCAGGAATGGGCCAGAGATGCTGGGGGAGGGGTCGGGTATGGTTTCAATGTATCAAAGTTCGAGCAAATGGGAACCGAATCTGCGGAGTGATATAATAGTATCCCTCTTACAAACATTGTATATTTCTCGTTATGTAAGTGTGATATTATTATTCTTTTCTGTTTTAAATATAAGACTCACATTAAAGGACCTTCTGCAAGTGGAACATACTATATGATTTAAAAAGCTTTTCGCCTCGATTTTTAGTAATTTGGGTGACCTGCTTTCCACATCCACTGCAACCAGTGCATATCAATGGAAGACTGAAATATATTCCTCTTTCTGGCCGCAGCTATCACTCCATTGTTTATTCTCATTGTCTAAAAATGGCACCCACCCTCGGTTTTACTAAACTAAAATTGAAGTGTACTTAGATCCCGATCGCAAGTGACCACACATTTCTGGTGCCTGAGCAGACCTATGTTTGGTCAGCAATTGGAAGTCATTTCGAGAAGCCCTTCCAATATATATCTGGTGCGCAAAACTCTGCGACCCAAACTTTGTCCTCAGTTAAGTTCCACAAGTCAAACCTGCCAAAAGTTGCTGGGGGAAATACCCCGTAATGATTGATGTTGCCCCATATCCTATTCTGAAGGCTAAGGAGGAATTTTACCGAATTAGTAAATACCCCACCTTGCGTTGTCAGTATTGACTGGGTCCAATATATACCTCCTGCCCTAACGATCACATTTTGTTGGAATTTCAGTCTTTATTGACACAAAAATAGTGGTCCATTGCAATTTCCTTGCTTTTTTACAATACACTCATGAAGTTCCTTTAAGTTCTTGTCCTTCATGTATAAAGAAAGTACAGAGCCACATTGAAAGAAAGTCAAAAAATGAAAGTGCCAATATCTATAACACTCACTGCTGGTTCTTTGGAACTTCTATCTTTTCACGCAGCCTGCACTATTCGTAATTGCATAAGCATCTGCACCTCAGGCCAAACCATATGTACACTATCTGTGTAGAGCAGAGTGAAGTGCGGTCTTGCTACTCCACCCATTTTCACTGTGCACTATAACTGGTGATCAATCTAAGCATGTGTTTTGGATAAAAAGAAGTCCCTCAGGCATCAAAAGCTGTGGTCCCTGGCTTTTGCATCATATTCTTATGTATCTGGTGTTTTGTGGCTGAGGGAATATTTATAACGATTTCCTGAAAAGTCAGATGTCTCCCCTAGCAGGGTGCAGTCATCTGCTGGAGAAGATGTACATCTAATGTGGAGATAGGATACTGCCCCCTCACACAAAACTCTGGAAGACTGTTGATTGGTAGCAGCGTCAATCAATTTCAGGTGTGCAGCCCTCTTATTTTGTTGTTGTTGTTGCAGTTTTATACATAGGCTGTCCGGTTTTAGGTTTAAACCTATAATAACTGATAAAACCCCACCGTAAGGGAAACAGCCCTCACCAGTGTAAACATATAAACACTGAAACAAAACCTGCACAACCACAAACTAAATGCCATTCAAAGAAAGGAAAAGGAGAGTGAAAGAGTAATTTTTATTTCTTCCTGAAGGGGCCAATACAATGTACTTTTGTTATATAAGGTAGCAGTAAGAAAGACTGGGCTAACATTATTATGCTTGAGTTTTGTTGTTTAGGGCTATCACTAAAATATTGTTTCTTCCGTTTTTTTTAGTTTTGTGGTCTTTGGTACAGGGGTTAGAAGCATGTTTTAGGTGTTGTTTATTTATTTTATAAACTGTAGCGAATCAGGAAATATCAAAATCATATTTGATTTTGTGGCTACGTTTAGTCTTTTACTGATAGGATAAAAATATAGGTTTCATAAGAATCTTTCCCAATATGTACCATCACATTTACCCACAGAAAAGGGTAAAAACCCTTGATACATCAGCCCCCTTTTCTAGTGAGTCAGTATTGATAGTTGGTGAATTGCCAAACACCCCAGGCTTTAAATATTCAATGCAACTTATAGTGACAGGTATATGTGAAAAGAGTGCAATCACAAAGCATCTGGGATACTGGTGAAAACATGACAACAGACTTTTGGAAAACATAGAACTCTGTGTCACCTGGAATGATGCTGCAAAAAGTTCTTACCAAGCTCAACAAAGATTAGAGTGATATTGTTTGTATTTGCAGTGATTCAGCTATATATGAAGAAGCTGTGTGATGACCAGTCAAAATCGATACCTGAGCTGAAGCACTTCCCTGTTAGAGTTACTTGCAACTTGTTAAATGGTATGCTGAAAGCATCTTTACAATCTTCAGAGTTAATGAAGAATGCTATTGACTTTTTAGTTCATCCTGATGCACTGTTTTGTTATGCGCGGAAACTAAAATGCAAATATTTCTCATTTTTTTGCTTTGTGTGGCATCAAAGAAAGAGTCATCCCAACTGTGTCACTTAGCTGGTGGTTCTCGGTCCTAGGCGTCATGAATGCTATATTAGCCATGTGGCAACCGTTTACAGAACTTTTGCTGAGTGATGATGCCAAAGGCAAGAAATGTGAGGATCTTTGGTCACATATTGATAGTGATTTGAAAATAGTACACTCCACTCCATTCTTAGATTTTTACATAAAAGCATGACTGCTGTAGTGCACATAATAAAAAAACTAGAGTCTGAAAACACCCTTATGAGAAATGGCCCTTCAACAACCATGGCATTTGAAGTCCATGAAGCCTCAGTGTGGTACTGTGCACACTTATAGGTCCCTTCTGAAAAGGGAAAGTTTCAAAAGTGTGGCTTCATTTTTGACCACTTCAACAACTCCGAGGGCATATGCACCCAGTTCAAGGCATATGTTCAAGGCATCGTAGAGAATCACAATCTTCAGATGCACCAGTATTGGCATGGAAAGCTATGTCAGTGGCCAGAGTTAGCAAATTGTGTACTGGCTGTCTTGGCGTTGCCCGTCTCAAGTGACAATGTTGAGAGGGCCTTTTCACAGATAAAAGTTTACATGGGAAGGAAGGAGCGAGCGTGCATGACCAAAGACTCACTGAAGAAGTATTTTATGGTGTACTACGATCTTTTTGATTTGTAAAAATGTATTTAGACCTCATATACACTGTATGTACACTGTCTATATACCATGCACTATCAGTGCAGAAAGCAAGTAATAATAAAAGCAAAAAGTTACATAAAACGGATGGATGGTGTCAAAAAGGGTGGTCCCTGCACTTTAGATTTACAATACTAAGGCATTGGGGTCAATTTTATATGGAGCACTTATTGAGCGAAGGTTCATAAGATCGCTACTCAACCTCCCTGTGAGCACTTCCCTGATCCCTGCTTTCTTAGACTTGGCCCAAAGGAGGATCCTACACAAAATAGAATGCAGACTCTTAGGGCCTGACTATGAGTGTGGTGGTCCACAGAACTGCCGAACCTGTGGTGACAGTCCAACCACCGCTGCACTGTGGGACTGCCTGTAGTATTACAACTGCGGCAGTCGGACAGCCACAGGACCGCTGCGACCACCAGCAATCCAGGATCCCGCGACATTTGCGCAGAGGCAGAAATATGCTACCGGAGCCGCAGAGGCACCGTCGAGCATATTTTGAGTTGCCTCCCCACCACCCTTTTCGTGGCGCCATGAAAAGGGTAGCGGTAAGGCAACAAAGGGGGTCCTCATAGAGCCCCCTGCTGCCTCAGGGCCCGGGGGGGGCATGCGTGGGGGCACATGTAGTGCCCCTTTCGATTTGCACCCCCCCAGTTCCTGCACGGTGTGTCATGTATGCCACACTGTGCAGGAAGGAGCAGACAGCGCTCTGAAAGTGGTGTTCTGCATGGTAGGCTCTTCTATGAGCTTACTAGACCGCCACTGTCAGACTGCTGCAGGACTGCCCTCCAGACCAGGAATAAACTAAGGATCTTTTGGGTGGTCGCACTCCATGTTTGGGGGTCCTACAGCGGATGGCATGTTGCACCATCTGCTATAGGACCGCCAAACGTGTAATCAGGCTCTTAATGATTTGGCATCAGGTGAGGTCTACTGAGACTCTTGAATCTGATTGGATGAGCCTAAGAGATCTTATTTCATCCCCAAGAGTTAATACAATTCCTTGGATGAGTCTTTTAGGGCACTCCTGAGGAAGCTGGGGTTAGAATTATACTGGACCTCACCCAAGAAGATGTGTGTGATCCCTAAAGGAAGAGTTAAAGAAATCTACTGCGAATTCACGTCTGGGGAAAATGTGACCAGGTGCAAGGGATCGCTCACATTATCTTTCATAGATTTTAAACCTTGCCGCGTTACGAACAAATCCTTGATGAAATTGTTCCTGTTGCTGCAAGACAATTGTATCCAATTCTATTCCCAGTATGCTCAGGGTGGCCAGATATGTTGGTGCATTTATTTTTTCACCCTTTTTACAAGTACCTAAGGGCAAAGTTGATTGTCCCCCTGTGCGGCAATATTGGCAGCAAACAGCTCCTTGAAGCATACAGAATAGTCAGCACTGACACAAGCAGAGTTGTGGTGTTTGGTATGGCTAAGTATTTGATGGCTGTGTGGATCAGGAGCTCAAAGAGTGTTTTAAAAATAGAAAACAACTGATGTATGAATCCTGAACACACTAGGGGCCCGATTCCAATGTCTTTCGGAAGGCCTCTGAATTGGATTTGCTTTCCCGGATCCGATTTGTAGCCCTTGTTTCGGACCAAATCGTACACAGGTCCGAACGACTAAGTATGATGCGAAGATCGCGTACGCGTCGACCAAATTGTCTATGAACCTGATCTTGTCCGTATGACTCGTTCGTTGACGAATCGTGCTGCGTAAAAGAGCCAGATTCCGACCGAGTGAGTATGATGCACAATTCGGACAGCCGCATCGACTTGGTCTCAGCGAGACGAAATGGCTGTCGGAATCGTACTTCAGAGAGGGGGCCGTAGCAGGCCCCCCTTCACCCGGGGCGCTCCGAATCTGTCATTTGTCATGGGTCCCCCTGATCCAAGCATTCACAGTGTGGTGGACACCATGGGGTGCCCGCCACAGGGTGTAGGCTTTTCTCCACCCACACCTTTTTGCTATGGGAGCATGTCTACGCGTCTGTACACAGGCTCCCATAGAGCTCAATGGGAGCCCGAGCGAACCGAGTCCGTAAGCATAAAGGTGCATCATACTCGCTCGTTCGAACTCCCAGAGCACGTTTCGCTCAGAAAGCATTCCAGATCCGAGCCGTACGGAGGGCTTTTCTAGCGAGATCGGAATCGGGCCCTAGGTGTTTTCTCTAAGCTCTTTTTAGCATCATGCGTTGTCCTAGTTTGATCAGCCACCCACCCAATTAATGAAATATAGGCAGTTTTGCTTTAATGCTATATTGCTTTGTGTTGTTTTAAAAACCAATAGTAGTATGGACACTATCCTCTGCCTGTGTATAGCTTTACCAAGTGAAGAAAAACGAATTTTAAGGGGTTTTATCGTTTGAATTGTCTTTCAAATGTGGTCCACATCTGCTATGCTTTTATCTGTGAATAATGTGTGTGGTTGTATTTTTAAGCTTTTATCGCACCTGACACTTTAATTGATAATGCTTTCTGTAAAATGTTGCTGTGGAAATGGCCATTGTCACCAACAATTTTCCAGCTAGCACCTCTCGTGATTGTATGCTGTCTCTTAGGGAAACATTGTGGGCCAAGGGGGCATATTAATCGAACAGCTGATAAAGACAAAGTAATGGTATGAGGGCGGGCTTTGTAGAACTTATTTACAAATGTATTATGCTGTGAGAATGGGTCTATTTTTATTTTTGGAGGGCAGCTTTGAGATTCCTTTCTGTGTATTTTGTTTTAATTTTGTGGCTTCTTTTTAATATGATTATATGTATATTTATGTGTGATGTACTTTCAAGATCCACAGTGATGGTGATGACTTATATACTCGGTAGGCGATATTCTGGGTAGGATATAATTACAGGTCGATAACAAAATGCTCTATATTTTGATATACTTGCTTGAGTGGCTTTCGGCGCATTATGCTGTATGTAAATTTTTCACTCAGCTCTTTCGAAAACATTCACTGCTATAGTCAGAGATGCTTTGCAGTTCCCTTCCTCTAACTGGAGAGGAACTGTTCTTGTTCCAAGTTTGACCCTGCTCTGGAAACACTCTGCTTTGTCAGTGCAGACGTCAGCCGAATAAATAACTCTGGAACTTTTTATGATTTATAGAGTGTGCCTCTTCTCCAATCTGTAACCTTTTTAACGAGACTGCGATATTGTATCTTTATGAATGTTTTTGTATATTGTTTTAAATATTGAGGACTTGGAAGACACTGTGAAACTGCAGATATTTATTAAGCTGCCATTTTGAAACGTTGACCTTTCTTATCATTAATGTGGACGGCAGTAAGTGTCTTCACTCGTCACGGTCACCTCTTTCTCTGGCACTGACGACTGTTATTACAGTTTACATTCAGCCATTCACAAAGGGTCATGCAAAGCTAGGGGTATAAAAACCGAGTCCTGACCACATAAGGAATATATTCTTTCTGTCCTCCATATAATCTGCAAACCACAATGTGACACCGGGCGATGGCTGTGGAACCAAAATATATATATCAAAAACGTTCAGAACAGCTCCCACTTTATTTCTGTATCTTTCTTTCCTTTCTATTTCCAATTTCCATCTCTCCATCCACCCACGTCCCACCTCTCTCTCTGTTTTTTGCCTGCTGCCACAATACCATGCGAGCTGGAGACTGGTCAAGCAGCCGTCCAACATCAAATCCAGCCTCCGGTGGATCCAGGCCATCAGGGAAAGGCCTGATGGAATAAATGGCCACGGCCCCTAGGGAGATGCCCGATGGAAGAAATAGCCAATGTGGTCCTGCACATTGGCACCTGCCATCCTACAAAATATTCAGCATTTATCTTTCCATTTCTGGTTGTACATCCTTCACTCCATAGCTATATAAGTATATTGCATGAAGATATATGTGTCATTAAGGTACATGAAAATGCAATTAAGAATCATAAATCTAAGCCTACCTATATATACGTAACTTCAGGATATTGTGGAAGTCGATATCTGGCTACTATATTTTTGTAAGACAGTATTTAAAACACAGCATGCTGCTAGAATACCACTTTCTCCAGAGAACTTGCCTTTTGTGCTTGTGATAGAGTCATAAAACGCCAGAATGATACTGAGATTTTTGTGCAGGTGAAGCTAAAACACAGACCCAGATGAAATAAGCTAGCAGCCAATCACCATGTTCACTCATTCGCCAATCCTGATGACATGATCCTGATTACATGTCCATAGGAAATCCACCTATTTTGCGTGGTCACTCTAGATTTTTCATCTTTTGCTAGATCCTATATTTTGATGTCTTCAGAACTCAGTGTACTTTACTTCTGCTAACCAGTAATAAAGAGTTTGTCCTCCCTTTTTAGCATGGTTGAATTGGCATACTCCTAATTGGTATATTTACTTTGCCTATATGTCCCTAGTCTATGGTACAACATATACCCAGGTCCTGAAAGTTGAATGTCACTAATGGACTGCAGCACCTATTTTGCCATCTGCTACAGGGGCAGTGAAAGCATGACTTCAAGCCTACCCTGTGTAAACTGACTACAGCAGTGTAAAAGCTACAATTCATTGTGTCAAAATAAACCATTAACAGCTAAAAAAGTACCTTTTAAATACATAGGCCTTGTAGTCACAAAGCAAGGTGCATGGTATTTAAAAGTAGGACATGTAGAAATGTAATGTTAACAGATCCTTACAGAGAGTAGCATCCCAAAGCTATTTTCACTGTGGCAGGCCTAACTGCCTCATGTAAAAAACTAGAGTACAGATTAAAATACTAATAGTGTATCTCTGGAATGGGACCAGCTGGAAAAATGATTAAGCAACTATTTTTTTTAATACTAATTGAAAAATATAATTCAATGATGAAGTAATTTTTTAATAAACATTAAGGAAAAGTAACTTTTCGAACGATACGTTTTGCCTGCCTTAGGTTCCTGAAGGCTAAATTGCATTGACTCTCTAGCTTCTTCCAGCCAATAATGAGTCTTGAATCGGTGTCAATAGGTGTGAAATGCCTCCTATGAGCAACCAAAAGGCTTACCTGTTTGGGTAGGGATGACTCCTCTGAATATGCAGGGTGGAGCTGTGGGCATCCTTTATAAAACTACTATCATTTTTTAAATTACAGTGCCAAAATACAATGCTGAGTTGCAAATCCTGCTTGAATGGTCTGATGGGTTTACATATAACCCTTGGGGCACACTTGAAAGTGGAGAAAACAGGATACCAACACAATTCTTGTGGATCCACTGTCCGGTTGCTGAACGACTCTGCTTTTGTCCTACCAAACGCCTGCATCTGGGTTTGTTGTGTGTATAGTGGCCGCCTCAAACTGGATTTCACTATAAGGTTTAGGAGGACACCAGGATTATACTTCCCACACAAACACCAGCCCTCAGAGCCCAAGGATTATACTCCCCACACAAACACCATCCCTCAGAGCCCAGTTTAGTGTTGACAAAGACTTTTGCCATCCCACAACTGTGTAAAGTGGTTAAGATTGGCACCAGGAACTTTTGCCCAATTGCCTAGGATGTGTCCAGGAGTCATTCTCACCCCCTAGCTAGTGCCAGGCATAAATGTGTCACCTCCAGGTTGCCATTTTAGAACAGTTCCTGGACCTGTGAAAAATGAAAAGAGGACTGGACCTGGCATCTGTGAACCGAGAAGAACCCTAAACGACGCAACTTGCTCCCTCTTGTACCCAGGACAAAGAAGCTGACTCTAAGCTTCGTAAGGCTAACTTCCTGTTGAAGCTACAAAGTTACCACGAGTTACAAGAGGCCTTTTACTGGATGTACGCAGCTGACCAGTGGTTACTGGACCGAAACTGGACACTGCTGTTGGCCTCAGTGTGACACCCTGTAAATCTCTAAGTGCCTCCCTTGAGGCACTAGGAGACTTTTGAAGCATACTGTGGTGGATTGGGACTCAAAGACTATAGGGCCTGTTTAGATCTCGACGGATGGGTGACTCCGTCACAAAATATTAATCTTATTATTTCCTATATGATTTATATTTCGGCGGATGGAATATCCATCACCGTTGTGATGGAGTAACCCGTTCACCGAGATCTTAATTAGGCCCTAAGTTAGAAGGTAAACTCTTTGACCAGGATCAACCTGGTTAGTGCATTTGACCCGCACCCCATTGCGATTGGCCTCAAATAGTTCCCAAATAGTTAAAACTTGAAACTTCATATCTCCATTTCCACTGATTGGATTTTTTGTCATTCTGGCCATTCTGGTTATTAAAATGTACTACATTTGTGTAATTTGGTTTGGGATTTTGATTGTTTTTGCATTTTAACTCTATTACTGTTTTAATACTACATAAATACTTTACACATTGCCCTAAGTTAATCCTCTCAACCTGTGCCATAGCTACTTGGTAGTTGAACTCTGGTTAATTTAGTGACTTTGAGTGTTCACCCGGGCAAGGGTTTTGATTATTCCTTGAGGTTGATAGTCACCCACCGCAAACAATCCAATTTCTTACAGTGATAATAACTCATTATTATTTATCGCTTTATACCAATATTCCCTTTCTAACTATTGTAAATTACAGGCATTAAGATTACCCAATATAATGTAGGCCATTCATCTGTGGTTGTAGCCTGCAGCTATTATGTAACTGCAGCTCGTCACACATACGGTAAGTCAGAGGAACACCCAATGCATAAAGCCTGTATCATGGCATAACACCGCGGAATACTACAGTGTTTCTGGATTTACTGGTTTCAGGTATAGAATTTCCCAGCTTTACATGCAGCAATGAAACCCACAAGAGAAACTGTTTAATTTCCTTGCACATAACCTACCATTAATATAAAGAAAACGCAGAAATATCCTAAATATGACAGAATTCAACATAAAAATAGGTCTGACCAGTTGGAGGGCAAGGCAATACATAGCAGTTATTCAGTTTATTAAGGTCCAAGCTGGCAAGATAGGCTGGCACTGTTGTTGATGATTAGAATGTGGGTGCTATAGTTCGGGAACTCTGCGTGGGTTGACCATTCAAACCAGAAAAAGTGAAGAAAAAGATTGTGTGGGAATCCCTTCTAGGAGTCCTAAACCATTCAGCTGAAGTCCTTTCCATTGGATTAGGTTCTTTATTTGTTGAAAGGTTTAGGTGAACAGAAATAATATGACAGTCAACATGTCTTTCACTACGGCACATTCGTTGTGAAGCTTTATGAAGGATGTAGGTTTGAAGCATCACATAAATAAATTTAATATAGAATATATGTATAATGGAGATTGTGACCAATGCCGTTGGTGTTTAGGTTATCTGTCTGACCACAGACATGCACTAAATAGTATTTCCAGTGTACCTAGAGACATTCACTAAATACTATACTGGGCGACTGCCAGGGGTCACCTGCATGGGGGTTCCAGATTGGTATTATGTGCAAAAAATATTGGCAGTTACCAAGTGAGGGCGGGCCTAGCATCAAATATTACTTTGCATGAGACAGAAGCCCCTGAACCGGCCCTTGAACTTTTAACATTGACCCGACCATAAAGGAGGTCCAAGATGGTTGCGTTCATGCTAGATTTTCAGCTTAACCAATATGTAAATTAGTTCTATTTAGATTCATTCTGTGCCAATTTGTTCTATGTGGATATTCAGAAAATCTGGAATGTATCCTACCCTCCTAGACGTACCATGCATAACCCTATTTTAAGTGCCTATAAGAGAAGGCCTCTCCGTTCAATTGCGAGAATGTCATCCGTGGCAGTGAGCCGCCTTTCCATCCTTCATTGTGGTGCACGTTGCCTTTACCATGGATCCTTTGCTTTTGCTGCCATTCGTTCATTGATCTTTGGAGGAAATCTGATGGTCTTGGACTTTTTGTGTGCTTTTATAATTTTGTAGGGATTAATCTGGTGCTATGATCCCTTTGAATCACTGTCAGCAAATTATATTGCTCAGATCCTTTGTCATAAATTTGATGCATCAACTTTTTATACACAAGAATGACTCTCAGCTCACATCTAAATTGTTCACTGTGATCTGCAACACATTCTTAGACATGGTCAAAAAAGACTACTATCGGTGAAAAGTGCAGTTACATCAAGAAAGGTGTCTTTCAGCCGACCAACGTGCACAGTGTGGTGGTTATGGCAAACTCCAGATGCAGTTCATGTTCAAGCGTATACTCGCTGCTTGTAAGGGACGATCAGCCACCAAACAGTGATACTTTCTCATCACAACTACTAACTGTCACAATAAACTATGAAGTTAGAAGGAAATTCTTGCAAATCTCCCTTGTTTCTTGATGTAATATGTTAGACTCATCATTAAAGGAATATCAGTGACGACTCATGGGATGCTTTTTTAGGTTGGTGGCAGAAAATTCTGTATATGAAGACGTTAACCTTGCCAAATTGTATTAGTGACACTATCAGAATACAACTGAAACAGCACCACTTCTTCTTTGCTTATGTCTACCTGGCGACTATGCAACTTACACCTTGACTTCTTAGCCTTCCACCTCTCAATGACTGATGGTGTTGAAGTTGCTGCAAAACTGTACTGAAGCAGTACAATAAAGTACAATAAATATATTTTGGTGAAAGCACACCACAAATCTCACAACTATGAGCTTGATTTATATTTCGTCAGACTGGATACTCCTTCACAAACGTGACAGATATCCTGTTTGCTTTATTACAAGTGCATTATATGGTATGGCACTTGCTGTATTACAAGTGCCTTATACGCTATGGCACTTGCTGTAGTACAAGTGCCTTGTTCGCTCTGGCACCTACTGTATTACAAGTGCATTATATGCTGTAACACTTGCTGTATTACAAGTGCATCATATGCTATGACACTTGTGATCTGGCAGATGGGATATCCTTCACGTTTGTGACGAAGTGTCCTGTCTACCGTAATATAAATCAGGCAGTATCACTAAGGCCCTCATTACGAGTATCCTGGCATTTGGTGCGGGTAGGGAATACCGAGGGGCCAGAGTCTCCTATTCCAGCTGGTATCCCTTTACCAATTTCTGGTGATTATGAGTTTTCTGCCCAGACTGGCGAATAACCACACATACGCTGATATACCAGGGCCCTAGCCATGTATTTTACGCTGACTTCAGGGAGAAATCCACTGGCGTTTTCCATCTGCTCTGAGCAGGCAGAAAGTGTCGGCAGGCGAGCCAGTGAAGGTGGGGGTATCTTTGGGTGGCAGTGGTGCTAGGAAGTCTTGTGCCTGTCCGGGAGGAGCATTGGCAGCCCCCAGACCTGGCCCTGGTCGCACCGGGGCCAGGTAGTGCTGCTGCCGGCAGCATGGTAAAAGGCTCCATTATCTCCAGGCCAAACTTAACGGGTCCATCTGGGCCGATAGACGCAGGGCCGGCTTTCGGGCTGTGCGAAAGGTACGGCTGCACTAGGTGCTGACCTGTGTAGGGGGCGCTGCTCTCTATGGGTGCTGTGTTTAGCAATAACTTATGATTGGAGAGATGAGGGGCACTTTTTTTCCCCGGTGGTAGTGAGAGAATCCGAGGAGGCGGTCATGGGGTGTGGGGGCACCAAATATGATTGTCACACCGGGCCGCACCAGCGCTAAAGCCGGCCCTGGATAGACACTTGGAATTGTGAGATGTGGAATTTCAGCCAGAGAAGGAAATACCCCAACTTGTAAGGGCCGGGGCTAGTGTGGCAAACTCTGCGCTTGTTTATTAGAAATTCATTAAAATCCGAGCCCAACATGGAAAGACAATGCTTCTGGTTTGAGCATCAACTCCAAAATGTGCTTGAGAAACTTACAGGCCTCATTTTCCCAACCAGATTTTGCATGCGTAAAAGTCCTTCAAAAAGGATTATACACACTAGGATATAAAAAAAAAACACGTGGCGCAGAGCCAGCAGTTCAGAGCCCAAAGTTATGGATTCTTCAGACTCGGTGATGACGTGTGCGCCATTAAAATGAGTCAGTTTCCTGAGTCAGCCAGAAGATTTTGCCCGGGGTGTTGAGCGCCAGTTTGACATTCTATTTTTCTTTCTTGGAGATGAATACCATAAGCGTGGGGGCCGCGAGCCAATAACAATAATACAGCACGCACTCTGCTGAACTCTGTTTCTATTCTGAATGGACAGACGGGTGTTTCTCACTGCTCATAAACGAGTGCTACTTATTTGCAGGTAAAGAGAGACTGTCAATAACAACAGCCACCTAACAGGACTTCTAGGCGCTGACATTAGTTGTCATTGGGCTAGGGTCAGCGGGGGCTTGTGCACAAGCTGATGCCCCCCCACCCCAGCATTGAATATGTTCTCAGTAGGTATCGATTGCGATACCACATGCCAGCTTGACCCCAGTGACATCACAGGAAGTGGACCTTTTCATGTCCAGAAGTGCAGCGCTGCTGTCTTTAACATATTGCTAACAATTTTTTAAAATATACATTGACTGGTCTTTGGCTACTTGTAATTATTGTATTCAATTATTTGTTAGGCGTCTCCGTTTTAGCAGTGGTATACATATAATGCCTGGTGTTATAAGAGAAAGAACATAGCAACATGGACAATGGGTGGACATACAAACCGATACGCAAGTGTGTAGTCGGCTTCTGCAACGCGCATCTTTCGAGGCACAGGTGATTTCTTGGTGCTGCTCCGAGTGACAGAAGCTTTGAGGTCTAGTGGAAGGGTGAAAAATGCAGGGTGTGAGGTACAAATACAAAATGGGCTGCGAGGCAGAACAGAGGCGTGGTTATGAATAATGCGGCCATGGAGGGTTTCAGATTGGATGGCGAAGTTGGCATAGGTAGTCTGTCATGGGCCCTAAAGCAAGCAAAGTATCTGGGTCCCTTCACTAGGGTGGCATCTCAGTCTGTCAGCTGCCCCCGGCATTCCTCAACCTCCTTCCACATAGTCTATATCTGCCATATCAACAAGCAGTGGCATAGCCAATAGGTCTCGCCTTTGGGATCTTATAAGTATATAGTTATGCGGCACAATACCCTTGGTGCAACAACATCAACTGTTGCATGACTAAACACTTAAAAGGTCCCAAAGGCGAGACCTATTGGCTATACCCCAGCGCTAAAGCCAGCTCTGTGTAGAGGGCGTGCCGGTGTTCTATAGAGGGTGGTCTGGTGTTGAATTAGGGTTTAGGGTGCTTGGGTGGTCTGTAGGAACTGCTTGGGTGGCATTTATGGGACATTGTCAGGGATACTTTGGTTGGTCTCTAGAGATGGTTTGGGGTGTCATTGGCAGGTGCTGTAACGGATAGTGATTTATAGGGTCTGTTGGATTCCGCAAGTACCTATAAAACACGATTTCCCTTTTACGTGTGTTTTCACAAACATAACATCTCAGGTAAAAAAAAAATACCCTCACACAATGTTTTACTACAAAACTGCACTTTTGATAGATCTCACTCTGTTTACTATTACGATTGTTTCCAAATCTTTTTCAATCCCACAAAAAACAAACATTAAGTTGAAGCATTAAAATGTGTATAGTATTTACACTTATAACAAAAACATTAAGATACATTCTCATGGAGAGAAAGACTTAGCATGAAAGGTCTTTATTAGGCAGTTCAAGTTATGTAGAGGTTCATTGCGCATAAAACCACAGCAATTGGCATCAGCGCTCTATGAAAGTAAATGAACAGCTAAGGTAGCTCAGTGGGTTAAGGTGAATGCAACACAGTTAATGATGCACAAGGGTTCAGTTCTGGTGGTTGGGTCAGCCTTTCACCCAAGACAGAAGAGCGGGTAATTAAAAGATAAGCACTGCAAACACTCTGCTCCAGTCTATTGGCACCAGACGTCGTTTATAGGAGCGGTCTGTTATTTGCACTTTTGTAAGAAGAATTACTGTTCCCTTCCTCCTCCTGGACCAATAAACGTCTAAAGCAACATGGAGTTTGTAGGGGACTTGCCGCGTACATTCATTATTGAGAAAAGGACAGGCAGCGTAACCCGAAAGCAAAACAGATTCTCCTGCTCGACCAGTTATATTTTCCCAATTCTGGTAAAACAAAACTGGGACGTAAATATGTAGTCACCGCCACTAAAGCTGCGGAGCTCTGTAACCAGCAACCAGACATGCGAACCCGGGCACATTTGGCGTGCACCTGAGGCCTTATGCCGTGCCCTTTCCTTGTAGTTTAGGAAGAGTAGTGAGGATTCTAGGAGGCGATAAAAGCGAGAGCAGTAGCAGTGCCAGATGTACTTTACGTTATAGCTTTAAGAAGCGGTTTCCAGCAAGACCGCCAGATGGCAGCGTTTGATATTAAAAAAACACTCAGAGGCAAACAACAGGCAAGTCGCGAGCATCACAAACTGTTAGTTCGACTTTGTGAAGTAATGAAGCTTAAATCAAAGCAAGCAAAAGGTCCCTGGGGGGCTTCAAAACAGATTACTAATTTGTTCTGTCGAAGTGCATTACACAAAAACACATGCCAGTACCTTGATGACACGTAGAGGCCAGTCTGGGTTGTTCTTATCCAAATAGTTGATGCAAGCAAGCAGAAGCAAGACGCGCGGCTGCAAGATGCGCTCTGTGGTGGGGGAGGGGGAGGAGCATTGAAGCGCGCGCTTGGGAGAGCAAGCGAGAGAAAAGCCAGATGGCACCTGATCGCGCGCTGTAAGTGTGCCTGCGAGCGATGCGCTTAATGAGGAAGAGATAGGAAAGCCAGATGGCGGCTGTGCGCGTAACCACAAGCTTTAGGCCACAAGCAAAAGCATGTGGTCGGACTTTTTAAAGCCCACTTCCTAAATGTCTCGCCTGAGCAGCGCATGCGCTGGCTCAGGCAAGACCTAAAAATCACTACCATTCTCATGCACACACTATTGTATTTCCACTCCTTGCACTGCATTGCTGCAAGCCAAAGCCATAACCTTAAAAAGCATTACCAAGGCCAATAGGTTTGGCCCTTTTAAAGTGCATGCACACAAACACATAATATGCGTTGACCCCCACACTTGCACTGCTTCTCTCACATAGGCCAAACCCTCACGCTGCACTTACATACGCATATACCTCACTCTGCACTCACAGGCAACTTTCATTCTGTGGACCACTTGTCCTACACTCACAAAAGACAATGTTAATTCTACATTCACACAGGCACACCACTCAAAATGCACTCATAAAACATAGTGGCTATCCTGCACTCACTCAAGCACACTGTTCACACACAGGTACACCACTCACTAGGAAGGAGTAGAGTTTGGACAGATGGTGGCATAGGAAGCACAGGTCAGTTTAATGTGCAGGGCATGTGCCTCAATAAAGAAATTGCAAAGTAAAGCTGTACTTCCACTGGTCTGCCATCTTGGAACAGTAAAAACTGATGAGTATGCAGAATACAGTTTCAAGATGGTAGCATGGTTTTGAAGCCTGCAGCAATGATGCCTGATGCTGTGCATAAGAAAGTTGTGGTCCAATAACAATTTGTAGTCCAGTAGTAATGGCAGTGGAGCTTCCCGTACTCTCATTACTCAATTAGCACTGGTCTGCAGTGTCAGGTGAGCTGCTGGGGGGATAAACGTAAGGAAATACTTCATAAAGTCGGACCCTTCTGGATACAGAGTAACACAAAGTAAGGACGCAAAATACTGATGCTCAGACTGCCTGACATTATAAAGACCAGCGGATGTCTAGTAGGCTGATCCAAACATCTCCAACAAAGCCAATGGCTGAAGAGCGCTGATCCACTGCCCAGATGTGCGTATGCAGTTCTGAAGCACTGAACCAATATGAGAATGACACTCTGATTAATATCTTAAGATGGTTTACCCAAAGCCCATTTTCTTTAAGTACGATTATGCATTTTATGTAGAAACATGAGGCTTGTGAGACAGCTAAACAGTCTTTTGGCCAGACCTAAAACACACAGAAATATATAAAGCAGAGGGAGCAGGAGTGCAGTGAGTCCTTGGCATAAGTCATAATGCACTGGTCAAGAGCATCACAATCTTCCCTGAAACACATGGAACAAGTGTGGTACCACAGGACCAGTGCAAGGTTCCTTCAAAGACAACAAACAAGTGTGGTATTGCACAGCTAGGGCAAACTTGCTTCAAAGACATGGAACATGTGAGTTATTGTAAGGCCAGCCAGGGGAAGCTTCCTTCAAAAACGTGGAATTGCTTCAAATACATGGAACAAGTTTGGCACTGGCCAGCATCATTTGAGGCCTCCCTTAAATACAGCGAATAAGCAGCATTTCATATTTGGTACAAGTGTAAGGAACAGCACTGGAGCACAAGCTTGACTCACATGATTAGCAAGATTTCTACACACATAACAGACACAGCACTGGGCAGGAGTGCACGCTTCCCCCACACACTTTGAATGCATTCCGATTTGGCCAGAAACAATGCTAGCTTCTTGTTCATGCACAGAACATGAACAGCATCTGCAGCAGCAGTCCAAGCCTGCAGTAAATACGCATACACAATGAACAGCATTTGGCAGCAGTGTACGTTCCCCGCACACACAGCACAGATAGAAGATGGCCAGTGTTAGGGCAAGATAAGATATCCTCATATGCAGAACAGGTATCACACTGGCAACAGCATCTAGGTTTATCTTAGGGATGAAATACCCAGACTAAAGTATAGAGGTAGATTAGCTACTGAAGGCTTGAGCCTGATGCCAAGCTTCTAGTTCAGCTTGAGATCCTTTTGATCCCTCAATCTCACATTGAGCTGAGCTTTCATGTGGCCTCTGCCTTCTACCCACGCTCTCATCTCATTCACCAAGAATGGAAGACAAATCATTATACTTTGATGGCACACTGGAGCGCGAAAGGAATACCAGTCTAGGGATGGAATTACAAGATGTGAAACCAGAAAACCTGGGATCAATCCTTGATTGGCCACTTGACCAAATTGTGCTATCCTAGGTAATTATTTTATTGTGTATCCTATTTTTTCATTATTGCATATGAGAAAACCTTGCATTATGTGTGCTGTACAAACAATTCTTTTGAGTTTGACTTAATGCACTATAATGATGCTCAGTGTAAAATATGAATGTAGACCACATATAGGGTGCTCATGAAAGCTGATTTCCCTCTTAGTTCACTAATGATATTGTCGTCCGGGTCGTGGTGGGGGCATGAATGTCTAAAAGTTCATGTTTTAAAAACACTTTTGGGGTTGTGCTTTGTCCTGCCTTCACTTTTGCTGTGATCCATCATCTCACCCATCATCCCGCCGTGAAGGGAACAGCTTTCTACACCGCCTCTGGGACCCGCTGACAACCTTGCCGAGAACTTGCCTGCCGTGAGGGGAACGGCCCAATAAACTACTGTTCCCAGCATTCCCTGCCCGGGCGCCTGCCAGTGACGTCATCAGGCAGCGCCGGGGAGGGATTTAAGCACGCCAGGCATCCTGCAGCGCGGGTTGTGCTTTGTCCTGCCTTCACTTTTGCTGTGATCCATCATCTCACCCATCATCCCGCCGTGAGGGGAACGGCTTTCTACACCGCCTCTGGGACCCGCTGACAACCTTGCCGAGAACTTGCCTGCCGTGAGAGGAACGGCCCAATAAACTACTGTTCCCAGCATTCCCTGCCCGGGCGCCTGCCAGTGACGTCATGAGGCAGCGCCGGGGAGGGATTTAAGCACGCCATGCATCCTGCAGCGCGGGTTGTGCTTTGTCCTGCCTTCACTTTTGCTGTGATCCATCATCTCACCCATCATCCCGCCGTGAGGGGAACGGCTTTCCACACCGCATCTGGGACCCGCTGACAACCTTGCCGAGAACTTGCCTGCCGTGAGGGGAACGGCCCAATAAACTACTGTTCCCAGCATTCCCTGTCCGGGCGCCTGCCAGTGACGTCATCAGGCAGCGCCGGGGAGGGATTTAAGCACGCAAGGCATCCCGCAGCGCGGGACGCGTGCGGGCGGCGCCCGGGCCAAGGGCGGGCCCGTCCTTGCCCGTCTAAGCCCGGAAAAGACTGGTCTGGGCCCATTTTCTAACTTTCGCCTTAGGACACCATCAAGTTTGTCAGGACATTAAATCTTGAGTGAAAGGTATTGTGGGGTGATAGCAGGGGGAATCTTGCAAGATTGTTATATGTCTTGTATGAGTAATTGATTGCATAACACTTTGAATAATGGGAAAACGTAAATCTATGGAAGGAGGGGCCCAGCAGTCTAACACAAAGAAAGGGAAAAAAATAAAAAAAGCTACTGCTTCTAGTACTAACTGTGCCATGACCCATATTCAAAATCTTGTTACCGACTGTGAGGTTATTTTAGCTGACAATACATCACACCATGAGGTAATTCCCAACCTTAATGTAGAAGAGGTAGGCCAACATAGAGGGAAGGTGATCCCAGATATGTTTAAAAATCAAAAAACATCGCAATCCTTACCAATTTGCTTAGTGCACATCCAACCGGGGACTAGCTCTGTGCCCACTGCACATGGATCATCGGGCTTTATAGACAATGATCTATTAATTACAGAAGACATTAATACTGACAAGGGGACTACATCGCTATGCCTAGGGGATATCACAATCCCATGTAGTAACAAATATGCCGTCTTGGAAGGGGAAACAGGTGATGTGTCACAAGTAATCGCTCAGGCGTCTAAGAGGGGTTTAGACGAACACATGATAGATACAGGTGCAGAAAGACCCGTGGGCTGCCCAAATTGTCTTGGTACCAACAAGGCTATCCTGTTGAAGCTAGAGAAACTCGAACAGGATATGATGGATATCAGGAATTTGTTGGCGACACTATCCCAGAAAGGGAATGTAGCTGGGATAAATAAAACACTGCGCACTGGCAGCCCCACTATAATACCATCACCATTATCCCATTTATCATTCCCCGTCCCTAGGCCCCCAGTTGAGGGTGAATGCCCAAAGATTTTATCGTTGAGTAGCAAATCTTGAACCAAATCATACGCGGATACCATGAGATCGCATGGTGCAGATTTGTGTAATAAGCCCGGTCTATCATCTGTGCTACCGGCTAGTCATGGGAGGATGGAAAATGATAGAATCATGAATGGGAGGACAACTTTTTCATCTGTGATCAACACCAAAAGAAGTTCTAATAACATAGTATATATGACTGGTGTCCCTAAATTAAACAATAAACAGGGCTTTGAATCTAGGGAATCCTTACATAATAAAGCCATTCATTGGCTCAGACATGTTAGGGGCTGTAGATCTATCATTAGAGAAGACTTGGTAAATGTCAAGAGATTGTCCCTACACAGTTACAACAGTGACTGTATTGAAATTCATCTAAACAACCAAATTATGGCGGACGACTTGGTGAATTTGGAGTTTCGGTCCTCCCCGCCCAATCATTCTAGTATACAGATTAGGCGTCTCCCCTTATGGTCCACTCTAGGTGTAGATGATGATTCAGGTCTTAATAGAATAGACTGACTAATAGATGCCAACCATAGTCCTCATCAAATCCTTGGGCCTGAGCTTAATCCTGTGGTGAATATCCCCACGGCACTGATTGTTCCCCCTAGTGTTCCCAGTATGGACCCGCTAAACCAGACCATGAGTGAGGAAGGTGAGGTAGGAGAGGGCAATTCTGGAATAATCCACATACTCTCCTGAAACATTGCAGGTC
Organism: Triturus cristatus; assembly: GCF_964204655.1. Taxonomy (NCBI): domain Eukaryota; kingdom Metazoa; phylum Chordata; class Amphibia; order Caudata; family Salamandridae; genus Triturus; species Triturus cristatus. Next base: position 365,979,148 of record NC_140584.1, on the reverse strand, counting down.
TCAAGAAGAATCTGGCAATCCCTGATTGGCATGGTTTTGTTAATAAATACGAGATCTGCATGTTCCAGGAGACTTGGAGTCTGGAACCCCTGTACATGTCTGGCTACTCCACCTTCTATATACCAGCCGTAACCCAGGGTGTGGGCCGCCCTTCGGGGGGATTACACATTTGGGTTAAGGTAGCACTGAATTTGGATATTAAAGTCCATAATGCCAATTCAGAGGATATTCTCCACTTATCTTTCAAAGGGCCATTGAATGGTACCAGAGTTGACCTTTTCAATGTGTATGCTAGAGGAGGTCCTTCTAACCAAAATTCTGTTACCATTTCCTCTTTGGAAAAGGTCCTAGCAGGTATCCCCCCACTTTCTAATATTATCTTGGGAGGTGACTTAAACTGTACATACGAACCTTTAAGTGAGGAAGATCTTTTAGGGACCCTTGAGGACGACATAAAAAATTCCATCCCTATTCTAAATCTGAGTCCCATTAAGAGGTGGATATCGAGGGCATTGCAGATCACTGCCCTAACTATGGAATTTAATCTTCGGGCACTAAATGGAAGGACTATTTCTGACCCCCATGGGGCTATGACCTTCAACACATTAAATGGGCCATCACGTATTGACTATATCATTTTAGATACAAACTCATGGGGGTATGTGGTTGACATGAAGGTCAAGCAGATGCCAGATAGTGATCACAATCCACTCTGTGTAGATATTAGATGGCAAGCAAGGGAAAGCACTACAAACGCACATTTAGTTTCAAAAGCAGTGATCCCTACAAATTGCAATAGAAGGCTCAAATGGCATAAAGTGTCCTGTCATGAGGATATCATATCTGGTATACGTCTCCAAGTGGCCTCTAAGGCAGCAGAATTTGCTTTGCCCAACTCCATGCGTGCTGAGAAGAATAATGTAGACCTGAGTAATTCTTATAAGGAATTCATAGAAGGTATAGGCTCTCATTTTAAAACAATGGGGTCTAAGGGTGGGACAAAACTAATAGCTAAAAAGGGTGATCCATGGTTCACTGCAGAAAGTAGAGATCGGAGAAAGGCCATTTCATCAGCCTTACAGAAAAAAGATCCTATAGCTGTAAGGCTGGCTAGACAAGATTATAGAAAATCTATAGATGCTGCCAAACGGGCCTGGGAGGAGGATCATTGGCAGGAACTAAAGAAGGCGGCCTTTTTAAAAGACTCTAGTATTTTCTGGGCTTCAATAACCCAACTAACTAAAAGAGGCTCAGACCCTATCCCCAACAACATAACTGACCAGCAATGGTTTCTGCATTTTTCTAATCTTTGCTACAGTGAGGTAGAGTCTGACCATTCCTTGACTGTCAATTCAGACCCCGAATCAGTACCTATGCAGTTTGAACCAATAGATTTTTTTACTCTTTTGGAGGTACAGACAGCTATTAAAAGTATAGCACCTGGGAAGGCTGCAGGTCTGGACGGGCTGCCAGGAGATTTAATTCTTCACGACCCTACAGTATGGGCAAACCTTATTCTCAATTTGATGAATTTATTGTTAAAGGGCTATGCAGTTCCAGATTCCTGGAAGGGCGCGGAGGTAGTTACAATTCATAAGAAGGGGGCGAGAGAGGACCCTGCCAACTACAGCCTAATTGATGTCATCCAAAAGGTGGTTGGCAGGGTCCTTATCTCCAGAATGGGGACCTGGCTAGAAGAGGGAAACTTTTTAACACATCTTCAAGCGGGTTTTAGACAGAAAATAGGTACTATGGACCAAGTATTTAGATTTACAGCCACTTACTGGAAGACTGTTTTAATCGGTAAGGGGTCCTTGTACGTGGCCTTTATTGACCTTAAAACCACTTTTGATCTTGTCCCCCGAGTCAAACTGTGGCAGGTATTGCACGATATGGGCCTTCCACGATACCTTCTGGAACTTATTAAAAGATTGCATGATGGCACGTATGCGAGAATCAGATGGGGGAATGAAGGCCAACTGACTGAAAGAATACCCGTGCAGAGGGGGGTCCGCCAGGGATGTGTGATGGCTCCGACTTTATTCTCCCTCTTTATAAATGGGGTGGCAGACCATTTGAGGGAGGACCCAGCGGATGCCCCCGCCCTGGCAGGGGAAAAAATACCTACCCTCCTCTTCGCAGATGACACCCTGCTTATGTCTAAAACCCCCTCTGGCCTCCAGAAACTTCTAGACAGGTTCAGGGCCTTCTGTAACAATCGTGGTCTTATTGTCAACACTACGAAAACCAAATTGATGGTTCTGTCCAGAAACAAAAAACCTAAGAAAATTAACATTGTACTAAATGGCACTTTATTGGAGGAAGTTGATGCATTTGATTACCTAGGGGTCAGGTTAAATTGTAAAATGAAGTGGGATTCTCACATCGCTAAGATGTTGTTAAATTTTAAGAGAGTGACAGGAGCAATCACCAGAGACCATCGCTTGACCTCTAGTGAACCTATCAGCCCTGTCTTACTAGTTTATGAGGGTAAGGCACTATCCGCAGCAACCTATGGCACCGAACTGTGGGGATCTGAAAGAGCCACTGACTTAGTTACAGCGGAACACAAATTTATGAGAGAGTTAGTGGGTCTTCCAGTCTCTACCCCCATTAAACCACTACTTCATGACCTGGGACGTCGCTCAATTAAAGATATTGTTGGACTCCGGCCTTTACTGTTTTGGGTTCGTCTTAGAAGGACGCCGGAACTTAGCAACTATGCCGCAGTCCTCGATGAACTCTTTGATTTGAATGGTTTTGGGGTGATCCCTTGGCTGAAAATTTAAGGGACCTGGTAATCAATCTGGGGTTAAAAGAAGAATGGCTATCACAGCAGCCCCCGCCAAAAGATACCATTAAAAAGCTATATTGGGCGAGGATAGAAGCAAGGGACTTGGGAAACCCCAAGTGGGGCGCTTTAACCGACCAATTTTTGTCCCGTAAGCCAGTACCGAAGCTGGAATCGTTCCTTGATTTTATCTCTACACCAAGAGATAGATCCTTGTTCCTTAAAATGAGATTTGGTACGCTACCCCTGAATGTCTTTACGAGTAGCTGGAAAAATGTTAAGCTCCACCAAGCAGTTTGTCCGGGGTGCTCTAATCCAACCGAATCACTGGCCCACTTCCTGTTTGCCTGTAGGGCATACAGGGGGCCCAGGAAAAGATGGCTAAGCCCAGTGTGTAGAAAATTGGGAACTAGGCAGTGTTCAGTGGCCCTTCGCATCCTAACAACGGATACTACATCTTTGATGGTAATTTGTGGGGTTGCTAAATATTTGGGGAAAGCGTGGCAAATACGAACTAAGCTTGCTGAATTGAGTATTGGGTAGACCGTTAAACCGTGTAATCGTGCCGTTTTATGAATTAGCACCTTATTAATTGACATCTTTGGCCCTGCTACATTTGTTCTTTTTACTCTTAATCATGAATTTTAAGAAAACTTACTTTTAAATGCTTCTTTTTAGTGTGTATTTGTATACTGTTTTTAGCAAGTTATATCAATGTATGATGAAATTGTTTTTATTCAATCTAATTCGATCTATGTTGTACTGTACTTACTTTTATGATACCTTGCTATCGAATGAAGTATTATACTACTACTAAAAAAACACTTTTAATTAATGCCTCTCAATACAGTGATATCTTCTGATGTACTAAAGACACATGTTTGTTAAAAGAAACATACTTCTTTTGAATTTTGAAGACACTTTGTCATATTTTTGCATGATATTTGTTGCAAGATTTCCATGCCGTATGTTTCCATGGCTCAGCTGGTGCTTGGACTCTTGGAGCCAAGAAGCACCCTTGACTTGGCTCTCCCTGTTAACTTGTTGGTTCGTCCACTTTTTCTACAGTACTGTGTGTAATAGTCACTTGAGTTCCCCCTCTCAATATCTCACTATCGGGAGCAACATCTAATTTTCTGACATTTCGTACAGTTTCCATGGGTCTCAGAAGAGTAACTATTCCTACTTCTGGTTTTAACAAGTTGTGGCATTAGCAATCACAAGAAGTTGTTTTAAAGTTACTTGTGCCCCCTCTGGGCACAAGGTGGCTGTTGTAGTTGGGTCTGCCTCCCACCTCTGGCCCACAGTGCATTGCACTGGCTGCACCACCAGTAACTACACTCTAGAAAGTTGGGTGTATACAAGTCTGTGCAAGATATTGGAGGGTGGGGTAGGTTGTTGTCAAATTTAAAGTGTATAGTGAAGGACTTGAACATGATTCTGAGGTAAGAAATATATCAACTAGTTTATAAGGTTTTCTTTTTTTTTTTTTTTTTATTTCAAATTATCTTTATTAAATTTTATGTAAAATCATAACAGGAGCTGGTAACATGGTCGAGCACCACAATGAACATGAAATGGTATTTCAACTGATCATAAAGCAATTACTGGCAATAGATGTACATCTTGACAGTGAAATAACCTCTTAATCACCAGCTCAAGAAAGGATGGAAAGATAGAATGAGTAAAGGAAAGAGGAAAGGAAAACCAGAAGGGGAAGAGAAAAGAGAGAAGAGACTGTCCAGCGCCTCGAGCCCTATACTTAACATAGCATAATACAGCAAATAACCGGCAAGCACAATTTTCATAAATGTAAAGCCCACATAGGAATTATCGTTCCAAATAAAGAGTTCATGGCGGCTTATGGCGGCTTATGAGAGCAAAGTATTTGTCCAGGGTAGACCATATACTCCTCGTTGAGGGTTTCCAAGGCGAATGTTGCAAGACAATGTTGTCTGCCCCCCTGAGGTGTATGACCCAGTTCATCCAGCAATTGTAAGAGGCCTTGCTAGTATCTTTCCAATTGGTGAGTGCCATTTTAACTGCAGAAATCAAGAATAGATCAAGAAGAGCTCGGTCATCCTCCGACTGCAAATCCTCCTGTAAAAAAGCAGTTACCACGGTCGGCAGATTCCTGGGAAGTACACAATTAAATAGTTTATTCAAAAATAAGTAGACCCTATCCCAGAAGGGTTTCACTACAGAACAGTGTAAAATAAGGTGAGCCAAATCTCCTCTGCCTTGATTACAATTCCAACACATGTCATCCTCCCGGATCCCCATGGAAAACAGCCTAGCCGGTGTCCAAAAAACTTTGTGTAATAGCCAGAATTTAGTTTGAGATAGAACTGGGGAAATCTTATTGCGTGAAACTGAACTCCATAATGAGGACCACGAATCTTCGGTTAACAGAGTAGACGAAAGCAAGTTCCAGTAATCGACTACCTTAGTATTAAGCTTTGACGATTTTGGACGCAAAAGTTTGTAGATCTGGGAAACCTGATGGCCAAGCCTATTAAGTTTTGTTACAAATGTGGGTAACGATGGGGAACTAGGGGACAGTCTGGATTTCGCAATGGCAGCCCTCACTTTCAGGAAATTATAAAATTCAATATCAGCTAATTGATATCTAGTTTGAAGTTCCCTGAACGTCAATGGGTATGCAGTATTTTCCAATTGATGGAGAAAAAAAATACCTTTTTTGCACCAGGAGTCAAGGAATAGTGGTTTACCATTATAAAGGATTTTGGAGTTTAGCCAAAGCGATTCCATGTTGGAGCCCTTCATACTGACTTCCATGGTCCTATCTATTTTCAAGAGAGCTAATTTAGTGTTCTTAAAGATGGACCTAGAGTGGGTGGCGACAAGACGATTGGCCGTGAGAATCGACAGGTGGTGTATATTATTGAGGAGGGCCCTTTCCACTTCCAACCACACTGGTATATAGTTACCAGGAGGAGAAACCCAAAGTAGGCCTTGTTTCGCCAGAAAGGCATATTGGTAGAGACGAAAGTCAGCCAGGTTAACGCCTCCCAGCGTCTTATCGAGCCTCAATTTTCGAATGCTAATTCTGGCTTTTTTCCTGCGCCAAAGGAAGGATGTTAAAAGAGTATCTAATTTATGATGAAAGGAGTCAGTTAACATAAGTGGAAGCATACTTATGAGGTAATTAACTAAAGGGGTAACCATCATCTTGACAGTCTCAATTCTCCCCCACCACGTGATAAATTTTGGGGACCAGGCATCCAAAAGTTTCTTAATTTTCTCTAGAAGCACCTTCTCATTTTGATACAGGGTGTCCATAATGTTGTTTCCAAATTCAATCCCCAAGTATTTAATGTAACCCGATTACCATGTTAACCCAGAGTCCCCCAACATATCGCTAGTGCAAAACATGTTTAATGGTTTAACTTCCGATTTGTCTCTATTGAGTTTATACCCGGAGTGTATAGAATATAATGCTATCGTTTCCATCAGGGCTGTAATTGAGGAATCCGGGCGTTCTGTAACTATCAAAATATCATCCGCATATGCGGCCAATTTGACTCGTACGCCATTGATATCAACTCCTGTAATATCTGTGTTGAGTTTGATGGCCTGAAGAAGAGGTTCCAATGCCAAGAGAAAAAGTGATGGAGATAAAGGGCATCCCTGTCTGGTACCCTGATAAAGAGGGAAGGCCTCCGAAAGTGACCCATTAACAGCTATACGGCCAGTCGGTTTTAGGTATAGTGAAATAACCATTTTAATAAAATCATTACCCAAATTAAAGAAATGCAAGCAACGTTCCAAGAACGCCCAAGAGACTCTGTCGAAGGCCTTCTCGGCATCTAACGTGATGGCAACAGAGGATTCAGTTTTAGTTGCAGCATTTTCTAATACATGGCATAACAGACGTGTGTTATCATTGGATAAACGGTTCCGGAGAAACCCCACCTGGGAATTGCTTATCAATTTATGAAGGACCGAATTTAGCCTAACCGCAAGGATTTTGGCATATATTTTACAATCAACATTTATAAGCGAAACAGGTCTATAATTTTTAGGATATACAGGGTCTTTCCCATCCTTGGGGATAACGACAATGTTAGCTTCGGACATAGAGTCAGGCGTGTGTCCTGTGGTGGCACTATGGTTAAAAACCTGTTTCATAGTAGGACCTAATTGAACTAAAAAGGATTTATAGAAGGATGCCGTGAAGCCATCTGGCCCTGGCGCTTTATTCTCTTTCAAGGACCTGACCGTCTTTTCTATCTCCGAGCTATTGATTTCCATACCTAACATGGCAGAATCCACTTCTGAGAGTTGTGGCAGATTGAGATCAAGGAGGAAATCAGTGCACCTCTCACTGTCAAAAGTCTGATTATTTGAATAGAGGTCTTGATAAAATTGTTTAAAAGTACTGAGAATGCCATTATGTGTCGTATGAGTTTGATTATTAGCATCTTTGATTGAAGAGATGACATGTTGGTTTTGTCTCTGTTTAAGATATGAAGCTAAAAGTTTCCCTGCCTTGTTGGCCTCACATAAATTCAGAGCTTTAAATTTATTAATCCACACCCCGCGCGTTCACTTAATATCTTATTGTACTCATATTTCTTCTGTGTCAAAGTCAGCAATAGAGTAGAATCATTTAAGGAAGCAATGTGGGCAGTCTCTAAATCTCTAATTTCTCGTTCTAGCTGGAGTAGTCCTTGGTTCAGGCGTTTATCTATTTTTGTTTTTATTGCAATGACTAGTCCCCTTACAGTGGCCTTCAATGCATCCCAGTGTATATTTATATTAGTATCAGTCACCTTGTTATGACCAAGATAGTCTGTAATGGCCTCCGCAATCTTCTCTCTGTCCTCAGGGTCTGACAAGACATCGTTGTTAAACCCCCATCTTTTGGGAGTTTGTTCCTTGTGACTTCCTGTTAATTTAAGAGAAATGCAAGAATGATCAGAAATCAACCTTGGGGCTATATCAGTAGACTCGATGAGGCAGGTGTATGCCCCAGAGACAAGGATATAGTCAATCCTAGTGTACGAGTTGTGAGGGGCCGAATAGAAAGTGCAATCCCTTGTGTCTGGGTGCTGGAGTCTCCAGGGATCTTTGAGATTAAGTTTAGAGCAAATAGTTGTGAGTACTGCGTGTGAGCTCGTGGGTTGATAATGGCAGTTGGACTGCCTGTCAATTATCGGATCCAGGGGTAGATTGAAGTCTCCTGCCATTACTATAAGATCTTCCTGAGGTATACTATCTAACCTGTCTGAAACGCTGGACCAAAAGGAGGGGTCATCCGTGTTAGGACCATAAATATTGACCACATGTAATAAATCCTCGCCTCTCCTCAAGTGAGTGATCTAAAAACGACCTTCATTGTCGTGTGCATAGGATTCTAGCGTTATGTTAGCAGATCTCGAAATCAAGGTAATGACACCTCGTTTCTTCTTCTCAGCTGGAGAGCATGCCATTTGCGAAATCCAGTTACATTTAATGAGGTTATTGTCATCCTCAGAAAGCTTTGTCTCTTGTAACAACACAATGTCACTTTTTGTCTTGGCTAAATACTCTAAGACCTTACGTATTTTCACAGGGTGATTAAGACCTTTAACATTTAGAGACACTATCTTCAAATCGCTCGATAGGGCACATTGTTTGTTAGTGGCCATCAGGAACGGTTTCAAATGGTGAACTCAATAAGTATGGGTCTTGACATAGGAACAAATGCGAATATTTTAAATACCACATAGCAGGGCTCATATGACAGCCATCAAAATCATATATCTGCAACAGCATAACAAACTTGAAAGCCAGATATTCACATCCCGAAAATTGTATATGGGATACAGGGCACCAGACATGTCTAGCGAGTAGAAGAAGCCAGGAAAGGAAAAGAATGAAGGAGAAGGAGAAAAAGAAAGAAAAGAAAAGAAAGAAAAGTAGATGGAGAGCAGCCGAGGAATCAACTATAAAATCAGTGAAAACGTTATTGAAAACGTGGGCGCTCTCAACCCAGTCACCCCCCTTCCCCTTCCTCCCCACCCCAACCGGAATACTTAGCATGTGGGAGGTGCGACGACAGAAGTGTCCACCCGCACTCCGGAGGAAACATCATAATCAGATCATATACAGACCTTCTCAATATCTAACTATCAACCAACCTTCGGCTAAAATGCAAGCCTAAATAGAAACAAATACCATCACAACCAAACACCATCACAACCAATAAAGGACGTGTACATAATATCAAATTACTTATGAATAGATACAATACACCGGATCTTCTGAAGGGAACAATGTTAAGAGGTACAATGGAATCAGTGCACGCATTACGCCGGACCTGGTGAGGACTTCCTCTTACTGGCAGAGAGCTGTGATGAGTCCATGTCCTGAGTAGGAGGGCCCTCTAGGTAATTCTCAAGGTCTCTGGGATCATTGAAAAAGAGGTGTCTTCCCCCATCAGTGATCTTAAACCTAGTAGGGCCAACAAAAGAGAACAGGATACTTTTGCTCCTCAACTTGTCCCTTAGATTTAGGAAACCCCTACGCATATCAACAGTAGGCTTCGAAAAATCTTGGGTAAAAATAATTTTGTGACCCTTCCAGATGAGTTGATGGTTTTTCCGGGCATAGCTAAGTATTGCTTCTACCTGTCGAAATCGCAGAGGCTTACAGATGATTGGACGGACCCCCTGCCGTGATGAGGATTTAAATGAAGGGATTCTGTGTGCTCTGTCCAATTCAAAAGGATGATCAAACGTTATGCCAGTAAACTTAGGAATCCAGTCCTCTAGAAAGGCTAAACAAGAGCCTAGAGCCTCCTCCGACCCCTCCGGAACACCAAGGATTCGGATGTTGCCTCTTCGATTACGGTCTTCCAACTCAGCTGTCTGTCTCATGAGCGTAGACGACACATTCTTCAAGGATTTTGCTTCATTACATGACTTGGTTACAATGTCCTCAACGTCACTGATCCTCTGTTCAGCTACAGAAAGTCTGTTATTCACAGTGTTCATATCTGCTCTAATGGCCGTTATCTCCAGCTGTATAGTTTCTGTAGTTTGTTTGGTTGATTTGGCCAACTCATGGACATCAGCCAGCTTTTTGAGGATCAGGTCCAATGTACTGTTGATATCTGGTTTCACTTTGATGGGTGAATCTGACTGTGAGGGTTCACCTTTATTTCTTTTGTGCATCAACTTGGAATCGCGGTCAGACATTTTAAAGATTTTTAGGTTGTGGTATCTAATTGGATAATTAGTTGGTTGTCTGCTTGGTTAATGAAATTGCCTAGAGACTCCCAAAAGCGCTGTGCTGGAAGAAAAAGAATGTCTCAAAAAGGACCCCTATAAAGATAGTAGCGGCTCTCTGTAGCGGTGCATGGTCATTATGTGGGTACTTATGAAGCTCCAGTGGGCCAGGTGGCCACAACACATGCTGATTGCCGTTAATTTGCCCAGGTGTGGTAGGATTAGCCGACAGAAGGCAGTGTAGCAGTATGTCGCAGATAAAAGGTATTGATCCAAGTAGGTAGCCAGTGGTGTCAGGTAGTATAGCAGCTTGCACAGATGAGCCCGGAAAAGAGAACAATCCTGTCTCCAGCTTGGTGTGCAACTCCCTCCCTCCACAATTCGCACGTAGAGACAGAACTCACAACAGATAGAGCACACTAGAGCATCAGAGCTCAAAGACAGGACCCCAACAGAGGGGAAAAACAGGAGTGCCAAGGCCGCTACCAGTTGTTAAGACACGATCCATGCTTAAATGAAATGGCATTCAGATGTTGAAATAGCGCTGTAAGAGGACATCAAACGATTCACAAGCAGACCCATGGCATGCGCCGCTGGACTCGCGCTGGTCTCTCGAGGTCAAACGATAATTTAGGATGTCTGAGTTTTAATCGACGTTAGTGTAGCCAGAAGCCCTTCAGCATCGCCGCCATCTTGAAGTCAGGCATGCCGATAAACTAACATACAGCTCGCCAAAGTTACTAAAGATGCTGAAAGTACCTTGACCTCAATGCGACATCAGTGAGCAGTTATGCTCCGCAGATAATTATATACCTGCCGTGAGACGTCGGGTCAGCCGAACGGGACCATCTAATCGAGACCTTCAGGTAGGCGCCATTTTGTTTTTTCTTCGTAGCGCGTCGCGAAGCGAATCCCTCTCAAAAGTCGACTATTCAGCCTCCGCCGTCAAATACAGAGGGCTCCCCAAACGCCAGACACCTTGCAAGGCGATGCCTGCGCCACCTGATGCACGATTAGTCGGTCGCAGGGCTCGGGAAGGACAGCGTTTTTCCCCTGTCCGACGGAGTGACTAATTCAGGCGGCCATCTCCACTGCCGTCCAAGCCACGCCCCGTTTATAAGGTTTTCTTAAAAGGGAAGGTGGAGAAAGAAACTCAGTGTTTTCCATATAAAAAACAGTCCCTGTCACTTTTGTGTTTATGATGTGACACAGCCTCATAACACCAATAGCTAGAAAGAGCTGCACATCATCAATGAATGGGCAATATTAGGAGATCAAAAATGATTGTGAGAGCAGGCTCAACAAAGTAAACTAGCAAAGCAAATAGGCCTGGCCATGGCAAGTCTGCCACTGTATATTTGCAAAAAATTGCCATACATATAAAAATATAGAATAAAGATGTGGTCCTGCAGCCCAGGCAAAAATCCCTAGCACTGAACTTGCGCACTTTTTCAGGCAGCTGTAGACATGTGATCGGACAAAATGCTGTCATTCACTATGCAAGAGAGCCAATGGATGAAGTGGGCTGACCCAGTGCCCAATGCTGTGTGCTGTGGTGGGGCAAAATGTGAATGACGCTTGAACAGACCAAAGGTAGAAAGTTGACTTAAAGTCCCTGCCCTGTATGTATCTGTATATGTAAGATTTTTTTATTGTGATATTTTTGGAAAACCCGAGGTTAAGGTGGAAAAATGAATCTCTCCCATATATCTACTGACCGTAATGCTCTCCTCCTTTGTAGACACCAGAAATTAAATATATATATATGGAGGTCCGTCCTGGCATTATGGATAATACTGAAAAAGCATCCCATTCATCTTTGGTGGCAACCGAATAATCAAAGAGGGCTACTGACGTCTTGTAATGCTTCGTTGTTTTCTCTGCAGCCACATGTTACGCCTAAGAACATTACATCATGGTGTTTGGCTTCAGTCTTTTCCTTGTGCTCGCAGGCAAAATGATTCCCAGATCAGGGGTATTCTAGTCTCTTCATGCCTTTCTCAACTTGCAAGCCATTACTCATAGTCTCCTGCAGGGTCTCTTGGTACTCAGAGGGAAGAGCAGAGAATTGTTAGAAAACCTCTGGAAGACTTGGCAATCCTCCCATACTGCGCTCCACTGCCTCTGTGTTAACTCCTGCAGCTAAGTCTGTTAACCCACTGCTTGATTTGTAAAAGGTAAGTGTCAGGGCTCTGCTCAGGATGTCACTTCAGCCTTCACTGCCCATTGCCCCTGCCAGCGCTGCCAATGACAGTACCAACACAACTACTAACCATCTCGCTCCTACAAATGTGACAATTCAGACTATTCCACGCCACCCAAACCTATAAAAATCGGGTGCGTGGAAAATATTATTAATTTCGAGTGTATATTGAATGCTGTTGTGCTCATCGCAATATTAGACAGACAGTGCCAACATGTGGTGGACTGTTGTAAATTAAGTCCTGGTGCCGAGCACCAAAAACCACCAGCTCAAATTAAGCACTGGTTCAACCCATACCAAAGGTACCATTTGCGTGAAGAAAAGAGCAGGGAATTATCAGCAAAACTCTAAGATATCTTGGCATTCACCCCTTGACTGCCATAAGGCTCTTTATAAAGAAATGCCTCCCTCCAAATACCCACCACTATTGCGCCGGCTTCCTTTCCTATAGGGCAAGTTCTGTATGCGTTATATTTCTTCTCTGGTTTCGGAGATTGCACATACTCTCGAGAGGGACCTGAGGATTGCTCATCAAGCCTCACCCCCTTTTATAAGGTGCATCGACTCTTCCCTTTCCGCAGAACTCACCCAGCTCACAAGGCGGCCACAGCAACTATCAGCATCTTTACTTCTGAGTTTCCAGGTGAGCTTTTGCCTGGGGATGGTAAGTGGAGGACCAAGTGGAGCGTCCTATATGCCAGCTCTTTAACCCACCTCTACGTGCCATCACTCTTGCTGTGGGAGCGAATGACTCAGGAGCAGATATCTGGGCAAAGTGCATCTCACTAGGTGCAAGTGTCCAGATCTGTGCGGCTATGCAGTCACTCGTAGTGCCATAAGCACTCTGTCCCACAACTTCCCCCGAATCATGTTACAATCTTATAAGCAGCAATATGGACATCAATGATGTCTTGCATGACAGAGACCTAGACTTACAATGTCATGTTACAGAGACCTGTGCAGCACACATTCTGCCATTGATAAGGACTTGCAGAGTTCTTGGAGTTTGAGTACTTCCCAAGCCTGGTCACAGACCTGGGTCTGATTTGGGCTTCTTGAATTGTGTCCTCAGTAGTTTTGTCGAGCTTAATATCCTGTTTTTATGTATAGCTTTGCTGATATGTGTGTGAGAGTTGTTAGTGATGTTGAGTCCTGCCAAACCTGTGGTGTTGAATGTGTCTTGTTGTTTGGAGGGGAGTGTGTGGGAGTACGGTCATAGTAAATTATGTACCTTATCTGTTCCATCTTGGAGTTCTCTTTACTGTTTCCTGTTAGATGCAAAAGGTAGATATCTGGATGGTCTGGCCCTAACAGCTTCTGGGTGGCCATTATTTCTGGGAGAAAGCACAAGGTGAGGACATTCAAGCAACACTATAATAAACACATAAATCCGACCGCAGCCACCCAGCAAGAGTAAAGACACTGACACATATTTGAAAGTAGGTGTTCCAGCACTGGTTTCTCTCCCCATGAAAGTGGCATATACAAGAAAAGGTAACCCAAAATGACACGCCAATCTGCTCTCTTGACATCTATGCATCTCCTTGTCTCTGCGTTCTACTGTTGCGGCTTTAGTGAGCATCCAGGTAGGTTGGAAATTGGAAGCTGCAATAAGGCTTTGTTCAAAACATAGTATTTTGGGAAGGGAAATGCAGACAGAGGGATGGCAGGGAATAGCATCGGGCAGAGGAAAAGGATGTAAAGGAAGGGGGAAGGGTGTTTTGGAACCATCCAAATGGAAAATAAAATGTCTGTAGAGTTCACCTCAGGGCCTAGTCAGTGAGGGAGATGTGAAAGTCCAGGTATAAATAACTATTGGCTGGACAAAGCAGACGCGCCATCCTGAGAATGTGAGATTGAAACTTTAAGAACCGAGTGTGGCTCTCACTGCAAGATCCCATGCAGTCTCAGTCCAAATAGTACAGGCAGCGTGAGAAAAGTGAGCGAGGGATGCCGGGATCCGGAAGGAGCTGGTGGATATGGCGGATGTGCCAGTCCCCGGTGAAATGTTCCACGCCGGGTGGGGGAGGCGGGTCCCGCACTGATGACGCGCGGGCATCCCGCCCTCCCCACCCTCGCCCATTGGCTAAATGGAGCTTGCCCTGGAAGCAGTTTAAGTGCTTCCAGGGCAAACGCGATGCGAACGGTCCAGGATCTAGCCGGGACCAGTTTCAGCCGGCTCGGGGGTTCGGACCCCTTTAAGAGCCTCGGTAAGGCGGAAGGAGAGTCTCTTTCTCCGCCGCTCTGCCAAGAAGACACCACACGCCCGACCAGCTCATTGGACGTCTCCAGGGAGCCTCCAGATAACTATTTTCTTTCTTTTGTGCAGGTGGTGTAGCGATCGGCGGGCGAGAGCGCGATATGTGCGGCGATTTTGTTATCCTGCAGACTCACCCGCATCGAAGCCTCTGCCCCAAGTGGCAGGGGCACAGGGATTGTAATTGTGTTTTTTATCTGCTTACAGAGCGGCGGTCCTGGAGCCTCTGCCACATGCTTCTCCAGTCACGAGGCAGGGATCGGGGAAATATTTTGTTGGAGTTTTTCTTCGGCATATTGGAGCCTCTGCCACATGCTTCCTCAGGCTCACAAGCAGAGACTGTGGGGGAATTTTGCCAGCTGTTTGTTTACTGCCATAGTGAAGCCTCTGCCCCACGCGGCAGGGGCATAGGGACCTTACCTTTTTTAGGTCTCGCCTGAGACAGCGCTTTAGCGCTGCTCTGGCGAGACTTATAGTAAGAGAGTTTTGGAAGTGCAAACAGTGCTTTTCAGGCCTCCAAATACAGTGCATGTGCCCCGGGCGCGCGCACCATTTGGCAGCCTGAAAAGCACTGCCTGATCACTTGCTTTGATGTCCTCAGTGAGCCGCGCGGCCACTGAGGACATCAAAGTGCACACCATTTGCCACCCCCTTGTTTTTTCCTTTGATCCCTATCTTTCCCTTCCTCAATCTCACCCTCTCCCTGCCTTTTACAACTGCGGCCCACACCACTGCGCCCGCCCCCACTCCCCCCTCCCACTCCCTCCTCATCAGCTTCAGTGCGCTCTTGTTCTCTGTCTCCCAAACATCATCCAGCAAGATGCCATGGCTGGTTTCACTTTCTTTGTTTAATCACTGTGGCCTTTTATTTACCCCTCCCACCTGCCAAACAGCATCCAGCAGCATTCACCATGGCTTTTTATTTATGTAATAGAGCGCCCGTAATGCTAGTTCATGATAAGCAGTGACCATGTGCGTGATGTGCGTGTAAGAGAGAGAACAAGGTGGGGTTGGTATCCGAGCAAAGAAGTATTTCCGTTTATTCGCTCGGGTGTGGCATAAAGTCCACATTTTACTTCTAGCACAGATTATCTGATGCACTCATTCGCCAGCAACCACGTATTCATTATCAATTTAACATCAACAAGTTTTGTAAAGTGCGTCTAATCGCCCCCAAGGGTAACCAGGCGCTGAGGCTGCTGCGGTGGGGGTTTCAGTTGAACAGTCAGGTCTCGAGTCTTTTCCAGTCCTGAGCTTTCGTTTAATAATGTGATGCATTGTGGGAGCCGTAGTCCTGCCTCACTGGAGTTGCACCAGTGGGATTAACAGATCTGCTAACAGTGATTTATAAAGTGAAAGGGCTGGGGCACGAGCCCCAGTGTTGCAGTTACTGGCGGCCTCGTGGGGCAGCACGTGGTGCACTAGTTAACAGCCGGGCGCTTAACAGTGGTGGTGTAAGCGCACCAGCTAATGGCACCAAGCTGTAGGCTGAGAATGTGATCTGAAATAGCGGACTCTAGTCTGCCTTTCTGTGTGTCTCTAGACCCATGTTGTGCTGGTAAATGGTATTATATTCAGTGTTTAACCCCTTCGCTGCTGCGGACATTCCGCTGCAGCGCTGGGGGGGGCAGGGGGGCAGCGCGGCGGGCCTGTGCTCATGACGGAGCCGCTCCGTCATGAGCCACAGTTGAGCTGTGCTCATGACGGAACGGTTCCGTCATGACTCCGCCCATTTGCGTTGTCGCCCCGCACAGGCGGGGAAACAGCGCCGCGCAGGCGGAGCGGCCGCCGGCAGGATTGTCATGACGGAACCGTTCCGTCATGAGCACACGACAACCGTGGCTCATGACGGAACGGTTCCGTCATGAGCAGGGAAGGGGTTAACCCATTAGCAGTGAGATGCTTGTATTTCATGTACTGCTGCATGCCTCACACTGCTGCATGCCTCACACTGCTGCATGCCTCACACTGCTGCATGCCTCACACTGCTGCATGCCTCACACTGCTGCACGCCACACACTGCTGCACGCCTCACACTGCTGCACGCCTCACACTGCTGCACAAAACACTGCTACACAAAACACTGCTGCACGCCACACACTGCTGCATGCCACACACTGCTGCATGCTGCACAATGCTACACGAAACACTGCTGCACGGCACACACTGCTGCACAGCACACACTGCTGCACGCTGCACGCCACACACTGCTGCACACTGCTGCATTACTCACTGCTGCATGCTGCACAACACTGCTGCACGCCACACACTGCTGCACACCTCACACTGCTGCACGCCACACACTGCTGCACGCCACACACTGCTGCATGCCACACACTGCTGCACGCCACACACTGCTGCACGCCGCACACTTCTGCAAGCCACACACTACTGCACGCCGCACACTGCTGTATGCTGCACACTGTTACACGAAACATTGCTGCACGCCACACACTACTACTGCTGCACGCCGCACACTACCGCACGCCACACACTGCTTCGCACACTGCTGCATTACACAGCTGCACGCCGCACACTGCTGCACGCCTCACACTGCTGCACGCCTCACACTGCTGCACGCCTCACACTGCTGCACACCGCACACTGCTGCACGCCGCACACTGCTGCACGCCGCACACTGCTGCACACCTCCCACTGCTGCACGCCTCCCACTGCTGCACGCCGCACAATGCTACACGAAACACTGCTGCACGGCACACACTGTTGCACGGCACACACTGTTGCATGCCGCACACTGCTGCACACTGCTGCATGCAGCACACTGCTGCACGCCGCACACTGCTGCACGCCGCTGCACGCCACACAGTGCTGCATGCCTCAAACTGCTGCACGCCTCACACTGCTGCACGCCTCACACTGCTGCACGCCTCACACTGCTGCACGCCTCACACTGCTGCATGCCTCACACTGCTGCACGCCATACTGTTGCACGCCTCACACTGCTGCATGCCTCATACTGCTACACAAAACACTGCTGCACGCCTCACACTGCTGCACGCCACACACTGCTGCACGCCGCACACTGCTGCACGCCGCACAATGCTACACGAAAAACACTGCTGCACGCCACAAACTGCTGCATGGCACACACAGCTGCACACTGCTGCATTACTCACTGCTGCATGTTGCACGACACTGCTGCACGCCTCACACTGCTGCACGCCTCACACTGCTGCACGCCTCACACTGCTGCACGCCGCACACCGCTGCACGCCGCACACTGCTGCACGCCGCACACTGCTGCACGCATCCCACTGCTGCACGCCTCCCACTGCTGCACGCCGCACAATGCTACACGAAACACTGCTGCACGGCACACACTGTTGCACGGCACACACTGTTGCACGCCGCACACTGCTGCACACTGCTGCATGCAGCACACTGCTGCACGCCGCACACTGCTGCACGCCGCTGCACGCCACACAGTGCTGCATGCCTCAAACTGCTGCACGCCTCACACTGCTGCACGCCTCACACTGCTGCACGCCTCACACTGCTGCACGCCTCACACTGCTGCATGCCTCACACTGCTGCACGCCATACTGTTGCACGCCTCACACTGCTGCATGCCTCATACTGCTACACAAAACACTGCTGCACGCCTCACACTGCTGCATGCCACACACTGCTGCACGCCGCACACTGCTGCACGCCGCACAATGCTACACGAAAAACACTGCTGCACGCCACACACTGCTGCATGGCACACACAGCTGCACACTGCTGCATTACTCACTGCTGCATGTTGCACGACACTGCTGCATGCCTCACACTGCTGCACGCCTCACACTGCTGCACGCCGCACACTGCTGCACGCCGCACACTACTGCACGAAACAATGCTGCACGCCACACACTGCTGCACGAAACACTGCTGCACGCCACACACTGCTACACACTGCTGCATGACACTGCTGCACACTGCTGCACGACACTGCTGCATGCTGCACGACACTGCTGCATGCTGCACAACACTGCTGCATGCTGCACGACACTGCTGCATGCTGCCCGACACTGCTGCATGCTGCACGACACTGCTGCATGCTGCACGACACTGCTGCACGCCGCACACTGCTGCACACCGCTGCACGCCACACAGTGCTGCATGCCTCACACTGCTACACAAAACATTGCTGCACGCCACACACTGCTACTGCTGCACGCCGCACACTACCGCACGCCACACACTGCTTCGCACACTGCTGCACGCCTCAAACTGCTGCACGCCTCACACTGCTGCACGCCTCACACTGCTGCACGCCTCACACTGCTGCACGTCTCACACTGCTGCACGCCTCACACTGCTGCACGCCTCCCACTACTGCACGCCGCACAATGCTACACGAAACACTGCTGCACGGCACACACTGTTGCACGGCACACACTGTTGCACGCCGCACACTGCTGCACGCCGCACACTGCTGCACACTGCTGCACGCAGCACACTGCTGCACGCCGCACACTGCTGCATGCCGCTGCACACCACACAGTGCTGCATGCCTCACACTGCTGCACGCTTCACTGCTGCACGCCTCACACTGCTGCATGCCTCACACTGCTGCACGCCTCACACTGCTGCATGCCTTACACTGCTGCACGCCTCACACTGCTGCACGCCTCACACTGCTGCACGCCATACTGTTGCACGCCTCACACTGCTGCACGCCTCACACTGCTGCATGCCTCACACTGCTACACAAAACACTGCTGCACACCTCACACTGCTGCACGCCACACACTGCTGCACGCCGCACACTGCTGCATGCCTCACACTGCTACACAAAACACTGCTGCACGCCACACACTGCTGCACGCAGCACACTGCTGCACGCCGCACAATGCTACACGAAAAACACTGCTGCACGCCACACACTGCTGCATGGCACACACTGCTGCACACTGCTGCATTACTCACTGCTGCATGTTGCACGACACTGCTGCACGCCTCACACTGCTGCACGCCTCACACTGCTGCACGCCTCACACAGCTGCACGCCTCACACTGCTGCACGCCGCACACTGCTGCACGCCGCACACTGCTGCACGCCTCACACTCCTGCACGCCTCACACTGCTGCATGCCTCACACTGCTGCACGCCTCACACTGCTGCACGCCCCACACGGCTGCACGCCGCACACTACTGCACGAAACACTGCTGCACGCCACACACTGCTGCACGACACTGCTGCACGACACTGCTGCACACTGCTGCACGACACTGCTGCACACTGCTGCACGACACTGCTGCACACTGCTGCACGACACTGCTGCACACTGCTGCACGACACTGCTGCACGCTGCACGACACTGCTGCACGCTGCACGACACTGCTGCACGCTGCACGACACTGCTGCACGCTGCACGACACTGCTGCGTGCTGCACGACACTGCTGCATGCTGCACGACACTGCTGCATGCTGCACGACACTGCTGCATGCTGCACGGCACTGCTGCACACCGCACACTGCTGCACGCCGCTGCACGCCACACAGTGCTGCATGCCTCACACTGCTACACGAAACACTGCTGCACGCCACACACTGCTGCAGGCCGCACACTGCTGTACTCCACACACTGCTGCACTCCACACACTGCTTTTAGGCGAGTTTATGCTACTGACATTGTAAATGACAATGCCTTTTATTTGTTTTAAAACCAAAACATAAATAAAAGGCATTGTAATTTTGCAATGCCAATAGCTCAAACTCTTATAAATGCGAGACCTATTGCATTGCAAATGCTTGTCTGCCATTTATTTCCACACAGGCTTACAAAGGACGCAACAGGCGAGAGTGGGGCCCGGCGTCTGGAGGCATCTGTGGAGCAGCACCCTTCATCTTCCTCGTGCAGGACAGGGACTGGGTAGCACAGACCAGGAGCCACGTGGGTTGGAGGATATCCTCACCTGTCCCACATTCTTGCCCCACATTCTTGAACGTGTGGGTGTAGCTCTGGCTGTAGCTGTAGCTGCGGTCTGGGGTCCTGCCATATAGGGAGGTAAGGGGGTGTAGTGGGGAAGCTGCTGCATAGCACAGAGAGCTGTTGGCACTCAGGGGTCAAATGTCGTATTAATGTTGCTTTGCCACTCCGCTACCAGGGTTGTTTTGCAGAGTCGGGTTGAGTTTACTCGTGGAGGCAATTAGGTAGCAGTGTGTATTTTGGGTCAATACTAGCATCTGACGTGTATTATTTGTGCGCAGTAGAGGGGTTGTGGGTGCATAGGCATCAAGGCTGGTTCCTGGGCTGAGAACTGAAAGTTTTGGGCAAAGGTGTCAAGTGCGATGGCGCCAATTGCAAAGAGAGTGAAGGTTCCATACAGGATGGAGCAGTGGATGAAGAATATGATGCGCACGATGAGCGATCTGAACCAGACCGTGGCAGACCTCACCAGAAGGGTAGATGGACAGGAGGGCATAGAGGACAGGCCCAGGTGCCCTAATGTGGCACCCAAGGCAGCTTTTCCTCCGGTACCGCGGAGATCAAGGAAAAAGCAGGAGAAGGGAAGGGCCATCCCGTAGATCCCACCAGGGCCACTAATAGTCCCTTTAGAGCCGGTGGTTCCAGCCATCCCTATCCCGGGGGTCCCACTGCCAATAGCCATACCTGTGCCTATCATCCCGAGTTCTGAGGCACCAGTGCCAGCAGTAGTGGCCATACCTGTGCCTATTGTCCCGGCCATCCCGGGTCCTGAGCCACCAGTGCCTGCAGTACCAGCACAGCCTTCTGTTAGTGCCGCTCCCAATGTAGCACCAGTGCCATCACTACCAGCACAGCCTTTAGTTACAGCCGCGCCCAATGTAGCGCCAGGTCAGCAGGACAGGCATTTGGGAACTTCCATGCAGTAATAATAGAGAAATTTCCAGGTCTAAGCACAGAGTTAGCATGCTACCAGAACAGAATTGCATGTGCTCATGATGAGTATGGTGGCATGTGCCGGAAGGAATATGATAAAGCTTTTAGAAGGGTAAAAGCATCTGATCTAGCTCTCACATGGGACCAGGTTGATATGATCTTGTGGTTAAGACACATGAACTACCAGGGCAATGATGCACCTAAGGTGCAGTCCTTTCAGCCAGCTACACCCCAAACTAGGGGGGCGGGGGCGGACAGCAAAAAGGGAGCTTGCTGTGATTTCAATAGAAAGACTTGCACCAGACCCAGTGGTTCCTGTAAGTTCAAACACGCCTGCTCATTCTGCGGCCTCTCCTCACACCCAGAGTCTAAGTGTTTTAAAAAATCAAAAGACAGGGGAGCAAAGAAGCAGGAATGAGGTCCAATTGTTTACAAAAGTGCACCCACCTATTGACTTTATGGTCCTGGTACCCTCGCTGAATAAATACTCATGCCCTAGCACAGCACAGATTTTGCTTGAAGGTTTTAGGGATGGTTTCCATATCCCAGCCCCTGGGTACTCAGGAGTGTCTTATTGCCGCAACCAGCAGTCAGTGAGAGATAACATCTCTATTGCAAGGGAGAAGGTTGGAAAAGAACTGCGTTTGAGGAGAGTGGCAGATCCTTTTGACTCAATTCCTGTGTCCCAACTTTGTCTGTTCACCACTTGGGGTGGTCCCCAAAAAAGACCCGGAGGATTTCCGCCTCATCCATAACCTATCTGCTCCCAAGGGCCTGTCATTGAATGAGGCAATTGATGGAGCACTGTGCTCCGTCAGATATGCATCATTGGACCAGGCAATTGCTATGCTGCGATCGCTTGGCCCAGGCACCTTATTGGCTAAATCAGACATTGAATCTGCATTTCGTTATTACCTGGGCATCCACAAGATTTCCACCTACTGGGTTTTCAGTTGGAAGAGAAGTTCTACATGAACATGTGCATGCCAATGGGGTGCTCTGTCTCTTGCTCTTACTTTGAGAAAATCAGCTCCTTTTTGGAATGGGTTTTTAGGCAAGTGTCAGGGCACCACTGGGTACTGCACTACCTGGATGATTTCTTGCTCCTGGGTGCACCACAGTCACACGAATGCAGCAAAGCATTGGACACATTCTGCACACTGATGAGGGATCTAGGGGCATCCCCTGGCACAGGATAAGAAAGTTGGGCCACCAACAAAAATTAAATTTTTGGGAATTGAGCTAGATTCTGTGGAGGGGGTGTCACGGTTACCTTTGAGCAAAGTAAAAGATTTCTCGCTGGCATTGGTGGACTGTTTACTAAAAGAAAACGTCACTTTACATCAGTTTCAAAAAACGGTGGGCATGCTAAACTTTGCTTTGAGAATTATCCCTATGGCCCGCCTCTTTTCCGAGTCCATTGCCCAGGCGATGGCAGGTCTAAAAAACAAGCATCACCACACTAGGTTGTCCAGCGAGGTTAAGCAGGATATGCGGATTTGGTTGGCATTCCTGCGTGACTTCAATGGGTTGGTAGTGTGGCCCAGCCAAGTCCAGTCCAGAGCTTGGGCTGATGACAGACGCAGCAGGGAGTGAGGGATTTGGAGCCATCCTGGGCCCTAGATTGGGCGGCGGGCGTTGGCCCAATTGGCGGGTCGACAGCGGTCTCACTACTTACATTTCATTTCTAGAACTATTTCCCATTTTGGTGGCCGTGACAATTTGGCCGCAACAGATCCGTGATCAGTCAGTTGTTTTCTGGTCAGATAACATGGCAGTAGTGGAGTGCATCAACCAAAGTGTAAAATGTTGCTTCGCTTGCTGAAAAAAATTGTACTGCAATGTATGAAGCTAAATGTGTTGTTTAGAGCTAGGCATGTCCCGGGCGTCCTCAACCATGCAGCTAACGCATTGTCTCGTTTCAAGATGCAGGTTTTCAGGTCCCATCATCCGGAAGCAGCGGATCTTCCCACACCATTTCCGAAGCATCTGTGGCAGCTTGGTGCCCCAACTTACCAGACCTCGTGGCAGCTACCTTAGTGCCCAGGACTAGGCGGGCTTATGAGGCAGCATTTACCGCATACTGCGCATCCCTAGGGCAGGATTGGGAACGGACCTGGCATAGTCCAGCATCCATCTTGTCATTCTTGAGGGGACTAAGGGACGGGGGCGGTCGGTGGCTTGCGCAAAGCGCCACATGACTGCAGTGGCATTTTTTGCAAAAATGATGGGGCATCGGGCTCCCACGGGCACATTTTTGGTCCTAAGAGCTTTAAAGGGTTGGCAGCGGTTGCAGAGCACACAGCCGGATGTTAGACACCCAATCAGCATTGAGGGACTCACTTTATTACATCAAAACTCGAGCACAACCATCAAATCATATGTATATATATTATCCATAGATTATAAGCAGAACAATTTCACAATTTGTTGCAGTGTAAATATATCTTCTCTTTTATTCCCTTTTCCTTTTTCTTTAGTTGGTCCAGCCAACACGTGTTTCGTCGCCCGGGAGTACCCGCGACTTTCTCAGGGCAAAGCGGTGAATCTGAATCAAAATAGTAGCCTTAGGACCAGTTCTATCTCCGTCCTGGCCACCCAAGCAGGAAATGCGATGTATCAATCTTGATAAATATGTGCAATAAGCACCATGGAACGCGACTTCCGTATCCAACTCCAAAATATCTAAGTTCATATGGCGCGAGTACACATCTAAAACCGACCACAATCAGGCCGTGAAGTCACAGGCGACGAAACACGTGTTGGCTGGACCAACGAAAGAAAAAGGAAAAGGGAACAAAAGAGAAGATATATTTACACTGCAACAAATTGTGAAATTGTTCTGCTCATATTCTATGGATAATATATATACATATGATTTGATGGTTGTGCTCGGGTTTTGAAGTAATACAGTGTGTAATCCTAGTGATTACGATTTAGGAGGGGTGGGTGACCCTTCTTCCCTTGAGCATCCATAAGATAATTGACACTCTTTACAATACTGACAAGGGGCTAGCGCCATTGCCAACCAGGGACCTTTCACCCACTCATTTTGTGATTTAATTGAGGGACTCACAGCCACCATAGCGGCTTTAGAACAAATATGCAACTCTAGCCATGAGGTCTGCCTATTCCGGAGTGGTTTTTCCCTCGCCTTCTACAGCGCTTTCAGGGTGGGTGAGCTGGTGTCACGGAATAAAAAGACTGGCATGGAGGTATGCAATTTGCCCATGTCCAAATGAAGGCGGGTTCAATCTCATTATCAATTTCCAGATCAAAAATGGACCAGAATGGGAGGGGGACCATGTTATCCTGCAGAGGGCAACAGGGAGCCCATGTTGTTCAGTGGGCAATCTGGAGTCTTATGTGGCATATAGGCCACAGGGTGCAGGTGGGCCCTTATTGATCCCCCAGGATAGTTCCCCCCTGACAAAGTTTCAGTTTAGGAGGGTCCTTGTGCTGGCTTTGGGGGCAGCAGGTTTAGACGCCTCCAAGTTTGGGACCCATTCTTTCAGGATAGGGGCAGCCACAGAAGCCACGGCCCGGGGACTAACTGCTCAAGATGTCCAAAGAATAGGGCGTTGGTCTTCGCACTGCTACAAGCGCTATGTACGGCTACATTTGCTGTAAGTATTATTGCTAACGTTGGCCTTTTTTCCATTTCTCAGCAGTTTCCACATCCTGTCCCGCAGGAGGGGAACCTGTCATCACTACCCTGTCCAATGCGCACTGCCCACTCCAGGTACCCCCCGGGGGACCGGGCCGCAAGGAAGTCTGTATCGTAGGACATTCATATATCAACAGGTTAAAGCAGCAATTTCTCACAGGCAAATTTATGGACAGGGCCCGCCAGGCGGGTTGGCACATATCAATGCATGGTCAAGGGGTGTTGAGACTGGGGCAGTTCTAGAAGCCTATTGCCCCATTGTTGTTGAGGTCCCTGGTGACACCAGCTGCAATAATAATCCATCTGGGAGGGAATGATTTGGTTCACATAGGCAGAAAGGGGGTGGTGGAGGCATTAATCTCAGAGGTAGGATGGTTGGCCAAACAATGTCCTTTAGCATCACTAGTATGGTCCCACATGATCCAGAGACTCCAATGGCAGGGGGAGGAATCTGTCTGGGCGTTAAATCACTCAGTAAAGAGGATCAACAACAAGGTTAGTCGACTTTTTAGGACTCTTAAACTCAGGACTATTCTGCATGGGTGCATTGCTATCTACAGGACGGGGTCCACCTTTCTAAACTAGGTAATGATATATTCTTAGAGAATATACTAGCCTGGTTGGTAGCAGGGAGTCACAGGGCATGGCCTTGGGGCTGTTTTGGTAAGGGATGGGGGGATGGCCAGATAGTCGGTCAACTATGCTGGCCCGTGGCGGTAAGTTCATGATTGCTAGAAAATCTTTACTTCTATTAGTAGGCATCCCATTATTTAATGGGGACCCCTGGGGGGGGGACAGTGGTCCCTCATCACACTCCAGGGGGCAGTTATGTCCGGTAAACTGAAGGGCACGGGGGTAGGAGGTCCTGCTTCCGGTAAGCCGCTTGGGCCAACCCCTGCGCAGGCGCATTTGGGCGACAAGCTGGCACAACATCAGCCCTTGGGAGTTGCGAGGAAAGGGCGTGGGGGAGACCCACGTAATCTAGTGGGGACACGGGCCTCCTGCGCAAGGTCACTCCGGTAAAGGGGGACCTGCTAACTAGTTGGGAACAGTCATGCCCTTGCACGTAGGCTCATCCAGGATATGCAGAAAACAACATTTTTACATATTCCAGTCTAGGTTAGGTATGGCTTTGTATTAGACTCTTGTTAAGGTTAGCTATTCAAAAATGTATCAAATTCTGTATTCGAAATGTAATTGGATATGTTTTGGGTTTTCTGCGTATATGCAAATCTTACCAGTTTTGATTATGATTTATTAATAATGTGGTTTATTAATTTGTAATAAACACGGCTGGGGTTATCGACCCCTAATCCAAAGAAATGGTGTTGGATCTGATTATTGATGTCCTCTGAGGGGGCAATGTTTTATTGGCCACGTCCAGAGAGGGGACTCCAGGCCATATGAACTCGTATGTAGGAGGGGGTGGTTGGGAGTCTGGATGGAGAGGTCACGGAATACTATCCTCGTCTTCTAGATGTGCTTTTTTAGTTTCGTTACTGGAATAAATGACACATAGGATTCTTACGATTTCTATCATTCTCCTTAGTGGAACTATACCGGGTACTCATCCAAGTGCTGTACATTTAGACAGTTGACTCCATTTGTAAAGATCCTGTTCTGCGCTATGAAGAGCACATACTGCACTCCAGTGATGTCCTCTTCCTGTCTCGGAGAAGTGATGTTCTGCTTTAGTGTTTGTGGGGCACTAGGTATATGTATCTTTATGTTGCCTACCTTTAAACGAAATATCAAAGTTTTGTTAATGACTGGAGGCGAATCCTGATCAATCATCCCAAAGCACCGGTTTGAAGGATCAGCAAACTGGTTCCCAAAGGAACATTGCACATGATTTAACAGTCTCTCTGTGAAGTTGCAGGTGCCCTCACCTAGCAGCTCTACTGCGTCAAGGGATACGTGAACTGCATCGAGCTCCTGCATGAACATTTGCGCAACCAAATTTCGATGGATGAGTATTCCAAGTTGGGCCTACCATCGCAGTGGTCAGGTCCTCTGTGGCAGTTTGGAGTCTGCGGAAGGATCCCCAGAGATTGCAGACGTGGTACTGTCTGTTTTTACAATGCGGATGCGGCAACATATATATATTTATGACAAATGAAATAGTGTTGAACTTGTTGAGCCTATTTTAATGTCCCTATATAGACACACCTAGCGCAAACATATCAGACATTGTAGTTACGCACACACACGCGCATGCACGCGCACACACTCACACACACACATATACACGTGCTTGGGTCACTTGGAGAGTTCTGATTCACGGTTAAAAAAGATCCTAACGTGTGAGCACGAGTGGACATCGTTCCTCAATAAATTGCAAATATGTGCAAAAGGCAAGTGTAATATCCGAATAGATTCAGACACCTATATATCATGTGGGCTGGTGTTTACCTCAGCTCTTAATACCGGACTTTGATGGATGTTTTACCAGCAACAAATGGACGCATGTAGGGAGCAGCATTATGAAAAGTGATCTGACTGCGCCACCCTTCGAAAGGCTCCCACTCAGAATGGATGACCCACCTCCACCTCCCCCTCCAATCTACAAAATGAAATTCTCCTGAAGCATGCTTTAGCATACACACACATTCTTAAAATATAAGTACAATCTGCACACAAATGTATAGGGGTGGGCGAAGAATTCAACTCCGCTGGCGGAGCTTGCAGAGTATTGCCCACTCTGCGCTCTGTGTGGAGTTCTGAAAACCTCTGCTAAGTGACGCGGAGCAGTTTTTTATCTTGAGCTGCTCGCTTACGTTGAGTCGGCGAGTGCTCGTGAGAAATAATTGCACGCTAGACCTCCTCCTGGTGAGATTTCTCAACGCAGGCATTCACAGCAGGTCGGGACCGCTCGCATTGAGGAAGCTGCTGTTCGACTAGAATGTCTGCTTGAGTGGCAGAAAGCAGCAGCGCCCTCTGGTGCAACATGTAGTGCCACTCACGCTGATTTCACAGCGTGGGACAAACTCCAGGCTCTAAAAATCAGTGCGAGCAGCGCGGCTTAATAGACTCAGCTGCTGGTGGAACTCCGTGGAGCACAGCAGAGTTTTTCCGGCACTTTGCGGAGTTCCGCAGAGTAAATCTCCGCACAGGCCTACAAATGTACTGCCAACAGGAGGGACTTAAGACATTTGGGGGCATTTTTACAATCCCCTATCACTAACTAGCATAAATGTTTTTGACGCTCTGGTGGCATAGAGCCGTTTACCATATTTACATAGTGGCGCTAAGCCACTTTGCGTGGCTTAACATCACCTTGTAAATATGCCCCTTTCTGCCTCAATCCTCTGCGTCAAAGGGGCGTGCAATGGGTGTTGCTGTGGGTGTTCTGCCGCAACACCCATTGCTTTTTGATGCTGCCCCAGATTTACAAGGCTGAGGCAGGGCCAAAAACTAACGCAGTGGGATAGCAGGCATTAGAACGGCAATTAGAGAAGAAATTATTAATTTCTCCTCATTTTTTATTCTTTCCATGTGTGCTGCATTTTTGATTATTTATGTGCAGGAAGGTGTCCCTTTCTGCACATGCACAATCATCCCTGCAGCGCAGGCGTCCTTGCAACATGGCGGTAGGGTGCCTTTGCTGGCACTCGGCATCTTTTTTTGCGCCAGCGCTCGAGAAATCACAGGACTGCATCGTATTCTTGTGAATATGGTGCATCCCTGCATTTTAAAAACATTGGAAATGCCAAATTTGGTGCAGCTCTGCGCTCCAACGTTTTTTTGCAAATATCCCACTCAGTGCCTTCATCTATGGCAGTGCTCCTCAACTTGTAGCTGTGAGCAACATGTTTCTTATGACAACATAAAGTTTTACTCGCAAAGTGATCCGTACAGTGACATCTTTTTGTCAGTGCTACACTGGGCACTCATTTCCTTCCTTTTAATTAGGGTACTCAAGAAGCTGTGCTGAGTGGACCTCCTCTCTTCAGCTGCTCCTCTGACACCTGTTTCCTGTGGGATTGTCAAGCAAAAGCACAAAGGTCTCAAAATCCCAGGGTCTGAGGCATTAAAGCTGAATAATCCTCAATGGCTGATTGCCATCTCTAGAGAGGTACTGTGTGTTGTCTGCTGAAGTCCCCAATGGAATCAAGAGCAGGAACCATCAAGTATCTGCTCAAGAGCACACCATCTCAGGAGAGGTTGAGGCAGAGAAAATCAGAGCTGGAAAGTCTTTGCTTCTACAACCTTTGCACTTCTAACAGTGGACCTACCGCGCTGACTCTGCCTTGCTAGTGCTGAGGCTTTCTCCTTTTTGAGAAAAACCAGTGAGTGGAAGTCAGGATTGAATAAATATCAGAGCAGGTCTCACCCAAGTGAAGCGACATTACCTAGTGAGCTCCAGCCCAATAACGTGGCTTTACATCCACCAGCCATTTCCTATGTCCTATATACTTTCAGTGCTCTGGCTCCTTTCCAAGGAAGCACCAAGACATCCTCGGGTAATCGAGCGCTATATGAAATATATTAACATAACATATTAACATAACAGAACCTAGAGAGCCACAGCCCAATGAGCCAGTTTTTACTAGGACTGTGCATTGTGCTTTAAACAGCATTATCAATTTTTTCAAATGTGTATACTGACAGCTGTATGAACTGCAGTGAAGTGTGCTGGCTGCAGCACTATAGAAACTACAAAAGTGTGATACTTGGGATGATATGGAATTACCGAGTGTGCACACCAATTGCATTGTGAAAGATTATAAAGTGAACTGACAGCAGAATTACGGATAAATGTAAAGTTATCACTGAAAGTTATAAAATAAATAGCGAAGTGTGCTAGCTGAGCACTGCCAAAAATGCAAAAGACAATAGGTCTCACCTATGCAAGCGATAGTGTCTCAGCGAATGTGTTTTAGCCATGTTATCTCCAATGCACTACCCTATATATCACAATATACCTCTCTCAATATATCCTCTACCTCCACTCTCTGACTCATCCAAAACCTCATTCTACTACTATGATCTCCAAAATAACCCTTTCTAGATTATTCCCTTTTCTATCCCTCCTTGGATCACCTCAAACCTCATTTTAAGACTGTGATCTCCCAAACAACCCATCTAAATGTTTCCCTTACCTATCCCTCCTTTGATTCAGCCCAAAACCCATTTTACTACTATGATCTCCTTAATCCATTTCTAGAGATTCTCCCCTCCTCCATCTCTCCTTATACTCATCCCAAACCTAGACCTGCTGCTATGATCTCCAAATTAACACTTTCTAGACTCTTTCCTCTTCTATTCCCCATTTTCCTTTTCAATACAACTAACAGCCTCATATGTCCATCGCTCACATTAACTCAGATTTTCCTATAGTATTCCACCACTAATCCTTTATGGGTTCCGGAGTAACGTGCTACTCGCCAAAAGGTACTTCGTTGCCTCGTCAGGGGTAGTAAGCACTATATAAATACAATTACAATACAATACAATACTGTGAGCTGGAAAATTATGAAAACCACAAGGCATACTAATTGGAGCATATTAGAAACTGTTAACTGAAATAGTGGGAAGCACCATGTATATTAATTGTGCCCCTGTTTATTTCTTCATTTTGCACCCCTCACATTCTGACTTCCAATGGGGGCCCAAGTCTGCTGAGGAGAACCAGATCACATCTGCTCTTCTATAATGGGGTGCCATGGTTCTCCTACTGCTGCTCCTGCTATTTATTGTTGGACTAGTCTAAATGACTGGGGTCTTAGATGGAAACTAGGGAATAATTTCATATGGATCTCTAAGCAATTCTAAGGCAACAGAAAAGTGCAGTCTAGCCTGCCCCTTTCATCTGGATCAGTTATGGAATTGTGGAGCAGGATATTTTCCCCCATAATTCAAGGGTAAAGCCATGCAGCTTGCTAACCTTGACTGTCCCTGGCAGCTCTGTCCACAACTCATAAGGATACATGTAGTTCGATTCTTAGTTTGGACCTCCGAAATGGTTGGTACAGCAAGTGAATTTTGTGATATCCTGGTTGTTATTGAAAACAGTGGAATCCTGTCATGGGTTCCATCAATGGACATTCTTGTGCACATTACATACATTGTGCTAACTTTTAAAATCTGTCAGTTTACATGGAAAGGCTGTGACTGAGGGGCCTTATAAAGAA
The DNA here is from genome assembly GCF_964204655.1 of Triturus cristatus. Lineage (NCBI taxonomy): Eukaryota > Metazoa > Chordata > Amphibia > Caudata > Salamandridae > Triturus > Triturus cristatus. The sequence continues at coordinate 365,947,988 of NC_140584.1, read as the reverse complement.
GCAGCTAAACCTTACCTGTGCATGATGTCTTGGGCTTTCACAGATTTCCCTTCCCTACAGGGCCAATAGGAAATTAGCAAAGAAGGTATTGCAAGGTATTTGTGAAAGCTGAGGACAGTGTGCTAAGTGATCCTTCATGGATACTTGAAAGAGGGGTTTGTACACAGGTCGGAATTATCTCGGTCACTTGTAATGAAGGCCTAAATGTCTCTAAGTTTCAAAGTGGTAAAGTCACCCAGGCCTCCTTTATAAGTTGTATTCAAATCCCAAACTTTTTGTACCAAGGTTACTGACCAAATATACTGCAAAATTGACCACTGAACACTAATATCTCAAAAACCTGTTAAGGAGTGCAGCCAGCTATCTTGCAGAGCAGTCATTTAATCATTTCAACATTGACCGTGTTTCCTTGCACGATTTTCTTTTCCATTATTTTTCTACTTTTTATTTAGAAGAATCCACATCTTTGGTACATTGGTCTTTAGGTTCAGTCTAATTGTGGTCATTATTATTGGATAATACTATGCTTTAACTGCACAGTGTACCAGTACATTTCCCTCCGATATGCTGTTTATTACAGCAAATGTAAGTGCATTATGTATGCGTAATAGGTTCATTACCATACTAATTCATGTTTCAATCCTTTTGTAACACATCAAAACCTTTATGTTCAGAAGTGGTCCAGAAGTTGATCACCCCTTGCACGAACACACATGTTGATCATTGCTCACACAAGGTTGGAGGCCCCTGATTCATGGCATTCATTGTCCCAGGTTTCCATCTGACTCTGTCTCATAAGAAGATTGTTTAAGGGCTTGCATAAAACTGTTCTTCTCTGTTTGATCCAGCGCAAGACCGGAAATGGGGAATAACCTTTACCGATACCCTCCCTGCGTCGCAGACCCGATGTCACATGGATTCATTCACACACACATTCGCTGGTGGGGCCCATAACACCAACACTCACACGTCTTTCTTTTCTGAGTCTGCACACACAGGAGGGATGAGTAATTCAAGCGCCTAACATGTGGGGGAAGTACCTTATAACCTATGGGGAAGGAAAAATCATTTACAAATATACATTAACGCCCTTTCGCCTACAGATCCTCAATCCTAAACATCAAGGCACTCCTCCCACTTCAGTCAATGGACCAAATTAGTTGGATTGGTTGATGGTGATTTTAGAACCAGCTAAAACACATTTTAAGATTCAGAATCCTTTCCTCCTTAACAGAAAAACCACAAACTCATTAAATCTTGTTAATCAATAATAGTTTATCTAAAAGTATCATAGGAAATTTATATTTACATTTGTCTCGTTAAAGTTCAGAATTTCTTGATCAATTCATGTAAATTGTGGAACATCATATTTACCTAATCTAGCAAAGCTCAAAGTTCTCTGCTCAGCACGCTACAGTTCCAAAGATCGGCAAGGACCAAAGATGTGCAAGAGTCGGTCAAAGTTCGCAGTCATCAAAGAGTCGGACAGCATCTAAGTCATCAAGGAGACAGGCGATAGTCCGTCCGTCAGTCCGTCATAGATAGCTCGCAAGATGGATGGGAATAGAAGCACATGGAATGGCCCTATTCTACTATCATTTTTTATAATAAAAGTTTTACATAAAAGTAACAATTTTTAACATTTGGGTGATCGTGATTGGTTGGTTGAGATCATCTGATGTGTTCCCAGGATTTTCAGTACAGTTCGAGGGGTGAAGTCACCGGTAATAGATGTATCGAGTCGTTCTGGTTTTCTGTAAGAGTTATTGTTCCCCTTCCTTGGAAGACGTCCAAATGTGCCATACTTGTTGGGGTAGTGTGTTCAGAGGTCACTGCGAGGATCATGGAGGCTCTCGCGCAGGCGCTGTCTACTCCGCGCCACATGAGAAAATGGCCACTTCGTCGTGGTGTCTCGGAAGCCATCTTTGATTTAGGCCCAAAGGCTAATTTAAGCGAAACAAACACAAAAGAGTAATTAATATAAAGAAATAATAAATCTAATGTTAACCCTTTACTAATCCCTTCATGTGTCTGTATTTATCTAGCGTATAGAAACATTTAAAGCATTTATATTCACCTATTCGATCCTCCTCTTGGGCAACATTACAAGACATTACAAAAGCAACAAATATCATGCAATTTTCTAATTACCACAAATACTACTGTTAATATGCGTACATATTTTAGTCATTGAAGTTATTTTAGCCATGCAAATGCAAATCCCACGTGTAATTTTATATTAATAAATGTTGATTAATAAACATGCAAACTCAGTTAATAATATTATAGTTAATGGATTATTTAATTAGTATTTTCATGCCGAATGGGAGAGCTATACAAAATGTTGTACTACCTGCTCCATCAATCCCCCCCTTTGGTGATTTTATCACCACACTATAAAAGTTTGTATCAATTTGTCATAGAAAGCAAAATGAATTCTTTAGATTAGTTCACATATCTGTTTCCCCAATTTCTTCTCTTCTGGCTGTTTTATACATGTTATCTTTCATCTCTTCTATTTCTACTTCTTCATATTCCCTCTGGTTTCTTATTCTGTCTTCTTTTCAAATTTTCTCCTTTTAAATTTTTCTGTATTTTTTTCCTTTATGACATAAACATCCTAATCTTAGTATTAATACTACAAAAATCACACATGTTAATGGAAATAAGATTTTACCTATAAATGTACTACCTAATTTAAATAAGAAATCTTTAATTGAAGATAGTTTCTTTCTAATCTTTTCCCAAACACTTTCAACCTCCAGTGGTACAATTTCCTCATGCAATTCAGTTATATTTTTGATATAGATTTGCAGATCTTTACTTTCGTCTGGAATGCAAGTACAACAATGTTGAACTTTCAGCATTCCACAGACTCCACCCTCTTTTGCCAATAATATATCAAGGGCAAGTCGATTTTGCATCACCATGGCACGCATGGCAACCATTTCAGTATTTACTAATAAGAATCCTCCAGCGGTGCTTGTTGACAAGCAATCCACTACTGTTGATAATTTTCTAATTTTATGTGCATTCAGAGATATTCCCACTGCTGGTATCAATGCTCCAAAAATGTCTCCTACAATTTCTGACCAAGATTCTCTTTTTTTACGAGTTATGTAACCATCTTCTCCTCTTCCCATGTGGAATATTTTTGGATAAACCAGACCTACATAACATGTGCCATACCAATGATCTGGCAAACGATAATATGCCTTGTTCCCGCAGATAAAATACAATCCAGGAAAGACTGGATCATTTCCACCTTTAAATCCCCATCCACCCATGATTCGACATGTTTCATGGCAATCACTGTTACCTACAAAGTAATTATCATAGGCAGTTTGATTCATTCTAATACACAACTTTCCTTTCTGTGGCCAATCTAAAGCCACTGTTGGACTAGCTTCTCCTTTCAAATGTTTTTCCTTTTCAACATCCCAGACTGTCTTTTCTTCACTTCCCCCAGGTATTTTCCTTTGCATTTTCAATCTCCTTTCTTCAACCATATCCAAAAACACTGTCTCTTCTTTCTTTAAACTGCAAGTTAGATTATTCCTAAATATAGATTCTAATGTTAATTCTTTAGTTTCTAAGAAAAATTCACCTAATACCTTCGCAGGTTTTACTTTATTCATTTTGTTAATTACAGGTACTTGTGAAAATATGTTATCTACATCTGAAAAATAATATTCTAATTTCCCTATTTTGTAAAACAAACTTGCTATTACACTTCATGTTATTCCATATGTTACTGGAAGGTGATGGTATGTCACTCCCTCAGATACAGATGCAGGTAACTGCATGCAGACGTAGCAGTCCCTCACATCCATTGTCTTTACATATTCATACAATAATTTTGAAAATACATTGTTAGAAAAATCGTTTATAGACCTATCTTTGTGTAAGTAATTTCTATCTATTTTAGTTGGATATACTTTCTGAAGCTTTTCTATATTAGTTTTATTCTCATTATGTCCTATTGTATCTAAGGTAACCTTAAATGAAATCATCAAATCTAAAATACTCCATAGAAGCATTAGTAATCCTGTACAACAACAACACATCTTAAACCACCTTCTAAGAAAACTACATTTAGATTTCCTATTCTCTGTGTTAGCCATTTTCAAAAATGAACAGTGTCTTTTGACTTAGCCTCTTCTACTTCACAACTAGTTTTGTCTAACCCAAGGCTCTAAGCGCCTACTTGGTTCTATCAGCTATGTCTACTCCAGTATTTTATTGTCTTTCCATCGGTGTTTCTTTTGGTCTCTTCAGTTTGGCATTTGATCGTCTTTCACTTTCCTCTCATAATCTTGATACAGAATTTCCTGAACATCCGTCTCTTCTCCAATATCGGACAAGATAACTCTCAGGATTTCTGATTCTTCGTCTTCCTCAACCACTTCTTGTACAGTCACCTCTGGGTTTTCTTGGCTGTCTGCCTCTTCTTTGATTTCAGGCAGAGCTACATACGTCCATTCTGGCGACTTATACTTCTGGTTAGGTTTTCTCGTTCTTTTGTTTTCCCTTTAGTTGTGTTCTCACCTTTCTGTTTTTCTTGACTAGATTTGAAACGCTTACCTCGTGGAGCTGACATTGCCACCGTTGTTGCTGGGGTCCACACGCTGTCTGTTCTCCTCCGCTGCCGGCGTTTGTTGAACTACGCGGCCGCCGTGGGGGGAGACTACAGATCCCAGCTGCCCTGTGACTTCCTGCTTAAGCCCACTTCTTCCTTGAGAGCGCCCGGAGGCGCATAAAAATCGCCTGCCCCTCGGTGGAGGGGGGGATTTGAAACGCTTACCTCCTGGAGCTGACATTGCCACCGTTGTTGCTGGGGTCCACACGCTGTCTGTTCTCCTCCGCTGCCGGCGTTTGTTGAACTACGCGGCCGCCGTGGGGGGAAGACTACAGCTCCCAGCTGCCCTGTGACTTCCTGCTTAAGCCCACTTCCTCCTTGAGAGCGCCCGGAGGCGCATAAAGATCGCCTGCCCCTCGGTGGAGTGGGGGATTTGAAACGCTTACCTCGTGGAGCTGACATTGCCACCGTTGTTGCTGGGGTCCACACGCTGTCTGTTCTCCTCCGCTGCCGGCGTTTGTTGAACTACGCGGCCGCCGTGGGGGGAGACTACAGCTCCCAGCTGCCCTGTGACTTCCTGCTTAAGCCCACTTCCTCCTTGAGAGCGCCTGGAGGCGCCTAAAGATCGCCTGCCCCTCGGTGGAGTGGGGGATTTGAAACGTGACATTGCCACTGTTGTTGCTGAGGTCCACACGCTGTCTGTTCTCCTCTGCTGCCGGCGTTTGTTGAACTACGCGGCCGCCGTGTGGGGAGACTACAGCTCCCAGCTGCCCTGTGACTTCCTGCTTAAGCCCACTTCCTCCTTGAGACCGTCCGGAGGCGCATAAAGATCGCCTGCCCCTCGGTGGAGTGGGGGATTTGAAACGCTTACCTCGTGGAGCTGACATTGCCACCATTGTTGCTGGGGTCCACACGCTGTCTGTTCTCCTCCGCTGCCGGCGTTTGTTGAACAACGCGGCCGCCGTGGGGGGAGACTACAGCTCCCAGCTGCCCTGTGACTTCCTGCTTAAGCCCACTTCCTCCTTGAGAGCGCCCGGAGGCGCATAAAGATCGCCTGCCCCTCGGTGGAGTGGGGGATTTGAAACACTTACCTCGTGGAGCTGACATTGCCACCGTTGTTGCTGGAGTCCACACGCTGTCTGTTCTCCTCCGCTGCCGGCGTTTGTTGAACTACGCGGCCGCCGTGGGGGGAAGACTACAGCTCCCAGATGCCCTGTGACTTCCTGCTTAAGCCCACTTCCTCCTTGAGAGCGCCCGGAGGCGCATAAAGATCGCCTGCCCCTCGGTGGAGTGGGGGATTTGAAACGCTTACCTCGTGGAGCTGACATTGCCACCGTTGTTGCTGGGGTCCACACGCTGTCTGTTCTCCTCCGCTGCCGGCGTTTGTTGAACTACGCCGCCGCCGTGGGGGGAGACTACAGCTCCCAGCTGCCCTGTGACTTCCTGCTTAAGCCCACTTCCTCCTTGAGAGCGCCCGGAGGCGCATAAAGATCGCCTGCCCCTCGGTGGAGTGGGGGATTTGAAACGCTTACCTCGTGGAGCTGACATTGCCACCGTTGTTGCTGGGGTCCACACGCTGTCTGTTCTCCTCTGCTGCCGGCGTTTGTTGAACTACGTGGCCGCCGTGTGGGGAGACTACAGCTCCCAGCTGCCCTGTGACTTCCTGCTTAAGCCCACTTCCTCCTTGAGAGCGTCCGGAGGCGCATAAAGATCGCCTGCCCCTCGGTGGAGTGGGGGATTTGAAACGCTTACCTCGTGGAGCTGACATTGCCACCGTTGTTGCTGGGGTCCACACGCTGTCTGTTCTCCTCCGCTGCCGGCGTTTGTTGAACTACGCGGCCGCCGTGGGGGGAGACTACAGCTCCCAGCTGCCCTGTGACTTCCTGCTTAAGCCCACTTCCTCCTTGAGAGCGCCCGGAGGCGCATAAAGATCGCCTGCCCCTCGGTGGAGTGGGGGATTTGAAACGCTTACGTCGTGGAGCTGACATTGCCACCGTTGTTGCTGGGGTCCACACGCTGTCTGTTCTCCTCCGCTGCCGGCGTTTGTTGAACTACGCGGCCGCCGTGGGGGGAGACTACAGCTCCCAGCTGCCCTGTGACTTCCTGCTTAAGCCCACTTCCTCCTTGAGAGCGCCCGGAGGCGCATAAAGATCGCCTGCCCCTCGGTGGAGTGGGGGATTTGAAACGCTTACCTCGTGGAGCTGACATTGCCACCGTTGTTGCTGGGGTCCACACGCTGTCTGTTCTCCTCCGCTGCCGGCGTTTGTTGAACAACGCGGCCGCCGTGGGGGGAGACTACAGCTCCCAGCTGCCCTGTGACTTCCTGCTTAAGCCCACTTCCTCCTTGAGAGCGCCCGGAGGCGCATAAAGATCGCCTGCCCCTCGGTGGAGTGGGGGATTTGAAACGCTTACCTCGTGGAGCTGACATTGCCACCGTTGTTGCTGGGGTCCACACGCTGTCTGTTCTCCTCCGCTGCTGGCGTTTGTTGAACTACGCGGCCGCCGTGTGGGGAGACTACAGCTCCCAGCTGCCCTGTGACTTCCTGCTTAAGCCCACTTCCTCCTTGAGAGCGCCCGGAGGCGCATAAAGATCGCCTGCCCCTCGGTGGAGTGGGGGATTTGAAACGCTTACCTCGTGGAGCTGACATTGCTACCGTTGTTGCTGGGGTCCACACGCTGTCTGTTCTCCTCCGCTGCCGGCGTTTGTTGAACAACGCGGCCGCCGTGGGGGGAGACTACAGCTCCCAGCTGCCCTGTGACTTCCTGCTTAAGCCCACTTCCTCCTTGAGAGCGCCCGGAGGCGCATAAAGATCGCCTGCCCCTCGGTGGAGTGGGGGATTTGAAACGCTTACCTCGTGGAGCTGACATTGCCACCGTTGTTGCTGGGGTCCACACGCTGTCTGTTCTCCTCCGCTGCTGGCGTTTGTTGAACTACGCGGCCGCCGTGGGGGGAGACTACAGCTCCCAGCTGCCCTGTGACTTCCTGCTTAAGCCCACTTCCTCCTTGAGAGCGCCCGGAGGCGCATAAAGATCGCCTGCCCCTCGGTGGAGTGGGGGATTTGAAACGCTTACCTCGTGGAGCTTACATTGCTACCGTTGTTGCTGGGGTCCACACGCTGTCTGTTCTCCTCCGCTGCCGGCGTTTGTTGAACAACGCGGCCGCCGTGGGGGGAGACTACAGCTCCCAGCTGCCCTGTGACTTCCTGCTTAAGCCCACTTCCTCCTTGAGAGCGCCCGGAGGCGCATAAAGATCGCCTGCCCCTCGGTGGAGTGGGGGATTTGAAACGCTTACCTCGTGGAGCTGACATTGCCACCGTTGTTGCTGGGGTCCACACGCTGTCTGTTCTCCTCCGCTGCTGGCGTTTGTTGAACTACGCGGCCGCCGTGGGGGGAGACTACAGCTCCCAGCTGCCCTGTGACTTCCTGCTTAAGCCCACTTCCTCCTTGAGAGCGCCCGGAGGCGCATAAAGATCGCCTGCCCCTCGGTGGAGTGGGGGATTTGAAACACTTACCTCGTGGAGCTGACATTGCCACCGTTGTTGCTGGAGTCCACACGCTGTCTGTTCTCCTCCGCTGCCGGCGTTTGTTGAAGTACGCGGCCGCCGTGGGGGGAGACTACAGCTCCCAGCTGCCCTGTGACTTCCTGCTTAAGCCCACTTCCTCCTTGAGAGCGCCCGGAGGCGCATAAAGATCGCCTGCCCCTCGGTGGAGTGGGGGATTTGAAACGCTTACCTCGTGGAGCTGACATTGCCACCGTTGTTGCTGGGGTCCACACGCTGTCTGTTCTCCTCCGCTGCCGGCGTTTGTTGAACTACGCCGCCGCCGTGGGGGGAGACTACAGCTCCCAGCTGCCCTGTGACTTCCTGCTTAAGCCCACTTCCTCCTTGAGAGCGCCCGGAGGCGCATAAAGATCGCCTGCCCCTCGGTGGAGTGGGGGATTTGAAACGCTTACCTCGTGGAGCTGACATTGCCACCGTTGTTGCTGGGGTCCACACGCTGTCTGTTCTCCTCTGCTGCCGGCGTTTGTTGAACTACGTGGTCGCCATGTGGGGAGACTACAGCTCCCAGCTGCCCTGTGACTTCCTGCTTAAGCCCACTTCCTCCTTGAGAGCGTCCGGAGGCGCATAAAGATCGCCTGCCCCTCGGTGGAGTGGGGGATTTGAAACGCTTACCTCGTGGAGCTGACATTGCCACCGTTGTTGCTGGGGTCCACACGCTGTCTGTTCTCCTCCGCTGCTGGCGTTTGTTGAACAACGCGGCCGCCGTGGGGGGAGACTACAGCTCCCAGCTGCCCTGTGACTTCCTGCTTAAGCCCACTTCCTCCTTGAGAGCGCCCGGAGGCGCATAAAGATCGCCTGCCCCTCGGTGGAGTGGGGGATTTGAAACGCTTACCTCGTGGAGCTGACATTGCCACCGTTGTTGCTGGGGTCCACACGCTGTCTGTTCTCCTCCGCTGCCGGCGTTTGTTGAACTACGCGGCCGCCGTGGGGGGAGACTACCGCTCCCAGCTGCCCTGTGACTTCCTGCTTAAGCCCACTTCCTCCTTGAGAGCGCCCGGAGGCGCATAAAGATCGCCTGCCCCTCGGTGGAGTGGGGGATTTGAAACGCTTACCTCGTGGAGCTGACATTGCCACCGTTGTTGCTGGGGTCCACACGCTGTCTGTTCTCCTCCGCTGCCGGCGTTTGTTGAACTACGCGGCCACCGTGGGGGGAGACTACAGCTCCCAGCTGCCCTGTGACTTCCTGCTTAAGCCCACTTCCTCCTTGAGAGCGCCCGGAGGCGCATAAAGATCGCCTGCCCCTCGGTGGAGTGGGGGATTTGAAACCCTTACCTCGTGGAGCTGACATTGCCACCGTTGTTGCTGGGGTCCACACGCTGTCTGTTCTCCTCCGCTGCCGGCGTTTGTTGAACTACGCAGCCGCCGTAGGGGGAGACTACAGCTCCCAGCTGCTCTGTGACTTCCTGCTTAAGCCCACTTCCTCCTTGAGAGCGCCCGGAGGCGCATAAAGATCGCCTGCCCCCTCCGCGTCGCGGACGTGTGCGGGCGTCGCCGGGCTAAGCCCGGGTAAAGGGCGGGCCCTCTGTGGCCCTCAGAGGCACGAGGAGGCCGGGCTGGGCCACATCCATTGGCAGAAACACCAAGGTACTGTAAGCTGACTGCTTTGCAAGCCAATAGTGGCCCTCTCGTTAGGTTGGAGTGGTGGAAAAAGTCCATAACATCTACAAGTTGGATGTTGTCTTTGCTCATTATAGCCTGGGGACTCTAATTGATACACTTGATGTGCCCTGACTTCCTGGGCAGTGAAACACTAAATTGTGATTATTATTTGGCCACGCTGCTTTGTACATATTGGGAGAAAGGGGATTTTGACTGATAGGGTACTATGGCTACCAAACCCAAAACAAGATCAACCAAGAGGAAAGCAAGTACCCCGCTGATTACTAAACAATCTGGACCTGATATTGCTAACGCAGTTGGACATTTAGCACCCCATACTGCCATAGATTTGATGTTACGAAAGGTCATTGGGGCGGTGGATGGGGAAATTGAGCGCACCCAGAGACGCCTATCAATGACCCCCACAAATAATCCCTATATACAAATGCAGAGTAGACTTTCGCGGGCTCTAGACGCAAACCTTTGCGATAGTTTACAGGATAACAGCCCAGATATTTCATTTGAAAATGTACCATGTGGTCAGCAGGCATTAGAGGCCGAGCCACCCTTTTTCAGGGCAGCAAAAAGACCAATTATACTAAAGCAGAGACCGCCTAAAAGGGGCACAAAGAATATGCACATAAGAAAATTAAAATCAACTAACAGGGGTGGGAAGACACAATTAATAGAAGATGAGGTTATAGAAGTAGATGTGCAAGGCCCATTAACTCCGCCAGGATGGCTTCAACCGGTAATAAGTGATCTGAAAAAACATCTCGAAACCCTCATTACCTCCCAAATAAAACCACTAATTAGCAAATTAGATAAAATCACTAATGAATTGCAAAAACAGGGGAGGTTGAAGGAATCTATAAATCCCATCGCTATTGGAAATTCAACATCAATTGCAACCCCCTCCTCAAGGCCACCTCTTACGAAAAATAACTGCATAAGTAATGAGCCATGTACTATTGTCCAGGTTCATGTGCCGCCTAAAATCACAGCTCACTTGCAGGACAGAGGCTCTATTGAAAACGAGAAAAAACCTAACGTCAAAATCCAGGCCTAGCCCATTCGGGGTCAGAAGCTGCCAGGGCAGGTTGCTTCTCGCAGCCAGGTTGATGAACAACAGAAAGGCTATGCGAGCAAAGGAAAAAGATTCCCTCCCCCCCCCCTCGAGTAAACTTACCCCCCCAAGCAAGCCCTTATGTTGTGGTATTTGCTGGGGTACCTGAACTCAGGGTGGGCCAAAAAGAGCCATACTTAGAATTAAAAAGCAAGATTATAAATTGGCTTAATATACATAGACCTCTACAAGGAAGGGAAAGGGGAGAAATTATCCATGTGAGGAGAATACCATGGTTGGGGATCAGAGAGAAGGATATTGAAGGGGACTGTATAATTGTAAATTTTAGGAATCCAGATCTAGTGGAGTACATATTGGGTGACTATAACAAAAACTCAACCAGTACTATACAATCTATGCCTCTAGGTTACTTCTATCCTAGACACAGAATTACATACCCCTTGGCCTATAATCAGGGCAGGAAGGAAGGAGGAATAGATGGATATAGGATGGGAAATCCTGAATATATTCACTCTCCACCATTAGATTTGGACGGCCCGCAGTGGAAGAACAGATTCAGTCCCCTTCAATACTTGGATGAAAATGACTGACTAACCAACCTAGATACACAATTTGTGGGGAAAGAAACAAGAATGACCATGGATACCACTGAATCAACTCCTGCCGGAAGGTATATACTGAACTCCCAGGAAGGCTCCCGACAGAATCAGAATGGGGAGATGCAAGATCCCCTGCCTGAAGAGAGGGAGGCAGATGACCTTTATGCTTGTGGTTTAAATCTGACCGGGGAACAGGGGGGTAAGGTGAAAATCACATCTTGGAACATAGCAGGCTTAGCAGGAAAAATAGCTAACGTAGATTGTAGGAACCAATTAAGGGGTTCCCACATAGTAGTTTTACAGGAGACCTGGGCGGTTGAGCCCGATCTTTACCATTTGGAGGGCTATAAGTTATTTTTTGTCCCTGCACAAGAGAGTAGGGCAGGTAGAGCTAAAGGAGGCCTAATAATATATGTCGACATCAATTTAAAGGGGAGATGGACTGTGCCATCTTGGGCCTCAAAAAACCTGCAAGCAATAACATTTCAAGGACATGGGCTGAGGGTACAATTATTTAATATCTACAATCCAGGCTCAGGAAGCGGCACTAATGCCGTGTTAGAGGAACTTGACGCTAGATTAAAACAGGAAGCCGATCTAAGAAAAGGAGGGGAAGATTCATTTGTCCTCTTAATGGGAGATTTAAATTGTCACCTATGCTCATATTTGATACCGGTAACAATAGATTGGGATCTTTGCCCAGTCAGAAAAGGGCCACACTTCGAGCATAGTTCTGAGGGCATATTACTTACAAAACTAGTAGGTAGTCACTCACTAGTACATACCATTGATTTGGTAATTCCAGGGCCAAAGGGTACCTTGGTACCAACTTTTAAAGGTAGGGGATGTTCGTCTATTATAGACTATATTTTGATATCCGCCTTTGCCAAACAATGGATCAGGAAGGTATGCACTAAATGGAGCCCCTTTAGCGACCACAATCCCTTATCTATAGAAATACTTTACAAGGGTCATGTTGAAATGAATAAACAGTTGGACACTATCTTACAGCCATCAGATCAAGGAAGGCGTTTAAAATGGGCAAAAATCAATGCCCCGGAATTTTACACCGCATTGATAGTAAAGGGGAAAAAGTGGGTTGAAGAGTGTCTAGATTTTAAAATAGAGGGAGTTGACTTAGTAGCTGCTTTTAGGGAACTAACTAAACTGGTCGAAAAATTATTGGAGGCAAAAGGTCCTAGTAAATCAGGGACCCAACCAAGATGGTTTGACGCAAGTTGTGCACGAGCACTAAGAAATTTAAAATCAAGTCTTAAGTTAAACCCAAGGGACACAGTGGAAGTGGCAAAGTGCAGAAAAATTTATAAAATCAAGACTAAAGAAAGGAAGGCTACCCTAAAAGCAGAACTATGGGCCGATTTAAGAGAGGCTGGAGAAAACAGGGATTTCACTGAATTTTGGAAAATCATAAACAGGCCCTGTTTCCACGATCATAACGCCCCGGTCCTCAGTACAAACATTCTCCCGCAGCAATGGGTGACCCATTTTGAGAACCTTTATAATCATTCTATAGATTCTAAACACGAAGGGGATTGGGATGGCAAAAGGAGTTGGGTGCAGGATTTCACACTCGCTGAGATTATTCAGGCAATCAAAGGGTTGACTCCAAATAAAGCCCCAGGGCCCGACGGCACCCCTCCAGATTTGTACAGAAGCAACATTGACTTGTGGGCGCCAATTCTAACGAGGGTGCTAAATGCAGCTATTAAAACAGGACTCCCGAGGTCGTGGTCCACTGCCTTGATTGTACCTATTTTCAAGAAAGGAAACAGGGACAACCCCCAATGTTATAGACCCATATCACTGATCGATGTCTCGGCCAAGATACTGGGGCGGGTGGTTTTAAATCGTTTGATGGCCTGGACTGAAGAGCACCACACAATAGTGGATACCCAGTACGGTTTCAGAACAGGAAAATCGACCAGTAATCAATGTTTAAACTTATACTTACTGGTCGCTAAATACACGAGAGCGAGTAATGGCACCGTTTATATGGGATTCATGGATCTGGCGGCGGCCTTCGATAATGTGAATAGAAGTAAACTTTGGGAAAGGATGAGTACTTTGGGGATTGACCGGGGACTTATAAATATCTTGAGAGAATTACACTGGAACACCACAGCTAGGGTTCGCTTTAGTATGGAGGGGGGGCAAACTGACTCCTTCCCATGCTCTAGCGGAGTAAGGCAGGGGTGCATTCTTGCCCCCTTCTTGTTCTCATTATATATTAATGACCTGGAGTCATGCCTCATAGCCCAGGCAGTTGATTGTCCCAAGGTAGGGAAGCGTCAAATACCGGTACTATTGTACGTGGATGACGCGGTCCTGCTCGCTCGGACACCGAGAAGTCTTCAATCTTTGATCAATGGATTTGTGGTTTTCATGGAAAAACTAGACCTCTCCGTGAATTTGACCAAGTCCTTTGCATTGATTGCAGGCAAAAAAACGACTAAAAAACCGATGTTCAAAATTGGGACTCACACCATGGGCATTGTAACCACCTTCCCATATTTAGGCCTATTATTTGATGGCAAGATTCAATTTGATACACTACTGGAGGAACATTGTACTAAACTGGCTTCCTCATGTGGTGCAATCATGAACTTTGCCCAAAGACTGGGACGTTGGTCCCCAGAGCAAATAATGAGCTTATATAGCTCAATAAGCATAGCCAAAGCAGTATATGGAGCCGAGGTATGGGGCTTTAGGGATGCCAAACAGCTACAATTAGAGGAAGATACATTTATTCGTAGAATCCTCAAGATCCCACATTCAATACCAGCTGAAATCGCACATTCCGAACTCGGGATCCCATATATTGTAGATCAGGTCAAGATTAGACCGGTCCTGGCTTGGCTTAGTATTTGGGCTAACCCGGAGGCAGTATTAAGCAAAGAAATTCTTTCTGACTGTATACAAAGGGACAAAGGGATGTTAATCCCTTGGCTAAAATATGTCAAAACAACTTTAGAGTCCGTAGGCCAGCACACCCTCTTTAGTACCCCTGCCTTAATCTCAAGGAATAGCAAATCACAAATTAAAAGACTGTTGCTTGATAAATTGGAGATGCTTAGGGAGACTAAAGCTTTTGCACTAAAACGTTCAGTTGTAGCGCACTCCCTAGTTAAAGAGGCAGTGGGTATGGAACCCTATCTATTCTTGATGCATAATCAGCAGGATAGGTTTTTAATGTGCCGTTTTAGGCTCAATTTGTTGCAAAATATTTTATCTTATCCGTCTGGTTTTACTGTAACTATTGAGCAGAAGGGTGCCTGCGGCTGCGACAATATGTCTCCGCAGGACACCCTTCATTTTGTACTGTTATGCCCATTTTATCGTTTGCCTAGGCGTATGTTTCTGGTCGAAATTTTAAAAAATGGAAAATTTCGTCATGCTAAAATAGCCCTGTTGTTCCTTCAGAGAGCAAACAACATGCATACTTTATGCTCAGTAATAAGCTTTCTGAAAGCGGCAGTAAGATTAAGAAACACCAGAGACTAACTTATCTTGAATAATATATCGCTTTTTATATGAATTGTAACAGTCTGACCGATGGTTATTTTTATATTTATGTAATATAAAATCATGTGTCGTTGTGTTTTTATAATATGTACTTTTTATGATGATTTTTTTAACCATCGAAATAAAGAAATTGATTGATTGACTAGATACTTCATTAACTTGTTCTGCTCTTGATGAATTCACTTGTTTTAGTCGATAACTCAATCTCTTTATTTTGTTTGGCCAGATTTCATCTTTTGCTGATCTTTTCGAATTATTTCCTTTATTATTCTTTTCAGCTCTCCATGCTCTCTTTCTCAAGACTCGACCTTCTGGTATCTCTTCATCACTATCTTCTGATTCTGTTTCAACTTGCTTTTTGCTTTCAGCTGTTTCTCTTTCCACCACTTTATTTTTCCCTACTTCTGTCCCTCCTCGTGGTTCTTGCACACAATCTTGCTGCTTACTAACTATCCCTTCCTCTAACTGGGTGTTTGAATACCCTACAACTCCTCGGGGGTCTTCCGCAAGAATCTTTCCCTCACTCTCTGTATCTGGCACCTGTCCATCTATTTTTGTTATTTCAGTTGGAATTTCTCTCAACTTTCCATCAGGAATTTCTTTATCAAGAATCTCCTTTATTGTCTCTTCACTGTTTCTCTTTTGCCCAGTACGTTCTTGTGTCTGTTCTGTTTCCGAGTCTGAGCTGAAATCTGTAATTTCCTTCTCAAGGGAATATTTTCTGGGGCTACAATCACATCTGGTTCTGATTCCCCCCTTTCAGGGTTTTCTCTTGTTCTGTTGTCTTCAGTATCAGATTCAGAGCTTGATTTTGATTCCTCAAAATATTCTCCTTCTTTGTTATCTACTGGATTTGGAATTCGCAGAGTATGACTAGCATGTATCCAGTTCTTTATTCCAGCACACTTTACAGCTGTGGTTGTGGTCAAAATCACTTGTCGTGGTTTTCCCCAACGTGGGACCAGACAGTTCCTTCTTCTCTGTACTTTGATACTCACCCAGTCTCCTGGGCTCAGATCATGAGCTTGCTTCTTTTCAAGGGTGGTGGCATCCGATCCAACCTGATGAAACACAGAATGAACTGCGTCAGCCAGTCCCTTACAGTAATCCAACACCAAGTCATCAGTTATAGGCAACAGCTTGTTGACTGGAATGAAAACATGTCGCATTGCTCTTCCCATGACAATTTCATGGGGACTCAGACCTGTTGTTTTATCTGGAATAGATCCAATAGTCATGAGTACCAGAGGCAAGACATCAGGCCATTTCAAACTTGTGGCTAAACACATTTTTCCCAATCTGTTTTTAATAGTGCCATTCATTTGTTCCACCACACCAGAAGCTTCTGGGCGATAGGCACAATGCAGTTTTTGTTGTACATTCAATGCTTCACAAATCAGTTTCATGATCTCATTATGGAAATGCTTTCCTCTATCTGATTCAATTGTGACTGGGAACCCAAATCTAGGGATGAATTTCCTCAAAAGCAATTTTGCTACTGTGATTCCATCACTTCTTCTTGTGGGATATGCTTCTACCCATCTAGAAAACAACCAGACCATCACTAGAACATACCTCAACCTGTTACAAGGAGGCATCTCAATGAAATCAATCTGCATTCTGGTGAAAGGCCCTCCTTCTCGTCCTATCGTTCCTAGACTTACCACTGTCTTCCTTCCAGGATTGAACTGCTGACATATTAGGCATCTTTGACAGAGGCTCTCAGCTACAAGTCTGAACTTTGCATTGTACCACATTTGTTTAAACGACTTAATCATGGCATCTCTCCCTATGTGTGCTTGTCCATGATACATCCGTGCCATGGCAGACACCATATTGTCAGGCATGACTGGTCTTCCATCTCTATAGACCCACACATGATCTGTTTCTCTGGGTGCACATCCTGCTTTTACCCACTGTCTCATTTCCTCATTTCTTGCTTCTTCCTGCAACTGCCTCACTTCTTCCCAAGTACTCACCATGTTAGTAAACAATAGGGGCCAAGAATTCATCTCTCTTTCTTTAGCCCGGTTGATCGAATTCTGGTTACGGGCACAATATTGAGCCACATCATTGGAATACTTATTACCAACTGTGAAATAGTCTCCCGTATTTGAATGTGCAGCACACTTAACAACAGCCAATTGCTTAGGCAGCTGTATCTCCTCTAACAACTTCCCAACCACTTCAGCATTCTTTATAGGAGTTCCACTCGAAGTCAGAAATCCTCTCTGCAGCCATATCTGACCAAAATCATGCACAACACCAAAGCCATACTGACTATCAGTTATCACAGTCACTCTCACATTCATTCCTATCTTGTATCCTCTAGTTAAGGCTACAAGTTCAGCAACCTGGGCTGATTTTACTCCTTTCAGGTAAGATGCTTCCATTACTGCTGCAACTGTGCATACTGCATATGCTGCACTTAGAATTCCCTCTTATATTCTCAGGCATGACCCGTCCACAAACATCACAAAATCACTTTCTGTCAATGGTACATCTTTTATATCAGGACGTGGTTTTGTACAGAAATCAAGCACATCCAAACAATCATGATCCACTTCATCTCTGACTTCTACATTCTCAGCGTCAGGCAATAACGTTGAAGGATTTACATTCAAGCATCTCGTCAGGCTCACATTTGTTGCACCTAAAATAACTTTCTCATATCTAGTCAGCCGACTATGTGTCATGAACTGAGTGCGGATTCTTGTTAAAAGGATTGCCACATCATGAGGTACAAACACTCGTACAGGATATCCCATCACAATTCCTTCACTTTGTTCCAGACTCTTACAAGTAGCAGCTACTGCTTTCAAACAACCTGGCAATGCTACAGCTACAGGGTCTAGCATAGCTGAAAAATATGCGATTGGTCTTCTCAATTTTCCATGTTTCTGTATTAATACAGAAAGTGCACATCCATTTCTTTCACTGCAGTACAACTCAAACTCTTTCTCGTAATCAGGAATACCCAATGCTGGAGCTTCACACAGACTGTCTCTCAATTGTTTAAAAGCTGCTATTTCTTCTTTATTCAAATCAATGGGGTCTTTTACATCACTTCTCATCAGGCGTACCAAAGGTTTTGCACTCAGGGAAAAGTTACTTATCCACTGACGACAATATCCTACCATTCCAAGAAACATTCTCACTTCCCTTTGCGTCATTGGTGCTCTCATTCCTTTTATTATCTTGATTCGGTCTGTAGTTATTTTCCTCAGTCCTTTTTCAATTTTGTGGCCTAAATATTATACTTCTTTCTGACAAAACTGTAGTTTCGATGGGGATACCTTAAGTCCTCCATCTGCCAAATGATTCAGCAATGCAATGGTGTCCATTACACAAGCTTCTCGAGTTTTTGATGCTACAAGCAAATCATCGATATATTGAACTAGCACTGAATTCTCAGGCATCTGTAAATCTTCTAAGGACTTTTTAAATATCTGATTAAATATCGAGGGGATTTCTGTATACCCCTGTGGGATTTGGTACCGTGCCAAAATACGTTCACCGAAACGGAACGCTAAAATTTGTTGGCTATCATGATGTAATGGGATGGAAAAGAAAGCGTGACACAAATCAATTACCGTATACCATTCTGCAGCATGTGGAATCTGATCTAAAATCACAGATGGATTTGGTACAATAGGACAACATGACACAACGATTTTGTTTATTTTTCTCAAATCTAGCACTATTCTGAACTTTCCATTAGTCTTTTTCAGTCCCATAATTGGTGAATTACATGGACTACTCATTATTTCTCTCAAAGTACCTTGTTTAACCATTTTCTCAATTATGGAGTAATTCCTTCAAATATCTCAGGTGATAATTTATATTGAGGAACATTTGGGTAGCTTATTCCTTCCTTTACTGTTATTTTTACAGGATCCACATTTTTCATTAATCCTACATCTTCTCCTGTGAAATCCCAGACTTCTGCTTTTACTGAGTTTTTCAATTCTTGTGGTAGTTCGTCAGGGTTGAATACTGCAAAGGCTTCAGTAATCTCAGGTTCCATATTAGCCATTGTCATTTTATACAGTAAATCTTCATCAGGGGTCTCAAATGCTATACCATCAGGAGTACAAAATATAGTGCAATTCATCTTGCACAGTAAGTCTCATCCTGACAAATTTACAGGACTTGAATCGCACACAATAAAGCGTGCATTTTGGAAAATTTCCCTATCCTGACTCTTACTGGCTCTGTGAGATACGTTTTAATTTGTCTGTTGGATGCTCCAACCACTTGGATTGTTTCATCCGAGAGAGAAAGATTTTTAACATCAGCTGTCCTAACAGTTGATCGAGTAGCACCAGTATCAACTAGGAAAGTAATATTTTCATCATTTACCTTTCCATCTACAAAAGGGCCTGTCTTGTCTACTTCTAGAGTTGCGCCAAGTACGCACTCTTCTTCCTCCCTTCGGCACCGTCAATATCCTTCTTCTGACTCACTCTCATCACGTTTTAGCCAATACTGCAAAACAGCGCTAGTGCGCAGCAGCTTTTTTACCTGTTCTTCGTTGTAGAATCCTGTCTCATTACTGTATTTCTGTGAATTTACGCTCTGTGGAAAAGGCGGTTTTGGTTCCTGATTCTGTTGGGTAACAACCTACTGCTGTCGCTGCGGATGACAACTCACCTCTTTCTGCACCTGCGGATTCAATGATGCATTATCATTATTAGTACTTGGGGGAAATTTACACTCGGATTTCCAATGCCCTATTCTTCCACAATTATGACAAGGCCATTTTTTTTTGGCTTCTTCTATATTAAATTGTCCTTTTCCCTTTCCATTATTAAATTTTGGTTTCATACCTGTAACATTGGCTTGTTCAATCAATTGAGCTTCCTGTCTTTCTGCTACTTTGACTTGTGCCCACATTGCTTTTTCTTTCAACTTACGTTGTTTGGCTTCAATTTCATCACTAAAATATTTTGCATGTCTCAATACTTCATCTCTTTTCTTGTTTTGCCAATCTACTGTATGCTGTTTAATCATTTCACTTATTTCCGGTCGTAGCCCATATACAAATCTGTATACAAAGTGACTTAAATCCTTTTCACTCAAGTTTTCATCACCACTAAATTGCTTAAAGGCAAGAATCAACCTTTCATAGTAGGCATGTACCGATTCCTTAGATTCCTGATGAGTCCTGTCAATTTTTACCCAATCAGTTTCTTTGGGAGGTACCTTGTTTTTCAGGAACACAATTACTTGTTCATATTTTTTCATAACGTCAGGATCAGGGGCTCCTGTTTTTGGGTCTCTAGGGTATTCCTGTGTAGGCCAATTAATCATAAGCTTGCACTCTGTCCATAGATCTGCTGGTACTATTATGTCAAAGAGACTATTTAAACCAATCCATAAAACTTTTGATAATTTAACGAATCTATCCACTTGCCTATACCACTCGACTGGCTTTTCGCGTAGTCGAGGGAAATCATTGGTAAATGACAAAATATCTTGTCTAGTCCAAGGAACATGTACATATCCTCCTCCTGGAATTTCTCTCATGAGACATTCTGTTGCTACCTTTTCCTTTTCTCTTACGGGGAAAGCTGCAAAAGTTTTGTCCGAGGCATCATCTCGTCTTCTGAACCACCTGCTCTTCCATTTCTCTACATCTCCCCATTTTCTTAACAAAATGATTATGTCTTTGATCTGGGTCATTCTTCCTGTAGTATTCAGATTTTCGATATCGTTTTCAGAAAATCTACTCTATATGGTTTCTGTAAAGCCTTTACTCTTTCAAATTCTATACCCATTTCATTTGCCACTTCTTCTAGTCTTTCGTGTAGATTCTTTGCTCTCCATGTAATTCTTCATCCTGATAATTTTTAAGGTTTTCTGTTGGGATAGTCCCTACTATTAATTCTTCCAATACCATTCTTAGCTTAGCCACATCTATAGATTGGGATTCTTTATCTTTTTGCTGCAAACTCCTTAGCCATTCACTCAATTCGTCTGAAGTAATTCCTACACTATCTTTCCCAGAATTTTGTTGTGTTAATCTCTCTGGTGTTCCTGGAACTGATTCTGTCGTCATTATCATCCTGTCTGCTAAGCTTTGATTTACTGTCAAGGTTTTAGGAGTACTCTGTTCTAACATACTTGTCACTGGTCTCCAGGGATTTTGATCTATATTCTTTTCTAGGCTTTCTGTGTGTTTATTACTGTTATAAGGAATCGTCAAACAGTGCTCACTATCCTTCTGTTATCAAAAATAGGCATTACAGGTCCTATAGTTACTGGAACAGTTACGGCTTCCAAGTTTTTAGTTAATTCCCTAATCTTCTCAGTTAATTTTAAAGTGGTCTTTGCTAATTTCGTGGAATTTTCATTTCCCATCTTACCATGTTGGGTTTGCTCCACTTCTTTAAAATGATTGTTTCTCCCTATCTCTGGTAATACTGATTCAAATTTTACATTCTGTGGAGTCTCTGTCATTGGGGCACTTGGTATCAACATAGTAGAATCTGACTGATAAGGGGGTGGATTTTTATAAAACACGTCGTCAAGAACATCATCCTCCGATTCATGCACACCATATCCTTTTGACTCAACATTATTTCTCTTTTCCACACATTTTCTACTGCTAGCTTCCTCAGTATGTCTCACCGGGAACAGATCATCAGCCATATTTGCACTTCACCATCTCCTCATTCTATCATCGTGATTTTCCTGTCCATATGATCTACCAAACATGTACTTATATCTTCCGCCACTTCTCTGTCGTTCCCTGTCATGGATCTCATCTTCCCATTCTGTCAATGCATCAAACTGTGTCGGTCTAGGTCTTGGTTCTAGATTCATCATTTTCTCTCTCAAATTCCTTAAAACAGCTAAATTAAATGAATCATGTTCTGGAAATGCCAAAACTCCATCATCTTTTGTATACTTTGCCCAATTGTCCAGCCAAATACAAGTATGGTATCCATATTTCGCAACCATAAAGGATGTGGGCGATTTCGGTGGAGGAAGCAATTGTCCCTCTCTAGTCTTAATCGGTTTGTCCTATTTAAATAAACGTTTTATTTTTCAAAACCAGGTTTTTTTCTCCTTTTCTGGTGGATCGTAATACATCATTTTGTCTTTCGTGCATCGCTAGACTTCTCTACGACTATTCTGTTATTTTAACCAATCGTAGCGCAACTCACATGAACGCACCAATCAGGAGCATCTATGTCACTTCTGCAATTCTCCAATCCCAGCGCAACTTACACTAACGCACCAATCAGTAGCGTCTACGTCACCCTGTAATTCTCCACTCCTAGCGCGGCGTTCACTAACGCACCAATCAGGAGCATCTTCGCTTCTTACTGACTAGCCAATCTCAGCGCGGTTTTTCTGACGTCAGCTTTTCTCACTGCTCCTGCTTCTGCTGACCCCTCCTTTACAAGATTTATCGGTAAACTTTTCTTACGTTCTTCTGACTTACAAATCTGTTAGTAATGACATAAATACGCCACCATTATCTGTTTCGCTAACCAAGTATGGTTAATGACCTTTCTTACGAGAATCCCGTCTTTCCCGAGAGCAGCGCTTACCTCTGCCCTACTACGGAATAGTTACTTCCGTTGATAATGTAGCACATCCCTCTACCTTACCCTTCTAACAAGCATTAGCTAACCGTTTCTCCAGAATTAAGACACCTAGTTGGAGACCCAATGCTACTGAGAAATAAAACTAGAGTTTCACAATTAACCTGAATGCTATTTCATTCACGCACTTTCATACAGAAAATGTAATTCATTCACACAGAATTCTGACTTTCCCGAGAACAGCGAACAGTCTGTCCTACTACAGAATTATGACACACGTTAATAAAGTAGCACTTCCCTCTACTTTATCCTTCTAGCAAGCTTAGGGAACACCTATTACCTTTCCAGTGATAAGCATAATCAGAGTGCCTTTTGGACTCCTGTACCTAAGACCAAAATTTCACAGGTGACCTTCGCTACCATACATTTCTCTCATACAGAAAATGTCTTTAATGGCAACACACGACGATGCTACCGAATCGAACCCAGATAGTGCGTCGTGCAACTCCAATCGTCACACGTTTTCCCCGTGTACCTACAGGGCAACAACAACAATTCCATCTTTCCCGAGAACAGCGCTTACCTCTGCTCTACTACGGAACCATTACAAACTTCCGACTTCCTACATTCCAGAGCCGTCAACAACATAGAACTCGACGCGACTCAACATAGAGTGTTAATACATAATACATGTTAATACATAAACCAATTCTTATCCAAATCAATAAGCAATTTACAAGCAACAATTATCAAACCAAAACAATAAAAACCACAACTCTGCTACCAGAAAAACTGATCCAGTGCAAGACCGGAAACCTTTACCGATACCCTTCCTGCGTCGCTGACCCGACGTCACACGGATTCATTCACACACACATTCGCTGGTGGGGCCCATAACACCAACACTCACAAGTCTTTCTTTTCTGAGTCTGCACACACAGGAGGGATGAGTAATTCAAGCGCCGGACATGTGGGGGAAGTACCTTATAACCTATAGGGAAGGAAAAATCATTTACAAATATACATTAACGCCCTTTCGCCTACAGATCCTCAATCCTAAACATCAAGGCACTCCTCCCACTTCAGTCAATGGACCAAATTAGTTGGATTGGTTGATGGTGATTTTAGAACCAGATAAAACACATTTTAAGATTCAGAATCCTTTCCTCCTTAACAGAAAAGCCACAAACTCATTAAATCTTGTTAATCAATAATAGTTTATCTAAAAGTATCATAGGAAATTTATATTTGCATTTGTCTCGTTAAAGTTCAGAATTTCTTGATCAATTCATGTAAATCGCGGAACATCATATTTACCTAATCTAGAAAAGCTCAAAGTTCTCTGCTCAGCACGCTACAGTCCCAAAGATCGGCAAGGACCTAAGACGTGCAAGCGTCGGTCAAAGTTCGCAGTCATCAAAGAGTCGGACAGCATCTAAGTCATCAAGGAGGCAGGCGATAGTCCGTCCGTCAGTCCGTCATAGATAGCTCGCAAGATGGATGGGAAAGGAAGCACATGGAATGGCCCTATTCTACTATCCTTTTTTATAATAAAAGTTTTACATAAAAGTAACAATTTTTAACATTTGGGTGATCGGGATTGGTTGGTTGAGATCGTCCGATGTGTTCCCACGATTTTCAGTACAGTTCGAGGAGTGAAGATGTATCGAGTCGTTCCGGTTTTCTGTAAGAGTTATTGTTCCCCTTCCTTGGAAGACGTCCAAATGTGCCATACTTGTTGGGGTAGTGTGTTCAGAGGTCACTGCGAGGATCATGGAGGCTCTCGCGCAGGCGCTGTTTACTCCGCGCCACATGAGAAAATGGCCACTTCGTCGTGGTGTCTCGGCAGCCATCTTTGATTTAGGCCCAAAGGCTAATTTAAGCGAAACAAACACAAAAGAGTAATTAATATAAAGAAATAATAAATCTAATGTTAACCCTTTACTAATCCCTTTATGTGTCTGTATTTATCTAGCGTATAGCAACATTTAAAGCATTTATATTCACCTATTCGATCCTCCTCTTGGGCAACATTACAAGACATTACAAAAGCAACAAATATCATGCAATTTTCTAATTACCACATATACTACTGTTAATATGCGTACATATTTTAGTCATTGAAGTTATTTTAGCCATGCAAATGCAAATCCCACGTGTAATTTTATATTAATAAATGTTGATTAATAAACATGCAAACTCAGTTAATAATATTATAGTTAATGGATTATTTAATTAGTATTTTCATGCCGAATGGGGGAGGTATACAAAATGTTGTACTACCTGCTCCATCACTATTTTAACCAAAATACCCACCCAACAGGCATTGACATATTTTACTCAAATCAGTTTGCAATGAAAGGGTTGAGTGTATTCGAATTTTGGGTTTGTAGCATTGACTGTAGATCCTTTATGTGCCACAGCATGAGCACGGATTCTCTGCAGTGAGGAAAGACATTATTTCTGTCTACACAGTTCAGCTACAGCGGTCAGGTCTTTGCCATATGTGGTAATGGTGAAAAACAATATCAAAATTGTAGATCTAAATTAAAAATAAAACAAATCCTCAGAACAAAAATTCAATAGCAACCATTAAACAACGCATTCCAACACTCCATCTGACACTATTAACCTCATATTTAATTGACAACAAAGTTTTCTCTAACTTGACAATCCAAAAAGAAAAACAAAATGGCTGCAGTCAGATTGAAAGTCCCCTGCCAAAAAAGAGGAAAGGGGCTGCTCTGATCTGTAACTACGCCACCAAGGAATGACACGTACTGGATACTCGTAGCAGCTATAATGTACGGAGTAGATTTATAATTCCATTTAGATTTCCTGCCGTTGGTCAGTAGGATTGGAAGGCGGGCAGTCGGGCATTGGCCGTTGGGCTGGCGCCTAAGGGTCACCAGTGGGACAGTTTTGGAAAACCGGCCCACAGGGCCTTATTGTCTTCCCCACCAGGCCACTGTAAGGGGGGCACCATCATGAGCAAAGAGTCTCTTTATCTTGGCCTCCCGTGGGGCCGGCGCAGACGCCCAGAAGCAATGTCCCACTCCCCTGCTGTGGGCCATTATCACCTCGGCTCCCCTGGAGCAGCAGCAGCTCTGTGCTTTTCTTCACCCCTCCCCTGCCAGGCCATCACCCTGAGGCCACAGTTGGCTGGGCTGAGTAAGTGAATGGACTTGCTGAAGGCCTGTCCTTGGCACCTCAGCTACAGTGTCTTTCAGGCCTTGGTGGTGGTGGGGGAGGAGGGGGGTTTATGTGTGCATAAACCTTGCTGTGAAGCACCTTTCCCAGAGTAGAAATGTAGATAATGTAATGTTAGGGTCAGAGCTGCCAAATGTGAAGCTATGGAAATATGTTTGAGACCCAGCCTCTCCTCAACATCCTGTGATTCCGGGCAAATGACTTAATTGCATAAGGCCTCACATAAAAATGAATTTCATCTTCTGTAATGTAACTGGTGCTCATAAAATTGCGCCCTTTGGCTGAGTTTACCCTACATAAAACTACAATAAAAAAAATAACCTTCTGTTTGCGAATTTTTTAAGAATCTGCAAAGGCTGGAACTTAATAATGGGAGAGGATTCTTTATTGAATAATAAAAAAGTCTGTATTTCTCCTTATCATGACTTTTCTTCCTTTGTTTAGTTTTAACTCTTAGTCACGGATCATTAAAGAAGCTTTATACCACATTTCAAACGCTTTCACCTTGCATTTAATGTTCAAACTTTAAAGTACATACCAATCAGGGGAGGAAATACCAGCTTTAGGTGTTTTTCTTCATGTTCGTACTGGCAAGGGCCTTAAGATACTGGTAATGCTGGTTAATAAAACGGCCAGGTGGCAAACATAGCCATATCAGGTGTTGTGGCCACTTTATTTCACTTCGCCCACTCCGCCAAAACGTAGTGCTTCTAGTTTTCACCAATGTTCCTGCCTCTATGAGCTTTAAAATACATAGTTTATCAACCTTTCTCTCAAACTGAGCCCGATGAGACTAGCCAAATGCTGTTCTGTGAACGGGGGTGATCCTGGAATGTGGGCCACTTTTTTGGGAGTGCCCGGGCCGAATTGTGATCCCAATCCGACCCTAGTCAGTAGTGATAAAGAGGTATTGCATATTTTTCTGTGTGCTGTGCTGTTTATCAAATTGTGCTTTGCTCCAAGCGCTCATGTAATCCCCATTGCCTTTATTGTGTCCAAACGCGATATCCGTATTCACAGGCTCCCTAGTCAGCTCGTATGAGACGCACATTCCCGCGCAGCCCATTTTATCACCGGAGGCAGCTGGGACGTTACATCACTCTGTGGGTCTTCTCCAAAGAGGGGGCGTCCTTGCCGTCCCAAGTAAAATGTTTTCTTTCTTTTTAACTTGTTGATCTTCCAAAAGCAACGAAAAACTGGACATTGCAGGGAATGAACGGCCTGTCATGGAGCCAATCAGATTGCTTTGAAAGGCAGGCCACATTCCACTCGGTTTATAGCATCCGTGATAAACCTTACTCCGGGACTCGGTCTCGCAGATAAGGCTGTTTAAGATAAAAATAATTTCTCAGCACTGTTATCAGCGAAAGTTTCCTTTTTTTGGCATGTGGCGTACAATATCCGGGAAGATTTCTCGTGGCAGCAGGATGGATATTGGATATTCATGTGGGGTGGTAATCACTGGACATGGGATGAGGACATCTGATGGGAACACCTTCTTGTTCCTCTTAGAAGCTCCGTTATCTTTTCCTGTCCTTTGTGCTTTGATGCTTGAAGTTGCTCCCAGTGTGAAGCAATGTCTCTTCAACGTTCTAGTCATTCGTGCCAGGGAATGCGCCAGCTCAGCCACCGTCGATGAACGACAGACCATCTTACTTTAGATTCTAGGCTTTGGCATCCGTCCTACGCGCGATATCGAGGTTAGAAGTTGTCATCAATGCACACAAGGGACCCTCAAGCCCGTATACCATTCTCCCTCAAATGTGGCTGAGTATTATCTTGTGTTCATGTTCTCACACACTTTCTCTGGGTGGAATATTGATGGTTCCCAACTGGTTTTCTATTCACTCTTTGCTGGACTTGCTTTTTTGGATTAGTCACAAGCTGTAGCTGTAGGATTTCTTCAGAAAATAAAGCTCCACAAAATTAGCTACCCATGAGAACATTTGGGTCAATAGACCAGCAAGGATGCTATGGGCCCTAGTAGAAACAAGGAAAATAGGGCACCAGTACCCCCTTCCTCCATTGCCCCACAGACGCTTGAACCCCCCAGGTCCACTACAACAGCTACACAGTCGATAGCCTGTGTTCAAGTCTCGACCTCCCCAATTAGACATGAACCTATGTGATCCGAGGCAAATACCTTCATCACAGGGTACTGCCGATCTCTGTGGGTCCAGAATACCGCAGAAGGAATATAGAGTGGGTACAACATCATGACCAGAATATCGAGGACCAAAATATTGATAGGTAAATATGTGCAGAATTTTTCTAACTAACTTCATATCCACGTTCCTTGATGATACATGGATGTAGAGTTACGAATAGTGAATCCGTACTTACCTCTGTGAATTTACTTCCTCAATATTTTTTGTTTTCTAAATTTTGGTCACGATATTATTGGCACTTGATATTTCTGCCACAATTTGATAAAAATCAACCCTGTAAATTCAACTTGTGCAGATAATTGGGAGCAATTACACTGGTCAGATGATGACAGGAAGGAATCTATAGACAAAAGAAAAGAACCAGGTTATGTTAGACTAAATAAATGTAAGAGCAAATAGCACCCGTTCCTCGGTGCTGTAGAGACTACAGATGAACTGATGTAATATTCTAGACAACGTGAAATGAAAGTAATGAAATGAAAGTAAGATATATAATGCGCACTAATGCCCAAGGGTGTCTAGGCATGGAGACACTCCTGAATTGGCTAACCAGAGAGAGGATGTTGGGTTAGCGCATTTAGGCTAGTTGTTAAAGACCCACATTTTTAAGAGTTTGCGGAATGCCAGAAGATTGCTTTCCTTCTTAAGTGTCAGTGGAAGAGAGTTCCACAGGCTAGCAGTGCCTGTCACAAAACGTCCCTACCCCCACCCCCTCAATGAGGCAATATTAGCCCTAGGAATTACCAGAGTGAAAGAGGCCATTGACCGCAACTGCCTCTCTGGGATATACGATCTAAAACTCTGTGAGAAGTAATCAGGGCTAAGCCCATGTAGCGCTTTAAAGGCAATACAGAGGGATTTGAATTTAATTTGTCTTTTAACTGGTAGCCAGTGCAGAGATGGAAGGGCGTGGGCCACTGACTTGTGTTTTGGACTAGGAAGCAGCAGACGAGCTGCTGCATTTTGGAAGACTTGCAGTTTGTTAAGATACTATGATTGTATCTTGAGAAAGAGCCCATTACAGTAACTGGTTTTAGACAGAATGACTGCCACGACCACAGCTTTCTGGAGCTCCGGTGAAATGAAAGATAATATTTCGTGAGGGTTTTAATCATAAAGAAGTAGGAGGAGGTGATCGGATTGATTTGCCCTCCAAAGGACAGATTGGAGTCAAAATACACTTCTAAGTTTTTCACCTTTGTGACTGGCTCAGGAATTTCTTCCAATTCCTGTGGCCACCAACATGGTGTCCAGAAGGAGTTATCTCGTCCGAAATTAAGCACCTCTGTTTTACCTCAATTCAGCTTCAGGCAGTTTTGGGACATCCAATTACCTACTCCGCGCATACAGTAGTGGAATCTTGATGCGGTGTTCGTTAGATCCCCTGCAAAGGATTCCACGATTTGTTTGTCATTGGCGTATGATAGTGTCTTAAAGCCAAAGGACTTGAAAAGTGAGCAAAGTGGAGTTACATAATGGTTAAAAAGGGTCAGACTCTGGGAGGAACCCTGTGGCACCCCGCAGGGAAAAGAGACCAGTGGGGACTTGTAGCCCTCGAGCTCCACCAGTTGCTCTCTATCACTGAGAAAAGACTTCAGTAAATCCAGCGCCCTACCCCTAATGCCCAGGGAAAAAAGGCAGTTTATAAGAAGGTCATGTTTGACAGTGTCGAAGGCTGATGAGAGGTCCAGCAGGATGAAGGCCGACTTCCCGCCTCTATCCATGACCTCTCTTATTTCCTCGGACACATTGATCAAGGCCAACTCCATGCTATGTAAACTCCTAAAGCCATATTGAGAGCTATCCAGAAGTTTATTCTCATTAATAAACTGAGTAATCTCTATATTCATGGCCTTCTCCACGATCTTGGCCGACAGAGGCAAACAGGAGATTGGCCTATAGCTGTTTCGGGTCTTTAGTGTCCAGATTTGCTTTTTTCAGCAGCAGGAGAACAGATGCCCTCTTCCATTGTAGAGGAAAGTATCCCTCGGAGAACATAGAATAGAAGATATCTTTGAGATAGTTAGCTGTAACCTCAGAGACTGAGTGGAGGACTTTTGGGGGGCACGGGTACCAGGTGTAACTTTGGTCTCCATATTATTTTTGTTATTTACTTGATTCCTCTGATTGTCTCTGAAACTAACATTTATGTAGGTTACTATACTGGATATTTAGACAGAGCGTTTTCCATTTTAGCACAATTGGAGATTCAGTTGTCAACCAGTGGCTGGCGCCAACACCGAAGGAGAATTATGCCTGGAGACCCAGGGGCATATATTCACAAGAAAATGTAGGAGTGCAAAACTGCGCCAAATTTAGCAGGGCCGTGCTCCGACATTTTCACAAGAATACGACGCACCCTTGTGTTTCCCCTGGCGCTGGGGCAAAAAAAGCTGCCAAGCAGAAGCGCTGTCACCCTGCCGCCATGTTGCAAGGGTGTCTGTACTGCAGGGACGATCATTTATGTGCTGATAGGCAAACATTCCTGCACATAAACAATCAATAATGGTGATTTGCACCTTCTATGTGTGCTGCAGCACACATGGAAAGCGCAAAAAAAGTGAATTTAATAATTTCTCCTCGTTGAACCATTCTAACGACTGGTATTCCATTGTGTTAGGTTTTGGCGCTGCCTCATCCTTGTAAATCTGGTATGTCATCAAAAAGCAATGGAGGTGGTGGAATTTCCACATCAACATCCGTTGCACACCCCATTGCTACTGCGGTGGAAAGTGGAGTATTTACAAAGTGGTGTTAAACCACACAAAGCATCACCTTTGTAAATTTGGAAAATGGCGCTTCACCACTGGAGGAAAAATGTGACGCTCTGGTGGTGCAGAGGGCTTGTAAATTTGCCCCCTAGTTTAATGGGAATCGAACAGCACCCAGGAGTGTGGCACACTGATGTTATGTTATTGATGGGAGGTTCACTGACACCTACAACAGAAATCTTGGCATGTTATGCACCACCATAGGCATAGCGCACACTAGGCTTGGAATGAATGGAACCACACATTGCTTAGAGAGCACCTTTGAATGTTTTGTAGTCTCCTCTTATTATTTGGGGTATCCTGTAATAAATGAGAAGCAGGTCGGCATCCTGGCATAGATGTCATTACCCTGGAATACGTTGGCAGCAAATAGATCCTATTTTTATTTTTTGCAGTTTTATTGTAGCACGATCTCGAGGTATTGGAGCGCTTTACATGAGCACCAGTTACATTACAGAAGGACACATTCATTTTTTGCAGGCGCGAAGAGATAAAGTGATTTACCCAGAACCACAGGATATTGAACCGACGCCGAGACTCGAACCTGGTTCCCCAGTTCCAAAGTCGACATCTCTGACCATTACCTACATGCTCTCCTAATTTTGTTCCTGACTTCTCCCATTACCCCAGCGTTAACCCTGTGACTGGCAAGTAAACAGCCAGGAAAGCATATGGAAAAGTGTTGCTGTCATTTGTTGTCAGAGGGAGCAATTCTGATATGACTTTTACTGGCACAGGAGTAGTGTAGAGCACCGGAAGAGCATTTAACATCTGGTATTTCCCCTGGTACGGGTTTTATAATGCCTTTTGTTTTACATGGACACTAATTATTATGTTGACATTGTACATTCCTTTGAACTGTAACAGACTATTTCACTAATTAGTCTGTCAAAATGTGCAGTGAAGCCGCACTGACTGATGCTATTTTAAAATATTTGGGGGTATACCCCCAGCAAACAGACTGAGCTCTCACAGTTGGGTCCAGTGTGCTCCAGTGATTGACTCCAGAGCCTTGAAGGGTCTGACCCTGTGTTCAGAGACAACTTTTTCCGAGATCCTGGTTCTGATTGGATGGTGGGCCAGTGTATGAAACTGATTCACGTTCTCGCAGCGCTCTATATCAAATGCTGTTAACACTTCTGTTTGCCTCTCACGGTGATAACGACGTGGCTCCGGGAAAGGCAGGAACAATCATTAACTTACATCAGGAACAACTGCATGTCGTCATATTAATTCAGCCCCAGGGCCGAAGAAAATCTTCCATTTTGTGTATCAGCGCAGGCTGCCTCCCTTGATGATTTTTGCCTGAGGATCTTGAGATGTTGTTTCCCTCAGCAGCTGCTTTTCTACTTAAAACTCTCGAAAAATACTTTTTGGGCTCTGCAACATATTGTTTCTTTTAAAGAAGCAAGCAAAAGGAATGTGAAATAACAGCTGGTAGTTTCCCGTTTCAAGCCAAAATAATGTCTTATTTTGAAGCTCTGCAACTGGATTAAAATCAGATATGCTGACTTTCTGTTCACATAAATCATTTGATTTGACTGGAAAGTGAAGGGGTTCCTTGTAAAAATGATCAACCTGCGTAAACTACCACTGCGTTGCTAGCGCCTGACTCCTCGTTTGTTATTGTTGCCATGGAGATGTTTCTTTCCTGATTCCTTTGCAAATCACTGCTAAAGATATTGCAACCATCAGTTTTCTGGGTATCTATAACACCATTAAATAGTGAAGGAAAGAGGGTAAAGGAGGTGCTGGGACGCATTGTGCTTTTTTCATCTACTTTATGAAGGATGGTGTGCGTTCATGTAGTTTTCAACCATCGTAAAACCACATCTAAGAGCGAATTGTTTATTGAAATTATTCCCAGTTTTCTACAAGGTGAACAAGATCACAGAATGCTGGTGCCGGTCGGACGAGCGTCTGACCACCATGGTGTCAGAAACTGGACCCCCGACACGGAGTCGGCGGTCAAGCTTCCCATATTAGGATGTGACCACCTTCACGGCGGTCGGAAAATGTCTTTCCTATTGCGTCTTGTGCTGCGGTCTGCAGCACAAGCTGCAATAGAGAATATACACTTTTTAAACATCCATGCACCGTGTGGCAGGCACCATGCGACGCCTGCCACGCAATGTATGGATGTTTGCGGGGACCACAGGTTCGGGGGCATGGGGCACAGTCCGTTTCCAACAGCCTTTCAATGGCAGGCGGGACATGGAAAGGCTGTAGGATAAGTTCATCGTAATTCCCACGGTGGCACCTGAGCAGGCAACACGTTCATTTTGGGGATTACGATCCTCCCTCCCCAGTTGGGGTCCTTGATGCTGTCCGAGGCGGAGCGGATTTCCACCACAGACATCAGTCGTACCGCCCGTATCATGATAGGGCGGTTGGGCAGATGCATCAGATGTTGGGCGGAACGCCACCGACGAGCTGTCGGACGGCGTTCTGCCCTACATCGTAATGGGGCTTAGAGTGGCATCAGAATGCACCAGTGAGAGAAGCATACAGTGTTTTTTAAACAAATGGTTGTATTGGTTAGCTGTGACAAGAATGGAGTACAACTCCGAGGCTCACACACAACCCCATAATAATTCCCATGTTTACCACACTTTGAGACACACACTCTAGTGGCTGTGCACAACTAGCTAAGTAGCTATTTACTGACCACCAAGAAAGTTCTTTGAGGCCTCTAAAGGGGTAGGAATGTGCTCCACAAAGACTATGAAGCAATATAATGCAATAGCAGAGCTAGGCACTGTGTGTCAACATCAGAACAAAATATGACAAAGAGAGAACAATTAGAAGTATTAAAGAATATGAAGGCACTCCGGTGGGATGGAATTCTAACTGTGGCACAAACACACTGGTATTGTCGAATTTCAATGCCATGCCTGTCATGGAGGCGGAGTCATACTAGGTGGGTTCCCACAGATCCAACACCCACAGAATGTGTTAAGTAGCACTAACATTTTCAAATGGCATGGGAAGGTAAAATCCGGTGTGTTTGCAGACTCCCTTCTTGGGGTGGAGTTTCACATAGAATCAGATAGGTGCCCATGAAAGACCAGTATCTTCATTTTGTTTCTGAAGATGACAAGGGTTGTGGCCAATCGGGGCGAAGGTTCTGATGTAAGAACTGACCACGGGAGCCATTTTCAGAATTTTCCCGGCTATTCTTGTTAACATACTGGGTGCTTTGACAGGGCTTAGAAATTAATGGGGTGTGGATATAGAACTGATTACTGACAAAGATTGGGATGACATCCTTTCCCACTGGAAGGGGGGCTATATAATCCAATTTCAGAGTCCTCCAATTTAAAATATTGTACAGAGTACACTGACATAGGTCAGCATTGCCTACCATTGGGCTGGTTGATAGTCATTTATGCAACTGTTTTGGGTGCAGGTACACATGGAGCTGACCACAGTTTTGAATTTTGGTACTACACTGACCTCCTGCAAAGCAATATCGGGGCTACAGGGGAGCTGACCATGTCCAAATGCAAACAGATTCTATGCATCTCGAGCCAGATATTGGTGCAGAACAATATTACGCTGGAAGTCCCAGATTCCTCACTCTGGGCAAGTAGACGAGGGGTATAAACTGGTGTATGGCCCCAGAGTAGTCCATCTCTGATGGCATGTGATATCACAGGAAGTGGGAAAGTCAGAGTCCAATGGAGGAATAGTTGATTCGGTCTCTACCTACTGGTGTATTTTTGACAATGGAGAGCAGGTAGTTGCCTGGAATTGGTCGGGTAGTAAGATTGGGTTCGGGACTGAAGAAAAAATTCCTAGTTGGAGCTTTGTGTACCCCTCTTCAGGGCCGTCTTCTTGTCTCTAACACTACTGTGATGACTCAATTGTGTTTACACTACCTAAAGATGTACATACTACTTTGATCCAATTGTAGATTGTTCTTATGTGTTCTGTTTTATAGCAAAAAGATTCTAAAGTGTTGTGCCACATTAACTAGTTTGAGCACAGACCCACTATCCTGGGGCTAGCATGACCCCTCTTATGCAACTGTTTTGACATTAGGCTTGGTGCAAATAACGCAAATGCACTGCTTGTGTACAGTGGAATCTGGAATAATTTGTTCTGTTAGCAGATTAGCAGCCCTTTTCAAGTTGGTAAACTATTGTTTCAATGAACATGTAACCCTTGCTAATTTGCTAATCTGAAGGCCGTACATAGCAGACATGACAGTTATACGGGAGGAAGGCAATTTAGAGAACACTATGCTAGAAAAGTGGAGCTGTTGAGTTACTTTGCATCGACAATTTTGAAAACAAAGTAAAAGCATGGCATCATGCACTAGCACTACAAAGACTTGTTTATATATTGTGGATCTGGAGTGTAAAGTTTCAATTGGACTGAATACAGAACTGGAGTTAGCGATGCATTGACTAGGAAATTTATAGTATGCTTTGTGGATGTTGATTATTGATTAATGGAGTCATTTTCACAAGCTAGATGACAATGCAGTATATGTCGCAAGGATTTTTGGGCTACCAATAAAGAATCCAAATTATTAGCGAGCAAAGTTATGCCAATTGTTTGTCTAAAGGACACAGTTGCAAGATAAATGAACCGAAATGTCTATCCAAGAACACACAAGTTCGCACACATGGACACATCTGGAACAATGATAATGATCTATTAGTAGATCTGGAAGGCCGAAGCATAGTTGTATGTATATTAACATATCTAAAATAGGTCTACCATTGTAGCTTATAACTTGACATCATATTAGAGTAACAATATTTTTTTAACGCAGCCTATAATTGTATATAGATGAAAAACACTACTTACACTCTCAATATTTCTGTAGGATTCATAATCCTCCCGCAGATACTTCACCTTATAAATATTCTTTCAGGTATTCGACACGTCTAGAACATTTTTCCCCACAATAGCTCCTCGGCTCAAGGATGTCCATGTGGCTGCCCAGTAGATATCAGCCACTGGAAAGCCTCTGGTTAGAGCAGTGGAAACAGCCATGTCCACAGTGAAGCAGGCGTGAAGGCCCTCTTAAGGATACTTCTTGGTTAGGGTAAAGCATAGTGAGGGATTTCGTCCTGAAAAGGGAATTTTCCACAGCTAGGTCTGGGTGTTATAGTCCGTGGCTTTTCTATACTCTTTTACCTTCACAAAAACATCGCTTCTATTCAGAATAGACCCATGGATTCGATAAATGGTTTAGGGTAGAGCATGGTCATACAGAGGATGACACCAAAGAGAAATGGTATGTTTTGTTGCCATCTAGCCCTTTTTATCCCTGTCAAAGTGCTTAGACAGTTGACCATCCACTCTGTCACGTTGAGTGTGGTTGGTGTGACTAGACAACACTGCTGGAGTTCAGCCATTCCTTCTCCTTGGCTGGATGAGGAGGAGAGTGGACGAATGCAGGAGAAAAGAACGATGGCAGAGCAACAGCCTGACTCATATGAAAAGTAAATGCCACTTTGACACAACAAGAATGATTAGGTGCAGATACCCAACATATCAAGGTAGATAACTGGAAGAGGCGGACAAACTGAGACTTTTAATCTGGCCGACCATATGAACACCAACAATACTGTCTTCAAAGTAAGAAGCCAAGCTGGGTGACTCTGCATCTGGTTGAATGGGGATACTATTAAGAAAGCCAGCAGAAGATTCAAATCTCACTGAGGAACAATGAACAGAGAGGGAGGAAAGTAAACCTTTCAGAAAAAGCGCTGCTAGTTGTGACCTAAACACTGGTGATGGCTGGTCTGGAAGGTAAATGAATGCAGACAGGGCAGCTAACTAGCACTTAACTGTTGCCACTGACAGTTCCTAATGTGCAAGAGACAGTGCATATCCCAAGATGCCATAAAGGTGGGATTTAAAATGTTCTAGGCCTTCTGATTTGCTCCACTGAACAAAGTTATTCCAGCGAGTTGCATAAATGCATTTCACAGCAGATTTCCCTTTGGTCAAAATGATGTCAGCAACTTCACCAGTAAGGCAAATGGACTCTAACTGACACCACTCCATCTCCATGAGTGCAGAAGCATTGTTTGGGGTTTGCAGTGAAAGACATGACCATTCTGCTGAAAGAGAAGATTCACTTTAAGAGAGGAAGAGGGGTCCGAATGCTGAATGCCAACAAATCAGTGTACCAAATCCTCTTTGCCCATTTCATGAGACAAGCAGTACCCACTCTCCACTCTCAATGTGAGAATGCATATTTTGGCTAAAAGGTGGTTAAACTCCACAGAGGCCTTGATATTTTTTTTCCCATCAGCGGCGGAGGGGGGCAGAGCATTAAAAGGTTTGAGGACTACAGGTCTAATTGATGTCATTCAGAACACCTTGGGAAAGACATCCCAATTATTCACAGTTATTTATCTATAATTCTATTTCAATCAAGAACCACGACTAACCTGTGTCTCCTACTGGAATAACTTTCTAGGATTCGTGGAAGATGGATCTTAGGTGCCAGGGCCAAAGCCGGTGAGCGGTTGTCTGAGTGCTGTCTTGCCTCTGGATTACGTATTAGTTTTGGTTGTTGTGCTTGCTCTCCCATTTCCTCCCTAAATTCTAGGTTTCCTCTCGACCATGGATTCCACTGTTGATGCAACCTGCTTCCTTCAATTGTGGCTTAGGTTCCCTGTTGTCTGCTGTTACAAAGCCATCAAGCATAATCACCAATACCTTCATTTCTCAATTATTTTAAAAGTTTATGCAACATAGTGAAACTTTGCTAGTTTTTCTACCCACAGTAAACAGTTGGAATCCACCTTTGCAAATTCTTTTGTGAATCCCCTGAAGTACGAGAGACATATGGTTGACAAGATCAGGCTCGCTCTCACTGCTGTCTCTCACTCCCAGTCCCACTTCCCTCAAGGGCTTATTTATGCTAGTCTTGCCTGGGTGGAGCTACAGTCTCCAAGAGGGGAAGATTGTCTTCAGACATTGTTGATAAACACTAGCAAAGCCTGATATATTGCCAGTACTTAATTTGTAAAAGAAAGAGTGCTGGTGCCTGAAACTCTGCTCAGAAGTCCACAGCCTCTTCAATTGAACGTCGGTGCGCCGATCACCAAGTCTGGTAGTCTTAAATCCACCTCACACCTCTTTAATCCTTTGTCTCACTCCTGCGGGTCCCTGCATTCTCCCTTGTGGCATTTTTCAGTCTTTCTCTTCCTCTGTCTTTCCAATTTGTTTGTTTTTACCTCTTCTGCTTCTCTGATGTGAAAAATAAGTGCCGGTCTCCAAAAATAAGAGCAGGCCCCCAAAAACGGGTGCCAGTGGCCACCACTGGCACCATCGGCTCAAATCAATCATTGCATGTAACCCTGTGCCACCACTGCTTTATTGAGTGATCACCAGTCAGATGTGTCAGCCCTGTCAAGATGGATGAATATGTGAAGAACTAAAGTTAAATTAGAAGTTGTATCTTTCCCTAAAGACAGCTGCCAACTAGATTGTAGATGTAATGATGGGTCGAGAGGAGGCCATAGCATTGCATGGATGCATTGCAGACACAGTTCCCCACAGAAACATGGCAGCTGCACCAGTTTTGTGTTCTGCCTTGAGCAGGGGCCATGAAGCAGCTGCGCCATGAGAGAATCTGCCTGATAGATGTAGACACAATCTTCGTTCTTGGCAGGGGCATGCGCAGGCATTATGTGGATGCTGTGGCAGCAGCCTCAGGTCAAACAGCAACAAACCGCTACTAACACTGCAGCTCCGGCCGTCATCTGTAACAAGGTTTCAGAATGTCCCTTATCTAGTGATGTCTGACTATGTTTTAGTGTCCATAATGTCTCTATTTTATAATATGTCTAATTCACTTTTAGATTTAAGAACATCACTGTGTTTAATGATGCTTAGCTGGGTTTTAGATCCAAGAACATCTGATGGTGTTTGACTGGGTTTTAGATCCCAGAACGTCTGATGGGGCTTGACTGGGTTTTAGAACTCATAATGTCTGATGGTGTCTGACTGGGTTTTAGATCCCAGAACATCTAATGGTGCTTGACTGGGGATTAGCTCTCATAATGTCTGAGGGTTTTTGACTGGGTTTTATTTCCAAGAACATCTGATGGTGTTTGACTGGCTTTTAGATCCCAGAACGTCTGAGGGTGTTTGACTGGGTTTTATTTCCAAGAACATCTGAGGGTGTTTGACTGGGTTTTAGATCCCAGAACGTCTGATGGTGATTGACTGGGTTTTAGATCCCATAATGTCTGATGGTGTTTGACTGGGTTTTAGATCCCAGAACGTCTGATGGTGATTGACTGGGTTTTAGATCCCAGAATGTCTGTCTGCTGGATGATGTCTGGTAGGGTTTTGAGACCTGATATGACATCATTAGAGAGAGCACACACTGTAAGGCAGTAGATACATTGTTTATGTCTATAAGTTACCTCTTGATCGGTGCGCCTTGGACTGCTACAGTTGTACATGGTAAAAGGCAGATAAGAGCCGACTGATATCTCAGGAGGGAAGGGGTTTAGCCTTGATTTTCTGCAAACAACTCGAATGAAAGTATTTTGTTATTTTATTTGCTCAGATACAGTATTCGCAAATGCTTTTGATGCAGTCATAACATGGCCCTGGCAGCTCTCAGTATCACTAATATTAGGCGCTGTCAACACCGCCAGAAGGTTCCTAGAATGCTAGCACGGCAGGCCGGGGCTTGCCGCTTGGCAAACGTAAACATACTTTCATGGCGCAGAGGCGGAGACATTGAAATAGAACTGGAAGGACGTGGTGATAACAGACGGCCATCTCAGATTATAAACCGAGCATGTGTTCTCATATGGCATGAAAGGCCAGGCACGGACATGACAAGGTGCTAGTGCAAGGCCGAAGCACCCAGGAATTCAGCTGACATGTTTTATTGTAATTGTTGTGTGACGAGCCGAGTTTTAAGGGAAGCAGAGAAATAAAGGCCCTCTCGTGAGACACAGAGGTACGGGGAGGCTTCAAAGGTTAGAAACAGGCACATTTCAATAGAATCTGCACATTGGCCGGCATCCAGAGGCGGTCGACTGAACACTGCAGATTTCACACGATTCAGTGCACAAGTTGTGAGCAGCCCCCGACAGAACATAATTTAAAGAATATAGATGATAATGCATGTAAAAGTTGCATTTCTGACCACCCAGTGCCTCATCGTCTGTGTTTTCTATGTCGGTGAGTTATATCAATTAAGCATTTCTGTGCCTGTCACATATTGGAAAATAGTAGTCCTTTTTTTAGATTTGTGGAATGGCCCTTTTTTGGTTGTCAATATCTGAACACCCTGGGACTTATTTACAAGCCCCTTGCGCCACCAGTGCATCCCTTTTAAAATGGTAAAAAGTGACGTATCGGTGGTGCAAGGGGCTTGTAAATAAGCCCCTCCGCCCCACGGTATTTAACGCCAAGCTGTAGAGATATGAAACCAAAGAAAGTAATCGAAATGTAAGGAGTTAGCTATTGAGGGCTTCATTTATGAGTTTTTGCCGTAGGGCAGCACAACAGGCCTTCCTGCTGCGCTGCCCTGCGGCAAAAGAAAAGGGCAGTAATGCATCATATCTATCAGACACAACGCATTCCTTTCCTTTTCCTCTACGCTGGCGCACAATGGGCTGCCACGTACCAAGGCAGGCACTTTTGCACTATGGTGCAAGGGTGCCTGCATTGTGAGGAGACCTTCCTGCACAAAAACAATCACAAGAGGCTTTTTCCTCTTTCTATGTGTGCTGCAGAAAGGAAAAACGAGGAGAAATAAAGACATTTGTCTTCGTCATGCCTCCCTTAGGCCTCCACTGGGGAGGAGTTAGTTTTTGGCACTGCCTCAGAGTTACGATTTCTTGTAAATCTGGGGCAGTGTCAAAAAGCCATGGATGTTGCTGGGAACAGCCTCAGCAACACCCATAGCACGCCCCTTTAACGCAGGAAACTGCGTTAAAGGGAACAATATTTATGAGGCAGCATTAAACCCAAAAAAGTGGCTTAGTGCTGCTTCGTAAAATGGAGCAGTCTCCTGCACCACAGAACGTCACAAAAAGTGATGCACCGGAGGCTCAAGAAAATTTCCCCCTCCTTGTCGCCTTCGTCCCTCTTCCTGGTATCATTCTACCTTTGTTAAAGTTGTGAACTTGTTAAGAGGTGAGACCAATTTATTTTGGAAAGTTACTCTGTCTAACATTAACATGGACCAGAGTTAGTTTTTCAGCAAAAGAAGAGCTCCAATTCTTGAATGATTTATGGGATTCACTGAGCAAGTTATGATATATATAAAATATTAGGAACAATTTTCATTCAAAATGTTACCTTCTATTGAATTTATGAAGCTATACGCTGCACGCAATGATCAGACTCAAACTAAGCCTTCCGTCAACTGAGGCAGTTAGCTTGACTCAAAAAATCAATTATTTCTGTGATTGCACCTCCACAAAAGCTGATTCTTTGAGAGTCTTGATATATCAAGAATTAACACAGAATTCCAGGACTAGTTTGTGTCTCTCTCCAACACAAATCAGTGATACTCTCCTAGATTACAACTTACCATCTCTAAAGGATCTTTTGAAAATGCCAGACTCTAATCGCAAAAGAGTCATCAGGGAAAGTCTCCAGGAGTCCTTTTGTATAAGAGACTTATTAAAAGTATTGCACTACAAACATACAGGACTCCTTATGCAATCTTACTTCTAGCGTACCAAGCAAGTATATCGATTCCACCTAAGAGGCATTTAAAAAAACATTCTAGGATTCAGTTTACTATACATCCATCTGAAAGAGTTTGAAGCTTCCTGGTACTCTATATTTAGTACCCCTAACTGCAGATTTTGTAACCATCGAAATGAAATTTTAGAACATTTTATCTGTCTTTGTTCCGGGATGAGCGATATTGGTAGCTCCTTCAGGAAATTATCATTGCGCACTTTAAAGGAAGCTACTTTAACCTGTTTTCAGATACAATCAAATGCCTTTATCCGAAAACGAATAAGATTCATGGATACAACTTTCGATAAACTCAAATTAAAAGACATTACAACAAATGAGCATGCAAAGACATTAGACTAAATTGTACACACTTTTACAAATGCATTTTAGTAGCTGAAGAGTGACATATCATCTATTTATTATCCTTAGGGATTCCTCTGAATGCGCTTTTTGTAATTTTGTGTGCCCATTTTATCCATTAGTACCTGTATGATGTTATTTTTATGTTTGCCTAAAGTAATGGATATTGTAAAGAATTTTATCAAAAAATTCAAATATTAAAAGTCTTATGTGACTATAATTGATTTTTTTAAATGTTTATAAAAACGTATATGCAAATTAAATATTTACTTGGTTAATAATAACATAGATTAATTATTTTTATTATATGTTTCTAACTTTCATTTGTTAATTTTAATGCATATTTTATTTGTTATAGTTTAACTAGCAATTTATATTTTCATGTTGGGTTTGTTGGGAAATGGGGTGGGAAGTTATTCAAATTATGTTAGTTTTTAAAATAATTTTTTATGTTGTTTAAATATATAATTGATCAATGAATTATGTAATTGTTTTAATGGATTATTATATATTTTTGGGGGTTTTGAATTATTATTTATTTTATTTATAGGTGTATTTAATAATAATGGGCCTGATAGGATGTCAGAGAGACAGTCACCGACAGGTCATCAGTGGCGGTCCCTCCGACATCCAGCTAAGTGATCCGACTGCTGCATTATAATGCTGTCAGTTGGACCGCATCGGTCGGAGGACCTGGCGGGCATAATGAGCCTGTCGAACTGCCGGTTGGATCGTAGTCCCTACAATAGGGGCAGTGCTTGCTCAGGGATTACGGCGATATTCCTTTCCGACAGCCTTTCCATATCGGTCCGACCACCATAGAAAGAGTTTCGGAATGGGACTTTGGGCCTCCACTATGAGGCCAGGGCGGCACCTATGGTGCCACCTGAACATCCATGCCCAATGTGTCAGGCACCGAGTGGTGCCTGGCACATGGTGCAGGTATTTTTGCAAACATGCCTTTTGCCCTTGAGCTTGTGCTGGAACCCTTTTCCGGGGAACAGCTCAACCCTCAATGGCAAAAGGCATGTTTCCAACCGCCTACACAGCGGTTGCATTGTAATTTGGTGGGCAGGACCGTCGACTCCCTGTCGGCTGGTCCCGTTCCCGCAACGTCCGGCCGCCTTCGTAATCAGCCCCAGTGTTTGTAAAATGTATTTAGATTTATTATTGTTTTAATTATATTCATTTTATTTAATTCATTTTGATTTTATTGTTGTTTAATTTATAATTAGGGCTTCCCATTTTATGGGATTTATATTTTAGTCATTTCTGTCTGTATTTATCTATACTTACTTTTTGCTAATTTTACCTGTATTTATCCATATTTATTTTAGGTTTTGTGAAAAAAATGAAGCTGAAATCTGTATATTTCTACATTTATTTAACCAGTTAATGTACACTCGTCCCTTAACGCCTGACAGGTTTCAATGATATATGCACACTCAGATGATAAAATATGCACTTATAAGAAAACATGCAACTATTAGTATCAAGGTTATGGAAATCTACTGCTGTTTAAGGCTTTTTACTAAAATTCCTTTGTTTTTTTAATCCCTTTTCCTGTCAATCTACATAGCTATTGGCTTGGCAGTCATGATTGAAATCATTTAGAATCCCTCAAAAACAGCTTCAATAAAACTTTATAAATAAAATGAATAAATATATAATGCAACACAAACCATGCGAGAAGAATGTCTTGCACCAGTGTTCACATAGCATATACAGTTCTGAAGAAATCACTATCGCCTGTTTTTTGTGCTACCTTTACACCCATGAAAACTTGTACATGGAAGTACCTTTGGTTCTAGGCCTCATTTCTCTCCGCCATGGCCCCCACACCCCCACTCACCCTCGTGCAGAGCTTATGACACGAGAGCAGGAAACAGCCTTTGTGGTCAGACATAAAAGCATCATTTGGTTATTCATACACAGGAGGTATTTTTAAATCGGCCGGCATGAAAGACACGCGGGGCACTAAATCAGAGCCGCGACGACGGGATTGTCATCACATTCAAAAATATGGCAGTTGGACGGGTAACGATGGAAACACCTGGTGGACATTTTCTGTGTTCATTATCCTTCAGCTGGACGGGGAATACTTTCCAAATAATAATCCCAAGAGGAGCCAGGTCACAAAGAGACAAACGTCCTCTGCCCTCACCTATTGTAGAATTTTAGGCATTATTTCCTATAGCGGTCTGCTGAGTTGGAAATATCCGGAATCCGGAATTCACTCTTTTTGAAAAGCAGAACAAAAATCGATTAAAATTGACATGCTATATAAACAGTATTTTTTGCTTTTAGCTGTCGTTTTAACTGCCTTATTTTTTAAGTCTTCTACTTTCTAGTTTGCTACATAGAAAATAAGTAGGTCTGGACTCGCAGGCGTTCCATGTACTTTTTCCCCAAACTTTATTTATTGCATTTGTTCCTTTTATGACATGAAACACACACTATACGTTGCATTCTTACAACACCGCATGAGCTCGTTGACACATATCATAGATGCTAATGTAGTTTTTTTTCTGCAAACATTTGCAATTTGCAACAAGTATAAAACATTATAAAAACAAAGTAGTGATCCTGAGGCTCAAGTGTACTTTTTTTACGCGCAAATTACTTAGTTCTTTTTACATTACATACAGCTGTACTGCACTACATTGGTGCTGAGCAGAATACTGAGATGTAGTGATTCAGCAGAGGATAAAAGGAATGTACGAAGGTATGTGGTATTTGTGTAAAGCGAACCTAGCCAAAGCCAGCAGAATGGAGTACGAGGCAAACATTACTTAGTGGGCTGAGAGTGGAACCAGACTGTTCAGCGGTGCGGAAACAACTTTCAGAGTGGGGGGCTACCACCAATGTTATGTCACAGAATTCATAACGATTGTGAAAAATCCAAGCATTGCTCATAAAACAAGTGAAGCAAATGCTATGTTAGGGTATGTTATGTTATATTGATGTGTATAATGCACCACTCACCCGAGATGGAATCTAGAGCAGGTGTGTAGGTTTGTGGCTACCAAGGTGCTTATACAAAGAACCAAGTCTTCAGCTTCTTGCAGAACTCAAGGAGTGAGTAGGAAGCTCTGATGTGTTGGGGGAGGTCCTTCCATGGGTGCAATGTAGAAGAATGAGCAACCTCCAGTTTTGCTTTTAAAAAAAAATCTTTTTTATTGAAAGAAATCAACATAAAACAATATAAAGAAAAACAGGAGCAAAGAGCAGTAGCTGAGATATTAAAAGATGCA
This sequence comes from Triturus cristatus, assembly GCF_964204655.1. NCBI lineage: Eukaryota > Metazoa > Chordata > Amphibia > Caudata > Salamandridae > Triturus > Triturus cristatus. The sequence goes on along the minus strand of NC_140584.1, from coordinate 365,903,007 downwards.
CAGCTTAAATTGCAAATACATACAAAACAATACAGTGGGTCAGGAGCACATTCAGATAAATCACCGTCACATTTATCCATTAGAGCACTACGGTGTCTCATTATCAATAAGAAAAGGGGGAGTGTCGCTAAAGGGGGTACAGAGCAAACCCCTACTCTCGTTCCATGGGCACTTCTTGCCTGAAGATATCTAAAGTTTTCCCCTTTATGCAACTGGTACTGTGTTTGTAGCTCACCAAACTGGACAACCCTGCCCTTTGCCCGCAGGTCCCCAACTGTGGTGAGACCGATCAGGTCCCATTTGTCAAATCCCAAAGCATACTCAAGTGGCAGGACTCCAGCAGTGGAGTGACCCGCATAACCTTACCCTTCCAGCCTAAGGCAGCAGTTGCCGCGTGCCAGATGGAAACCGTGGTAGAAGGTACAGGAGGTGGCATGGAGCAATGGGGGAAGCGAGTTCCAGATTCTCACCGCATTAACTGAGAAGGATTGAGCAATCGATCTTTCCCTTTTGAAGGAGGGGGGCTCAAGCAGAAACTTTTTCGCATTCCAAGAAGGTCTAGAGCCTCTGGAATTTTTCAGTTTATTCGCCAGGTAACGAGGGGAGGAAGTGTGCAAGGCTTTGTGGGTGATGCAGGCAGTTTTGTAAGATCTTGCCTTGATGGGAAGCCATCGAAGAGAAGACAGGATAGGAGTGATGTGGTCACTTCGTTTGGACCCCAAAATAAAGCGAGCTGCTGAATGGAGGACGGATTTGAGAGGGGAGAGGTAGGATTTGGAAAGGCCAGTCAGAAGAGAATTGCAATAATCCAGTCAAGTGAGAACCAGCGATTGGGCCAAGGTTTTTAGGTCTTGCTCCGGGAAGAACCGACGAATCCCCCAGAGAAGGCGCAGCTGGTAACACGCATTCTTAGAAATAAAGTTGATGTGGGAGATTAGGTTGAGTCTTTTGTCAAGTATGACACCCAGGGATTTAGCGCTGTCGACAATGATGGGTTTATTGTTGAGTAAATTCAGCTTATCCATTCAAGATTGAACAGGAGGAGGGTAGAGAGAGGTAGATAGGAGGAGAAATTCCGTTTTGGAGGGATTTAGAATGAGTTGTTGAGCTAACATCCAGTTGTGAATAGTGTTGAGAGTAGAGTTGAGTAGTGAGAGATCGTGTGCCGAAGACACCTTGAGGTAGATTTGAGTGTCATCCGCATAGAGATGGTAGTGGATCCCAGATTTACTTAGGAGGTTCCCTAATGGTTCCAGATAGAGATTAAACAAAGTGGGTGCAAGGATAGAACCTTGAGGGACGCCTTGACCTACCGCCAATGGAGACGAAAGACTGTTTGCTATCTTGATCATTTGGGATTTGTCCGAGAGGAATGAGGCAAACCATTTAAGCACTGTGCTTTTGAAGCCCATTCTCTGTTGAAGAGTGTTAAGGAGTGTTATGATTAACAGTGTCAAAGGTTGCAGAGAGGTCTAGAAGATTCAGAAGACACGATTGCCCAGAATCGAGTATATGCAGCGCATCATCAATCACTTGCAGCAGGGCTGTTTCAGTGCTGCAATTTTGAATGAAGCCAGGCTGGAAAACGTCAAGAAGATTATTGTCCGTGATATGTAGGGAAAGTTGTTTCGCAACAAATTTTTCTGTGATTTTTGAAAGAAAAGGGAGGTTGGTGATGGGGCGGAAGTTGTTGAGATTGCTCGCTTCAGCAGAGTTTTTTTTTTAGAAGAGGGGTAACCTGTCCTGTTTTGAGGGTAACGGGAAGGGAGCCTTGACTGAGAAAGAGATTAACCAGCCTGGTCCAGTAAGAGAGAGTATGGGTGTAGGAATCAATGCTGATGTCACTAGGGATGGGGTTAGAAGAATGGGTGGAGGGTTTAGTTTCGAGGATGTATTTGAGGAGGTCATCTTTCGAGATGACGGCAAAGTTCTGCCAAGTGACTAAGGATTTTCTCTCCTCAAGGGGGGTGGGATGAGTGACCTGATCAACCAGTGATTTTACCTTTTCATCAAAGAATATAGCGAATTCTGCTGCTTTCTTTGTAGAATCCTCAGGTTTGATGGTTGGGGAGAACAGTTTGGGTTTTTGATGAGTTCAAAAAGTTTTTTGGGTCTGTTTTGGCTGAGTCGAGGAGGGATCTAAAATGTGATGCTTTTTCTTGGAAGATGTGATTGTGGTATTTGGATCTTGCTGAGCGTAAAAAAGAGAGATTGGTGGTAGATGGAGATTGTCTCCAATGTTTCTCCAAGATTCTTAGGTTCTTCCTTTCATCATAGAGGGCTTTATTGAACCAAGGTGCTGTGGGGGTGGGCCTTTTCCTTTTGCTTTGGGGTGGAGCGACATTATCGATTTCGACTGCAAGGACTGAGAGGCAATGGGAGGTGAGATCATTGACATCCACGTTATGGTCTAGCCTAGGAAGTGAACGCATAGCAGAATCACAAAGAGTGTCAAGATCAATGTTTTTAGTGTTGCAGAACAAGGTAGAAGCCTTTTTAGGTTGGCCAAGAGTTACAACGTGCGATAGGTGAAAACGGAAGGAAATGAGGAAGTGGTCAGACCAGTCAACATGTATGGGGGGAGCAATAGTAAGCAGGTCTGCTTTAGATATAACAAGGTCCAGAATTGAGCCCTTAGAGTGTGTACTTTCCGAGTAATGTTGGAAAAGATCATTAGCTGAGAGAAAGGTGGCAAGCTTGTTGGCAGCCGAGTCTTCCAAAGAGCCCCAGTGAAGATTGAAGTCACCCAGGAAGATCTGTCTGTCACTTTGAGAATATTGGTCACTGATGAAGTTGGTGAGTTCCTCCAAAAAGGAAGAGCAGTTGCCGGGCGGGCGGTAGATGTCATGGAATCTGAAGGGTGAGCAGGGGTAAATTTAGGTGCATATCTCATCCCTCCATGTAGCGCCCTCAAGTAATTGCCAGCAACCATATTATATCTGTCCATTCTATATGCTGGGTCTGTAATGGGACGATGCAGCCAGTGATTAAGGACCACTAACGGTGAGGCCCAATAATATGATCTGATGGCCGGCAAGGTCATGCCCCCGTCATACCAGCTTTTTGTGAGTTTGTCAAGAACGATTCGGGGCGTGCCATTATTCCAAAGTAGAGTGCGTACTTCGGAATCAACCGACTGGAAATATTGAGATGGGATTGAATATGGCGTATTCTGTAAGGCGTAAAAGAAACTGGGAAGTGCCATCATTTTGTAAAGGGTGGCTCTACCTAACAACGTAAGAGGTAGTGTTTTCCAATGTTGTACATCGGTCTGGAGACGATGTAAAGGAGGTTAGAGATTCCGTTGGTAGAAAATATCTGCACCCAGATATCGGAAACCGTCTGTGACTATGGTGGCATCACAGCCCGTAAGGAGGACCAGGGGGTTCCCGCTTAAAATATATACCAATGATTTATCCCAGTTGATGACATAACCAAAATATTTTTGGAAGAGGGCAAAAATATGTAATACACTGTGGATCGAGAGGATATCGTCGGCGTAGAGGGAGATTCTATCCGACCACTCTGGCAACCAATTAAGTCCCCGAATAAGGGGGTTGCACCTGATCCATAGGGCCAAGGGTTCTAAAGCCAAAGCAAACAACAGTGGTGACAGGGGGCAGCCCGGCCTTGTACGCTTTCCCAATTCAAAGATTGTAGACCTGCCACCATTAACCGTGATCCGGGCCAGGGGTTTTGAATAAAGGAGACGCACCCAGGATAAAAACCACTCACCAAATCCGTATCTCTCTAGTGAGGCAAACATGAAGGGCCATTCTATCATGTCGAAGGCCGTCTTGGCATCTAGAGACATAATCACAGAATCTTCCTGTATGGTGGAGGCTCTGCCGAGTACCCCAAAGAGGCGATGGAGATTGAGCGCAGTGTTTCTAGCAGGCATAAATCCGGACTGGTCCGGGTGAATCAATTTGTGGAGATATGGCGAAAGGCGGAGAGCCAAACTTTTGGCTAATATCTTAACCTCTGGGTCAAGAAGAGATATAGGTCTATATGAACAGCATCGCTCCGGGGGTTTGCCCTTTTTATGTATAACGACAATATTTGCCAATCTCTGCGTTTCAGGCAGGATCCCTCGAGTGACACCCTCATCATACATTCGGACGAGAAACGGAGCGATCGTCGAGGAGACAGTTTTGTAAAGTTCAATTGGGAGGTCTCTCGGGCCCATGGCTTTCCCAGATTGTAATGCACTGATTGCCTTAGATACCTCCTCAGGAGTCAAAGTGGCGTCCAGCTCTTTTACATCCTGCGGTTCCAACACTGGCAGGGGCAGAGTGGAGAGCAATTTGGCTGCCTGCTCCTGAGTGGATGCGGACGAGGAGACATAAACACGCGCGAAATGTTTAGCGAATGTCTTCGCAATCCTGTGTCTATCATGTTGACTCACTCTGCCTTGATCTACAATTTCAGCCACCCACCTATTAGCTAACTCTCGCCTATCAAGCCATGCCAACAGCTTACTAGCTATATCGCCAATATCATACACCCGGTGCTGATTGGCCCGGTACTGCGTCTTGGCCGCCTTTTCTGCGATATCTCTATATTCTTTTTGTTTGACGGCTAATTTATGCAAGGCGTCTGATGATGCAGATGCCACCAATTCGTTTTCGAGAAGAGCTACCTCCCTCTCAATGTCTTCCAACTGTTTACGTGTTTCCTTCTTGTGGCCCGCTACTGCGGCCACCCCACAGCCCCGGATCACTGTCTTGAATGTCTCCCACAATGTTACATCCGACTCAACCGAGCCATCATTTTCTTTGAAATAGTGTTTGGTGGCCTCCTTCAATTTGTTCCGTATCGCTGGTATTCTAAGGTAACAAGGACTCAGAACTGCCCACACCCCAATCTTGCAGAGCGTCGGTGTACCCAAAACAGAGAAACTGTGTAAAGGGAACGCTACACAGCTGAACTACCCAAGAATATGGCCTTTTTCTCCAGAAAAACATTTACGTTTGCCCTAGATAGCTAAAATTAAACCTCAGTAACTATGATTGAGTCGGCATACAGCCGCCCACATTGAACCACTTCTATCACAACCATGGCTGGTGAAAATGGGACCTGGACCCCAGCAATGAGTTACTACGTCCCGTAAAGACCAACTATAAAATAAGGGTATGAGCCTCAAGCAAAGTTCATCAAGCATAGTCACCCTTGCCCCGATGGGCTCGTGAATGCACTTAAGTCAGCCTCATATCTGAATTCTCTACAAGGCGTGAAAGGTCGGACAGGCCCTCACTGCAGGTTAGGGTCTATTGATATTCAAACTCTGTTGTGTCAGGTGGGTTTCACCAGACGACCCTCCTGCCTTGGCGAGCGATCAGGAGAGGAGTGGTTCTGAGATTTGGAGGAGCGCCAACCTTCCAACCAGTCCCAGGCGGCTTCTGGGGACTGGAAAAACCATGACTTTCCGTCCGATTGCACTCGTAGTTTAGCTGGAAAAAGCATCGCATATTTCAAGTTATGGCTCCTAAGCGCTCATTTTATTTCTAAGAAGGACCTATGCTTCTGTTGCACCTGATAGGTGAAATCTGGAAAAAAGGTGATGGTCGAGTTCTCAAACTTAAGTGGTGGGCTGGCTCTCGCAGTTTGGAGGATTGCGTCCCTATCCCGAAAGTTGAAGATCCTCGCCAGGAGGGGACGTGGCAGAGCGCCCGGCCTCGGGGGCCCCCCAGGCACCCTATGGGCACGCTCGACTGAAAAATATTTTGAGAGGGATCAGGGCTGTAGGTGATTCTGAATTAAGTCCGCCACAAAAAGGTCCGCGGCTTGCCCCTCCGCCCGTTCAGGCACTCCCAGAATGTGCACGTTATTTCTGTGCACACGGCCTTCATAACCTTCCAACTTTGCTTCTAGGTCTGATGTTTGGGGCTGCAGACGCTTGACTGTTGTGTCCAACATTGTCGTGGAGTGTTGAAGAGTTGCGACGGAATCCTCGGTTGCTTTGACCCTGTCTCCCATATTTCTTAGGTCGGTGCTGATGGGGTTAACTTCTATAGACACAGTGTCAATTTTATTTTCCAGCACTGAACGGACTCCCTGGATAGCCTCCATGACATCTACCAGCGTTGGAGCCCCCTCGTCAGTTTGCTGTTTCGCCTCATGTTCATCCTGTTTCCCATCAGCAGCGTCGGATTTAGAGTGAGCGAACTTTGCCAACTTTGTCAAATGGTTTTTTTTGGAGCTTTTTACTGCGCCCATTGTGTCCAGTGTTGAGGCTGAGTGGAGAACTCAAGCGTGGAGCAAAAACGTGTCCCAGATAGTAAAGCCGACCAACTGCGCAGCAGAAGGCAATCTTGCTGTGACTCCTTATTCAGGTGCAAAATGGGAGAAGAGAACATCAGAGCCCTGGGGGTTTGGAATCCATGATGACACTTGTGTCATTTGGCCCAGTGTCCCGGTAATAGCCCATACCTCCTGTGCGAAATCGCCGGTGTCCAGCGTCAGGCGAGGTCCGCAATTACAACCATGCTCTTCAAAATCCAAAAAGAGATCTCCAGCCCAAAGCCAGTTTGCCGCCCCCGTCTGTGCAGGCCTTAAATGGGCAGTAACGCGCATCATGCGGCTGTCCACGGGCCATCGTCGTGCATGGGGGGCAGCGCCGTGAAAACTGCTGATGTATGCCCTCGAGCAGATGGTGTCTCAGGGCCCCACCCCCCGTGTGGGGCCTCCACCAGCTCAAAAGTACCTGGGGTAGAAACCAGGCGCGGTGCGTCCATTGGGGCGTGGGGGCGTAGCCCCCCCGCCCACGCACCACCCGTGCTTAGTTTACTTTCAGAGATGCCGAGGGTGGGGACGGAGAACTCAACTGACAATGCATGTCAGTGAGTCATCATGACGTCGGACCGTGGGCGGTCCGGCGTCATGTTGACTGACATGCATTGCGGCAGCACAGCACAAGTGCGCATGAGTGGGCATGGGGAGCTAGTTTTTAGCCCGTGCCCAGTCATGCGCACTTGTATTTTCACGGATTTGCGCATGCCCATTAGGAGCCCCTCGGTCTCCTAATGGGCAGGCGGCGGGCGAGGAGTAGGCTGTGCCCTCAGCCAATCCTGGCGCTGCAGCAGCGCCAGGTTTGGCTGACAGGCTGAGGGGTTGCCACTGCAGCGCTGACGTGACGACGTCAGCTCCAGTTTGAAGAGGGCAGAGGCGGTCAGGTAAGGTGGGCTGTAGGCGCCAACGGACGGACCCGAGGTGGCGCGGACATGCTGAGGACCTCAGGTAGGATTTTTAAAAATTTTATTTTAACACCCCCCGCGCGACTTCCCCCACCACGCGCGACTTCCCCCCCCTGCGAGCCGTGACTGGAGGGTAGCCGGGATCGATATTATTAGACGTGCGTAAGTCCGTGTGTTCACTACATGTAGGCTTAGTATTTTATGTTCGGGTGTGTTTCTTCCTGAAGATAGCGCAGTTCTGTAGTGCTACAGATAAGAGTTACGGTACCTTCGGGGACCCTGTCCCTGATCTAGTAGTCAGATACATTTTGAGAAAATTGATCGCAGTTTATTGCTGGCCATTAGGGTACCGGTGCAGTGTTAACCTGCTGTCGGTGCCTGAATTAAGTGCGGCGTGAGGCACTATATAGGCTGCAGGTCTCGCCATTCACCTACACATCGTGTTTGTTGCCTGTCTGTACCCAAAGGTCCCTCACCCTAGTGAGTCCCCTACAACGTTAAGGAATACGGTTTCATTGAGCACTTATGGATGCTTGGCTGGTTCGTGGTCTGAACTTTACGCCATCTTGCCCCCTTACTTGTTTTTCCTCCTTGAGGCAACACCCAGCAAGTGCAGGATTGGGTGCGTGGGCCGTCTTGATTATCTCCTAACCCGCTAATCTTACATTTAGGAAAAAAGTGTTTGTTTAATCTATCATAGTTTGTTTATTGCTGTGTAACTCATATTTATTACATTTTTCTGGTGTGTTTATTAACGCTGAAATAAATATGGCTGACTAATGGAAATGTGATGGCCATCCAGTATTTTTCTACAAATTACAAGTTTCTATCCATCCATACATGTGAAAATCGCCTCGCATGCTGCATGTGCTTTTAAGGTGTGCATTGTAAATGACGTTCAGTGTTGCAACTGGAATGTGGAATGTATTAAGAGCACGGCAAAATATTTCAGTGTGCGGTGAAGAATGTCATTAGAGCAGTTCTAATTAACGCAACTTTTATTACACTTTGCATAGTTACAGCTGTTGTACTACTATGGTTCTAATAATCTGCATAAATGCGCGTGGTGCTGTTGTTCCAGGCATGAAACATCACACTAATATTTTTGCTGTTTGTCAGTTAATGTTTCTATTCTTTTGTGGCACACGGTAGATTACAAGATGTACCTGAAGAACATGTTAATAACAGTGTGGTGAAAATACTAAGCAATAACTGCGGAGCACATATTAGAGTAAGAATTTGGAGACTGGGGTGAGGTACGGAATGGCTGAAATTAAAAAGTACGGTGTTTTTGGATGGACACCGGCTGACCTGGACTAGAGGGTTTCAGACGTAGGGGATTTTGTGCTCCACCACACATTTTACGCCCTACCACTTTCAAATGTCACCAGCCGCCCCTGGTAGAAACAGGGGGGGGGGGGAATCAAGCGCGACCCGCGCCTCTCACCTCCTTCGCGTAATGTTGGGCTGCAATCGCGGGAGGAGACCCCAGGCCAGCCGCAGTCACAGGAGCTCACAAGGCGCGTTGATTAGATCAGATACGCCCGGGGCCCCCCGCAGCCATCTTGCGCAGGTCCACTCGGGTCTTGCCTCAGAGCGGGGAGCAGATGGGGCCCCACTTCAGGATCACCTTCCAGGGCCAACGGGTCCTCGTCCAGCACGCCGTTCTCGCGTAGTTGAAAGCCGTGCAACGTCATGGCCGAGTCCCCAATCTCCTCAAGGTCGGCAGCTCCAGAGCCAATAACTTCGGATTAGGTGGTCGGATTTCCTCCGCTCTCAGCTCGGACGGCTCCCAGCCATCAGGAGTCTCCGGTCCACAGGGTTAATGGGGCTAAACGGATAATTGAGACAGATGTATGGGGAAGTTTATTTAGGTGGTGATCAGAGCTTCACTCCAAAGCGTCCATCTTGGGTGTTGGCTAGCCATGCCCCCTCAGTTTTGCTTTTTTGGGTGCGGGAATGTGTATGGGTGAGAGTTAGGCAGAGCGTTGGTGTCCGGAGATTGCTGAAAATGTATGAGCCACGTCCATTCAAAAGCAGAGTGACAAGGAGGAAATATGTGTGTGGTGGTGCATTTCCGAACACTCTCAAATATTTTACTAACTATAGTGTGGTAACACATTTTCATTTAAACACCTCAAATTTTCCATCGAATTACCGTTTAATTTGCACAAACATACAGTTTTACTGATAAAACTAAACAGCGCACAAATGATAATATGTAGAAAACAAGTTTCACCAAATATTTATCATTTGCAAATCACCAAGTAAAGTGTCTTGATTCGTTTTGATGCTATAACATCTTTGTTTCCATCACACTTTTGAATTGTATTGCTTTTTTTCATTTATTTAAAGAGTTTTATAGAGTGTGTACATGATCCATCTGGGTATCAGAGCGCTGAACAAATAGCAGACAAGTTATACATATAAAGTAAGAGGCAATCAGTTATAAGTAAGAACAGAAAAATAGCCTCATTTTGGCTCTCCTTTCTGTTGATACATTTTAAAATATTTGTACAGTTCATTTGCAGGTATTTAAATATTGTGTGTTAGGACAAAATCATGAAAAAGAAAAAGGAAAAGGAAAGAAGAGTGGAATAGGAACCTAGGTGAGAGACCCACTCAGGACAAGGAAGACCACTCTTTGTCCTCTAATGCCCTCACACACCCCGAAAGATGTCATGCTTCATCATCGGGCAGTTGCTCCTCGTAGGGCCGGCGCTGCAATTCCCTACGGGCCCCCGAAGGGTCACTTTGTCGGAGATCTTCTGAGGACTGCCGGATGATGCATGCGGGTGTGTGAAGAGTGGATCCTCTAGGGAGGGTGAAAAAGGTGCGTGCAATATTGTGAACAATTTAATAAAGGGTCATTATGCAGCGAATATCAAAAAATGTACCCTGAGCAGACTCTGTCTGCTAAAAATTGATAAAATCCCCTGGAGGCACTCTATGTCCAGGTATCGTGGGTCGACATGTTTCGCACCTGTATCGCCATAAGGGTCATTGGCGCTTCTTCAGGACCGAGGTTATAGTTAATAAATAAAGTGCACGTGATACAAAAATGAAATTCAATAAAATACCCTCTATATCGATCAGGGCAAAAGTCTGTACTCCCTCAATGTGGTTACAGCTTAATGTTGGAAATCGCTCCTGATCAATTCCTAGGAAAGAGAAAAAAGGAAACACAACGGGTATGTGCATCAGTAAAACTTGATGCATCAATAGTGTGCCACAGCTGTGTGCACATCAACCACATTTAGAAAGCAGGTACAAGAATCATGTAAATACATATATAACACATGATAGGCCCAAAGCTCTATGTAATAACAAATAGACATTCCTCCCCATGGACAATGAAACATATTTGTGGCATGTAATTGCGTCAAAAGTAGCAGGCGACAGGACAGACACAAATAAAAATATCTTCATCCATTTGCAGGTGAGCCCCAGAGTAAATGTCTCTAAAAGAGACCATGGCCCCTAATGTTCAAGACTAAATGGCTTATAATGGGGGTAATTAGTGCTCTGTCATCCTTACCTAATATTTAGAAGACTGTCGCTCCATTAGCTAGAAGCATGGGACGCCCGCATATTATCGGGCTGAAACAACAATGATATGGTTAAAATACCGTTGGTGAAAGTGCACAAATTCTCAGTGGTCTATACTCTGAAATCCAATTCCTCTATTAGTCAAAAACTCACGGTTCTGCCTGGGCGAGGCAGGTATACAGGAGCTATCGCCCAGGCAGAACCGTGAGTTTTTGACCCGCATGCATCATCCGGCAGTCCTCAGAAGATCTCCGACAAAGTGACCCTTCGGGGGCCCGTAGGGAATTGCAGCGCCGGCCCTACGAGGAGCAACTGCCCGATGATGAAGCATGACATCTTTCGGGGTGTGTGAGGGCATTAGAGGACAAAGAGTGGTCTTCCTTGTCCTGAGTGGGTCTCTCACCTAGGTTCCTATTCCACTCTTCTTTCCTTTTCCTTTTTCTTTTGCATCTTTTTTTAAGGGCATGGGTGGCTTTTTGCACCAAGCCATAGGAACAGTGTCCTCTGGGTGATTGATATATAGTTAAAGGGAGCATGGACACTGGACCTTTATTAGCTCCTTGGTCTCGCCCTCTTTTTTGTGTGATAGAGGACAAAATCATGTACTACAGCTTTCCCTTTTTGTCTTGTACCCCAGCAAGATTTAATAGTTCACTTAACAAAATCCTCTCTCTTTGCAGTCAGAGAAAGAACCCCCACTATCCGTTTTAAAAGAATATGCAGCAATTTCCTAGAAGACATAGCCTGACATTTGACCCCTGTCTCTGAAGCATTTCAAATGGTACTTGATAAAAAGAAAAATTGAAGGCATGTTTATTGCTCATTCTCTTTCTGAACTCTGGAATAGTTATTTTGAGGGTGCTGCTGCACCCCTGCAACCCTACTTCTGGTGTGACCACTAGTGCATAGTGATGCGGTGTTATTAAATGAGCTGTTCCTTCAGGCCTTTCTTAAGCAGGGTTAGGAGGCTCTTGATGGATGCAGGGATGTTGTTCCAGGTCCCGGGTGCATAGACAAAGAAGGCCAGCTGGCTTGTTTTTAATTGTTTGCACTGCTTTGTCACCAGTCTGATTGTGTTCTGGCTGTGTGTGTGCAAAAGCCACAAGAGATGGTCAGCTTCTCAGTACGAAACAGGACTTTGAGCAGTGGTTAATTTGAGCTGGTGAGTGCTCGGTGGACCTCACTGGCACGGACTCTGGGCCTTATTTTGCCCGCCTCCCTCAGGGCCTTTCTGCACTGGTCCACAAAGGAAGGCAGGTTTTAATGCAGGCTTTAATCCAATGACGCCTGCTGTCTCATGCCAAATGGCCGTCTGCTAACTGTCAAGTATTGCACTGGCCCAAGTCCATCCATTTGTTTGTGCGGCGTGGATGACAGTGCTGACGTCACCACATGGGTATCACGCCGCGGTCCACTCCCACTGGTTTGCACCTGCACAGCGCATTCTAACTACGCAGGTGGCAGCCATGCTCTGGTGACGTCGGTGCTGCACTGTGTGGCGCAGGGGAGCACAGCAGCGCTTCAGCACCCGGGAGGAGGAGCGCGAGCCGTCGCAGGCCTTCGGGGCAGCTGCGATTACCGATGTGTTATCCAGACAGAGCGCACCATCCCGCGGACGGTAGGCGAGCACCAGTGGTAATAAATAACATATATTGAAACAAGTCCCTGCAGCATGGACCCGCGCATCGGAATCCGTGTCCTTTAATTTTACATTCAGATACACAGGCCGATTACTGAGCAACGGCTGTGTAAACACCCCTAAAGTAATCTATGCCAGCAATGCTGTTCCTGTTTACATTACGCATGTTTGGCTTCATCTTGCATTCCCTGAGAGCATTTGCTTTTTTCCAGATGCCGCGTTTCAGTAGTTTTTCTATGCAACATATGTCTCTGGCATAGGGCAAACCTGAGTTCGGGTCGTGGGTGGGTTTTCTTGATGGGACACGATTGAGGCTGAAGGAAGGGCGAGTTTCTCATAGTGTCCGTCACTGTGTCATAAAGATGTTCAGACACATGTTCATCCGACCCTTCGTCTCTCTGCAGGGCGCACAGAGTAATGGTCCCAGTGCGCCAATTATAATTACCGTAATGTTTGCAGGTTTGTGACGCAGGTAGGCACAGTTGCTGGAATATTGGAAGCGCCAAATGAAAATGCTATTCAGCTTACTCCTGTGAGTGGACAGAGATTGTGTGTTTGTATATGTTTGTGAAAGAGAGAAATGGTGAAGGGAAGTGTATTGAAGAAAGTATATGCACAAGGACAGAATGACAAGATAGTGATGGAAGGAGATGAGATATGCAGCTCAAGGGTTTCAGAAAGATGTGGGAAGAAAAGAGCCTAATGGTAAAACAGACACTGGTAATTTGTGATGGTTGGTGCCAGTAGACCCCATGAGCACTTATTCTGAGGGACTGAACCTCTGGACCTCCCTTTGGCCGTCCTGTTGAGGGAGAGGGGGCGGGGCGGACCCGCTAGTTCACTTTGCAAGCCCTCTCCCTGACAGCCCATTAAACACAATCTTGGGCCGCAGGGCCTGCTGCCTGTGACTAGAGGGCTGTACCCACCTTAGCTAAGGCGTTGTTCAGCGTCAGGTGGCAGGTGATGCTGAGTGCTGATGTCGCATCACCTGCTCACTGATTGTTCCACTGATGCCCATTGCACATTGAATGCACGTGTTGGCCCATCTTCATGGTTATGTTGTCAGTCAGGCAGTGCCGGACTCTCCTCCAGAGCAGTTTTTATATTGCGGTACACTGCCCACCAGGGCCTGTATTGCAGAAGTGCCCAGGGGGGTCAACAGGCGTTTGCGTCTGCATTGTGTGCCCCTGGGGCACTTTGGTATTAGAGAAGGTGCCACAGATGCTTCTGCGCCCTCTCCTGTAACAGAGATAGCGTTGGCACATGTGGCACCGGTGCTATCTCAAGAGGGCGTTCCTTCATTTGCATGGGGGCGTGGCCCCATGCGAATGGGGGAATCCCTTCACCTCCGTGCCATATTAGGAACATGGGCGCTGAGGAAAGCAGCAGTCAGGAGGCGCACAAGGGCCCAATTACAGATAGGGTACAATTTTCCTGTTTGCACCACAGCACACCTTAAACCAGGTGCGCCAGGTGCAAACAGTGAAAGCGCGTCCTATTAGGAAGAATGCACTGCCCTCAGGGCTGCCGCAAACATGCGATGCCCATAGGGCAGCGCATTCAAGAGAAATACTGAGCAGCTGTTTAAAAGCTGCTCCGTGTTTCTCTGTATTGACAGCACCCGCGTACACTTTAAAAATGGATTAGAGGTCCCCTTGCAGGCGGGTGCAGTGAATGGCTGCACCCGCCTGCATGAAGATGTCTGTGGGGGGGGGGGACGGGGGAGTGGGTCCATGGTACCACCTTTCATCCTTTGAGAGGGCTGCCTTCAGGGGAGCACTTATATTACGCCACCTTTTTGTGGTGCAATTTCAGTGTGCATCCTAAGGGTACATTTGCCTCTGCAGCTATATCAGTAATACAGCAGGCAGGGGCAGAGGCAATGTGATTTCCTCATGGAAATGCAAATGAGGTAACACCCTCTCTCGATATCGCTGGCGCTACATGTGCGCCAGGGCTATCTGTATTACAGAAGGTGCTGCCGAAGTGTCGGCGGCCCCTTCTGTAATACCAAAGTGCCCTGATGGGGGGAAGCAGGCTCAAATGCCCGTTGCACCCCTGGGGAACTTCTATAATATGGCCCCTGGTGCACACCTGCCTTCCCTGAATAACACCGCATTACTCCAGCCCCAGCTACCCGCACCTGCATGTTCCTATATCCTGAGTCTACTGCCACCACTATCATTGCATCAAATACCGACCCCCGTCTGGGCATATCCGTCACACTTAGGGTGTTTCTCTGAGAAAAACAAAAAATGATGGGTGAAATGCCTAAACTTATCTACTCCACAAGTAATTACTCTTTGAGATGCCCTAAGTGTGAATGGTTTGCTCAGATGTGGGCTGAATGTTTTTTTCAGGACGATCATTCCGATCAGAAGATGGCACTCCTTACTGGAAATGTTTCCATTTCAAAATAAAATCTTTTTATACCAGATATCAGGCCTGGAGAACTGTGCCAAAATGGCCTGTAGGGTTTTGTCTAGCCCAAAATGCCCTGCAGGTGTGTGGGAGTGAGCAAAAAAAGCAAGATTTGTTCCCTAAAGATATCAGGGACTAACAATCGGGGCTGATCACCTTCTTTTCCTATTCTACACAATAACCCATTTTGAATTCTAAATTGGGAGTATATCTGGGGATCTTCTTCATCATCTTTATGCGCTTTCTACCAAGCAAAGTGGACAGCATGATAATTTACTTGAGTGGCCCTAATGTTCTTCTTAAGTTCCCAATAGGTTCCTGGGCTTTTGAAGTGTTGTGGGCAGGACCCTTCCGTTTCTGTTGTCATTTGTCTTTTTTTCATAATTTAGGACTTGAGGGGGTGTCCAGGAACTCCTATCAAAAGGGAGTTTTTTTCTAACTGGGATTCACTCCCTTCCAATGTGTCATTCAAAAGACAAAGAAAACTCTAGTTGTCTGTACCAAATATTATTTCCTCTGGAAGGTGTGGGAGGACACCTACTTCTATCCAGTTTTTCTCCCCATTTGCCACATTCACCAGTACTTTTGCTTTGTGATAGGACTTCTGATCTCCATGGACACACCGTATTGTGACTTGGCTTGTGAAAACAAACCTATACCTAATAACCATTTGTCTGCAGCCTGAGTCAAAGAGAGAGTTCACCCACTTATGATTCACTTGAAGACTCATAACAGCTAGGTCTGGTTTCCTGGGTGTAATATATGGGGTACTGCAGGCAGTTTCTTCCATGAGTCCCTATTCAGTCTTTACAAACCCAGGCAATGTGGACCCAATTTCTGCATTCATAACATTGTGGGCTTGCTGGGCTGGGTGGGTCGGTATTTGTCGAACATAGGATTGCTGTCTCATGTTGCACCACTGGGGGGCAGTGTGAGGAACGCCCTACAGTCGGCGAAGGAGCCCTTGGAATCTTTGTGGCTGTGTTATTAGCTTAGAGGGTTGAGCCCGAGTGAAGGTGCTAGCCATCTCAATAGTTTGCTAAAGTGACAGGCCGGTGTGTTGCTTCAGCCAACATAAAGTGGCAGGATGTAGAGCCTCTAAAAATTGCTCTAGATAGATTTTAGCCATTCGTTCCTCTTTGGAGCCCTTACAAATGCACAATTAGAGGAGCACATAGACTTTAAGTATCTAAACTGTTTTTTCAATCATAACACGATTCATTAATCAGTAGTTCTCACAATCGTAGTGTGTGTACTATGCTTATAAACAGCAAGTCAATACTGTATATGGGACAACATAAGCATACATTTCTCAACAAAAGGAGGAAGAGCTTTCCATGTTCTGTTTTTCTTTTTCTTTTTTATTCATGCGTCACATATACATAGTACAAGAGACTTGACAAAACTAGAACACAACCTACGCGTTTCGTCCCTGTTTCACAGGACCTCTTCAGGGCTGTTAAAAAACACACACAAAACATGACTTTAAAACAATACTCAAATATAATACTATTACCTGAACCAATGACAAACAATAACATAAAAATACATTTTACACATAATACATATGATACATAAATAGACAAAATAACACCCGGCGTGAAACAGAAATGAGACAAATTACAGTTGCTAAAACATTCAAATGGACAAAACACCTCACAAAAACCACATTTCACGACAGGACACTTTGGAGGCCTCATGGGATTCAGCTAGTGGTCGGCGGCATCTTTAACCTGAAGAATAAAGTTCTAGGGGTGTCACCGGTGGTTCCTGTCTCCCTACAAAGCTGAAGACAATAGGTTTCTTCATCAACTTCCAGCCTATCAAGGATAAGCCTTTTTATGTATGAATATGTTGAGGTTCCCTTGGGCAGGCAGCCTGGGCCTCACCAACTAACAACAAGGCTAGATTGTGTGGCCTTCTATCTGCTAGCCATCTACTAACCCTTGCGGTCCATTAAAAAGTGACAAGAAAGCCTTCAGGGTCTTCTCCTGGAGTAAACTTTTTAGGAATATTGTGGGTCCCACTGGTACTATGCAAATACCTTGGGCAATTCATGTGGCCAGTTGTAGCTGAGTTTCAGTGACCTTATGTAGCTGGGCCGCATGATTCTTGAGGGTGTCTTGGAAGATGCTACATTCTATCTCAGCTGCTTTTATATTTCTTTCTAGAGCCCATTTGAACCTTTGTTGTCCCTCCGATAACCAAAGAATTACATTCTCCATCTTATATCAGGTGGAAGTATCCTACTTCTGACACCATGTGTCGCAAAGGCGTTATTCTGTGAGATGGAAAAAAAGTTAAAGTAAGTCAATTCACTATCCAAACATCAGGTTTAGGGTTACAGTGGATTTCTTTTTATTTTCAGGACTCAGTTGACTAGTTCCCCATGAGTAATTCAATCCTCACTGTTCAAATTTCATTTTCTCAGAATTTTGACTGTGTTTCTGTTTCTCTTTACAGGGGCAAGCGTCTTCAGAATGGAGACCCTCGGGGAAAAGAAAAGGTGTACAGGTTGCTTACTTCTAGAACTTCTGTCTGCTTCTTTCACTACAGGAAACAACCGTTACAATGCATGCATTACAACATATGCTTTTACCCCGCATGCCATTACAACAAAATGGCTTGCTGTAGGGGGGTATAAGGTATTGGATTTAACTCCAACACCTTCCCTACTGTTGTACAGACTGGAGTTGGAATAGTAAATGATACTATTCCAAACTCCAGCGCACCCCCGACAGCAAGTCGTTGTAACAACTTGCTTTGTAATGGCATGCGAGGTAAAAGTATGCGTTGTAACATCATACAACCTTCACTACATTATTCAGCTTTGAATTCCCTCTCTCTGTCTCTTCCCGGGTCAGTCTTTCCATCACTCTCACTCACCGACTATTTCTGGGCTTCTCACTCTCCCTTTCTTTCTCAGTGTGTTTCAGACATAATCTCTTTTCTCTTAACCATTCTACGCTACCAATGTAAACTATAATAAACTCTCCAAATAAGTAAGGAGTTAGTTTTCTTCTTACAAGTCTTTCCTACCATTGGGGTTGGTGGTATCTTTCCTTGGTACTTCCTGTCTTCTCTTGCTTTTTCCCTTCGAACTATAGTTAAATCTCAAAAGGAAAAAATCTGCTACAAAAAAAAAATTCTGCTTCTTTCTGAGGTTTCTTAATTCTGTTTCTCTACTCTGCATTAGCTTTCACTTTCCAAGCCTTTTTGGGTTTATTTAACCTTTAGCATACCTACTTTATAGGCCCCGCTGACCCGCCTTGCCCCCTCCCCCGTCACCAGCCCTGTAAGCTCTGACCCACCTGTGTAAACCGAGCGCCTATTGGGAAGCTTCTCGGGAGACCTTCTCTGACTCTGGTGTAGGTTTCAGCTCTCCTCTCTCGCTTGCTCCAGGGTCCTTGGTTGAATGTACCCTCCACTGGAAAACGGGGCTCACAGTCCCCGCATCTCTCTGCACTCTCGCCTCAGGGATTCTCCTCCTCCTCCTCTTTTCCTCCTTGGCCTGGAGGAGATATTGAATGCTTTGATTTGTCTCTATTCTTTCCCCTTGACTTCTTGTCTTTGTTCCTTCTTCTCTTTTAACATCTTTTTTTTCAGGAAGCAGTTAGAGCAGCTGGATGGCTGGGTCAGAAGGGAAGTTCTCTGTCTCATACCTCACCTGCTAGAATATGTATGGGAATTTTGTAACCAGGGAATATGCTCTTGATTAAGTAATTATATTCCGGAAAAGGAGTGGCCTTGTGGCCTCTACGGAAAGGGAGACCATCCAAAATCTATAACAATATGAATAAACATGAGTGCTGTGCTGAATATTATCTATCAGTGCTCACTATTATGCTCGGCTGAAATTCAACCCAGAGTAATTACCTGTGGCTGAGATTAATTTATGCATTCCACTCACCAATATATTATTTTTTATTTTTCTCAGTGATCAAATAGAAGATACAGCACTGTCACGCGTCAAGTGTGCAAGATCTTCCTGCCATGCTGTGCTAGTAAACTGGCTTGGGAGAGTTTTATTGTGGTCAAACAACATGGTGTATGGAGGTGGTTACACGCAAAGTGTTTTTCTCTTCTGCTCTGTTGATCTTGATATGGTTGATGTTCGTGTGAACAAAGCTGTTATTGAATGTCCATGACACTTCCTGCTTTACGCCTGGAGGATTTAAACAGCCACCCAATCAACAGCGGCACAATACCTCTCAAACCCCAAGCAAGCATTACCAAACAAAAGAACATTCGGAAATGCCTGTTGATTGTGATGGATAGCGATTAAGGAAGGGCTAAGGTAAACTTTTTACCCCTCCACACTGGATGGCTACTTTAAGGATGTGGGCTGTATTTTGTTTACCTTACACTTTATTAGGGTTCTTTGTGTATATCTGGACGGAGTGCAATTTGTTGCTAAACACATATAAAAAAGACTTTGACTTTAAGGGAAAAATATACGTTATTTAAATATATACATTTTATTCAAAGACTATTTAAGAAATTTGTGGTGAAGTATTGTTGGGTGTCACTTCAGGAGACTGGTGGTATTTAATATCAGATCGATTATTGGTGTAAACTAAACATCCAGACAGTGAGCCAATATTTTGGATTGTTGTAGGTGTCCCAGAGGTGTGTGTCCTTGATCATCACTGGCTTTGTACCTCCAAGGTACACATTTTGATATATTCCTGCTTAATGGACCTGTGTATTACCAAGCTCTTAAATACATTTCTTATAGATAAAAATAGGTACACAGATGTTAAACGTTTGTGACAAGGGCCGCACATAGCGTCTTTGTGGTTATTGTTTACTCAGCCCCGAAGACAGGGCATTTTGTTTTGCTAATAGCTTTGTTCCCATTTGACAAATGTACACAGATATTTGAAAAAGACCCACACAATCCACTTTTGGTCCATCCTGGATAGGTTTCAGCTGACTGGTCAATGGGGAGAGGAGAAAAATAATAGGGTGGCCCCAAAACATGTTTTCCCTTTTAACTCACATAAGGTAAATGTATCCATTGCTACAGGAAAAACGCTGGACAAATCAGCACCACGCATTTCATGCACACCAGGGAAACAGTGTTTTTTCTTCGTAAATTCATTCAACGGTTTTTGGGCTACACTCCACAAGTGAGGTGTGAGGTAGAAACGTATATAGGTAGCTTGTCTGTTAAGTTTGCAGGCTTGTTTTCGTCAGGCAAAAGAATAGCAACATGGAGACCCCACAAAACCATGGAGGGCAAAGGAAATCTCAAAACGTGTGGAAATCATATCTTTTCCCCACAGATAAATGGCTACATTTACATGTAATGTCCACAACCTGAACTTCAGGTCTGCGCATTCATACTGTTCCCTGCCATACTTGGGGATGGATGGCATAAGCCTATCTCCTGCCTGTTTACCTGAACTGGAACTTAACCCTAATTCTGCACTGGTGCCTTTATGTCCTACTGGTCATGTCAAGAATGTATTGGGGGTAGGCGTAGTGTGATGAGGGGAAAAGGGTGACGGTGAACTTGGGGGCTGGTAGTTGGACAAGAGCATAGTCAAAAGTTTGCCCCGTGCCTTCTGGGCATAGCTGCAGCCTGTTTCTAGCAGTCAATCGTGGAAGGGGCGTGGGTGAAGGCTATGGGCAAATTTTATGTCCTGTATGCCTCCTGGGCATGGGAAATGGCCTGAACAATGCAGGCAGACCCACACGTGCTGTTCCAACGCAAGCGCAACCACACTTGCCTTAACCAAGCATATGCCTTAACTACGCATATGCGTGGTTAAGGCAATGTGCGGTCTAGATGCTGAGATGGACGGGCCCAGGAACAGGAAGGATCGGGAGAGGACGTGGTGAGGCAAGTGGGGCTTTGGGCCAGGTTTAGGAGGTGGGGGTAGTTTTTAAAGGGTTGGGGCAGGTTTTAGAGCTCAGTGATGGGGGTCTGTGTTGTTTTCAGGGTGGGGCGGGGTTGTTTTTGGAGTTGGGGGCTCGGGGTTGCTTTTAGGGCTCTGTGGGTGGGATAGTTTTTAGGACTTGGGGGTCAGGGTAGTGTTTATGGCTCGGGCAGGTCGGGCAGTTTTTAGGGCTGGGGGGTCGGGAAGTCTTAAGGGCTTGGGGGGTTGGGTACTATTTAGGGTTTGGGGTGGTCGGGGTAGTTTTTAGAGCTCATGGGGGGCTTGGAGAAGTTTTTAGGGATGGGGATGGGTTCGTTTTTTGGGCTTAGGTTGGGTTTGGGGTACTTTTTAGGGCTGGGGTAGTTGTTAGGGCTAAAGACAGGTGGCATAGGGTGGAATCTTTACCACACATCCCTATACAGTCATGCCTTTACCACAAAATTGTGTGGTAAAGGCATACGTGGTAATGGCATGCATGGTAAAGGAATGCATTGTTCAGACGCATTAGTGATTTAGGCAGCGTAGTAAAGGCACACGTGGTTTAGCCATGCGTGCCTCTGTCATACAACCTCCTGGGCATAGCTGCAGGCTGCGCCCTTGGATCAGTTGGGAAAGGGGGATGGGCCAGGTCATGGTCAAAAGCCAAGCCAATTAGGTGCGCAGTGAAGTCAAATTTCTTACTATGTGACCATTTAGTATTGCCACAGAGGATGCCCACTAGGTATTGGTTGAGAATTGGATGGCAGAGGGCACGTTTTATGGCCACACTCTGTACGCAGTGCCAGATGGGGGCAGCCAGGACTATGCTCTGCAGACCAGCATACTGCACTGGGCATGACCACAGGTTGCACGGGGATTTGTAAATGGTATAGCTATACTCGGAGCATGCCACGGCAGGCAGTGAAGTTAATGGGCAGAGAGTGTGGCCAAAGTCACAACCACCATGCTATGCAGATGGGAATTGCACTCAGTGCAAGTACACCCTGTACCCAGAATCCACTTGGTATAGTCTTTGGCTTTTACCTGCATGATCTGAGGGCAGAGGGGTGAGTAATGTCATAGACAGCGTCCCATGGGCAATGGGTTAAGGGGAGTGAGCACTGGGTGTGGCAGCTAAAGACAATACCCTACACCCAAGAAGCCTCTGAGTGGAATGTGTTTTCCCCATTGACTTCTTTTGAAGCAGAGGCCATTTCGGGTGGGAGATAGCTATAATAAAGCCATTATCAGGAGTCTCGTGCATGATTCGAGTCTCTTGGCATGTATGCTGCAGGTAGGCAGGCTTGATGGTCAAAGCTATGCTTTGTGCAATGAAACTGAAGACCGCCGCGTGGACTCTGGAGACAGATGGTCTAATGAGAGGGCATGGCTAAAGTCTACACAGTTTACCCAGTGCCCAGAGGGTACTTGATGTACAGATTCTCAGAAACTAAGGATCTCTGTAAATAACTATTCACCGAAAACAAACTTACTTACTATGCTTAGCCACTAAGATCGATCACATAACAATATTATACCAAACTGTTGCAGATTCCCTGGAAAAAGTAGAAGGTTTGAGGTGGTAAATGAAGATGCAGGGTAGCCAGTCGTAAGGTGATAATAGGATCGGGTTTATTCACAAGGTAGGAGTCTTAGGATACATGTAGTAGATGGTAAAAAGGAAGCCCCACTGGCAATAGCATCCTTGCCGCTCAGCCCACGCACTCCAGCTGACCTTCTCTCAGTCAGGCACACCTCAGCATTCTAATTACATCACAGTCACTCCGGCTGAGCAGCAGGGGGCAAAACACTAAGAGGAGAATGCCTGGCATCGATGAAGATACCACAGATGATATTATTATTATTATTGAAAACTTGTATATCGTGACAGCTACCCACACGGGGTTTCCCGGCGCTTGGAGATGAATAGGTGCATTGCAGGCCTGTTGACTCAAAACATCCAGGTTTTCAGCAACTGCTTTTGAAAAGTGGTCAGAGAGGTGCAGCTTCACAAAGAAAACAGAAGGTCGTTCCACAACTTAGGGCCCGGTTAGGCACTGGGCATGACCACAGGTTGCACGGGGATTTGTAAATGGTATAGCTATACTCGGAGCATGCCACGGCAGGCAGTGAAGTTAATGGGCAGATTCGTTCCACAACTTAGGGCCCGGTTAGGCAAAAGACCGGCCTCCCACATGTGACTGCTTGACTCTAGGGACAGACCATAAGGCAAGCTCACCGGAGCATAGGGTGCAAGCTGTCTGATAAGGTCTCACCATTCTATGGAGATAGCAAACGCCAGCTTCAGAACTAGCTCTGTACACAAATCACTGGGCTTTAAAATGGATCCTTTTCTCCACCTTGTGCCAGGTCAACTCCAGCAGAAGTAAAGAGACTGCTGCACTTTTTGGGAGTCTATAAAGCAGCCTGGCCCCTGAGTTTTGAACCACCTGCATCCTTCTCATGGAGGCTTTGCCCATCCTCAAATAGAGGACATTGCCATAATCCAATATAAAGAGGATGAGTGCCTGAATAATAGTCTTTTGGGCTGAGAATGGAAAAATCCAAAGTATTTTCAGCAGGCATCTCAGGATGGCAAAGCAGGTAGCTGCCACCATCGCTACCTAGGGCTTCATAGACAACTTTTCATCTAGCATGAAGCCCAAGTACTTCACTTTATGGGCCAGAACAGAAAGAGCGCCCAGATTTTCAAGCCAGTACTGAGGGCCGCATAGAGATAGATTGTTTCCGAGCACCAGTACCTCTGTTTTATCACCATTAAGTTTCAGTGAGTTTGTGTTCATCCATGAGGTGACCTCAGTCAAACAGTTGTTCAAATCCTCCAAATTATGGGCCTGCGCAGATGACAAAGTGAAGATAATTTGTGTGTCATCCACAAATGAAAACAAAGTCAGGCCGAAGCTTTCCATCAACTCAGCCAAGGGGAGAACATCTATACATCGAACATCGAGTCTTAGGGAACCCCTGAATTAAGGGGGAAACGAGATCAGGAGGCATTTGCTGAGGAGACCTGAAAAGATTGGTCACTCAGGAATGATGCCATCCAAGATAGGGGAAATCCTGTATACCTAGGTGGGCCATTCACTCCAGTAGCGTGGCATGCTACACAGTATCGAAGGCAGTGCTGAGGTCATGTAAAATCAGCGCTGCAGCCATGCCATCATCCAGGAGCCGTCTAAGATGTGGCCAGTTCTGAAGCCTGACAGTGAGGTTTAGAGCAGTTTATGGATCTCCAAAAAAGTGCCTTTTGACTTGCTTTTCCAGGATATTGTACATAATGGGAAGCATGGAGATTGGTCTATAATTGGACCAATTAGACAGATCAAAATTGGGTTTCTTCATGAGGGGTAGAACCATGGCATGTTTCCATGGCTGAGGAATAAACCCTGCATGTAAGGAGCAATTGAGGAGCCCCACCACCAGCCTCAAAATGGATCCAGACTATTAAGCATTGCAGGTGGAAGGGGAGCTAAGGGGGAATCTGATCTTATGGATTGAACTAATAATTTGGTTAGCAGGAGGTCCATCGTATCCCAAGCGTTAAGCTTCTGAGTAGCTGAGATTTCAGACAAAGAAGAAAAGGTTATGGCTGGGAGGATGGAAACCTCTGTAGTAGGGTGGGACGTGTTGATGCAGGGCAGAGGTATGGCCAGCCCACCTTCATTTGATGTTTAATGTCCTGCACCTTTTTTTATAAAGACGTTGGACAGTTCTCCGCACTGGTCCTGGGGCACACTGGGAAGGGATGCAGCAGTCTTAGGTTTGGCGAGTTCTTGCACTACCCTAAAAAGAATTTTGGGACAGTTTTGGCAGTAGTGATTTGATTAGAACAAAATGGATCTCATGTGGTTCTGTAGAGCCTGTGGTAGGTTTTCAGTGCCTGTTTATATTTAAATGTAGAAGCGTCCTCACACATAGCCTGCCAGGCTCTCTCTAGAGCCTTACATCTGGTTTTCTCAGCACAAAGTGCATCCATAAACCAAGGACCAAGAGCATAAGCCCTGACTGATCAGGTAAGTTTCTGAGGCGGGATATGATCCCAGCAGACCAGCAGCTAGGTCTCAACCCCAGGCTGATCAACCTCTGTAACTTGAGCTAGGGTGGGCATTATATTCCTCAGTTGGTGGTTAGGAGCTGATGTATCCAGCCTTGACCATGCCCAGATCTTGCGCGGTGGGCTGCACTTCTCACTACATGGAACCAGGCAAGTCACTACTGAGAATGGTATAACATGGTGATCTAACCACTATAGAGGCACCGTGGGATCAGAAGTAAGAGTTTGTAGAATTGAAAAGACGGGATTCAAAAGATAGCCTGCTTCATGAGTTGGAGTGGAGTTAATAAGGTTCAGGGCTTTGAGGTCCTCAATCAAAGTCTGACCTAGGCTGCAGTGAGTAGCCTCTAAAGGGATGTTCAAGTCTCCTAATAGAGTGAAATTAGCAGACTTGAGAATAAGATGGGCTAGTAGATCTGGAAATAAGGAACACCAGTTTCCAGCATACCCCGGAGGACGGTACATTAGGGCATCAGAAATAGTGAGTTTAGGGGTAAGTTCTAGTGCAAATGAGAAGGCTTAGCAAGCTGATATGGATAATTCCTGAAGTTGACCCTTATAGATATTTTTAAACATGATGGAAATCCCCCCTCCCAGTTTATTATACCTGTCCCTCCTCAGTATAGAGTAGTCTTGAGGCAGGGCCGCTAACAAATTGGGCGAGGATGCCTCGTGGAGCCAAGTCTCAGTAAGAAACATGGCATCCGTGGCATGATCTGTAACAAAATCAATAAAGTGTTACTGATGGCTGGGTAGTGATTGGACGTTTAGGCTATAAATGCTAAACTAGTAACCCCGACCTGGATGAGGGAGCCTCACTGCTCCTAGACCTGTCTACCAGAGGAACAGCATCTGATTGTCTTGAGAATGAAGAGAGAAGTTGCAAAGGGAGCATGTTTGGACACTCCTAGAGGGATCTAGTGAGGCTCTACAAGATTCTTAACAAATAGCCCGGAGTGCTCTCAGATATTCTAAAGAGAAGATCCTTAAGTCTAGCCCAGAAGGGGCAGGGTCCCTGACCCCTAGACCAGTTCGGGCGAAGACGGGCTTGCCTTTTGCACGCCGGCAGTACACTCACTTCACGTCCGTGCTATCACCATGATATTGTTACAATCTTAAAACAAAAAACAAAAAAAAATCGACCAACTAAGGTGAGCTACACCACCATAACCCCCAATGCATTGCACAAAGCTTCACACGTCAGGGATTACATCACCTTTGACATCATTGATGACATCCCTGATAGCACAAATGGACGTTCTTTTACTCCTGTGGTTGCTGACAGTGCATTTATAGCCGTGTTACTGTAAGAATATACTGCCAGCCATATAAAGGTGCTATCAATGAAAATTAAAAAAACAAACCGAGCTGCCAAAAACAGGTCCAATTGAGACATTTGAGCGTAGCCACGTTTAGACATACTGCTTTTCTCCAACATCAAAGGTGCATTGATATATTGAGTGTCCCATGCAAATGAAAAAAAGATTCTCTGACTCTGAAAGCCATCCAGAATTAAGACTACACCTGGAATGGAATGTCAAAAATTGTGAAACTAAGATTGTACGCTCTCAACAATGTGAAATCACACCTTTAAGGAGTAGAGTGCTCTAAAGAACTGAACAATAGCAGTAGACCTTTTTCATTGAACTCTGACAAATGCCCCGTTGAGGATGAATCTCAATGAGGAATTAGATGTATTTTTAGATTAAGAGCACTTCATACATACCCATATTTCCAATAGTCTTTTTCATGAACGTGCCTCTTGGGCCATGAATATTATTTGCCTGTTCTTCTATTTAGGCTTATAGTTTATAGGTTAAATATGGCTGCAGAGGAGGCAGGAGCAGCCAGCGGACAGCTATAATCTTCTTTCCCAAGGGAAGGTAACAATGCTGTGCAGGGCCTCGTTTGAACCGTAGAAAAAGAAAACAATAAGCATTGGCAAATCCACTAGGTCTCTTTTTTCCAAAAATCCAAAGACAAAAGCCACTTGGTTTCTATTTGTTTAGGGCAAGTGTTTGGTAATATTCGGGAGATGTTGTGTTTGTTGTTTCCATCTGTACTAGAAGGAAAATAACGCAATAAAGTACCCTCTTGGACTACAGCAATATGGGAGCTGGGAGTAAGGCCCTTTGTTGAACAGGCTGTGCTTGCAGAGTTCAGGTTTAACCTCAAAGAAGAGTGTTATAAACAGGACTATAACAAAGGGGGATCAGGGGCACTAATAGGTCCAGCATATGAGCCCCATACTACATGACACGAGAGAAAGAGGTATGCAGTTCCTGTTGAGGAGGGGGGAAAGGAAGGGAAAAGGAGGCTGGGTCGGTCAACACCCTTAGGTGGAGATTGGGTGTTTCCCAATTTGGGAATGGGGCCCTCACACACCCGGTTGGGTGTCATGCTTCATCATAGGGCTTGCTCCTCGTCAGGTCGGCGCTGCAATGCCTGACAGGCACCTTATGAGGATCTCTTTGTTGGAGATCGTCTTCCCAAAGCTGTTTGGTGAAGTCCGGATGTGGGGCCTGGTAGTGTAGATGTGGGTACAGTCTGAGATGAAGTGTTGTGTGGAAGATAAAATGAGGCGCAGTGGTACTCCAAAATGAATTTAATCTGCGAGCTCACTGGTCTCAATTAAAAACATCTAAGGTGGCACCGCTGATATAATGGTCAGTGGTGGCTAACTATGAGTGGTCGACATGTTTCTCGCCTAGTGTGTAGAAAATTACGTGGTGATTCTTCAGGACCAAAAATTCTACACTATCTACATATTGGTTGGTTACTAAAGGTGAACCAAGCACACTAAAACCTAAAACCTAACAATGAGGTACCGTTTATGTACAAACTGGACCGACCCGAATTGGGGTAAAAAGGAAAAAAAAGAATTAATTAAACTTGCCTACCTTTCTTCGCCGCGCGACGTCCTCCTCCCTCCGGCATCTTCTGTAAACCCAGGAGCAGGACACTACATCACCCAATCTTGGAGCTGCTTTCACAGCATGAAAGCAGCGCCAGGATTGGATAGAGCGGCCTCTCTCAACGCTTCTAAAAGCAATGGAGGCGTGCGCTTTCTATAACCCAGCTGTCTGAGACAATGTGCATGTCTGGCTGGCCGGCCCAAGACTGATTTTACATTGCATAGCTCTCTGCTGCTGCCACTCAGCAGTGTTGGCCCCGCCCCATCCTGACACCTACTTCAGGGTGGGTTGATGAAAAATAAAACAGTAATAAATAAACTTTATTACCATTTTATTTTTCAGCTCTGGGGCTTGTGTGGCTACACTCCTCCATTCAATTAGAGGAAACGCCCCTGATTCCAAGTTGCAGAGTAGTGGGGCACGGTGAAATCACATGCAAATTTACAGTTACTGCTAGGTAAATCTGCCCCAGTACCAAGCAATTACAAGTTAAACCCCATGAAATGGGAAATTACTGTGTTGGACTGTTTTTTTCATTCGTGCAACAATACGGAATTCTCAGTTCAATGGGGCTTAACGCACACATTTACCACTTGCTCTGGGCATGTGATAAACGTATACAGGCACCTCTGAGTGAGGCAGGGGGTAAAGGGAGGGGGTGGGGTGTGGCAGAGTGGAATGGGAAGCGTTTTCTGGCAGGGGGAACTATGAATGGTGCCCTCCCCGGCCCCCCTCGTCAGAAAAAATGCGCAATGAGGCCTGGCTGCTGCTACAACCAAAGTCTTATGCAATCTTACTGTGCAAAATTACAGCACCGTAAAATCGGTTCTGGTTCTCCCATACCCAGAAGAACCAGGTGTGGAAAAATGTCACTCTGCCTGACGTGTAATGTGGGTTTTGGTGGGTGTAAAGAATGAATAATGCATTATTCCATCTGTGGATAACGTCAGCATCATTTGTAGATGGGATGGGATGAAGTACAGTACTGCGAGAATAACAAGCTGCAAATAAATCCATCTAAGTCAGAAGCCATGGTCTTGAAGGCAAAGCAAAAAAGACACCTAACCAAGTCACTTTTCATAGGAGTTCAACCAATTACAAAAACATATACCTTCAAAATCTGAGTGGAACACCCAATGCCGTTCTCAGCTGGAAGCTCCACTCTGAAGAGGTGTCTTTTATAAAGCAGACGGCATGGCCAAGAGTATCCTTCATATCACAGCTGTGCTGAGGAATCCCACCCATAGCAACTTAAACCACATTTTACAGGTTAAAGTAGGAAGCAATATGCTGTAGAGGTGAAATGTGGGGGCTAATGCACTGACACCGCTCCAACCAGAAGATTCAAACGCCATGTCTGGAAGAATTTCCTAAACCTCCAGCAATCTACAACTGCCTGGTTTAAGAGGCAATCCTTGGTTATACTTCAAATCAGGAAAAACATTTTATTGCCCCTCCAGTTTACACAGAAGGGAGAAAATATAGGGGTCCATTACAATCCGCCCGCCACCGTAACGGTACATGGGACAGACCGCCTGAGGTGCGGCGGTCCCGCCATGGCAATTATGATGCCACCGCCACGGTCGCGGTGGCATCCCACATATATTGCATTGCGGCGGGCAGTGCTGTAAGCAGCACCCGCCACAATTCAATATATGCATGTTGTGCATTGGCATGCACAACCTGACAGGCACTGTGCGGTGCCTGCCACCTTGTGTATGCCAATGTTGGGGGTTCTATGGGTACCCCCAAGTGCAGCCCCCACCCCCCTGGGGGCCCACAACGGCCCCCCAAAGTGAACTCTGCATGCCTTTCCATGGCGGAGTCTCTGCCATGGAAAGGCCTTGAAAATGGCACTTCCTAATATGGACCATATTGAAGGGCTTTTCCGCCCGGCTGGGAATCCGACCAGCGGAAAAGCGGCGGATGGTGTTTCCATCCGCCGCGGTGCCTCTCGCCATGCTAATATAGCGGGGTGAAGATGGGCCATTTGGCGGGCGGATCGCCACCGCCGGCCCGGCGGTGGCCATCCACCTGCTATGCTAATGGCCCCCTAGTGAGCCAAGTCACCAGAATGTAACATGGAAATAGACACGGACTCTTTTAGTGAGATCTAGGTTTATCAAAAATCTAGAAAAAGAGCAGGAGAGCTTTAAAATAAAAGTAGAACTTGGCAGGTCTTTGAATTACAGCACGTGCATGGCTTCAATGAAACCGCTTCTAAAAACTCCTAAACGAAAAAAGCATCCAAAAATATTAGGAATGATCATGAGTCAAGAAAAGGATAACTTGCCTAGAGATACACACTTGAAACAATAGGGGCATATTATCAAGATCCGGCGTTAAAATTATCGCCGCTTTAGCGTCAGAAAACTGCAGCTAAAGCGGCGATAATGGGCTTGATAATATGCCCTTGTGAATTCCGATAGAAGCCCAGGTTCTGGTGTGAACATGGGCTTCTATTGGAATTCTCCAGGGCATATTATCAAGCCCATTATCGCCGCTTTAAGTGCAGTTTTCTGCCGCTAAAGTGGCGATAATTTTAACGCCAGATCTTGATAATATGCCCCAATAATTCCACACTATACATGGAGTTAGCATTGTGTGCCAATGTCTTTCTCAGGCACTCCATAACAATTTATGGGGAATTGAGATCCTAAAGGAGCATGCACAGTCAGCTCCACCTAACTGTCCTTGCTGCTGTTCCAGTAGCAAATCACTGACTCAATGATGGGACACCTTTTTGGAAACCATGATAGCTACAAGAACATCTTGCTGCCTGGGGTGTAGCTCCGTCCTTCCATGCAAAAAGGATGAAATGGTTACAAGGCACCTAATCATACAGAGGTCAACCTCCAATTAGAAGATTCACTGGGGCAATATATTATGACCCATTTTGGCTTAATACATCATAAGTGTGGGTGTAGATATGTCTGGCCAGCCAGCAGGCTTATGTCAAGAATTTAAGGTGAGACAGTGCCCTAGACCAGGTGGTCCAACCTGTGTACAGTCTCCCGTGTTTAACATCGATCCAAATGTATTAACTCCATGCAAGCAATCAGAGAGAACGGTGCAACACTTTGTAGGTATTACAACCATTTTGTTTATTTTTTAATAGAATAGAATAGCTTTATTCAATTTTTCAGGAAAATCATAAAACCACACAATAGGAGCAGATAATAAAAACGCCTATCAGCGAAATACAACAATTCAAATACTTAAAAACCATCTAAACCACAAAATACCATAAGAAAAACATTGGAACTGAATAAGAATGAACAACAGACTAATTATACACAACATAAAACAACAGGGTCACAAACAATCATTGCCCCTGAATGACCCCAGATAAAAAACGAGTCAAATAAAAACTAAGAGTGGGGAAATTTAACAACTGCAGGAAAAGAAATGCAGGCCTGACGTGTGTAAAGTTCATAGGTAGGATGAATGGGGCAAATAAATCAATGCCTAAAATGGATAAAAAATTGGACAAATCATGACAATATGACATGTGTCAGGAATGGAGATATCATCACAAATACAGGCGGTAGTTCTGAAATTTTGCACCAAGATCCTTTGGGCAGCAGGAGCTGATGAAAAAGATTACATCTAAAATAAGTTAATGATCTGCAATGAGATTTAGACATCTCCAAAGCTAGATAAAGTTTCTTTCCAGGAGCCAATTTTCTCATTACAAAATGACAAACAGAGTGTTTTAAGAGGGCCCTAGCCTCTTGGTCTGCAACAACCATGTCATGGAAAGCCTGTTTAAGCCATGGTATGTTCCTCCTAACTATAGCTTCCGGGTGCGTAAACAACTCACGGCGACCCCATGACTTAAAGATAGGCCTAACATAGGCAAACCAGGGGATGCTCAGCCTACCATACGGGGCCAAACAGTCTCATATAATGATTCTATTCATAGATAGGTCCTCCTTGAGCTAAATAGACAACCAAAGTAGCAAAGGGCGACGTCCAATGAAATCTGAGGTATACCCCATGCCCACTTCCTCATGCAAAATCTCAGAAGCAGTGCTAGCTGGTACTGTGAGCAAACTTCTGAAAAATGAATTTCAACCACCTGAAGCTGGGATGTGGGACCATGGCCCCAAATTTCACACCCATAACATGCCAATGGCACACACTTTGCCCTAAAGACTTTAATCATAGCTTCCACATTAGTGTGGCCCAAATGTTAAGCCAAGTCACCAACCCCACTGACTGCTTTGAATCTGGAAACAATTTTCGTTAGAAGGGGTTGCCAGGAAAGTCTGGAAGCAAAAACTATCCCTAGATAAGAACAATGATCAGCCCTTGTGATAAGATGGCTTTTCACTATGACATTTTTGTTTCTGATGTGCCTAGGGCCCACCAGCATAACGTGTGACTTGGCATAAGAGGTCGTGAGATCAGGGCCATCCATGTACGTAACAAAAAGATCTAATAAACGCTGTAGGCAATTGACTGTATGGGCTATAAGGAGGGCGTCATCTAAATATAAAAGAACCGGCAGACGACGCCCGCCCACAGATGGCTCTTCAGCCCCCGACTTCCACAGGGCCAAATCCAGACCATTGATATACAAAGTAGAGAGGAATGGTGCCAGGATGCATACCTGACGCATCCCTCTCTTCAACTCAAGGGGCAGGGTACGTTCACCTTCTCTCCCATATCTAAAGGAGGCAGATAATCCCTCATGGATAAAAACCAAGAAGGAAAACAGAGTTGGATCGATGCCCATTAACCCAAGCACGGCCCAAAGCTTAGATATATTAACTCTGTCAAAGGCCAAGCTTAGGTCCATGAAGGCAAAATAGACTGCCCCCTCCCTTGCTCTAGTTTACTTGAAGATCAACAGATACAAATTCAGTGTCTGGTCCACTGTGACTCTCCCTACCCTAAATCCATATTGGTCTTCGGAGAGAATGTTCTTATCAGATGCCCAAGTGGACAAGCGATCCAGCAAGACCTTGCCTAGCACTTTTACCTCGCTAGCCACCATTGAAATGGGGTGATAACAAGCGGGGTCAGCTCTATTACTCCTTTTAAAAATCGGTACTATAACAGAACATTTCCAGCCAGCAGGGATTCTCCCTCTTATAACTGCATTAAAATGCTGAGTCAGCAGGGGGCCTAAATATCTACCTGTGTCTTAAATAAGTCAACTGGAATGCCATCAAACCCTGGGGCCTTGCACTCTGACAGGGACAGGATAGCTTTCTGAACTTCCTCGTCGTGTAGGCAAAGGCCTGCAGTCTCCCAAACCCCAGACCCATCTTGATGACCAGATTCTAATTCATAGATTGCCCCAAAGTGTTCTGACCATGCCTGAGGGGTAATAGTCAGAGCCTGCACACCCACCGGATCAGAAGAGAAAATAGGGTGATTAACTACCCTCCAAAACTCTGTGCTGTTATGCAGGGCACAGGCCTCCAGTAACCTATCCCACTGCTCCCCCTATAAAGACTTTTTCCTTTTGCAACGGGCAGCACGATATGCATCCCTAGCTCTCTTAATTTCCTCTCCATCCCGTCGTTGTCTGTGCAATGCGGATAAAAGGAGACTATGGCATTTTGTTTATTGTATTTGTGAGTTCAGTAGTCGCTGACAGGATTGTAATCACAAAAACCAGTTTATGAAATTCTTCTGTTCTTTCTGTCAGGACCTCTCTTGGCTGCATCAGTGCCCTTCATCAAATGGCAGTTCCGGCTGCCACCAATGGAGTTCTCTAAGAATTTCCCCTTTCATCCCTCAAGAGAAACCATATCAGCATTGGTAAGGAGAAAACAAATACAGACTCATTTAAAACCTGTCCGTGTCGTAGATACTCTTTAAACCATGAGAGTCCCGATAAGTGTGCCTCTCGTACCCCTCTTCAGCATGTCACCCTTTTAAGAATATCTGGTAAGTGTTTCTATCAAGTCCCTCTCAAATAAACCCCTTTTCCTTGGGTAAATTCAGGTAAAGCATTGCTCATATAAGGTCTTAAATAGAACCTTTACCATCGTGATAAATCTTTGCCCCTTCCTAACTATGTCCCTTTTCTCTTGCTCAAATCTAAGTCCTCTCAAATAGGTACATTCAAGTAGAGAAGTAGGGAAGTGCCAATCTCAGGTGTGCCCTTCACATGCCTCCCCTGCCATTTTCCATCTGCCCAGTTCTTGCTTGGGTCCGCGACCTACCCTCTGCCAGTGGGAGAAGGAGGTGGAGCCTGTTTCCATGCGGTAGTTCGGTGGCCAGGTCCTTTGCATCTGAGCTCCTCTCTTCTGGCTGGTTCTGTTGAGCCATCTTCATTCTGCTGTATTCTCCTGCTCCAGCAGCAACTTCTGTATTAGGCGTCTTCTTCTACAATAGCATTGGCCCCTATCTCCTTCAGTACCGTCTACAACGAAGGGGCATATTATCAAGATAGGCGATAAAATGTCCTTCACATCTAACCTGAGCTTCAATTGGAATTCCGTAGAGCATATTATCAAGCCCATTATTGCCGTTTTAGCAGCAGTTTTCTGCCGCTAAAGCGGCGATAATTTTTACGCCATGCTTGATAATATGCCCCTTAGTGAGGGCTTTGTCCACCTTGCCTTGGCGGGTGGCCTTTTTCCTGGTGTTGGCAGATCCTACTTTTCTTTTGGGCCAACTTCATCTGCTGGAGTTCGCTCTGGTGTCCACCTCATAGGCCGTAGTTGCTGCTCCTTCCTTGGGCAGCCACCCTTTACTTCTGGTGGCTTTGGACAGGAGGTAAGCAGCACAGGGGATGAGCTCTGAAACACTCTTTATCTCTAGCCTTACACTTTTTACCCTTTCTTCTCCCCCTCCCTTACTTCACATCTTTCTTAAGCTTCAAAGCCTCTGCTTTTAAATATGTGAATTATATGCAGAGAGTCTTAAGGCATGGGCAAAGTGGACTCTGGCCCAGGGCCTCAGCCTTTCATGGGGCTCCCTGATAGAGCCAGCACTGTTTTGCAGAGTCTTGCCCTGATGACCTTGAATAATTCTTAAACAGATTGCTTTCAATACCGTTTTCCTTTAATTTATTTTTAATGTGGGTGTGTGACAGTCTATTAGAGACATTTTGCAGATAAATGTTATATTTTGTTTTATGCACCATCGATAAAAAAGGATCTTTTAGATCAAAACAGGGTCCCACATTTGAGAAATGGGAGGGTGTCACGGAGATTATTTGCAGTAATATGAGTGAGTTGCTGTTGTTACACTGTTGAAAAAGCATGTCTCTATCCCTCAATATTAGATGTAAAGACAATTTGAATTTGGACGAGTGTGCCTGTGCAATGTCAGTGACATGGACAAAGAAGGCATGAAAGAGCTGAAACTGGATCATAAATGTAAAGCTAATCGGAGCAGGGGCCCTCAAAATACGTTTGGCCAAGGGCCTCCAAAATCCTTAAGATGTCCATGATTATATGTTGTCGTAAAAAGCCTCAAGGTCAAACGTGATAATAAATTTTGAATTTGAATTAGCTGGTTTTCTTTATCATCACAGATGGACCACATAGAAAATCTTCTTGTAGATAATGATATTGTCCTTTCCTTTATGAATGTATATGAAGCTTGGCTCTTGACAAGGATAAGAATTATGTAGAACTGGATCTCGACAGTTGCATGACTAGTGCTCTACGGCTGGTACCCCTTTGGAAACGTTTCCAGATTAATCTCCAAGATGGACCAAGTCCAGCTCTTTCTTCATGAGCCACGCGCTGCTCGTCAAATTTATGGCTCGTTATAAGCAAATAGTTATAACAAGACCTCCTGTAATAGGAACTGCATCAGCGCGTTGCCAATGATGACTGAATGCCAACCCTGGAAGAGGAAGAGAAAGACAGTTCTTGGCTGAATGTCCCCAGGCATACAGTACATACCAGCACAGATGAACAGCACTGCTCTTGGCTGCCTGTTAGGAAGGCATACAGAACATAGCAACACATATAGCCTCTGATTTTGGCTGAATGCTGAGAAGGCATACACAACATAGCAACACATATGAGAACCTCTGATGTTGACTGAATGCTGAGAATGCGTACACAACATAGCAACACATATGAGAACATCTGATGTTGGCTGCCAGTTGAGGGGGCATACAGTACAGACCCTGTGAGAGGAGGTGAACCCGGCTCAACACTACCAAGGCAACCCGTGCCCTGTTTATCCTGACTTGCACCAATGCATGCAGTACATTTACATGTATATTATGTCATGTTGTGAACAATACTTAGAACCCTAGTGGCATCCCATTGCAGTGGAACTGTTAAAGAAGCACCACACAACAGTAATGTCTGGATATGTTCACTTTCAGGCAGAATGAAACTGTGGACATGACAACTACTGTGTGTGCTGCCACTTGCAAAGAAACACACTTTACAGCCATGGACGATAAAACGGATCCAGTCTGTACTGCCGTATTTTTACAGCTGGTAAAATGATCTGACGTTTCTGCAAACGGAGCCCATATCTCTTATAATTTAGAGGAGCAGAATTCCACACAGGAATTCGCCTCTGCAGGGGTCATAATCGGGGGATCAGTGAGGTGGTATCAAAATCTTCATCTCTTTCATGAAACGAGATGGGCCGCTGCACGGAGGATTGTTTTAGACACATTTTGGAATTCTCTTGCATTGAGTTAAAGTAACAAACTATATTTGACATATAGGAGAGCCAGCCCGCACCTTTGGAGGGTACCCCGAATTTTGACATATATGTCACGCATGGTATTGGCCCTATTATGTTTAGCACATTTTGGAATAAATATAGGAGGGACACTGCTGAGCTGCAATGGCTGCTTACTGACTCATTTGATGAGAAGAAAATACATTTCCTGCAGGACAAATTGTTTGCTAAAAGGAGTAGGCAGTCCATGTTTGATTCTTTGAGAGTATGGCAGAAAGAAACGAAGCAGCGACGCATGCAAGCAGAAAAGGAGGTTCAGAGAAAGCAGACACAAACTATTACACAGAAGGCAGTAGCCTACAAAAGGGAAAAGACCTAGAAAGGCATAGAGTGCGCTGATAGGAAGTTTTGGCTGCAGACTGACAAAAGGTATGTTGCTAGGAAGGAAGGAGATGAGCTTGTTGAGGAGCTCTTGGATTCTCGCCCCCCCACCACCTTATGACCCATATCGGATATATCCTACGTCCCCACATCTTCATCCTCTACCTCCGGGGCTGTTCCCTCTGATACTTCTGGTACTGCTGCTTCGCCCCAGCCCCACATGCTTCTGCGGCCTCAGTTACAGGCCCACTTGCCTCCCTTGTAACCCCACCGGCCACAGCGGCGGAACCTCTATTTCCCCTGTCCTGACTATACCTTCCCCTGCCCCATTTATGTCCACTACGCTCCCTTTTACCCCAACAACTCTGTCCCCCTACATGATGGTGCCTGTTTCTGCATCTGCCCTTTCCCCTATGGGTGCGACGCCGCAAACACCGTTACATACTGAGAAACCTGCAAGAGGAGTACCTGGGTCCAATTGGGCAGCAACATGAGACCGCATTGAGAAAGTGTTGGTGCACTTTGCTGTGGGTACTGAGGAAAAACAGATGGCGGCGAATCAGGCAGCCCTATGGGCCTGGCACCCGATCTATAGCGTGGAGGATGTGTGGAGTGTGATGAAAGATTATGAGCCATTTATACAACAGCATGCCCTTAAACACATTTCGGCCACACTCATAGAATTGTGGGAACAGTGTTTCCATGGTACTGCACCGCAGATCATCTATGACATACGGGACAGAGTGTATGTTACAGATATGGCTCCGAACGAGGTTTTTGGTAATGTGTCTACTTTGGTGGGTTACCGCGGTATGTTACTCCAGAAGGTTCCGATGTTGGGGACGCAGCACCCTATGAGGGAAGTCCATCCTATTTATCACTCTGAAATACCGGAATTGCGCGACTCTACAGATACAGTTATAAGACAGCGAGTCAAAGCTCGGTTTCAGGAGCAATGGATCTATACTCCTTGGAAAAGGAGTGAGGTCCTTTCCCTAAAAAGCCAGTTACCAGACCCATGAAAAAACCCAACTGCATATTATAAAGAACTGACAGAGGTGGCCTCCTCCACGGTGATGACGTTAGCTGACATAGAGTTATTTTTCGGCTTGTTAGTTCCAGTAGATATATGGAGGCAGGTCCACATGCAGGACCATGCTCTGGAACGGCACATGGGACGAGATTAGGGCATGGGATAAGGAGAGCAACCCCGGGGAGAAGCCAAAGGCAGAGTTATTGGCTTTACTGGGCCGTATTATTGCCTATATGCACTCCCTTATCCCACCAAAGAAAGTGGACTGCGATAAGTTGACTGCGTGTCGTCAGAAGAAGGATGAGAGTGTGTCAGACTTCTTCACCAGATTTGAAGGGAGTTTCTCGACTTTAGTGGTCAGGATTTGTCACAGGAGGGTGGTGTCTGTTTGTTTGTGAACAGATTCGTCACTACTTACTCCCTGAGGTTGCCACGAGGTTGCAGGCTTCGGAAAGTACTTGAACAACATCCTCCCCATCAGTAATATTAAGTATGGCACAGTATTATGGGCATAGAGATAACAAGGCTAAAGAAAGGGTGGAAAAGATGTTGAAAGATCTGAAGACGAGGGTGTTAATGCAGCAAGTCGCGAGAGGGAGAGGCAGAGGATGAGGTTCGGGTTCGGGTCCACGACCACCCCGAACAAACAGGGTACGTGCGTCAGGTGTTCCTGTGGGACCCAACCAATGCGTGTATAGTAAATAGGAGGGACATTGGCAGAATGAGTGTCCGGAATTGTCGCAAAAAGGTCGGGCTCCGAGGGATCAGGGTTTTGGAGGCAGAGGGCGAGGAGGAGGAGGCCGAGGGGACCACCGGCGGGGGACGTGTCTTACAATAGGCAGAGCGGGAATTATTTTGACGACCCTCGGGGCAGACAGTACTACCACGATGACTATGACATGGACAAAGTGACGGGGTTGTCTCACAGCTAGGATAGCCAAAGGCAGGGCGAGGGACCAGTTCCGGTGCCTGTAGATCAGCGTGCAATTTTTAGTCGACGCAGGGGCTATGAATAGCTCTGTTTGCCGTTCACTGGTCCCGGGGGCAGCTCTGTCTGGTCAAAACAATGTTTTGGTGGGTTTCTCAGGCGTACCGGTCTTTAAGCCCTTTTCTAAACCTCTTGCTTTGACTATTGGCCTTTTTACAGTTGACTCACAATTTTTATTGACGTCCAGTTGTGGAGAGTATTTACTAGGACTGGATCTGTTAAAAAGATTGCATGCGACAAATTACTGTTCCCCGATGGCGTCTACATGACTGTTGGCACACGAGTTGCATATGCCAAGCAATGCTTCATAAAGGATGATCCCCTCCCTCCGAGTTCCAAGATGTGCCGCACACATTATGGGCTACAGGAGATACAGATGTGGGTTTGCTTCAGATCCCACCCATCTCTATACAGATAAAGGAAAATGCCAGGCTGCCCGGAATATCCCAGTACAAGATATCCCAGGCAGGAGAGAAGGCCTTGCTGCAAATAATTCAGGAATTGATTAAATCTGTTGTGATTAAAGAGACAGCAGCAAATGTTTGCAATAGCCCTATTCTCCCTATTCTTAAAAAGCCCCCCTTGGACAGCTCTGACACTCACCCTGATATTTACAGTTTTGTTATTGATCTCAGAGAGGTCAATAAAATTGTGGTTCCCCAATATTCTGTGGTCCCTGACATTACCACGATCCTGACCATGATTCCCCCGACAGCTAAATTCTTCTCAGTAATAGATTTGAAAAACACATTCTTTAGCATACCAATACACCCCCACAGCCGTCATGTGTTTGGATTTGCAATAGCCGCTCGGAGTGTTAGATTCTGTCGTGCTCCACAAGGCTATAAGGAAAGCCCCAGTATTTATAGTCAGGCTTTAAAAGCGCAATTAGATGCTTTGGAACTTCCCTCTGGTAATGTGTTGCTGCAATATGTTGACGATCTCTTGGTGGCCTCAGACACTGAAGGAGGTTGTAAAGAGGCCACGGATAAATTATTATTACATTTGGCATGTCATGGACATAAGGGTGCCGATTCCGATCCGGCAAAATAAATTTGCGTACGACTCGTATCCGTATATTTTCACGTACGAATCGTACAAGTACCGTACAAACAGCGAAGTACAATTCGTACGTGGAAAAGTACATACGAATTGCGTCGGGAAAAGGGTACGAGAGGGACCCGGGAATTATTACGTCCGAATTACGTTGGGAAAAGTGTACGATAGGGAGCCGGACATTTTTACGTGCAAATCGTAAAACAGAAGTCCGTGCGCGCAAGTACGATCCGTACCGCCCGTCCGAATACACAACCGCATGTAAAAGGCCCCGTACGGAGCGAACGCAGTAGCACACATGTACACGGGTAAACTGGTGGCCGGATACGAGTCGTACAGCCCCCCCTCCCCTCGCATATGTCAGTACCGTACCCCCGTATGTCAGCACCGTCCCCCCCGTCCGCACTGTACCCCATCCCCATACCGGTACGTACCATACCCCAGGCCCGTACCCCATCCCCGTACCTGTACGCACCGCACCCCATGTCCGTACCCCAGCCCCGTACCTGTACGCACCGTACACCAGGCCCGTACCCTAGCCCCGTACCTGTACGCACCGCACCCCATGTCCGTACCCCAGTCCCGTACCTGTACGCACCGTACCCCAGGCCCGTACCCCAGCCCCGTACCTGTACGCACCGCACCCCATGTCCATACCCCAGCCCCGTACCTGTACGCACCGTACCCCAGGCCTGTACCCCAGCCCCGTACCTGTACGTACCGCACCCCATGTCCGTACCCCAGCCCCGTATCTGTACGCACCATACCCCAGGCCCGTAGTGCCTGTATGCGCCGCACCCCAGGCCTGTACCCCATCCCCGTACCTGTACGCACCGTACCCCAGGCCCATAGTGCCTGTACGCGCCGAACCCCATGCCCGGACCCCATCCCCGTACCTGTACGCACCGCACCCCATGGCCGTACCCCAGCCCTGTACCTGTACGCCCCGTACCCCAGGCCCGTACCCCAGCCCCATACTTGGACGCACCGTACCCCAGCGCCGTACCCCATGCCCGGACTTGGACGCACCGTACCTCAGCGCCCTACTCCTGCCCCGCACATGTACGCACCGTACCCCACCACCGTACCCCAGCCCCGTACTTGTATGCACCGCACCCCAGGCCCGTACCCCATCCCCGCACCTGTACGTGCCGCACCACAACACCGTACCCCAGCACCCTCACCCAGCATCACGTATGTACGGACCTCACCTACGCGAAAAAGACTCGTACAGAACCAGGACACTGTATAACAGCACAAGGATGGTCAATTCGACTCGCACAACACCATAAAACACGTCTACATGACAAAATACATCTCAATGACTGACCTGGGACATCCAAACAGAGGCCCAAAATAACAACCAACTCTTATAACACACCCACCAAAAATTCATACCCAGCCACACCCACAAATGGACCAATAAAAAGGGCCCACACACACAACCCATGAGCCTTTGCAACAGACCCACTGCTGCCAGACCCCACAGACAAACAACTGCACCTTACTTACACCTTAACTACACCTGAACTTACACACCTCCACACAACCTCCTTCACAAACACCCCCTCTTCACATTCACACACACCGTCACATTCACACCCACACACCCACAACCATCCACACCCACACCCCACACCATGCCCACAGACAAGAATCCAAAGTTCACAAGGGCGGAGCTGGACCTCCTTGTCAACGAAGTCATCAGAGTCGAGCCACAGCTGTTTGGAACATTGGTCAGACAGACCAGCATAGCCCAAATAACTAGCCTGTGGCAGAGGATCGTCGATAAGGTGAATGCTGTTGCGCCCATCCGAAGGACCAGGCATGAATGCCAAGCCAGGTGGTACGATCTGCGCAGGGCAGTGAAGAGGAAAATGAACGAGGAATTCGCCCAGAGTAACATCACTGGAGGTGGACTGCCCCGCAGACCCGTACATTACCATCCCTGGGAGGAGAAGGTGATGGCCATGCTTCCGCCGGTGGGAGTACACGGAGTCGAAGGAGTCGCAGAGCCTGGTGAGTACACAAACAACTCACGTAACATGGGCGGAATGGCATCCACACCACAAACACACCAAATGCACGCAACTTCCCCCAAGCCCACAACGCACACAACCACACTCAAAAACCACGCTCATGCCACTAACGTCTCCATGCCCCATTCACAAATAAAGGCAATGCCATGTCCCAGGCCACACCAACCACAAACCCAAGACTGGATGTCCGGGATGCTGGGAGGGTGGGGCTCACACAACACATTGTGCAACTCAGAAGCAGACACCAATGCCCTCAGCCCATATGGCCTAGGTACATACCCATGCACCATGCCCAATGCACAGGGACTGGCAAAGTACTGAGAAGGCAGCTGACACTTGGCCCTGCTGTATGCAGCACAAGGCCCTCCTGTGACCACTGTACACTCAAACACCAACTC
The DNA here is from genome assembly GCF_964204655.1 of Triturus cristatus. NCBI lineage: Eukaryota > Metazoa > Chordata > Amphibia > Caudata > Salamandridae > Triturus > Triturus cristatus. The sequence continues at coordinate 365,860,831 of NC_140584.1, read as the reverse complement.
CACAAGCTCAGATATCTAGCACAGGAACTCACACTCACTGACATGCCAGCATGCACCATGAGGGGACAGACACATCACCTGGGAGACCCAATGACAAATCACACTACACCCAACAGCAGGCCCGGTCACACCCCCTTCCTTACACAAGCACACACCCCCGGGGCAGGCAACGGATTCTCCCACACTCACAATGGACATGTGACACAACAAGACCAATCCATAGCCAAATAAGCATCCTAGGCAAAATTCTACTGGTCAAACACTCAGGAGAACACATCAATCTGTCCCCCGCAACATACCCATCCCCAAGTGGACATTGAGAGGAATGCTAGGCACATCCAACTACCTGGAGGAACTGTGACAACTTGAATATGTATGAAACATGGATGTGGCATGAAACAGAATTAACATTGTCTCTCTCTCACACACAGGGCAATGTCATGGACCTCCCCCCAACAATGGGGGGGGAACAAACACAGTCCCAGGCTCAGCGTGAAGATGATCCCACCGGCAGCGACAACTCTCACCACTCTGTGGATGACCCCGACCAACCTGGCCCCTCTGGTGCCCAGGCCCCTGCAGCACCTGCGTCAGGTACATCTGTGCCAACCCCCACCCCCATTCCTGCCACATCACAGGAGACACCCAGGAGCCCTGCTCGCACTGAACAACACAGCCAGTCTGACCAGGAGGGACAAGGTTCTACGGGCACCCAGGAGGAGGCAGACGACCCCGCAAATGCCATCCCTCAGGGGTCCCGTAGACCCGATGTGCCCACAACGGCAGGCCAGGCTCGTGTGGGCAGGGGTGGTGGGAGTGGAGGCAGGCGGAGGCGCGAACCTGACCAGCCAGCTGAGGGAACCGGTATGGCACACATACGTCACATCCTGGACACATACCGGCGTGACACCAGGGGCATCAGCCAGGTAGTGGGGACCCTCACAAACATCAAGGGGACCCTCGACGAGATGAAGAACCTGCAGGCCGAGCAACATGCCAGTCAACAACAACACCAAGGACGGATGGAGGCAAGACTGGCTGAGCTCCTGGCGGTGCAAACGGACATGAGCCGTTCACTCCGTCAGATCGCCGACAACATGGGCAACCCTCCCTCTGCCACCAGGCGAAGACCACTACCAGCCACAGGGAGGGAGGAGGAGGAGGATTCGTCCGACGGAGCATCACAGACATCGTCAAGGCCTGCATCTGAGGGTCCCCCCAGGAAGGTGGGTCGTCCACGGAAAAGACCGTGAGAGTCAGCGGACCATCCACATCTTCCAGGTCACCTGGCCTGGCACCTGGCCCTCTGGCGCAACAGCAGTACCTCAGCCAATGACATTCTCTGCCACATGGACTTGCTGGTCACAGTCTGACCAATGATGACCAACACTGTGGTCTGGACTCTGATGACTTCCAAAGCAAACGATACCATCTCCCCCTGTGAACTTTGGATTCTATGCAGCCGGTAGAGCACCTTAGTTAATCTACCAAAACACGTACCCCACCGTAAATAAACACTTTATTATTTCATTAGATGTTGCTGTCATTTTGCATTAGTCCACAACATATGTGTGTGTAAATGTCAAACTATGCCTGAGTGTTGAACTAAATCCACCCATCCATACCCTGGGATCTGAGTCTGGTACAGGACACACATGGGTCACAATGTATCATTCAATGCAGACATGGAGCACAATACTCACCTGTGATGGCCTCAAGCTGCTGAGGGGGGGCTTGCAATACTGTGCGGACAGACCTATTTGGAAGAGTATCATTAAGGCGTAGAGGTCATGCCTCATTCGGAGGTTCCCGGGGAGTGAGTCCCAGGCATGTGTTCCCAGGTGGGAGAACCATGTCCTGCATGCTGGAGTACGGTGGATGTGAAGAATGGTGGCCAGGTCAAGATTGGATGCACGGAGATGGCACTGTGTGGTCTCGGATGACAGTGGTACATGGTTGGTTTTGGGACGGGGTTGTGGCCAGCCTCCTGAGTGTGGGTGGGGAGTCTGAAGGTCATCCTGCAGCACACAGTGATCCATTGCAGCTATCTCTGCTGGACGGTGATGTGGCTGGGGCACGGGATGTTGAAGCTGAGGTGTGCAGATGCACCCTGGATGTGGACAAGTTTCCCGGGAGTGTGGATGTGGCTGTTCCGTAGAGGGCAGGGCAGTATTTGACATGGATGTTGTCGTGGACCTGGGGGATGGTCCGTCTGTCCTTGTAGTGGATCTATCTGGGGATCATGTGCATAATGCAGAGGGTGTTGCAGTCTGAGGCACAGATGCTGGTGATTACCATGGCAAATGTGAGCAAGCAATCCATGATGCACAACATCTTCTGTGCGTAGACACTGGGTGCTTGTGCAGGGCTCTTGCGGGTGGGACACAAGCAGTTGACCCAGCTGTAAGGGGACAATCCTCAGAAGTCGACCTCAGTCCTGTACAAGTCCAGCCTCAGGTGGCTGATGTTCAGCCATTCATCAATGGATCTCATGCAATCTTGAATATTGGAAATGGCAATGTCTGCGTCCTTGGTGAGGGTGAGGAGCACCTGGCTGTCAATGGCATACGAGCTGATGATGAGGTGCTGTGCGCATGTGATGGTGGAGAGGGGGGTCCTAGACACATTGTAGATTGACACGCTGAGAGATGATACCTGTGCCATGTGCCTGACGACGACACCATACTACATGCAGAAGCCTTGAGTCCCACTCCCATGGCCTTGCTGGGGTACAGAGCCGGTGGGGAGTAGGCGGGACATGATCTGGTTGGTGTGACAGGGCCTTGAAGGTGTGGCAGCGCTGTGTAGGCAGTTGGAGTTGCACACTCATCATGCAAAGGTGTTGTGTGTGCGCTTAGTGTATGCCTCAGAGCAGGCGGGAGATGTGTGGATGGACATTGCTTGGAGGGTGGCTGCAACATCAGACTGTAGTGTGATGTGGGTCATGCAAGGACCTGAGGGTCGTGCAATGTGCACATTGCATGTGCAGACGGTCCAGCCTTTGGCACCGCGTGGCCGCAACTGTGGCACAGACAAGCTGATGACAGCCAAATGAAAGGGTTGAGGGAGGAAGGGAGGAGCATCTTTGATGTGTGTGTGTTGCCAAATCAGGAAACTTTGTGTGCCCTTGCTGCAGTGGCTGCAACAGCAGGCGGCATGTCCTGGGAACTATGCCACAATTTCCACACAAAGACTAGGATGTCAGAAAGGACTACTGCAACAGGTGTATGTAAAGGAAGGAGTGACCGGTTTTCAATGGCACGCCCAGAGACAAAGGATGCACAATCACCAAAGATGACTGACACCGGATCATGAAACTGAAGGTCGAGCTGCGCACAGGAAACACACCCCAGAAGGTGTTGACGGCCCGTTGTGGGGACCAACAAGCCAAAACACATACACAGCCATGGACTTCATGCACAATAGAGAATCAAATACATGAAGAACAGCATGCAGGTTGCTAATCTACACATAGACTCATATGCACAATCTTTGACAACCATGCCAGAGATGCCGCATGCACAGTGGCAAGAGACCTGCATTGACAGAGATGAGGCACCTTGGAGGGTGAGGAACACTTTTATTACTCAGGCTCACACCTATGGAAATGCATCAATATGAACAGACTCACAGGTCTTTTGGATGAACATGTGGGACCTACACTGGACACCCCCTTCGCACCACAGATGCTGTAAATCCATTGGACTGGCACACAAGTGAAGGGGGTCAGCCAAACATCCCCTGCTGCACACGGAGAGGCTGCAATTACCTATTGAGCCTCGTATGGGGATGTCCCACACTATGTCCACCCGTAGCCTCCCGTATGTTTCCGAGGGAAGTTGTACACACATTGATGCCTTCATCACAATCCACAATCCCATAACAGATGACTGTCACGAAGTGTGACTATCAATTCATGTGAGTCATGCTACATGTCATGTGCCCCATGGTGAGTCGACATGTATGCATAGTAACAAAACCTGCACAGGAGCAGTGCCCACACATTCCAAACAACTACCACACCCAAAATGCCTTGCTGCAATCCTTACTCAAAGGAGACATCTCAGCATGTCCGTGCATGTAACGCTGATTCAGCACACGTTGCAATACTCATGAGGAATAGCAGGAGCACAACGATGCCACGAGCAGACAGCATGCGCAACTACCTGGGGATGACAGACACACAAGAAGTCAGGAAAAAGATAGTCATCCGCGTGCATGGTCATGTACTCTACATGACTACGGTTGACACCATGGTAGTTGACAATTGAGTGTGTCAGCTAAAATGTGTGGAATGACATCATCACTCGAGTGACACATCAGAACACACCTCAAATTCACTTAGCATACAGTCAGCTGGACACACACATTGCAACACATGCCACACAAGGCTCCAAGCGTGCACACTCAGACCCAGGGACACACCATTATGAGAAGAAGTTGTGTATGAGCTTACTCCGGATGTCCTCCTCCTCCTCCTCCTCCTCCTCACTTGCCTCGTGACCAAGGCCGTCATCCTCCACGGGTGGATGTTCCTGCTCATCGGGATCCAGGATGAGTGGCACAGCTTTCTCCACTGCCATGTTGTGCAGCATGCAGCACACGAGGAAGATTTTGCAGATCTTCACCGCCTGTCTTGTGGAGGCACCAGAATCAGCTCTTCAGGAGGCCAAACGTCCTCTCAATTACTCGCCTGGTCTGCCCATGGGCGTTGTTGTAACGGTGATCTGCAGCTGTTCTGGGGTTGCGGAGAGGCGTCACCAGCCATGGCATGTTGGGATAGCCAGAGTCCCCTACATGGAAACATCATGTAAAGAAGTGGGTCAGGAGATGCCGTAACATACAAAGATACCGCTAAATACAGGACCAACAGAGTCTACCCACCAACAAGACATGCTCGTTCGTTGTGCAGCCGCAGCATCATTTCTGGCACCCTGCTACGCCTCATGATGTAGGCATCGTGTGCTGACCCTGGAAAACGTGCACAGACATGGGAAATCAGCATGTTAGCAAGACACAACACAAGGGCATTAATGGAGTGATAATGTTTACGGTTTCGATAGGCTACCTCCTGTACCTGTGGTGGTACCAAAGCCACATGTGTCCCATCAATGGACCCAATTACATGGGGCATCCCTCCCAGGGCATAGAACTCACCCTTGATACCTGTCAACTGCTCACGATTTGGAAAATGGATGAATCCATCCAGGTGCTCCAACATGGCTTCTAAAACATCATGCATGACACGGCTGAACATGGTCTGGGACATGCCACCCACATCAGCTATGGGGAATTGAAACGTACGGGTGCCAAAAAAATGTAGGGCTGACATCACCTTCATCTTGGGGGTCAGCGCAGTCGGATAACTGTGTCGCGGTTGGAGGTGTGCTGCCAGCCTGTTTGTCAGGTCCTCAATTAACTGTTGGGGGAATCTGTAACGGCGTATTGAGTCACGTTCCCTCATGGCACCCAAGTCTGGCATTGGTCGGGGGAGAGGCGGTGCCCTGCAGAAATTTGGAAGGAATAACGAAGATTGAGTACATTACTACACCAATGTCAATGAACTGAGCACATGTTCAACAGCCAATACACATATGCTACATACAGAGTCTGGTCTGTGCAACACATCCTGGACACGTATGCCAGCCAGGTGATACTCCTACCAAGAGCCAGCTACAAACGTGGATTGTCAAGGTCTACATGACATGCCATGAAACTAGCTGTGGGCCAGTGTGAGTGAACAGCCAGACACATTACAGGAGTGACATACATCCACATATGTGCATTTGAAGGATGTTATCTCATACAGACAGCTGGCGGCAAGATAGACGCACAGGTCACATGTCATTGAAAAAGGACAGACCACACACCTTGCCATGAAGGGGTACATGTCAAAACTGATCACACAGACATTGAGACTATGCAGATATGTCCTCAGCTCGCAAGTCCCTGTTCGATGCATACAGACACACGTTACGTGTGATTCCACATGTGGCATGGTGTGCGTCATAGTGTGCCATGGCCATCTACACACAGACACATGTTGGATGCAGCTACAGCAGATGCAGTTGACGGAACACCAACAGCAAGCTCATGGGAACACATGACACACACATGACATAGTCACATCATGGCACGCTGGTAGTTAGATGTCAGGTGTCATCATCCGTGTACCTGGCATCAGGGGACAGTTGCGGGTGTTGGTGACTGTGCCATGCCAGTGATGCAGTGCTTGACAAGTTTGTACTACATGCACCCATGTAAAAGGTGTGAAGGGGAAGTGTGCCACATAGTGCCCCATCACACATGACATGTGTACACAGGTCATCACACAACTATTGGGTTAAAACAGGAGGAGACATGTGCCACATCACTTCCTGACACACCTAGGCCCTAAACATGAAGGACTGCACTGACAATGACTTGATGGCCAGCCTTGTGCGAGTCTGACACCTCCATTCCTTTCCTGTGCACCTCCTATCACCAGTGTAAGCTGTGAAACGCACCGTACACACGCTCTGAGGGCGTGTATACAGTCGTATCACTATATTGGGATTGGGTAGGAGTACGCGTGTGTGTACAGACCGTACACACATACGTGTACACACTGGTCCTATCCCTATGGTAGTGTTGCCGTAGGCGTACGCCATAGTGATACGGCCCGTACACGCGTGTGTAGGGGTTGTATCCCTATGGTAGTGTTGCCGTAGGCGTACGCCATAGTGATACGGCCCGTACACGCGTGTGTAGGGGTCGTATCCCTATGGTAGTGTTGCCGTAGGCGTATGCCATAGTGATACGGCCCGTACACGCGTGTGTAGGGGTCGTATCCCTATGGTAGTGTTGCCGTAGGCGTACGCCATAGTGATACGGCCCGTACACCCGTGTGTAGGGGTCGTATCCCTATGGTAGTGTTGCCGTAGGTGTACGCCATAATGATACGAGCGGGACACGCGTGTGTAGGGGTCGTATCACTATGGCGTACGCCTACAGCAACACTCCCATAGGGATACGACCCCTACACACGCGTGTACGGGCCGTATCACTATGGGGTACGCCTACGGCAAGACTCCCATAGGGATACAACCCCTACACACACGTGTACGGGCAGTATCACTATGGCGTACGTCTACTGCAACACTCCCATAGGGATACGACCCCTACACACGCGTGTACGGGCCGTATCACTTGAGTAGTGGTGCCCTAGGGGTACGTGTGAAACGCACCGTACCAGTGTGGGTATATGAAAATTACAATGGGGACACATAAGGGACAAGTATTAGGGCCTAAATGCATGCTGGTTGTCATGGATACCCAGTTTCAAGATCACATTTTTCCATCAGGTGGCCTAAAAAAAGCAGTTGGCCAGCTTATACATTGTTGCAAAGTGGTTGTTGACTTGACATGATGCAGCAAATTTGAAAAAATGCTAATGCTGTCACTGGTGTATGTACAAAGGGATTGGAGGAAACGTAGGATACAAATGATTCTGACCAATCACTCTGTACTCCCGTAAAGGAAATATCCCAGCAAGGCAGATATAAGTCAGCCAGAACCCATGAGAGGGCACTTGCCTGCACAACCTTTCATCAACACCACTGCTGCTGTTTGGCTTCCTCTGGCACCATGTCAAGGACTGTGGAGAGGGCCCAGCCTTTCACCGAGGAGGAGAATGAGGCGTTGCTGGACGTCATCCTCCCACAGTTCCCCAGCCTGTATGGTAGACCAGGGGAGCAGGTGAGTTCTGACTCCGCTACCTTTGACTGTGCCCCTTCTTTTTGTGACTGGCACTTCTGGCATTGTGTCCAGGTGTGACAGACATGCAATGTGGTTTAGAGTGGGTCCCAGGGGGGTGGGGGGCAATGGCTTAGGTCGGTCATGCAGAGCATGATGTGGTTCATGTGTGCACTCCTCACTTGCATTGTGCTTACTGTGACATTCACTGCATGGTGCATGGCACATTCAGCATGGCTAATCCTCTTGGCCATTCTTGTTCTATAGTCCTGAGGTGATTCAGTGTTCCCCCCGGTGTGACAGGTGACTGTACCCACAGATGTGTGTGAGTTTAGTGGAGCTGTGGTGAGAGTGACCAAATGATGTGTACGCCCCCTGGACATTGATGTGTGTGAATGTTCCTTGTCATGTGGGTGAGTGTCTATGTGGAGTGTTGCACCACAGCTGCATGGAGGAGGCAACTGCTCAACCCATCTGATGTAAGAAGTAAGCCGTGCTGTGTGTCTGACTAGCTGGGCTAGCCCCACGCCTGTGACGCCCCCCAGGCAAGTGGCACATGTGCAGAGTGATGTTTGTATCCGCTGTTGTCACTGGCAGGTGATTTATCTGTGCCTGTGTGTGTCTGTGTACTCTGCTGAGGTTGGGTCAGTGGCCTGGGGCATGTGACTGCTTGGAGGTGCTGTCCATCAGCCTTGTGTTGCTTGTAATGTACAGTGTGTGCCATGATCAGGGAGTGTGTTGCACCCCTCATGCCACCTGTGTACTTTCAATGCCATGTAGTGCATTGGGGCTTAGACAGAGGCGAAAATCCCTATGACAAAGGTGCTATTAGTTTGCAGCATGCTATGCCCTGTTCAACAAATCAAAGATGTTCTAATGTGTGTCTCTGTGACATGGAGCAGGTGTAGTGATCTATTCTCACTTTGTCATCCTCACAGGTAACCGCCTACGAGAAGGGGAAGATATGGAAGCGGGCTGTCAGGGCCGTGATCTCCGTGGAGGGTCGCAGTCGGCGCCTGGCCCAGGTGAGGAAACAATGTTGGATGCAGCTACAGCAGATGCAGTTGACGGAACACCAACAGCAAGCTCATGGGAACACATGACACACACATGACATAGTCACATCGTGGCACACTGGTAGTTAGATGTCAGGTGTCATCATCCGTGTACCTGGCATCAGGGGATAGTTGCGGGTGTTGGTGACTGTGCCATGCCAGTGATGCAGTGCTTGACAAGTTTGTACTACATGCACCCATGGTCTGAGGGCGTGTGTACGGTCGTATCACTATATTGGGATTGGGTAGGAGTACGCGTGTGTGTACGGACCGTACACACGTACGTGTACACACTGGTCCTCTCCCTATGGTAGTGTTGCCGTAGGCATACGCCATAGTGATACGGCCCGTACACGCGTGTGTAGGGGTTGTATCTCTATGGTAGTGTTGCCGTAGGCGTATGCCATAGTTTTACGGCCCGTACACGCGTGTGTAGGGGTCGTATCCCTATGGTAGTATTGCCGTAGGCGTACGCCATAGTGATACGGCCTGTACACGCGTGTGTAGGGGTCGTATCCCTATGATAGTGTTGCCGTAGGCGTACGCCATAGTGATACGGCCCATACACCCGTGTGTAGGGGTCGTATCCCTATGGTAGTGTTGCCGTAGGCGTACGCCATAGTGATACAGCCCGTACACGCGTGTGTAGGGGTCATATCACTATGGTAGTGCTGCGGTAGGCGTACGCCATAGTGATACGGGCCGTACATGCGTGTGTAGGGGTCGTATCACTATGGCGTACGCCTACGGCAACACTCCCATAGGGATAGGACCCCTACACACGCGTGTACGGCCTGTATCACTATGGCGTACGCCTACGGCAACACTCCCATAGGGATACGACCCCTACACACGCGTGTACGGGCCGTATCACTATGGTGTACGCCTACGGCAACACTCTCATAGGGATACGACCCCTACACACGCGTGTACGGGCCGTATCACTATGGCGTACGCCTACGGCAACACTCCCATAGGGTTAAGACCCCTACACACGCGTGTACGGGCCGTATCACTTGAGTAGTGGTGCCCTAGGGGTACGTGTGAAACGCACCGTACCGGTGTGGGTATATGAAAATTACAATGGGGACACATAAGGGACAAGTATTAGGGCCTAAATGCATGCTGGTTGTCATGGATACCCAGTTTCAAGATCACATTTTTCCATCAGGTGGCCTGGAAAAAGCAGTTGGCCAGCTTATACATTGTTGCAAAGTGGTTGTTGACTTGACATGATGCAGCAAATTTGAAAAAATGCTAATGCTATCACTGGTGTATGTTCAAAGGGATTGGAGGAAACGTAGGATGCAAATGAGTCTGCTGCTGTTTGGCTTCCTCTGGCACCATGTCAAGGACTGTGGAGAGGGCCCAGCCTTTCACCGAGGAGGAGAATGAGGCGTTGCTGGACGTCATCCTCCCACAGTTCCCCAGCCTGTATGGTAGACCAGGGAGCAGGTGAGTGCTGACTCCGCTACCTTTGACTGTGCCCCTTCTTTTTGTGACTGGCACTTCTGGCATTGTGTCCAGGTGTGACAGACATGCAATGTGGTTTAGAGTGGGTCCCAGGGGGGGGGGGGGGATCTGTCATGCAGAGCATGATGTGGTTCATGTGTGCACTCCTCACTTGCATTGTGCTTACTGTGACATTCACTGCATGGTGCATGGCACATTCAGCATGGCTAATCCTCTTGGCCATTCTTGTTCTATAGTCCTGAGGTGATTCAGTGTTCCCCCCGGTGTGACAGGTGACTGTACCCACAGATGTGTGTGAGTTTAGTGGAGCTGTGGTGAGAGTGACCAAATGATGTGTACGCCCCCTGGAAATTGATGTGTGTGAATGTTCCTTGTCATGTGGGTGAGTGTCTATGTGGAGTGTTGCACCACAGCTGCATGGAGGAGGCAACTGCTCAACCCATCTGATGTAAGAAGTAAGCCGTGCTGTGTGTCTGACTAGCTGGGCTAGCCCCACGCCTGTGACACCCCCCAGGCAAGTGGCACATGTGCAGAGTGATGTTTGTATCCGCTGTTGCCACTGGCAGGTGATTTATCTGTGCCTGTGTACTCTGCTGAGGTTGGGTCAGTGGCCTGGGGCATGTGACTGCTTGGAGGTGCTGTCCATCAGCCTTGTGTTGCTTGTAATGTACAATGTGTGCCATGATCAGGGATTGTGTTGCACCCCTCATGCCACCTGTGTACTTTCAATGCCATGTAGTGCATTGGGGCTTAGACAGAGGTGAAATTCCCTATGACAAAGGTGCTATCAGTTTGCAGCATGCTATGCCCTGTTCAACAAATCAAAGATGTTCTAATGTGTGTCTCTGTGACATGGAGCAGGTGTAGTGATCTATTCTCACGTTGTCATCCTCACAGGTAACCGCCTATGAGAAGGGGAAGATATGGAAGCGGGCTGTCAGGGCCGTGATCTCCGTGGAGGGTCGCAGTCAGCGCCTGGCCCAGGTGAGGAAACGATGGCAGGACATCCGGTGCTGGACCAGGAGGATCGCCCGGGTCCTGCTGGGGGACTCACCAGCACGAAAACACGGTGGGCGCCAGCGCCTGACCCACCAAATGAAGCGTGTCCTGGCGGTGGTCTTCCCTGACATGGATAGGCGGTTACAAGAGAAGCAGCAGCAGCAAGGGGGTAGGTACATGTGTGTCTGTTGTGTGTCACAAGCTTTTGGAAATGCTCAGTCGCATGGATGCACTGACAGGGTCTATATGTGCAGTGCATATCCTGTTCCCCCTAGTCAACCGCTGCTGTTCTTCCTCCCTTCCCCTCCTTGACATGTGTTCCCTGGTCTGTGTGTAATCACTATTGCACATGGTCATCTAGGCTGCAAGGTCATCACGGTGCACAATGCTTTCTGCATCATGTGTGGGGGTGGTCTGTGACATGTGTTGGTACCTTGCCTGTGCCCTGTCCTGTCCACTCATTTGGGGGTCCATAATTGTTGGCACTGTCCTGAGGCTACACATAGGATTGTGAGGTTTTAAATACACACCCTTGCAGCATGCATGACCAATGTAGTGGCCTCAGACATGATGTGCATGAGTGGGAGATATGCATAGGGCCGGGACGGTTGCGCCTGTTACAGTCAGATCATTCCAGGACCATGGAGCAGTGTGCCCACTACTGTCCCCTGAGACACCTTATCCTAGGAATCATGTGTGGCATCACACACTGTGGCCAGTCTTTGTGTGTTTAGCATAGTGTGGCCTCTGTGGCATTGTGCCCTGCCCTAATTTGTATTAACGTAAAGTGTGCTACATGTGTCCACTATACAGGGTGACCCCATTAGGCTTGTGCATACTCACACTGGGCAGTGCCTGTGTGTCTATGTACAACTATCAGTTGATGGTTGTTTGTCACAGATATATGTGTGGTCAGCCTCACAAGGTGATGTTGAGTACATTTAGGAGTTCTTGATTCCCCTTTTAGTAAACACAGATTGAGAGGTGTAACTACTTGCTCTGTCTCAATCACATTGTCTCATGTATGGCTGTTTGTGCAGGAAAGGCATACATGTCAAAACCTTATGTCTCCTTGCCAGGTCTGACCTGTGTGTGCTAATTGTCTGGACTGACACTCAACGTGCAGTGACCCAGACATGTTGTGCAGGGTGTCATGTTTGTGCTTTGCAGCATGTGTCAAAAGTTAGAAGGAATATGCTACTTACCAGTATGCATCTGTTCTTGGCATGTAGAGCTGCAGAGCCACACACTTAGGATAAGATCGCCATCTGGTGTTGGGCTCGGATGATTGCAGGTTGTTGTTGTCTTCGGAAGAAGCCTTTTGGTCACGAGACAGGTGACTCCTCCTCTGGACAACAGTGCGCATGGGCATCCACTCCATCCTCAGATTGTTTTTCGCCATGATGGGAAATGATGGAGTGTATAAGAATAAAGAGAAAGGATGTCCATGTGTAGTGTCTAATTAAGACAATGCTGGAACAGATACAGGTCCCGGGGAGGCGGGTGGGCGTGTGTGGCTCTGCAGCTCTACATGCCAAGACCAGATGCATACTGGTAAGTAGCATATTCCGTTCGAGGCATATGAGCTGCAGATCACACACTTAGGATAGACTATATAGCAGTGTCTCCCCTAGCGGTGGTCACCTGTATCTGTTGCAGCAGTTTGGAATAGAGTTTTTAGGACAGCTTGGCCTACTGAAGCTTGTTGTTTGGATTGCACATCAACACAGTAATGTTTAGTGAAGGTCTGTGTGGTAGACCATGTGGCTGCTTTGCAAATGTCTTCTAAGGGAATGTCCCCTAAGAATGCCACGGAGGCCCCTATTTTACGCGTGGAGTGCGCCCTAGGGGGAACCGTAAGAGTGCGTTTAGCTTTTTGATAACATATTTGGATACATTTAACGATCCACCTGGCTATACCTGATTTGGAAATGGGGTTGCCTTTATGTGGTGGAGTGAAAGCAACAAACAGCTGTTTGGTTTTGCGAAAAGGTTTGGTTCTGTCGATGTAATAAAGCAAGGCTCTTTTAACATCTAAGGTATGGAGGGCCCTCTCCGCTACTGAGTCTGGATTAGGGAAGAAGACTGGTAGCTCGACTGATTGGTTAAGATGGAAAGGGGAAATGACTTTAGGTAGGAATTTTGGGTTTGTCCTAAGAACCACTTTGTTACGATGTAGGAATGGTTCTTCAAGAGTTAATGCTTGTATTTCACTTACTCTTCGCAGGGATGTGATTGCGATAAGGAAAGCCACTTTCCATGTTAGGAACTGCAGTTCGCATTTATGCATAGGTTCAAATGGAGGCCCCATGAGCCTTGTTAGAACAATATTTAGATTCCACACTGGGGAAGGTGGTAATCTTGGAGGAATAATCCTTTTGAAACCTTCCATAAAGGCTTTGATGGCTGGTACCTTAAAGAGGGACAGGTGTTGTCTATTTTGTGAGTAGGCTGCTAAGGCTGCTAGGTGTAGGCGTATGGAGGAATACGCTAAATTGCATCTTTGCAAGTGTAGTAAATAGCAAATAATGTTTTGGATGGAAGCATCCAGTGGACGTATATCATTGTTAGTGCAGTAAATGGCAAATCTTTTCCATTTTGCAGCATAACACGCCCTAGTAGTGGGTCTTCTAGCTTCTTTTATGAAATTCATACAGTCTGGTGGGAGGTTGAGGTAACCGAACTCTAAGACTTCAGGAGCCCGATCGCCAAGTTCAGTTGCTGTGGATCTGTGTGTCTGATTTCTCCATGGTTCTGGGTCAATAGGGCCGGTGAAAGGCGCAATTTTTGATGTGGAACTAGCGATAGTTCCAGGAGTGTCGTGAACCAGGGTTGACGTGCCCAAGTGGGAGCTACTAGGATTAGTTTGAGCGACTGTTGTTTGAGCTTGCGTACCACAAATGGAATGAGTGGGAGAGGCGGAAAAGCGTACGCAAATCTGCCTGACCAGTTCATCCATATTGCATTGCCCTTCGACTGTGGGTGTGGAAACCTGGCGGCGAAGGTTGGGCATTTTGCGTTTTCGTGTGTGGCTAACAGGTCTATGTCTGGTTGGCCCAATTTTTGGAAGAATGGGAATAGGACTTTGTGGTGTAATTCCCATTCGTGGATTTGCTGTGTCTGACGACTTAGGAGATCGGCAACCTGGTTGTGAACCCCTGGAAGGTGTTCCGCTAGCAGGTAGATGTTTTGGGGAATTGCCCATCTCCAGATGGTCTGTGCGAGTTGGGACAGTTGGAGAGAATGTGTCCCCCCCTGCTTTTGTATGTAATACATTGTCGTCATGTTGTCTGTGCGGATGAGGACAGTTTTGTTCTTTAGATGTACTTGAAAGGATTTCAGTGCTAGGAACACCGCTAGGAGTTCTAGGTGATTGATATGGAGCAGTTTTTGTTGAGTGGTCCATCTGCCCTGAGTGGTGTGTTGGAGGAGGTGGACTCCCCACCCTGTGAGAGATGCGTCGGTGGTCAGCACTACTTGTGGAAGAGGCTCTAAGAACGGTCGCCCTTTGGACAGGTTGATGCTGTTCCACCATTTCAGTGAACGAAGTGAGCGACTGTCCACCAACACCAGATCGGTAACTTGTCCGTGAGCCTGGTTCCACTGTTGTGCTAGACATTCTTGCAAGGGACGCATTTGAAGTCGTGCGTTGGGTACGATGGAGATGCATGATGCCATCATGCCTAACAGTTGCATAAACACTCTTGCTGGAAGGGAGTGTTGAGTTTGAAATTTTAAGAAGAGGTTTTGTATGTTGGCTATCCTGGTTGTGCTGGGATAAGCTATGGCCTTGGACGTATTTATGGTAGCTCCCAGATATTGATGTATGTGGGAGGGTTGTAGTTGAGATTTGGGATAGTTGATGGTAAATCCCAAGTCGTGTAGGGTTTGAATAGTGCGGTGAGTGTGGAGAACGCATTTGTGGAGAGTATTGGCTTTTATGAGCCAATCGTCCAGATACGGGAAGACATGGATTTGTTGTCTCCTGAGATGCGCTGCCACTACTACTAAGCATTTGGTAAATACCCTGGGTGCAGTTGTTACTCCGAATGGGAGGACTATAAACTGATAATGCTGCCCGTCTACCACAAATCGTAGATACTTCCTGTGAGCGGGATGCATAGGGATGTGAAAGTATGCGTCCTTGAGGTCCAATGTGGCAAGGAAGTCGCCTTGTTGAAGTAGTGGGAGGACTTGTTGGGGAGTGATCATATGGAAGTGATCTGAGTGTATGTACTGGTTTAGAAGTCTAAGGTCGAGTATGGGTCTTAAAGTCTCGTCCTTTTTGGGAATGAGGAAGTATAGAGAATATACTCCTGTACCCTGATGTTGGAGTGGAACTGGTTCTATTGCGTGTTTTTGAAGCAAGGACCGAATTTCCTGTTTGAGGAGTGTAAGATGGTGTGGTGACATTGGACGGCGTTTGGGTGGTATGTGTGGGTGTGTGTGTGTGAGTTCGAGGCAGTAGCCAAACTGGAGAATTTGTCTTACCCACTTGTCTGTTGTGATGGAATTCCAGACAGGTAGGAACTGTTGGAGTCTTCCCCCGACTGGAGTGGAATGGCCTGGGGGCAAGTCACTGTTTAGTGGCTGGAGAGGTGCGGGGTTGGTGTTGCCCCGTCCGCGGCCCTTGGTATTGTTTCCCCTATATCTTCCTCTAAAATATCCTTTGTTAGGGGATGTTTGTGCGGAGGTTTTGAAAGTGGAAGAGGTGTCTGTTGCCACATTTTTGGAGGCTCCTCTGTAAAAGGAGCGTCGAAAGGAGCCTCGGGGTTGTGGAGACTGTAATGCTCCCATCGATTTGGCTCATTATCTTTCTTCATCTTCTCTAGTGCAGTGTCGACTGCGGGTCCAAATAGTTGCTCCTGATTGAATGGTTGAGCAAGAATGGTTGTTTGTACTTCCGGCTTAAAGCCGGAAATACGTAGCCATGCGTGGCGTCTAAGTAATACTCTTATGTTGACCGCCCTAGAGGCGATGTCCGCAGCGTCTAGTGCTCATTTGATTGAGGCATTAGATATTAGCTTTCCCTCTTGGATGAGGTCATTGGCCTGGGATTTGTACTGATCAGGCAGGTGTTGTAAAAGATCTTCTAGTTGATCATAATAAGCCCTATCATATCGGGTCAATAGGGCTTGTGTGTTGGCAATACGCCAGTGGTTAGCAGCTTGTGCGGCAACCCTTTTGCCCGAGGCCTCTAAGAGCTTGGAATCTTTGTCTGGGGGCGGTGTCTCTCCTGTTGTTTGGGAGTTAGCCCGCTTTCTTGCGTTTGACACGACTAAAGAGTCTAGAGGGAGCTGCGCCTTAATGTACGCGGGATCCTGTGGAGCCGGTCTATATTTTTTTTCAATTCGGGGGTTAAGAACCCTAGCTCTAACAGGGTCTTTAAAAACCTCAGTGGCGTGTTTTATCACTCCCTTAATCATGGGCAAGATCTGAACTGATTTTTGCGACTGCTCAAATGTGTTGAGGAGAAAGTCCTCTTCAGGTGTATCTGAGTGCATGGTGACGCCATGGAACAGTGCCGCCCTGTTTATGAGCTGTCCAAACCCTAAATGGTCATCAGGAGGGGAGGGTTTGGAGGGGTATGTAGTGGGATCAGGAATATCAGGTAAAGGGTATGCCCAGTCATCTAAGGGTGCCGTATTCGGGAGTGTGAAAGGATCATTCGGATCAGTAGGATCATTAAGTTCATCCGGGTCTCCCCCTAAATCATCATCATCATCCTGCGGAGGTGGTGTATGTGAAGGAGATGGTAGAGGAGCAGGAGGTGGGGGCAGAGTGGGTGGGATGAGAGGCAATATAGGAGAGGAAGGACGAATGGGTGAGGTGGCAAAGTCCTTCTTCTTTACGGGAGCTGGAGGAGGTGTTGTGTCCAGCTTCCTTTTTTTGTATGGCACAGCGGTGACATGTCCGGTTTTTGGATTGATATAAATCCTTTTTTGCGTGTGATCCGGGCGAAAAAGTTCTTCATTGTCCGAAAGTGGCTTTGGCGCCGACTTTTTCGGTTCCGATCTGTGTTTTGGGTGATCGGTAGAGTCTTTGTGGACTTTTTTCGGTACCGAGGATGGTTTCGGTGCCGAAGAACTTTTCGTTGCCGGCGGAGACTTCGGTGCCGAAGAACTATTCGGTGCCGGTGGAGACTTCGGTGCCGAAGAACGTTTTGGTGCCGGTTGAGATTTCGGCCTCGAGAGGGGTTGAGTCTTCGGTGCCGAAGGTATTGTGGGCACAATAACATGAGGTTTGCTCGAGCCCGAGCCACCTGCAGACTTATATTTCTTCGGAGCCGGGCCCGAGGGCGGGGCTTCTGAAGACGATTTTCGGTTGCGACTGGGGCAAGCTGGCGGAGTCTTGGCCAATGTCTTTTTTGGGGGGGTTGGGGTAGGGGCACTGGTACTCACTCCTTGCCCGGAGTGATGAGGGCATCAGAATCGTCCGCTTCGGATACGATTTGGAGGTCTTCGGAGTCGTCTTCCGGGACATCCTGGGCAAAGATGTCCTCTGGTTCTGGAGCTGGTCTGGCATCTGTGTGGACATTCTTCGTTCCTATCAGGGTGTCTCCTCAGTGCAGGTGCTCCTTATTCCAACAATATTTCAGGCCCATTAGCTAATGCATTGTCCTGTGTCTGGACATGTGTGCCAATCCACATGACAGGTAGTGTGTCAGATGTGTTGCCAACTGGGTCATCATGGTACAGATGGCCATGTGACAGGTGGCATGTTTTAAGTTGTCATTCAAGAAGTCTTGTACCTTGGCACTCACTACACTTGTCAACATGTCCCAATAGTTTCTATGCTTCACTTTGATTATTGTGAAGGGCAATAATGTGCCTGCATGACAGATGTCTCCCAAGGAAGTGCACAAGAAACCACCTTTACACTTTGGGGAAACACGCTGGCACATTTCAAACAAAGGCACAGTTCTGTTCAAAATTTGTTCTGGAATTATACATATCCATGTTCCCACAGTGTGTTTGCATTTGGGTTAGTCCTTGGTTGTTGCTGATGCCAACTTACCGGTGTCCAGTCATCCGGACCACCGTGGTGCCAAGTATATGTACTTCCTGATACCACATTTCTTCTTAACAATGGCTTCTTGGGATTAGGCTGGCAGCTCATACAATGACTGTGTAAATGTAGTTTTGTGTGCACCTCCTTGTGTGACTTCTGATATTCATGCACATGTGTGTTCTGTTCCACAAGTGGAACATTCACACTTTCCAAACTTGTCAATTGTGTAACGTTTTGTGATTCCCAATGGATCAGAAAGTATTTCTTTGGATTTTCAAAAGTACTCAAAAGTCACTTCGGGGGGCGTGTCCACCAATTCCTACGTACCATCACAACGGAAGGGGACGTGGACGCGTACCCGTCACCACTCCAATGGTGGTACGGGCCGTACCCACACTCTGGGGGTGTGGGTACGGCGCGTACCCCTACATCACCACTCCAATGGTGGTACGGGCTGTACCCACGCTGTGGGGGCGTGGGTACGGTCCGTACCACCATTGTCGTGGTGACGGGTACGCGTCCACGTCCACTTCCGTTGTGATGGTACGTAGGAATTTGTGGACACGCCCCCCGAAGTGACTAGACCCTGGAGGTCATGTATGTACAGGACATATTTACATTTTTACTTGGGTGGGGGTTATGTTTGCTGCCCCTGGCCCCCCCCCCCTTTGCCCCTGGGTGTTGTTCTGACTTTCTGTGGCATCGGCGTGGGTTTCTGTGCACCAGGTCGTAGGCTAGGAGGGCCGGGATGACACGTAGGATGTAGTCCATGGCTGTCCGTCGCGTACCGGTGATCCTTGTTCGCGTCGTCCTCAATTTCCCGGCAGCTTTTGGCTGCAGTAAAAAATGCTCCGTGCAGAGTGATGTAGGCATGATTCATACTTGCTGGTCCGTAAAACGCTGACTGACTCCGTCCGGACGTCACGTACGCGATGTCCCGGATCGGAATTGTGGGTATTTTTTCGCCGCACGTAGTTTTGTACGATTCGTACGGAAATTGTATTTCTGTACGAATCGTACTTGCTGCTTTGTAAGGAGGATTTCCCGGGTACGAGTCGTATGAAGAAAACGCTCCGTACAACCATTCGTACCCGGGTTTTACAGGATCGGAATCGGCACCAAGGTGTCACTTTAGAAATTTCAATATTGTTGACAGGAGGTCACCTACTTAGGTCACCTACTGTCGAAGGAGGGTCTTAAGCTAACACCATAGCTATTACTAACATGACTGTTCCTGAAACCCAACGTGAGGTACGAGCGTTCCTGGGCATAACTTCGTATTGTCGGTACTGGATCCCTAATTTTTCCTCACTAACAAAACCCCTTCTTTACCTCACCACCAACGATGTCCTTAAGCATTTGCCTTGGACCCCTGTATGCAGAAAGCTTTTGAACAATTAAAGACTGCGCTTTGCTCTGCTCCTGTGCTTGGCACTCCTGACTACCAGAAGCCTTTTGTGCTCTATGTACATGAGGTGCGTGCTCTCTGTACTAACACAGGGTTTTGGTGGTAAGCAGAGACCCTGCGCTTACTTCTCTGCCATTTTGGATAATCTCGCCAGAGTGCTCCCGAGCTGTCTGAGAGCTGCCGCAGCAGCGGCAGTATCTATTTGACAACCAGCATGGCTCGTTCTTGATACTGACCTCACAGTTAAGGTACCTCATGCTGTGGATACGTTTTTGAATAAGACAAAGATGCAGCACCTCACCAGTGCGCGTCTCTCTGGATATGAGCTAACATTATTTGCTCCGCACATTACCATCAAAAGATGCGCCACCTTGAACCCAGCCACTTTACTACCCCTCCCTTCGGAAGAAAAGGACAATGATGTCCATGATTGCCTATTCCGGACCGAAGAGGAAACGAAGGGACGCGTAGACCTGACTGATGTTCCCTTATCTGACCCCCAAGGGGAACTATATGTTGATGGCTCTTGTTTCAAATTGCCGGAATGCACTAGCACTGCAGCCTATGCGATAACCACGCTACGCACTGTAGTTTAGACATCTTGCATTCCCTACCAGTCGGCCCAAGCAGCAGAGTTAGTCGTCCTTCTGAGAGCCTGTAAGTTTAGTGAGGGACTGGCTGCTAATGTTTACACTGACAGCCAGTATGCCTTCGGGGTCACCAATAATTTGGGGCGCCTCTGGGCAGAGAGAGGGTTCCTGACATCCCATGGGCAAAGGCTACAGCATGGGCCCCTGATACTTAGGTTGTTGTCAGCATTGACGCTTCCGGACAGGTTGGCTATAATCAAGTGCAGTGCACACAAGGCTGTTGTAGATGATGTTGGAAGGGGTAATGCTTTTGCTGCACAAACAGCTAAGGAGACAGCTCAATCAATCAAAAATGAATAAAATGTTTGTGGCAGGTCCTGCTAGATGGGTTCCAGACAATAGGATGTTTGAGGATACAGTGGAAAGTGTAAAGGAAATACAAAGGGAGGCGACTGTAGACGAACTGGAAATGTGGGAGGAAAGGACAGGATATTTGGTTGAGGATGGGTGCTGGACTGATTTGTCATGGAAGTAGAGATGGTTGCTGCCAAATACATTTGTCCTCACCGTAGTCACCATGGCTCATGACCCGGTTCACATTAGTGCCAAAGGGATATGTCAACTGCTAGACCCAGTATGGCAGAACGAGAATATCCCTAAGGTTGCCACACATTTGGTAAAGCACTGTATTGTTTGCCTGAAGCACAATCCTGGGAAGGGTACCCCTACACCTGCTGGTAACTTTGCACCATCTTCCTTTCAAGGTTCTTCAAATGGATTTTATCAAGAAGGAACGAGTGAATAATCTGAAATATGTACTAGCGGTAGTTTGCGCATTCAGTAAGTGCATTGAGGCCTACCCAACCAAAGATAATACGGCCGAGGCAATGGCAACGGCACTTCTAAAAGAGTACTTCCCACGCTACGGATTGCCAGACGTGATCTGTAGTGACAATGGGAGTCAATTAAAATGCAAAAGTCATTGATCTGGTGTATAAGGGCCTATAGATTACACAGAAATTTCATGCAGCAAATCACCCCCAGTCAGCAGGTCTTGTTGAGAAGTACAATGGTACTCTCAAACTGAAGCTAGCAAAGATACATGAAAGCACAGGATACAATGGCCAGATGCGTTGCCCTTAGCATTATTGTCCACGAGGGTGACAGCACACTCCAGAACAGGGCTGTCACCCAATGAGGTTGTCTTCGGGCGGCCTGCCAATGTCTGGGGCGTCCCGAGACCCAAGCTTTTCTCTGAGATAGAGTACCCTCTTTTGATTGACTATTTATATGCCTTGTCTAAAGATCTCCGATCTCTTCACCAACAGATACATGCCGCTCTACAAACAGTGCCAGAAGGCCCCGGGCACTAGATCCAGACCGGGAATTTTGTGATGGTCCGGCAGTTTCATCGCAAAAATTGTTTAGAGCCGAGTTGGAAGGGACCAGCCCAGGTGCTTTTGGCCACCCGTACTGCAGTGAAGATCGACGGCTGAAAGCACTGGGTCCACACATCCCACGTGAAGAGGGTGCCCCTTCCGCTTCCTTACGACACCTGGGTGTGCGACGGGATCGCCAACCAGGTAAGAGAGCTGGTCCCCCTTTTCGTCCCTTTCTCCAACGCACTGCTGAGAGTGGCGCAAACAGACAAGGAGAGTGACGAGGCCTTATTTGAGGCGATGCCCCTGAGATAAGGGCCGACCCGGATACTCCAGCTCCTGGCGAGCAAGCATCTGAGTTTCAATCTCCAACTGAATCTGAGTTTTTGCCCCTATTTGTCAACGAGGAAGAGCCTGGATGCACCATGTACAATCTGCGGCCCGACGGAGGGACAGTGCACCGGCAGGTCAATCTAGGAGTTAGGAAAGGACTTGAGCTTAGGTTGCAGGTGCTACGCTTCTGGTGCCTGCTTTAGGCTAGAGTGAAGAACATGGGTGCACTGCCTCTGGACACTGGACATGATCGTTCAGGGTATTTGCCCTGGAGGGAGGTATCCCTATCCTGAAGGAAGACTGATTTGTTTTTGATTAAGATGACCCCTCACGTGCGCACCACCAATCGAGCTCGCTGGTTGGTACTCACCAGCTCTGCCCACTTTTATCATCATTGGTAGTCATCTTACTTTATAAAATAAAATATAGTGTCCAAAACAAGCAAAAGGAAAATTGTGTTGTGAAAGGTGGTGAATTAATCACATCCCACGATGCGACCAAGTGAATCTAAAATTGAAGAAAGTTGCACTTTTCTCGATGCCAACTTTATTATTCCTTGTGCACTTTATTCAAATTAAAATAAGGTTGCCTATTGTGCATACCGTTATACTGAGCCAACATGTTTCATTGCCATAATCATTTTGGGCAATTTCTTCAGGGCAAACAGAGTCGCCTGGCACCAGTAATGGACACTTAAATGGCTTTTTTCCAGGGACTGCCAAATGTAAAAACATAAAACACACACAACTCGTTAGTCTCATTCAACTTTCTGAAATGATCTGTAACATATTACTCAAAACAAAGGGTTCATACTACCCTCAATGAGCCACCATGCTTCGTACCAGCTCTTTTCCGTAGGTCACACACAAGGCTCCATCTATGAGTCCTCTCAGTGGATTGACACTCAACTGTAATGCCAATCTGTAGAGTAATATAAATGTCATTATTCACACGTGATCTTAGATAATTCATGGTGCTATCTTTTCACACTAGAACGTGCATGACTACGGCATTATTTAAGACAACTGGTGTCAATCTCCACTCCCAAGTTCATAGTTATTACATGAACCTCTCCAAACATTATACCACATTCACACGTAATCCGCCGTTCTCCAACCATTTCTTATCGTTCAACGTATCGCCGCTTTAAAAACAAAAAACAATCCGGATTCACAATCTCATCCCACGACTCACGTACTCTTACCGCCCGTGGGCTCACGGAGCACTTTGTCTCGACCGTTTCATACTCCCGGTCAGACGCCTCATATTTAAAGCTCTCGCGGGATACTCCGATCACGTGAGACCGCTGAAAGAATCGTCGCCATCTTGGATAGGGGTTTAACTACGGCTAAAACGTGCAAATCTTGTGATACTCAATCGTAACTACGGTGAATACCGTCTTCACGCACATCATTTTTAATATGCAATTACTTAATGCATATAACAGTTTAAAAACACATAATCCATTTTTATTTTGTATTTTTTATTTATTTCCGTATTTCTTTTATTGCCTTTGAACAGTACAAGGGTTTTTCTAATTCTTATACAACTAAAGGCAACTAGAGGCCAAAATTTCACAGGAATTACATCTTTCTTTCCTGTCCTTTCACTGGGGCCTGCTAGCACAACAGAAGCCCATTCTTAATCGCACCTCATAT
This sequence comes from Triturus cristatus, assembly GCF_964204655.1. Classification (NCBI taxonomy): domain Eukaryota; kingdom Metazoa; phylum Chordata; class Amphibia; order Caudata; family Salamandridae; genus Triturus; species Triturus cristatus. The sequence continues at coordinate 365,837,191 of NC_140584.1, read as the reverse complement.
GTAGGGTTCAGTGACTAAATATCGAGGGACATAATATAGAATGCCCAAAATATCGACGCCAAAATATAGAAGGACAGAATATCGACTCCCTAGCTACAAACAGGTAAGTACTAACATATCGATTCCAAAATATAGAATGTTAAAATATAGTTAGCTAAAATATCGAATTTTTTAAATGTATTAAAAATATTATAAAAGTAATTAAATATTAAAAACAATTAAATAAAACATACATAATATAATATAAGAAATCTTAAAATGTAAACATAATAAAAGTAATGTAAAAAAAGTAGAGCTTTTGTTGGGTAGGGAGAGCGTAAAAATTACTATTCCCACTCCAGTGAGTGCAACAGTACGGAAAATGTTGGATAGCGTAGGGGTAAAAATTACTATTCCCACTCCAGTGAGTGCAACAGTAGGGAAAGCGTTGGATAGCGTAGGGGTAAAAATTACTATTCTCGCTCCAGCGAGTGCAACAGTAGGGAAAGCGTTGGATAGCGGGAGGGTAAAAATTACTATTCCCACTCCAGAGAATGCAACAGTAGGGAAAGCGTTGGATAGCGGGAATGGAAAAATTACTATTCCCACTCCAGTGAGTGCAACAGTAGGGAAAGCGTTGGATAGCGTAGGGGTAAAAATTACTATTCTCATTCCAGTGAGTGCAACAGTAGGGAAAACGTTGGATAGCGTAGGGGTAAAAATTGCTATTCCCACACCAAAGAGTGCAACAGTAGGGAAAGAATTGGATAGCGGGAGAGTTAAAATTACTATTCCCACTCCAGAGAGTGCAACAGTAGGGAAATCGTTGGATAGCGGGAAGGGAAAAATTACTATTCCCACTCCAGTGACTCCAACAGTAGGGAAATTATTGGATAGCGTAGGGGAAAAAATTACTATTCCCACTCCAGAGAGTGCAACAGTACAGAAAGCATTGGATAGCAGGAAGAGAAAAATTACTATTCCCACTCCAATGAGTGCAACAGTAGGGAAAGCGTTGGATAGCGTAGGGGTAAAAATTAGTATTCCCACTCCAGTGAGTGCAACAGTAGGGAAAGCGTTGGATAGCAGGAGGGTAACAATTACTATTCCCACTCCAGTGAGTGCAACAGTAGGGAAATTGTTGGATAGCGGGAGGGAAAAATTACTATTCCCACTCCAGTGAGTGCAATAGTAGGGAAAGCGTTGGATAGCGTAGGGGTACAAATTACTATTCCCACTCCAGTGAATGCAACAGTAGGGAAAACGCTGGATAGTGTAGGGGTAAAAATTACTATTCCTACTCCAAAGAGTGTAACAGTAGGGAAAGCGTTGGATAGGAGGAGGGTAACAATTACTATTCCCACTCCAGTGAGTGCAACAGCAGGGAAAGAGTTGGATAGCGGGAAGGTAAAAAATACTATTCCCACTCCTGAGTGCAAAAGTAGGGAAAGTAATGATTTAATTTTAAAATAAGATTACATTAATTATCAATACCAATAAAAAGCTAATTAAAAATAATTACCAATTAATAACAATTAATTACCATTGAAAAAAATTAATAAGCAATTAATAAACATTAATTACCAATTAATACAAATTAATTACCAATTAATAATTAATTATCAATTATCAATACACATAAATAAAAAAATCATATTTACTTTATTACAATTAATTTACTTCCCACCCAATTCCCCTATAAACCCACAACCCACTCCCAATAATAAAAAATACAATTAACATTATCAATTAATCAATTAATAAAAATAATTTTGCAATTAATAACAATGAATTAGCAATTCATACAAATGATTTACCCATTAATACAAATTAATTACCAATTAATAATTAATTATCAATTAATTATCAATACACATAAATAAAAACATATTTATTTACTTTATTACAATTAAATTACTTCCCACCCAATTCCCCTACAAACCCACAACCCGCTCCTAATAATAAAAAATACAATTAACATAATTATCAATTAATCAATTAATAAAAAATAATTACCAATTATTAATTGATTACCAATCAATTAATTATCAAAACATATAAATATAATTAATATTTAATTAACCATAATTAAATTACTTCCCACCCTATTCCCCTTTAAACCCACAACCCGCTACGGAATTAAATTGCGCAAAAATTAAATTACAGAACATTCATTAGTTTAAATAAATTAAACATACATTACAAAAATAATACACAATTTTAACACATATACTACCATACATAACACTAATCAAAATTCGATATTATAGATATCTATCTTTTTAAATTCGATATTATGTTAATCTATATTTTAAAATTCGATATTATGGAATTCTATATTTTTTAATTCTATAATATGGAAATCGATATTTCGTACCCCAATTTCGATATTCTTTTTTGATTTCAAAAGAATTTATTTTTTAAAAGATTAGATACAAACATAATATACAGGCAAGAATGATACAATAAACAGCTAAAATGTATAAAATGTTAGGTTGATAATAACCAATAAAAATATATCTAAACATTCATTATTCTGAAAGTATCAGAGACAAACGTCAATTGAGGAGGAAGCAATGAAAAACCGGGAGAAGTAATTATCAAAAGTATCATCATTAGATATTAAACTGGGGATAAGAGGAAAGAAAGGAAAAAAGCAAAGATAGAGAAGAGACAGGATAGAGAAGAGGAGAGACAAGACAGAGGGAGAGAAAAGAGAGGGATTTCCAAAGGATTCACCGAACACTCAAGACAACATTAAATAGACAAATCAAAGGGATATTGATCCACCAACCCCTCTGAGGCCAATTGCATGTACGTATCTAGCGCCAACCACACACCAGAAGATATAGACGGAGAAAGATGAGCATGCTCAACTGAAGTATGAGCACTACGTAGGAAAGAAACCCATGCCCACCAAGTATGATAAGAGACTGAAGAAAAAGATTTCCACTCCATGAGAATTACTTTGACTGCAACGGTTAGTAAAAGATCCAACAGTTGTACCTCCATGGAGTCTAGAGGCAATGGGACCGAGGCCGCCAGCGGGCCTAAAAGGACTAACGGAAATGAAAGTTGAAACTTAATATTAAAGATAAGCATGAGGTGTTTATGAATTAAACCCCAAAAGGGTTGGAGAAGAGAACAATCAAAGAACATATGCTGAAAATCGCCTGGTGCAAGACCACAACTCCAACATAAATTATCTTCCTTAAGATTTAACGAATACAAACGAGTGGGAGTCCAGTGAAGAAGATTAATAGAGAAAAACTTAGACTGCATTAAAGAAGGGGCAATTTTATTACGAAGAGAAAGCCTACCAATATCCTGCCAAGTGTCTGAAGAGATATGATCGGTATCATCATGTTCAAAATGATGAAGCCATTTTTGCTGTGTAACAGTTTGAGAGGGAAGTGTCGAGGACGATAAAAATTTATAAATCCTAGATGCTACATGACCAGATCTAACCCATAACTGAAAAAGCGTAATCGTAGGGGAAGAAGGATGCAGATGTACTTTAGCAAGTGCTACTTTTATCTTAAGGAAAGTATAGAAATCTATATTAGATAAAGAGAAAAGTTGAGCCAGGGAAGAGAAAGGGAGAGGATCATTGTTGGAATCATATAAATGTTTAACAAGTGAGATACCTTTCCCCGACCAATAAGACACCAAGTCTGGATCGATAGTAATTTTAATTTTGGAATTCCGCCAAATAGATGACCATCTAGTTTTATGTAATGGAATCGCCACTCTCTTATCAACCTTGCGAACCGCAGCAATAGTGTCTAGAATAATAGATCTAGAAAATGGAATAGAAAGGGTATTTGTGGTTAAGAAAGAGGCAGTCGGAAGAGGAGAGGCCAATTCCTGTTCTATTAGCAACCAAGCCGGAACATGCATAGAGGGAGAGGAAAACCAGAGCGCCCCCTGGGAGGCCAAAAAAGCAGACTGATATTTCCCCCAATCAGGAAGATTACAACCTCCCATATCATAGGATTTTCTCAAGAATTTATAGGCAATTCTAGCCCTTTTGTCATTCCATAAGAATTTGGAAGTAATTAAATCAAGTTCATGAAAGAAGGCATCAGAGAGCTGAACTGGAAGCATAGAGGAAACAAAATTAATAATAGGTGTTATCATCATTTTAAGAGTTTGGAGTCGGCCCCACCAAGAAATATGTTTCGGAGACCAATTTTCTAGAAGATGTCGTACCTTAAGAATAGTTTGAGATTCATTATATGTAACAGTGGCATAAAGAGTGGAACAAAAATAAATACCCAAATATTTTAATTGCTTAGATTGCCACTTAAAACCAGCCGAACCCATATGAGAGGAGAAACAATAAGCATTTAATGGGAACATCTCGGTCTTATCCTTGTTCAGGGTATACCCTGAAACCGTTGAGAAAATAGAAATTGTATCAGAAATAGCAGGGATGGCGCGTGCAATATCTTCTGAAAAAATGAGAACGTCATCAGCATAAGCAGCTGTTTTAATCTGATGAGATCCAAAAGAAAAACCCCTAATGTCTGGATGAACATCAATCATTCTGAGAAGAGGATCAATGGACAGCAAAAATAAAAGAGGGGACAAAGGGCAACCTTGTCTCGTACCCTGGCGGAGGTTAAAAAAGGATGACGTAGCTCCATTCACTCTTATGTTAGCTCGAGGCCTGGAATACAGAGACATAACCATACGGATAAAGGATTCACCAAGGTTGTGCGCACATAAAACGGCTCGTAAAAAAGGCCACGAAACCTTATCAAAGGCCTTTTCAGCGTCAAGAGCCAAGGCCGCTGCTGGAAGATTAGATCGCTTGGCGGCCCCGAGAATGTGACAGAAAGTACGAATATTATCACATGCAAGACGGCCCTTCACAAAACCTGTCTGAGAAGGATGAACCAATTGAGGGATAAAGGATTCTAAGCGTTTAGCCAAAATTTTAGCAAAAATCTTAGCTTCCATGTTAAGAAGGGAAATAGGGCGAAAAGTTTTGGGGTCTGAATGATCTTTCCCTTATTTGGGGATTACTACAATAGTAGCATCAGCAGCAGAACCAGACACCGAGCCATCCTTAATAAAAGCATCAAAGACCAGTTGAAGTTTCGGAACAAGCACGGAGAAAAAAGTCTTATAAAACAAAATAGGATAGCCATCAGGGCCCGGAGCCTTACCAGAACGAGTAGCTTTAATCGCGGAAATGATCTCATCAGAGGTAATCGGGCAATTCAAAGAATTATTATCTTCCTCCGAAACAGCTTTCAAAGGAACCGTCTTCAAGAATTCCTGACAACGTTCAAAAGAAGCCTGAGTAGAGGGCGTATATAAATTATTATAGAAGTCGCGAAAGACCTCAAGAATTTCTGCAGTCTGGAATTTTTTCGTACCAAGATGGTCAGTAATAGAAGAGATTTGGGAGGATTTATAAGAAGATTCCTGGAACTTCAATGTAGCTGCAAGAATCTTACCCGCACGATTTTTTAACAACAACTTCTTAGATTTTTGAGCCTGAAGGCCAATATGAGCTCTCTTAGTAACTATGGTATTGTACATGTATTTTAAGTTTTTAATAGATTGTAAATATGACTTATCTTTAGAATTGCGAAAAAGAGATTCCTGACGTTTAATCTCATCTGCTAAATCCGTGAGTTCCTTCTTAATGGCAGCATTCCTCCTTGACATACATTGAATAACCTGACCACGGAAAGTGCATTTGAAAGAATCCCAGAGAACCACAGGAGAACTAACTGATCCAACATTCTCAAGGAAAAACGTCTCAATCTCATTAGAAAATTCTCGAATCAGGGAGTCATCATGTAAAATTTCTGTATTTAGTCTCCAAGATCGAGACCTTGCTCTGGGGGCAAAAGACATAAGCGTGAACGTCACCGCAGCATGGTCTGAAACTAAAATGGGATGGATAAGCGGGGAAGAGGCAGATTGAACAAGCGAGGAGTGAACCAAAAGGTAATCAATGCGTGAAAAGGACGAATGAGGAGATGAAAAAAAGGAGAAATCACTGCCAGTGGGATTATGAAGACGCCACACGTCCTGGAGATGTGTCAGAGAGCACATATTAATCAGTTGTTTATGTGCTTGAGGGGGACGAAAGGTAAAGGCAGAATTCCTATCCAAAATAGGATCCATTGGTAAATTAAAGTCTCCCCCTACAACAAGATTGCCAGAGTGAGGAGTATTATTTAGCTTTTTGGAGATTACTTTCCAAAAAGACGGATCATCTTTGTTAGGGGCATAAATGTTCATAACAAAGAGAACAGCATTACCATCGGATATCTTAGAAAGCAGCCAACGACCCTCTGTATCCTGTTCAGAGGAAACAATAGATAATCCAGATCGTTTAGAAACTAAAGTAATTACCCCATTACGTTTACCACACGCATCTGAACACGCAACATCAGAAACCCATTCTTTCTTTAGAAACGACGCCTCCTTGACAGAGACCTTTGTCTCTTGAAAAAGGACAATATCCGAAGACAGGGATTTGCAGTAGTCTAAAATTTTTGACCTCTTGACTGGGTGATTTAATCCTTTAACATTAAGGGAGAGTATATTCAAACCAGACATAGAGCTAGCCTCAGGAAACAAGGATATGGCATATATAATATATGAAGTACAACTTCCAAAAAGACACGCCTCCAGACACTAGACAACAACACGAAACAAGGAGAATCCAAGAAGGAAATCCGAAAAGAAAAGGAAAAAGAAGAGGAAAAAGAAAGCAAGAAAATAGATAAAGCAGGAGAGATAAGAGCCCAAAAGGAAGGTCTGAAAAAGACCAAATTCATATCAGGGGGAGCATGGGAAAAAGAGCAAGGGAACCAACAGGAGGAATAAAACTCATCAGCATATATAACCCCAGACCAATACATAGCTGATTATGTGTAATTAAAAAGAGCAACCATCTAAAGGAGATAAACAGCACTTCATAATAATAAACTAAAAATACAATTCAATAAGAGCTAGTGAAAAATGAATCAAAACAACACTATAATTATAACCAAGCCAGAGTAGACATCATCAAGAGCAGAAAAGAAAAAAGAAAAAGAAATACAATACAAAGAATATTATATGGTACTTTATGAAAGGAAGATAAAAAAGAGAAAAGTGATACATAGTAGAGAACGGAATGTAGTAAAGATAAGTATAACAGTCAATGAAGCTCTATGGCAAATAATTAAGATAAACGAGATTATATATCAGTATGTAAACTCTATAAATAAGCTTGTAAATAACTGACCACTGAAACATAGAATCCGTTACAACTAATGTAACTAAGAAAGGCGATAATGTCGTAGATATATGAGCATGAAAATAAAGAAACATGAGCCCAACCAACACAGTGCAACGCTATACCTCCAATCTAGTGGAAGAAGACAATTAATAATAATTCTTAAACAGTCAATGATATAACAATAAGAAATATATAGACACTAATTATACAGAAAGAAAGATTATCTCTAATAACAGCAATTAATACTTATCTAAAAAGAATACTATGACTCAAATACATAACCAAACAATATACCAAAACACTAATAAACAATGGCGTACTCCAGATAAACGAAACAACCGAAGACGAAGATCAGACAGAAAGACCATAAACGAAAAAAAGAAGACCAAATCATACACACAAATTTGAAGAAAATTAAGAAGCCCTACAATGGGCGAAGAAACGGACCCGGACCAATATAGAAATGCACATTGGGGATGAGAAGAGTAATAAGGACGACAAGTGAACATAAGTGAAATAGAACCATCAAGAAATACTACCACGAAAAATTGGACGAATCATACCGTAGGACTGACGACAATAAAAGGCCACTACATTATAACGATAGGAATGAAAAACATAAGACAACAACAGCACGTCCAGAACATTGGACATTATGACCACCACGCAGATCTAAGAGAGGGTAAACCTAATAGACCTGGCAAAGACAAAAACTCATTGCATTATGTATAGTCATATCAGGTGCCAAAGGAGCCAGGATCCAGCGAGGCCTCCATTTGAAGTTCCATCTGCGATTCCAACTGATTATCCAGAAACGAGGCCAAATCAGCAGGTTCATCAAAGATTCTGGAGCGCCCTTTGAAAGTAATACGGAATTTTGAAGGGCCAGCAAAAGAGAAGGGAATATTCATCTCGGCTAAACGCTTCCGGAGATTAAGAAAGCCCTTTCTCCTAATGACCGTGTCTCTGGCAAAGTCTTGAGAAATTGAAATGCGATGGCCATTCCAAGAGACAACTCTAACCTTCCGCATATGAGCCAGAATTTGCTCAGTGTGTTGATGGCGCAGTGGCTTGAAAATGATCGCTCTAGGTTGCGTAGCAGACTTAGGACGAAATGTGGGAACACGGTGTGCACGTTCCAGTTCAAAATCCCTTTGGAAAGAAATTTGCAGTGTGGAAGGAATCCATTGATAAAGGAAATCAATCATAGAAGATGCATCTTTCTCAACATCCTCCGGAAGACCAAAAATGCGCAGATTAGACCTGCGGTTACGATCTTCTTGCTCAGTAAGGTCTTTCCGCAAATGCCTTTTCCTGAGTTTTTCACAGAGTTCCTCTGATTGTTCAAGGTAGGTAACAGTAGAAGAACAATTCCTCCTGTACCGCAGGAACTGTCCCACCGGCAGATTATCTTTTAGAGCCCTTGGGTGGTATGATTGGTATAACAGGAGAGAGTTCCTATCAGTAGGTTTCTGATGGACTCCAGTACATAATGTATTACCTTCTACATGGATATCCAAATCCAAATACACCGCCTTCTGGCTACTATACGTCCATGTGAATCTTAAACTGACGTCTTGTTGATTAAGCCAATTAAAGAAATCCAATAGAGTGTTCTCTCCTCCAGACCAAATACAGAACACGTCGTCTATATACCGCTTCCAGAGTCGCAAAGTCCTCTGGAAGGGATTAGACTGATGGTAAATGACGTGTTCTTCGAACCGGCCGACATAGATGCAGGCCAGACTGGGCGCCATAGTAGCGCCCATCGAAGTTCCTGTGGTTTGCAGATACAACTTGTCTTTGTAGCTGAAATAGTTGCGGGTCAAAGCAAGTTCTATGCACTGCAGTATAAAAGACTGCGGTGCATCATAGAACCACTCTTGTTCCCCCAGTGCCCGCGCTGCAGCCACCAGCGCGGCATCCTGGGGTATACAAGTGTAGAGTGATTCTATGTCGATGGTAACCAGAAATTCACAGCCCGGATCAAAATACAAATCTTTCAAAATATTCAAAATCTCTGTGGTCTCTTTTACAAAAGATTGTTGTTTTATTACTGATTCCCTAAGGAAATAGTAGGCAAACTGTGACAGGGGTTCCAAAACTGATTGGATCCCTGACACAATTGGCCGACCGGGGGGGACGTTGCTGCTTATGTATTTTTGGTAGGATATAGAAAGCAGGGGCCCTGGGCTTGTTATTGACCAGGAACTCTGCGTCGGTACGGTCCGTACCACCATAGTAGTGGTGATGTAGGGGTACGCGTGTACGGACCGTACCCACGCCCCCAGAGCGTGGGTACGGTCTGTACCACCATAGTAGTGGTGATGTAGGGGTACGCGTGTACGGACCGTACCCACGCCCCCAGAGCGTGGGTACGGTCCGTACACGCGTACCCCTACATCAGCAGTAAAATGGTGGTACGGCCCGTACCCACGCTCTGGGGGCGTGGGTACGGTCCGTGTACGCGTACCCCTACATCACCACTACAATGTTGGTACGGCCCGTACCCACGCCCCAGAGCGTGGGTATGGTCCGTACACGCGTACCCCTACATCACCACTACAATGGTGGTACGGCCCGTACCCACGCCCCCAGAGCGTGGGTACGGTCTGCACACGCGTACCACTACAATGGTGGTACGGACCGTACCCACGCCCCCAGAGCATGGGTACGGTCCGTACCACCATAGTAGTGGTGATGTAGGGGTACGCTTGTACGGACCGTACCCACGCCCCCAGAGCGTGGGTACGGTCTGTACACGCGTACCCCTACATCAGCAGTACAATGGTGGTACGGCCCGTACCCACGCCCCCAGAGCGTGGGTACGGTCCGTACACGCGTACCCCTACATCACCACTACAATGTTGGTACGGCCCATACCCACGCCCCCAGAGCATGGGTACAGTCCGTACCACCATAGTAGTGGTGATGTAGGGTGTTGGAGCAGGCCTCGCGGCGTGGTCCTGTTCCCCCTCGCTAAGCCGCACGAGGTCCCATGCACCTCGGGGCTCCTCCATTTTGGACTGTACGTGACTCTACGTAACCACCTACGTGACCCCGCTCCACCCGGCCTCGGTCCCAGCGAGACCTGACATCAGGGCGCCAACCCCTGGCCAGGGGGATACCACGTGAACACCTCCCCACTCCCGGCGGAGGGCAGTATCGATGGGACCCCCAACCGTCCTTCCACACCTAGGTGCGATCGCCCCACAGCTCTCTTGGGCCTGGCGCCTCTCCTGCTGGGCGTCTGGCCGCTCCCGATCCGGCCTCTCCGCCCCCCCGGGCGCAAGGGTCCGGACATCAAAGGGCTCCAGACCTATATCTGGGGCGACCCGGCAACAAGACAGTAGTTGTATCCCGGAGTCCAGAGCCCTGCTGATCGGATCGCGGCTGACCCTACGGAGAAAGACTCATCCTGAAACTACACTCTGAGCCCTGCTGACGACGTCGCGGCTCCATCGTGCTTAAAAGACCTTCACGAACCTTTGGGGCCCTGCTGACGCTGTCGCAGCCCGACCTTGTTGAACTTACCATCAGAGCCCAGCTGACCTCGTCGCGGCTCGACCGAAGTGGACCTACCACCGGAGCCCTGCTGACTGTGTCACGGCTCGACCCAAGCGGAACTACCACCCGAGCCCTGCAGACGCCGTCGCGGCTCCCCACTTCCGAGCTGCTTTGAGACCAGCACGCAAGGTCTGGCGCAGAGCCTCCCCGTACCAGGCTGGTACTAAGACTGTCCCGCTACCCTACCCCCACAAAGACATTGAGACTCTTCTGGATCACTCGATCCCCCTGTAAATATATTGAATGTGCTACCATTGATAAAGTACCAAGATAAGCAACTGATGCGGAGTCCTGTGTAGTGGTGTTACTGGGCCTAGTACGATCACAGGAGAAGGACCTCTCCTAGGAGGCTTCTCGGCGGCGCTCGTCTATAACTTTGCGGTAGGAAGGTGCCCCGGAGTAGTCCCCCCGACTCCCCGGTGGTCCTCCCTCCAACATTTGGTGGCCAGCGACGGGATCCGAGCCAGACGCAATCGTACAGACAAGTAACGCACCCACTACCTAACCAGACGGAAAGAAGGGAACCATGAACGACCAAGAAGCAACCGTGGCCGCAACCTTCCAACCGGAAAGGCTGGAAGAATACACCCACAAAGAACTGAAACAATTCTGCAAGGACAAAGGGATCCCAACCACAGGATTGGGCACCAAGGAAGAAATGCAGAAAGCCCTGAAAGCCTGGGCGGAATCCGAGACCACTCCACCCCGAGCCGAAGGGACCTCGGCCCGGGACGGAAACCGGCCACCGACCATGACCCCGACAGATGGGGGGCGAAGCATCCCGGAAGCCGGCCTATCCCATGAAGAAATGCAAGAACGGGAGAGGGTCCGGACACACAAAATGGACCTCGCACGACTTCGGCTGGACGGTGAACTCCTGCTGGCGGAGAAGAAACTAGCCTTGGAGCAGCTACGGCTGCAGGAGGAAATCGAAGAAAAGAAACGGCATCGAGAACTAGAAGAGAAACGGCTAACCCTCGAGCACGAGAGGGGCCTCAAGGAACTCGAACTAAAATCCAAAACGGGGGAGACCAGCACCCCCGGGGCACGGGACGCTCTGCCACTGACCGAACCAAAGGTTCATTTCCCCAAGGATGTCGTCAAGGAATACTACAAAAACGACGACATCCAGCAGTGGTTCCGAGCCTACGAGGTAGCCATGACCTCCCATCGGGTACTCCGGAAGGATTGGGGTGCCGGCCTATGGGGGAGGTTCCTCAGCGAGGGCCGGGATACCCTGCTGCAACTCCCCGACGCGGTGATGACATCATACGACCACATGAAAGAAGCCCTACTCACACGCTATGGACTATCAGCCGAGATGTACCGGCAGCGCTTCCGGGACTGCAAGAAGCTCCCCGGTACCACATGGGTCGAATACGTGGACTTCTTCAGCCTGACCTTTGAAGGGTGGATAAAAGGGAGCAAGGTCACCTCGTACTACGAACTGTTCGACCTCATTGTCTGGGAGCACCTCGCCAACAACTGCTTTGTGCAACTAAGGCAACACCTCCTGGACAGTAAGCTGACCGAGCCCCGGAAGCTCGCCGCCGAAGCCGATCGATGGGTCAACACCCGGGTCCCCCGGAACCCTGTGGGGGACTACCAACGGAGTACCATGGGACCTCCTCGCCAGCGGGGCGGAGGAGGGGGGTCCCACCGCAGTCGAGAATTCCCGGCCGGGCCGCCCAGAATCCCGCCACGAGGCCAAGCCGCCAACCACACGTCCCCGACCCTGGTCCGAAGAGGGGCCCCCATCGCCAGGCCTGGACCCCGACCAACAGTGACCTGCTTCGGCTGCCAACAGACAGGCCACTATGCGAGTGACCCGGCCTGCCCCATGAACCGACAGAACGGGACCGCTGGGCCCCCTCCCCGACAAATAGCCGCCGCAGCCCTGGGAGAAGGAGAGGAAGAGGAGGAAAACCGCGAGGGCGGGTCCCCCGAGTGGGAACCAGCTGCCATGTCCCTCGTATGCCTGGGCCCCCGAGAAATGGTGCCCCGAGCTGCCTTCCCAAGCAACACCCAGAAGTACCAGCAGTGGGTCACCATCAATGGACAACGGGCCGAAGCCCTCCAGGACACTGGGGCCAGTGTGACCGCTGTCCGCTGCCACCTGGTAACCCCCGAACAAATCCTGCCGCATGTCCTATGCCCTGTCCGGACCGCGGACAACACCGAAAGCATGTGCCGGATGGCCAGGATCCCCTTCGAGTGGGGAGGAGTGTCAGGCACTCTAAAAGTAACTGTCCGCGACGACGCCCCGGTGGACTGCCTCCTGGGGAACGACCTAGAGAGCTCCCTCTGGGCCCAGGTGGAGCGCCGAGAGCATCTGGGGATGCCAGGGCTGCCCGAGTGGGCCTGCGCCACCACCCGGTCCATGACTGCCCAACCAGCCGCTGCCGCGGCCCCCGACGAGCCAACGGGTCAAGAACTGCCACCCTCATCCGGCACGGAGGAACCTGACGATGAGGCCGGACCCTCCGAACTTTCCCCCGACGAGGCCGCCTCCCTCAGCGAGATCCCCGAGCTGGCCCAGTGGCGCCACGACGGGGGCCCCACCTGCGAACAATTCCAGCAAGAGTAGAAGGCCTGCCCGTCCCTCGAGGGGGCCCGACAGCAAGCGGCCGCCCAGGCCTCGGGGGACCCCACGGGAACCCACTGGATCTATTGGGACAATGACTTATTGTATAGCGAGCAGAAAGTCGCCGAACTAGGAGCCGGCCGGGTGTTGGTGGTTCCCCTCCGATTCCGAGAGTTCCTCCTGAACCCAGCGCATGACGTGCCCCTCGCCGGACACCTCGGGCAAGACAAAACTTACAGCCGCCTAGTGACCCATTTCTACTGGCCCCGAATGCGGAGAGACGTGGACCACCACTGCCGGTCCTGCCCGACCTGCCAAGCTAGCGGAAAGACTGGGGGAGGAGTCAAGGCCCCCCTCCAACCGTTTCCAGCCGTCTGCACCCCGTTCGAACGAGTAGGGATCGACATCGTGGGGCCCCTCGACCCCCGAACCGCCCTGGGACACCGCTTCATCCTGGTACTGGTCGACCACACCACCCGATACCCGAGGCCATCCCACTCCGCACTGTGACAGCTCCAGTGGTGGGCCGGGCCCTGATGGGCATCTTCTCCAGGGTGGGGTTCCCCCGAGAAGTGGTGAGCGACAGGGGTACGAACTTTATTTCGAGGTACATGAGATCCCTCTGGCAACAATGTGGGGTCACCTACAAATTCACCACCCCATACCACCCCCAGGGGAACGGACTGGTCGAGCGGTTCAACAGAACCTTGAAGGGGATGATCAAGGGCCTGGAGGAGCCCCTGAGGAGGAGATGGGACGTCCTGCTGCCCTGCCTCCTGTTCGCCTATCGAGAGGTACCACAGAAATCCCTGGGCTTCAGCCCCTTCGAACTATTGTATGGGCACCCCGTCCGAGGGCCCCTCAGCCTGGTCAAAGAGGGCTGGGAGGCGAACGTCCAAGATGCCCCCCCCGACGTCTACCAGTACCTCCTGACCCTGCGGAACCAGACTCGGAAGTTCTTGGCCCTGGCAGAAGCCAACCTCGAAGCCAGCCAAGAAGATATGAAACGCTGGTATGACGAAAATGCCTCGACCATCGAGTTCGAGCCGGGCCAGCAAGTCTGGGTCATGTCGCCCGTGGACCCCTGCGCCCTGCAGGACAAGTGGACCGGGCCCTTCAAGGTGGTCGAGAGGAAGAGCTCCGTCACCTACCTGGTCGACATGGAGTCCCCGAGGAACCCCCTCCGGGTCCTACACGCCAACCGGCTCAAGCCCCACTTTGCCCGAACTGAACTAAGCCTGCTGCTGGCTACCGACGATGGGGGCGAAAGCGACTCCGAGCCCCTACCAGACCTCCTGGGGTCCTCGGGCCAAGACGGCTCCTTGGAGGGCGTCCACCTCTCCGCCACCCTGACACCAGAACAGCGCCATGACTGCCGGAAGCTGCTGCAACCCTTCGCTGCCCTCTTCTCTCTCACGCCCGGGGTGACCCCCTGGTGCGTCCACGACGTGGACACCGGGGACAGCCCCCCTGTGCGACACCGCACCTACAGAGTACCCGACCGAGTCCGAGCCTGCATACAGACCGAGGTCTCCAAGATGCTCGCCCTCGGAGTCATCGAGCCATCCGACCGCCCGTGGGCCAGGCCTGTGGTCTTGGTGCCGAAGGCCGCTGCCCCCGGCACCCCCCGGAACTCAGATTTTGTGTAGACTACCGGGGCCTGAACGCAGTCACCAAGACCGACGCCCACCCCCTGCCATGGGCAGACGAGCTGATCGATCGCTTAGGGGCCGCCCGCTACCTAAGCACCTTTGATCTCACCGCTGGGTACTGGCAGATCAAGCTCACCCCCGGCGCCCAGGAACGATCCGCTTTTTCCACCCCCGATGGGCACTACCACTTTCGGGTGATGCCCTTCGGTATGAAGAACGCCCCAGCGACCTTCCAGAGGCTGGTGAACAAGGTCCTGGCCGGGCTAGAAGCTTTCAGCGCGGCCTACCTCGACGACATTGCCGTCTTCAGCAACCACTGGGCCGCGCACCTAGGACACCTCGGAGAAGTCCTGGCCGCTCTCCAAAGGGCCGGGCTCACGATTAAGGCCAGCAAGTGCCAGATCGGTCAAGGATCTGTGACCTATCTGGGCCACCAGGTGGGGAGTGGCCAGGTGGCGCCCCTCCAGTTAAAGGTCGATGCCATCCAGGCGTGGGAGCCCCCCGCAACCCAAACCGCTGTCCGGGCCTTCTTAGGCCTCACAGGCTACTACCGGCGATTTATTAAGGATTATGGCAGTATTGTGGGGCCCCTCACAGAGCTCACTTCCAAGAAACAGCCCAAGGCGGTGCACTGGACGCCCCGCTGTCAGACCGCTTTTGAAGCCCTCAAGGCGGCCATGTGTGCTGCCCCTGTGCTACAGGCCCCTGACTACAGTAAGGAATTTGTGGTTCAGACCGATGCCTCGGAGTACGGGGTCGGGGCGGTCCTCTCCCAGATGGACACTGAGGGCCACGACCGACCTGTGGCCTTCATCCTCCGCCGACTCCTGCCACGAGAACAGAGGTGGAGCACCATCGAGCGGGAAGCCTTCGCCGTGGTATGGGCTCTCAAGAAGCTCCGGCCCTACCTTTTCGGCACCCACTTCAGAGTCCAAACTGACCACCGGCCCTTGCGGTGGCTAATGCAAATGCGGGGCGAGAACCCCAAGTTGTTGCGATGGTCCATCTCGCTGCAAGGGATGGACTTCACTGTGGAGCACCGGCCTGGCAACAACCACGCCAATGCCGACGGCCTGTCCAGATTCTTCCGCCTCGGCGAGGAGAACCCCCAAGGAGATGGGTGACTCTCCCTGCCTTCAGCTGGGGGGGACGCGTGTTGGAGCCGGCCTCGCGGCGTGGTCCTGTTCCCCCTCGCTAAGCCGCACGAGGTCCCATGCACCTCGGGGCTCCTCCATTTGGACTGTACGTGACTCTACGTAACCACCTACGTGACCCCGCTCCACCCGGCCTCGGTCCCAGCGAGGCCCGACATCAGGGAGCCAACCCCTGGCCAGGGGGATACCACGTGAACACCTCCCCACTCCCGGCGGAGGGCAGTATCGATGGGACCCCCAACCGTCCTTCCACACCTAGGTGCGATTGCCCCACAGCTCTCTTGGGCCTGGCGCCTCTCCTGCTGGGCGTCTGGCCGCTCCCGATCCGGCCTCTCCACCCCCCCGGGCGCAAGGGTCCGGACATCAAAGGGCTCCAGACCTATATCTGGGGCGACCCGGCAACAAGACAGTAGTTGTATCCCGGAGTCCAGAGCCCTGCTGATCGGATCGCGGCTGACCCTACGGAGAAAGACTCATCCTGAAACTACACTCTGAGCCCTGCTGACGACGTCGCGGCTCCATCGTGCTTAAAAGACCTTCACGAACCTTTGGGGCCCTGCTGACGCTGTCGCGGCCCGACCTTGTTGAACTTACCATCAGAGCCCAGCTGACCTCGTCGCGGCTCGACCGAAGCGGACCTACCACCGGAGCCCTGCTGACTGTGTCGCGGCTCGACCCAAGCGGAACTACCACCCGAGCCCTGCAGACGCCGTCGCGGCTCCCCACGTCCGAGCTGCTTTGAGACCAGCACGCAAGGTCTGGCGCAGAGCCTCCCCGTACCAGGCTGGTACTAAGACTGTCCCGCTACCCTACCCCCACAAAGACATTGAGACTCTTCTGGATCACTCGATCCCCCTGTAAATATATTGAATGTGCTACCATTGATAAAGTACCAAGATAAGCAACTGATACGGAGTCCTGTGTAGTGGTGTTACTGGGCCTAGTACGATCACAGGAGAAGGACCTCTCCTAGGAGGCTTCTCGGCGGCGCTCGGCTATAACTTTGCGGTAGGAAGGTGCCCCGGAGTAGTCCCCCCGACTCCCCGGTGGTCCTCCCTCCAACATAGGGGTACGCGTGTACGGACTGTACCCACGCCCCCAGAGCGTGGGTACAGTCCGTACACGTGTACCCCTACATCAGCAGTACAATGGTGGTATGGACCGTACCCACGCCCCCAGAGCGTGGGTACGGTCCGTACATGCGTACCCCTACATCACCACTACAATGTTGGTACGGCCTGTACCCACGCCCCCAGAGCGTGGGTACGGTCCGTACACGCGTACCCCTACAGCCCCATTACATGATGGATACAAGGCGTACACACGCCATGGATGCAGGCGTACGGCTTGGTGCAGCACATCAGCTGTAAATTGGGGGTGGTGTTTGGCTAGGACAGCAGTCACTGGATTCAAGCAAGCCTGGCTGAAAACGGCTGAAATGCCAGAAACCGGTCCTAGGAAGCTTGTTTCCGCTCCAGGGAAGACATGGCTTGGCAGTTCGGGCTGGACTGTTCCCATGAGGCACAGGGTCAGACTGATTTGCATATGGCCATGTCTGAACTGGGGTGGCAGAGTGGGCTAAAGAATGGTGATGGATTAAACCCAGATCAGTTGACTGGGGGTGAGTGCTTGCAATGTTCAACACTCCGTCCATCATTTACTTTGGTTTTTGCCAGGACAGCAGTCTACCACAGCAAGGGCGCAAGGGGGTGGCTGTAGAGGAATACCAGCAGTGCCCAGACATATGAGGGGTGGGTGGCTATCACTCCCAGCAGTGCCCAGACATATGAGGGGTGTGTGCCTATGACATCCAGCAGTGCCCAGACATATGAGGGGTGGGTGCCTATGACTCCCAGCAGTGCCCAGACATATGAGGGGTGGGTGCCTATGACTCCCAGCAGTGCCCAGACATATGAGGGGTGGGTGCCTATCACTCCCAGCAGTGCCCAGACATATGAGGGGTTGGTGCAGAGGACTCCCAGCAGTGCCCAGACATATGAGGGGTGGGTGCCTATCACTCACAGCAGTGCCCAGACATATGAGGGGTGGGTGCCTATGACTCCCAATAGTGCCCAGACATATGAGGGGTGGGTGCCTATGACCCCCAGCAGTGCCCAGACATATGAGGGGTGGGTGCCTATCACTCCCAGCAGTGCCCAGACATATGAGGGGTGGGTGCCTATCACTCCCAGCAGTGCCCAGACATATGAGGGGTGGGTGCCTATCACTCCCAGCAGTGCCCAGACATATGAGGGGTGGGTGCCTATCACTCCCAGCAGTGCCCAGACATATGAGGGGTGGGTGCCTATCACTCCCAGCAGTGCCCAGACATATGAGGGGTGGGTGCCTATCACTCCCAGCAGTGCCCAGACATATGAGGGGTGGGTGCCTATGACTCCCAGCAGTGCCCAGACATATGAGGGGTGGGTGCCTATGACTCCCAGCAGTGCCCAGACATATGAGGGGTGGGTGCCTATGACTCCCAGCAGTGCCCAGACATATGAGGGGTGGGTGCCTATGACTCCCAGCAGTGCCCAGACATATGAGGGGTGGGTGCCTATCACTCCCAGCAGTGCCCAGACATATGAGGGGTGGGTGCCTATCACTCCCAGCAGTGCCCAGACATATGAGGGGTGGGTGCCTATGACTCCCAGCAGTGCCCAGACATATGAGGGGTGGGTGCCTATGACTCCCAGCAGTGCCCAGACATATGAGGGGTGGGTGCCTATGACTCCCAGCAGTGCCCAGACATATGAGGGGTGGGTGCCTATGACTCCCAGCAGTGCCCAGACATATGAGGGGTTGGTGCCTATGACTCCCAGCAGTGCCCAGACATATGAGGGGTGGGTGCCTATGACTCCCAGCAGTGCCCAGACATATGAGGGGTGGGTGGCTATCACTCCCAGCAGTGCTCAGACATATGAGGGGTGGGTGCCTATGACTCCCAGCAGTGCCCAGACATATGAGGGGTGGGTGCCTATCACTCCCAGCAGTGCCCAGACATATGAGGGGTGGGTGCCTATCACTCCCAGCAGTGCCCAGACATATGAGGGGTTGGTGCAGAGGACTCCCAGCAGTGCCCAGACATATGAGGGGTGGGTGCCTTGGACTCCCAGCAGTGCCCAGACATATGAGGGGTGGGTGCCTATCACTCCCAGCAGTGCCCAGACATATGAGGGGTGGGTGCCTATGACTCCCAATAGTGCCCAGACATATGAGGGGTGGGTGCCTATGACTCCCAGCAGTGCCCAGACATATGAGGGGTGGGTGCCTATCACTCCCAGCAGTGCCCAGACATATGAGGGGTGGGTGCCTATGACTCCCAGCAGTGCCCAGACATATGAGGGGTGGGTGCCTATCACTCCCAGCAGTGCCCAGACTTATGAGGGGTGGGTGCAGAGGACTCCCAGCAGTGCCCAGACATATGAGGGGTGGGTGCCTATCACTCCCAGCAGTGCCCAGACATATGAGGGGTGGGTGCCTATGACTCCCAGCAGTGCCCAGACATATGAGGGGTGGGTGCCTATCACTCCCAGCAGTGCCCAGACATATGAGGGGTGGGTGCCTATGACTCCCAGCAGTGCCCAGGCATATGAGGGGTGGGTGCCTATCACTCCCAGCAGTGCCCAGACATATGAGGGGTGGGTGCCTATGACTCCCAGCAGTGCCCAGACATATGAGGGGTGGGTGCCTATGACTTCCAGCAGTGACCAGACATATGAGGGGTGGGTGCCTATCACTCCCAGCAGTGCCCAGACATATGAGGGGTGGGTGCCTATGACTCCCAGCAGTGCCCAGACATATGAGGGGTGGGTGCAGAGGACTCCCAGCAGTGCCCAGACATATGAGGGGTGGGTGCAGAGGACTCCCAGCAGTGGACAGAGATATGGGGGGTGTACATCATTATCAGATGACCACAGCTCCATGGGTGAATGTACGTATCCATAACTTATGACAATGATGATAGTGCCATAACAACACATCACTGACAGCAGTGTCCCACTCCCAGGAGGATGGATGTCATTCCCCCACTGCATGCCACACCACATGTGGGTGTGAGGACAAATAACACATGCATAACCACCCCTGGCAGATACAGCACAATACACACACTGAGATCATGCCACAAGACTGTATAGTCATGCCACTGCCTAATAAACTAAGAGAGCCAAAGAGAACACACACTGACACGCACATCCCAGGACTGATAGGAATGTTCAGGTGCTGGGCTAGCCACCAAGATGTTGTCTGTCACGGAAGGAATAGGGTGGAGTTCCCACAGATACAAAGGCCACAATTGTGAGTCAGGTGTTCAAATACCCAGCAGGACAAGTACCATATGTGTACTCGGCTGGGATTACACACATGCATTGTGCGGAAAAGGGACAATGTTTCCATGAAGGCATGGCAAAACACTCTATACACAAGTACAGTGAGTACCAAGGATGGCACAGACTATGCAGCCGGACACATTGCTGAGCAGGCATGGCCAGAGTTGAAGGGATCCATCACCAGCCAAGGATATGTAGACACAGGGCAGCACAACAATTGTGCAACTCTCTGCAGGGGAGATGTCAGGTGACACAGAGGAAAGAACACTCCTTGGGACAATGTCTCCAAACACAAAGAGCAGATACGACAAAGAATCGTTGCAGAGACCTTGTGATGGCACGCAGATACCAGGTTCCACCCCATGAGCAGCAGAGTACAACATGTCCCTGAAACATAACACATGCCCACAACCCCAACTCCTGTAGCATCAGCATCAACATCAATACCGGAAATGCAAGACTTTACAAACGAAAAAGAAAAGGCTTTATTCAGCAGCAAAATAAGAATGTGTAAACGAGACTATTCACAAAGGCCAATGGCCAGTCCATTACATCATTCCTTGGGGGGGGGGGGACACATGGCCATGCGTCTTCCCTAGCTTGCCTGCACATCACAAGACTGTGTCGTCGACTGGGGGGGGGGGTGCATCATGTGGGGAAGGACCAGGCACCGCAGGGACAGGAGGGGGAAGGGTAGGTGTGGTGGGTGCAGGGACGGATGACTCCACCACAGTGGGTGGGGCAGCGCCAAAGGTGGAGGCGAGCTCGGCGCTGCACACTTCTGCCAGTTCTTCAAGCGTCCCCCCTGCACCCGGAGAAACAACAGGCCCTAAGGAGGGGGGGGGTCGGAGGGATGGGTTTCAGCGCTACTGGGGGAGGTGGTGGACAGGCTGGGGGACTTAGCTCCCCTACCCGTGGAGTGCCTTGACCGTTTCCGCCCAGGTGAACTTGTGGGGCTGAGGCGCAGCCCAGCAAAGTAGGCCTCCTTCTCCGAATCTGGGGCAGGGGAGCCAAGGGGAGTGACATTGGAGTGACTGGGGAGTGAGTCATGTGGACGAGGACTGTGGCTGCGTGCCTGCCAGTGTGCCCCAGACCCAGTGGGTGTGCCTGCTTCCCCCTGAGTGTGCGTGTCAGGAGATGTGCGCTTGCCCTTATGTGATGGTGTGCTGCTACTGTCTGGTGGGGTGCGTGTGTGTGGATGTCTTGGTGTGCCTGGGACAGGCATGGTTGTGGGACTTGTGGATGGGGCAGGGGTACGGGGAGGGATGCAGCGCTGCAGGTGATTCGCTACTGCCGTCAGTGTCGAGTCCAGGGACCTCAGCAACCTCCATTGGTCAGACATCGCTGATGACATGCCCTCCATGTACGACACCATCTGTGTCAGCAGTCTGGTGTGGCCATGGAGGACAGTCAGGATCGATGTCTGCCCAACTTGCAACTGCCGCTGAATGTCCACAGACTCGGCAGCGAGGGCAGTAGGGGGGACAGGGGTAGGGGGTGCGGTGCCTGGCACGAAGGAGACATGTGGTCGCCTAGCACGGACAGAAGGGACCCGAGCAAGTGAGAGGGCGGTGATGGGTATGGAGGGGGCGGCGAGAGATGTACTGTTGCTTTCAGCTGTGGGAGCATCCTCCACCCCCACTGGGAGCTCAGCCTCGGACCCGTCTGCCTCGTAATCAGTGTTGGTACTGGGCAGGTCCTCCGCCTCACTTCCCTCGCCCTCCGTGCCACTGGATTCCACCGACTCCTCAGCAGTGGTGGCACCACTGCTCGATCCCTCCTCGACGTCCGTGCCGGTGTCTCCCTCGGTGTCCTCGGATGATGCTGTGGGCAAGGTGAAGAGACAGGAAAAAATCAGTCACCTGTATACATCTGACACATGAGTCCAAACAAAATAGGCAACACTGCATATCAGGAAAGGCATCATGAGTAAATTCTAGGATACTCCCCACATAAGTAAGCCCTGCACTCCCCAGTTGGTTGACCCACCATGCCACTTGGATAAAAATAAAATTAGGACACAACAGCAAATAACTTGAAATCACAAGATCATGAGAAGCTAGTGTCTGGGATCAGTTGAGAACAGCGAGACTATGAAGGCATGCCACCTCTTGTTCACTGTGAAACAAACAGTATTGTCACAACGAAGGCCAAATACCACATGCCAGTGCAGAAGGTGTCCCCACACTCAGAGACCTGTGAGTACTGTTGACACCCCAAAGCAATACATTGTGACTCCTGGAGATTCACAACCCTTTACATAATGGACATGTCTAGCATGTGTGAATGTGGCACTCTGTGAACACAACACACATGTGTCTGTATAGCAGAAGTCACACAAGGAGGTGCACACCAAACTACATGTGCACAGTCATTGTCTAAGCTGGCAGACTCATTCAAATCAGCCACTGTTAGGCAGAAATGGCGTATCAGTAAGTACATATACATGGCACCAGGGTGGTCTGGGTGACTTGACACTGGTAAGTTGGTATCAGCAACAACCAAGGACTAACCCAACTGCTAGCACACTGTGGGAAGATGTATATGTATGAACTCCAAACAAGTTTTGTTCAAACTGTGCCTTACTTTAAAATGTGACAGCGTGTCCCTGGAAAGTGTAAAGGTGGTGTCTTGTGCACTTCCTTGGGAGACATCTGGCATGCAGGCACATCATTGTCCTTCACAACAAAACAACAAGTTCACGCATATGAAACATTGAGACATGTTGACAGGTGTAGTGAGTGCCAATGGACATTTTCTCTGAGTAACAACTTGAATCATGTCATTTGTCACATGGCTATCCGTCACCTGATCACACAGTTGGCTACACATATGACCTACTGACTGTCATCTGGAGTGGCACACATGTCCACACCCAGGACAATGCATAAGCTAATGGGCCTGCAATTGTTTAGCAAAAAAGCCTAGCTGTACTGTGGGTTCCCCCTCATGGCAAGCCAGAATGTACCCACAGATGTCAGCACACAAAGTCACAACTGTGTAGCATCTGAACCACACACAGGTGGTAAAAATGTACAACCAGGATACATGATTGTCAAAAACTGACACTGGCAATGACGCACGAACATTAAGCACTGGCCAACATCACGGGGGCACTGCACGATGACTGTCTGTACTGCGACTCATCACACACAAGTCAGAACTGGCAATGAAACATCAGGCTTGAACATGTACGCCCCTCCCGCACACACCCACCCATACCTGAGTCTATGTGACTGATACGGATCAAGAAGTGACACCTCTTATTCAGGGTTACAATAACTGTGCTTGAAAACTAGCTTCATTAACACGACATCACCTTGTAGGGCTGGCAAAACATATTGGTCAGAAACAAACATCAACAGATTGTTGTGAATAGCCACACAGGCACTACCCAGTGTGAGTATGCACAAGCAAACTGGTGTATCCCTGTCAAGTGGACAAATGTATCACACATGTGACACATACTACCTAGGCCAGGGAACAATGCCACAGAGGCAGAGCCATGATGTACCCACAGTGAATGTGCACAGTGTTGGATGACACACATGAGTAGGAAGGCAGGCTGTGTCAGGGGACTGAAGTGTGCACACTGCTCCATGGTCCTGGAATGAGCTGACTGTTACAGGAGCAACCGTCCCGGCACTAAGCATATGTCCCACTCATGCACATCATGTCTGAGGCCACAACATTGGTAATGCATGCTGCAAGTCTGTTCATTTGAACCCTCACACTCCTATGTTGAGACTCAGCATCAGTGCCAACAATTAATCACCCCAAAATGACAGAACAGGACAGGGCACAGGCAGACCACCCCCACACATGATGCTGAAAGCAGTGTGCACCTTGATAAACTGGCAGCCTAGATGACCATGTGCAATAGTGATGGCACACAGACCAGGTAACACATGTCAAGGAGGGGAAGGGAGGAAGAACAGCACAGGTTGACTTTGGGGAACTGGATATGCACTGCACATATATAGCCTGGCAGTGTATCCAGGCGACTGAGCAGATCCAAAAGCTGGCGACACACAACAAACACACATGTACCTACCCCCTTCCTGCTGCTGTAACTCCCGTATCCGCCTATCCAGGTCAGGGAAGACCACCGCCAGGACACGCCGCATCTGGTGGGTCAGGCGCCGGCACCCGCCATGCTTGCGAGGCTCCTCCTCCTTCAGCATGACCCGGGCGATCCTCCGGGTCCAGCACCGGATGTCCTGCCATCTCTTCCTCACTTGTGGCAGGCGCCGCCTGCGACCCTCCATCGATTGCACGGCCTTGACGGCATCCTTCCAGATCTTCCCCTTGTGGTAGGGGGATACCTGTGTGTATGACAAAGTGTGACAACATCACTACACCTGCACCATGTCACAGAGACACACATTTGAACATCTTTGATCTGTTGAACAGGGCATAGTATGCTGGCAAGTAATAGCACCTTAGTCATAGGGACTTTTTCCACTGTGGGCGCACCAATGCACAACATGGCATAGTAAGTGCACAGGTGGCATGAGGGGTGCAAAACAATCCCTGATCATGGCACACACTGTGCATCCCAAGCAACAGAAGGCTGATGGACAGCACCGAAAATCAGTCACATGCCCAAGGCCACTGACAAAACCTCAGCAGAGTACACAGACACACACAGGCACACATCAATCACCTGCCATTGCCAACTGCGGATGCACACCTCACTCTGCACATGTGCCACTTGCCAGGGGGGGTCACAGGTGTGGGGCTAGCTCAGCAAGTCAGACTCACAGCACGGCTTACTTCACACATCAGATGGATTGAGCAGTTGCCTCCTCCATGCAGCTGTGATGCAACACTCCACATGGACACTCACCCACATGACAAGAAACATTCACACACATCAATGTCCAGGGGGCGTACACATCATTTGGACACTCTCACCACTCTCACCACAGCTCCACTCAACTCTCACACACATCTGTGGGTGCAGTCACCTGTCACACCGGGGTGACCACTGAATCACCGCAGGACAATAGAACAAGAATGCCCAAAAGGATTAGGCTTGCGAAATGTGCCATGCACTATGCAGTGAATGTCACAGTAAGCACAATGCAAGTGAGGAGTGCACACATGAACTACATGAAGCCCTGCATGAGAGACATAAGCCCCCCCCCCCTCCCTGGGACCCACTCCAACCAACATTGCATGTCTGTCACACCTGGCCACAATGCCAGAAGTGACAGACACAAGAAAGGTGCACAGGCAAAGGTAGTGGAGTCAGCACTCACCTGCTCCCCTGGTCGACCATACAGCATGGGGTACTGTGGGAGGATCACATCCAGCCGGGCCTGGTTCTCCTCCTGGGTGAAAGGCTGGGCCCTCTCCACAGTCCTTGACATGGTGCCAGAGGGAGACAATACAGCAGCAGTGGTATCGACTGACATGTTGTGCAGGCAAGTGCCCTCTCATGGGTTCTGGCTGCCTTATATCTGCCTTGCTGGCCTATTTCATTTACAGGAGGACAGAGTGATTGGTCAGACTCATTTGCATCCTACGTTTCCTCCAATCCCTTTAAACAGACACCAGTGACAGCCTTTGCATCTTTCGATTTAGCAGCATGATGTCAAGTCAACAACCACTTTGCAACATTGTTAAATGTGGCCAACTGATTTTTCCAGACCACATGATGTACAATTTTGAACGTGAAACTCGGTATCCATGACAACCTGCATGCATTTAGGCCCTAATACTTGTCCCTCATGTGTCCCAATTGTATTTCTTAACTCCCCACACAGGTACGGCGCGTTTCACACGTACCCCTAGGGCACCATCACTACAGTGATACGGACCGTACTCACGGGTGTACGGGCCGTACACGCGTGAGTACGGCCCGTATCACTATAGTTGGGGGTACCGTAGGTCCTTGTGATACGGGCCGTCCTCACGCGTGTACGGGCCGTACACGCGTGAGTACGGCCCGTATCACTATAGTTGGGGGTACCGTAGGTCCTAGTGATACGGGCCGTACTCACGTGTGTACGGACCGTACCATGATGTCTTGATTACGGTGCACGGTTCTCTGCACAACTTTTCTTCTCTCTGTTCACACACCCTAGCAGTGGATAAAAAGACAGTCTTTTCCTTATCTCGTTTGAATAACCTTTGTCTTTCCTTTGAATAGTGAGCCATACCTAGAAGTAGCATTGATGACATTAAAACACTTGCTCTACAGTTCGTCTAAAATTAGATGACAACTGCAATGGATACATGAATCAAATGCTCACTGTGGGAACAGGTCCTTTATTGTATACAGATTTCTGAGTGGGGGATGACCTGTTCTCTGCCCCTCCAGCTCCTTTTTGTGATTTGGTCTTGAGAACGGCAGCCTAGCCGTGAGAGCTTTTTAGATTTTCATTCACTACGAGATACAGCACATATCCTCTTTGTTGGCACCCCTAAGACTCCCCATCATACACTACCACACAGGTTAGGATTCATATTCTTTAATTTTCTGATACTATTCATAAGCACAGGGCACCTACACCACTGCAGGTCCGAGCTAGTGCTAGTAGGAAAATGGACAAATTTTGCTTAGCCTTCACTGATGAACATATAGCATCTATACTATCAGGCCCCTCCCTTTTACCAAGTGCTCCTTTAAACGGGGGACCTTCAGCCCGTGATGAATGGGATAAACTATCTAACACCAAGAAACGACAAATAAGGATAGCACTCCATGGAGCGCTCATGACTGAGTACTTAAGGGCAGGCGCAGCGCCGGCGAGTCTCTTGGTACGCATTGAACCGAAGATCTTTTTAGAAGACAAGAAATTCCGGGTGGACTGGAGCTATATAGCAAACAAGTGCACCCGGGATTGGCTTGTCTTGATAATCAGTACGGCCAAGAGGCTTAGTGATGAGCTCCTTAAAGAAATTCTGGAGCTAGAAGAAACACTAAAATCAGATACTACCATAACTGATACGAAAGAACAACTAGCCAGAATTCAAGATGACCTTAGCGAATATCAAACGTACATGGTCAATCAAAAAATAAAAGGACTCAGACGCAACTTAGATAGATTCAGCCACGAATGGGCCTTCCCTTATGTGGAGGACCAGTACTACCAACAAACTCAGCCACAACCCATGCCTACAACTGGAGGGAGAGGTGGTCGTAGACAGGGTAGAAGAACACCTAATAATTGGACATTCGAAAATACTAGCAGTGAAGATGAAGAACCCATTGCCCAACCTTCGACCTCCAACCAACAGGTCAGATTTAATCCCCAGGAACAAACTAATGAGGACCTGGGAGCCCTGTTTAGGGTTTTTTTAGGACAACAAACCCACAACCCCGGAAATCAAAGAGGGTGCAATTACAGAGGCCGGGGCAGGGGGCGGGCCCGTCAGAATCCGAACTCCACCTGGCAGCCCTTCTCCCCGAGGATCACACGCAGCAGGGGCAGAACACCCCTATAACTGCGACTGAGAACAACATAGTGGTCAACCTCTCCACATACCAACTCACGGACATGGAACTGGAAGTATTGAATAAAGGCCTAGGGTTTGTACCCACTCCCCGTCACGACGGATTCCAACTTCGGGCAGACCTCTATGGTCTGATGAGGAAGATCAAGTTAAAAAAGTTTTTTGAAGGGAAGGAACAGGAGCAGGCATCAATTTTTTCAACCAACTTACGATGTCCATCACATTTTTGTCCTCCGACGAGCTCAGTAGGCCCGGAAACAGTGGTGTTTGAGCAGAAGGTCCTTCAAGACATCAGCCAGGCAGAACAAAATGTCCATACTGTGGCTCATAGCAACATGAGCATCAGAGATTGGCAAGCCTTAAAAAGTATACAAAGTAATCAAACCATCACTATCAAGCCAGCCGATAAAGGCGGGGCAGTGGTGGTAATGGATACCCAGGATTACGACATCGAGGTGGCCAGGCTTTTGGGGAACCGCTGCAATTATCAACCTTTGGCGCGGGACCCCACTAATGATCTTCAGGCCACTATCATCAAACTAGTGACAGAGGCCAAAGAAAAGAAATGGGTAACATATAAGGAGGCGGAATTTCTGATCAATTTAAAACCAAGGATGCCGGCTCTTTATATTGTACCCAAAATTCACAAGCCACAACGACCCCCACCTGGACCTCCAATAGTATCGGGCATCCAATCCCTTTTAGAACCACTGTCACAATTTGCGGACTTTTTTCTCAGGGAATGTGTCATCACCCAACCCTCGTACGTCCAAGATACCACAGATGTCTTTTGAATCCTGGAGGATATAACATACGATCCTGTGAACCAATTCCTTGTCACCATAGACATAGAATCATTATACACGAGTATCCCTCAGGAAGCTACGCTGGTGGCAGCAGCCCGCGCCCTGAGGGACTCTGAATGGTTCTATGACACTCCTCAAACCTTCGTACTCCAGTGCATTGAGATCGCACTGACTAAAAACTTTTTTTCATGCAAAGAACAGGTGTACCTCCAGGTGTCGGGCACCTCGATGGGGGCTACCTTTGCTCCTAGTCTGGCCTGCATCTATGTGGGCCAGTTCGAGGCGTACCATATCCATTCCCACACGAATCTCTTCCAGAAGAACATTGTTCTCTGGAAGAGATATATAGATGATGTGCTGTGTATATGGGAGGGCTCGGAAGAGAGACTCACTGAATTTCTAAACTGGTTGAATGGCCTCGATGTCTGCTTAAAATTCACTTGGGCGGTGAACAGAACATCTGCAGTGTACCTTGACCTGGACATACAAGCCGAGCATGACAAGCTCGTTACTAAGGTGCACCACAAAACAACTGACAAAACCTCCCTGCTGCACTACAGGTCATATCATCCCAGAGCACTCCGGGATAACTTACCTGTGGGCCAGTTTTTAAGATATCGCCGGAATTGCTCCAACCTTCGCCAATACTCTGAACAGTCTAACGTATTGGCTACCAAGCTGGAGAACCGAGCATATCCTAAGAAAGTAATCAGGCAGGCGAAAAAACGAGCATACAACACGCCTCGTGCGGCTCTCCTGGAAAGAACTTCTAAGCAAAATGGCGAATGTATTCCTGTGGTTACCACTTTTGGCCCCCTATCCACCAAAATTAGGCAGATCATCCGTAGACACTGGCATCTGTTAAGCACTGCCGACATGCAAATGCCTCCACCACGCTTTGCATTTAAACGATCGGCAAACTTACGTGATCAGCTGATACACACCAGACCAAAATCAGACCCACGGGAAAATAACATTCCGCAAGGACATTATCCATGTGGGGGTTGTTCCGTATGTCGGCTCACAACAGCCACTAAAAGTGTCACCCTCGCAAACAACCGAATGTGGTATTTAAGCAAATTCAGTAACTGTAATACATCCAACGTTATTTATAGACTGACTTGCCCTTGCGAGCTACATTATATCGGCCTTACCACCAGGAAGGTCAAAGTTAGGATTCAAGAACATCTTAGCACGTTACGTGCAGGAAAACTGAGTACAAAACTAGTCCAACACTTTCAACACCACAAACATGATCCCAAAGATGTACGTTGGGTAGTACTAGAAAGAGTGATGGGGGACCAGTTTAACATGGAATCCAGACTGAGCAGCAAGGAAGCTCGTTGGATTTACCAGGAGGGTGTGGACCAGACTGGACTGAATGATTCCATTGAGTGGAATAAGGTTTATACATAATCCATTCACCATTCATTCATTGCTCTTCTTCTTCTTTTTTCCCCCTGCTGGTCAGTATGAGTCCAGCTATAAGGGTTACTGTATGAATATTGCAAGAGAGGGCGCGACATGGGAGTGCTCCAATTCATGATAAATTAGGACCACAAAGTGAGAAATCTAAGGGCACCCGACATCACCGACACCGTTGATCGCAGTATTGCAAGAAACAGATATCATTCACACTACATTTGACTTTATACTTCATCTATGATTTAAGCCAATTGTCACAAGTGGAACTCCTAGGTGATGGTACGCTCGCATACTGATATGTTGATTGCCTTGTAGATGTATACAATATCATACATCTAGTTTACCATTCTAAGATGGCGCGTTCCGGCGGCCCAGCTAATGTGAACGACCTAAAATGGGCGGGACCAACATAACGTAGCCACGTGATCCGCGAGATCACGCTTTTAGTCACGGCTGACAGCGGCTGCGTTGCTGCAGTGCTGAGTGAATGCCGGACACGGACACAATATCAGTGAGTCCGATTATATGTTTTCCTTTTAAACAAAGGGGGTTTCTTAAAAAGCAGGGCATACCACAGGCTAAGGGATACCTGCACTAGTTAACTTGGCTCGGCTGTGGGTTCCAAAAAGGGCACGCCTTGACCCGTTACGTAAAGCAATTTTTCCGCAACTTCTTAGTACGAGCTTGGCTCCACCAATCACCAGTAGATACACCTTGTATGAGCCACGCAATAGGCACTAAGAATCGTATCATGAGCGGGACATATGAGGGATAATACCCCATACGGCGGGTAGAACTTAAAATGAGCATCTCCTTTGATATAAGACCAACCCCCGCTAAGCAGTAGTTACACATGAGGAGTTACACAACAGCGATATAGGGATGTATCTAGACTAAGAGAAATAGCAGTCTATGTCACAGGGAGCGGAGGGAACTCGATATCCGTTTCCTCTAAAAACTTTTAATTCAAATTTTCTGATTCATGTCTTTCA
This sequence comes from Triturus cristatus, assembly GCF_964204655.1. Lineage (NCBI taxonomy): Eukaryota > Metazoa > Chordata > Amphibia > Caudata > Salamandridae > Triturus > Triturus cristatus. The sequence goes on along the minus strand of NC_140584.1, from coordinate 365,805,985 downwards.
CTATGTATTCACAGACTCACGATAGGAGTCGAGGGGATGAGCCCTGAACAAGTGACCGCTGTTATATACACACCAGCTCGAGGGTAAAGGTATGCCCATGATGGGCAACATCCCGGTAAACATTTTTGGGGGATACTCAGTTGGGAATGGTGTATATACAGCAATGGGCTCTCTAGAACCAGAAGCCAAATATTTTGGATATGTGTTGTTTGTCTGTCTTTTTTCCAACAGAACTGCTTTTAACTGATCAAGCAAGGCTAAAGGGTGAAATGACAATACCCCACGCCCTGAAGAAGTTGCCGTGAGTTTTTCCAAATGGCAATGAAACATGTCGGCATTTTATATATGAGTGGTCACACAGCATAGAATAAAAAGCAGAAAGCCAGTGTGAACCAACTCAAATTTGTGTACATACACTGTGGGGTATATTACGGTGCACGGTTCTCTGCACAACTTTTCTTCTCTCTGTTCACACCCCCTAGCAGTTTTTGCGTTTTGGGTCACTACCCAGTCTCTTGTCTACACTCTCCCACACACATTTCCTTTCTGCGGAGTGGTGGCAGCTGATGATGAGATCTTGAGGTAGCAGGCGAGTACCTTCCTGCTTAATCCTCTGTGGTGTTGCTACCGTGAGGCGCCATCACTCCTTTTCTACACTTTTTTCCACATGGGGGTGTTTTTAGACATTATTGTTGGATAAAAAGACAGTCTTTTCCTTATCTCGTTTGAATAACCTTTGTCTTTCCTTTGAATAGTGAGCCATACATAGAAGTAGCATTGATGACATTAAAACACTTGCTCTACAGTTCGTCTAAAATTGGATGACAACTGCATGGATACATGAATCAAATGCTCACTGTGGGAACAGGTCCTTTATTGTATACAGATTTCTGAGTGGGGGATGACCTGTTCTCTGCCCCTCCAGCTCCTTTTTGTGATTTGGTCTTGAGAACGGCAGCCTAGCCGTGAGAGCTTTTTAGATTTTCATTCACTACGAGATACAGCACATATCCTCTTTGTTGGCACCCCTAAGACTCCCCATCATACACTACCACACAGGTTAGGATTCATATTCTTTAATTTTCTGATACTATTCATAAGCACAGGGCACCTACACCACTGCAGGTCCGAGCTAGTGCTAGTAGGAAAATGGACAAATTTTGCTTAGCCTTCACTGATGAACATATAGCATCTATACTATCAGGCCCCTCCCTTTTACCAAGTGCTCCTTTAAACGGGGGACCTTCAGCCCGTGATGAATGGGATAAACTATCTAACACCAAGAAACGACCAATAAGGATAGCACTCCATGGAGCGCTCATGACTGAGTACTTAAGGGCAGGCGCAGCGCCGGCGAGTCTCTTGGTACGCATTGAACCGAAGATCTTTTTAGAAGACAAGAAATTCCGGGTGGACTGGAGCTATATAGCAAACAAGTGCACCCGGGATTGGCTTGTCTTGATAATCAGTACGGCCAAGAGGCTTAGTGATGAGCTCCTTAAAGAAATTCTGGAGCTAGAAGAAACACTAAAATCAGATACTACCATAACTGATACGAAAGAACAACTAGCCAGAATTCAAGATGACCTTAGCGAATATCAAACGTACATGGTCAATCAAAAAATAAAAGGACTCAGACGCAACTTAGATAGATTCAGCCACGAATGGGCCTTCCCTTATGTGGAGGACCAGTACTACCAACAAACTCAGCCACAACCCATGCCTACAACTGGAGGGAGAGGTGGTCGTAGACAGGGTAGAAGAACACCTAATAATTGGACATTCGAAAATACTAGCAGTGAAGATGAAGAACCCATTGCCCAACCTTCGACCTCCAACCAACAGGTCAGATTTAATCCCCAGGAACAAACTAATGAGGACCTGGGAGCCCTGTTTAGGGTTTTTTTAGGACAACAAACCCACAACCCCGGAAATCAAAGAGGGTGCCATTACAGAGGCCGGGGCAGGGGGCGGGCCCGTCAGAATCCGAACTCCACCTGGCAGCCCTTCTCCCCGAGGATCACACGCAGCAGGGGCAGAACACCCCTATAACTGCGACTGAGAACAACATAGTGGTCAACCTCTCCACATACCAACTCACGGACATGGAACTGGAAGTATTGAATAAAGGCCTAGGGTTTGTACCCACTCCCCGTCACGACGGGTTCCAACTTCGGGCAGACCTCTATGGTCTGATGAGGAAGATCAAGTTAAAAAAGTTTTTTGAAGGGAAGGAACAGGAGCAGGCATCAATTTTTTCAACCAACTTACAATGTCCATCACATTTTTGTCCTCCGACGAGCTCAGTAGGCCCGGAAACAGTGGTGTTTGAGCAGAAGGTCCTTCAAGACATCAGCCAGGCAGAACAAAATGTCCATACTGTGGCTCATAGCAACATGAGCATCAGAGATTGGCAAGCCTTAAAAAGTATACAAAGTAATCAAACCATCACTATCAAGCCAGCCGATAAAGGCGGGGCAGTGGTGGTAATGGATACCCAGGATTACGACATCGAGGTGGCCAGGCTTTTGGGGAACCGCTGCAATTATCAACCTTTGGCGCGGGACCCCACTAATGATCTTCAGGCCACTATCATCAAACTAGTGACAGAGGCCAAAGAAAAGAAATGGGTAACATATAAGGAGGCGGAATTTCTGATCAATTTAAAACCAAGGATGCCGGCTCTTTATATTGTACCCAAAATTCACAAGCCACAACGACCCCCACCTGGACGTCCAATAGTATCGGGCATCCAATCCCTTTTAGAACCACTGTCACAATTTGCGGACTTTTTTCTCAGGGAATGTGTCATCACCCAACCCTCGTACGTCCAAGATACCACAGATGTCTTGAGAATCCTGGAGGATATAACATACGATCCTGTGAACCAATTCCTTGTCACCATAGACATAGAATCATTATACACGAGTATCCCTCAGGAAGCTACGCTGGTGGCAGCAGCCCGCGCCCTGAGGGACTCTGAATGGTTCTATGACACTCCTCAAACCTTCGTACTCCAGTGCATTGAGATCGCACTGACTAAAAACTTTTTTTCATGCAAAGAACAGGTGTACCTCCAGGTGTCGGGCACCTCGATGGGGGCTACCTTTGTTCCTAGTCTGGCCTGCATCTATGTGGGCCAGTTCGAGGCGTACCATATCCATTCCCACACGAATCTCTTCCAGAAGAACATTGTTCTCTGGAAGAGATATATAGATGATGTGCTGTGTATATGGGAGGGCTCGGAAGAGAGACTCACTGAATTTCTAAACTGGTTGAATGGCCTCGATGTCTGCTTAAAATTCACTTGGGCGGTGAACAGAACATCTGCAGTGTACCTTGACCTGGACATACAAGCCGAGCATGACAAGCTCGTTACTAAGGTGCACCACAAAACAACTGACAAAAACTCCCTGCTGCACTACAGGTCATATCATCCCAGAGCACTCCGGGATAACTTACCTGTGGGCCAGTTTTTAAGATATCGCCGGAATTGCTCCAACCTTCACCAATACTCTGAACAGTCTAACGTATTGGCTACCAAGCTGGAGAACCGAGCATATCCTAAGAAAGTAATCAGGCATGGGGAAAAAAGGAGCATACAACACGCCTCGTGCGGCTCTCCTGGAAAGAACTTCTAAGCAAAATGGCGAATGTATTCCTGTGGTTACCACTTTTGGCCCCCTATCCACCAAAATTAGGCAGATCATCCGTAGACACTGGCATCTGTTAAGCACTGCCGACATGCAAATGCCTCCACCACGCTTTGCATTTAAACGATCGGCAAACTTACGTGATCAGCTGGTACACACCAGACCAAAATCAGACCCACGGGAAAATAACATTCCGCAAGGACATTATCCATGTGGGGGTTGTTCCGTATGTCGGCTCACAACAGCCACTAAAAGTGTCACCCTCGCAAACAACCGAATGTGGTATTTAAGCAAATTCAGTAACTGTAATACATCCAACGTTATTTATAGACTGACTTGCCCTTGCGAGCTACATTATATCGGCCTTACCACCAGGAAGGTCAAAGTTAGGATTCAAGAACATCTTAGCACGTTACGTGCAGGAAAACTGAGTACAAAACTAGTCCAACACTTTCAACACCACAAACATGATCCCAAAGATGTACGTTGGGTAGTACTAGAAAGAGTGATGGGGGACCAGTTTAACATGGAATCCAGACTGAGCAGCAAGGAAGCTCGTTGGATTTACCAGGAGGGTGTGGACCAGACTGGACTGAATGATTCCATTGAGTGGAATAAGGTTTATACATAATCCATTCACCATTCATTCATTGCTCTTCTTCTTCTTTTTTCCCCCTGCTGGTCAGTATGAGTCCAGCTATAAGGGTTACTGTATGAATATTGCAAGAGAGGGCGCGACATGGGAGTGCTCCAATTCATGATAAATTAGGACCACAAAGTGAGAAATCTAAGGGCACCCGACATCACCGACACCGTTGATCGCAGTATTGCAAGAAACAGATATCATTCACACTACATTTGACTTTATACTTCATCTATGATTTAAGCCAATTGTCACAAGTGGAACTCCTAGGTGATGGTACGCTCGCATACTGATATGTTGATTGCCTTGTAGATGTATACAATATCATACATCTAGTTTACCATTCTAAGATGGCGCGTTCCGGCGGCCCAGCTAATGTGAACGACCTAAAATGGGCGGGACCAACATAACGTAGCCACGTGATCCGCGAGATCACGCTTTTAGTCACGGCTGACAGCGGCTGCGTTGTTGCAGTGCTGAGTGAATGCCGGACACGGACACAATATCGGTGAGTCCGATTATATGTTTTCCTTTTAAACAAAGGGGGTTTCTTAAAAAGCAGGGCATACCACAGGCTAAGGGATACCTGCACTAGTTAACTTGGCTCGGCTGTGGGTTCCAAAAAGGGCACGCCTTGACCCGTTACGTAAAGCAATTTTTCCGCAACTTCTTAGTACGAGCTTGGCTCCACCAATCACCAGTAGATACACCTTGTATGAGCCACGCAATAGGCACTAAGAATCGTATCATGAGCGGGACATATGAGGGATAATACCCCATACGGCGGGTAGAACTTAAAATGAGCATCTCCTTTGATATAAGACCAACCCCCGCTAAGCAGTAGTTACACATGAGGAGTTACACAACAGCGATATAGGGATGTATCTAGACTAAGAGAAATAGCAGTCTATGTCACAGGGAGCGGAGGGAACTCGATATCCGTTTCCTCTAAAAACTTTTAATTCAAATTTTCTGATTCATGTCTTTCACTATGTATTCACAGACTCACGATAGGAGTCGAGGGGATGAGCCCTGAACAAGTGACCGCTGTTATATACACACCAGCTCGAGGGTAAAGGTATGCCCACGATGGGCAACATCCCGGTAAACATTTTTGGGGGATACTCAGTTGGGAATGGTGTATATACAGCAATGGGCTCTCTAGAACCAGAAGCCAAATATTTTGGATATGTGTTGTTTGTCTGTCTTTTTTCCAACAGAACTGCTTTTAACTGATCAAGCAAGGCTAAAGGGTGAAATGACAATACCCCACGCCCTGAAGAAGTTGCCGTGAGTTTTTCCAAATGGCAATGAAACATGTCGGCATTTTATATATGAGTGGTCACACAGCATAGAATAAAAAGCAGAAAGCCAGTGTGAACCAACTCAAATTTGTGTACATACACTGTGGGGTATATTACGGTGCACGGTTCTCTGCACAACTTTTCTTCTCTCTGTTCACACACCCTAGCAGTTTTTGCGTTTTGGGTCACTACCCAGTCTCTTGTCTACACTCTCCCACACACATTTCCTTTCTGCGGTGTGGTGGCAGCTGATGATGAGATCTTGAGGTAGCAGGCGAGTACCTTCCTGCTTAATCCTCTGTGGTGTTGCTACCGTGAGGCGCCATCACTCCTTTTCTACACTTTTTTCCACATGGGGGTGTTTTTAGACATTATTGTTGGATAAAAAGACAGTCTTTTCCTTATCTCGTTTGAATAACCTTTGTCTTTCCTTTGAATAGTGAGCCATACCTAGAAGTAGCATTGATGACATTAAAACACGTGCTCTACAGTTCGTCTAAAATTAGATGACAACTGCAATGGATACATGAATCAAATGCTCACTGTGGGAACAGGTCCTTTATTGTATACAGATTTCTGAGTGGGGGATGACCTGTTCTCTGACCCTCCAGCTCCTTTTTGTGATTTGGTCAAGTGCCTGTGTCCCAGCCGCAAGAGCTCTGCACAAGCACCCAGTGGCCAGACACACAAGATGGTGTGCATCATGTTTGGCTCGCTCACATATGCCATGCTAGTCCACAGCATCTGTACCTCATGCTGCAACGCCCTCTGCATTATGCACATGATCCCCAGATAGATCCACTCCAAGTACAGACAGACCATCCCCCAGGTCCATGACAACATCCGTGTCAAATACTGCCCTGCCCTCTACGGAGCAAGTACATCCATACTCCCAGGAAACTGGTCCACTTCCAGGGGGCGTCTGCACACCTCAGCTTCAACATCCAGCGCCCCAGCCACCTCACCGTCCACCATAGAGAGCTGCAATGGATCACTGTCTGGTGCAGGATGACCTCCACACTCCCCACCCACACTCAGGAGGCAGTCCACGCACCCGACCCCACACCAACCTTGTACGTCTGTCATCCTAGATCCCGTTGGGCCATCTCCGTGCATCCAACCTTGCCCTGGCCACCGTTCTTCACATCCACCGTACTCCAGCATACAGGACTTTGTTCTCCCACCTGGCCACACATACCTGGGACTCCCTCCCCGGGAACCTCCACATGAGCCATGACCTCTACGCCTTGATGATACTCTCCCAAATAGGTCTGTCCGCACAGTTGAGCAAGCCCCCCCTCAGCAGCCAGGGGCCATCACAGGTAAGTGTTGTGCTCCATGCCTACATTGAATGATACCTTGTGACCCATGTGTGTCCTGTACCACACTCAGATCCCAGGGTATGGATGGCTGGAGTTAGTTCAACACTCAGGCATAGTTTGACATTTCCACACACATATGTCGTTGAATAATGCCAAATGACAGCAACATCTCATGTGAAGAAAAATAAGATTTTATTGTTGGTGGGGTGAGTCTTTTGGTAGATGTGCTAAGGTGCTCACCGGGTGAATAGAATCCAAAGTTCACAGGGGGAGATTGTATCCTTGGCATTGGAAGTCATCAGAGTCCAGACCACAGTGTTGGTCATCATTGGTCAGACTGTGACCAGCAAGTCCATGTGGCAGAGAATGTCATTGGATGAGGTGCTGCTGTTGCACCAGAGGACCAGGTGCCAGGCCAGGTGACCTGGGAGATGTGGATGGTCCGCTGACTCTCACGGTCTTTTCCGTGGACGACCCACCTTCCTCCAGGGACCCTCAGATGCAGGCCTTGACGATGCTGGGGACGCTCCGTCAGATGAATCCTCCTCCTCCTCCCTCCCTGGTGCTGGTCTACGCCTGGTGGCACAGGGAGGGTTTGCCAGGCTTTGGGCGATCTGACGCAGTGATTGGCTCACATCCCTGTGCACCACCAGGAGCTCAGCCAGTCTTGCCTCCATCCGTCCTTGGTGCTGTTGATGACTGGCATGATGCTCGACCTGCAGGTTCTTAATCTCATCGAGGGTCCCCTGCATCTCGGAGAGTCTTGACACGACCTGGTTGATGCCTCTGGTGTCACGCCGGTATGAGTCCATGATGTTGCGTATGTGGGACATACCGGTGTCCTGAGCTGGCTGGTCAGGTTCGCGCCTTCGCCTGCCTCCACTCCCACCACCCCTGCCCACTTGAGCCTGGCCTGCCCTTGTGGGCACATCGGGTCTACGGGACACCCTGAGGGATGGCATTTGTAGGGTTGCCTGCCTCCTCCTGGGTGCCCAGAGAGCCTTGTCCCTCCTGGTCAGACGGGCTCTGTTGTTCAGTGCGAGCAGGCCTCCTGGGTGTGTCCTGGGATGTGGCAGGAATGGGGGTGGTGGTTGGCACAGATGTACCTGACGCAGGTGCTGAAGGGGCTTGGGCACCAGAGGGTCCAGGTTGGTCGGGGTCATCCACGGAGTGGTGAGAGTCGTCGCTGCCGGTGGGATCGTCTTCACGCGGAGCCTGGGACAGTGATTCTTCCCCCCCAGTGTTGGGGGGAGATCGACGACGTTGCCCTGTGTGTGAGAGAGAGACAATGTCAATGGTGTTTCCTGTGACATCTATGTTTCATACATATTCAAGTTGACACAGTTCCTCCAGGTAGTTGGTTGTCCCTAGCATACCTTTCAATGTCCACTTGGGTATGGGTATGTTGCGGGGGACAGATTGGGATGTTCTCCTGAGTGTTTGACCTGTAGATTGGTGGCTCTGATGCTTATTTGGCTCTGGATTGGTGTAGTTGTGTCACATGTCCATTGTGGGAGTGTGTAAGTCCGTTGCCTGCCCCGGGGGTGTGTGCTTGTGTTAGGGGGGAGTGTGTGTGACCGGGGGTGCTGTTGTGTGTAGTGTGAGTTGTCATTGGGTCTCCCAGGTGATGTGTCTGTCCCCTCATGGTGCATTCTGGCATAACAGTGAGTGTGAGTTCCAGTGCTAGATACCTGTGCTTGTGGAGTTGGTGTTTGAGTGTACAGTGGTCCCAGGAGGGCCTTTTGCTGCATACAGCAGGGCCCAGTGTCAGATACCTTGGCAGTAGTTTGCCAGTCCCTGTGCATTGTGCATGGGTATGTACATATGCCATATGGGCTGAGGGCATTGTTGTCTGCGTCTCATTTCCACAATGTGTTGTGTGGGGCCCACCCTCCCAGCCTCCCGGACATCCAGTCTTGTGTTTGTGGTTGTTGGAGCCTTGGACATGGCCTTGCCTTGATTTGTGAAGGGTGCATGGAGACGTTAGTGGCATGAGCGTGGTTTGTGAGTGTGGTTGTGTGCGGTGAGTGCTTGGGGGAAGTTGCGTGCATTTGGTGTATATGTGGTGTGGACTCCATTGCCCCCATGTTACGTAAGTTGTTTGTGTACTCACCAGGCTCTGCGACTCCTTCAACTCCGTGTTCTCCCACCGGCGGTAGCAGGGCCATCACCTTCTCCTCCCAGGGATGGTAGTGTACCGGTCTGCGGGGCGGCCCACCTCCAGTGATGTTAGTCTGGGCATATTCTTCATTCATTTTCCTCTTGACCGCCCGGCACAGATCGTACCACCTGGCTTGGCATTCATGCCTGGTCATTCGGATGGGCGCAACAGCATTCACCTTATCGACAATCCTCTGCCACATGGCAGATTTTTCAGATATGCTGGTCTGTCTGGCCAATGTTCCAAACAGCTGTGGCTCGACTCTGATGACTTCGTTGACAAGGAGCTCCAGCTCCGCCGTAGTGAACTTTGGATTCTTGTCTGTGGGCATGGTGTGGGGTGTGGGTGTGGATGGTTGTGGGTGTGTGGGTGTGTATGTGAGTGTGTGTGTGTGTGAATGTGAAGAGGGGGATGTTTGTGGTGGAGGTTGTGTGAAGGTGTGTGAGTGAAGGTGTAGTGAAGTATGAGTAATGTGGAGTTGTTTGTGTGTGGGGTCTGGCAGCAGTGGGTCTGTTGCAAAGGCTCATGGGTTGTGTGTGTGGGCCCTTTTTATTGGTCCATTTGTGGGTGTGGCTGTGTTTGAATTTTGGTGGGTGTGTTATAAGAGGTGGTTGTGATTTGGGGCCTCTGTTTGGCTGTTTGGATGTGCCAGGTCAGTCATTGAGATGTATTTTGTCGTGTGGATGTGTTTGGTGGTGTTGTGCGAGTCGAATTGACCCTCCTTGTGCTGTTTTACAGTGTCCTGGTTCTGTATGAGTCTTTTTCACGTAGGTGCGATGCTGGGTGAGGGTGCTGGGGTACGGTGTTGGAGTGCGGCGCGTACATGCGGTGGGGGTACGGTGCGTACATGCGGAGGTACTGCGCGTACAGGGGGGCGGCGCGTACATGGGGGGTGCGGTGCGTACATGTGGTGGGGGGGCAGGGGGTACGGTGCGTACATGCGGTGGGGGGCAGGGGGTTGGTGCGTACATGCGGTGCTGGTGTACGGTCCGTACATGCGGTGCTGGGGTACGGTGCGTACATGCGGTGCTGGGGTACGGTGCGTACATGCGGTGGGGGGCAGGGGGTACGGTGCGTACATGCGGTGGGGGGCAGGGGGTTCGGTGCGTACATGCGGTGCTGGTGTACGGTCCGTACATGCGGTGCTGGGGTACGGTGCGTACATGCAGTGCTGGGGTACGGTGCGTACATGCGGTGGGGGGCAGGGGGTACGGTGCGTACATGCGGTGGGGGAGACAGGGGGTACGGTGCGTACATGCGGTGCTCGGGTACGGTGCATACTGTCGCAGTCCAACGTCCTCAGGGTCGCACGATGCTGTAAGGGGTCCACCTCCCGATAGCCCCTTGGTCTGGTATGTATATGACAGACACAAAAGGGTGATCAGGCGAGGGAAGGAAAGGAAGGGGACTGCGGGGAGGGAGATCTGAAAGACAAAGCACAAGGCAATATGGTTAGGACAACCCCTAGATTCCCATACTCAATGTTTCCCCTATTTTCCCCTGCTGTACCTGTAAAGGAAAGAAAGCACTCCTGACTGGGAGACCTGGAGAGCCGAGGAACAGAGCAGTTCGTGACCACAATTCCTGAACCTCGGGTATAACAGGGGGTGGGGAAGGACGTATGTCAGAAGTCCTCTCCGCCCCTGTTGGATACAAATAAACAATTGAGGTGCAGCGAAGCTTAAGCCCAGTTCGGTGCCTGCAGCTCCTTCACCGTCTTCTGTACAAACTTAGAACGCTACTCCCATACTCCTGGGATAGCGTGAACCAAAGAGAACCCCCAGCGGGTGGGCCTATTCTCGTTCTCCGAGAAGGTTTCCCTCTGACAGGAGGAAAAAATAGGAAAGGCTCCAATCCTTGGAGTTGCTGGGATGCAATTACCAAAAACACAGTGCAATGTCTCACCGCTCGGGCGATCCCGCAATGCCTTGAAAAGGCGTCCAACGGAACCGCTGCGGTTCTATTTCACCCTCGAATTGTTATCACGGACCACACGCACAATAGTGCGCGACAAAGGCAGCGGGAAGTCAAGGCTGGTGCGAAGCACCCCTACCAGAACGCCACTATCGTCCGCACTCGATCTCGTCCGCACTCGAACCTGGAAATCCAAAATAACCGGCACCCGCTTGATGCCGGAAGTTCCTTTTCATCGTCTTCGCGCCGTGCGCGATGACGTCGGAGCGTCATCTCGCAAAGCGCGCTGGGATATGTAGTTCCTTACGCCCGTCTCCTACGGGCATGTCTTCCTCGGGCTGTCAGTGCTCTACGGTGAGCCACAACAGTACATCCCTCCCCCGAAGAGCACTGACATAAACACGCTTTCGTGGGATGTTTCTTGTGGAACAGGGCAACGAGTTTAGGAGCGTGGACCTGGGAGGCAGGTTCCCAAGAATTTTCCTCCTCCCCGTAACCCTCCCACGCAAGGAGGTACCACAACCTGTTGCGGTAAATCTTGGAGTCCAACACCCCCCTCACCTCGTACTCTGCCTCGCTTTGTACCACCACTGGGGCAGGCTTTCGATCGGGCCCTACCCGTGCGGGCTTCACTAGGGATACATGAAATGCAGGATGGATGCGTAACGAGGAAGGTAGGGATAGCTTCACTACCACAGGGTTTACCAATTGAAGCACCCGATAAGGACCGATGAATTTGGGATTGAAAATGCTGAAGCGTTTAAAACGTATGTGTCTTGTGGACAACCACACGTAGTCACCTACTTTATAGACAGGCCCTGACCGTCTGTGCTTGTCCGCGGATGCCTTGTAGGTGCGCTTCGCAGCCCTTAGATTGCTTTTTGCTACTAGTAAGTTTGCCTGTATGCGTTCTATCCTACTCTGCGCCTCGGGGATCTTGGTAACCTGCGCTGGATTCAGGAAAGGGGAAAACCAAGGATGGAACCCATAAGAGCAATAAAAAGGTGTAAGTTTGGTGGACGTGTGCGTAGCGCTGTTATATGCTACCTCCGCCAACCATAGGAAATCCACCCACTCGTTGTCAGAAGCGTTGGAGTAACACCGAAGGTATTGCTTAAGGGTTTGGTTAACCCGCTCTGTCTGCCCATCCGTCTGGGGGTGGAAGCTGGTGGATATGTTGGATTCGATTCCCAAGGCTGAACACCAGGCCTTCCAGAAATGAGCAGTAAACTGGCCGCCTCTATCGGAAATAATCTTTCTAGGCAATCCGTGTAAGCGCACCACGTTCTCCAAGAGCAAATGCGCCAACTGGCCTGACGAGGGCAGAGCTTTACAGGCGACGAAGTGCGCCATCTTCGTTAAATAATCCACCACCACCGTGATCACTGTGCATCCCTTATCACGCGGCATACCCACAATAAAGTCTACCGAGATGTTCTCCCAAGGGAGGTCGGGTGTGGGAAGAGGTTGCAATAAACCTGCTTGTTTGGTATGGGAAGCCTTCATTTGATTGCAAACCCTGCAGTCCTGGACCCATGTGATCACATCCTTCCGAACCGACGGCCACCAGAACTGTCTCAGGATTCTGTCAAGTGTTTTTTCCCTGCCGTTGTGACCTGCACAGGGCAGTTGATGGCACCATTTGAACGCTTGTAGCCGTAAGGATCTGATGGGCAGGAGCAGTTGTTTTCCTCTTATCGGTAGCCCCTGTACTAGTTTCCAATCAGGATTGTCTTTCAGCCAGTTCTTCCACTTTGGTGTCCGCACGTTCTGTGATACGCTCTTTAAGAATGGATCCGTGCAAGTCGCCCCAATTACGTGTTCTGGGCGGATTATGGCTCCTGTAGTAGCAGCCGAGGTGATGTCTTGGGATGCTTGCCGGGATAAAGCGTCTGCTTTCTTGTTATCCTTTCCGGGTCTGTAAGTGACAAGAAAGTTGTACCCTGCGAAAAAGAGTGTCCACCTCATTTGACGGGGTGTGAGGTGTCTGGCTGCAGTCATAAACTGTAAATTTCTATGGTCCGTGTAGACCGTAACTACATGTCGGGCGCCCATCAAGTGATGCCTCCATTCACTGAAGGCATTCTTGATGGCTAGCAGCTCCTTTTCTGCAATATTGTAGTTGCATTCAGCGGGGTTCAGTTTTCTGGACATGTAGGCCACCGGATGTAAACGTCCTGTCTCGCAATGTCTTTGTGACAAGACTGCTCCCACCGCGGTGTCGGAAGCGTCCGCTTCCACAATGAAGGGGTATTCCGGGTGTGCATGAGCCAATACCGGGGCTGTCGAAAAGGCTTCCTTTAGCTCTTCGAATCCTTTTTGGGTTTTTTCAGTCCACTGAAACGTCGACTGTTTACGCAGCAGTTGCGTGAGAGGGCTGGCCACTTCTGAAAAGCGGTCGATGAAACGACGATAAAAATTTGCAAACCCCAGGAAACACTGCACATCCCTAAGGTTACGTGGGGTTGGCCATTCTTTTACGGCCATTACCTTTCTTTCCGACATTTCCTGACCCCAAGGGGTGAGGTTTACTCCTAGGAATTCTACCGATGATACCCCAAATTCACATTTACTGATCTTGCAGAAGAGGTGATGTCGTCGCAGGGTTTGCAGAATGGTCTTGACATGTTGTGGATGATCTTTGGTGTCCGTAGAGTAGATCAGGATGTCGTCTATATATACGATGACGAAGCGGTCAAGGTGTTCACGAAGGACATCATTTAAGAAGAACTGAAACGCCGCTGGGGCGTTACACAGCCCAAACGGCATAACCAAATATTCGTAGAGACCGAAGCGCGTTTTAAATGTGGTCTTCCACTCGTCTCCTCTCCTCATACGGACCAGATGGTATGCCCCCTTTAGGTCAAGACGTGTGTATATCACTGCCTCTTTGACCTGCTCCAGCAAGACGTTGATTAATGGAAGGGGATACCGGTTCTTCACCGTAACGGCGTTCAAGGCCCTGAAATCCACACACGCGCGCAGCTCGCCGTTCGCCTTAGGGATAAAAAAGAGAGGCGATGCAGCGGGAGATTTCGACACTCGTATAAAGCCCAAGCTCAAGTATTTATCCAAATACTCCCTGAGGTGTTTATTTTCGGGCTCCGTTAGGGCATATACGCGTCCAGCTGGAATAACCGCTCCGGGGATCAGGTCGATTTGACAGTCGTATGACCGATGCGGTGGTAAGACTTCTGCCTTGTCCTCATTAAAGACGTCCTCGTATTCCTGGTATGCGTCTGGTAAGGTGACTGCGTGTTCTACTGCAGTCGCTACTTGATAGCAGATAGCCAATGATGAGGCTGGGTTCTTGGGTGAGCCATTGCAATTAGCCAAGCAGTAGCCTGAGGTATACAATATGGTCTTCTCCTGCCAATTGATGAGAGGGTTGTGGAGACGCAGCCAAGGCAACCCCAGGATTAATCCATAATGGGGTGCCGGTATGACATTGAAGGAAAGAAGTTCCTGATGCTCAGTCCCCTGTCTCATCGTTAATGGCTCGGTATGATATCTCACCGGACCGGACTCCAACATCTTCCCATCTACGGCGAACACCATTTCAGGCTTGTCTTTCTCTTGCAAGGTGATCCCTAGCCTTACCACCTGGGCTTGATCCATAAAACACCCCGTGGCCCCCGAATCCACCAATGCACTAACCGGAATCCACTCCTCGTCCACCAGGATGTGTACTTCGACATAGAAGTGGTTTTTGTTATGGAGGGGTAAATCCTCCAAAGAAGGGATGTACATTGCGCTCAAAGGACTCCCTTCCTCCTCCTTTAAGCAGAGTCGTTTCCCGCAGTAGAGCAGTTTGTGCGAGTTACCGCGGCCTTTTGTTCTGGACGGGGGACCTTCGGCCTTAGGCTGCATTCTCGTATAAAATGACCCTTTCGACCACAGTACAGGCACAGCCCTCGCTTCCTCCGGTAGTCTCTTTCTTCCGCCGATAGCGGGGAACGAACAGCGCCTATTTCCATGGGCTCTGTCTTGTTCTGTACCCCGGAGTTCGTAGATCGAGAGTATTCCACGCTTGGCACGGGTTTCTCCCTCTTTCGGTGCTCCCCTTTACGTTCGCTCATGCGATGGTCCAGCCTTAGAACCAAACTAATGAGATCTTCACAGGAGGAGGGTTGCGGGTCGATCTGAGCCAACACATCTTTCATGTCTTCACTCAGACCCTGGTGGAAGATTGCCGCATGTTTCCCTTCAGGCCACTCAGTTTCCGTAATCAGTCTCCTAAAATCGTTGAGATAGGAGATGACGTCCCGATTGCCCTGACGCAACTCCAGGAGATCTCTGTCGGCTGAGAGCGTGGCCGCTCGTCGATTAAAGGTTTTCTCAAATTCTATCAAAAAGGCGTTCCAATCATACAGGATATGATCGTCTCTTCTCACCAATGGAACGGCCCATTGTGCAGCGTCCCCGGATAAATAGGAGAGCAAGAAGGCGACTTTCGAATGGTTGGTGTTAAATGCCCGGGCCTTACAGGTGAAGTGTAGCATTACCTGTGTGAGAAAGACCTGCAATTTCCCGCTATCCCCGTTATATCTTTCAGGAGTGGCTAACGGAACAGGCGTGGGGATTTCTACCACCACCGGAGCAGCTGGGATAGCGCGGGGGGTGCCAGCGTCAAAGGGGTTACGCTCCAAGCGGTCTACCTGCGCCTGTAGTGTGGCAGTTTCTGTTCTAGAGGTGACTACCTCGGCCTGTAACAGGGCCAAAGCAGCCAATACGTCCTCTAAGGTGGCCATCCCACCGTGCGACTGGGAGGACTGCTATTCGTGGGCCGGTTATTTTGTCGCAGTCCAACGTCCTCAGGGTCGCACGATGCTGTAAGGGGTCCACCTCCCGATAGCCCCTTGGTCTGGTATGTATATGACAGACACAAAAGGGTGATCAGGCGAGGGAAGGAAAGGAAGGGGACTGCGGGGAGGGAGATCTGAAAGACAAAGCACAAGGCAATATGGTTAGGACAACCCCTAGATTCCCGTACTCAATGTTTCCCCTATTTTCCCCTGCTGTACCTGTAAAGGAAAGAAAGCACTCCTGACTGGGAGACCTGGAGAGCCGAGGAACAGAGCAGTTCGTGACCACAATTCCTGAGCCTCGGGTACAACAGGGGGTGGGGAAGGACGTATGTCAGAAGTCCTCTCCGCCCCTGTTGGATACAAATAAACAATTGAGGTGCAGCGAAGCTTAAGCCCAGTTCGGTGCCTGCAGCTCCTTCACCGTCTTCTGTACAAACTTAGAACGCTACTCCCATACTCCTGGGATAGCGTGAACCAAAGAGAACCCCCAGCGGGTGGGCCTATTCTCGTTCTCCGAGAAGGTTTCCCTCTGACAGGAGGAAAAAATAGGAAAGGCTCCAATCCTTGGAGTTGCTGGGATGCAATTACCAAAAACACAGTGCAATGTCTCACCGCTCGGGCGATCCCGCAATGCCTTGAAAAGGCGTCCAACGGAACCGCTGCGGTTCTATTTCACCCTCGAATTGTTATCACGGACCACACGCACAATAGTGCGCGACAAAGGCAGCGGGAAGTCAAGGCTGGTGCGAAGCACCCCTACCAGAACGCCACTATCGTCCGCACTCGATCTCGTCCGCACTCGAACCTGGAAATCCAAAATAACCGGCACCCGCTTGATGCCGGAAGTTCCTTTTCATCGTCTTCGCGCCGTGCGCGATGACGTCGGAGCGTCATCTCGCAAAGCGCGCTGGGATATGTATTTCCTTACGCCCGTCTCCTACGGGCATGTCTTCCTCGGGCTGTCAGTGCTCTACGGTGAGCCACAACACATACATGCAGTGGGGGGCAGGGGGTACGGTGCGTACATGCGGTGGGGGTACGGTGCGTACACGTGCGGCCCTGGGGTATGGCGTGGGTACGGCGTGTACATGCAGGGGTGATGCGCGTACATGGGGGGGACGGCGCGTACAGGTGCGGGGCTGGGGTACAGTGCGGACAGGGTGGTGTACGGTGCTGACAGACTTGGGGGTGGGGGGGCTGTACGGCTCGTACATGGGCATAGGTTTACCCGTGTACATGTGTGCTACTGCATTAGCTCCGTACAGGCCTTTTTCCGTGCAATTGTGTATTCGGACGGACGGTCGGGATCGTACTTGCGCGCTCGGACTTGTGTTTTACGATTTGCACGTACAAATGGCCGGCTCACTCTCATACACTTTTCCCGACGATATTCGGCCGTAAAAAATTTCCGGCGCACTCTCGTAGACTTTTCCCGATGCTATTCGTAGATATTTTTCACGTACGGATCGTACTTGCCCGTTTGTACGGTACTTGTATGACTCGTACGTAAAAAGATACGGATACGAGTCGTACGGTAATTTTTTTTAACGGATCGGAATCGGCACCTTAATGTTGAAGGGTATGTTGGCTTCAGTTAAACTAATTAGACTTAAAGACGTGATGTCGATGATTTGTAAGTGACATGTCTAAAGCTGTAAACCAAGTGCTTAATCGATGGCATGTCAAGGGAGATGACCTCTATATTTCACTGGATCCCCACGTTCCAACACTTCTAAAGTAAGCGGAAGATGCCTGATTTATTATGTTAGACTCGCTAATAGTTTCGTTTTTTTTCCAAATGCATTTTACACCAATGCAAGTTATCAGGAAAGTACAGTTGTCCTGTCTATTAAACACACTCCCTTGACCCATTGGTCATTGCGTTTAAGTCTAAGTAGTTTAACTGAAGCCAACATACCCTTCAACATTAAATGCATTAAAGTGCTTGGTGCGCGGCTCTCCTGGTTAGGTTTGATGGCTCCCCAGGGAGCCACGGCACACAATTTGGGAATCACGAGCCTACGCATAAAATATTTTTCAGCACGTTGAAGGGTCCCTGTGATTATAATAGCCCTGCATCGTATACCCCTACCGAAATACATATGCTTTTATATAAGCTTAGCATTTCTTTGATTGGTTTGTGCTTTAATCTATGTGCAAATCTGAATATGGACTCAATATTCCTGTTAAGATGTTGCGTTCTTGAGGTTAATACTGCGGTCCAGCTAAAAGAATTCCAAAAAAGGATACCTAAATAATGAAAAGATTTTAACTTTGCTAAATGTTTTTTCCCCATGATAAAACGCTTAGACTTTGACAGCCATAAGTCATAATATAAGATTTTAAATTATTTATCTGCATGTCCAGTTATTCATATAATTTAAAAACAAATCTAAAAGGGTTTGTAGGCCATTTGCCGTGCAGGCATCGTCAGCGTATAACCAAATGGGTATGGATTTGTTTCCCATACGTGGCATGTCCTTTCCATTTTAGACTAGGTATTTATGTATCCCATTACCATAGAGCAGGAAAAGGAACTGAGCCAAAATAACCCTTGTCTAATGCTCTGGGTAGAGCTAATGTGAGGGGAGCATTCACCTGCGGGACCTTAACGGACCGTCACTGTGAGGTCCTGATGTAAGTGTCTTATAAGGATGAGAAGTTCTTTATCAACACCCATCCTTTCCATCATATCCCATAGCTTGGAGCAGGGCTGGACTGGGAACAAAAACCGGCCCTGGCAAAGTGGTCAGCCGGCCCCCCTCGGGGGTTGGGGGTGTCGCCGAGCTCTTTGCCAGGGCCGGTTTTCGGACGATTTTGTTACAGGGCCGATTTTGCAGCTATGCTGCAAAAACGGCCCTGTAACAAGATTGGCCCCCAGGGGTCCAAAACCGCCCCCACCCGTGCGGCCCACCGGGGGATTGCCCGGTGCCAGCTACGGCCAGTCCGGCTTCACCGAATCAAAGGCACTCAATAAATCGAGGAAGGCCAGATGTAATGAACCCCCTTTATCCCTGACATATTCCCCTGAATGAGATACAGGTTTAGTTACTGTTTAACAGTTCCAGGTCTAAATCCATATTGGGCTTCCGGCAGGCCATTGCTTTTCACAGCCCAATCTTCCAGGAGGAACAGTAATACCCAGGATCTTGGAGCTAAAGTCCAATAAAGAAATTGGCCTTTAGCAAGTTAGCTGGGACCTGTCCCATTTTTAAAGATAAAGACAATAGTCATCCTCCAGGAATCAGGAATTGGGCCTGACACCACAGATCTAAAAACATTTGTTAACGAAAGGGCCACAAGTTAATGATGGATTAAAAAATGTCAGCTGGGACGCCATCAGGGCCAGGAGCATTTCTAGAAATACATTTTTTAACGGCTGGAGTCACTTCATGAATATTAATAGGGCTTGGGAAATCGTAGGGGTACTGAATATTTGGACTGCAATCTAAGCCAACATATTAGACAGATTTCCTGGTGAAACATATCATGAGAACTGGCCTATTCTTTTATGAAAGAGATAGCTTGTCTACATGCTCTACCTACAACCATCATCTCAGATTGAAGATCGCAATTTACATTAATGTTTTAAGATAGCCTTAATGTCTCCTCTGGGTAATAAGACCAGGTATTACTACAAAAAAGATGGACAGACGGAGAGTAAATCAGACCATCAAATAATATTTCTGATGTTTTATTAAACAGTTTCAGGATAACTATGTGTGGGATTTGACAAACTGAGTTCATGTATAATTATTCGTTACTGAAGGCTGATTTAGCATTTGAAAGACAGTACTCTATTTGACAGAGTGGCGGAGAGCATTACCTCCATCATGCTGATGGACCACGCCCTCAGACTTAGAGATGATCATCAGTCCGGCGGCCATCTCTGAACATTGAAAGGAATAGCCATCGTGAAGGTAAGTAACAAAGAATTAGTATTTTAAAACTATAGCAGAGGTGTAGGGTGCCACTGTGCTGAGAGACATCATGACAAAAAAATTTAAAACAAAGGGTAGCAGAGGGACCTTTCTCATAAAAGGGCTAAACTAATAAAAAAAAACTAGTGGGCAAAAAGTCTGCAGGAACCTTTATGGCCTAGAACCTGACACAGTGAGGTTCCTGTGAAAATTGACCTTGAACCTCATTTTAGAATCCCTCCCTGCAAGTGTTTAACAACCAATGGTGAATCATTAGTCAGCAAATGTAATGAGGTCTTCCTTATGTAGCCCATATCAGGTTAAGGCAATGAGGAAATAGCTAGATATGCTAACAGGCCAGAGCTTCTGAAGGGATGAGTCTGATCATACCACTCCAGCGCTGTTTCCCTTGAAATTAAAGGGTATTACAGATTCCTCTCAGGGTCAAAGTATATTTGAAGCCCCTTGGCACTGCCATGGTGAGAAAGAGAGAGTGTATAATGGCTGGGTGGAGAAGGTGACATGGCTGCTACTGTTCTCTTCTGGGTGGAGAGGTGGTTGGCTTTCATTATTCTGTCTTGGCTGGAGTGAGGACGAAGATTCTACTCCTCTCTCCTGAGCAGGAAGAGTTGGTGACTTCCATGGCTCACTTCCGGGTGGAAATGTTTCCAATGACTTCCATTGCTCTCTTCTGGGAAGGGGAGAATAAAAGAGCACCCAATACTTTCTCTTGAGTGGAAGAGTAGTTTCCACTACGGTCTGCTGGCTGAGAGTAAGTGTTTTCTCTTTGAATGGAGAAGAGTAGCCTGGCTTCCATTAGTCTCTCCTGGTTGGCCAGGAATAAGGGATTTTCCACTACTGTCTTCAGCAAGGGAGAGAGTAATATTGCTTCCAGTACCTGGCTTACAAGAATGGAGTGGAATCCAATATTCGCTAAATTCCTAATTTGGCCTCTTCGATTGAGAGCTTGCACTGTCCCTCTCTCTTTCATGCACACTGGAGTATAGGGCTATCAAAGATTGTTAGCTGGCTCTTCGTGTGCCACTGAATCTGAACAGCATCAGGGGTCAGATTTCCTCTGTACTCGCCAACAGTGCGGAAAGGCATCGCTTTCTTGTCCACCGTCCAAGTCAGAATGTCATATCCAATATTCATGTTCCCAAAATCATCATAGTAGATGGTGCTGTTTCTGATGGTGAAGTTTAAAGTCTTTAATTCTTTCAGCATCTGGAAGACAACAAATATGGCAATAAGATCCTGTTCATGACAATGTGTAATTAAGTATACTTCTCTCCTTACTCATGACAAGCGCACTTCCCTGCACCATGAAAAGCATGCACATTTGCAACATGAAATATGCACTCTATTTAGGCAAAAAAAAATACTTTATGCATGTAGCAGCAGGTTTTCTATTTCTGGCACTGGATCTTAGAAAAGAGTCTTCATCTGGACTTAGAAAAGTACTCCTAACCCAACAATTAAAAGCGATATCACCCTATTCCACTAAAGTTCCCTTCACAAGACCATGATCCTGCCCTTCTGGTTTTCTCAACACAGAGATCTACTCCTGAGGAAGTGCACGCTCATCATACCAATGTGAGAAACACATGTTGTTCTGTACAACAGTCTCAAACTGCAACATGGTTGTTATCTCTTCCACAGTTAAGTTGGCTTTTCTCGATATTAAAAGCAAGTGTGTTGTGCACAACTTACGAAACTTTTAAAACAGTTGTGGGTATTACACAAGTGCTCTTCACAGGAGATGGTAAGGTACTGTAGATGGGGGGTACTCAAGTACTCATTATGACTGGTCAGGGGCGGTACCGAAGTTCGCATCTTGGGTCATAACCAAGTACATGCCTTAGTATTTTGGTAGTGAGTGGTGCCCAGTATTCAAGTACTCTTCATGAGAAGTAAGCAAGAACTCTTTATAGATAGTGCCTAAGTGATAATCATCAGTGGTGCACAATAAGCTTGTATGGGTTGCCTTCAGAGGTGGTATCGACTACTCTTTAGGGCATATTCTAGTACTAATCCTAGTGGGTACCCACACACTCTTCATGGAAGTAGTCTTCATTGGATGCAGCCAGTTGCTTATATGGGGCGAATGTAATTATTTTTGTGGTTTGTTTTCAAGTAATATGTATGGATAGTACCCAAATACTTTTCCCAAATGTTACTCAAGTTGCCTTTGGGGCTGCTGTACAGGTACGCCTCTTGTCACTAGTGGTACTCAAAGAGCTGCAGGCCGTACGCTTCTCAGAAGCCTTTATCAATGATCTGTGTCTCAGGAATACACAAGAAAAAAGAATTACATCTCCAACAATACACTGCTCTAGTCTACTGGATGACCTGCACCCTGAATCTAGACTTGTATAACCTTTCTGGTGCTTCAGTGCAAGAGAAATGCCACAAAGAGGCAAAAGGTGCAAGAGAAAAGCCACAGAAAAGTCGCAGTGAGGGAAAAAGGCACATAGCGAGAAAAACGAAAAAAAGTGAGAGAGAAGACACAAAGAGCAGGTAAAAAAGGCACAAAAAGTTGCAGTAAAAGTGAGTGAAAAGGCAGAAAGGGTGTGATAAATGGCACAAATGTCACAGAGAGCGAGAGAAAGAGAGAGAGAACAAAGTACGTCAGTGAAAGAGATATAAAGAGAGAAAGAGAGAGAGACCAAAGTACGCAAGTGAAAGAGATCTAAAGAGAGAGAGAGAAAGACAGAGAGACCAAAGTACGTGAGAGAGAGAGAAAGAGAGAGAGACCAAAGTACGAGAGAGAGAGACCAAAATACGAGAGAGAGATAGAGAGAGAGAGTGAGAGAGAGAGAGAGGTTGTGCCTCTAGGTGCTGGGGCCGGGTCCATAAAGGCCTTGACTGGTCACCGGTAAGTCCATGGGTGACATGAGACATTGTTTGCAATCTCAGGCTCCCTGTGTGGGGACCCTCCTCCCAGCATAACCCTGATAGATGTTATGGAAAAACAAAAACCTCACCCTTCATCCCACCCAGTCCAGAGCTGGAACATGCCCTCTAGGGCAACCATCAGGAAAAAAGAGGTGAGAAATATGAATTGATAAATAGAGAGGTTAGATAATGAAAGATGAGGTTGAAAGAAAGGCACAGTAGATGGAAAACAGTGGCGGTTCCTGCGAATGGGCGGAAGGGAGTTGACCCACTTCTTTGAACCGCACCCCCCCTTCAAAATAATGCACTTTTAATTTCTGGTGCATATAAATACTTATACTGCAGTGGGTGCATTTATTCGTATTATTAATTGCCATCACGAAACGAGGGGGCATGGCTGTTGCCATTGAGAACTTCAGTGCTGTCTAGTTACATTTTAAAAATTAAATTGCGCATGACAGAAAGACCGGACTCTGGGCTCGCCCAGCCTGACATGTCCTCTTCAAGGTTCACAGTACAAATCCACTCTGAGCTGAGGCCAGGGGCTGGGGCAGAGAACGCAGCCCTCTGTGTCTTCACTGGGACCCTATGTTGCCTCACCTTTCCGATCTCGGCGCAGCTCTTATGCTATTTAATATGATAAAAAGTGGTTCTTTGGCATATCGCAACCTCCAAGCTTACAGTAGAGCCAGACTACGTGGAGTGGGAAGACGACTGAAAATGGGCAATTATAGCGCTACTTTATTTTAAAGCACTCAATGGTTGGACATGTTATTTTGGTTTAATTTTCTTCTGTAGGACCTTCCTTCTGTCGGAGCGTGTACGAAGATATGAAGTGGACCGGTCCGTGCTGACAGCAGAGCTCTGTGTGTGTGTGTGTGCCGTTTGTCCCCAAGAATGTGTGAAGGTTTTGCTTGCCTTCTTTCTAAAGCTTCTTTAAGGTGACACACATTGCAGACAAGTGATAAAATACTGTTTGCCACATAACATAACATAACATAACATAAATAGAAGACTCTAGTTCTGAATCTGTTGTGAGGTTCAATCCAACTATGATCGCCTACTCGACGACACCCACATGGCCTTCCTTTTGTCCTCTGGTGTGCCCGACCCTTGGGGCCCTGCTTCTGGTGAACCTCCATCGGCCCTGGCAACATCTATGCCTGGATCCTGCTGCACTCTGCCTCCTGCGGGCTGACCCATCCTGGCCTCCTGACCCCCACATCAACCCCCCCATTACCTATGGTCTGGGGTGCCCAACCAGCAGGACTGTGGCTCTGTGACTGCTGGGGGCATAGACATCATCATGGGGTCTGGGGCCCGGGGCTTGTTGCGCCAGCTCTGCCGGGCCACGCCAATTAGGGCCATGCCGGCAGACGCTGGGGACTGCCCAGTTGCCAGCACTTGCCGAGGGTCCCCTGTGCGGCCTACTGGGGTTGGCCACCTCACCCATCCTTCCCCCCTCCCTTTCCTCAGACTACCTCCCCTTTCACCATATTTTGACTGTGGCCTGCTGCCCTCGGCCTGGCTGGATTGGGCCCACCATCTTCTGATGCCGGAGGTCTCTTGGCCTAGTGCCGGGGCCTGGCACATGTCTATGCCCCCTCCTGGGACCCACGGGTGCAGCATTCCCTGGGAAGGCCCCCCCTCCCATCTCTTCTGGACTTTGCAGCCTCTCCATGCTGAATAGTCCTACAGTCCCTCTCTCTCTACCTGGCAGGCCCACTGAGGGCCCCTGCCCTCCCTTATACTCTTGCACGTGGCCTGCTGTGGGGTCGTTAATGTGGGACCCTCAGGACCCCCTCGACCTCTCCATGCCACACCAGGCCCCCACTGCATATGGCTTTTGGGAAGTCATCCCGCCAGTTGCTTTTTACTAAGGCCGTGGCCTAACACAAGGCTCCCACACTGGCTGAGCCGATGCGCTTGGATGCTCTGATGGACCAAATCACATGGACACGAAATCTATCAGGGCGGAAATAGGGATGTTCAACATCACCTGGATGGAGTGGAGAACCTTATCGCTAGGCTATAGTAGCAGATGGTGATTGGTGATGGTTGGGAGTCTGAGCTCTTGCACTCCCAGAACAAGGTCATTAACCTGGATGACAGAGGTCGAAGGGACAATATTAGATTTTTTCGGTTCCCCAGAGGGGTAGAGCCAGACGATGTGGGCACATCCTCTGTGACATCCTTCTGTGCCTCATGGACCTGTTCTTCGTCCCGACTGTTGCTGGTGACAGGCTATGTGCTGTTGTAATGGGGTGTTTTATTGTGGCACATAAGTGAGGGGGCACTGATAATGATGATGATATTCGATGGTGCTGTTTTATTCTTTTCTTTGCTGCTCCCCGCCGTTTGCTAGACTTCTTAACCAATTTGCCTTTGTACCATGGTTGGGGGTTTGTTGGGGGGTCCTGCCCGCTGCGTGCCCCTGCAAGGTTGCCCCCGCATTTTGCTAAATTGCTGATGTGCTTAGACTGAGAGTCCTCTGGGTTCCTGACAAACAGGTACTGATGCCAGTGTGGGATTTAATGAAAAATGCACACAGAGGGCAATTTAGAGATGCCCCCTGAAAAACGACCTAACACTGGTGTCCAGGCTGAGTGGCTGCTCGCCAGCTGCCACCACCAGACATGTTTCTGGACCCCTGGGTCGAGAGCCTGCTGCTCTCGGGGGTCTGAAACAATGTACATTCTGGGAGAAGGTGCCAAGCCTCCTCCCCCAGGATGGGCTGGGTCAATGAAGGGGAAGCTTCAAAGGCTTGCTGCCCTTGTGAGCTTCCCCAGGCCTTTTGCTGCTTCCAGCAACTGGCCCCTACTGGTTCTGACCCCCACTTTGGGTGGGAGAATTGGATGGAAAACCAAGTGAGGAAGGGCGGTAAGCCCACCTTTGCCAACCCCACCCCTCAGGTGGGGGAGGTGAGGTGAAGCACAACTCTCAGTCGCCATCTTGCAGCTGGGGGACCTAGCCAACCAGAGTGAGGCATATGCCCCCCTCCCAGTGGAGGGTGGCATACCCATTGGTCCTAACTTTTACCTACCTTTAATGCACCTAAATCTAGTATTTAGGGGCAACCCTCAACCTTACCTCCTCAGACAAGAACCGACTAAGAAGAAAAGAAGAAGAAGGACCGAAGAAGCCGTGCTAAAGCTAAGAAGAGGAGGACACCCACTGACTTGGCCCCAGTCCTACTGGCCTGTCCGCACCTCGAACCTGCAGAAGTGAAATCCTGGTGTGTCCTGCAGCCAACAACTTCAAGAACCCGAGAACCTGCCCTGCCTTCCACAGAAAAGACTCTGTCTCCCGTGAGTACCAGATTTGCTCACCCACAGAAGCAGGCTTTGGACAACACCCAACACCCACGGCCTGAGTTCGAGTGGCCCAACACCATAAGGAGGTCTCCCCGGCGATGCTGACCTGAGATGTGGTGATCTCTGACCTGCCTCGAATCTCCCAGCGAAGGCTGCAGCCTCTTTCTGGAGGATCCAGCCCCGACTGCGACCGGAGCTGGTAAGGAAAATCCGACACCTAAAGATACCCCTTCATCCGAAGTCCCACGGCCTTGGGTGGCCCAACCGACAGTGTCCCAGCATCCCTAGGCATCCCAAGTTACCTTTCCAACTGGTGGTCACCTCCAGAAGATCTCCTTCCCCGAGCCTACAGTCTTTGTTGAAACTGGAGAATCCCCGTTGAAATCAACAGGGCACCCAACACCAAACCAGCACCCTGCACCCAGCCGCCCCTGCACCGCTGCGGGTGTACTTTGGGTGCTAAAACGGATCCCACTTTGCCCTGAGTTAAACCCCAGGAGCTTTGCTCCCACAACCTTGTGGCCTGCTTGAGAGCAGCCACCAACCGGAGGCCCCTTATCCCTCGTTGGATAACATTGGGCCTCAGCACTCTGCACCCGGCATTCCCTAGTTTTGCTGAGGGTGCTTTGAGAGTGCATCCTCGACCCTGGGGGAACCCTGGTTCTAACCCCAGAATACCAGCTCCCACAGACTTGTACTTACCTGCAAACGAGTTAACTTCTTTTTTTTCCATAGGAATACATTTATTGTTTTTCCTAAAAATTGTTTTGAGTGTGAAGTTCGTTTTGTATGGCACTTTGAAAAACTGCAAACAACTAAAAACTGCTCACTTACCTTTTCTCTAGGAAATGTCACAGTGTGATATCTAGGTATATCACACTGAGTAGAAAAAGTAATCCAGAAAGTAATCTGTAAAGCAATCCAAAGTAATCTAATAGTAATTTTCACTGTATTGAGGCATTTACAAACCTGAAACAAAGTCATTTTCATTCAGCTTGCTTGTATTGTTCAACCTAACTTGAACATTATCATAGACACTTACCTGTGCCAGGCTTGCTTGGTTCTATGAAATAAATACAACTAAATAATATTTGTATACAAATCACATTGGTCTGAGTTCAGTCTTTGAGTGTGTGCCATTATTTGCTGATTGAGTGTGTACAACAAATGCTTAACACTACCCTCTGATAAAGCCTTACTGCTCGCCCACACTACCACAAATAGAGAGCAAGGTGCTATCTACTTTTACCTGTGCCTACCTTTGGGGTTCCACTGGACTTTGTGCACACTATACCTCATTTTGGTATAGTATAAACAGAGCCAGCTTCCTACAGCCCCTCACCTGGCTGTGGCTCACAGTGCCCGCTCCGACACTCCTCCCACTACCCCTCATCTTCCTGCTCCAGCTGGCCATGGCCTGCACGGTGCCTCCATCCCGCCACATTATAGCACTCCTATTAGCCCCCCACACATAGAACCCATCCTGTCTCCAGCCCTGGTCAAGCGTTCAGGACCCGGTGGATATGCAGGTTCTCAACTCCCTCGATATACAGTGCTATACCTCCCGCTGGCGATGGCCTTCAGGGTGCCTCCATGTCACCACGTTATAGCGCTTCCGTTAGCCCCACGGACACAGCCCCCATCCAGTTCTTGTCTCCAGCCCTGGTGGGACCCAGTGGATACACAGGTTCTCAACTCCCCCAACTACAGTGTTATTAGCTTCCCTCCTTGATCCTCCTTCTCGTCTTTTCTTTTTTTTGTTAGGGGAGTCCAAACCCCCTTCTTCGTCTAAGCACCCCCTCCACTCCTCTACCCTTCCCCGCCTCACTTCCCATCTCTCCCCCTTACTCTTCCCCTCCTTCTTCCCCCTCCCCTTCCTGGCTCCCCTCCCTCCTTCTCTCCTCTACAGCATGCCCTGTTGCCCTCCCACCATTCTGGTTCACCTATTCTCCTTCTTTCCGCTCATTCCCCATGCCCGCGACATTGGCCCCCCTGAAGGTCCTGTCCTGGAATGTCCATTACCTCACCCATTATATCAAGCGGAAGAAGGTCCTGGTGTATCTGAACACGCAGCGGGCTGATTTTGCCTTGTTGCAGGAGACTCATCTCAGTGGAGCAAGTCTAGTAAACTCAGGCACAAATGCGTCAGCAGGGTTATTCTCAGCAGCTGTGCCCCACGACCAGTCTACGGGATGCCCCCACACTGCGCAAAAGTAGGGTGCCCATCTTTCTGCACAGCTCATGTCCCTGCACCTTTTTGAAGATGTGGATGGACCCAGACAGGAGGTATGTTTTAGTTCACCTCAGGACTTTGGACAGAGTTGTTTGTGTGGATTCAATATATGCGCCTGTTGGGGCCACGGTGACTTTCATCCTCAGCCTCAACTATATCCTTGCCCATTTAGCTCCATGCCTGACCTGTTGGGCAGCCACTGGAACTTGGCTGTGGACACTGTTCTTGACCACACTGGCCCAATTGATCGGGCGTCCAACGGAGATAGGGCCACCTTGCTTGACATCCATGAAGACAGTGGTCTACACGACATACAGCATCTGCTGCATCCAACCAATAAGTTCTTCACCTTACTGTCCCCTGTCCATGGCACCCAGTCAGGCTGGATGTCTTCCTAGTCTTGCACTCCCTCACTCCACTGGTATTGGATGCCCATATCCTGGTGAGCTGTCTCTGTGATCATTTCCCAGTCATCCTTCAGATGGATTGGGGTCTGCCTGGCTAGTCCAGAAGCCTTGGCTGTTCAATGCTTCTCACTGTTGATAGCCAGAGCAGAAATAGCACCTCTGCTCTCATGTCCAGAAAATATTTCGATGACAATTAAGGCTCGGTGGAATCCACGCAGATGATCTGGGCAGTGGCAAGGGCCATGAATAGGGGTCAACTCCTGTGTGAAACCACTCTTCATTATAAGCAGAGGATTGTACAGCAGGTTGCCTTGAAAGAGGACAACCGGGGTCTGACAAGGCTGTACACTACCCATCCTCTTAATTCCACTCGCCGTCGGCTGGAGAAGGCACAAATCAAGCTGAATGATCTTTTTATCTCCAGGGCGGAATATGCGCTCCACAAACTCCACTACCATCGGTTATGAGCAGGATGAGAAGGCCAACAGATTGCTGTCAGCGCAGCTTCACCAGTGGGAGGCGGTGGTTGCCATCCTGAACAGCCCAACTGCCTCGTCACACTCCTATGGGTTAGCAGATGCCTTTGTGGAGTACTATAGCCGCCATTATGCTCTGGAGGTGCCCACCAATGAACAGCGCATTGTGCAATTCTTTGGGAAGGTCCATGTTTCGCACCTGAACGACGAGAGGCGGGCCCTCCTCTACAGTGCGATCACTCAGGAGGAATTTGTACAGGTGATATCTGCTGCCTTGTACAGCAAAGCTCCCGGGGAGGACGTTTTTCCAAATTAATTCTATAAATGGGCTTCCGCTGAAGTGGTGGAATCTCTTGAGGTGGCTTACAAGGAGGTGGAGGAGCAGTGTGGGCTGGGGCCAATCACTACAAGCCCTCATAATAGTGCTCCACAAGCAGGGCAAAGACCCACTGTTCCCAGGACAGCTACCTCCCCATTTCTCCTCTTCACGGCGATGTTAAGATCTTGGCTGGTCTTCTGGCGGCCAGGCTCAAAAAGGTTCTCCCCACATTGATCCATCATACACTGGTCAGCTTTGTATCGGGTCGGACCTCCCGCAATCATTTGAGGACCCTGGCTGATGTACTATGGCTGGTTAAAGATCTGGCAGATGAGGCTCTGGCTCTGTCTTTGGATGCAGAAAAAGCGTTCAACTGCATTGTATGGGGCTATCTTTTTGCGGCCCTCTGTAGGTTTGGTCCAAAGGTCTGCTGTCTCTATGACAGCCCAATGACTTAAGTGAACAGTGGGGGCTACTTGTCCACCTCCTTCCTGATTCAGAGGGGGACGCGTCAGGGGTGTATGCTCTTTTCACTAATAATCATTCTTTCTCTGGAACATCTAGCTGCAGTCAGTTGTGCAAATAATTAAACACAGTCCAATTGACTCACTGTCAGGTGCTTCCAGTACTTGCGCAGGAACAGAGATGCTTTTTCCCAATGCCCCTCCAAGGAGATCTCCAGGTACTGTTTTATAAATACCAAGCAGAATCTCCCAAGGGGGGAAGGGGGAGTGGATAAAATAAATAAGAAGACAAAGAGACTGCCTGCGGTTATCTGCGTCCAGCCTTCTGTTTCTTCTTCGCCTAATGTTGCCAGCTCGGCCGTTTCCTCTGTAACCCAAAACAGTAATTTAACACAAGTGTCATATAAACTCTAATTCCCTTCTAGTATCCAACCCACGTACCAAGATAACCTTAGGCCTTGCTTCTCTTCAAATGTCTTCATGTGTTCTGCTACCGTTAAGTAGCCATTCTTTATTGTGTGGTGAATTTCTGTTACAATCAAGAAACATACACTAAGTTAATCTTTATTTCCACCTACCCTGTTTGTTTGTATTTTCTAGTTATTTAGTGTACTGACCCTATTCTTATTATGATCTTTTTCTCATTTTCTTATCTCCACAGGTGAACAACGGGTGGAATCAGTTGATAGTATTAACTCATGCAGACTTTACTGGAGTGACTAAATTATAGTTCTATTCTTCTAAATGCACAAACATTATCTGGGTACTTAGCTCTGGCTGCTGTTGGTTTCTAGTACTCAGCTTGAGGTGTCTCGGCATTCATTTCCGTTGAACTGAGTGGATGAAGAAGCCTTTTGAGTTTTCCGCCTCCTCAGACACTATACACTTGACGAGGTAGCGTCTTCCTTCAATAGCGCAAGATTCAAGAAGTAGCGTTCTCCACAGTAGTGATGTGCGCATGAGTTCTGAAGGAAGGCGTTCACATGAAAAGGAAATAACTGCTCTGAACTCGTAGTCGTTTCAACTAGGGAATACTGTGAAACTCACAACCGAATGCCCGACAGACTCGACGATAACCTGACTAAACTAACTAACTAAACACGAGATACTTGAGGTGCGTGCGCTTCCGTCAAGAGTTCAGGTGAAGTGCATCAACGTTCCATTGTGAGCGCCTCACGTAACTCAGCTTGCAGAGGAAGACTAGAACTGCACTCGCCGTGCATTGTCGGCCATCTTGGAGTAGTTTAATCTCCAAGCTTCTTTCCAGGTAATAGCCTTTACCTTTGGTAAACATGAAATTGCTGATTGTAGACATGTTGAACTGACAGAGAGGTCTAGATCCTTGGAAGTCCTGACAGTACCCCCTCGCAAGGGAGGCTCTTCCGGTCTGGGTTTTCTTGGAAATTTATTATGGAAGGCCTTCACCAAACGGGGAGCATTTACATCTGTATGTAGTTCCCAAGATCGCTCCTCTGGGCCATACCCTTTCCAGTCAATCAAATAATAGATTTTTCCTTTACGTTTTGTAGAATCTATTATTCTTTTAACTTCAAATTCTTCTCCAGACTCTAATTGTACTGCTCTAGGAGGAAGTGTTAATCTCAAATCTGGTGAAGTTTTCTTTAACAGGGAGACATGAAAAACTGGGTGAACCCTCATTCTTTTGGGTAACTTCAAGCGATAAGTTACTGGGTTAATTATCTTTTCAATTTGGTAGGGGCCTACAAACCTAGGCTGGAATTTGCGAACCCCTTTTAATCTAAGGTTTCTTGAATTCAACCATACCTTGTCTCCAATTTGTAAGACTGGGCCCACTCTTCTCTTTTTATCTGCATATTTCTTATAGGTGTCCTTAGCTCTACGCAGGTTTTCTGTAGCAGTCTGATGGACATGAGCCAGATTTTCAATCAAATCCTTTACTGCAGGAACGGAGATTTCTCTCTCGTTCGCAGAGGAATTTGGGTGTCTCCCATAATTTAAATAGAATGGCGAGTATCCTGTGGAGAAATTTTTTGCATTATTATACGCAAACTCGGCTGCCCAAATATAGTCTGGCCAGTCCCCTTCCTGATCGAGTAGGAACAACCGTAAATATTGTTCTAACTCCTGATTCACTCTCTCTGTTTGCCCAATTGTCTCTGGATGAAAGCTAGTGGAGTACCTGGTTTCTACACCCCGCCCTTCCATGAATGCCCTCCAAAAGTGGGATAGAAATTGGGAACCCCTGTCTGAGACTATTACCCTGGGTATACCATGAGCCCGCACTATGTGTGTGTTGAAAAGAATAGCTAATTCTTGGGCTGTTGGGGTTTTCTTTAAGGCAATAAAATGGGCCATTTTGGCAAAGGCATCAACAAACACTAGTATAGTGTTGTAGCCTTGGTCTGAAGGTAAGTCCACTATTAGATCCATTGTGATTGTATGCCATGGATA
Source organism: Triturus cristatus (assembly GCF_964204655.1). Lineage (NCBI taxonomy): Eukaryota > Metazoa > Chordata > Amphibia > Caudata > Salamandridae > Triturus > Triturus cristatus. The sequence continues at coordinate 365,773,716 of NC_140584.1, read as the reverse complement.
TGGGGGAGTGGGCATAGGTTGAAGGAGTCCCTTGGGAGATTGTCTCTCCGATTTTCCCCGAGCACAGACCGCACATGTCCTCACGTAAAAATCTATATCTTTAGACATTTGTGGCCACCAAAAATTCCTTTTAATCAATTCTTCAGTTTTCAAAGTTCCTTTGTGACCAGCCAACTTGTTGTCATGTTTCTCCTCTAAAATCAATTGTTGCAACTCTCGATTAGGCAGGTACAATTTTCCGGCGCGAAAAGGTAATCCGTGTTTTATTTCTCTCTCAACTTCTTGTTTTGACCATTCTACCATCTCTTCAGAAGTCATGGCCTTTTTTATTCTTTCCTCAATGGTTTCTTGATTTACAGTTGCCACGATCTTATTGTCAGGGATGATTGTTTGTTGTTCTGGAAGTTTTTCCACTTTTTCCACATCCAATCTTGACAAGGCGTCGGCCTTTCCATTCTGGGTTCCTGGTCGATAGGTGATCACAAAGTCGTAGTCCGCGAAATATAATGACCACCTTAGTTGACGGGGAGTAAGTGTTTTAGCTGATTTCAAAAATTTCAGGTTTCTATGGTCCGTGAACACTGTCACCGTATTTCTGGCTCCCATCAGGTAGTGCCTCCATTCCTTAAATGCGTCCTTGATGGCCAATAATTCTTTCTCCGTAATCGTATAGTTGATTTCTGCTGGGGTTAGTTTTCTAGACCTATACGCCACCGGATGAAGTTGCCCTGTTCTCTTGTTTCTTTGAGAGAGAACTCCACCAATCGCCAAATCTGAAGCATCTGTTTCCAGATAAAAAGGTTCTGCAGGGTCAGCATGCAGCAAAACAGGCGCGGTAGTGAACTCTTGTTTCAGTTGTCGAAAAGCTTTTTCTGCATCTTCTGTCCAATTAAATGGAACACCTTTCCGAAGGAGCCGAGTAAGGGGTATGAGCTTATGTGAAAATTCATTTACGAATCTTCTATAGAAATTGGCAAACCCGATGAAGCTTTGTAGCTCTTTTACATTCATTGGGGATTTCCAGTTCAAAACAGCCATCACCTTCTTAGAATCCATTGTTATTCCAGATGGCGTTAGGACAAATCCCAGAAACTCAACTTCTTTGGTATGGAATACACATTTTTCCAGTTTTACATACAAATGGTTTTCTCTTAATTTTTGTAATACCTTTTTCACTTGATTTGGATGATCTTCTTCAGATTTTGAGTAAATTAAGATGTCATCTATATATACAATAACGGATTGGTCTGTGTATTCTCCCAAAACTTGGTTTATAAAGTGCTGAAAGGCAGCTGGAGCATTACATAATCCGTAAGGCATCACTTGGTATTCATACAATCCAAAATTAGTCCTGAAGGCTGTCTTCCACTCGTCCCCTTCTTTTACCCTAACCAAGTGGTAAGCTCCTCGAAGATCCAATTTTGTATATATCTGTGCCTCTTTCACCTGGTCCAATAGCACAGATATAAGCGGTAAAGGGTACCTGTTCTTAACAGTGACCTTATTAATTGCTCGATAGTCGATACAAGTTCTAAGCTCACCTCCTTTCCTGGGGATGAAAAATAATGGCGAGGAGACTGGGGACTGGGAGGGGCGGATGAACCCATTGGACAAATATCTTTCAATGTATTGCTTCAGATGTTCGTTTTCCTTTTCCGTAAGAGCGTAGACTCTACTACATGGTAGATTTGCTCCTGGCTCCAATTCTATTTGGCAATCAAATGATCGGTGAGGTGGCAGTTTTTCTGCCTCAATTTCGTCAAAAACATCTTCAAACTCCTTGTATTCTGACGGAATTTCTGTTGTGTGAAACACAGAAACAGATTCATCTTGCTTACACAAAAGCGAAGCGGGTCCTGGTTCTCTTGATCTTGTTGGGGAATCTTGTTAGCTGAACTAACTATAACAGGGGAATTTCTAGGGTTTTGTACGAGGGAAATGTCCAGCTAACTATAACGCCCCTGAAACCTATGGTTTTTTCAGTGAATTTCTAAGATTTTTTAAATGGCAATTCCTAACTATAACATGCATGAAACCTATGGTTTTTTCAGTGAATTTCAAAGATTTTTTAAATGCCAATTCCTAACTATAACGTGCATGAAACCTATGTTTTTTTCAGTGAATTTCAAAGGTTTTTTAAATGCTAATACCTATCTATAACTTATCTCTGAAGATATCATGAAAAGCATTCTTTTTTAAAAGTAGGGTGCACATTAGTTTTGTGGAAAAACATCTTTGTGATTGGTTAAGAAAAAGCAGTTTCAACGTGGAGTACATATCATAGGATAAAATTTGCTCAGCTCAACCACACCTGCTACTTGCATTTGGTAGGCACTGTTCGAACTTAAAACAATCGTCAACTTTTAACCTGCACGTGTCGTTAAATGTTCAAGAAAATGTTACAAAAAAATATCGTAAAGTTTTAAAAAATTGATGAACTTTTAACCTGCACGTATTGTAGAATGTTCTAGAAAGTGTGTTGATAGAATACGTTGCACTTCTGACTTCTATGTGTTGTTGAATATTAAAAAAAACGGTTCATATGGAAAATTCAAAAGAAACCAATAGAGAAGTTTTGAAACCTAAAAGAATCAAGGAACTATTCTAATTTACTCTTTACATGTATTTATGTGAGCAGCAACAAAATTATAGACACAACAGCACTAGGAAAAGAAAGAAGCAGGGAGTGGGGGGGAGATGGGCAGAATGGCACACATGCACAATTAAGTACAACACACATATAGACTAACAATGGCCAAAATGAAACACACCAACAAGGAGCACAAGTCACACAACCTGCCAACATCACACCACTGAACGAGCATAGAAGTGAAAACCACGCTGCGTTCATAGAGGATGTGTACAAAGGCCAGTCGTTGGTGTTGTGGGATGTCTGCGACCGTGGTCATCATGGATGAGATGCCCAGCATGTGGCACATGGTCGAGTTCACTGTGTGTTATGTTGCCAAACGGCTGCTCCTCCCTCCCACAAGCCCCCACACTTTTGTACGGTGAGCTGTTGTATCTTGTGCACTCGTACGGCACGCCATTGTAATGCCTATTTGCGCATCTCCTGCTACATTCCAACTACAACATCACAGTGCCGTTTGGATGTGGTGCATGCCACTTTACAACATCGACTGCTGCGGCTCTTGTAACAGGCCACACCAGAACACAGAGACACACTTACCGCACTTCCTGTACACGGACATGTCCGAGACACCCCGTTCCCCTTGCCGGATAGGCACACCCCTGCACTGACCTGTGAACGACAGACCAGCACACGCCAGTTGTGCATGCAGGACGATGCGTACGTAGCTACACATCCAGGCTCACTGCCAACGCTGAGGTGACAGCACACTGTGATGTTGCAGGGGTCGTGCCTATCATGCTAAGACAATGACCACAGGGACACACTTACTAAGATGTGGGTTTGGGGGGCATTGGCGGTCCTGCAGTTGTTGAGATGAGTCTTCTGGCCCTCATGGGTATCCCTGTATCATGCTCATTGACTCTATGGCACCTGTGGGTGTTCTGGTGTGGCTGTTGGCTGTGTTCCCTTTCATGGTGCAGGTAGTTGTCCTGCTTAACACCAGGAGAAGCAGGTGTAAAATCCCTGGTGCTAACGTGTCTTATCGCCGGAATTTGTTTTGCATTGCAATTGGTGTGAAAGTTGTGATGTGATTTTTTTCATGTGCACAACAATATACGAACTGAGCAGTGTATCTCGTCAAGATCCAGCACCTGACGCACTATTCCCAATCAATATAAATACAATGAGATTTCTTAATAGATTTTGTGTGTACACTGTAAGTGCAGCCAATACCTCAGTGCAATACAATACAGGATTTTAGTATTTAGAATAAATCGCAAAGGTGCACCTCGTGTCTTTTTGTACGGGAACGGCTACTCTCCATTTCATTATCAGCACTTTAACGGAAGTAAAGTTGAGATAAATCTAACACACTATTCAGAAGTTGGTGCAAACTGCAGATATCACCAGTATTCCAGCGATAAGTGCCCCAAAATTTAACACCATGGTGGACTCCATCAAATAACAGTAATAAGAACAAGAAAGAGTCACACAGCAGTTAAGAGAACAACCAAAAACATTTTTTTTTTTCCAAACGTTATTTTTTATAATAATAAATATATAAACGATAAACTATTTTCAAACTTTATTTTTTTATTAACATAAATATAACAATAAACTAATAAACAAAATGTAACAACAATAATACAAAACAACAAGGCGGAACACTCCTGTGGGAACCACGGATGTCGACAACAGACCTGGAAAATCAGAAAGATTGTTAAAAAAAAAACAACAGATATATAAAATGTATACAGCTAACAACATTTTATAAGTTTAACTTACAAAAACTATAAATGTTGCTGGTTTAAAATATTTACCAAATCTGAGGAATTTGTTTTGCAGAAGGCACCACGCCCACAACGTTTTTCTTCAGTGGTGAAGAAATTTTTAACTTTTTCCAAGGGGCAAACAAAGACCAATGCCACCTTCTTCATTCGCAAGATTTGCCAAAGAGTTCTGTTACGAGGGGATCCTAACAAAAAATACTTGTGCGGCACAGCAAGTATGATGAAACACCTAAGGACCCTTCATCCAAACAATCTTGCACGAGAAGAGTGCAAACAGATGAGAAACACTCCTGTTCTGTATCTGTAAAAAAGAAACACAAATAAATGTATATTAATAACTTTCAAATTTATACTATTCCATTACTGTACTACTCCACAGCCTTTGACCGAGTGAACAGGGGCCGGCTTTGGGCAAAACTTGACTCGTGGGGGCTACCACAGGCTCTGCTAAAAGCTATAAAAGCGCTCTATGAGGACACCTGGGTCAAGGTGAAGCTATGCCCCACAATAACAACTGAAAGAATTGAAACCAACTCGGGCCTCAAGCAGGGGTGCGTCTTGGCCCCCGTGCTTTTCAACTTGTATACTGCGGACATGGGGTTAGCTCTGAAAGATGCCAACTTAGCACCTCCAAAACTGGGGAGGCTCGTCTTGGGAACACTCCAGTATGCAGACGACACGGTGATCATGGACCACACTAGGGTGGGGCTCCAAAGAGCCTTAAGCAGTTTGGCCCTATACAATAAGTCAAATGACCTACGGATCAACGTGAGCAAGACCAAAATCGTCATTTTTGGCAAATACCCCCTCAAAAAAGAAGCTTCATGGTCTCTGGGGGAGCACCGTATCGTCACTGCCCCATCCTACAACTATCTGGGCACCTGGGTCTCTGAGAGTGCCTCTGCAGTCAAACATCTGAAGGAGCTTAAACCTAAAATTAACAAAACCATTCTGTCGCTAAGACGCTTATGCCACCGCTTGGACAGTCCCTCAGCAGAACCAATGTTGACAGTGCTCCGGGCAAAACTGATCCCTGCCATTGCATATGGGCATATAGCCTACCCTGGTGCATTTGACAAAGTGGTAAACGCGGCCCAAGCGAAAGCCTATAAGACGGTGCTACAGGCCCCTAGATACGCAAGGAACACCAGATTAAGGCTAGAAATAGGCCTTAAGCGACCTGAGCTGGAATCACTGGGGGACCTTTTAAAACTCTATATTAGAGTATTGAAAGCACCAGAACATTCGCTAAAGCACTCCCTAAAATCAATCTTTGATGAGGTGGGCTCCCCCTGGTACTCAAAGCTAGGACAAGCTATTGCAGCATTGAAAATAGAAAGAAGGAGTTTGCCCCTGCACGAAATTCCTTTCTCAGCCTGGGCCCAAGCAGTTAAGCGCCAAGTCCGGATCATCTCCTTTGGTCTTGACCTTGCATCTCTTCGGCAAAATCCACTAACTCAGGCCCTGGACAAATCATATATTCCAGGTAAACCCCAACCTTACCTGCAAGATCCAGTATCCACTTGCGCGAGAAAGAAAATTTTGTACTTTCGACTTTTGGCCCTCAGGATCATGGACTTCAACCCCAAATGGGCCCGTACGGATGGCACCCTGGCCTGTCGTCTATGCAATTACCGCAGAGAATCCTGGCTACACTTGCTGTGCTGCTGCACAAAGCTGGCCAATGATCGCCATCGTTTGCTGCTTCCGATTTTACGGAATACGGACTATAGAACTTGCAGAGAGGCTTCGGACTGGTGCCTCTCAGTCTCCACGACCTGTTTGATAGCCAGAGTTGCGAAATTTATACACCAGGTAAAAATGGCACTCGACTCCCACTTAACGGCACTGCCTGCAAAGTAACTGGAAGCCCTCTGCCCCAGTTATCTAACCTGGGCTGGTTTAAAGACCCACGAAGAATCCATCTTTCATCAACAGCCCTTGGTACATGTATTGACTCTACCGAACTTTCATGTGCCTCCCCTTATCAGTTTTTTTTATTTTATTTTATCTTATACTGTAAAGATTTTAAGTAATCATGCAGTTTATTATTAAAATTGTCAAATTACTGTACAAACACATTTTATATAAAAACTGACTAAGAAACTATAGCCCTGAACCACAAGTGTGACGATCGTTAAAACACTACATGTATAGTGCATACTACTTTGAAGCAGTTCATGCCCTAAAGCCTACCTCACTAAAAGACTACATGCTAACTGACTAAATGATTACAGTACTATAAGGAGACACACTGGGTGAATGACAGGGTGTTTGCTAGAAGAGTATGAATACTAACTAGGGAATTGAAGGTGTGAAACACAACTGTGTAGGTGATTAGAGGACTGCATCCATACTGCATAGGCATTTAAAGCAGTCCATGTGCTAAGGCCTGGCTCACTGCATGACTACTTGGGTACTGACTGAATGATTAGAGTACAGCAAGGAGAGTGCCTAGGTGAATTTATAAGTGCTAGGCTTTTCACACAGGGAATGGATTAATACTTGGTACTGAATGGGTCACTAGAGGAGTGCAAAAGCAGTCACAAGTGCTGGACTGTATGGATACTGACTAGGAAATTTAAAGTGTGAAAGACAAATGTCTAGGTGGTTAGAAGACTGCATGCATAGGGCATAGGGGTTTGAAACAATCCATGTGCTAAGGCCTGGCTCAGTGTATGAATACTTAGGCAGTGACTGAATGATTAGAGTACTGCAAAGATAGTATCTTGGTGAAAGTATAAGTGTTTGGGTTTTAGCACAGTAAATGGATTAGTACATGGTGCTGAATGGGTCACTAGAGGACTGCAAAGGGAGTGACAGGGTATTTCCTGGAAGTGTATGGATACTGACTAGGGAATTGAAGGTGAGAAAGACAATTGTGTAGGTGGTTAGAGGACTGCATGCATAGTGGATAAGGGTTTGAAGCAGTCCATATACTAAGGCCTGGGTCACTGGATGAGTACTTGGGTACTGACTGAATGATTAGAGTACTGCAAGGAGAGTGCCTGGGTGAATTTATTAGGGTTTGGCGCAGTGAATGGATTAGTACATGATGCTGAATGGGTCACTAGAGGAGTGCAAATGGAGTGACAGGGTGTTTGCTGGAAGTGAACGGATACTGACTGGGGAATTGAAGGTGTGAAAGACAAGTGTGTAGGTGCTTAGTGAATAGGGGTTTGAAGAAGTCCATGTGCTAAGACCTGGCTCAGTGCATGAATACTTAGGCAGTGACTGAATCATAAGAGTACTGGAAAGAGAGTGTCTTGGTGAATTTATAAGTGTTTGGGTTTTGGCACAGTGAATGGATTAGTACATACTGTTGAATGGGTCTCTAGAGGACTGCAAAGGAAGTGACAGGATGTTTCCTGGAAGTGTATGGATACTGACTAGGGAATTGAAGGTGTAAAAGACAAGTCTATAGTATGTTAGAACACTACATGCATACTGCACAGACATTTGAAGCAGTCTATTTGGTACTTAGAAACTGACTAAATAATCAGACTACTTCTAGGACAGTGCTTAGGTAAAACTTTTAAATTTTCAGTTCTGCCACAGTGAACAGAATAGTACATGGTACTGCACCTTAGTGTCAAACCCTGACTCCTTTTATCAATTCATAAGCAAAGACTAGCTTCTAATGCTACTAAAACTTGACAACATGAGAGATTTAAATTAGTTATCTGTCAGCAAATACACGATGTTGCCAAAGGCTTCCCTCACAATGGTTCTCAAATGCACACAGACTCACAGTGTAATTCTAGACAACAACCACTATACCTAGGAGTTTACCAAAAATCATTCAGTGGTAAGCGAACTGCACACAATCTTCATATTTCAGGACTGCACTTTTGTGTCAAAGCCTGACTCATTTAATCAAAGCATAAGCAAAGACTGGCTTCTAATGCTACTAAAACTTCACAACATGACCGGTTTTAAAACAGGTATATGTCAGCAAATACACAATGTTACCAAATGCTTCTCTCACAATCCTTACCCAAATGCACACAGACTCACAGTGTGATTTTAGACAAGCAACACTATCCTAGGAGTTTACCAAAACTCATTCACTACTCTGGAAGAGTTATGGTACTGCACACAATCTACATATTTAAGTACACCACATCAGTGTCAAAGCATGACTCATTTAATCAACGCATAAGCAAAGATTGGATTCTAATCCTACTAAAACTTCACAACATGACAGGTTTTAAAACAGTTATCTGTCAGCAAATACATGATGTTACCAAATGCTTCTCTCACAGTGATCCAAATACACACTAACTCACAGTGTGATTCTAGACAACACCACTATCCCTATGAGTTTACCAAAACCCATTCACTACAGTGCAAGTGGTAAGGTAACTGCACACAATCTACATATTTCACAACTGCAATTTACTGTCAATGCCTGACTCATATAATGAATGCAGAAGCCATAACTGCCTTCTAATGCTACTAAAGCTTGACAACATGACATGTTTTACAACACTTATCTGTCAGCAAATACACGATGTTACCAAACACTTCTCTCACAGTGGTTCCCAAATGCACACAGACTCACAGTGTGATTCTAGACAACAACACTATCCCTAGGAGTTTACCAAAACTCATTCACTACAGTGGAAGTGGTAAAGGAACTGCACACAATCTACATATTTCACAACTACACTTTAATGTCAATGCCTGACTAATTTAATCAACGCATAAGCAAAGACTGGCTTCTAATGCTACTAAAACTTGATAACATGACAGGTTTTAAAACAGTTATCTGTCAGTAAATACATGATGTTACCAAATGCTTCCCTCACAATCCTTACCCAAATGCACACAGACTCACAGTGTGATTTTAGACAATCAACACTATCCTAGGACTTTACCAAAACTCATTCACAACTGTGGAAGGGGTAAGGGGACTGCACACAATCTACATATTTAAGTACAGCACATCAGTGTCAAAGCATGACTCATTTAATCAACATATAAGCAAAGACTGGATTCTAATGCTACTAAAACTTCACAACATGACAGATTTTAAAACAGTTATCTGTCAGCAAATACATGATGTTACCAAATGATTCTCTCACACTGATCCCAAATACACACTAACTCACAGTGTGATTCTAGACAAGCACCACTATCCCTATGAGTTTACCAAAACTCATTCACTACAGTGCAAGTGGTAAGGGAACTGCACACAATCTACATATTTCACGACTGCAATTTACTGTCAATGCCTGACTCATTTAATGAAAGCATAAGCCATAACTGTCTTCTAATGCTGCTAAAACTTGACAACCTGACTGGTTTTAAAACAGTTATCTGTCAGCAAATACACAATGTTACCAAATGCTTCTCTCACAGTGGTTCCCAAATGCACACAGACTCACTGTGTGATTCTAGACAAACAACACTATCCCTTGCTCTATATCAAAACACATTTCTTCATCTAGAAGTAGTACTACATTTTAGTATAGAAACATAACATAACTCATTTCACAAATTCATAAACAATGACTGGTTTCTAATTCTACCAAAATATAAAAACTGCACAGTTATCTGTCTACAAACACATGAAAAACACAAATGCCTATCACAGAATGGTTTCTACATGCACACACATTGTAGAGAAAAAAAGTACTCCCTACACTTTAGCAGGAAAAATACATTAGTCTGATTAAAATCAAAATAGTCTACATACATCCCCTCACAATTAAATAACTCATCTTTCAAGTTCTTTTGTAGATGAAGGAGTATATCAATCACTCACCATATTTTCTTTTACAGAATCTCTGCACTGTGCACCTCTCAGCAAAAGCAAAGAATGAAAAAGTTCCCCTTTCATTTTCCACACATATACATGTAAACATCAAATCACAATCCTTCGCACATAAACTCAAAAGCAAACACACATTTCTATTTGTAAACATTTCAACCCTTTCCAACTGAAATACATTTCAACCCTTCCCCCAATCTGCCTTCTGCCTGTTACCATAGAAACAGCTCATGGAACACTGCACTGAGCTCACAGGTCACAAGTTCAGCACACAATGTTCCTACACAAGGCAGGAAGTGTGCTTGACTTTTCAACATATCAGCTTATCATATATAATGTTCCTTACAATCTGTTTTTGTTAACCAATAACAATCATACCTTTAAAAAACAAAAATATACACCCTACCTTTCAATGTAGAAAGTTGTTATACAACCAATGATTTCTTGTCGTTTTTCAAAAAACGTTGCCGTGGATCCATGCACCCACCACGAGAGAATCCGTGCATCCAACGCGATAGGATGCGCGCACCGTGCGCGCATTTCGCCGCTTTTTATTTTTTTTTAAAAGGGGGACCACAGGGGGTCCTTCTGGAACCCCCTAAGCAGATCTAGAAAGTCAGAGTATTTCCACTCTGCCCCCTTTATATCTTTTACACACTTATTCCCCTTCCATCTTCAGCCTCGCTTCTACCGAGGCAGAAAATGGCCACCAACAGTTCCTGGTTTCGAATGTAGAGAGACGCTCGGCAGCCAATTAGCATTCAGCGCGCGATCGGGAGGGTGCGCGCTCCGTTTGGGGGGGGGTTGCGCTTACGGTGCGGGTACGGTCCGCGGATCCTACGCGGCCATAGATATCACTAACTTTTTTTCCCTAATTTTCTCAGGAACTACTGAACAGATTCACTCCACAAATGGAAAAGGCACGAGTCCGAACTGAGGACTACCTCTTTGCCAAATTTGGTGTCATTCCGTTCAGCGGTTCGGGCTGTATCTGCGACAACAGATCCTATGGGAAATTGCATGGGGAAAACGTGTTTTTGGACCCCCCTTTTTTCTAGGCCCCCGCTTCACGGATCACCGCAAAACTTTCAGGGTAGGAGTGGAGCGGAGCTGGCCAAAAGTTTGGAGAATTTCGCGAAGATTCGTCAATCGGCGCCAAAGATATTCCCAATAGAATGTTGCGGATTTCCTATGGAAAATAGGCCCGAACTATAACTATCTACTGGCGACCGCCAGTAGGTAATATATATATATATATATATGTATATACATATATATATATATACATATATATACATATATATAGAGGCTCGAGCGTAAGGGGACCCGAGGAAGCACTTTATGATTTTACATGACAACCAGAACATCTTCAACCAGTCACCTGTGTTTTTCCTGCAGAGCACCAGTAGTAAAAGGATGATTTTCTTTCAATCCGGCTCCGCGCAACCTCTACCCAGGCAAGAGGAATTCTGGGAGATGTAGTGTGTAATGCATTACACCACGAGGGGCGATCACATGACCAGGAGCACTGGGCGCCTCCACCAATCAGAGGGATGCAGGACTACTCAAAACACGGGTGGGGCAGTATCCTGTGACTACAGCAGCACCTGAGGAAGGCTAATCCAGCCGAAATGCATCGTGCCAAACAGCTGTTCAAATAAAGGCTTCCAAAAGAAATTTCCCCGTGTGGCCTCTCTCTTTCGGCAATGGAGGAGTTCGTTTGCATATTTTCACGCTGGCCAGAAGCGTGTTAAGAGGCCCCGCTCTTCAAGTTGGCTGGAGGACTGCTGGCTCCCGCGTTTGGAACGCTTTTCTTTCTTCTGAGGTATCGGAATTTCTCCAGCACGCCTCAGCAAGCAGGAGATACAAGAGCTGCTGCTGAATGCAGCTTGTGATTTCACAAGGGGTTTTCTTCATTGCAATGTAAACCCGCAGCCCGGTGGACACTAACTTCAAGAGGCTCGAGCGTAAGGGGACCCAAGGAAGCACTTTATGATTTTACATGGCAACCAGAACATCTTCAACCAGTCACCTGTGTTTTTCCTGCAGAGCACCAGTAGTAAAAGGATGATTTTCTTTCAATCCGGCTCCGCGCAACCTCTACCCAGGCAAGAGGAATTCTGGGAGATGTAGTGTGTAATGCATTACACCACAAGGGGTGATCACATGACCAGGAGCACTGGGCGCCTCCACCAATCAGAGGGATGCAGGACTACTCAAAACACGGGTGGGGCAGTATCCTGTGACTACAGCAGCACCTGAGGAAGGCTAATCCAGCCGAAATGCATCGTGCCAAACAGCTGTTCAAATAAAGGCTTCCAAAAGAAATTTCCCCGTGTGGCCTCTCTCTTTCGGCAATGGAGGAGTTCGTTTGCATATTTACACGCTGGCCAGAAGCGTGTTAAGAGGCCCCGCTCTTCAAGTTGGCTGGAGGACTGCTGGCTCCCGCGTTTGGAACGCTTTTCTTTCTTCCGAGGTATCGGAATTTCTCCAGCACGCCTCAGCAAGCAGGAGATACAAGAGCTGCTGCTGAATGCAGCTTGTGATTTCACAAGGGGTTTTCTTCATTGTAATGTAAACCCGCAGCCCGGTGGACACTAACTTCAAGAGGCTCGAGCGTAAGGGGACCCGAGGAAGCACTTTATGATTTTACATGGCAACCAGAACATCTTCAACCAGTCACCTGTGTTTTTCCTGCAGAGCACCAGTAGTAAAAGGATGATTTTCTTTCAATCCGGCTCCGCGCAACCTCTACCCAGGCAAGAGGAATTCTGGGAGATGTAGTGTGTAATGCATTACACCACGAGGGGCGATCACATGACCAGGAGCACTGGGCGCCTCCACCAATCAGAGGGATGCAGGACTACTCAAAACACGGGTGGGGCAGTATCCTGTGACTACAGCAGCACCTGAGGAAGGCTAATCCAGCCGAAATGCATCGTGCCAAACAGCTGTTCAAATAAAGGCTTCCTAAAGAAATTTCCCCGTGTGGCCTCTCCCTTTCGGCAATGGAGGAGTTTGTTTGCATATATATATATATATATATATATATATATATATATATTATCTACTGGCGGTCGCCAGTATAGTTTCAACCTAGTTTCCATAGGAAATCTCAAAATTCTATTTTGAATAACTTTGGCGCCGGTTGACGAATCCTCGCGAAATTTTCAAAACTAATGGGGCGCTCCGCTCAGCTCCTACCCTGAAAGTCTCGGGGTGATTCATCAAGCGGGGGCTGAGAAAAAGGGGGGTCCCAAAACACATTTTTCCCATGCATTTTTCCATAGGACCTTTAGTCGCAGCTACAGCCCGAACGGCTGAACAGAATTACATGAAATTTGGCAGAGAGATAGCCATAAGGTCAAGGAAGTGCCTTTTGCAGGCCTGTTCAGTATTTCCGGAGAAAATAGCATTTAAAAGCATATCAATATCTATACGAGCGCACCGTGCGCGCACGGTGCGCGCACCCTGCCGTGCGCGAGCGCAATTCTGATTGGTTGTTAGATGTCGGTAAACATTCGAATCGGTCGAAACCAGGAAGTGTCAGCCGCCATTTTGTCTCTCGCAGTCTGAGGGGGTGAAAAAAAAAGGTGGAGAACGTGAAAAGGGGGCAGAGTGGACAGTTCCTGACCCCCTAGCCTTGGTCAGGGGGTCACAGAAGGACCCCCAAGGGAGAAAAAAAACTGTTTTTTATTTTTTTTTTAAATCGCGAGGTGCGCGCACCGTGCGCGCACGGCACGCACTGCGAACCGTGGGTGCTCGGTGCGCGAAGCGCACCGAGCGCCCACAGCGCGCGCACGGTGCACGCACCTCGCGATTTTTAAAAAAAATAAAAATTTCATGGTGCGCGCACGGTGAAAAACCTGAAAAAAAAAAAAATACATAACTTAGCATTTCAAAAACCGTACAAATTCACTGAAAAAACCATAGGTTTCACACACGTTATAGTTACAAATTAGCATTTAAAAAACCTTGCAAATTCACTTAAAAAACCATAGGTTTCACACATGTTATAGTTAGCTGGACATTTTACTCGTAAAAAACCAATGAAATTCCCCCGTTATAGTTAGTGCAGGCAACTATAACTCACGCGACCGCAATCCTCTGCTGATGACGTCAGATATTACATCACTGATGACATATGTGTCTTTATAAAAAATAAATATTTGTAATATATGTATAGCTAAAGATTAATGGAAGAAGACATGGGTAAATAAGTGTCTAAATACAGTGATGTAATATCTGACGTCATCAGCAGAGGATTGCGGTCGCGTGAGTTATAGTTGCCTACACTAACTACTATAACGGGGGAATTTCATTGGTTTTTTACGAGTGAAATGTCCAGCTAACTATAACATGTGTGAAACCTATGGTTTTTTAAGTGTATTTGCAATGTTTTTTAAATGCTAATTCGTAACTATAACGTGTGTGAAACCTATGTTTTTTTCAGTGAATATATATATATATATATATTCACTGAAAAAACCATAGGTTTCACACATGTTATAGTTAGCGGAAATTTTACTGATAAAAAACCAATGAAATTCCCCCGTTATAGTTAGTGCAGGAAACTATAACTCACGCGACCGCAATCCTCTGCTGATGCTAATACTGTATTTAGACACTTATTTGCCCATGTCTTCTTCCATAAATTTTTAGCTATACATATATTACAAATATTTTTTTTTCATAAAGACACATATGTCATCAGCAGAAGATTGCAGTCGCGTGAGTTATAGTTTCCTGCACTAACTATAACGGGGGAATTTCATTGGTTTTTTATCAGTAAAATTTACGCTAACTATAACATGTGTGAAACCTATGGTTTTTTCAGTGAATTTGCATGGTTTTTTAAATGCTAATTCCTAACTATAACGTGTGTGAAACCTATGGTTTTTTCAGTGAATTTGTACGGTTTTTTAAATGCTAAGTTACTTTACGCCATTCGTGGCGTGCGCACCCACTTAACGCAGTTCTTTCCGTGCGCGCACGGTGCGCTTCGCGCACCGTGCGCGCCCACTTTACGCAGTTAGTGCCATGCACGCACGGTGGGCACGCGGTGCGCTACGCGCACCGCGTGCCCACGTTACGCTAGATGGGCCATGTACGCACGATGCGCTTCGCGCACCGTGCGCACATGGAGGACATATGATGCGCTTCGTTGTGAAAGGTAATATTTTAATTTTTCTAATGTTTAATATGCCAAGCACAAATGGTGCCCTTTATTTGCACATGGGGTGGGGAGAGTGTGGATACTTTTTTTTTTTAATATAATTTTTTACCGTACGCGTACGGTAAGCGTAATCGGCGAAATTATCGAAAAAATTAAAATTCCGTTTTTGGCCTTGGGGGATCTTTGGGGACTCCCTAAACATGGCTAGGTGCTTTGGAGCTGTCTAAACAGCCGCTTTACATGTTTTTGTCCTTTGTTTTTTAATCCACACTCTGAGTGCGAGAGAGAAAATGGCGGCCGCCGCTTCCTGGTTTCGACCGATTTGAATGTTTACTAAGATCTAACAGCCAATCAGAATCGCGCTCGCGCACGTCACCGTACGCGTACGGTAAGCGCACCGTAAGCGCACCGTAAGCTGGCTCAGATATATATATTGATTTAAAGGCTATTTTCTCAGAATCTACTGAACAGATTTACACCAAACCTACAAAAGGCACTTCCTTGACCTGAGGACTACCTCTCTGCCAAATTTCAAGTAATTCTGTTCAGCCGTTCGGGCTGTAGCTGTGTCTAAAGGTCCTATGGAAAAATGCATGGGAAAAACGCGTTTTGGGACCCCCCTTTTATCTCAGCCCCCCCTTGACGAATCCCCCCGAGACTTTCAGGGTAGGAGCGGAGCGTAGCGCCCCACCTATTTTGAAAAATTCGCAAGGATTCGTCGACCGGCGCAAAAGTTATTCAAAATAGAATGTTGCGGATTTCCTATGGAAACGTGGTCCTAACTATAACTACCTACTGGCGACCGCCAGTAGGTAATATATATTGTAGGAAGGTGGATATCTGACTATGGTTACCCCCAAATTTTTGCCTAGTGTCTAGCTGGTTTTTCGACTTAGTTGGCCTGAGATCCTGCCATTCAGGCTCTCAGGCTATCTGCTCTCTCTGTAAAATGGACTCCATGTACCCTAGGTACATACCCAATTGGTTGGATCACCCTGTCAGCCCCTGTACCAGTGTACACTAGGTACCCAGGGCATTGGTGTATCTAAGGCCTGCCAGGGGCTGAAGCATGTATTATGCCACCCCAGGCTTGGCCTAACAAATTTGACACAACTGGCTGATCACTCAGCTGGGGTAAGTTGGTGTAACCACCTCTTACTTAGGTGTAGTATACCTATACCTAACCTTAAATGGGACACCTGGTAACCTATAAGTCACTCCTATGGCAGGCCTTAACAATCCTGAAGGCAGAGTGCTTGGTTCCATGTGAGAGGGTGCTCTGGCATGAGCTGAGCCTGTCTGCAGTGGTCGGAACAACTTCCTTCTACTGTTTCCAGATATCGTCATACCATATACTCTTAAGTGCATTATGAACCTCGCGGTTAAATGCTAACTTTGGTTTGGCTTTATCAAAACATGTCGAGTAAGGTGTCATACGAATTGGAATACTAACCCCTCGCCAATTCTGGCGACGGGGTTAGCATTCCACCCTTCTAGAGGGACACGACATGTACAGTACCTGAAACCCGGGTAAAATCAGACATAGCCTCAGCTCCACAAAATGGATGCTGCCACCACAGACACAAGTCTGCCCTCCTGCTGCTGGGAGTCCTTCCAGCTTGGGAGGTGTGGACAAAGGGTTTCCTGCCAGGGGAGGTGCGTGCACCACCCCAGACAGGATTTTGTGTATTGGTCAGGTAGGGCTTGAAAGAAACCAGACATGCCTGAGGCTCACAAGGAGCCTCGGTGCATATGCCAGTTCAAACCGGTCCTGGGGCACACCAGTCCCGGGCCTGGGGCGAGCTGGACAAAGGATTGGGGGTGTAACCACCCCCCTTCCTGGTCCCACCCTTAGGGAGGGACCTAGCAGGTAGTCCGGCCCCTAGAATCCGCTTAAAGGTAGGAGCTGTGTCCTAAGACTTCAGACATCCTGGAATCAACTTGAAATTAAGAAGAAGACGGGAACTTCGACGCTCTGCTGCACAGAGGACTGAAGCCAATCTCCCCTGTGGTCAGGGAGTGACCACCTTGCTAACGCAAGCACCATCCAGCGAATCAACGTCTGCTTTGCCGCCGCCTCCCGCCGGAGCCCGAGCCCAGAGACTGACAAGACCTGGACCTCCAGACCTCTCACCGCCCGATCCACAGTCCCTGAGAAGAGGAGACCCGTGGAGGCACCGAGACACGTGGAGCCAGCCATCTTGAAAAGACCACGACAAGCTGCAAGCGCAACAACCGAGGCTCCCTCCGAGTTGTGCTTTGGGATCTGAGAAGCCCAACACCCGAGCAGCATCTGCACCAAAGGTGAGCCCTCCAGCATCTCCACGATCTGCGTGGGGCCCTTCTGCATTTTGCCACTCGACGCGCCTAACCGGTTGCTGGCTGCTGGCTAGTGGCCATCTTGGCGACGAACTTCAAGAAATACACCACTGGTCTGGTTGCTCCAGACTGGCCCTTGCTCCCCTCCAAAGGAGCAATCCCTCTGACCTTGCTGGTCAGAACCATCAGCTTATTTCATCTTCCACAACAATTGCTTTTGCCAAGGCTTGGTTGCTTCGATCAAGTCGCCGACACCGCCGACAGCGAGAGCCTGCGTGGGACAGCTCGTGACTTGACTCCTGGACGTCGTCGACCTTCAGGGACCACGTGGCTGCAGAGACAAGCTACACCTTTCTTCCTGTTTGCACCCGACATCGCCTGGTACCCACCTGGTGCCACGCTGGTCACTGGCTAGTGACTGTGAACACTGTCCCCTCTGCTTACAGGTCTTCAAC
This sequence comes from Triturus cristatus, assembly GCF_964204655.1. NCBI lineage: Eukaryota > Metazoa > Chordata > Amphibia > Caudata > Salamandridae > Triturus > Triturus cristatus. The sequence continues at coordinate 365,755,607 of NC_140584.1, read as the reverse complement.
ATCTCCGATCCACTCTTGGATCCTCTGCATCTCTTCCGGACCGGTCGCCTGCAGCATCTTTGTCCACAGGCTCCATTGAGCAGGTAGAAAAAACCCGACGCTCTTCGACGCCTATGCACCCGCTTCCTGTGGGTGAGGTAAAGCTGGCACTCCGGTGCCCAAGTGTAGAGAATCATCTCTAGTGTCTGTGTTTCCAATCTTAAGTTCCTAGTCCATCCGGAAGATCCTCTTTGCAGTAACTTTGTACTTTTTACGCACCCATTGAAAACCTATGGGAGCTCGCGTGTGACTATTTGCTCTGCACACGCAACCCGTGGACCTCCTGGTCACTAACTGAAGTTAGCTCCTTGTAGGCCCAGCGATTCTAGAGGCCCTAGGCCTTTTCCCTTTTCTGTTCGTGGTACTTATACCACTATTTTAGTATATGGTTTGAGCGGCCACCAGGGCCTATCCATATAAAGTGCAACTTCTGTGTATTCTGTTATAATCTTGTTTGACGATTTGTGCTCCTGTGCTCATAAAGAGACTAGGGGTTACTTTGAGAAATAAATACATATATATTTTGAATATATATCTGTGTGGTGTCCTTTCATTGGTATAAAAGGGGGTTGCATTTGGTAAAACAGCTTGCTTAACACGCTTCACGAGTTTAGCCTCAAAGACTGCTTAGCCTACGCTACCACTAGGGCAGCTAGTCCGAAAAGGTTGACTTACAACCACACCATTAGGGTTGCTTGGCATGGTACAAGGTGGTCACTAGAACTAGTGAACAGCATATACCAGGCCAACTTCTCACATTGGTGAGCAGCGGTTGGATTTGAGCTTGCTGTGTTTTACCATTGTAATCTCTTGGTTACCAATTGAAAGATCACATAGGTACCTGTAGGTACATATAAAACAAGATTAGATATACTTAAGTTCTACTGAACTTAGTTGTTGTAGAGCAAAGGGAGTAGCACACCCTGACTACAACTACTAGATAGGTTTAGTAGGTAAACCCAAGTGTAGGTAGATTGCAACACATCCACCCACACTTAAGAGCAATGGCTGGGGCAGAGGGGTCCACTGTACCCATCTCTGTTGAGAGTGACCCCCAGAGGGCACCATCCATCTTTGCTACCCTTAATCAAAATGAGATCAGGCATTTGGCAACTCTTAGAGGCCTTAAACAGCCCAAGAACCCTACCTCTGCTGAGCTCAGAGAACTCTTGCAAAATGATGAAAATCAAAGAGAGCTCAAGAAAGCTTCCCAGTTAGCCCCCTTAGGGACAGGAACAGGAGGCCCCCCTTCTGAAGATGCTACCGAGGTACCCCTTTCCAGTAGTCACCCCTTAGATGAGGTTCCTACTACAGAGGATGAAAGTGAGAAGGGTACTGATACAGAAGGTAGTGGGGATGAAGGGAGAACTAGCCCAGTGCCAAGTGTTATACTTGGCCCAGCTAAACTAAGGCTATTGGGGACTGACAGTGGGTTTACCCAATTGGATCTCCCCAGTGGACTTAACACAGGGCTTGGGAGGCAAAGGAATCGCTCAGGTGAATCCAATGCTTCCCATGGCTCTAGAGGCTCTCAAGGTCACTCCAGGAGAAGGATGACCACCCCTCAGAGGAGGGAACATGAGGCCAAAATGCAAGAAGCCCAGCTGAGGATCAGGAAGCAGGAGCTAGAAGTAGCCCTGATGGAAGAGAAACTGAGCAAGGCTAGGCAGCATAAAGAGAGTGGGTCTATACCCACTGGTGGCAGCATTGTCCCTAGGGACAAAGATAGGGTCTTTGATAATAGGAACCTGTCTAAGGTTGTGCCCCCCTACAAAAGTGGGGATGACATCCACAAATGGATGACTGCTCTTGAGAGAGCCTGCAAAGTGCAGCAGGTTCCTGAAGACCAGTGGGCAGCAATCCTCTGGCTCTCCTTTGAAGGAAGAGGCAGAGATAGACTCCTCACTGTTAGAGAAGAGGATGTCAGAAATTACAGAGTCCTGAAGAGTGTCCTAGTTGATGGGTTAGGCTTAACCACTGAACAGTACAGGTTAATGTTCAGAGACACCCAGAAGACACAGACTCAGGACTGGTCTGAATATGTGGAATGTGCAAATAAGGCTTTGGAGGGTTGGTTGCTGGGAAGTAAGGTATCTGATTTTACAGGATTGTATAATTTGATGATGAGAGAACAGATTTTAAGTAATTGTCAAAACCAGCTTCTCCATCAACACCTGGTAGACTCAGATTTGACCTCTCCCCAAGAATTGGGAAAGAGGGCAGATAAATGGGTCAGGACCAGGATCAGGCCTAAAAACCACCAGGGTGGTGACCAAAAGAAAGATACCACCAAGCCTCAAGAGAAGGGTGGGGATAAAGCAAAAGAGAAATCTTCCTCAGGGCCCAAAACTCCACACAGGGTGGTGGGTCCCAAGCTCCCTCCTCTACCACAGCTAAAAAGCCCTACTGCCATGAGTGTAAAACTCCTGGGCATTGGAAAACTGACAGCGGTTGCCCAAGGGCTAAAAACAAAACTGTTCCTCCAATTACTCCTGTCACACCACCTATTACTGTCAGCAGTAATCCCCCAGGTGGTGGGAGTGCCCCCAGAAATCTGGGTGGGTTTACTTGGGGAACACAGGGGGACCCTGGCTTAGCCAATTCCCCTACAGCAACCACTCTTGTCTGTGATGGTGGCATGGGGTTTGCCAACTTCACTGCCTGTCCCAACACTTTGGGTAGGTACAGACAGGAGCCCTACATCAATGGTACAAAAGCTGAGGCCTACAGAGACACTGGAGCTAGCATCACAATGGTGGCCCATTGGCTAGTTCCCTCTGAGCAGCTTTTGCCTGGTTTCTCCTACCAGGTGACTAACATTGATGGCAAACAGAACAGTCATCCCATGGCAGAGGTATGTCTCAGCTGGGGAGGGGTCACTGGCCCTAAAAGGGTAGCAGTGTCCCCAACCTTGCCTGTAGACTGCTTACTGGGGAATGACTTAGAACTCTCAGCTTGGGCTGGAGTTGAACAAGACACCCATTCTAAAATGGTAGGCCTGTCACAAAAGGGTAGGGGGGTTGTGCAATTCACAACCCCTGTCCAAATAGATTTCCTCCCTGAAAAGGTTGGAAGGGCAGTGGTAGCCACAGCCCAGGCACAGACAGACTTCCCTGTAGAGACTGGCAGAGCTGTGACAGTCACAGCTCAAACACAAACTGAGTGCCCCCCTGAAAAGGTTGGCAAGGCTGTAATGGTCTCAGCCTATACTCAGACTGACATAGGTGTAGTGAAGCCTGAAACAATGGATCACTCCACACAAACTGAGAGTAGTGGGGAGGAAGAAAAGTCTCCCTCTCCCCAGACATTAAGAAAAGGTCAGCCTCCTCAGGGAACTGACCTCACCCCTTGTGAAGGAACTGCCCCAGAGGTAGCCAAGCCTGGCCTGGCAGAGCCTCTGATGTCAGTGGACCTTTCCAAGGTGGGACCCAGTCTGGTGCAGGTAGCCTGCCTCTCTCTACCCTGCCTCAGTCAGCCCAGGGCTGCAGAGGTCAGGGAGGCCAGTGGACCCCCAGAGGGCCCCTGTCCACAAGAACCCCCCCATCAAAAGAATAAGGATTGCCTGGCTAGTAGCCCTAGTCAGGTGATGGGTAAAAACATTCCTGAGGGATCTCCTTTACAGGTAGTTAGGGACCTCCCCCAGAGGGATTCTGTTGGGCACAGGCAAACCTGGGACCTTAGGGCCCCAAACCTGACCTGTCCCTCCAGTAAGCCCACCAAAGGGACCCAGCCTCCAGCTTTAGGTAGCCAGAGGCTGACCCTGAGAGCACAGTGCAACTCAGTTAAGGAAAGAAAGGCATCCATGGTGAAGGATGATTGGAGGAAGCTGAGGCCTCACTTTGAGGACACTCACTTCAGTACTCCATCTCAACACCAGCCTTTTACTTTGCCAAGACACACCAAAGGTAGAGATTCCCTATGGTGGAGACCCTCTGATACCCTTAGGGTGAGGGATTGCTTAGTGGACCATGAGACAGGGGGTAACCATGCCAGTGCTGGTTCCTCCTTATATGGCCACTTGGGCAATATAGGCTTACCTGGTCAAGGTCAGCCTTATCTCCCTTCGTTTGGGGGGGGGGGTTGTGTAGGAAGGTGGATATCTGACTATGGTTACCCCCAAATTTTTGCCTAGTGTCTAGCTGGTTTTTCGACTTAGTTGGCCTGAGATCCTGCCATTCAGGCTCTCAGGCTATCTGCTCTCTCTGTAAAATGGACTCCATGTACCCTAGGTACATACCCAATTGGTTGGATCACCCTGTCAGCCCCTGTACCAGTGTACACTAGGTACCCAGGGCATTGGTGTATCTAAGGCCTGCCAGGGGCTGAAGCATGTATTATGCCACCCCAGGCTTGGCCTAACAAATTTGACACAACTGGCTGATCACTCAGCTGGGGTAAGTTGGTGTAACCACCTCTTACTTAGGTGTAGTATACCTATACCTAACCTTAAATGGGACACCTGGTAACCTATAAGTCACTCCTATGGCAGGCCTTAACAATCCTGAAGGCAGAGTGCTTGGTTCCATGTGAGATGGTGCTCTGGCATGAGCTGAGCCTGTCTGCAGTGGTCGGAACAACTTCCTTCTACTGTTTCCAGATATCGTCATACCATATACTCTTAAGTGCATTATGAACCTCGCAGTTAAATGCTAACTTTGGTTTGGCTTTATCAAAACATGTCGAGTAAGGTGTCATACGAATTGGAATACTAACCCCTCGCCAATTCTGGCGACGGGGTTAGCATTCCACCCTTCTAGAGGGACACGACATGTACAGTACCTGAAACCCGGGTAAAATCAGACATAGCCTCAGCTCCACAAAATGGATGCTGCCACCACAGACACAAGTCTGCCCTCCTGCTGCTGGGAGTCCTTCCAGCTTGGGAGGTGTGGACAAAGGGTTTCCTGCCAGGGGAGGTGCGTGCACCACCCCAGACAGGATTTTGTGTATTGGTCAGGTAGGGCTTGAAAGAAACCAGACATGCCTGAGGCTCACAAGGAGCCTCGGTGCATATGCCAGTTCAAACCGGTCCTGGGGCACACCAGTCCCGGGCCTGGGGCGAGCTGGACAAAGGATTGGGGGTGTAACCACCCCCCTTCCTGGTCCCACCCTTAGGGAGGGACCTAGCAGGTAGTCCGGCCCCTAGAATCCGCTTAAAGGTAGGAGCTGTGTCCTAAGACTTCAGACATACTGGAATCAACTTGAAATTAAGAAGAAGACGGGAACTTCAACGCTCTGCTGCACAGAGGACTGAAGCCAATCTCCCCTGTGGTCAGGGAGTGACCACCTTGCTAACGCAAGCACCATCCAGCGAATCAACGTCTGCTTTGCCGCCGCCTCCCGCCGGAGCCCGAGCCCAGAGACTGACAAGACCTGGACCTCCAGACCTCTCACCGCCCGATCCACAGTCCCTGAGAAGAGGAGACCCGTGGAGGCACCGAGACACGTGGAGCCAGCCATCTTGAAAAGACCACGACAAGCTGCAAGCGCAACAACCGAGGCTCCCTCTGAGTTGTGCTTTGGGATCTGAGAAGCCCAACACCCGAGCAGCATCTGCACCAAAGGCGAGCCCTCCAGCATCTCCACGATCTGCGTGGGGCCCTTCTGCATTTTGCCACTCGACGCGCCTAACCGGTTGCTGGCCGCTGGCTAGTGGCCATCTTGGCGACGAACTTCAAGAAATACACCACTGGTCTGGTTGCTCCAGACTGGCCCTTGCTCCCCTCCAAAGGAGCAATCCCTCTGACCTTGCTGGTCAGAACCATCAGCTTATTTCATCTTCCACAACAATTGCTTTTGCCAAGGCTTGGTTGCTTCGATCAAGTCGCCGATACCGCCGACAGCGAGAGCCTGCGTGGGACAGCTCGTGACTCGACTCCTGGACGTCGTCGACCTTCAGGGACCACGTGGCTGCAGAGACAAACTACACCTTTCTTCCTGTTTGCACCCGACATCGCCTGGTACCCACCTGGTGCCACGCTGGTCACTGGCTAGTGACTGTGAACACTGTCCCCTCTGCTTACAGGTCTTCAACATCTCCGATCCACTCTTGGATCCTCTGCATCTCTTCCGGATCGGTCGCCTGCAGCATCTTTGTCCACAGGCTCCATTGAGCAGGTAGAAGAAACCCGACGCACTTCGACGCCTATGCACCCGCTTCCTGTGGGTGAGGTAAAGCTGGCACTCCGGTGCCCAAGTGTAGAGAATCATCTCTAGTGTCTGTGTTTCCAATCTTAAGTTCCTAGTCCATCCGGAAGATCCTCTTTGCAGTAACTTTGTACTTTTTACGCACCCATTGAAAACCTATGGGAGCTCGCGTGTGACTATTTGCTCTGCACACGCAACCCGTGGACCTCCTGGTCACTAACTGAAGTTAGCTCCTTGTAGGCCCAGCGATTCTAGAGGCCCTAGGCCTTTTCCCTTTTCTGTTCGTGGTACTTATACCACTATTTTAGTATATGGTTTGAGCGGCCACCAGGGCCTATCCATATAAAGTGCAACTTCTGTGTATTCTGTTATAATCTTGTTTGACGATTTGTGCTCCTGTGCTCATAAAGAGACTAGGGGTTACTTTGAGAAATAAATACATATATATTTTGAATATATATCTGTGTGGTGTCCTTTCATTGGTATAAAAGGGGGTTGCATTTGGTAAAACAGCTTGCTTAACACGCTTCACGAGTTTAGCCTCAAAGACTGCTTAGCCTACGCTACCACTAGGGCAGCTAGTCCGAAAAGGTTGACTTACAACCACACCATAAGGGTTGCTTGGCATGGTACAAGGTGGTCACTAGAACTAGTGAACAGCATATACCAGGCCAACTTTTCACATATATGTATATATATATATATATATATATATATATATATACATATATATATATATATATATATATTACCTACTGGCGGTCGCCAGAAGGTAGTTATAGTTAGGACCTATTTTCCATAGGAAATTCGCAACATTCTATTCCTAATGACTTTGGCGCCGATTGATGGTTCTCCACGAAATTTTCAAAACTCGTGGGGTGCTCCGGTCCGCTCTTATCTTGAAAGTTTCAGGGTGATTCGTCAAGGGGGGGCCAAGAAAAAAGGGGGGTCCCAAAACATGTTTTTCCCATGCAATTTCCCATAGGAAACTTTAGACACGGCTACAGCCCGAACTGCTGAACGGAATTACACCAAATTTGGCAAAAAGGTAGCTATTGGTTCAGAAAGATCACTTTTTGTTATATGGTGTAAATCCGTTCAGTAGTTGCTGAGAAAATCAAAATTAAAAAAGTTTTGATATCTAATGGCCGCACAGAATCCGTGCACTCTCCCAATCACGAACTTTATGCTAATTGGCTGTCAACACTCCAAACCAGGAAATGTTGGCAGCCATCTTGTGCCTCGGTAGAACCGAGACACAAGAAATCAGTCAAACAAATGCGCAAAACACAAAAAGGGGGCAGGATAGAAACACCCTGACCCCCTAGGCCTGCTTAGGGGGTCCCACAAGGACAATTTTTTTTTTCTTTTTTTAAATCGGCAAAATCTGCGCAGGATCCGCGGATCAGGCCGTAAAAAACAATAAACGAAGTGCAGGCTCCCACGCTTCATTACTATTTAGCCCCCGGGTGGGCCAAGTCCTGGGGGAAAATTTTTGTATTGTAATGGGGGGCCCCTGGGGCTGCCACCCCCCAGGGCTTCGAAGATACATGGGTGGGGGGTTCAAAGGCCCCCCAAGTCCCGGGGACCGCCACCTCCCCGGGGCTCTAAATATTAAAATTGGGGGGTCCGTAACGGAGCCCCGGGAACCACCACCCCCCGGGGCTTTGCAAATGTGGGGAGGGGGGCCTTAAGAAAATATTTGCGGGGTGGCTCACAGAACCCCCACAGCCCTGGGGACCGCCACCCCCCCCGGGGCTCTAAATATTAAAATTGGGGGGTCCGTAATGGACCCCCAAGCCCCGGGGACTACCACCCCCCGGGGCTTTGCAAATGTGGGGAGGGGGGCCGGTGGCCCCCCTCCTGGAGCCCTGTCATGGCCCTGGGGACCGCCACCCCCCAGGGGATGGGGTCCCCGGGTCTCTGAGTGGCCTGGGAGGGGGGTCAAAAAAATAAAAATACAAAAAGAATTGCCGGCCCCGGGGGATGGGGTCCCCGGGGCCATAAATGGCCTGAGGAGGGGGGCAAGGCAACCCCCCTCCAAATACATATTGAAAAAAAAATGGCCATGCCCTGGGGGATGGGGTCCCCGGGGCCGATTATGGCCTCGGGAGGGGGGCCACGCGGCCCCCTTCCAAATGTTTGGGTTAAAAAAAAATAGGAGCAGGCCCTGGGGGATGGGGTCCCCAGGGCCAATAATATTAGGAAAAGAAGGGGGGCCACACAGCCCCCCTTCTTAAAAAATAAAAAAGACCGGCATCTGCCAGAGGCCACACCCCCTCCTTGCAGAACTCTGCAAACGCGCCCCCTGGCGCATTTGCAGTTGGGGAACTAATTCCCCTTGAATACTGGGGGTCCCTGGGGGCTAACTAGCTCACCAGGAACCTCCAGTATGCGCCAGGGAGCTGCATTGCAGAGTGTTGTAAAAAGGGGCGTGGCTCTGAACACCTCTCTGCAATGCAGCTCTCTGGCACATACTGGAGGTACCTGGGGGGCTAGTTGGCCCCCAGGGACCCTCAGGATTGAAGAGGAATTAATTCCCCAACTTAAAGCGCGCCACAGGGCGTGTTTGCAGACATGTCACCTCAGGCCCCGCCCCCTTCCTTCACACATTGTGCAAACGCGCCCCCTGGCAAGTTGTAAGTTGGGGAATTAATTCACCTTCAATAGTGAGGGTCTCTGAGGGCCAGATAGTCCGCCAGGGAGCTGCGTTGCAGAGAGGTGTTCAGAGGCCACGCCCCTTGTTACACCTCTCTGCAATGCAGCTCTGTGGCGCTTACTGGAGGTACCTAGTGCGCTAGTTTGACCCTAGGGACCCTCAGGATTCAAGGGGACTTAATCTCCCAAATTAAAACGGCCACAGGGCGCGTTTACACAGTGGTGAAGGGAGGGGACGGGGCCTGAAATGACGTGTGCAAATACGCCATGTGGCGTGTTTTAAGTTGTGGAAATAATTCACCTTCAATCCTGAGAGCCCCTGGGGGCCAACTAGCCCACCAGGTGCTTCCAGTAAGCGCCATTGCGCTGCGTTGCAGAGAGGTGGTCCAGGCCGGGCCTCTTTCTACATCTCTGTGCAACGCAGCTCTGTGGCGCTAACTGGAAATACGTGGTGGACTAGTTGGACCCAAGGGATACTCAGGATTCAAGGGGACTTTATTCACCAAATTAAAACGGCCACAGGGCGTGTTTGCACACGTCAGCTCAGCCCCCCCCCCTTCACCAGTGTGCAAACGTGCCCTGTGGTGCTTTTTAAGAGGTAGTTTTAATCCCCCTGCCCTATTATGTACTGGGTCTTAAAGAGGAGGCCATGGTAATCACAGGGGTACACCAATGCATAGTGTTCCCTAGTGTATGTAGGTGTTTTAACTGTATTCTAAGTGTCTTTTAGCGTAGCACTGGCTCTAGGACTGGTTAGTCAGAGTCAGTTAACATCAGTACCCATCTTATAAAGTTGAGAGTACAGGATCATTTTGCAACAAGGCCTCTTTCTGCTCCTCTGTTTGTTCTTTCTGCACGTCTTCCTTCTTCCTGCACTTTTCTTCGTCTTTGAGGACTTCTGTTGCTTCTTTCTGAGTTTCTTTTTCTTCTTTCTGTATGTTTTTTCTTATTTCTTCACATGTCCTACCTCTGTAGGCATAGTTAGGAACTAGCATTTAAAAAAGATTTGAAATTAACTGAAAAAACCATAGGTTTCAGGCACGTTATAGTTACAAATTAGCATTTAAAAAACCTTTAAAATTCAATGAAAAAAACATAGGTTTCAGGCACATTATAGTTAGAAATTAGCATTTAAAAAACCTTAGAAAATCACTGAAAAAAACCATAGGTTTCAGGGGCGTTATAGTTAGTTGGACATTTCACTCGTACAAAACCATTGAAATGCCCCCGTTATAGTTAGTTCAGCTAACTATAACTCGCGCGCCCGCAATGCACTGCTGATGACGTCACATATTACATCACTCATGACATGGTCAGTGACATCACTCATGACATCACTGATGACATCTCAAATGACATTACTGATGACATCACTGATGACATCATCCAGTGAATGTGTGTTTCTCAAGCAACAAAACGTCAAGACTCCGCAGAAAAACGAGAAGGGGCGGCTACTACAACTCAAGACCAAGGCATTGCAGGCCAAACTCGCAGCAAGAGGTGGTTCAGGAGGTAATGCCAATTCAAGATTTAACAATTATAAATCTTACCACTAAAAAACTGACAAAAGATCAACAAACAGTATTAAAGAAAGGACTCACCTTCTTCCAACAAAGAGATTGGAATACACTCAGACATGCATCAACCTTTACCTATTCACCAGAAAGTTAAAATTACACAAATTTTTCAAACTAAAGGGTCTACAACAGCAGGCTACCGGGCAGACACTTTCATCTACCTCTGGTACTACACATGCAATATCAACTGGTGTCCTTACGGGTGAAGATCTAAGGACGCTACAAATCATGGCTAGCCAGGATGATGAAGGCACACTGAGCATGACTCCAGATGTCTTCTGCATTGCAAGTTTTGGCATTGAACAAAAATCAGTCAGAATACATTTTAAACCCAAATCAAGTTATATACCTATGTCTCCCTTTGATACCATTGACACATTTGAGGAATCCGTTAAGAGAGACCTGTTGGGATTGAGATTAATAAAGCCAAGCAAATTAGAGACCAATCTTACTAAAGGGCAACGCACTGCACTACAACAACTGGAGAGTGACCCTGATCTGATCTGTAAGCCCTCTGATAAAGGAGGTAACGTAGTGTTAATGACACGAGGATATTATGTACAGGAGGCACTACGACAATTGTCGGATGAGAAATGCTATACTCCAATCACCAAGGATGAATATATCAAGAGCATCAATGAATATCATGTACTTATCCAAAAATGGGCGTAAAAACACATGCTTGATGATAATGAATTCAAGTTTTTAACGTGTCCACATCTTGTCACAGCAACATTTTACCACCTGCCTAAAGTTCATAAAGACACTCTTTGACCACCAGGACGCCCAATTGTGTCCTCTAAGGGCTGCCTAACTGAGGCTATGTCTCAATATATTGATTTCTTTTTGGCAGAGTTTGTAAGGATGTTGCCCTCATACATAAGAGACACTACCCACTTTATCAAGAATATCATGGATGTAGCTTGGGAACCAGACATGCTGATGATCGTCTTGATATCCGGTGGCAAGACATTTCCAGACACACCACACCCAAAATGACAATTTATTGAACTTTTGTGTTCTAGACACGATTGAGGTCAATGAAAGAGGAGGCAATAGTGTTCAAGATCTTAGACGCCTAGAATCAAGATTAATTATTCAATATCAGACATTGGCGCCAGTTGGACATAATTGTGACGAAGAACTGTCTGTTCACCTAGGGTAGCTCCTACCACTTATGAATAAATCAGGTTTTTGCCTCGCCATATAGACAATTATCTGGTCCTAGAAATAACATAATTGCATCTATTAGAACTTTAGTTTTTGAATCTGTTCTGTAGCATGCATAGTACTGAGCCTCAAAAGCCTGGTATATACATTTTTGATTGTGATTGTGCATTTTAAATTAAGTTTTCTTTTGATCTTTTTCATTATTCTTATGGTGAATGGTATATGTATAAACTGTCTATCTTCTTACAGATGCCGTGTTAAATTGCAGTGCGTGAGAAGAAGGCACTGGAGCTCAAATATCAGTCCAGGATTGCAGGAATCAAATGAAATGCCCATTTGGGTGTAAGCCAGCATTGCGTTAAGGCACCTTAGACCCGGACTTGCCACCCCTGAGAGAGGCTGTTTGACGAATGACAAATGTCCACTTGGACATAATTGATATACTTGACAGTTTCTAGGTTGACTGGTAGCTTTTAGGTACATTTTTTACATCACTGTATGTTTTTATTTTTGTATCTAACCCCAGTGACAAAGTCAATGACAAACATTGATTATCATTTGCCCACATGGGCTTTACGCTGCTTCCATGTTTTTATCCAAGAATCAAAGGATTGGAGATTGCCTGTCCTATTCCCACGATTGGTTAGTCATATCACTCGTTTTTTTGCCCACAGGGGTAAGATATGCTAGACTTAGAGCTGTTGCTCGTTGTCTTATGTGTGTAAATCAAGCTTGGGAGGGAGGGGCGGGGGGAAGCTGACCATGGACCAAGAACTGTGAGAAAAAGGCCGCTTTTATTGGAACACGTGCACATAACAATTTAAATAAACCTCGGCAAAAGCCTTCCAAAACTAAGCCTCACTAAATAAACCACATACCTAACCCCGCACCCCGCCCCCTCCCCTAAATTTCTTTGGACCCGCCCCCACCCGTACATTACAACATTTCAAACAATACAAAACATTACATTACCGTATAACCCAATATAAACCTATAATTACAACCCGCTTGTTAAACAAACTCCCCTGCCTGCCCCTTTACAGCTGTCAATCACCCAACCTGTTACCGAACTACAAATAACCAACCTATCCTTTCCCTGTCGATAACCCAACTTAACAATTAATCAACAAACCTCTGCCAAACCTGTCAAAATTCAAATAACCCCCGCACAGCACCTGCTCCAAGCGACAATACATAGCAAAACCTCTGTTCACCTCTCCCAAAAAGGCCACCTAATGATGACAAAATCTGAAGGAAAACCCGGGAATAAAATTAAAGAAAAATTAAAAAAGGAAAATAGGGAGGGAGGGAGGGCAAAAACTACCTCAGCCTAAGCTCCCAGCCACCAGGTCACCAAACCTAAAATGGTGGCTGGGAGCAGGAGCCCAAAGCATTTATGCTTGGGCTCTTTTTGGGCTAAAAATAAACAAGCCCAATACTAAAATGTCTGGCGCAAGGCCAGCCCCCCCCCGCCCCTCCCAAACTGCCGGGGGGGATCTCCCTGCGGTCGGCTGCCCCCCAAGCCCCTCTTGAGAGGGAGGGTTGGGGGGGAAGCAGACCACGGTATATGTTCCCTCCAAAGAATACCTCCCTTGCCCTTCCACACAATTTTAAAAAGATGCTCATTGAAACCCAACATTTTCCCAAAATAACTTTGGCACGCCTGAACCTGTGCCCATTTGATGAATGAATGCCCCACTATCCAAACAGTCAACTCCTTCGAGTGGGGCCCAGCCACCGAACCTGTAAAGAGAAAAATATAATAAGACTCACAATAAGGAGGATGACGCATGCGCCTCCCCCGCGTTCCCTCTCACATACCGCTGAAAACAGTCTGACGACCAGCACCCTAACCGCATAATGTCCCCTTGAGACCAACCCCTGTTGTGAGCTTCAGTCGCTGCCCCAATCCTAAAAGAATGCGTCCCATACTGCGCCCCGTCCAACCCAATCTTTACGGAGAACCATACGTAGTTGGTAATCTGTTACTCGGGCGCCATTGATATGCCGAAAAACGAAGTAGCCCCCAGCCCCTCCTGACAAAGTCTTCCAGCGACGGGCCAAATGCAGAGGACAAGTAGAACTGGGAGCCTCCACTTCTAACCACACTCCTTTCCCAATGCTTCTCTGATCAGTTTTCGAACTTGCCAGCCAAATGTGCAAACCTTTTTCTGCGAAAAACACTTCTTACCAAGTAATGCCCCGTTTCGATTTGGTACCCAGGAGCTCAGAGACTCGAAACGCCCCAAAAAACATGAACGCCATAAGGGTGGCAAACAAGCAAGCCTCAAAATCATCCCTGCAAACCGCAGGTAAAACCTCCAACAAACGTGCCAGGGTCTGCCACGAAAGGGGGGAACGGGACAGCTGAACCCCTCCCCGCTCCCTAGCCCAACCCTCGAGCATTCTCCTCCCCACTTCTCCAGCGGAAGGGGAATCGCCCCAAAAGAGTTTCCCCATAAAAGAAATTCCTTCTAATTTCCCGGCAATGGTAACCCTGGAAAGGCCTCTCTCAATGAGGTCTAAAATAAACTGTATCACATCCTCAAAACGACGCCATACCTACTCCCACCTACAAGCCCCAGATGCAAAGAAATCCCTCCATGCAAGTGCATATGCTGCCCGAGTAGACGCTGACAGTGAATCAACCACCAATTGAAATACCCTACGTTGCCTACATACCAAAGGCGCTCCGGCATTGGGGTTGGTGTCCTGTTCGCCTCCTTGGCCAGCCCATGGAATCTCCCCCACTGCGAACGAGACAAAGTATCAGCTATGTCATTGTTCACACCAGGTATGTGCAAGGCTCTGAATGAAATGTCATGTCTAAGGCAGCCCAGCACAAACACTCGCAACAACTTCAAAATCTGTCCATCTCTTGCTGACTGCCTATTAACGATCTCCACCAATGCCATGTTGTCCACACAAAAAAGCACCTCCTTATGTGCCAACTCCTCACCCCAAAGGGTCAAAGCCACCAGTTGCGGGAAGAGCTCCAGAAATGTTATGCTCCTCCCCCCATTCCTCCATTCTTGCGGCCACTTCTCTGCGCACCACCTGCCCTGCTAAATATGCCAAAACCGTCACTGCCTGCTGCATCAGAGAACATTTAAACATCCCACTGGGCATCCTCCTCCCTAGCCAGTGGCACTCCATTAAAGGAGTTTAGAAAAACTGACCACATATGCAAATTCTCCTTCACCCCTGCTGACAAGCGGACATGATGGTGAGGTAAATGCTGTCCTGCCAATGCCCGGCCCAACCGCCTACAAAAAGTCCTCCCCGCCCTGACCACCCTGCAGGCGAAGTTAAGATGACCCAGTAACACTTGAATGTCCTTCACCGTCACCTTCTGCTTTGACAACATTCTGTTCAACAATTCTAGCATTTTCAATTTTTTGTCTTCTGGCAAGCGAGCCCGCATTGCAACAGAATCAATCTCAATTCCCCAAAAGGATAAGGCTGTAGCAGGTCCCATTGTCTTTTCAGGTGCCAAAGGCACCCCTAGTTCCTCCATGAGCTCATGGAAAGTGTCCAGAGCAATCTGGCATTCCGTGGAGCCCGGGGAACCGACAAAGAAGAAATCATCCAAATAGTGTGTTACCAACGTGTGACCTGTGCGCTGCGTGAAATGCCACTGCAGGAAGGTGCTGAAACATTCAAATAAAGCACATGACATAGAGCAACCCATCGGTAATGCTTTGTCCACGTACCATTTACCCTCAAAATGGATTCCCAGAAGATCCCAATCGTCTGGATGGACTGGAAGCAACCAAAATGCCGACTTAATGTCACATTTTGCCATGTCTGCAGTTGCGCCCGCGGTCACTACTAGTGACATGGCCACGTCAACTGAGAAAAATGACACCGAGGCAGCCTCTTCGTCAATAAAATCGTTCTGGCAAATCTCATCTACTTCCCCTAATACAGCTCCTCTGACCCCTGTACCCATAAACTGTTCCTTCCCACCCCTGACAGGAGCACCCCACCCCCCCAACACGATGAAAGCGGGGCCCCAAAACCCCCATACTCCATAGAGGAAACCACCTTTTGCTGACTGATCCACCCCCCCATCTGGGCCCACTCCCCCTCCCCCAAAGAGCTCCCCCCAACAGACCCTGTCTCACCCTTCAAAGAAAATGGGGAAGAAAACAGTAGAGGGCTAGACAACAGTCCCTCACCTGCATCCCCCTCCACAACGGCCACCGTCTCTGCCCCGCCCCTATGCACAGTAGGGAAAATCCCTGTTGAAGATTTCCTCGCTGCAAAGTCGCATAATGCGTGAGAGCCTCTGCTGCCCTCTGCGCTGATAAGACGCCCCGCTGAGTCAGGCGAGCGCACGGCGAGGAAAAAATCCTCTCCGCCGTCAACAACAATGCTCCGTGCTGCTGCCCCTCCTGAAATCACCCCGCCTGAGTCCCCAACCCGCCCGGCCTCAGAAATTGATGCCGTCACTTGGGCTGAAGGCAGCGAGGCAGAACGCCGTTTACCGCCTCGCCCTCCCCCGCGCTTCACTCTCAAAGCGGGGGAGGAAGAAAAACGCTCGCCCGGCAAAGGCATTGCCGCTGGTTCAGATGTCCCGCGCCTCACATCCCCGCCACCCATACCGCCCGCCTCCACATACGCTCCCCCTACCCCAGACTGTAATAAACGAGCAGGGGTCGCCTTTTTAATACGTGGGCGGCCCCGCTCACTTACTGGCAACAGTCGCGGGCGTTTGGGCGACATGCAGGCCGCCACCGCCACACCCGCTGAGGCCTGACAAGCAGGGCGCGATGGCCCCGCCACCTCCCCGATCACCAGGTCCATCAGGCCTGCCTCGCTCAGGAGCCGGAGGGCATCCAAAACGCAGTAATCCTCGACCATCAGGTAACGCTAATACTGACACGAGTACAACTCCAACCAAACAAAACTACCTCACCAAAAACGATCTCAGCCTAAGCTCCCAGCCACCAGGTCACCAAACCTAAAATGGTGGCTGGGAGCAGGAGCCCAAAGCATTTATGCTTGGGCTCCTTTTGGGCTACAAATAAACAAGCACAAGGAGGGGTCCATGTTGATTTAAACTCCGGAAGCCTTTCATTTGAATTGCACATGCGGTACTATTATGCATGCACACATTTGGAACAATAAAGTTACGGTGGTTTGGCTCTGCTAATATACGGGTGATTAGCATTCCTCACGACACTACAATTAGTGATTTGGAATTTACACTTGTAAATTTATGAAATCTGTTTTTTCAATTATGGCAGTATATCTCATTGTTAAATAATTTTTTTGAGTGAAGTAACTCGGGAAAGTCTTTTCCCTATGTTCACACTACTGACGATCACATGGTGTGTTTTTTTAGGTTGGTAAGGCGATTGCTGTGCTTTGCATCGCTTTGCTGTGGGATATATATATATATATATATAATTATATAATTATAATACAATATTTTACCAATTATCTCAACCTATGAAGTTCGTAAGCATCCGGTGCCTTTAGTCCAATACAGGAGCTTGTTAGTATGTGTAACACTTTGTGAGAACTGGTTTGTTCTAGTTTGTAAATGTTTTTAAGTCTGGGAGGGGCTAGTTGGCAAAAGAGCAACATATTGTACCGGTTGGGGATTAAATAGAGGATAGCATTGTGGAACTTTGAATGTTAAAAGCCTTTTCCAAACTCTAGTAGAAGACGTGTTTAGTACACAATCTTGATAGAGAATGATACGGAGTAACCATCACCTTTTTGTGAGAAGAGGCGAACAAAGCAGACTGTCAATAGGTTTAAACCAAACATATTCAAAAGTAAAAAATCGAGAAGCTTTATGACAACTTTCTCAGAAGCTTAAGGGGAAGAAGCAAAATGGAGTAGAGGTGGGTGGAAGGGGGCAAAAGTTCAATTGACAAGGGGTTGGGAGGGGAACAAGAAATAGTACCTCAATCAAAGCACGAGCAATAGATGGGCACTAATCATGATGAATCAATCTGTGCTTTGTCCATGCTCCACCGAAAGAAAAGGTAGTGACACCTGGCATGCGCTGGCCAATTAGGAGGCAGCAAGGAAGAGTGACAATGATGTCTGTGAATGGTAAGCAATGGGCAGGCTCCATGCACTTTATAGTAAACAATACCCCTCACAGTGACAGCAAATGAGCTGTCAGCAGGCCTGACCCCAAAAGGGGTTCCAGAGATATGCATGTTTAAAGATTTAAAGGAAAATGCACCAATTAAAAGTAAAGTGCCAATCAGAAATTACTGTTTTCAATTAATGTGTACCTAGACACAATTTCAGGCTAACCACAACGGAGCAGCGCTCAGAAACACTAAGCAGATCGTTCAAGTCAAAGTTTTTACCTTCTGACTTAGTCTTTTTTATGTCTTTTTTAAGTTGAAATCCTCCAGTGGGGTAAGGTTGAAGACTGTATCTGACAAAATCCTCTCAAATCTGGATAACCAATGGACAAGGATCTGCTGAAACTGTTTGTTTTAATGGGAAAAGACCCAAGTGGAAAAATTCAATTTTTGTGTCTGCCAAAGTCCTCTCGTTGGGTGAATACTTTTTCGTGCCTTGCCTAGTCAATATTTCCACTGTCCAACTTGGTCTCTTTTTTTAGACCTTAAAATTTACCAGCAGGACACACCTGAAGCTGTATCCAATGAATTTTTCCCCAAATCAGATAGGTTTGACGCAAAGTCCTGCTGGAGCTCCAGAAGTCTTGGAAATCCAAACATTTTCTATGTTCCAGCTTTTCAGACTTTGCAGGGTATTTCCTCTTAGCTACTGCTAAGGCTGCAAGGGCCTCTGGGACAGCACTTAGGGGTCGAGGAACCCTTTACACTCCCTGATCAATGGATGAAAAGTTCCCATGGACAAACCTTCCCACTTTTGCAGCATATACTGTTTTCGCACTGCAAACTATCCTGCAGTGCACCTTCCCAAGATGTCAAAATCGTTCTGCCCCTGGTGGGAGCATGTCTCACACCTACAGGTATGTTCAAGCTAATGACCAGTCCCTTCCCACTCAACCACTCCAAACTGGTTCTGGTTCCAGCTCTCTCCTCCACTGAGACTAGAGTCAGGAAGATGAAGCTGTTTAGAGATCAAAAGACCCCTCTCCTCTAGGCTTCCCTTATCACTAAACAATAAAAGTACAGGTCTCTCCCTGGTCCCCTTTGAGCTAGTGAAGTTCCTAGAAACTTCTAAACTGCTCTGCTTGGGTTAAGCTAACCCACATTCCTCCCCAAGCCCTCCTACCTGGCCCAAACCATTGTTCTGCTATGAGAACAGTATTTCACACCTAATCAAAGCAGCATTGACAGCCTGGAACAACATGAGGCAGGGGCAGACGACTATCCCCCTTGAGCGCCTAGCCTTTATTCTGGGAGATAATATGCAGGCAGGTTTACCCCTTTTGGCAGTTGCTGCTAGGCCCCTCACTTCAGTTGGTATACTGGATGGTCACTTCTGGGGCATCTTTGGGGGTGCATTAGAGGAGAATTCTTCATTTGTTGTGAAGCATTGTTCTGAGTACTCATTTATTCACTGGAGTCGGTGCACTCCTGGATTGTGACCTGAATGCACACACACACACACACGTTGGGCTGGTGGGGGATGTTGTCTGATTGATATGGTTGATTGATAAAGCTTCAGTTCGATTATGAATACACAGAAATTATGCACAAAGCAAGCATCGTGCTCTTGAACCTCTGCTGCAAAGTGTTTTGTCTTTAGTGGATCGAGCATTTTAATCCATCTGGCCATGGGGTTCTGTTGAATGAGGGGAGATCCCTAATGAACATGTATCCAGTGGCTGATTGGCCACATTTGATTGTGCTGTCTATGACTTCCTTCCTCTACCAAAGTGTGAGGGTATTGTATTCCATATGTGTTCCTTTTGTCGATTGTATCAACAAGATATGAAATGGAATAACGATATTTGAAAAAAAACAGCATTGACAGGCCAGCTGCATGCAGATCAATGCTAAATAGCCTGCAGTGGTATCAGACATGAACAGTATAACTTTTTAAAAGTTACTTTTGCTATATATTTATTAAAATGGACCTTCACCATTAAATTGGATTTTTAATACATATTAAAACAGTGATTGAATCATCTCTGTAGCTTATTCCAAACCAAAGTTTTGGGATTTACACAGTAATTACACTTAAGATTTTCTTCATAGAACCTGCAACAGTGGAAATAGCTTTATGGGGCTCCTCATTCTAGAAACATGCAAACATTAAATTCTTCCATGTTCCTCTTTTGAAATTCCGGTACCCTACCTTGTGGGCTACAAAGCCTTGTAATGAGTGTCTTACTTAAAATTTTAAAGTAGAGTGTCCCACCTGTCAACATATTTATTTTGACAGACTTGTAGGCTGATTTTGACAGCAGTATATCAAAGTGCAGATTAAAAAACAGCAGCCCTCAAAATCTGTTGGTTACCAGACACAAATAGGCACTCTCTCACAAGCACCATACGTTCCAAGCTTTATTTTCAATTGGTGGCAATCCAAATAAATATTTAACTTGGTGATCCTGAGGCTGTATTATGGACAGGTTCTACTTAAGTGTGCAGGCTGATTATATGTTCATGCAAGTATTTGTGCTGAATTTGTGCTATCTACAGTACAAACTTGGATTCACAGAGCACTGTCTATCTCTTCGTGTTTCTAAGCTGCACTGTCTGCAATTTATACACTAACTCGTTGATTTTCTGATGTAATGTATATACTGTAGGCAGCTCAGCTTAAGAAAAACTGGACCATGGTCCTTTTCTGAGCCTCTTCTTGGCTACTGACAATGTTCATCAAATGGTCCTTGTCCTGTGCAAGGGGATTCAGCTTCTATTGGGAGACTTGTCAGATCCTCGGGCATACAGTCAACCTGGACTTTGAGAACTTCATGGGCTAGTTTCCCATGCCTCTTGCCCTTCCTCTTCTCAACAGCTGCCTCGGCCATTCTTCCAGGCTTCCTTGATACCCTCTTGGGCAGCCATGGACCTTATAGTCATACAGACCCATTCAGGAAAGCCTAACATCTCCAGGTGTGACCTAAGCTCCACTTCCTTCCAGACAGAGTGCTCCAGGTTGTTGCCGAACAGACAATCTACAGGCATGGCAGAGCTCCCAGCTAATTTAGAGAATCAGAGACCCCTCTCCTTCTGCTCAAAGGAAACTAGAGCCACTGGGGAGTGACTTTCATAGTTGTCTGTGACCATGACTTTGTGGAATGCATTAGGGAGGACCTACTCTGAAGACACCAGATGATACCTCACAGTAGTTGTACTGGCTCCTGTGTCTCTTAGATCCTCCACTTTGTGCACATTGATGGTCAGCCACTGCCTGTACTTAGAAATTTTGGAAGACATATGGGCTTTTGGCACCATCTCTCTATTCTCTGGGGACACTAAGGTAACCTCTGTCCTCTCCCTCAAGCTAACTGGGACCACCTCCTCTCCAAGTACTACACTCGCCAACTCAGGTGTCTGCCCATCGGTGGGGGTCTGTTCCCTCTTGGAACATCTGATGTCTCCGTTGGAGTGCCCTTACTTGTAGCACTCAGTATACTGGGGATGAACCATGCTATCTGCCTGTCAAAGAACCCCTTCTTCTTTGGTTCAGATTGGGACTAGTTACTACGGTTCCTTTAGGCATTATTTTGGGGTCCTTATAGACCTCTTTTTAAAAATGTTTTCCTGCCCCCTCTTTCTTATGGTGGGACATCTGACCACCCTTCTGATGATCCCCAGATACCTTTTTGTGGACCCTGGTGCTGGGCCACCGGTCTTCCCCCTTAGCAAGCCCCCTGGGGTCAGTGATTTTGCTATCAATCAAGTGTTGGTGCAGCTCTGGAAGACAATTACCGAACATCTGCTCTCTTGCAAACAAATCATACACCCCTTTGTAATCAGTCACATCACTGCCCTTCAACAAGCCATCCAGTGCCTTGCAAAAGGAATCCACAAAATCCACCCAGGACTGCGGAGTCAGCTTCTAACTGTCCCTAAACATCTGCCTAAATTTTTCTGGGGTGAGGTCGTACTTTCTGACAGGGGGGTACCTCATCCTGTCCCCCTTCTCTATGCCCAGTAGGACAGCCCTCCCTTCACTTGGTATGTGCCGTCAGAGACTGGACCGCAATCCTCGGGGACCCTATTTATCTCCAGAGCAACCTCATAGGTTTCAAAACACTTCTTGATGTCATGCACCAAATGCTATGCAATGTGGACCCTCTTGTCTCCAGAGGGCACTGTGGGTATGCTGCCATCAGTATTGCTGGACTCCACCAGTTTTACTCTCTGAGAATTAGCTCATGGTCATTCTCCTCTAGTCTCTTATCCAGCAAGGCTCTTTCAGCCTCCAAAGCCAGTTTATTTTCTTCCATCTTAAGCTTACAGCACCTTTTGGAGCTCCAACTTTCTGGTATTGCTCTTGGCTACAAGTCCTCTCTCCTTGCAGAACTCCTTGAGCTCAGCCACAGGGTTGGCAAGCTCAAACTCCATCCTTGCAGATATGGTTTCAGGCACAACACTCAAGTAGAATGAGAGGGAATTTGGTAAAAGCAACAATCCAATCAAGTAAAATTTAAGAGAAACTCAAAATGGTATCTGAGATTATAGTTTAACACAAAATCACAGTGAGGCACTGTCCAAACTGTTGTAAAGCCTGCACTTAGTCTCCATTTTAGATTCCCTTTTTAACTTGACATCTTTTCCCAGTGATTACTTTTTTAAATGTTTCCTCTAAAGCGAGATTGTGCTACATATGCATTTATTTTTGGGAGGCATTGTCGCCCCGTAGTCTGCACATTTACCTTAAAAGTCATGCAATCAGAATGTGACGCCTTTTTGTTTAATTTCTCTGTGTGCTCGTAGGAGACAACTCTTTCTCTAAACATGCAAACAAGCTGTTCTGCACCTCTGCCGCAGTAAGATACAGACACTATTTTATTATATAAACAGTGTCTATGTATGAACAGTGTCCATGCTAGGCTGGGCGAGAGGAGCAGTGCTTATCATAGAAGCTCTGAAAACTGTGACTAAGATGCAGCTCCATCTGACTCTGACTTTCCTCCTGCGAAGGGAGATAAGCCTGCACACTTAGACTGACTTCCTTACACATAATATCCAGGCCTAGGGGGTTAGACCATCTCAATAGATCTGGCAGAGGGTACTCCCGCTATGCACTCTTTAGTGGATTGGTTTTGGTGGCAGATAGGAGTAAGGTAACTACTGCCACAGAAAGGGCTCTTGAAGCTGGGCAGCCACAGTTAGCTGTGCCTGCAATTAGTCTTGTTACTATAAATGCCATTATGGATTAAAATCCCTACCAAACAGGATGAAGATTTGTTTTGAATTGCAAAAAACACAAATCAGCTTGAAGCAGTGTTTCCCCATACGGGACCCCAAGACAAATGTGGAATTCTCACTATGTGTCCACTTGGTAGGGTTCCTCCAGTTGAAGATTGTGCCACATGGGGTTCAGTCTTTGCCGCCATATATACCATTACACATGGTACCCCATCAATTGCTATTTTGCCTGAAGTGCTGAGGCAAATTCAAAATGAACACGGACGGCTCCTTCCCTGGATTTGGGGTTGAAACTAATTAGTAACTTTGCCACGGTATCCTCAATAACTTTAAGTAATGTTAAAGGGGAGGCAGCTTCTGTTAAGATACGCCAATGTCTCGCTTTGATTCCTGTTGATGATCATAAACGCAAGTCACCTAAAATCATTTCTGAAAGGTATATCTCTATAATGATAATTTGGGAACCAGGCCTAATAAGCCACAGCTTAAAGACAAATTGGATACAGATATTACAAAGCAGACTCCTGAGTCTTCTAAAAACGCGTAGACAAAAATAGAATTATAGATAAGACTAAAACATGGACTGGATCTTCGCAACCTGAGTCTTCTGAAAAGCGTTACAGTCTATGCAACCATATTACTATTAAACAGCCTGATAGTTATCAGTATTTGGATTCACGTCCTTCTCTTTCCTTTCAGGAGTCTTCTGACAATAGGTCAGAGAGAGTGGGACAAGGCAAACGTAGACAAGAAGAGTATGTGAAACCAAAAACTGACTCATAACAGTCATCTGATCTAATCATAAAAAAGGAAGAGAAACTTCCACAACAAAAACCACAATTTGAAAAGAAGAAAGGTTGAGGAATTTCCACAAAATATGGCATAAATACTCAGAACTCTTCTTCTGAACAAGGCGTGGTCGAAAACTCTGCTCGACAGCGCAACAGAGGTCACACTAGTTCGCCAGACTCGTCAAGAGTTTTTTATGGCGAGACTGACTAAAGACTACATACACGCTGAAACTCAAGATCAGCAGCTAAGCCCTCATTATAGAATTTATGATTTGGACATCCAGATCGAGGGTGACATACTGCATACTATTAAAGTAATATTCTGGCAGAATTTAACTAATCTATATGACATTCTCTTGGCTGAGGTAGATTGGCCACCTCAGTTTGTTAGAAAAGTCCCACAAGGGGAGGATGTATTAGTACTTTCCTTCTTGGTTCTTGTTCCCAAAGAATTTAAACAAGCATATGCTGCAGAATGGGCTCTTGGAAAAGCATTATAACACAATAAAGCAGGTTGGTATGAGGACTCATCTTATACCCGTAAGGTCCAGCTCACAAGTGCAACAACACTACCCTATTAAACATGAAGCTAAATGCCCTATTAGGGAGATTCTATCTCAATTAGAATATCAAGGTGTGATTGAGCCTGGTGTCTCTTCAATGAATACTCCATTATTTCCTGTAATTAAACCAGATAATTCTTATCGCATAGTCTTAAACTATAGACATGTTAACAGTCTAAAATGGACTTTTGCAATACAAAATTCCCACAGCACAGCGTTAATGAACAATATTATTCGTAAAAAATACATTGGACATTTCCAATGTTTTTTCTGTCAAAATAAAGCACCTGAAAGCAGGGATCTAATGGCTTTCACCATGTTAGGGACCCAAAAAAAGGCTCTGTAGGCTCACTCAAGGGTATAAGAACAGTCCAGGTCTGTTTGCTGCCCAGGTGATGTCTGTTTTACAAGAAATTGCCTCAGAAGCATTCTCTTACGTTGATGACATTTGTCTCACAGATGATGATTTAAACACTTGCTTGGCCTGAGTGGATCATATAATTATAGGATTAGCTGAACATGGCTATACATTCAATTATCTAAAATTGTTTCTCTTAGTGTCCTGTTTTTAGGATATGAATTATCAACTGAAGGTGGAAGCCTAGAGCCACATTTCATAGAGAAGTGTGCTCTCTCACAACCACCAGATACCTTAAAAAAGCTTCAATCACGTTTAAACTTTCCATATTTTGGTAGAACATACATACCAGAATATGCCCAACAGATTATACCATTGTACAATTTAATGTATCCAGATGATTTTTCTAATAAACATTGAACTGCTGAACATACTACTATTCTCTGACATTTCGAACAGACATGCTTGCATCTAAATACTTACTCATGTTAACACTATTAATTTAGTGATTCGCATAATTGCGGGTTCTAGTGGTTACACATATTTTACCTTTAATGAAGTTAAAACCCTATCAATTGCTTATAAATCTCATTTATATTCATATGCAGAAATGTGTTTTGCATCAACAGAAAATTTCTGACTGCAGTTCAAACAGCTGTCCTTAATGAACGTCCATTGGCTCAGAGGAAACACATATTTGTGGTGTCTCCCATTCCAGCCTTAGAAGTTGTCACCAAGACAAGCGTCCCTAATGTGAAAACCTCACATCTAAGATGGATCCAGTGGACCACTTCCTTAACAACTACTGATGTAGATTATGTTTTTGACCCTACACTGAGAACACAGGAATTTCTCCAGTATGAACAAAAATTCCCCATGTCTAGTGAAATTTTGCCTCTCGATCAGAATGCTTACAAAATATATACTGATAGTTCAGTCCAGCCCACGTTGGGTGCTCAGCATAAGCACTTGGCTGCATGTGCACCTGTAAAAGGTGTCATGAGAGATGTAGTATTTCAGGCACATGAAACATACACAGAAACATTGGGTGATTGTACAGCTCAGCTGGCTGAAGTTAAAGCTTTGGTTCTGGCACTGTAGACTACAGAGCCAGAATTTCCCACACTTATGGTGTGTGATTCCTATTACTGCATCCGGTCCTTTAATGATAATTTACATTGTTGGTGCTTTAATGGATTCAGAGATGGATTCAGAGATTCTAAAGGTAGAGCTGTCAAGCATAAGTTGCTTTAGGGAAAGATGGCAGCTCTGAAAGATGCTTTGCAACAAGCTCATGTCATTCACACATTAAATAATCAATGTGTTGGTGTGCACGTTGCAGGGAATTTGTTGACTGATGAAGCAGCGGAGTCAGCTGTTCAGACTGTTTTAGTAGCTGCAATTACTGATTCATAAAAGAGAATAGATGATGACATTATGGCTGCGGTCACTGCTTTGGCTAGTGGCATGCCCCTAACTAAAAACTATCCAGCAAAATACTCCTATCTGTTGAGTGCTCAAAATGTTCCCTTTGCCCGCATACCTGAGGTGGGTGAACAAGTGATACCCAGTCAGGACTACTATCAGAATTAATAAACTCATGAAGGATTAGAGTCTGTCCATGCTGGTGTGGCAGCTACAGTTTCCATGTTAAGAAACGCTACTGGTGGCGAGGTCTTTATAAACAGACTAAAAAATATTTCCCTTGTCGTGACATGTGTTAACAATTTAAAAGTTACACCCCTTGTAGTTTTCAATACACCATTACAATGGGTCTATTTAGATCATTCCGGACCATTCCATACAAATGGTACATTTACATTTACATTTATCTTATTGGCTGTTGATCTTGTGCACGATTTCTATGGGTGTGGCCACAGTGATCATCTGACTCCCGTACTGTTATTAAAGATTTGTAGGTCTTTATCGGTACATATTCAGTGGCGGTATTCCATTCAGACCAGAGACTGGCCTTTGCATCTAATGTTTATGCTGATGCCATGGGCACCACAGGTGTTGCTGTGCATTATTTTACCTTCTATCATCCTGAGGAAAATACCTTAGTGGATTGGAAGAACTGTGACTTAAAGCAGTCCTTAACAGGCCTGGTATTTGGTTCAGGTTGTGGTTTTATCCATCATCTGTATGGAGTCCAGAGAGTGTTAAACAATCTGGCTAGAAATTCTTTGGGTGGTTGGACTTTCTACGTAGTCCTCTTTGGGTTGCAGATGTATATTCTGAATCTTGATAACCCTGGCCCTGTGGCAGCAGATGCACCCTTTGATATCAGAGAATGTTTTGCTGTCTTATAGGAATTTGAAGACTTCCAAGATGAGTGCTAAAATTTAACTTCTAAAAGTTCTGCCACTGATGAAGTGAAGGAGCAACCAGTAACTTCTGGGTGGATTCCTAAAGTTGGGGATCCAGTACAGGAGAAGATTTGAGAAAATAAAGAGTTTGGCTCATCCTATTGTGCACTGGTGCCTGTCCTTGCTGTTTAAGGTACACAAACTGTGATTTTACCACTGCTTGCTGGTTGTAAACAGAAACAACAAGTTTCCATTGATTTGATCAAGTTACATCATGTGGCCAGTTCTCCACAGTAGGCCGTGAGGGTATCTGGGTAGTTCCTTTTCTCCTCTCCATACCCTGCAAGCGATCCCGCTGCATTCACTAAGTAGTCCTAATTAAACTTCTCCCCAGCTGGGGACTTCCGATGCTGAACTTTCACTCGTGCCCGTTACTATTGCTGTTAACAGGATATGTCTCTGATGTGAGTTTACAGTTTTAAACTGCTGCTCCTGGCAACAAAGTTGTTTATCATCAACCTCCATTGGATTTGACTATCTGCTCTCCTTTGCCTAATGAGGTCCCTGTTTTTACTCAGGCTGCCTCTGGTTACTTAGTCAACATTGACGATGATGATTTTTCCTCAAGTTCTTTGCATACCTCCTTGTATGGTGCTTGTGCATTGCTCTTTTGGTTGAAACAGACCTAGCTGATTCCTCCATGGATTTTTCTTTCATTGTTTTTTCTCTTCATTTGGATTAGATTTGTTACAGTGTTTTCCTGCTGTTGAATGGACATTATCTTCCAATCGCTCTTCTCCAGAACTAGTAGCTGAGGTGCTGACATCCCATTCTTCTTCACATAAGGTTCGAAGAGACTTGTCACTTGGGAACATTATTGCATTTCATATCCTTGATGTATTGTTTAGGATAAGGTCCTTTGTGACATTTTTGGTCCTACAGAGACTGTGCAAATTCCTTATGTCTTTAAAATTGTTATGGATGATGTTATCACACCAGGTTCTGTTTCTGATGAATGGGGTGTTGTAGCTGTATCTAGTATGCTATCTGAATTAGAATCATATATAGCTTTAAAAATGAGGATTTGTATTTAAATTCTGCGAATTATGGTCAAATGCTTTGCTGCCATCACTATACACATCATTATTTATAAAGAGCTAGTACTCCGCATGCTGCTTATATTTATACACAGTGGTAACACTGCTTGACACCATCTCTGGGTAGTTCCACAACATATTTAAATAAGTTCCCTTATTTTTCTTGTCATGCCCCTACAGTCCTAGTTTCATTTTGTTATAGACTTTACTATCCTTCCCCACCTAAGAAAAATGTGCTAATGCAAATGAAATTGGAATATTCATACTACTTTTTTTTCCAGCTATCCCTAAAAGGTTATGAAACAAGCATTGATCTAAAATCAGTTTGGGGTATGGGAGGGACACTGGCAGGTCCGGGGAATTGATGCTTTATTTAGGGCTTGTCCGATAACTAGACAAAGGATCTTTTTAAACTAAAAAGTACAACAGGATACGTGTCTTGGTCTTGCTAATGTTAAAAATGTAAACAAGCCTAGTATTTCCTCTATTGCACAGATTTACAATTGACAACAGTACATTAACTTCACAGACAAACAGATTAATGATATGGTACAGAATGGTATATACAGCTCTAACTTTCTGGTTCAGATGGGTGGTTAGTGTGGCCTGCTGGCACCAAAGGATTTGATTCACGTTTTTTAAACTCTTCCACTAGGTTTAAAGAGGGCAGACCAGACCGTCTGTCTATTTAATCATAACACTCGGGTGTGGTTACTATCTATAGCGTAGGAAAGTTATGCCAGCAATGGTTAGAACATTCCACCCTGTCCACAGTAAAAGGACACCTATCTCTCCTTTTGGATGAAATGGACTTACAAGATTTCTGGTTGGGTACCAGATCTCTTTGTTCTAAATGCTTTATATATGCCACTTACAATGAAATTTGGAAACATTTTCAACAGGAAGCTGCTGAACGGTTATGCCAAAGTGATAAGGAAAATTTGGAGAAAGCTTTGGCTTTTGTCAATAATGGCATGACTACATTATCGATAACACAAAAAGAGGGGGGGATAAGGAGCTAAGTTGGAAAGCTAGAGGTCCAGTACCCGTGCTCCTCTAAAGTTAAATGTACAGACTGGGGGGGTAGCTGTTCCTAAAAAGATGGGAAGGGGAGGAGAGAGAGAAAAACCAGTAAAGGGTAACTGAGACCACCCAATTGGAAGTCAATATGGGTGAGAAAAAAGGGGGGAATTACTCCTTGAGTATTTAGTGCTCTCACACACCCTTGCAGGTGTCATGCTTCATCATGGGGCGTAGCTCCTCATGGGGGTGGCGCTGCAGTCCAGAGTTATTTTTATTAGTTGCAAGATTTTTAATTTGGCATTTGTTTATGGGTTTCATGGTCTGCTTATACTATTAAAGTGTTATTTGATATATTATTAGATGTTTTATATATTTTACTGCTACTGTTTTTGATAGAATAGTCACCTTTCCAACCAAGAGGTGGGTGTTGTAAGGCCCACACTTAGTCTCCATTTTAGATTCCCTTTGTAACTTGACCTCTTTTTACAGTGGTTACTTTTTTGCATGTTTTGACTAAAGCGAGATTGTGCTGCATATGACTTTAATCTTGGTTGACATTGTAGCCGTGTAGTCTGCACATTTAGTTCCAGGGTCGTACAATCAGAACTCAATGCCTTTTTGTTTAATTTCTCTATTGTGCTCGTAGGAGACAACTCTTTCTCTAAACACACCAACGAGCTGTTGTGCACATCTACCGCAGTGAGATAAAGACAACATTTTATTATATAAACAATGTCCATGCTAGGCTCGGCAAGAGGAGCAATTCATGCTTAGCTTATCATGGAACCGTTGTGAACTGTGGCTGAGATGCAGACCTGCTGACTCTACCTTCATCCTGTGAAGGACCGGACAAATAGACCGTCTTCCTGACACATACTAACCAGGTGTGGGGGTTAGACCATCCCAATAGAGCTGGCAGAGGGTCCTCCTGTTATGCTATCTTCTGTGGATAGGGATCAGTGGCAGATAGGAGTAAGGTAACATTAGTTATTGATTGAATTGGTTGAATTGTTTATATGTTTCACCAAACAATGTTTATTAAAATGATGAGTCTCATCTGCACGTTTTCGTCACAAGAATATGATTATTTCAATAAATGTTTTAACATTTTTTTCGTATCTTTCTTGTTTAAAACTTGGTCATTCAAAAGTTAGGAACAAAAGGAAAAACTACGAACAACAGTGAAACCTCTACCGAGAATCGCACCTATCCCGTTATCCCCAAGGTTCTTATGGTAAAGGCAATAACCCTATATGCGTCTATGTGCACACAGTATAAGCACACACTGTCAAGGTGTGGTCCTACCAGGACTGTACAGTTCCAAACAAAGATCAACCGGTGCACCAAGTACTTGAATATTTAACAGTTGTAAAAAAAACCTCTCAATTTCAGTATCTGAGGTGTATTTCCAAATCTTCTTTTTTATTCACAATTGATTCAGACGTGACACACGTATGCAGGAAAGAACAGCCAACGCGTTTCGTCCAATACATTTGACTTCTTCAGGGCTGTAAAATGTAAAAGTAGACATGACTAAAAACATAACATAATATATCGTCATGTATCATCATAACACCTTTTATATCTATGATTAGACTAAGACCATTGTTGGATAAAGTGGCAAATCTGTTCGACTTGTAAACATGAACAGTGTCACATATACTAAACATCCGAACATCTTTTTGTGTGTGTCAACATACATGGTTATCACCATACTATAGTGACAAGACATCGTGTACTTTAAAACACAATCAACAAAGTGCAATGTGTGCATCCAAAGTAATCTAAAAAAAAGTGTGAATTATAAAAGTAATTATGAAAGAGTTAGAGGACTATGGGCAGTTGATACCCTAAGAAATAAGACCAGAGAGAAAGAGTAGCAAGAGAAGAATGGTGATGAAACTGGAGTATGAGATCAATTATCCCAGTGCAATAAAAACTACATCGTCATTAACTAGATAGGATAAACTGGAAGTGAGGGTTGACCATACCCACCATGCGCATAGTGTTTATACATATGGCTGCAAGGCCACCAATATTCCCATCAAAATGCGGGGAGAGAACCATGTCGTTTTCTGTGGGTTCAATTCAAGTCCTAATAGAAAATGGTGAAATTGATATCCCATAAGCTCTGGCCTATCCTATAGAGTGTGTATGAACATCGGGAAGAAACCTGGTATAACTCACAATAAGGTGCCGATTCCAATCCTGTAAAACCCGGGTACGATTCGTCGTACGGAGCGTATTCTCCGGACGACTCGTACCCGGGAAATCCACCGTACAACCCAGCAAGTACGATTCGTACAGAAATACCATTTCCGTACGAAACGTACAAAACACGGTACGGCTACAAAATACCAACGAGTCTGATCCGTCGCCAGCGCGTACGCTACGTCCGTACGGAGTCAGGCAGCGTTTTACGGACCAGCAAGTACGATTCGTCCCTAAGTCACTCCGCACTGCTTTTTTCTTACCGCAGCCAAAAACTCCCGGGAAATTGAGTCCGATGCGAAAATGGAGCCCCGGTACGTGACGGACAGCCATGGACCCCATCCTACGTGTCATCCCGGCCCTCATAGCCTACGACCTGGTGCATCGAAACCGCCGTGCACGCCACAGAAGGTGAGAACAACACCAAGGGGCAAAGGGGGGGTGAGGGGCAGGAAACATACCCCCATACCCAAAATAAAACCTACAATATTCAGGACATACATTACCTCCAGGGTCTGGTCACTTCGGGGGGCGTGTCCACCAATCCCTGCGTCCCGCAACAACGGAAGTGGACGTGGACGCATACCCCTACGGCAACACTAGATTATTGATACGCACCGTACTCACACATCCATAGCATGGGTACGGTCCGTATCACTATTGTAGTGGGGCCGTTGGAGTACGCGTGGTACGGGCCGTACACACGCTCTCAGAGCGTGTGTACGGCCCGTACCACTATAGTGTTGGTGCACTAGGAGTACGCGTGGTACGGGCCATACACACGCTCTCAGAGCGTGTGTACGGCCCGTACCACTATAGTGGTGGTGCCCTAGGAGTACGCGTGGTACGGGCCGTACACACGCTCTGAGAGCGTGTGTAGGGCCCGTACCACTATAGTGGTGGTGCCATAGGAGGCCGCGTGGTACGGGCCGTACACACGCTCTGAGAGCGTGTGTACGGCCCGTACCACTATAGTGGTGGTGCCGTAGGAGTACGCGTGGTACGGGCCGTACACACGCTCTCAGAGCGGGTGTACGGTCCATAACACGCGTACTCCTACGGCACCACTACAATTGTGATACGGACCGTACCCACGATCTCAGAGCGTGTGTACGGCCCGTACCACTATTGGATTGTGGCCGTAGGGGTATGCGTGTTACGGACCGTACACACCCTCTGAATGCGGGGGTACAGTCCGTATCACACGTACCCCTACGGCACCAGTACACTTGGGATACAATGCGTACACACGCCACGAATGATGTTGTATGGCCTGGTGCAGCATATCACCATTATATTGGTGTGTGTGGAGGTCAAGGAGAGCAGTGTACTGCACCAAGGGGGTGGGTGGGTGGGTGTGTGGGTGCAGAGGACTCCCAGCATTGGACAGACATATGAGGGGTGGGTGCAGAGGACTCCACTCCCAGCAGTGGACTGCAACATGAGGGGTGGGTGCAGAGGACTCCCAGCAGTGGACTGCAACATGAGGGGTGGGTGCAGAGGACTCCCAGCAGTGGAATGCAACATGAGGGGTGGGTGCAGAGGACTCCCAGCAGTGGACTGCAACATGAGGGGTGGGTGCAGAGGACTCCCAGTAGTGGACAGACATATGAGGGGTGGGTGCAGAGGACTCCCAGCAGTGGACAGACATATGAGGGGTGGGTGCAGCGGACTCCCAGCAGTGGACAGACGTATGAGGGGTGGGTGCAGAGGACTCCCAGCAGTGGACAGACATATGAGGGGTGGGTGCAGAGGACTCCCAGCAGTGGACAGACATATGAGGGGTGGGTGCAGATGACTCCCAGCAGTGGACAGACATATATGGGGTGGGTGCAGAGGACTCCCAGCAGTGGACAGACATATGAGGTGTGGGTGCAGAGGACCCACAGCAGTGGACAGACATATGGGGGTGGGTGCAGAGGACTCCCAGCAGTAGACAGACATATGAGGGGTGGGTGCAGAGGACTCCCAGCAGTGGACAGACATATGGGGTGGGTGCAGAGGACTCCCAGCAGTGGACAGACATATGGGGGTGGGTGCAGAGGAGTCCCAGCAGTGGACAGACATATGGGGGTGGGTGCAGAGGACTCCCAGCAGTGGACTGCAACATGAGGGGTGGGTGCAGAGGACTCCCAGCAGTGGACTGCAACATGAGGGGTGGGTGCAGAGGACTCCAAGCAGTGGACAGACATATGAGGGGTGGGTGCAGAGGACCCCCAGCAGTGGACAGACATATGGGGGTGGGTGCAGAGGACTTCCAGCAGTGGACTGCAATATGAGGGATGGGTGTAGAGGACTCCCAGCAGTGGACAGACATATGAGGGGTGGGTGCAGAGGACTCCCAGCAGTGGACAGACATATGAGGGGTGGGTGCAGAGGACTCCCAGCAGTGGACTGCAACATGAGGGGTGGGTGCAGAGGACTCCCAGCAGTGGACTGCAACATGAGGGGTGGGTGCAGAGGACCCCCAGCAGTGGACAGACATATGAGGGGTGGGTGCAGAGGACCCCCAGCAGTGGACAGACATATGGGGGTGGGTGCAGAGGACTCCCAGCAGTGGACAGACATATGAGGGGTGGGTGCAGAGGACTCCCAGCAGTGGACATAGACATGGGGGTGTGTACATCATTATCAGATGCCCACAACTCCATGGGTGTATGTACGCATCCCTGAGTTTTGACTATGATGATAGTGCCATAACAACACATCACTGACAGCAGTGTCCCACTCCCAGGAGGATGGCTGTCTTTACCCCACTGCATGACACACCACATGTGGGTGTGAGGACAAATGACACATGCATACCCACCCCTAGTGGATGCAGCACAATACACACACTGAGATCAGGCCACAAGACTGTATAGTCATGTCACTGCCTACTAAAGTAAGAGAGCCAAAGGGAACACACATGGTCACGCATATCCCAGAAATGATAGGAATGTACAGGTGCTGGGCCAGCCACCAAGATGTCGTCTCTTATAGAAGGAATAGGGTGGAGTTCCCACAGATACAATGCCCACAATTGTGAGTCATGTGCCCAAATACCCTGCAGAACAAGTACCAGATGTGTGCTAGGCCGGGATTACACACAAGCATAGTGCTGAAAAGGGAGAATTTCTCCGTGAAGGCATTTCAACATACTCAATACACAAGTACAGTGACTAGCAAGGATGGCCCAGACGATGCATCCGGAGACATTGCTGAGCAGGCATGGCCATAGTTGAAGGGATCCATCACCAACAAAGGAAATGTAGACACAGGTCAGCACAACAATTGGGCAACTCTTTGCAGGGAAGATGTCAGGTGCCACAGAGGAAGGAACACTCTTTGGGACAATGTCTCAAAACAAAATGAACACACACTACCAATGATTCTTGGCAGAGACCTTGTGATGGCACGCAGATACCATGGTCAACCTCATCACCATCAGACTCGAACATTTCTCAGAACAATAACACATTACCACAACCCCAACTCCTGTAGCCTCAGCAACAACATCAATACCTGAAATGCAATAGTGTTCAAATGAAAAATAAAATGCTTTATTCAGCATGAAACAAAAATACCAAAGAACACTATATACAAAGGCCAATGGCCAGTCCATTATAGAAGTCCTTGGGGGGACACATGGGCACATGTCTCCCCTAGCTTGCCTGCACAGTGGAACCCTCAAGTTCGTCGACCGGGGGGGGGGGCATCATGTGGGGAAGGACCAGGCACCGCAGGGTCAGGAGGGGGAAGGGTAGGTGGGGTGGGTGCAGGGGTGGACATGTCCACCACAGGCGGTGGGGCAGCGCCAAAGGTGGTGGTGAGCTCGGCGCTGCACACTTCTGGAAGAGCGGTCAGAGTAACCCCTGCACCAGAAGAAACTCCAGGGACAACGGAGGGGGGTGGGGCAGAGTGATGGGGTGCAGCGCTCCTGGGGGAGGGGGTGGACATGGGTGTGGACTCAACTCCCCTGCCCGGGGACTTCCTTGACCGCTTGTGTCTCAGTGGGGGCAGGGGAGCCAAGGGGAGTGCTGCTGGAGGGACTGGGTTGTGAGGCATGCGGACTCAGACTGTCGCTGCGTGTATGGCTTTGTGCCCCAGACCCAGTGGGTGTGCCTATATCCCCCTGAGTGTGCGTGCCAGGATGTGTGCATTTTCCCTTTCTTCGTGGTGTGCTGAGTGTGTCTGGTGTGGTGCGTGCTTGCGAAGGTCTGTGTGTGCATGGGACAGGTATGGGAGAGGGAAGTGTGGATGGGGCTGGGATAGGAGGGGGACGAAGAGCTGCAGGAGAGACACTGCTGCCGTCAGTGAAGAGTCCATGGACTGCAGAAACCGGCGTTGGTCAGAAATCGATGCTGACATGCCCTCCATGAACGACACCATCTGTGTCAGCAGTGTGGTGTGGCCATGGAGGGCATGCAGCATCGATGCCTGCCCAACCTGCAACTGCCGCTGTATGTCCACAGACTCAGCACTGAGGGCAGCAGGGGTGACAGGGGCAGGGGGTGCGGTGCCTGGCACGAAGGAGACATGGTGGTGGTCTGCACGGATAGAAGGGACCGGAGCAACTGGGAGGGCGGTGATGGGAATGGAGGAGACGGGACCAGATGTTGGGCTGCTGCAAGGTGTTGTAGCAGCCTCCGTCCCCCTCGATGAGGTCAGCCTCGGACCCGTCTGCGTCGTAGTTGGTGTCGCCACCAGACAGGTCCTCCGACTGACTTCCCTCGCCCTCCGTGACACTGGCTCCCGCAGACTCGCCAGCACTGGTGTCACTGGTGCTGGGTCCCTCCTCCAGGTCCGTGCAGGTGTCTCCCTCGGTTTCCAATGATGATGCTGTGGGCAAGGTGAAGATACAGAAAAACATCAGTCACCTGTATACATCTGACACATGAGTACCAAAACAATAGGTCACAGTGCATATCAGGTTATGCTACATGAGTAACAGCTAGATTACTCCGCACATATGTAAGGCCAGTACTCCCCAGTTGGTAGACCCACCATGCCACTTGGACACAAGGAAAAATAGTACACACCAGCACAAAACTTGACTGATAAATATACTGAGAAGCTAGTGATTGGTAACAGGTGAGCACAGCAATACAATGAAGTCATGCCACCTCTTGTTTACCCTGAAAGAAACAGGGGTGGTGCACCCAAGGCAAACTAACAGACCTCAATATTAAAGGTGTCCCCACACTCAGAACCTTGAACGTACTTTGGAACACTAACCAAAAAAACTTTAGTACCTTGGAAATAACAATAATTCACACAATCGACATGTTTAGAATGTGGGAATGTGCCATTTGGTGAACAGAACACACATGTGCCTGTATAAAAGATGTCCCCCAAGGAGGTGCACACAAAACTACTTTTACCCAGTCATTGAAGAAGCTGGCAGCCTTATCTACAGGAGCCACTGTCCAAAAGAAATGGTGTCACAGAAAGTACATATACATGTGCCCACAGAGGTCTTGATGACTTGACACTCGTAAGTTGGTATCACCAACAACCGAGGACTTACCCAAATTCCACAACACTCTGGGAACATGTATATGTATAATCTGCAAAACAGTCTTATAAGAACAGTGGCTTCTTTTAAAAAGGGCCAGCGTGTTCCCTGAAAGTGTAAAGGAGGTTTGTTGTGCACTTCCTTGGGAGACATCTGTCATGCAGGCACATCATTGTTCTTCACACCAAAACATCAAACTAAAGCATTTAAAACAGGAAGACATGTTGACAAGTGTAGTGAGTGCCAAGGTACAAGAGTTTTTGACTAACAACTTTAATTATGCCAGTTGTCACATGGCCATCCGTTCCCTGATGACACAGTTGGCAACACATCTGACCCACAGCCTGTCATGTGGAGTGGCACAAATGTCCAAACACAGGACAATGCATAAGCTGATGGGCCTGCAATTGTGTCGTAAAAAGGCACACCTGCACTGAGGAGACACCCTCATGGCAAGCCAGACTGTCCACACAGATGTCAGCACACAAAGACAACACTACGTAGCATCTGGACCACACACTGGTGCCAAAAATGTATGAGCATGAATCATGTATTTAAACTATTGACACATGCTGCAACGCACAAACATTAAACCCTGCACAACATGACTGGGTCACTGCACGTTGATTCTCTGTCAAGCAAATTATTGCACACAGGTCAGACCTGGCAAGGAGACATAAGGTTTGGCCATGTAGGCCTCGCCCGCACAAACCCCCCATACCTGAGACAATGTGATTGAGACAGCTCAAGAAGTGACACCTCCTAATCAGGGTGTACAAAAATGTGCTGAGAGAATTCCCAAATGTACTCCACATCACCTTGTGAGGCTGGCAACACATATTAGTGACAAACAACCATCAACAGATAGTTGTGAATAGACACACAGGCACTGCCCAGTGTGAGTATGCACAAGCCAAATGGGGTCTCCCTGTCCATTGGACACATGTAGCAAACTTTGGATAAATACAAATGAGGCCAGGGAACAATGCCACAGAGGCAAACCAATGCTGAACACACAGAGAATGGGCACAGTGTTGGATGACACACATGATAACGAGGCAAGGGTGTCTCAGGGGACTGTAGTGGGCACACTGCTCCTTGTTCCTGGAATGATCTGACTGTAACATGAGCAACCGTCCTGGCACCATGCATATCTCCCACTCATGCACATCATGTCTGAGGCCACAACATCGGTCATGCATGCTGCAAGTGTGTTCACTGGAAACCTCACACTCCAACAAATATGGACCCCCAACTGAATGAAGAGGACAGGGCACAGGCAAGATACCAACACATGTCACAGACCACCCTCACACATGATGCAGAAAGCAATGTGCACTTGGATTAACTGGCAGCCTAGATGACCATGTGCAATAGTGATTACACACAGACCAGGGGACACATGTCAAGGAGGGGAAGGGATGAATAAGAGCACCGTTTGACTTTGGGGAACAGAATATGCACAGTACATATAAACCCTGGCAGTGTATCCAGGCGACAAAGCACTTCGAAAAGCTGGTGACACACAACACAACAATAACACATGTACCTACCCCCTCCTTGCTGCTGTCTCTCCTGTAACTGCCTATCCAGATCAGGGAAAACCACCACCAGGACACGCGTCATGTGGGGGGTCAGGCGTCGGCGCCCACCGTGGGGGCGTGGAGGTGAGAGGTCCAGCTGGACCCGAGCGATCCGCCGGGTCCAGCACCGGATAGCCTGCCATCGTTTCCGGACATGGGCTAGGCGCTGTTGGAAAGGCGTTCGCCGGAGGGGGGTTCGATACACGTCTTGCCCACCCCTTTGACCCACCTCTCCCAAGTAGGCCGAACCAGGCGCGCACACCCTGAGCTTACACTACGAACAGAGTGACACCACACGTATTCTTTGTAGGACGATAGGTTCTTTTATCGATGGTTTCAAGGGATCTTTATGATCCACGGTGCAAGCAGTACAGCAGTGGCACAAGGTACCACAAATCGGTCGTGGGGGAATTGGGGTAGCGGGACAGTCTTTAAAGATAGTGTCTCTGCGAAATACCCTGCGGATAGCTCACAATCCTCGAGCTGGAGGGTGTCGTGTCTCTGGCGATCTCTTACCGAGTCGTCCTCAAGGGGAGCGCCGCGAGTCTCTCAGCAGGCACAGGCGGTCGGAGTTCGGGAGCCGCGATCCCGTCAGCAAGGCTCAGATGGTTCAATAGCTGGGGGCCGCGAGTCACTCAGCAGGCCCAGGTGGTTCCGTGTTCGGGAGCCGCGACCTCGTCAGCAAGGCTCAGATGGTTCAATAGCTGGGGGCCGCGAGTCACTCAGCAGGCCCAGGTGGTTCAGTGTCGGGAGCCGCGACCTCGTCAGCAGGGCTCAGATGGTTCAATAGCGAGAGGCCGCGAGTCACTCAGCAGGCCCAGGTGACTTCAGTGTTCGGGAGCCGCGACAGCGTCAGCAGGCTCGGATGGTTCCATGTCTTCTCTGCATTCGTTCCTCCGGCACCCCTTGTTATACTTCGCTTTCTCTTTGAAGTCCGGAGTCCTCGCAGAGGGGGGACTGGGGTGACGGAGGGGGTTCGGCGGGATTTCCTGCCGCTCACTTCTTTGGTCTTTTCAGGTGGGTCTGGGAGGGACCCCAGACGCTCGGCAGGGGAGGCGCCTGCTCCCCAGGGGCCTGGTGGCCGATCGAGTCTTCCCGGGGAAGGCGACCCGAGGTGTGACGGGGCTGGCGCCTCTGGGTCTGGCTCGAGGGTTCCCGCTCCCTCGGTCGGACATGCGTGGTAGGGTGTCGAGTCTGTCAGGGCTCTGGCCGGCCCTCGGATCTGGGTGGCTGGGGCGGCCGGAGTCGGAGATGTCGTGCCTGGAGGGTGGTTGCAGGGTGGCTGGAGGATTGGGAGGGCAACGCCGTGAGGCCGGTCTCACACGCGTCCCCCCCAGCTGAAAGGCGTGGAGAACTACCCATCCACTGGGGGGGTTCTCCTCGCCGAAGCGGAAGAACCGGGACAGGCCGTCGGCGTTGGCATGATCCGTCCCGGGGCGATGTTCGACGGTGAAGTCCATCCCTTGGAGAGAGATGGACCATCGCAGTAGCTTGGGGTTCTCCTCCCTCATCTGCATTAGCCACCGCAAGGGCCGGTGGTCTGTCTGTACTCGGAAATGGGTCCCGAACAAGTAGGGCCGTAGTTTCTTGAGGGCCCAGACTACGGCGAAGGTCTCTCGTTCTATAGTACTCCAACGTTGCTCTCGCGGCAGCAGCCTTCGGCTGATGAAGGCTATGGGCTGATCGATGCCCTTGTCGTCGAACTGCGAGAGGACGGCCCCGATGCCGTGTTCGGATGCGTCGGTCTGGACCACAAACTCTTGGGAGTAGTCGGGGGCCTTGAGTACGGGGGCGGTGCACATGGCGGTTTTCAAGGCGTTGAACGCCTGCTGGCACTGGGGGGTCCACTGCACCCTCTTCGGGAGCTTTTTGGAGGTCAACTCCGTGAGAGGCCCTGCTAGGCTACCATAGTTTTTAATGAACCTCCGGTAGTATCCTGTGAGGCCCAGGAAGGCCCGGACTTCTGTCTGAGTGGCGGGGGGCTCCCAGGACTTGATGGCGTCGATCTTTGGTTGGAGAGGGGCGACCTGCCCGCTGCCCACCTGATGCCCCAGATAGACCACGGAGCCTTGCCCGAGCTGACATTTGTTGGCCTTCACTGTCAGGCCGGCTTGGCGCAGGGCCATTAGTACTTGTCGGAGGGGCTGGATTACTCCAAGGGTGAGCATCTTCTGTACCTCGGTCTTGATGCAGGTGCGGACCCGGTCAGGCACCCGGTAGTCTCGGTGTCTCACAGGCGGGCTGTCGCCGGTGTCCACGTCGTGGACACACCAGTCGGTGACCCTTGGAATGAGGGAGAAGAGGTCTGCGAATTGTCTGAGCAGCTGGCGGCAGTCGTCGGACTGTTGGGGAGTGAGGGTGGTTGAAAGTCTTACTCCTTCCACGGAACCATCCAGGTCTTTAGCGCACAGGGGGTCGGGCAGGGGTTCGGTGTCTTCTTCCGCCCCATCATCGGTGGCCAGTAGCAAACTTAATTCTGTTCTCACAAAGTGGGGCTTGAGACGGTTCACGTGGAGGACCCGGAGGGGGTTCCGTGGGGACTGTACATCGACCAGGTACGTGACCTGACTCTTCCGCTCGATCACCTTGAAGGGACCAGTCCATTTGTCTTGTAGGGCGCAGGGCTTCACCGGGGCCATGACCCAAACCTGCTGGCCCGGCTGGAACTCGACCAGGGTTGCGTTCTGGTCATACCAGCGCTTCATTTCTTCTTGGCTGGCCTCGAGGTTAGCCTCTGCGAGTTCTCTGAACTTCCTCGTCTGGTTGCGGAGCGCCAGGATGTAGCGGAACACATCAGGGGGTGTCCCCCGGGGGCTTGTCTCCCAGCCCTCTTTGACCAGGCTCAGGGGCCCTCGGACGGGGTGCCCGTATAGCAGTTCGAAGGGGCTGAACCCCAGAGACTTTTGGGGAACTTCTCGGTACGGGAACAGGAGGCAAGGGAGGAGGACGTCCCATTTCCGGCGCAGGGGCTCTTCGAGGCCCAGGATCATTCCCTTCAGGGTTCGGTTGAACCGTTCCACTAGGCCGTTGCCCTGGGGGTGGTAGGGGGTCGTGAACTTATATGTGACTCCGCACTGCTGCCACAGGGACTTCATGTAGCGGGATATGAAGTTAGTGCCGCGATCACTCACCACCTCGCGGGGAAATCCGACACGGGAGAAGATCCCCATGAGAGCCCGGCCCACCACGGGAGCCGTCACGGTGCGGAGGGGAATGGCCTCGGGGTAGCGGGTGGCCTGGTCCACCAGGACAAGGATGAAGCGGTGGCCCTGGGCGGTCTTTGGATCCAGGGGTCCCACGATGTCGATGCCGACCTGCTCGAACGGAGTACTCACAACGGGGAACGGTTGTAAGGGAGCTTTGCGTTTTCCGCCACTCTTCCCACTGCCCTGGCACGTGAGGCAGGATTTGCAGTGTACTTCTACATTTGCTCGCATCTTGGGCCAATAGAAGTGGGTAACCAGTCGCTGATAATTTTTGTCTTGGCCTAAGTGTCCTGCCAAGGGTACATCGTGGGCCAGGCCCAGGAGGAGGCTTCGGAAACGCAGGGGTACCACCAGTACTCGGGCTGCGCCTAGCTCGGCGGACTTTTGTTCGCTGTATAGGAGGCCATTGTCCCAATAGATCCAATGGG
Source organism: Triturus cristatus (assembly GCF_964204655.1). Taxonomy (NCBI): domain Eukaryota; kingdom Metazoa; phylum Chordata; class Amphibia; order Caudata; family Salamandridae; genus Triturus; species Triturus cristatus. Next base: position 365,713,653 of record NC_140584.1, on the reverse strand, counting down.
TTCCGGCTCGGTCACCGGCGGCCTGGGCTTCGGCTTGTTGTCTGAGCCCCACGAGGGAGGGGCAGGTGGCCTGTTCCTGGCAGAACTCCTCACGGGAGGGCCCTCCCTCACAGCGCCATTGGGCCATCTCTGGTAGTTCTTCGAGCTCAGTCAGGGCCTCAGGGGCGGAAGGTTCCGGTCCTTCTCCCGGGTTAGTGTCTTCTTCTCCCGCCGAAGGAGGGTTGTCCGCTTCTGGTAGGGTGTCCCGGTTCTCGGGGACAGTGTTCGGTGGGAGGGCCTCACTGCCCTCGGAGAGAGGCAATCGCGCGGTCATGGAGCGCGTGGTGGCGCAGACCCATTCTGGTAGGCCCATCATCTCGAGATGGGCTCTTCGTTCTACTTGTCCCCACGGGGAACTCTCCAGGTCGTTGCCCAGGAGGCAGTCTACGGGCTGTGATGTTCGGACCGCTACCTTCAATTCTCCGGAGACCCCTCCCCACTCGAAAGGCACCAGCGCCATCTGGCAGAGGCTCTCAGAATTGTCGGAGGACACGACCGGACAGAGGGCACCGGTTAGGATCTGGTCTTCTGAAATTAGGCTGCGGTGGACCGCGGTGACACTCGCCCCAGTGTCGCGGAGGCCCTCGACTCGGCGGCCGTTGATGGTCACCTGCTGTCGGTATTTCTCTGTGTTGGCGGGCAAGGGTGTCCCGGGGACCATTTCTCGATCACCAAGGGAGACCAGGGCCATGGCCGCTGGTTCCCATTCTTCGGAGTCCTCCATCTCTTCCCCCAGAGCCACGGAGGCCATCTGCCGGGCCGGGGGGTTGGTCGTTGCGGTTCGCTGATACTGGGGACACTGGGGGTCATTGGCGTAGTGTCCGGGCTGTTGGCAGCGGAAGCAGGTGATCCTAGCTCGTGGACCTAGCCGTCCTGGGGCTCCGGTGCTTGCTGTGGACGAGGCTGAACCTGCCGCTGGTGGGCTGCTGGGGGGGCTGTGTGAGGACCCCCCGGGGAAGTCTCTTGGTCGGCCGTGGTTTCCTCCGCCCCTCTGGCGGGGGGGGCCTTGACTGTGGCGGCCGTAGTCCCCAACGGGGCCGCGGGTGGCCCGGGTATTCACCCAACGATCAGCCTCAGCGGCCAGCTTCCGAGGGTAGGTGAGTTTACTGTCCAGGAGATGTTGGCGCAGTTCTACAAAGCAATTGGCCGCTAAATGTTCCCAGGCAATCAGATCAAACAATTCTTCGAAGGTGGAGACCTTGCTGCCCTTGATCCACCCGTCCAAGGCTCGGCTGTAAAAGTTCACGTATTCTACCCACGTGGTGCCCGGTATCTTCTTGCAATCTCGGAACCGTTGTCGGTACATTTCGGGGGTGAGTCCATACCGGCCCACGAGGGCTTCCTTCATGTGGCTGTAGGAGTTCATGACCGTGGAGGGCAGATCTAGCAGGGTGTCTCTTCCTTCGCTTAAGAACCGGCCCCATAGGCCAGTCCCCCAATCCTTCTGCGGGACTCGGTGAGAGGTCATGGCGACTTCGTAGGCCTTAAACCACTGCTGGATATCGTCATTCTTGTAATACTCTTTTACCACATCATTGGGGATGTGGACTTTGGTTTCCCCGGTGGGAGCGGACGGTGGATTCCCGGGCGGCTGTGACTTTTCGTTTTTAGCCCGCCACTCGATCTCCTTCAGGCTGCGCTCATGTTCTAGCTGGAGTTTTTTTTCGTCGTGCTCTCTTTGGCGTCTCTTCTCCTCGAGTTCCCCTTGTAGTCGTAACTGCTCGACGGCCAACTTTTTCTCTGCCAGCTTTATTTCTCCCTCGATTTTTAGCTTTGCCAGTTCAAGTTCGTGGTTGCGGCTTCTCTCTCGGTCCGCTAGCTCCTCGGGGGACAGGTTCCCCTCTGGCCCATTGTTTCTCACCGGGATGCTTGGTGGTTCATGGGCAGAGTCTCCTTCCGTTTGGGTCGGGGGCGCCCCCGTCTCGACCCAGGTTTTCAGTACTTTCTGGAAGTCTTCCTTTGTGCTTAATCCGGTGGTAGCGATGCCAAGATCCTTGTAAAACTGTTTTAATTCTCTATGTGTGTAATAGTCCAATTGATCCTCTCAGAACGGTGAGCTTATTTCGGTACCTGCGGCACCCAGGGAGGTTTCTCCTTCCATCTCTGTTTGGTAGTGCGTCAGTCGTTCACTGCACGCTCTCTTTTGGTGTCGGCTCGGATCCCACCGCTGCCACCAAATGTTGGAAAGGCGTTCGCCGGAGGGGGGTTCGATACACGTCTTGTCCACCCCTTTGACCCACCTCTCCCAAGTAGGCCGAACCAGGCGCGCACACCCTGAGCTTACACTACGAACAGAGTGACACCACACGTATTCTTTGTAGGACGATAGGTTCTTTTATCGATGGTTTCAAGGGATCTTTATGATCCACGGTGCAAGCAGTACAGCAGTGGCACAAGGTACCACAAATCGGTCGTGGGGGAATGGGGGTAGCGGGACAGTCTTTAAAGATAGTGTCTCTGCGAAATACCCTGCGGATAGCTCACAATCCTCGAGCTGTAGGGTGTCGTGTCTCTGGCGATCTCTTACCGAGTCGTCCTCAAGGGGAGCGCCGCGAGTCTCTCAGCTGGCACAGGCGGTCGGAGTTCGGGAGCCGCGATCCCGTCAGCAAGGCTCAGATGGTTCAATAGCTGGGGGCCGCGAGTCACTCAGCAGGCCCAGGTGGTTCCGTGTTCGGGAGCCGCGACCTCGTCAGCAAGGCTCAGATGGTTCAATAGCTGGGGGCCGCGAGTCACTCAGCAGGCCCAGGTGGTTCAGTGTCGGGAGCCGCGACCTCGTCAGCAGGGCTCAGATGGTTCAATAGCGAGAGGCCGCGAGTCACTCAGCAGGCCCAGGTGACTTCAGCGTTCGGGAGCCGCGACAGCGTCAGCAGGCTCGGATGGTTCCAGGTCTTCTCTGCATTCGTTCCTCCGGCACCCCTTGTTATACTCCGCTTTCTCTTTGAAGTCCGGAGTCCTCGCAGAGGGGGGACTGGGGTGACGGAGGGGGTTCGGCGGGATTTCCTGCCGCTCACTTCTTTGGTCTTTTCAGGTGAGTCTGGGAGGGACCCCAGACGCTCGGCAGGGGAGGCGCCTGCTCCCCAGGGGCCTGGTGGCCGATCGAGTCTTCCCGGGGAAGGCGACCCGAGGTGTGACGGGGCTGGCGCCTCTGGGTCTGGCTCGAGGGTTCCCGCTCCCTCGGTCGGACATGCGTGGTAGGGTGTCGAGTCTGTCAGTGCTCTGGCCGGCCCTCGGATCTGGGTGGCTGGGGCGGCCGGAGTCGGAGATGTCGTGCCTGGAGGGTGGTTGCAGGGTGGCTGGAGGATTGGGAGGGCAACACCGTGAGGCCGGTCTCACACGCGTCCCCCCCAGCTGAAAGGCGTGGAGAACTACCCATCCACTGGGGGGTTCTCCTCGCCGAAGCAGAAGAACCGGGACAGGCCGTCGGCGTTGGCATGATCCGTCCCGGGGCGATGTTCGACGGTGAAGTCCATCCCTTGGAGAGAGATGGACCATCGCAGTAGCTTGGGGTTCTCCCCCCTCATCTGCATTAGCCACCGCAAGGGCCGGTGGTCTGTCTGTACTCGGAAATGGGTCCCGAACAAGTAGGGCCGTAGTTTCTTGAGGGCCCAGACTACGGCGAAGGTCTCTCGTTCTATAGTACTCCAACGTTGCTCTCGCGGCAGCAGCCTTCGGCTGATGAAGGCTATGGGCTGATCGATGCCCTTGTCGTCGAACTGCGAGAGGACGGCCCCGATGCCGTGTTCGGATGCGTCGGTCTGGACCACAAACTCTTGGGAGTAGTCGGGGGCCTTGAGTACGGGGGCGGTGCACATGGCGGTTTTCAAGGCGTTGAACGCCTGCTGGCACTGGGGGGTCCACTGCACCCTCTTCGGGAGCTTTTTGGAGGTCAACTCCGTGAGAGGCCCTGCTAGGCTACCATAGTTTTTAATGAACCTCCGGTAGTATCCTGTGAGGCCCAGGAAGGCCCGGACTTCTGTCTGAGTGGCGGGGGGCTCCCAGGACTTGATGGCGTCGATCTTTGGTTGGAGAGGGGCGACCTGCCCGCTGCCCACCTGATGCCCCAGATAGACCACGGAGCCTTGCCCGAGCTGACATTTGATGGCCTTCACTGTCAGGCCGGCTTGGCGCAGGGCCATTAGTACTTGTCGGAGGGGCTGGATTACTCCAAGGGTGAGCATCTTCTGTACCTCGGTCTTGATGCAGGTGCGGACCCGGTCAGGCACCCGGTAGTCTCGGTGTCTCACAGGCGGGCTGTCGCCGGTGTCCACGTCGTGGACACACCAGTCGGTGACCCTTGGAATGAGGGAGAAGAGGTCTGCGAATTGTCTGAGCAGCTGGCGGCAGTCGTCGGACTGTTGGGGAGTGAGGGTGGTTGAAAGTCTTACTCCTTCCACGGAACCATCCAGGTCTTTAGCGCACAGGGGGTCGGGCAGGGGTTCGGTGTCTTCTTCCGCCCCATCATCGGTGGCCAATAGCAAACTTAATTCTGTTCTCACAAAGTGGGGCTTGAGACGGTTCACGTGGAGGACCCGGAGGGGGTTCCGTGGGGACTGTACATCGACCAGGTACGTGACCTGACTCTTCCGCTCGATCACCTTGAAGGGACCAGTCCATTTGTCTTGTAGGGCGCAGGGCTTCACCGGGGCCATGACCCAAACCTGCTGGCCCGGCTGGAACTCGACCAGGGTTGCGTTCTGGTCATACCAGCGCTTCATTTCTTCTTGGCTGGCCTCGAGGTTAGCCTCTGCGAGTTCTCTGAACTTCCTCGTCTGGTTGCGGAGCGCCAGGATGTAGCGGAACACATCAGGGGGTGTCCCCCGGGGGCTTGTCTCCCAGCCCTCTTTGACCAGGCTCAGGGGCCCTCGGACGGGGTGCCCATATAGCAGTTCGAAGGGGCTGAACCCCAGAGACTTTTGGGGAACTTCTCGGTACGCGAACAAGAGGCAAGGGAGGAGGACGTCCCATTTCCGGCGCAGGGGCTCTTCGAGGCCCAGGATCATTCCCTTCAGGGTTCGGTTGAACCGTTCCACTAGGCCGTTGCCCTGGGGGTGGTAGGGGGTCGTGAACTTATATGTGACTCCGCACTGCTGCCACAGGGACTTCATGTAGCGGGATATGAAGTTAGTGCCGCGATCACTCACCACCTCGCGGGGAAATCCGACACGGGAGAAGATCCCCATGAGAGCCCGGCCCACCACGGGAGCCGTCACGGTGCGGAGGGGAATGGCCTCGGGGTAGCGGGTGGCCTGGTCCACCAGGACAAGGATGAAGCGGTGGCCCTGGGCGGTCTTTGGATCCAGGGGTCCCACGATGTCGATGCCGACCTGCTCGAACGGAGTACTCACAACGGGGAACGGTTGTAAGGGAGCTTTGCGTTTTCCGCCACTCTTCCCACTGCCCTGGCACGTGAGGCAGGATTTGCAGTGTACTTCTACATTTGCTCGCATCTTGGGCCAATAGAAGTGGGTAACCAGTCGCTGATAATTTTTGTCTTGGCCTAAGTGTCCTGCCAAGGGTACATCGTGGGCCAGGCCCAGGAGGAGGCTTCGGAAACGCAGGGGTACCACCAGTACTCGGGCTGCGCCTAGCTCGGCGGACTTTTGTTCGCTGTATAGGAGGCCATTGTCCCAATAGATCCAATGGGTTCCGGCTCGGTCACCGGCGGCCTGGGCTTCGGCTTGTTGTCTGAGCCCCACGAGGGAGGGGCAGGTGGCCTGTTCCTGGCAGAACTCCTCACGGGAGGGCCCTCCCTCACAGCGCCATTGGGCCATCTCTGGTAGTTCTTCGAGCTCAGTCAGGGCCTCAGGGGCGGAAGGTTCCGGTCCTTCTCCCGGGTTAGTGTCTTCTTCTCCCGCCGAAGGAGGGTTGTCCGCTTCTGGTAGGGTGTCCCGGTTCTCGGGGACAGTGTTCGGTGGGAGGGCCTCACCGCCCTCGGAGAGAGGCAATCGCGCGGTCATGGAGCGCGTGGTGGCGCAGACCCATTCTGGTAGGCCCATCATCTCGAGATGGGCTCTTCGTTCTACTTGTCCCCACGGGGAACTCTCCAGGTCGTTGCCCAGGAGGCAGTCTACGGGCTGTGATGTTCGGACCGCTACCTTCAATTCTCCGGAGACCCCTCCCCACTCGAAAGGCACCAGCGCCATCTGGCAGAGGCTCTCAGAATTGTCGGAGGACACGACCGGACAGAGGGCACCGGTTAGGATCTGGTCTTCTGAAATTAGGCTGCGGTGGACCGCGGTGACACTCGCCCCCGGTGTCGCGGAGGCCCTCGACTCGGCGGCCGTTGATGGTCACCTGCTGTCGGTATTTCTCTGTGTTGGCGGGCAAGGGTGTCCCGGGGACCATTTCTCGATCACCAAGGGAGACCAGGGCCATGGCCGCTGGTTCCCATTCTTCGGAGTCCTCCATCTCTTCCCCCAGAGCCACGGAGGCCATCTGCCGGGCCGGGGGGTTGGTCGTTGCGGTTCGCTGATACTGGGGACACTGGGGGTCATTGGCGTAGTGTCCGGGCTGTTGGCAGCGGAAGCAGGTGATCCTAGCTCGTGGACCTAGCCGTCCTGGGGCTCCGGTGCTTGCTGTGGACGAGGCTGAACCTGCCGCTGGTGGGCTGCTGGGGGGGCTGTGTGAGGACCCCCCGGGGAAGTCTCTTGGTCGGCTGTGGTTTCCTCCGCCCCTCTGGCGGGGGGGCCTTGACTGTGGCGGCCGTAGTCCCCAACGGGGCCGCGGGTGGCCCGGGTATTCACCCAACGATCAGCCTCAGCGGCCAGCTTCCGAGGGTCGGTGAGTTTACTGTCCAGGAGATGTTGGCGCAGTTCTACAAAGCAATTGGCCGCTAAATGTTCCCAGGCAATCAGATCAAACAATTCTTCGAAGGTGGAGACCTTGCTGCCCTTGATCCACCCGTCCAAGGCTCGGCTGTAAAAGTTCACGTATTCTACCCACGTGGTGCCCGGTATCTTCTTGCAATCTCGGAACCGTTGTCGGTACATTTCGGGGGTGAGTCCATACCGGCCCACGAGGGCTTCCTTCATGTGGCTGTAGGAGTTCATGACCGTGGAGGGCAGATCTAGCAGGGTGTCTCTTCCTTCGCTTAAGAACCGGCCCCATAGGCCAGCCCCCCAATCCTTCTGCGGGACTCGGTGAGAGGTCATGGCGACTTCATAGGCCTTAAACCACTGCTGGATATCGTCATTCTTGTAATACTCTTTTACCACATCCTTGGGGATGTGGACTTTGGTTTCCCCGGTGGGAGCGGACGGTGGATTCCCGGGCGGCTGTGACTTTTAGTTTTTAGCCCGCCACTCGATCTCCTTCAGGCTGCGCTCATGTTCTAGCTGGAGTTTTTTTTCGTCGTGCTCTCTTTGGCGTCTCTTCTCCTCGAGTTCCCCTTGTAGTCGTAACTGCTCGACGGCCAACTTTTTCTCTGCCAGCTTTATTTCTCCCTCGATTTTTAGCTTTGCCAGTTCAAGTTCGTGGTTGCGGCTTCTCTCTCGGTCCGCTAGCTCCTCGGGGGACAGGTTCCCCTCTGGCCCATTGTTTCTCACCGGGATGCTTGGTGGTTCATGGGCAGAGTCTCCTTCCGTTTGGGTCGGGGGCGCCCCCGTCTCGACCCAGGTTTTCAGTACTTTCTGGAAGTCTTCCTTTGTGCTTAATCCGGTGGTAGCGATGCCAAGATCCTTGCAAAACTGTTTTAATTCTCTATGTGTGTAATAGTCCAATTGATCCTCTCGGAACGGTGAGCTTATTTCGGTACCTGCGGCACCCAGGGAGGTTTCTCCTTCCATCTCTGTTTGGTAGTGCGTCAGTCGTTCATTGCACGCTCTCTTTTGGTGTCGGCTCGGATCCCACCGCTGCCACCAAATGTTGGAAAGGCGTTCGCCGGAGGGGGGTTCGATACACGTCTTGCCCACCCCTTTGACCCACCTCTCCCAAGTAGGCCGAACCAGGCGCGCACACCCTGAGCTTACACTACGAACAGAGTGACACCACACGTATTCTTTGTAGGTTCTTTTATCGATGGTTTCAAGGGATCTTTATGATCCACGGTGCAAGCAGTACAGCAGTGGCACAAGGTACCACAAATCGGTCGTGGGGGAATGGGGGTAGCGGGACAGTCTTTAAAGATAGTGTCTCTGCGAAATACCCTGCGGATAGCTCACAATCCTCGAGCTGGAGGGTGTCGTGTCTCTGGCGATCTCTTACCGAGTCGTCCTCAAGGGGAGCGCCGCGAGTCTCTCAGCTGGCACAGGCGGTCGGAGTTCGGGAGCCGCGATCCCGTCAGCAAGGCTCAGATGGTTCAATAGCTGGGGGCCGCGAGTCACTCAGCAGGCCCAGGTGGTTCCGTGTTCGGGAGCCGCGACCTCGTCAGCAAGGCTCAGATGGTTCAATAGCTGGGGGCCGCGAGTCACTCAGCAGGCCCAGGTGGTTCAGTGTCGGGAGCCGCGACCTCGTCAGCAGGGCTCAGATGGTTCAATAGCGAGAGGCCGCGAGTCACTCAGCAGGCCCAGGTGACTTCAGCGTTCGGGAGCCGCGACAGCGTCAGCAGGCTCGGATGGTTCCAGGTCTTCTCTGCATTCGTTCCTCCGGTACCCCTTGTTATACTCCGCTTTCTCTTTGAAGTCCGGAGTCCTCGCAGAGGGGGGACTGGGGTGACGGAGGGGGTTCGGCGGGATTTCCTGCCGCTCACTTCTTTGGTCTTTTCAGGTGAGTCTGGGAGGGACCCCAGACGCTCGGCAGGGGAGGCGCCTGCTCCCCAGGGGCCTGGTGGCCGATAGAGTCTTCCCGGGGAAGGCGACCCGAGGTGTGACGGGGCTGGCGCCTCTGGGTCTGGCTCGAGGGTTCCCGCTCCCTCGGTCGGACATGCGTGGTAGGGTGTCGAGTCTGTCAGTGCTCTGGCCGGCCCTCGGATCTGGGTGGCTGGGGCGGCCGGAGTCGGAGATGTCGTGCCTGGAGGGTGGTTGCAGGGTGGCTGGAGGATTGGGAGGGCAACGCCGTGAGGCCGGTCTCACAGGCGCCGACTGCGATCCCCCGCCGATCTCACGGCCCTGATGATCCGCTTCCAGATCGTCCCCTTCTCGTAGGCAGTTACCTGTGAGGATGACAAAGTGAGACAACATCACTACACATGCTCCATGTCACAGAGACACACATTTGAACATCTTTGATATGTTTGACAGGGCATAGGATGCTGCCAAGGAATTGCATCTTTATCATATGGATATTGGCCTCTGTGGAAGCCCCAATGCACTACATGGCATTGAAAGTACACAGGTGGCAGGAGGGGTGCACACACTGTGCATCACATGCAACACCAGGCTGATGGACAGCACCTCAAAGCAGTTACATGCCCCAGGCCACTGACGCAACCTCAGCAGAGTACACAGACACACACAGGCACAGATCAATCACCTGCCATTGGCAACAGCGGATACAAATATCACTCTGCACATGTGCCACTTGCCTGTGAGGTGTCACAGGTGTCGGGCTAGCTCAGCAAGTCAGACAAACAGCACGGCTTACTTCTCACATCAGATGGGTAGAGCTGTAGCCTCTTCCATGCAGCTGTGGTGCAACACTTCACATAGACACTCACCCACATGACAAGGAACATTCACACACATCAATGTCCAGGGGGCGTACACATCACTTGGACACTCTCACCACTGCTCCACTCAACTCACACACATCTGTACGTCCATCACCTGTCACACCGGGGGGACCACTGAATCACCTCAGGACAATAGACCAAACATGCCACAAAGGATTTGCCAGGCTGAATGTGTCATGCACTATGCAGTGAATGTCACAGTAAGCACAATGCAAGTGAGGAGTGCACACATGAACTACATCATGCTCTGCATGAGAGACATAAGCCTTTCCCCCCCTGGGACCCACTCTAAACAACATTGCATGTCTGTCACACCTGGACACAATGCCAGAAGTGACAGTCACATAAAAGGTGCACAGTCAAAGGTAGTGGAGTCAGCACTCACCTGTTCCCCTGGTCTCCCATACAGGCTGGGGTACTGTGGGAGGAGCACATTCAGTAAAGCCTCATTCTCCTCCTGGGTGAAAGGCTGGGCCCTCTCCACAGTCCTTGACATGGTGCCAGAGGAAGCACAGACAGCAGCAGTGTGGTCGACAGGAAAGTTGTGCAGGCAAGTGCCCTCTCATGGGTTCTGGCTGACTTATATCTGTGTTGCTGGGGGCTTTCATTTACAGGAGTACAGAGTGATTGGTCAGACTCATTTGCATCCTACGTTTCCTCAAATCCCTTTAAACATACACCAATGACACGAATTTGCATGGTTCAAATTTTGAGTATCATAGCAAGGCAAACACCACTTTGCAACATTGTAATTTTTGGGCCAACTGACTTTTCCAGGCCACATGATGGCCACATAGCAACTGAAATATGGGTATCCATGACAACCAGCATGCATTTTGGGCCTAATACTTGTCCACTATGTAATTTTTGATTCCAAAAAACATGTGCGGTGTGTTTCACACGTACCCGTACACGTACGGCACCACTACAATAGTGATATGGACCGTACACACGCTCGGAGGGCGTGTGTATGGTCTGTATCACTATTGTAGTGGTGCCGTAGGAGTACGCGTGTGTGTACGGACCGTACACACACGCGTACTCCTACGGCACCACTACTATAGTGATACGGACCGGACACACGACGTGTGTACGGTCCGTACCACGCATACTCCTACGGCACCACTACTATAGTGATACGGACCGGACACACAACGAGTGTATGGTCCGTACCACGCGTACTCCTACGGCACCACTACTATAGTGCTACGGACCGTACACACGCTCAGAGGGCGGGTGTACTGTCCGTATCACTATAGTAGTGGTGCCGTAGGAGTACGCGTGTGTGTACGGACCGTACACACACGCGTACTCCTACGGCACCACTACTATAGTGATACGGACCGGACACACGACGTATGTACGGTCCGTACCACGCGTACTCCTACGGCACCACTACTATAGTGCTACGGACCGTACACACGCTCAGAGGGCGTGTGTACGGTCCGTATCACTATAGTAGTGGTGCCATTGGAGTACGCGTGTGTGTACGGACCGTACACACATGCGTACTCCTACGGCACCACTACTATAGTGATACGGACCGTATACACGCTCTCAGAGCGTGTGTACGGTGCGTTTCACACGCTTAAACTGGTGATAGGAGGCGCACACGAAAGGAATGGAGGTCTCAAACTCGCACAAGGCTGTATATCAAGTCATTGTCATTGCAGACTTTCATGTGCAGGGCCTAGGTGTGTCAGGCAGTGATATTGCACATGTCTCCTCATGTAGTTGCACAATTGATGTGTGATGACCTGTGTACATATGTCATGTGTGATGGGGCACGATGTGTCACACTTCCCCTTCACACTTTGCACATGTGTGCCTGTCGTACAAATGTGTCAAGCACAGCATCACTGGCATGGCACAGTCACCACCACCCGCAACTGTCCCCTGATGCCAGGGACAGGGACACTAACAACTGACATTTAACGATCAGCGTGCCCCGATGTGACTATGTCATGTGTGTGTCATGTGTTCCCATGAGCTTGCTGTTAGTGTTCCGTCAACTACATCTGCTGTTGCTGCATCCAACATGTGTCTGTGTGGAGATGGGCATGGCACACATCTGCGCACACCATGCCACATGTGGATTCCCATGTAAGCAGGGTCTGTATGCATCGGACATGACATTTTCACATGAGAACATATCTGCGTCGTCTCAATGTCTGTGTTTTCTGTTTTCACGTGTACCCCTTCATTGCAATGTGTTTGATCTGTACATTTGACATTCCATGTGACCTGTGCGTCTAGCTTGCCATCAGCTGTCTGTATGAGATGACATCCTTTAAATGCAGCTATGTGGATGTATGTCACTCCTGTGATCTCTCTGGCTGTTCACTCAGACTGGCCCCCAGGTCATTTCAGGGCATGTCATGTAGACTTGCCAATCAACGGGGGTATCTGGCTTTTTGTAGGAGTATCACCAAGCTGGCATACGTGTCCTGGATGTATTGCAAAGACCAGACTCTGTATTCATCTAATGTGTAGTAGCAGTTTAGCATGTGCTCTGTTCATTGACATTGATGATGTCATGCTCTAAATCTTCGTTATTCAATACCATTTTCTGCAGGGCACCGCCTGTCCCCCGACCAATGCCAGACTTGGGTGTCATGAGGGAACGTGACTGCATCTGACGTTACAGATTCACTCCACAGTTGATTGAGGACTTGACCGCCAAGCTGGCACCACACCTCCAACCGCGACACAGGTATCCTACTGCGCTGACCCCCAAGATGAAGCTGATGGCAGCCCTACATTTTTTTTGCCACAGGTACGTTTCAATTCACCATAGCTGATGTTGGTGGCATGTCCCAGGCAATGTTCAGCCGTGTCCTGCGTGAAGTTTTGGCAGCCATGTTGGAGCACCTTGATGAATTCATCCATTTCCCTACTCCTGAGGAGTTGACAGGTGTCAAGGGTGATTTCTATGCCCTGGGAGGGATGCCCCATGTCATTGGGTCCATTGATGGGACACATGTAGCTTTGGTACCACCACAGGCACAGGAGGTAGCCTATCTATAAATGCCCATTTGGTGTGTCTTGCTAACATGCTGATTTCCCATGTCTGTGCACGTTTTCCAGGGTCAGCACACGATGCCTACATCATGAGGTGTAGCAGGGTGCCACAAATGATGCTGCGGCTGCACAACGAACGAGCATGTCTTGTTGGTGGGTATACTCTGTTTGTCCTGTGTGTTGCGGTATCTTTGGCTCTTACGGCATCTCCTGACCCCCTTATTTACATGATGTTTCCATGTAGGGGACTCTGGATATCCCAACATGCCATGGCTGATGACACCTCTCCGCAACCCAAGATCAGCTGCAGATCACCGGTACAACAATGCACACGGGCAGACCAGGCGAGTGATTGAGAGAACGTTTGGCCTCCTGAAGAGCCGATTCCGGTGCCTTCACAAGAGAGGCGGGTCCCTCCCATATGCACCGGCGAAGGTCTGCAACATCTTCCTCGTGTGCTGCATGCTGCACAACATGGCAGTGGAGAAAGCTGTGCCACTCATCCTGGATCCGGATGAGCAGGAACATCCACCTGTGGAGGATGAAGGGCTTGATCACGAGGCAAGTGAGGAGGTAGAGGAGGAGGATATCCGGAGTCAGCTCATACACAACTTCTTCTCATAATTGTGAGTCACTGGGTCTGAGTGTGCACGCTTGTATCCTTGGGTGGCATGTGTTGCAATGTGTGTGTCCAGCTGACTGTATGCTATGTGACTTAGATGTGTGTTCTGATGTGTCACTCGAGTGAGGATGTCATTCCACACATTTTCGCAGAGACACTTTCTTTTAAATTAGCATGGGGACAACATTGTTCATGTTTAGTAACTGACCATGTATGCGTAGAAAAATCTTTGCACTGACTTCTTGTGTGTCTGTCATTCCCAGGTTCTTGCGCATGTTGTCTGCTTGTGTCATCGTTGTCCTCCTGCTATTCCTCATGAGTTTTGCAACGTGTGGTGAATCAGCTTTCCATGCACGGACACGGGGAAATGTCATTTTGGGTAAGAATTGCAGCAAGGCTTTTTGGGGGTGGTACGTATTTGGAATGTGTGGGGACTGCTCCTGTGCATGTTGTGTTCCCATGCATACATGTCGACTCACCATGGGGCACATAACATGTAGCATGACTCACATGAATTGATAGTCACCCTTCGTGACAGTCATCTGTAATGGGTTTTGGATTCAGGTGAAGGCATCAATGTGTGTAAAACTTCCCTCTGAAACATACGGGATGCTACGGGTGGACATAGTGTGGGGCATACCCATAACAGGCTCAATGGGGAATTGCAGCCTCTCCATGTGCAGCAGGAGGTGTTTGGCTCATACCCTTAACTTGTATGCCAGTTCATTTGGATTTACAACATCCGTGTTGTGAAGGGGGTGTCCAGCGTAGGTCCCACATGTTCAGTCAATTGACCTGTGAGTCTGTTCACATTGATGCATTTCCCTTAGTGTGAGTTTGAGTAATAAAGGTGTTCCTCACCCTCAAAAGTGCCTCATCTCTGTCAATGCAGGTCTCTTGCCACTTTGCATGCGTCATCCCTGGCATAGTTGTCAAAGATTGTGCATAGGAGTGTATGTGTAGTTCGTCAACATGCATGCAGTTCGTCATGGATAATGATCTCTATTGTGCATGAAGTCCATGGGTGTGTATGTCTTTGGGCAGGTTGCTCCCCCCAATGGGTCGTCCACGCCTGCTGAGGGTGTGTCTCCTGTGCGCAGGTCGGCCTTCTGTTTCCTGATCCTGTGTCAGTCATCTTTGGTGATTGTTCATCCATTTTCTCTGGGTGAATCATGAATAACCTGACACTCCTTTCTTTACGTACGCCTGTTGCAGTTGTCCTTTCTGACCTCCTTGTCTTTGTGTGCTACTTTCGGCCTAGTTTCCAGTACATGCCGCCTGCTTCTGTGGCCCCTGCGGCAAGGTCCCACCAAGTTCCCGGATTCTGCAACCCACACGCCTCCAAGATGCTCCTCCCTTCCTCCCTCCACCCATTCATTAGGCTGTCATCAGCTTGTCTGTGCCACTGTTGCGGCCACGCGGTGCCAAAGGCAAGACCGTCAGCGCATGCAATGTGCACATTGCACGAACCTCATGTCCTTGCATGACCAACATCACACAACAGTCTCATGTTGCAACCACCCTCCAAGCAATGTCCAACCGAAAATCAAGCGCATGCTCTCAGGCATACCCTAAGCGCACACATGACACCTTCGCATGCTGAGTGTGCAACTCCAACTACCTACAAAACTCTGCCCCGCCTTCCAGGCCCTGCCACACCAACCAGGTCATGTCCCTCCTACTCCACACCGGCTCCGTCCAACAGCACGCCATTGGACTCTGTTACCTCCTCAACACAACAGGCCCACACATCACCTTCATGACAGTGACGTGGATAACCTTAAAAGAATTGCTGTTTTTCGTCCTCCTCCAAATTTTCATTACCGAACTCCTCTATTGGTAATTAACCGATCACATGATTCCCATTCTGAGTGGGATATTACTTCAGAGGGGGATGGGAATGTAATTGATTCTAATACTCCTAATTGTGTTAACGTTGGTCATGATTGTATTAATAATGACATGGTTATTCCGAGTGGAAGTGGTAATGAAGAATCATCTCCTTGCGTTCAGCAAAATGATGTAGAAATGTCATCTGGTGGGGTTCATGAGGAAAATCAGTCTGAGGAACCAAGTTGTAGTACCAAACGTACTCGTTCTAAACCAAAATGGATGTCTGATTATTTTTGTGATGTCGCATCTTTGTTTTTTGTTATTGTTGTTTTGCCAATTGTTTTGATTATTGTATAAGGGGAAGATGTGTTATGTCCTGAGGTATTATTTATATATTATTTGTCTCGTGCTTTACTTGTGTTCCTCGTGGGATTGTCCACGAGAGGGGGGAGATTCTAGAGTGTGTGGGAGTTAGATTGTATGCCAAGGAGAGAGCGGAGGCGTTACTCTGTTGATGCTGTATAACTTGAATAAATACTTTAAAGGATTCCTGTCTCTGACCCTGACTTTACACTGAGCTAGTGGACTCATACACGTCTAGCAGGACTCTTGTGTACAGCTTGCAACACAAATAACCATCATTGGCCTTACAACCCAGGAAAACAGCACACACAGCCATCACCATGTCATCCTCAAGGACAATTGGAGATCCTTCAGAAGGTGCAGAGGCAAACAAAGCGCACGACATCAAGGAGCTCTTCAGCATTGTGAGTGCACTGACATCAGCTCTCCATCCAAAAGACAGCCCACCCTTGCAAGGCTGAGCCAATCCCTTGCAACTTTCTACCACTGCAAGCTCATGGACATACACGCATGCCTTGGCACACAGAGGCAGAACGCACTATTATACTCGGGAGCAAGCCCCCTCAGGTTTAGCACTTCCATCATCAGGAGATACAACACCCAGCTCATGTGCAACATCCACTGGGGATCTCCATCAGGCCCCTTCACACACAACATCTCAACCACATCATTCCCCATCCTTGTAGCCACCGTCCAGCACGTCATGTATGTATCATTGGAGTTAGCCACATTCCATGGTAGATAGAGGCATGCAGTAACCCAGGCCCTTCTTAGACAACGGACGACAGGAACGCAGGCTCTCAAGGAACATCACCGTGCTTCCCTAGCCGGCAAATGTCATCAGGAAGACAGGCGACTAGCAACTGACAGACTTCCTCCACGCAAAGAGCTCCAGGCAACCTGCACAAGACCATCTTCCACAGTAATCACCACACTGCAAACGTCATCATTCCCACCAACAACAACAACTTTGCCCTGCTCAACAATGGTGAGGCCACCCCCCTTGACCTCTCCACAGCATTATACACGATGTGCTCACACACTGTCAGCTCACACATCTCCAACACTGGTATCCAGGGGATGGACCAGGATGAAATCACCTAGTAGCTCACACGCAAGGCCATGGGAGTGGGACTCAAGCCTTAAGCATGTAGTACAGTGGCGTCATCTGGCACATGGCCAAGGGCTCATCTCTCAGCGTGTCAATCTTCAATGTGTCCATGACCCCCCTCTCCACCATCACTTGCGCACACAATCTCATCATCATCTCGTATGCCATTGACAGCCAGCTGCTCCTCACCCTCACCAAAGACACAGCCATTGCCAGTTCCAACCTTCAAGAAGGCATGAGGTCCGTTGATGAATGGCTGAACATCAGCCAGCTGAGGCTGGACTTGGCCAGGACTGAGGTAATCATCTGAGGATTGTCCCCTTACAGCTGGGGCAACTCCTTGTGTCCCACCCGCCAGGGCACTGCATCAGCACCCAGTGGCCACGCACACAAGATGGTGTGCATCCTGGACTCGTCGTTCACAATTGCCATGCAACTCACCAGCATCTGTACCTCATGCTGCAACACCCTCCACATGATGCACATGATCCACAGATAGATCCACTCCAAGGCAAGACAGACCGTCCCCCAGGTCCACGACAACAGCCGTGTCAACTACAGGCCCACCCCCTACGGAGCAAGTACAGTCAAACTCCCGGAAAACTTGTCCACATCCAGGGTGCATCTGCACACCTCAGCTTCAACATCCCGTGCCCCAGCCACATCAACGTCCACCTGAGATAGCTGCAAGGGATCACTGTGTGCTGCAGGATAACCTTCACACTCCTCACCCACACTCAGGAGGCAGTCCACAACCCCAGACCCCAAACCAACCTTGGACGTCTGTCATCCAAGACCCCGTTGGGCCAACTCCATGCATCCAACCTTGCCCTGGCCAACATTCTTCACATCCACCGAACTCCAGCATGCAGGGGAAATAGTTCTCCCACCTGGCCAAACATACCTGGGACTCCCTCCCCGGGAACCTCCACATGAGCCATGACCTCTCCGCCTTAATGATACTCTTCCAAATTGGTCTGTCCGCACAGTATTGCAAGCCCCCCCTCAGCAGCTTCAGGCCATCACGGGTGAGTATTGTGCTCCATGTCTGTATTAGATTATACATTGTGACCCATGTGTGTCGTGGATCGCACTCAGATCCCAGGGTATGGATGGCTGGAGTGAGTTCAACACTCAGGCATAGTTTGACATTTCCCCACACGTATGTTGTGGACTCATGCAAAATGACTGCAACATCTAATTAAAGAATTTTAGTTTTATTCTCGGTGGGGAGCGTGTTTTGTAGGAAAAAATAGGTGCTATACAGTGTGCCTAGAATCCAAAGTTCACAGGGGGAGATGGGATCCTTAAATGCCATCAGAGTCCAGACCACAGTGTTTGTCATCATTGGTCAGACTGTGACCAGCAAGTGCATGTGGCAGAGAATGTCAGTGAATGAGGTGCTGCTGTTGCGCATGAAGGCCAGGTGCCAGGCCAGGTGACCTGGGAGATGTGGATGGTCCGCTGCCTCTCACGGTCTTTTCCGTGGACGACCCACCTTCCTCGCGGGACCCTCATATGCAGGCCTTGACGATGTTTGGGACGCTCCGTCGGATGAATCCTCCTCCTCCTCCCTCCCTGTGGCTGGTGGTGGTCTTCGCCTGGTGACACAGGGAGGGTTGCCCATGTTGTCAGCGATCCGACGGAGTGAACGGCTTATGTCCGTTTGCACCGCCAGGAGCTCAGCCAGTCTTGCCTCCATCCATCCTTGGTGTTGTTGTTGACTGGCGTGTTGCTCGGCCTGCTGGTTCTTAATCTCTGTGAGGGTCTCCACTACCTGGCTGATGGCCCTGGTGTCACGCCGGTATGCCTCCATGATGTTGCGTGCGTGGGACATACCGGTCCCTTCAGTTGGCTGGTCAGGTTCTCGCCTCCGCCTGCCTCCACTCCCACCACCCCTGCCCACACGAGCCTGGCCTGCCGTTGTGGGCACATCGGGTCTACGGGACCCCTGAGGGATGGCCGTTGCGGGGTTGTGTGCCTCCTCCTGGGTGCCCGGCAAACCTTGTCCCTCCAGGTCAGACTGGCTCATTTGTTCAGTGCGGGCAGGGCTCCTGGGTGTCTCCTGGGATGTGGCAGGAATGGGGGTGGTGGTTGGCACAGATGTACCTAAAGCAGGTGCTGCAGGGGCTTGGACACCAGAGGGTCCAGGTGGGTCGGGGTCATCCACGGAGTGTTGAGAGGCGTCGCTGCCGGTGGGATCATGTTCCACCCGAGCCTGGGACTGTGATTCTTCCCCCCCATTGTTGGGGGGAGATCCATGATGTTGCCCTGTGTGTGGGAGAGAGACAATGTTAATGCTGTTTCATGCGACATCCATGTTTCATACATACTCAAGTTGGCACATTTCCTCCAGGTAGTTGTATGTGCCTAGCATTCCCCTCAATGTTCACTTGTGGATGGGTATGTTGCAGGGGACAGATTGATATGTTCTCCAGAGTGTTTGACATGTAGATTTTTGGCTTGGATGCTTCTTTGGCTATAGATTGATCTTGTTGTGTCACATGTCCATTGTGAGAGTGGGTAAATCCATTGCCTGCCCCGGGGGTGTGTGCTTGTGTAAGGGGCGTGTGTGACAGGGCCTGCTGGTGGGTGTAGTGTGATTTGGCAGTGGGTCTCCCAGGTGATGTATCTGTCCCGTCATGGAGCATGCTGCCATGACAGTGAGTGTGAGTTCGTGTCCTAGATATCTCAGCTTGTGGTGTTGGTGTTTGAGTTTACAGTGGTCACAGGAGGGCCTTGTGCTGCCTACAGCAGGGCCAAGTATCAGCTACCTTGTCAGTACTTAGCCAGTCCCTGTGCATTGAGCATGGTGTATGGGTATGTACCGGGGCCATATGGGCTGAGGGCAATGGTGTCTGATTCAGAGTTGAACAATGTGTTTTGTGATCCCCACCCTCCCAGCATCCCGGACATCCAGTCTTGGGTTTGTGGTTCGTGTTGCCTGGGACATGGCATGGCCTTGCTTTGTGAATGGGGCATACACATGTTAGTGGCATGAGCGTTGTTTTTGAGTGTGGTTGTGTCCGGTGAGGGCTTTGGTGTAGTTGCGTGCATATGGTGTAGCTGGGGTGTGGATGCCATTACCCCCATGTTACATAAGTTGTTTGTGTACTCACCAGGCTCGGCAACTCCTTCGACTCCGTGTACTCCCATCGGCGGAAGCAGGGCCATCACTTTCTCCTCCCAGGGATGGTAATGTACTGGTCTGCGGGGCAGCCCACCTCTAGTGATGTTGCTCTGGGCGTAGTCCTCATTCATTTTGCGCTTGACTGCCCTCCGCAGATCGTACCACCTGGCTTGGCATTCATTCCTGGTCCTTCTGATGGGCGCAACAGCATTCACCCTATCGACGATCCTCTGCCACAGGCGTGATTTTTCGGCTATGCTGGTCTGTCTGACCAATGTTCCAAAGAGCTGTGGCTCGACTCGGATGACTTCGTTGACAAGGATGTCCAGCTCCTCCCTTGTGAACTTTGGATTCTTGTCTGTGGGCATGGTGTGGGGTGAGGGTGTGGATGGTTGTGGGTATGTGGGTGTGAATGTGAAGGTGTGTGTGGGAATGTGAAGAGGGCGTATGTGTGAAGGAGTGTGTGTGAAGGTGTATATGTTGAGGCGTATGGATGCAGTTGTTGGGGTGTGGTTTGTAGCTGCAGTGAGTCTGTTTCAAAGGCTCATGGTTTGTGTGTGAGTCCCCTTTTTTATTGGTCCATTTGTGGGTGTGTCTGAGTTTGACATTTTGGTGGGTGTGTTATAAGAGGTGGTTGTGAGTTTGGGCCTCTGTTTGCCTGTTTGGATGTGCCAGGTCAGTCATTTTGATGTTTTCTCTACTGTAGACGTGTTTTGTGATGTTGTGCGAGTCGAATTGACCCTCCTTGTGCTGTTTTACAGTGTCCTGGTTCAGTACGAGTTGTTTTCGCGTATGTAAGGTGTGTACATACGCGATGCTGGGGGATGGGGCTGGGGTACAGTGCGTACAAGTATGGGGCTGGGGGACGGTGCGTCCAAGTACGGGGCTGGGGGACGGTGCGTCCAAGTACGGGGCTGGGGTACGGTGCTGGGGTACGGTGCGTCCAAGTACGGGGCTGGGGTACGGTGCTGGGGTACGGTGCATACAAGGACGGGGCTGGGGTACGGTGCGTACAAATACGGGACTGGGGTACGGTGCTGGGGTACGGTGCGTCCAAGTACGGGGCTGGGGTACGGTGCGTACAAGGACGGGGCTGGGGTACGGTGCGTACAAGGACGGGGCTGCGGTACGGTGCGTCCAAGTACGGGGCTGGGGTATGGTGCGTACAAGGACGGGGCTGGGGTACGGTGCGTCCAAGTACGGGGCTGGGGTACGGTGCGTCCAAGTACGGGGATGGGGTACGGTGCTGGGGTACGGTGCGTACAAGGACGGGGCTGGGGTACGGTGCGTACAAGGACGGGGCTGGGGTACGGTGCTGGGGTACGGTGCGTCCAAGTACGGGGATGGTGTACAGTGCTGGGATACGGTGCGTACAAGGACGGGGCTGGGGTACGGTGCGTACAAGGACGGGGCTGGTGTACGGTGCTGGGGTACGGTGCGGCCAAGTACGGGGCTGGGGTACGGTGCGTCCAAGGACGGGGATGGTGTACGGTGCTGGGGTACGGTGCGTACAAGTACGGGGATGGTGTACGGTGCTGGGGTACGGTGCGGCCAAGTATGGGGCTGGGGTACGGTGCGTCCAAGTATGGGGATGGTGTACGGTGCTGGGGTACGGTGCGTACAAGGACGGGGCTGGGGTACGGTGCATCCAAGTACGGGGATGGGGTACGGTGCTGGGGTACGGTGCGGACACGGGGGTTCGGTGCTGACATACGGGGGTACGGTGCTGACATACGGGGGGACGTTCAGACATACGCGGGGGGAGGGGGGCTGTACGACTCGTATCTCGGGCACAAGTTTACCCGGGAAACGAGTGGCACGGAGTTCGCTACGTACGGGACTTTTTACATACGCTTGTGTATTCGGAAGGGCGGTACGGATCGTACTTGTGCGCTCAGACTTCAGTTTTACGAATTGTACGTAAAACTGTCCGGGTACGTCTCGTACACCTTTTCCCGATACGATTCGTATGTATTTTTCACGTACGAATCGTACTTCACCGGTGGGACGGGCCTTGTACGATTCGTACGTAAAAAGATACGGATACGAGTCGTACGGAATTTTTTTTTAACGGATCGGAATCGGCACCTAAGTGGAAAACAGTAATCCGATTAATAATCTAATTATAATAAAATCCATCCGGTAAGGTGAATTATGTAGGTGGGTCCCAGTATGGGAGACCACGGGCAATTCACCCCTCAAATTGTCACCTAGGCAGAGAACATAGGAACCCATCATGTAATAATATCCATAATACAGGCATCCACAACATTAAGGTTCCTAAGACAAGCATGTAATAATAAGATAGCACAAACGATAACAAGGTAAAATTCATAACTACAAGGGGAAGAACGATTCATATATAAGTGAAAAAAAGACAGGGTATACTGATTTTTTCAATCCCAGAGCTAACAATAAAGTTGTACGCACTAACATGTGGGTCAGTGTATATATAGGGAGTTGATAATACACCAACATAAAAGATCATTCCGATTTAACTTATAAAAAAAATACTGAAAAAATGACAAAGTGAAAAAACATGTTGGAGAAAAACCAAAAGGAAGGGGGGCATCCCAAACCCTTTAAGGTATAATGCTAATAAGGGGCCAGAAAACTCAGCGCAATAAGTGCCAGTGTGCAAATACTCTGCTGCAAGATCTCCGCCTCCACACCACCGGCCCTGTGGTCAACTCATAATATTGTGGTCTTTGGACAGCCAGCGCCGTGGGCTGCTGGCGGGGACGGACACGGCCCTACGGTGGTTGGATTGCCAAACTCGTAATAAGCTCCTAAGTCTGTATCTTGTGACGTACTTGTTGACATAATACACAGCCCTACTAAACTCGTTGGAACCGTACAGCAAAACACAAGTCGAAATCTCACCACTGAATACCAAAGTTGGAAATTGGGTTACTGGTTAAGGGAGGTGAAACCCTACTCAAGCAGCAACCACACTCTCTCACAGGGTAAAACACAAGCAAACCCAAAATTAACCTGTGCTTAACCCTCTGGTAGCGTTGCACAAAAGCAGTCAGGCTTAACTTATAGGCAATGCGTAAAGTATTTATACATTTTAAACAGTGATAAAGTGACAACACAACATAAGAAAATTCCCAAACCAATTTAGAAAATAGATTAAAATAGAATAAAATAAAATAAAAATATAGGCTAAAACTACAAAAATCCAGTTAGTAGACCCGGAGATATGCAATTTTAAAGAGTTAGGTAAATATTTATTTATTTATTTTTGGAGTTTTATATAGCACTTACAAGACCCGAGGGGTTTCAGAGCGCTTTACAGCATACATGTATAGAAACATAAACATTAGAATACAGTGACTAGCATCTAGAGTACTGGAAGTCACATAGATTGAGGTCATTGGCCAGATGGATAGAGATGACGCTTGAGGAGAAATTCTTTTAGTTGTCTCTTGAAGTTTGTGAAGGAGGGATTAGTCCTGATGTGGGTAGGGAGCGAGTTCCAGAATTTTGGGGCATTCCCTGAGAAAAAGTGGGAGAGGGCTTTTTGTTTATGTCTTTTTGTGGGGATTAAGAGGAGCTAGTTGGAGCATTTTATGGTTTCTTGATTGTCCAGCTTTTGTGAGTTTGGCTGCAAGGTAGTCCGGTTTGCCTGTGTGTAAGGCTTTATGTGTGAGACAGGCAGTTTTGAAGGTGCAGCATGCTTCGATGGGTAGCCATGTTAGGGCCTGTAATGCACGGGTGACGTGGTTGTATTTCTTGGTACCTGTGACCATTCTTGCTGCTGCATATAGGGTGGTTCTCATGGGGGCTATGTGTGTTTTAGCTGTCCCAGTTAGTGTGGCATTTCCACAGTCAAGTCTGGACAGCACTGGCGTAGCTAGGGGGGGGCGGTGGGGGCGGTCCGCCCCAGGCGGCACTATTTTGGGGGCGGCGGCCTTTATAATTTATTTGGGGACACTCACAGTAGTGTCAGTGTCCCCAAATAAATTATAAAGGTCGCCGCCACTGGGGCCCTCGCGCGGAAGAGCAAGCACACCTGATTTTAAATTGTGCTGCCTGCAGTGCAGCATGCGTGCGTGACGTACCTTATATGTGGTGGGTCCCATCCCAGGGCCGTCAATCTGGTAGCGCGCGAAAGCGCTACCAATGACGGCCCTGGGCATAATGTTTAGTCAACCCTTGCGTTGCGGTAAAAAAAAGTAGCGCGGCAGTGACGTCACACGCTCCACCACCACGCGCTCGCCTCTTTTCCGGCACAGGCAGCACAGGGATATTGGTGCAGCCATCAGGATGATTTTTGATTCAGAATACTTCAGGTGAGTCCTGACCAGAGGCGCAACTAGAGCCAAATTTCGGGGGGGGCTGAGCAAAAATGTCGGGGGGGGGGGGCTGAACTTTAAGCAATAGGCAGAGTGGAGCTGCAGGGGCTCTTAGAAGGGGTGACACAACAGCGAGGGCTCATTAACATGCAAATGGTCTTTTAAAGACCTGTGAAGTGCTCGGGTCCGGCTGCTTTTTTGCCCGGGAAGGTGTCTCATCCGGGGCTGCCACACACGACGGGGGGGGGGGGGGGCTGAAGCCCTGTGAGTCCAATGGGTGTTGCGCGCCTGGTCGTGACTATACCGGAAACTGAAATGTGCCTGTTGTGGTAGACAATGAAACAGTGTGCCATTGAAAAGGAATTAGTTTCGGGTGATTAAAAAAAATAATTTTCTTTATTTAGTTGAATAATTGTTATTGGTTTTCCACTGAATACACGTTTGTCACTTAAGCATAGTCATTACAAGATGTACGTACCCATTAATTGGTGCAACGAGGGGTACTTCCGGACAGAGAAGTGTCATAGGTGGCCTTTTCGCTACCAATCTGTATTTTTAGTAAATCAAACGTAGTTTCTGTTTTGTATTGCCCTACAAACATTTCCAGTCAGCGTGTGCTATGTTATATGAAGAATCAGGTGCTTGCGTGTGTCCGACTATATTAATTCTTTGAGATTATCTGTATGTTTAAATATGACTATTGTATGTGGACCTAGAGCAGGTGGGGTCTGAAAAAGAGGGCTCTGACATCCCTCAATGTATCACAGACCGCAGCTAATCGCGGACAGCGTTTTTGGTGGGCGTTTTCACACTAAGCTGGCATGGAACTTTCCATTCCCAGACAAAGCATAATGAGAAATAGCTCATAACACTATCTACTATTGATTCCTCTAGAACTTTCTAACTTGCGAGTGGAATGTTTTTTTTCAAATAAACAACAGGTTCTCTCTATCCCTGGTGCTTGAATATATAGTTCATTTTACACTTCATGCCAGTTGCTGAGGCAGTGCAGTACCCTTCACATATTGAAGGATATAAAAATCGAAATATTGAATATAATAAACCGTCAGTGGGTGGGGGGAGAGGAAAGAGGGCACAGAGATGCTTTTTTTGGCAAGATTCTTAGTGATTCAGCACCTTAGAGCAGGGAATGCGAGCACATTTCAGGGGATAGTTTTAGGAAGGGTATGTTGGTACTGTATTGTACTGCATTGATGAATGAATATAGCGCTTTATATCGCCGATGAGGCTGTGAAGATCTTTAGTTCACATCGACTTCCTGGGGCCCTTTCAGACAGCATGGTTGAAGGGTGTAGGTTGCCGTTCGGCCTCCATAGGAGATGTTGGGTATATTGTCAGTGGCGTAGCTAGGGGGGGGGGGCGGTCCGCCCCAGGCGGCACTATTTTGGGGGCAGACGCGCGGCATAGGTGGCCTGTTGCGGCGGCCTTTATACTTTATTTGGGGACACTCACTGACACTACTCACTGACACTACTATCAGTCATTGTAGCGTCAGTGTCCCCAAATAAATTTTAAAGGCAGCCGCGACGGACCACCAGTGCCGCGCGCACGGCCCAGGCTGTTAAAGTTTGAAAGTGCAAGCAGCGCGCACCTGTCCTGACCTGCTTGCTTTTGTTGTAACTGCTGCGCCAGTCAGTCAGTGCGCCTGCAGTGTTGCCAAAATTGCCGCCGCGACGTCCCGCGTTGTTTGTGCGAAAACTTGCTTGACTGTTGGTCCGTCCCAGGGCCGTCATTGGTAGTGCGCGAGCGCTACCAATGAGGGCCCTGGGCTACATTTTGGCCAGCCCTTGCTATGAGAACGTAGCAGTGACACGTCACACGCTTCACCACTACGCGCTCTCGTGAGGAGTCAATTCTGGCCTGGGGCAGTGGCAGTGCTGCTGCTGGGCGATTTTGCTTTGCTGGCTGCTGCAGTGCAGCAGAAGTGAAAGAAGTTCGAACCAATCCCTGCCTGCCATAGTGTGAGACCCTGAAGTGAGTGAGGTAAGAAAGAGGAGAGCAGCAGGAGCTAGCTGAACGTTTTCAGAGGGGTGGAATCATCACCTAGGCTCCGCCACAAATCCACTTTCATAGATATTACGATGAAAACAGTTGCTCATATTAAGCACTGCATTAACTTACCACCGGGCACACGAATAATGCCAGATAATAATGTTTACTGATCCAGTCCTAGAGCTCCCTTCAAGTGACAAGGCCCCAGGGGTTGCATCACAGAACATTTTTGACTGGCCGTATGTCCTTGGGGGAACTTAAAGCAATTCTTGATGCAAAGACTTTTTCCACTGTATCACGAAAGCATGATTCTGGAGGTGTTAATGTGTGGCAAGAATATTTCTGTGCATGTTTGTTGTGTGACATTTTGCTTCGGGGGTGATGTCTACTGTCGTTCTGGATGGTGTAGCATTGTGCTGTCTCCTCCCTTCAAATGATTGCAGCAGGAAACGCGAAATCATCTTTCTAAGATGTCTTACTCATGTATAACATTAGTTCAGTGCAATGTTATTAGAAACCCTGCACAATAGGGCTACTAACCTCGGTGTGTGTTTGTGTGTATGTGTGTGTGTGTCTGTTTTGTGCGTGTCTGTGTGTGGTGTGTGTCTATGTGTGTGTGGTGTGTGTGTGCTGTCTGTGTGGTGTGTGTGTGTCTGTGTGTATGTGTGGTGTGCGTGTGTGTATATGTGTGTTTTTTTCCAGAGCCCAAGGACAGCGCATCCATGTTATCCAGTCATATCTATGAACAGTTCAAGTGACTAGTAATAGTTTATTAGTTAATTAAAAGCATAAACATGTAAAAAGCGCGCATCTAACATATTTACAAAATTTAAAAAGCTGTGCAAGAATGACATTGCATTTCAGGCTAAAAAAATATCCCAGTTAGAAAAGCCAATGGCGTATTTCAAGATTAAAAAAAGTTACAAATCCCAGCCAGAGAACTTGCCCATGCAGTTGTATTCCGTTTGAAGAGCGCTTGGGTGGGGGGGGGGGTACCCTTTGGTCTGGGTTCACAATCACATCATGAATTCGCAATGATCTTAATTAAGTCTGTGGGAAGTGGTGCAGTGGAGCAGAAACGGTGCTTCCGTCTCGGGATCTTTTTATGTGATCAGGTGCCTGCTATCAGTGGAAGAATCTGTAAGATGGTACCCTATCTTGCTAATCCTATGAAAGTAGTAAGCGTGTTAACCGCCCATTGTCATAAGTGACACCTTCATCCATTCTTGGCTTTTTAGCCAAGACCATTTTGCTTCTGTGGATCCTAGAACAGCAGAAAGCAAAGTTCTGTTTGTCACAAAAGCAGGACTTGATGAAGGTGTCACTGATGTCAAAGGGTCACTTGAAGATGTGAAGTACTGCGTCCCTCCTTCCCCATAATGCTTTGTTGCTCTTAAACTGTACCACTAGTAAGTAGTATGATCCGTCACCGGTTTTGAAGCCTGCATCTCTGCAGTGATTTCAAGAACAATTCAAGGAAAAAAAGGTTTAGCCTAGGTCTGGGCATAGGGGCATTGGTCTCTACTCAGTTTTAACCGAATTGGGCCCCCACCCAGTCTTACTGAGAAGCCCAGCCCCCACGAGAAGCCAAAACTCTACTCCTGCCATGGCTTCTTACCTTAGTCTAGCCCGCCTCAGCCTGAGATACGTCACACTACAACACAGAAGGACATTGCCAACTGGGCACTGGGGAGGTCTGTGAGGTCCATATTGTTCTGTGATTAATAATGGGGTTTAAGTCATTTTCCCGTGTGTTTCTAACTGCTTCCCATGCACACATGAGGATTTTTGCTTTTATTTGCTAGTATCCTTTCAATTTTTTCGGGCTCCTCCTGTGAACCCCTTGGCTTCTGTTTTCTGGCATAATCAGCATTTGCTCTCTGTGGTTTGGAACAAAGCTGCAACATATCTAAGAGGAGGCCGAGGTGCAGCACCTCATATATCTAACAACTTTAACCTAAAGTCTAGCTTAACCCAGAATTTGGGCCAGATGTGGTTGATTTCATGTAGCTTCAATATTGCCTTTGACACACTGATATGGACCAACGTTCTTTGTGGAGGTCGGGAGTTTGGAAGAATGGGTTTAAATTTGGTTGCATAGTTTCCCTTTGCCTGATTGCTTGAGGGTGTTGATGGCACTTTTGCAATTATTTTTTGTATTGAATTGTAATTGCATTTATATAGCACTCACTACCCATAAGGAGGCATCGAAGCGCTTTTTCAGCGAGTGGCACGCTACTCCGGAACCCATAAATGATTAGTGGTGAATTAGTATAGTGAAAATTTGAAAGTAATTTGAGTGGTGGATATGTTAGTCAGATTATGTGGATTGAGAAGGATAGTGGAGATATGGAGAAGGGAAAAAAGGTTTGGATTTATCTAGAACTTGCTACCTCTGATGGGGGGGTTGAAGCGTTTTTCGGCGAGTAGCACACTACTCTGGAACCCGTACAGTGTTAGTGGTGAAGTAGTATAGTGAAATATGCAAGTCATTTTTAATAATTTGAGTGGTAGGTATGTTAGTCAATTATTTGGATTAAGAAGGATACCGAAGGGGTAGAAGAGGTAAAAAGGTTTGCATTTATATAGCGCTTGCTACCCCTGTTGAGGTGTTAATGTGCTTTTTCGGCGAGTAGCACGCTACTCCGAAACCCATAAAGGATTAGTGGCGAATTAGTATAGTGAAATAGGACATTTATTTGAGTAGTGGACATGTTAGTCTGTTATTTGGATTGAAAAAGTGTAGTGGAGGGATAGAAGGGAAGGATTTTGAATTTTTTGTTGTTTTGTTGTTGCTATACCCTTCATTACGAGTGGCTATTCCCCCAGTAATAAGGACTAACATTCAGATCTTGCTGCTTACTGCACCTAAATGCCATCTTCTGCTTTTCTCCTGATAGATATCAGTAGATTTGGCCTGAAAGCATTTATCAAGGGAACATGATTCTCATTCCAAAACTCATAAGTCCAATAAGTGTGGTTCCAGGAGTTTCCGCACATAGCAGAATTTAATGAAAACTCGTAAGGAAGGTAAAGACAAACTTACCTTGGAAAATTTTTCAGACAGCATAAAATTGAAATTTCTCAAAACTTTAGCAGCATAAAACAGGATTTTAAAAATTCTAACTTCATGTAGAGGTGATATGGGGTATGCAGTCCTTTTGTGTTGTAATTGTTCACGCAGCTCTCTGATGGATGTCGCATGTAGCTTTTCTGAGTCCCCAGATAAATCAAGCAGTGTGTGTGTTCTCCTTTGTACTGCCGGTCACTGGTGTTTTCAACTGTGTAGCTTTGGACTGTGTCATGTATGTGCATGTAACTTGCATGATCGAGGTAACTATTAGCAGCGATTACTACGCGTCTCTCGGACCTCTTTCAAGTGCTTGCCGTCCTTTTTCCCCAGCACCCCTCCCCCCAGGGGCGGCAATCTGAGGGATAGCCCCGGGCGCCACAAGCTCTTGCTACGCCTCTGCTGGACAGAACTAGAGATTGGATTGCGATTTTTGGGTAATTGAGGGGTATGAAAGGTTTGATTTTGTTGAGGAGTTTTAGGTTGTAGAGGGCGCCTTTTGCTGTTTAGGTAATGTGGGAGCTCATGTTGAGACTTGTGTCTAGAGAAATCCCTAGGGGCAGATGTATCAAGCATTTTTGCATTTGCAATCGGGCAGATTCGCAGAATCTGCACGTTTGCGAATGCAAAAATTGCTTTTTCCAATGCAGCAAACCTATTTTTGCGATTCGGTAACCTGTTACCGAATCGCAAAATGGGTTAGCGATTCGGTATTAGGAAGGGGGGTGTTTAGGGCGTCCCTTCCTAATACCGAATCGCATCAGTATGTATGAATGTTTTGTGACCGCATTTGCTGTCGCAAAACATTCGCATGTTACCACCTACTTTAAGTAGGTGGTAACCCATTCGCAAATGGGAAGGGGTCCCCAAGGGACCCCTTCCCCTATGTGAATGTTTGTAAAACCATTTTTAACAGCAGGACCACTGCCTGCTCTTAAAAATGAAAAGAAATCTTTTCATTTTTCGTTTTGTAAAGCATCTCGTTTTCCATTAAGGAAAACGGGCAGCTTTACAAAAAATAGATTGCTTTATTTAAAAGCAATCACGGACATGGTGGTCTGCTGATCTCAGCAGGCCACCATCCCCGTGATTTGCGCGATTTCTAGGGGTTCACAAATTGTGACCTACCTCATTAATATTCATGAGGTAAGTAATTTGCGACCCCCTAGGAATCGCAAAAGTTGTACTATACACCTTCATACATGGCATTTTGTGATTCCTTAATTGCAAATCCGTGTAATTCGAAATTAGGAAATCGGAAATAACTATATTGATACATCTGGCCCCTAGTGATTTAGCTGAGTTTGCTGGAGTAAGTTTGCAGTTTAGAGAGTCAAGGTTGTTTATCCATTCTTTGATCTGAGGGGGATGTTCATGATTGGAGAAGACAAGGATTTCATTTTTTTTCTTGGTTGAGTTTAAGGTGGTTGAGTCTTAGCCATTTTTCTACTTTTGAAAGTGTGGAGTTGAGACGGAGGATGTCATTGAGGGAGGATATCTTGAGGTACAGCTGGGTGTATTCAGCATAGAGGTGGTAGGCGATGTTTGCTTGTTTTAGAATGGTAGTGAGCGGTTCCATGTAAATGTTGAAGAGTGTGGGGGAGAGGGCTGAGCCTTGAGGGACACCTCGAGTTGAGAGGGAGGTGTCGGACATCGAGTTTTTGATTTTTATGAGTTGGGAGAGGTTATGTAGAAATGAGGAGAACCACTTTAAGACAATGCCATCTGCTCTGACACGCTTTTGTAGGGCGTCTAAGAGTAGATTGTGATCTACTGTGTCAAAAGCAGCTGATAGGTTGAAGAGGACAAGTAGGCAGCATCTGTTAGAGTCAAGGGACTTGTGAATGTCGTTGGTAATGCTCAGTATAGCGGTTTCTGTGCTGCATCCCTTCCTGAACCCGGATTGGTGTGAGTCAAGTAGGTTGTTAGATTCCAGGTGTTGGTTCAGTTGGGTGAGAACACATTTCTCCAGAATTTTAGCTAGGAAAGGAAGGTTGATGATGGGCCTAAAGTTTTTGAGGTCATTCAGGTCAGCATCTGTTTTTTATTTAGAACGGGGGTGACTTGGCCTTGTTTGAGGCAGTCGGGCATCAGTCCATTGTTTAGGGAGCTGTTGATAATCTTTGTCCACAGTGGGGTTAGGGTAAGGTTGAGGTTCTTAGCCAGGCAGGCGGGTAGAGGGTCTGCAAAGTGGTTGGAGGGTTTGGAGTTGGCAATCACATTGAAAATGTTCTCTTCGGAGAGAGGTTTGAAGTCTTTCCAATGCTTGGGGGAAGATGGGGGACTAGAGTGAAGACTTATTTTGGAGGTTGACAGAAGAGGGGTCTCTGCTTCGGGGAGCATGTTGTGAGCTGGGGTTGGGTTAGGTTTCGTTATGGGCAAGGATTTGCTGTGTTGGGATTGAGGGTGCTGGTCTAGGGAGAGCTCGATATTGGTGATATTGTTATTGAAGAATTTGGCCAGGTTGTTACACTGAAGTTTGGAGGCGGGGGTTTACTTTGGTGGGCTTGGAGGTCTGTTTCTGGATGATGTTGAGAAGTTCTTTGGGGCAGTTTTTGGCTTTGTCTAGTGCACTCCGAAAGAAGGAGGCTTTTTCCTTGATTATGTGTTTTTTGTAAATACTGAGTTCTTTTCTGAGCTGGAAGAGGTTGGTTGTGGATGGGTTTCCTCTTCAAAGTCTCTCAGCGGATCTTACATTTCTTCTTTCAGAGTTGAGGTCATTGTTGAACCAGGCTCGGGAGGGGATGTCTCTGATTCTTTTCAGTTTCAAGGGGGCTAGTTGGTCAAGAACAGTTGTCATTGTCCTGTTGTACAGTGTAGTGAGCTCAACCGTGTTGAGGTTGTCTGTGGAGGGTGGGAGGAGTGATGTCATGGTTTCTTCGAGGACAGGGAGGGGGATATCATTGAGGTCTCTGCTCCTTTGATGGGTAATTTGTGTTTTGACTGGTGGAGCTGCGGTTTGATTGATGTTGAATATAATGATGTGGTGGTCTGACCAGTCGATTGGGAGAATGTTATTGATTATTATTAATTCGCTTTTGGCTATGATTGCATCTAGGGTGGGTTTGACCCTTGCAGTGTTGGGTGAGCTCATTTGTGAGAAGGAGTTCATTAAGTGACTGTATAACAGCGTCCTTTTCATTATTCCAGGAGAGGTTGAAGTCACCCAGGATGATGTTTTCAGTATTGGCTAGGGAGCAATGTGTAAGTAGGTCCGATATTTGTTCTCCGAAAGCAGGAGAATTTCCTGGGGGGTGGTAGATGAGATGGCATTTTGTTACTTTGTTGTTTTGAGGTGTTATGTTGGTATTGAGGTATTCGAAGGTAGAGAAGGAGTGGGTTTTGATTTCATCTGTATTGATGTTGTTCTTATGGATGATGGCAATGCCCCCTCCTTGTTGGTCTATTCTGTCTTCTTTAATTATGGAGAAGCGAGGGGGGACTAGAAGGTCAAGGAGCGATATGATGTTTCATTGAGCCAGGTCTTGGTGAGGAAAGCGATGTCAATGCGTGCTTGACTGCCGATCTACAGTTTATAAGCATGCAGTTTACTTTGCAGCTGTTGGAATGGATTTGGGAGAAGGGAGAACTTGGGGAATGGTTGTGCGTTGGGAGGGAAGTCTTGTAGACCTAGGTTTGTTGTTGGCTCTACCTATTCTGATGATTACCTGTATGTTGGAGGGGGGTTTGGGTTGTTCTGGGGTCGTAGGTTTTAGCGAATGCCGTTGCCTCTCTCAGAGACATCTCAGGGTTCGCTATTCTTGGTCTGAGAGATTGGGTGTTGCGAGGGGTGGAGCGCCAGCTGGTCGTCTGGTGATTAGGCATTTGAGATGACTCACTGATGTTTATGAGGGAGGGGAGTATTGAGTGTTGGGCGGGGGAGGGGGGCGCAGTGGTGTTGAGAAGGATTTTGTTTATGGCCAGCGTGATTGTGTCGATTTGGCTGTGGAGAAGGGATAGGTTTTCAGTTATGGTTATGAGGTGAGTAGGGGTCATTGGTAAGAGGGCGTTGAGTTGTTTTTCTATGCGTGTGAGGCGTTCAGTTAGTTCAGCCATTGTCTCTGGGTTAGGGGAAGGGGAGGGGTGGGGTGGGGTTGGGGGGCAGATTCGACTGAGGGTATGGGTTTAGACAGGAGGGTTGAGGGGTGGTAAGATTAGGGGGAGGGGAGGGGTTGGGGCGGATTCGGTTGAGGGTGTAGGTTGGGACAGGAGGGTTGGTAGGATTAGGGGAAGTGGAGAGGCATGCGACTTCCGATAGGCGGTGGTGGGGGGGATTGTGGAAGATGTTTCTTGAGAGTATTGATGTTATTTTGTCTGAGGGTTGGGCGTTGGTTAGGCAAGTGTTTGTGTTAACGCGGGTAGGGGGATTGGGGTAGATGTATTGGGAGGGATGAGGGGGTGGGGCAGGGCATGGAGTCTTGAGGTGGGAGGGAGTGGGGGGTAGAGAGGATTCTGGCATGGGGTGGGGGCAGGTCTGCGGAGTTCGGTAGTTAAGGGCTAAGGGCAGGTTTCATGGCCGTTCTTTCTTGGGTTGGGATCTGGGGGGCGTGCAGGGAAGGGGTGGGGCAATTGGGAGAGGTCGGGATGGAGTTTCACAGCTTGGGGAAGGCGAGTTCGAACTGGTGCAGATTGAAGTCGTTGACTTGGACCATGACTTTGCCATTTCTGTATACTGTGATGGTGGTGTTGATTCTGAAGGGAGAAGACTTGGTGATAATCAGTCTTTGGCCGTGGGGGATGTTGGTGGTTTTGGTAACTCGCAGGTGGTTAGCTAGGTTATGTCTCCATTTGGCCTGGTGGGTGGTGTAGAAGAGGAGGCCTGTTTTAGTCTTGCCTTTGGAGGAGTTATGGAAGAGGTCGGCTATGAGGGTTTCAGGGTGTTGCTTGAGTAGTCTGTGTTTAAAGATTTTGGTTGCGTTAGCTGAGAGGTTAGGTGGGTAGTTGATGGAGAAGGAGTGGGGGCTGTGGGGTTTAAGGTTGGTGAGAGTAGGGGGGTGGGGGTTGATGGGGTGTTCTGGTGGGTACTTAGGTTGGTTGACATCTTCCTGATTAAGGGATAGAGAGGAAAGGGATACACAGGGGGGTTTCTAGGTAGACCGGTAACTGCGTGGATGGGGGCCACAGAGAGGTTGGGTATGGGACAGACCTAGGGCATTTTCAGTTCTGGGTCTGAGATAGATGGGGGGTTGAGAGTGTAGGAGTGCGGTGACATAGATCATTCCAGGACGGCTGTTCCTCAAAGGGCTTTGGAGGAGGTTGGGTCTTAGTATGGTTTTGGTGGGTAAAAGTAGCCTAGTATTTTAGTCAGCTTCTCTCGGTGAAAGTGGTCGCCTGTGCTTGGTTGTTGGGAGGGCTAGGTTCACCTGGGGGAGGGTCATGCGAGGTCAGAGCTGGAGATGGGGCAGTAAGTAGGAGGGGGTAGAGGGGTTAGAAGTCTGCGGGAGACCAGTCCAAGATGGCCGCCATAGCAGGGAGTTGCTCTCAGTCCTCTATCAGTACAAGTGATCTGTGGGGAAAGGGCAGTGAGAGAGTAGGGGGAGGGGAAAATGAAAGAGGACTAGTGTTGGGGGTTGCTTCGAGTAGAATAGTTCAAATGGAAGCTGGTCATCAGGGGGAGCATCGATCTGGGGGGAATTGCGAGTGCCCCTCCTTGCGGGGACATGAGAAGCACAGCATGTGAATTTGCTAATCCCCCAATCCATCATAGATCTTTTATTAATGGTAGAGGCAGAGGCAACATGTCTGGTCGCCCGATGTGTTAGCGAGATAGATTTTGTGGGAAAAACATCGGGGGTAAACTGGACCTTGTTGAGCACTTCATTGTCTGTTTGGTAGTGGTTTGTGCGGTTGGGGGGTGGAGCCGCACGGAGATCGAGTAGGGAGGCAGTAGGCTCGGTATTCCGACGTGATTGTCAGATGATAGGTGTTGGACTGATCTGGTGTGCCAAATGCAGGCAAAGTCTATGGAAAGGTAGGAGAGCCCCTGGATGCAGCCTAAAATAGATAGAGTGCCTAAAATCACAAAGCGCTCTCTGTGGTTACCTGGTCACGCCAGACTGAGACAAAGTCACAAGTTCAGGCCACCCACGATGAAGCAAGGGTCAGATACAGGGACCAACGAGCAGAGTACCTTAAATCCTAGGTTGCAGAGCGATGTGTCACATCAGCGGTGATGCAATACCTTGTGTCGCAGATGCATTGTGCAGTGATGAGTCCAAAGAGCTACGATACGGAGTCCTAAATGGAGATGTGTCACAAAGAACTGGTTCCAAGGGGCTGCGGCCAGCTTTGCAAGGTTCTGGATCATGCAGCAATGGTTCCAATGAGCTGTGAGGCTGCGATGCAAAGTGCTGCATCTGAGATGCGTTGCACAGCGGTTCCGATGCAAAGTCTTGAGAGGCGATGCGTCACACTGCGTCAGTTCTGCTGGGACCAGAGCTGGGCTGGTAGAGTACCTTGAGACCTACTTCCAAGGGTCCAGGACAGGGGTGGCACCACTTGTGGGGGTAGGGCTCACTCCAGGTGCTGGGTTCAAGGTGATTGGAGCCTTCTCCTGTCCCTTAGGCTCTGATCAGGAGGCTAACCAATGAACCCTTAGAGCCACTCTGGTGGTCCTGGGTTCAAGATGCAGGTCCAGTCCTCCACTCAGGAAGTAGGGCAGCAGATAGCAGGGTAACAGGGCAACAGAGTAGCAGTCCTTCTTGCAGAGCAGCACAGTGCTTTTAAGTCTTCTACAGGTCCAGAAGTGTACTGAAAAGTTGGGTCTGAGTGTCCAATACTCATATCTGGTGCCCACTTTGAAGTAGAAGAAGGTTAACGAGAATGCCGATTCTCCAATTAATATGCAGAGAGAATCTTGATTTCAATAAAGACAACGGAGGC
The DNA here is from genome assembly GCF_964204655.1 of Triturus cristatus. Taxonomy (NCBI): domain Eukaryota; kingdom Metazoa; phylum Chordata; class Amphibia; order Caudata; family Salamandridae; genus Triturus; species Triturus cristatus. The sequence goes on along the minus strand of NC_140584.1, from coordinate 365,677,661 downwards.
TGAATAGGGTGGGCCCTGCCTTCACAAAAGGACTTGTTATTACTGCACTGTTCCTGTAGCCAGCCTGAAGCCAGGACAGGGAAGGCAGGGATCTTCATGGGACTTCAAAGGAAATGTTATTATAAGACCGGAGGCTACCATTATGCGAAGGCTTTTATTGCCACTTCAAACTGCAGCCCCTTTAAAAAACGTTAACACATCATAAAGGTAAGAATGTTCATAAGAGAGTATAAGTATCTGGTGCACAATGGGATCTTCCTCTTGTCTTTTACAGATCTTAGATGCTAAGTTGTTCTTTATATTGACCTTGTCTTTGGATAAGGCTACACTACTTCATCTTTTATGGTTGTTTTAATTGATGGTTTTGTTCTTACATATCGTGTATATACTAGCGTTTCACTAAACACATTATTTCTGGTTTATATATTCCTATGAATGCTTCACTTTATGTTTAGCCTGTACTACTACGTCTCAGCCAATTTACGGCTGGGTTAGGTATTCGTAAGTGTGTTTTTATGGACAAACAGGCACATGCATCAAAGTGACAAATTGCGAGTCCTTATTTGCGATTTTTAAGGAATCGTAAATAAAGACTCGCAAAACGCGATGCACCAAAAAAAAAATTGCGAGAAAATAAAGAATCGCAAATAATCGCTAATATAATAGCGATTCCAGCAATTGCAAACTCGCTAATAGCGATTTCGCTAATAGCGAAATCGCAATTACCGAAGTCGCATTTTGATGTATCTTGATGACATCAGAACCAGGAAGTGAGCAGCTCCAGCCTCATTTTCAGTGCACAGTCTTTGGGAGAGGAGGGAGCTGGCTCTGGGAGCTGAACAGGAGTGGGAGAGAGACATTACAAACACCTTGAAGCTCAACTAAATGGAAGCCTCACAAACAGCAGAGGAGAGCCAAACAGGCAGGAAGCGGAAAATAAAGTTTTCTGAAAAAGAAATTGACACCCTCATTGAGGGAGTAGTCCACAGCCATGATAAGCTGTTTGGAAAATGATCCCTAAAAGTGGCAGAGTAGGAGAAAAGAAAAATCTGGCTCCGGATCCAAAACAGGGTCAATGCCATTGGGGTAACACACCGCACCATCGAAGAACTGAAAAAACGATGGTACGACTTGCGCAGTCGGGCTAAGGTGCGGATTGCTGACCGGCTCAAGGAGGCAAAGAAGACAGGAGGGGGAACACCAACAGACACTGGGAACACTCCCATGGAGGACTTGGTCGAATCCACCATCCAGCCAGAAGCTGTTGTTGGTGTGACCCAGCTTGACACGTCAGGAGCAGCAAGCACATCTGAAGGTAAGATGAATGCATGTTACCATTGTCCTAAAATGTAAAGGTGGAACATGACCTCAGTACAGCCCAAGTGCACACTTTGAACATCCACTACACAAGGTATACATAAAGGGAGGTGCATTATGGGAGATGTAGTCAGGTGAAACAGTCACAATGACAAACACACAAATCTGAGATAAAAAACTCTAAATAGTGTAATATATTATCAATTTAATAACAAAACAAAAATTATTTTCGTGTGACATGACATCACAGACATTAATTAATGCAATTTTGCACTGTTTCACCTCACAGATGCACAACGTGTAGAAGCCGAGGATAGTGATTCCCACGACATGCAGGACACCAGCGCAGGTGAACACATGGACACACCGGTGTTGAAAACAAATCCATCACGTGCTCCAAACTCACGCAGGGCACCTGTCCCATCACTGGTCACCATGGATTCTGATGATGAGGCTGAGGCTGATGCAACACCAGGTGCCAGCCATGGCCAGGCCACTTCCATCCCAATACCCCAAACACAGGTCCACAGAAGTAACGTCAGAGTCCGGCATAGAAGAGGAAGAGCACTGAGAACACAGCAGGAGGAGCAAACAAATGATGTCTGGGGTGGTCTTGAGGGACAGATGCTCCGTATGCAGCGCCTGCAGACAAAAAACACATGTGCAGTACAATTCCAAATTGGCAAGATGGCAAGCAACATTGCAGTACTGTCCGATAGTGTGCAGCAACTGACCAAGGTCGTGCAGGAGGGACATGTATCCCACCAAAAACACCATCGCGAACTAATGCGTCACCTCAAAATGTTTACCAGATCTAACAATAGGCTGGCCACGACAACTGCACTGCTGGCACGTAGGTCTGTGACCATGCAAACAGAAATGTGCCATTGGAGCGGGGATGTGGCTAAAGCACTGGACCAGGTGACCAATGCAATAGAATTGCTTAATGCTTCCACAATTGCGGCCAATATTTCCACGCCGGAACAGGGTAGTGAGGGTGCCTCAAGCCTAAGTAGTTTGGCAATGCCAGTCGACACTGCAAGAAGACGCAACACACGCAGCAGTACTCCCTCCGCTTCCAACATTAGGGATGACCAAGCTGGCTCTGACAGGCGTCTGGGTGTTCGTGGAAGAAAGCGATAGACTGCCATGTAGTATTAGATTCCACTATGGTGACGTAACCATTGTTGTGATCTGACCTTTTACTGACTTACAAGTAAAGTTTCTTTAGCAAACCAATTATGTCCATTACACTGGTCACATTAAAAGTGTGCTTCAACACTCATGTCATTCTAATTTAATTAAAGATTACTTTGATTGCAATATAAAGTTTCTGTGTCATCATTACTCACCTCAGAAATAATTTTGTGTGATGTCCAATCTCCTCCTGCGCCCTTCTGCTGCGCTTGCCCCATGTGCTGCACGGTGGTGTGGCACTTGCTGGTTCCCATCCTCCGATTCGCTGTCAGACACCTCGATTTCCATTCCTCCCTTTTTCGCAATATTGTGCAGCATGGCACATGCTGCTACTATCTTGCAGCATTGTTCAGGGTTGTACTGAAGTGCTCCACCGGTCTTATGGAGACATCTGAATTGGCTCTTCAGTAGCCCAAATGTGCGCTCTATGATGTTCCTTGTTGAAATATGTGCTGCATTGTACCTCTGTTGATTGGCAGATGTGGGATTGAGGTAAGGCGTCATGAGGTAATTACGCAAGGCGTATGCGCTGTCACCTACATGTATGGAAGCAAAGGGTCAGTGGCAGTTTGACATTGACATACGTACAATGACTGTGAGAAACAATTACACATATTTACCAAGCAGATGTCCCTCTCCAAATTCTCCCCTGACAAGACGGGTGTGTATGCAACTTTGCCTGAATATATAAGAATCATGTGCACTCCCGGGAAATTGCGCAACTATGTCAGTTATTATGTTTTTGGCATGGCAAACAACCTGAATATTGAGGGAATGGTAACATTTCCTATTTCTATATAAATATTCCTGTGCTGCAGGGGGACATATTGCCACATAGGTGCAATCAATACAACCCAAAACATGTGGGAAGCGAGCTATCTGGTAGAACTCCTGTTTAGTTTTCGCAACGTCAAGCGCGGTGGTTGGGAAATTAATGTGTGACTCGATCACGGCCATCATGGCATCAAGGAATGCTTTGAATATTCTTGAAAGTGAGCTTTGTGACACACCTCCCGCTACAGCAATGACCCCCTGAAAACTGCCTGACGCCAGAAGGTGTAGGCAACATAGGACCTGCACATGCGTTGGGATAGCATTGGTCCTACGTGTCTGTCGTTGCAGAATGGGATTCAATTCATTGATTAGATCATGGATCATTGCTGCATTGAGCCTATACTTATCATATATCTCATCCTCTTGCTGTCCTAGCAAAGTTATGCGGACTCTGAAAATGCGCTCATTTATTAACCTCCGTCTGTGTGCAGCAGCCTGCAGCCTCATCCTCCTCGCCATCAGGTAAATCCCTGCCATTGTGAAATGTGCTAGCTCATTCTGGGTGTGTTTAAATATGTTTTAGTTGATTTTCAGCTGTATCTGATTTGCACTCATGATTACCACCTGGTTCTGATCCTTCTCATTTTGCTCTCGCAAAATTGCGATTTTCGGGTAAATCGCAGTTTGCGATTTTTCATGCATATTATTTGCGATTTTTTATTTGCGAATCGCTATTTGGGAGACGCAAATACCGAATCGCAATATGATTCGCAGAATGTTTAGCGATTCTCTATATTTGCGAAAACCTGTGTTTTCGCAAATATACAGTTGATGCATTGCTACACCGTCTTTTGCGATCGCAAACGGCCAATTTTTGCATTTCGCACCGTTTGCGATCGCAAAAAGGTTTGATGCATGTGCCTGAAACTCTTTAAAGTGAATAGAGAAACATACCGCTGTCATTTACTTTGCAAATAACGATACTGCCGATATTATCATACTTGGGCACAGTGATACGAAGGAGCACGGAGAAGCGACCTATCCAGTGTGTCCTTCAAATCGCCTGCATTGTTTAAACCATCGGGCTGAGGTGAGGAGCAACGTGTTTCCTCCACCTCGCACGTCCAGACTCCTGCCCCACCCTACACGTCACCATGGCAAGGAATAACGATAGTCCTTCCTTCCTATTGATGTCTACGGTCTAACAATGTGGTTGCCAGGCAACACCTCCAGAAAGCTGCAACGGTGGTCCCGATTGGTCGAGGAGCCAACTCACAGAGAAAGAGAAGGAAAAATATATATAACACCATGCTATGGCCACCTGGTGGATGCTAAGCAAAAAAACATCAAGGAAAAGATTTTGGGCCTTATGTAGGTAGCCCAACATTTACCACTTCATAAATACCGAATTTTACCGATTCGGTATTTATGAAGTGGTAAATGCTATGTAGGTAATCAGTCGGTAAAAATTACCGATTCGGAATTGGTCGGTAATTAAGAATCGGTATTTACCGATTCGGTAATGGTAACTGGCTTCCCATTGATTCCTATGGGCCAGGAGGTAAATACCGATTCGGTAATGGGGGGAGCACAATCAAGGGTGGCAGGGTGTCACAGTGACACCCTGTTGCACCCCTGATTCCTGCATGTGTGCACATGTGGCACACATACATGCCCTAAGGGCATGTATGTCTGCCACATTGCACACTTCTAAAGGCCAAAAAATGCTTTTTCTAAGACTTTCGTCATTTACCACCAACTTTTAGTTGGTGGTAAATAACGAATCCACACAACACCCACACACTCCCCCTACATCTCATTTCAGGATTCGGTATTTACCGAATCGGTAAAATTACCGATTCGGTAATTTTACCGATTCGGTACATTACCGAATCCTGAAATGTCCCCCCTACATACCAAAAGCCTGAATACCGGTCGGTAACGGGATTTTTACCGAAAATCGTCCGTTACCGACCGGTATTAGGCTACCTACATATGGCCCTTTGTACTTAATAATATTTAAAATCATAAAGAGCAAAGCTCTGGGTGACTCGTTCACCATTCTGACCCATTGCCTCCTTATAAAAGGAATAATCAACAAACTGTGAGTAATCTACCCATATATATAAATAATTAAAACCTCCATCTAATATAAATATACATTTATTTCATTTATAAGAGATAATGGGTGAAAGGAACACCATAACCCAGGATACCTAAAATCTGATAGGGGATAATATCAAGAAATTTCCAGAAGAGGAACACAGGTCCTCTGTTAGCGACGCGGTGAACGCCGCATTGACTAAGAGGAAGAGGGATTCCCCTGTTTAGGAAATGTATTTCTCTCTTTCAGACGGTGACTCCCCCTCTACCCAAAGAGGGAGAAAGGTTTCTCACAAGAAGAAACATCTTCATAAGGCTTCTTACGACGCCTTCAGCAATGGCAGCCCAAGGGCTGCAATAGAAGTTGGTTCTCATAGCAGCACAAGAGAGACTGGCCACCTGAACGGGGCACAAGGAAGAGGTGCCCTTAGCGGCATATCAAGAAAGAGTGACCTTCTTGGCACAAAAGAACATATAGACAGCCTTACTTCGGGAGACAATTTTTCTAATGATGAGGAGGTGGACAAATTCATTTTCGATCCCCAGGATAATTATGATACCCTGGAAAGCTTTGAGGAGGATGTAGAACAACCTTCTACATCACAAAAGTTCAAAGACCCGTTTGTGGGCGAAATGTTTAATCCTACTACTATAAGACATTCACGAAGCGCAGAGTGGTGGCCAATGGACCAATTTTCAAAATACCTGTCAGACTTGGTTACAAATAGCCTAGACAGGGAAACCCGTCAGCTCCTTAGGAATGAGTGCCCAAGACCCTCAACAATGGACAAGGTTTGCAATACTCCTAATCTAGATCCAACATTAACCCCTTCGCTGCCAGGCCTTTTCCCCCTCCTGTGCCAGGCCTTTTTTTGGCTATTTGGGGTAGTGCGCGCTTAGGCCCCTGTAACTTTTTGACCGCATTAGGTGGCCATGCCAAATTTGCGTCCTTTTCTTCCAACATCATGGGGATTCTAAAGGTACTCAGGGTTTGTGGATTTCCCTGGAGGGGTCACAGAAAAGAGCCAAAATACAGCAAAATTTTGTTTTTTTTGGGAAAAATTGGAAAAACGGGCTGCAAATGAAAGCATCTGGGTTTTACCCTGCAAATGTTATCAAAAAAGGGTTTGTGGGGTTGAAATCACCATTTTCCCAGCTTTTTGGGGATTCCTGACTTTTGTCAGAAACCCAACATTTTTTACACAGTTTTGGCATTTTTCTGGGACATAGCCTATTTTTGCTATTTTTTGTGCTTTTGACCTCCTTCCAGTTAATGGCAGAAATGGGTACAAAAGCAATAATGGATCCTGGAAAGCTATACATTTTCGAAAAGAAGACAACATTCTGAATTCAGCAAGGGGTCATTTGTGTAGATCCATCAAGGTTTTTTTATAGAAACAAACAGTTAAATGTAGGATAAATTGAAATTTAGTTGAAAAAAACAGCCTTTTGTGTCAACGTTTTCACCTGTGACTTCTTCTAATTTTGACGGCTCTTTGAAAGCAATATACCGTTGCATCCGCTGGACATTACTGGTTGTGGGGATATATAGTACTTGTAGGTTCACCAAGAACCCGACGAACCCAGAGCCAAAAACTGAGTAGTAACTTGCAATGGTTTTTTATTATGTACCGGGTATATAGTAATTATTCTGTAAAAAAGTGTACATGGAAAAATCGGTATGAAAGACACCTATGTATTTCTGAAATGGGAACAAAATATAGAGTTTAGAAACAGTAGATATTTGCACATTTCTGAAATCGGGAATACTCATACTAGCATGAGAATTATCAGTCATTTTTTAGAATGACTTCTTTTTTACACAATATCTTTCATTTGGAAAGCAGAAATGCATGGAAAGTCAATAGATAATAACAGTTCCTTTACAAATCTCAATTACCCTAAGTCTCCCGATAAAAATGGTACCTCACTTGTGTGGGTAGGCATAGTGCCCACGACAGGAAACGGCGCAAAACGCAACGTGGTCACAACTCAATATCGCAGTGAAAATTTACCCTTTTTTTGCAAAGTGCCTAGCTCTAGTTTTTGAACCCTAGCTCTGCGGGCACCTTGGGAAACCTAGCAAACCTATACATTTTTGAAAACTAGACATCCAGGGAAATCCAGGATGGGGTGACTTGACTGCCTCCCACCAGGGTCTGTTACCCAGAATCCCTTGCAAACCTAAAAAATTGTCCAAAAAAACACATTTTCCCCACATTTCTGTCGTGGAAAGTTCCGGAATCTGCGTGGATCCACACATTTCCACCCACCCCGCGTTCCCCAAAGTCTTACGAGAAAAACGGTACCTCACTTGTGTGGGTCGGCCTAGTGCCCGCGACAGGAAACGACGCAAAACGCAACCTGGTCACATCTCAATTTCGCAGTGAAAAATGACCCTTTTTTGGCAAAATGACTAGCTGTAGTTTTTGAACCCTACCTCTGCGGGCACCTTCGGAAACCTAGCAAACCTATACATTTTTGAAAACTAGACACCCAGGGGAATCCAGGATGGGGTGACTTGACTGCCTCCCACCAGGGTCTGTTACCCAGAATCCCTTGCAAACCTAAAAAACTGTCCAAAAAAACACATTTTCCCCACATTTCTGTCGTGGAAAGTTCCGGAATCTGCGTGGATCGACAGATTTTCACCCACCCCGCGTTCCCCAAAGTCTTACGAGAAAAACTGGTACCTCACTTGTGTGGGTCAGCCTAGTGCCCGCGACTGGAAGCGGCGCAAAACGTAACGTGGTCACACCTCAATTTCGCTGTGAAAAATGACCCTTTTTTGGAAAAATGACTAGCTGTAGTTTTTGAACCCTAGCTCTGCGGGCACCTTGGGAAACCTAGCAAACCTATACATTTTTGAAAACTAGACACCCAGGGGAATCCAGGATGGGGTGACTTGACTGCCTCCCACCAGGGTCTGTTACCCAGAATCCCTTGCAAACCTAAAAAATTGTCAAAAAAAACACATTTTCCCCACATTTCTGTCGTGGAAAGTTCCGGAATCTGCGTGGATCCACAAATTTCCACCCACCCCGCGTATCCCAAAGTCTTACGAGAAAAACGGTACCTCACTTGTGTGGGTCGGCCTAGTGCCCGCGACAGGAAACGGCGCAATACGCAACCTGGTCACACCTCAATTTCGCAGTGAAAAATTACCCTTTTTTGGAAAAATGACTAGCTGTAGTTTTTGAACCCTAGCTCTGCGGGCACCTTGGGAAACCTAGCAAACCTATACATTTTTGAAAACTAGACACCCAGGGGAATCCAAGATGGGGTGACTTGACTGCCTCCCACCAGGGTCTGTTACCCAGAATCCCTTGCAAACCTAAAAAATTGTCAAAAAAAACACATTTTCCCCACATTTCATTCGTGGAAAGTTCCGGAATCTGCGTGAATCCACAAATTTCCACCCACCCCGCGTTCCCCAAAGTCTTACGAGAAAAACGGTACCTCACTTGTGTGGGTCGGCCTAGTGCCCGTGACAGGAAACGGCGCAAAACGCAACCTGGTCACACCTCAATTCACAGTGAAAAATGACCCTTTTTTGGAAAAATGACTAGCTGTAGTTTTTGAACCCTAGCTCTGCGGGCACCTTGGGAAACCTAGCAAACCTATACATTTTTGAAAACTAGACACCCAGGGGAATCCAGGATGGGGTGACTTGACTGCCTCCCACCAGGGTCTGTTACCCAGAATCCCTTTCAAACCTAAAAAATTGTAAAAAAAAACACATTTTCCCCACATTTCTGTCGTGGAAAGTTCCGGAATCTGCGTGGATCCACAAATTTCCACCCACCCCGCGTATCCCAAAGTCTTACGAGAAAAACGGTACTTCACTTGTGTGGGTCGGCCTAGTGCCCGCGACAGGAAACGGCGCAAAACGCAACCTGGTCACACCTCAATTTCGCAGTGAAAAATTACCCTTTTTTGGAAAAATGACTAGCTGTAGTTTTTGAACCCTAGCTCTGCGGGCACCTTGGGAAACCTAGCAAACCTATACATTTTTGAAAACTAGACACCCAGGGGAATCCAGGATGGGGTGACTTGACTGCCTCCCACCAGGGTCTGTTACCCAGAATCCCTTGCAAACCTAAAAAATTGTCCAAAAAACACATTTTCCCCACATTTCTGTCGTGGAAAGTTCCGGAATCTGCGTGGAACCACACATTTCCACCCACCCCGCGTTCCCCAAAGTCTTACAAGAAAAACGGTACCTCACTTGTGTGGGTCGGCCTAGTGCCCGGGACAGGAAACGGCGGAAAACGCAACCTGGTCACACCTCAATTTCGCAGTGAAAAATGACCCTTTTTTGGAAAAATGACTAGCTGTAGTTTTTGAACCCTAGCTCTGCGGGCACCTTGGGAAACCTAGCAAACCTATACATTTTTGAAAACTAGACACCCAGGGGAATCCAGGATGGGGTGACTTGACTGCCTCCCACCAGGGTCTGTTACCCAGAATCCCTTGCAAACCTAAAAAATTGTAAAAAAAAAACACATTTTCCCCACATTTCTGTCGTGGAAAGTTCCGGAATCTGCGTGGGTCCACAAATTTCCACCCACCCCGCGTTCCCCAAAGTCTTACGAGAAAAACGGTACCTCACTTGTGTGGGTCGGCCTAGTGCCCGCGACAGGAAACGGCGCAAAACATAGTGAGGTGACATCAAAATTGCCTATCTCAAAACCACCTGATTTTGCATGGGGGGTCACTTGGGTTTTTGGCCCGGTGCACGGCGGCCATCTAGGGAAGCCTACCAAACCCATACGTTTCTGAAAACTAGACACCCGGGGGCTTCCAGGGAGGTATGGCTTGCGTGGATCCCCCAACGTTTCCTTACCCAGAATCCCCTGCAAACCTCAATTTTAGCTGAAAAAATCACTTTTTTCACACTTTTTTGTGTGGGAAAGTTGTGGCATCACCGGGCTCACTCAAATTTCACACCTCCCAGCGTTCCCCTGGGTCTCCCGGTAAAAATGGTGCCTCACTTCTGTGGGAGGCCCAAGTACCCGCGACAGGCAAGGGCCCAAAACGTAGTGATGTGACATCAACTTTGCCTATCTCAAAACCACCTGGTTTTGAAAGGGGGTCTCTTGGGTTTTTGGCCCGCTGCACGGCAACCAGGGAAACCTACCAAACCCATACATTTCTGAAAACTAGACTCCCGGGGGCTTCCAGGGAGGTATGGCTTGCGTGGATCCCCCAACGTTTCCTTACCCAGAATCCCCTGCAAACCTCAATTTTAGCTGAAAAAATCACTTTTTTCACACTTTTTTGTGTGGAAAAGTTGTGGCTTCACCGGGCTCACTCAAATTTCCCACCTTCCAGCGTTCCCCTGGGTCTCCCGGTAAAAATGGTGCCTCACTTGTGTGGGAGGCCCAAGTACCCGCGACAGGCAAGGGCCCAAAACATAGTGATGCGACATCAACTTTGCCTATCTCAAAACCACCTGGTTTTGAAAGGGGGTCTCTTGGGTTTTTGGCCCGCTGCACGGCAACCATCTAGGGAAACCTACCAAACCCATACATTTCTGAAAACGAGACTCCCGGGGGCTTCCAGGGAGGTATGGCTTGCGTGGATCCCCCAACGTTTCCTTACCCAGAATCCCCTGCAAACCTCAATTTTAGCTGAAAAAATCACTTTTTTCACACTTTTTTGTGTGGAAAAGTTGTGGCTTCACCGGGCTCACTCAAATTTCCCACCTTCCAGCGTTCCCCTGAGTCTCCCGGTAAAAATGGTGCCTCACTTGTGTGGGAGGCCCAAGTACCCGCGACAGGCAAGGGCCCAAAACGTAGTGATGCGACATCAACATTGCCTATCTCAAAACCACCTGGTTTTGCAAGGGGGTCTCTTGGGTTTTTGGCCCGGTGCACGGTGGCCATCTAGGGAAACCTACCAAACCCATACATTTCTGGAAACTAGACACCCGGGGGCTTCCAGGGAGGTATGGCTTGCATGGATCCCCCAACGTTTCCTTACCCAGAATCCCCTGCAAACCTCAATTTTAGCTGAAAAAATCACTTTTTTCATACTTTTTTGTGTGGGAAAGTTGTGGCATCAACGGGCTCACTCAAATTTCCCACCTCCCAGCGTTCCCCTGGGTCTCCCGGTAAAAATGGTGCCTCACTTGTGTGGGAGGCCCAAGTACCCGCGACAGGCAAGGGCCCAAAACGTAGTGATGCGACATCAACATTGCCTATCTCAAAACCACCTGGTTTTGCAAGGGGGGTCTCTTGGGTTTTTGGCCCGGTGCACGGTGGCCATCTAAGGAAACCTACCAAACCCATACATTTCTGAAAACTAGACACCCGGGGGCTTCCAGGGAGGTATGGCTTGCATGGATCCCCCAACGTTTCCTTACCCAGAATCCCCTGCAAACCTCAATTTTAGCTGAAAAAATCACTTTTTTCATACTTTTTTGTGTGGGAAAGTTGTAGCATCACCGGGCTCACTCAAATTTCCCACCTCCCAGCATTCCCCTGGGTCTCCCTGTAAAAATGGTGCCTCACTTGTGTGGGAGGCCCAAGTACCCGCGACAGGCAAGGGCCCAAAACGTAGTGATGCGACATCAACATAGCCTATCTCAAAACCACCTGGTTTTGCAAGGGGGGTCTCTTGGGTTTTTGGCCCGGTGCACGGCGGCCATCTAGGGAAACCCACCAAACCCATACATTTCTGAAAACTAGACACCCGGGGGCTTCCAGGGAGGTATGGCTTGCGTGGATCCCCCAACGTTTCCTTACCCAGAATCCCCTGCAAACCTCAATTTTAGCTGAAAAAATCACTTTTTTCACACTTTTTTGTGTGGGAAAGTTGTGGCATCACCGGGCTCACTCAAATTTCACACCTCCCAGCGTTCCCCTGGGTCTCCCGGTAAAAATGGTGCCTCACTTGTGTGGGAGGCCCAAGTACCCGTGACAGGCAAGGGCCCAAAACGTAGTGATGCGACATCAACATTGCCTATCTCAAAACCACCTGGTTTTGCAAGGGGGTCTCTTGGGTTTTTGGCCCGGTGCACGGCGGCCATCTAGGGAAACCTACCAAACCCATACATTTCTGAAAACTAGACACCAGGGGGCTTCCGTGGAGGTATGGCTTGCGTGGATCCCCCAACGTTTCCTTACCCAGAATCCCCTGCAAACCTCAATTTTAGCTGAAAAAAACACTTTTTTCACACTTTTTTGTGTGGGAAAGTTGTGGCTTCACCGGGCTCACTCAAATTTCACACCTCCCAGCGTTCCCCTGGGTCTCCCGGTAAAAATGGTGCCTCACTTGTGTGGGAGGCCCAAGAACCCGCGACAGGCAAGGGCCCAAAACGTAGTGATGCAACATCAACATTACCTATCTCAAAACCACCTGGTTTTGCAAGGGGGGTCTCTTGGGTTTTTGGCCCGGTGCACGGCGGCCATCTAGGGAAACCTACCAAACCCATAAACGTAGTGATGCGACATTTGGGATACAATAAGCACCCATGTGCTTATTGTAGTCTAGAATGCACACAGGTTTGCGCACTTCAGCAACCTGACCCCAAACAGCCACAGGTGAAGTACTCTCATCATGGATGGTAGTCAGCATGTACACATCCCTCCTGTCCACAAATTTTACAGCTAGTAGTTCATCACTACGTAAGGAACTGCACTGGCCCCTCTGAAGTTTTTTGCAAACAAGCTCTTTCGGATAAGCTTTATGGTTAGAGCGGATTGTGCCACATGCAAAAGTGTCCACTTTATACAATTCCTTAAATAATTGCACAGCAGTATAGAAGTTATCAAGGTACAAATGGTGGCCTCTGTTAAACAGTCTCCTAGCAAGATCCCACACAATTTTCTCTGCAACTCCAAAAGTGGACGGACAACCTGGGGGGTCAATAGTAGAATCTCTACCAGTGTACACACGAAAATTAAAAACATATCCTGTCCTACTCTCAGACAACATATACAGCTTAATTCCATAGCGTGCCCTCTTGCTAGGGATGTACTGCCTAAAAACCAAACGGCCCGTGAACAAGACCAAAGACTCATCAATAGATATTTCTTTCCCTGGAGTATAGATCTCAGAAAATCGATCCACAAAGTGATCAAGAACGGGCCGAATCTTAAAAAGACGGTCACAGTCAGGGTGATCTCGTGGCAACGCCATAGAATTATCAACAAAATGCAGCATACGTAGCAAAAGTAAATACCGATTACGAGTCATAACTGCAGGAAATCTGGCAGTTGCCAACAAGGGGCTAGTAGACCAATATGAAGCCAAGGTTGGCTTCCTTACCACACCTATCAATAAAGTCAAACCCAAAAACTTCTTAATCTCTTCCAGATATGTGGGAGTCCACCGGGTAGCTCTAGACTGGGGCCTAAGTTTGTCGCTGTTGTTCCTCAAAAACTGTTCAGCGTACAAATTTGTCTGCTCAACAATCTCACCCAAAAATACATCATCCATAAACAACTGAAAAAACTGTATAGGCAAAAAGTTTTCACAATTCACTGTACACCCTGCATCACCGCTAAAGGCAGGCAACACCGGCTGCACCATGTTTGGATCAACCCAAAGTCCAGCACTTCCAGTAGGAAGCCTAGCAGCCTCAGACTGCAATCCAGATGCCTCTTGCACCATCGGCACAGCAGTTTCCTCCTCTAAGACAGGCACTTCATCCGCACTGAGAGTTGCTTCATCCACACCAAGAGTACCTTTATCTGCACTGAGAGTACCTTCATCATCTGATGATTCCATGTTGAGTGAAAACTCACTGCCAGAATCTTCCCCTCCCTCCTCTCCCTCAGACGCACTGTCAGTCTCATAATCATGCTCAGAGGAAGATTCAAGAAGCATACCGACCACCTGTTGAGCAGTCATTCTACGGCTAGCCATATTGCTTACTAATAAAGGTAACTTGTCAAACAAGTCAACAACAACAAACTCTTTGTAAAATAAGTAATAAACAAAAGGCACCTTTATCAAAAACTCAAATATACTCCAAAACAATACCACTCACTTGCCAGAGGCAGCTAAACTACTCACCACCACCAACTCTGTACAGACACAGTATGGATCAACAATATCCCAATAAAAAAGAAAGAGAAAAGCAATTACACATAAGACTATGCAAAACACATCGCAAAGAATTTCATGCTCAAACCACTAACTAAATATGCCGCCATTATGACATCGCTTACAAAAAAATTCATTCAGACATTATATTATTACTCATTTGGTGTAAATACAACAACAAAAAATTTCTTACCAACACAATGCAACTACACAAAACTGCAGAACAGCCACCGTCGAAAAGCTTTAGACTAGAATAAAAAGAAGAAAAAAAACTGTATTGTAATATATGCATATAATGCTCTAGACCATCACGTACTGCGCAAAATTTATTGCTTGAACCTCCCACTTTCAAAAAGGAAAGATCGATGGCCCAATCCTTTACAAGCAACGCGGCGAGAATCTGGAACTGAGCCTCAGCTCCGGACCACCCCCTCCCTCTTCCCAGTCCTTCAAAACTAACCTCAAAGTTATCCTCCTGCAAAGACACTTCCAAACTTAATTCACACCCTCTCTATTGTGTGAAGGAAGTCTTTACATTATAGGAAATTCTGTTCTCCATGCCCGTAGAAGTGCCTACCCAGTGTGTTCCTGGTTTTGCGTGTCTGCCATTTATTGCACTTTTATACCTCTACTTGTACTTTGTACTCTTTTGTAAGTTGACACCACTACAGTACACCTGCTTGTGCTAAGACATCAAGCCTTCTAAGGTCTAGTGGGGCCTTCTACGGTCTAGCATGGGAATGTGCTCCCTCAGTACAGTGGTGTGGTGGACTGGTCATGAATGCTGAACCCGGTTCCCCATTTCCAAATTCAACAGCTCCGGCCATAGTGCCACATCCCCACTGAACGCCATACTTGCCCACTGAGAGAAACTCGCACTGCCTTCAGCTATAACCTAATTGTGCCCGCTATAAACACTTGGATGTGGCTCAATTCAAATTATGCACTTGATAAGAGTAATACGCTGCCTAAACGATCTCTCACTAACTATTCAGAAATCAGCGAGTGGTTTCACCTGAAAAGTTATGGACATGACTAGAGGGCCTGAAGGGAACCGTTTCACTGTCCATTGCTTACATCCTTACAAAACATAAGCAGTATGGTAGACCACATCCATAAACACAGAACCATGGTGCACATTGTGTTTTCCAATTCACCCATCAACCAGGTATTGCAGTACCTCCAGAAATGGTACACTCTCCCACCCTGGAAACAACAATGCGGTTCAAAGGAAGACGAGAAAACGAAAGTAGCACTACACTGGCAAACTCTGATGCTGGTGTACTTGGATGCAAATAAAATCAATCTGGCCACTTTGCAACCCCTCTGTCTTACTCTATTTGGCCCCCCCTGGGAACAACAATGCTGTTCAAAGTTAGACGAGAAAACGAAAGTAGCACTTCACTGGCAAACTCTGATGCTGGTGTACTTGGATGCAAATAAAAATAATCTGGCCACTTTGCAACCCCTCTGTCTTACTTTATTTCGCCCCCCCTGGGAACAACAATGCTGTTCAAAGTTAGACGAGAAAACGAAAGTAGCACTTCACTGGCAAACTCAGATGCTGGTGTACTTGGATGCAAATAAAATCAATCTGGCAACTTTGCAACCCCTCTGTCTTACTTTATTTCGCCCCCCCTGGGAACAACAATACTGTTCAAAGGAAGACGAGAAAACGAAAGTAGCACTTCACTGGCAAACTCTGATGCTGGTGTACTTGGATGCAAATAAAATCAATGTGGCCACTTTGCAACCCCTCTGTCTTACTTTATTTCGCCCCCCCTGGGAACAACAATACTGTTCAAAGGAAGACGAGAAAACAAAAGTAGCACTTCACTGGCAAACTCTGATGCTGGTGTACTTGGATGCAAATAAAATCAATCTGGCCACTTTGCAACCCCTCTGTCTTACTTTATTACGCCCCCCTGGGAACAACAATACTGTTCAAAGGAAGACGAGAAAACGAAAGTAGCACTTCACTGGCAAACTCTGATGCTGGTTTACTTGGATGCAAATAAAATCAATCTGGCCACTTTGCAACGCCTCTGTCTTACTTTATTTCGCCCCCCCTGGGAACAACAATACTGTTCAAAGGAAGACGAGAAAACGAAAGTAGCACTTCACTGGCAAACTCTGATGCTGGTGTACTTGGATGCAAATAAAATCAATCTGGCCACTTTGCAACCCCTCTGTCTTACTTTATTTCGCCCCCCCTGGGAACAACAATGCTGTTCAAAGTTAGACGAGAAAACGAAAGTAGCACTTCACTGGCAAACTCTGATGCTGGTGTACTTGGATGCAAATAAAAACAATCTGGTCACTTTGCAACCCCTCTGTCTTACTTTATTTCGTCCCCCCTGGGAACAACAATGCTGTTCAAAGTTAGACGAGGAAACGAAAGTAGCACTTCACTGGCAAACTCAGATGCTGGTGTACTTGGATGCAAATAAAATCAATCTGGCCACTTTGCAACCCCTCTGTCTTACTTTATTTCGCCCCCCCTGGGAACAACAATACTGTTCAAAGGAAGACAAGAAAACGAAAGTAGCACTTCACTGGCAAACTCTGATGCTGGTGTACTTGGATGCAAATAAATCAATCTGGCCACTTTGCAACCCCTCTGTCTTACTTTATTTCGCCCCCCCTGGGAACAACAATACTGTTCAAAGGAAGACGAGAAAACAAAAGTAGCACTTCACTGGCAAACTCTGATGCTGGTGTACTTGGATGCAAATAAAATCAATCTGGCCACTTTGCAACCCCTCTGTCTTACTTTATTACGCCCCCCTGGGAACAACAATACTGTTCAAAGGAAGACGAGAAAACGAAAGTAGCACTTCACTGGCAAACTCTGATGCTGGTGTACTTGGATGCAAATAAAATAAATCTGGCCACTTTGCAACCCCTCTGTCTTACTTTATTTCGCCCCCCCCCCTGGGAACAACAATGCTGTTCAAAGTTAGACGAGAAAACGAAAGTAGCTCTTCACTGGCAAACTCTGATGCTGGTGTACTTGGATGCAAATAAAATCAATCTGGCCACTTTGCAACCCCTCTGTCTTACTTTATTTCGCCCCCCCTGGGAACAACAATACTGTTCAAAGGAAGACGAGAAAACGAAAGTAGCACTTCACTGGCAAACTCTGATGCTGGTGTACTTGGATGCAAATAAATCAATCTGGCCACTTTGCAACCCCTCTGTCTTACTTTATTTCGCCCCCCCTGGAAACAACAATACTGTTCAAAGGAAGACGAGAAAACAAAAGTAGCACTTCACTGGCAAACTCTGATGCTGGTGTACTTGGATGCAAATAAAATCAATCTGGCCACTTTGCAACCCCTCTGTCTTACTTTATTACGCCCCCCTGGGAACAACAATACTGTTCAAAGGAAGACGAGAAAACGAAAGTAGCACTTCACTGGCAAACTTTGATGCTGGTGTACTTGGATGCAAATAAAATCAATCTGGCCACTTTGCAACCCCTCTGTCTTACTTTATTTCGCCCCCCCCTGGGAACAACAATGCTGTTCAAAGTTAGACGAGAAAACGAAAGTAGCACTTCACTGGCAAACTCTGATGCTGGTGTACTTGGATGCAAATAAAATCAATCTGGCCACTTTGCAACCCCTCTGTCTTACTTTATTTCGCCCCCCCTGGGAACAACAATACTGTTCAAAGGAAGACGAGAAAACGAAAGTAGCACTTCACTGGCAAACTCTGATGCTGGTGTACTTGGATGCAAATAAAATCAATCTGGCCACTTTGTAACCCCTCTGTCTTACTTTATTTCGCCCCCCCCGGGAACAACAATGCTGTTCAAAGTTAGACGAGAAAACGAAAGTAGCACTTCACTTGCAAACGCTGATGCTGGTGTACTTGGATGCAAATAAAATCAATCTAGCCACTTTGCAACCCCTCTGTCTTACTTTATTTCGCCCCCCCCCCTGGGAACAACAATACTGTTCAAAGGAAGACGAGAAAACGAAAGTAGCACTTCACTGGCAAACTCTGATGCTGGTGTACTTGGATGCAAATAAAATCAATCTGGCCACTTTGCAACCCCTCTGTCTTACTTTATTTCGCCCCCCCTGGGAACAACAATACTGTTCAAAGGAAGACGAGAAAACGAAAGTAGCACTTCACTGGCAAACTCTGATGCTGGTGTACTTGGATGCAAATAAAATCAATCTGGCCACTTTGCAACCCTCTGTCTTACTTTATTTGGCCCCCCCTGGGAACAACAATACTGTTCAAAGGAAGACGAGAAAACAAAAGTAGCACTTCACTGGCAAACTCTGATGCTGGTGTACTTGGATGCAAATAAAATCAATCTGGCCACTTTGCAACCCCTCTGTCTTACTTTATTTTGCCCCCCTGGGAACAACAATACTGTTCAAAGGAAGACGAGAAAACGAAAGTAGCACTTCACTGGCAAACTCTGATGCTGGTGTACTTGGATGCAAATAAAATCAATCTGGCCACTTTGCAACCCCTCTGTCTTACTTTATTTTGCCCCCCCCTGGGAACAACAATACTGTTCAAAGGAAGACGAGAAAACGAAAGTAGCACTTCACTGGCAAACTCTGATGCTGGTGTACTTGGAAGCAAATAAAATCAATCTGGCCACTTTGCAACCCCTCTGTCTTACTTTATTTCGCCCCCCCTGGGAACAACAATGCTGTTCAAAGTTAGACGAGTAAACGAAAGTAGCACTTCACTGGCAAACTCTGATGCTGGTGTACTTGGAAGCAAATAAAATCAATCTGGCCACTTTGCAACCCCTCTGTCTCACTTTATTTCGCCCCCCCCCCTGGGAACAACAATACTGTTCAAAGGAAGACGAGAAAACGAAAGTAGCACTTCACTGGCAAACTCTGATGCTGGTGTACTTGGATGCAAATAAAATCAATCTGGCCACTTTGCAACCCCTCTGTCTTACTTTATCTCGCCCCCCCCCCTGGGAACAACAATGCTGTTCAAAGTTAGACGAGAAAACGAAAGTAGCACTTCACTGGCAAACTCTGATGCTGGTGTACTTGGATGCAAATAAAAACAATCTGGCCACTTTGCAACCCCTCTGTCTTACTTTATTTCGCCCCCCCTGGGAACAACAATGCTGTGATGCTGGTGTATTTGTATACGAAAAAAAATCAGGGCACTTTGCTACCCCTCTGTCTCATTTCATTTCACCCCCCACCCCCCTACGCTACCAGCACCCACCGATCACAATATAGCCCCCCTCCCCAGCCCCAAAACTGACCTTTACTCTCCGACGCGCAGGAAGCAAATGGCTTCCTGCACCTCGGAGAGCAAAGGGGAAGCCTCCGATGACGTCAGCGCGCCTCGCGCGCTGACGTCATTGATGACGCGGGCGGGGGGTCGGGGGGAGGCAGGGGAAGGTCTTCCCCTGCCTCCCCAGTAAAAAAAAAAAAGATCAACCAATCACGGGGGGAGCGCCAGCGCTTCCCCCAAGGGTGGGTCCCATGACGAGATGGTCTCGTCATGGGGACAGCGCGACTGTGCTCCATGACGAGACCATCTCGTCATGGGCACAGAAGGGGTTAATAACTTTTCTGTTTGCGTTTGTGAAGAACCCTAGAAAGGGAATTGAGAAATGCCTGAAACAATGGCAGGACAAGCTCCTGGACATTCTAGGTCCCCTTACTCGCATCTTCGACATGGCTGACGACGCTAGAGGCAATAAGACCCCTATTAATGTGGACCTCTTAAGACGCAAATCTGATTTTGGAAAGGCACAAAGCCGTCCTAATTAGAATGAACCCCAAACTTGCGGACCTGTCAACCAAAGATAATATGGGAGATGACTTTGTCAAAACCCTGGGGAAATAGGTGTCCACCTTTATGGCCTTTAGCAAAGCACAAAACAATATGTGCAGAGTGTTTGGCTAAAGAGCCTTTTTAGGAAGGGCTGACAGGAGGGGACTGACTGCCAGCCGTGGAACGTTCAGGTCCCAGTTCTACACACAGGACCAACGAGGGTTCACCAACTATGGACGGGGCTACCGACAGAACACAAATTTCTACCCTCAAAGAAGAAATCAGAGAACCCGAGGCAGAAGAGCCAGGGATATCAAAGTGAGCAATACCACTTCTTCGCCCAAGAAAGTAGGGGGAAGACTAAGGTTATTCATTCAAAATTGGGAAAAGATAACAAAGGACCCATGGGTATTACAAACTGTGGCAGGTTTCAAGATACCCTGTACAATTGATAAGAGCCAGAGAATTGTCCTTAGACAAGGAAAAGATGGGTCTAACACAGAAGGAGGTGACCCAGATGTTAGAAAAAGGCGCTTTAATTCACCTGACAACAGATCAGGAAAAGTTAAAAGGATTTGTAAATACAATTTGTTGGGTGAACAAGAAAGACAAGGGTTGGAGACCTGTCATAAATCTAAAAGAACTGAACAAGTTCCTAATATACACACATTTCAAAATGGAGGGATATTCCCATCTTGAGGGACATTTTACAAGCCAACGACTGGCTGGTGCAACTGGACCTCAAGGATGCCTAATTTACTATACCCATGGACAGGGACAGCCAGAAATTCCTTTGGTTTACCTGGAGAGGTGCGACTTACCAGTTCCGATGCCTACCCTTCGGCCTATCCTTGGCCCCATGGAGCTTTACCAAGGTCCTTTGCCCAGTGGTCAGTCATCCCAGAGAAAGTGGGGTTCGCCTTATCATATATCTAGACGACATTATCATCGTGTCACAAGACAGGTCAGAACTTCTAAAACACCTAGCATGGGCAATACAACTCTTATAGAACCTAGGTTCCACTGTAAATGCAGAGAAGTCTGCCATGACTCCCACACAGGAAATAGAGTTTCTGGGGTTTCAATTGAATTCCATTCTATCCCAACTAATCCTACCACACAAGAAAGTATTAAAGATAAAAAAGGAAGTGAGATCAATCCTATCAAGAGATTCAGTAATTCTGAGAGACCTTGCAAGAGTCTTGGGTCTCCTATCATCCTCTATTCAGGCAATTTCCCCAAGACCGCTCCACTACAAGGGGTACAGAGACTAAAAGCCTTAAATCTAAGGAAGGGCCTGTGGTACGGAGATTCTATTACCCTTACACAAGAAGCTCGGGAAAACCTAAACTGGTGGCTAAACAACCTAGAGGTATGGAATGACAAGGCCATATTCGGAAATGTTCCGGACATTGTCCTAGAATCAGAAGCGAGCAACCGGGGCTGGGGAGCCCGACTAGAGAATCAGGAAACAGGAGGAAGATGGTCCATAGAGGAACAGTCACTACACATAAACTGTTTAGAAATGTTAGCCAGCCTGAATGCACTTATGAACTTCAAGGCAACCCTATAAAATTCCAATACGCTAATTAGTTTAGACAGTTTCTCAGCTGTATGTTATTTAAATCGTCTGGGGGGTACAAAATCACCAATATTCTGGAATTTAGCAAAAAGAATTTGGTATTTCTGCTGGGATCACAAGATAATGCTAGGGGCAGAATTTATTCCAGGGCTTCAGAACACAAGGGCAGACTGGAACTCCAGATACCTCAGGGATTCCACCGATTGGACGTTACATCCGGATGTTTTCTCACAGATACAAGAACTATGGGGTCCATTCCAAATAGATTTATTTGCGAGCAGACTAACCTTTCAAATTCCAACATACTTCAGTTGGAGACCAGAACCCAAAGCACCAGCTGTGGATGCCTTTCTTCAATCATGAGGCAAGAACAAAGGTTATGCCTTTCCCCCTTCTCCATGATACAAAGTGTCCTGTGGAAAGTGAGACTAGAATGCAGCTGTATTATCCTAGTGACCGCCTTCTGGAAGTCCCAAGTCTGGTTTCCTGGGGTGATAGAATCAGCCGTAGATATCCCCCACCTGGTCCCGGTGTCCTTGGGCCTCCTACAAGGCCCAGACGGAGAAGAACACCCTTTGGTACTAGAAGGGAAAATGAACCTTTTTGTTTGGAAGATTTCAGGAGATCAATTAGATATCCAAATCTTTCATCAAAAGCTAAAAATCTTTTGGACGAATCTTGGGCCCAAGGGAAAAGAAAGAGATGTAAATGGGTGTGGAGTAAGTGGTGCAGTTGGTGCCTGGAAAGCGACTTGGATCCCGTAGAAGCCCCTGTTCAATTCATAACAGACATCTTAGCAAGTCTTTTTAAATTCGGACTTTCTTATAGAACTATTAACTGCTATAGATTGTCCATCTCCTCTGGTCATGCCTTAGTTAATAATCTGGCTATCGGGAGTGACGCTTCGATCAAAAGAGTAATAAAAGGTGCGAGACTTAAAAGACCGCCAAAGACATGCTATGAATCCATGTGGAACATCATTCTGATATTTAAACTATTTAGTTCTTGGCCAAACAACACCTTTCTCTTCCTTAAACAAATTTCTATGAAACTTGCTACCTTACTTTGATTGATATCTTTCAAAAGAGTGTCTGAGATCAAAGCACTAGAAATGTCCAACAGATTCTATTCTAGGGAGGATGTACACTTCGATGTCTGGAAGAGAACTAAGACCATGTCTGATTCCATCTTCTACCCTTTATTTCATGATTGTGAAAAATTATGTGTGGTAAAATGCATGAAAGAATATGAAAGTAAGATTTTAGAGTTCAGATCACACGAGGTGGACCTACTTCTTTTGTCTTATGTGAAACCTCATAAACCAGTCTCTTTAGCGAGTCTCGCCAGGTGGATACGTGTGGTTATGAGTGCAGCGTGTGTCGACCTTTCAAGATTTGGAGCTCATTCTTCAAGATGAGCAATATCTAATAAGGTTTTCTGGTCAGGTGGATCCTTATCAGAGAGTCTTAAAACAGCTGGATGGTCAAACGCAAGCACATTTGTTAAATTCTATCTAAATGCAATAGAGCATGTTAGTAATGTATCCTTGAGGGGCTTAGAACATGCATAATGGTAGCCTCTGGTCTTGTAATGAAATGACGATTCTCCAATTAATATGCAGAGAGAATATTGATTTTATCAAAGACAACGGAGGCTAACATTATCCCACCCTCCTCTCCCTTGAGGAGTGGTATATGGTCCTTGTCTGCAATCTAAATAAAGAAACGTACCTGCAGAAACTGATGTTGTGGGCTCGATTCTATCCGATATTTCTTCACGAATATATATATATATATATATATATATATATATATATATATATATATTACCTACTGGCGGTCGCCAGTAGGTAGTTATAGTTAGGACCACGTTTCCATAGGAAATCAGCAACATTCTATTTTGAATAACTTTGGCGCCGGTCGACGAATCATCGCGAATTTTTCAAAATAGGTGGGGCGCTACGCTCCGCTCCTACCCTGAAAGTCTCGGGGGGATTCGTCAAGCGGGGGCTGAGATAAAAGGGGGGTCCCAAAACGCGTTTTTCCCATGCATTTTTCCATAGGACCTTTAGACAGGGCTACAGCCCGAACGGCTGAACAGAATTTAATGAAATTTGGCAGAGAGGTAGTCCCCAGGTCAAGGAAGTGCCTTTCGTAGGTTTGGTGTAAATCTGTTCAGTAGATCCTGAGAAAATAGCCTTTAAATCAATATATATATCTGAGCCAGCTTACGGTGCGCTTACGGTACGCTTACCATACGCGTACGGTGGCGTGCACGAGCGCGATTCTGATTGGCTCTTAGATCTTAGTAAACATTCGAATCGGCCGAAACCAGGAAGCGGCGGCCGCCATTTTCTCTCTCGCACTGAGAGTGTGGATTAAAATACAAAGCACAAAAACATGTAAAGGGGCTGTTTGGACAGCTCCAAAACACCTAGCCATGTTGAGGGAGTCCCCAAAGATCCCCCAAGTGCAAAAACGGAATTTTTATTTTTTCGCTAATTTCGCCGATTACGCTTACCGTACGCGTACGGTATAAAAATATTTAAAAAAAAAAAATTATCCACATTCTCACCACCCCGTGTGCAAATGGTGCCCAAAGGGCACCATGTGTGCATGGCTTCTTGCACTTACGAAAAAGTAAAATATAACGTTTCAAAATGAAGTGCATCATATGTCCTCCATGTGCGCACGGTGCGCGAAGCGCATCGTGCGTACATAGCCCATCTAGCGTAACGTGGGCACGCGGTGCGCGTAGCGCACCGCGTGCCCACTGTGTGGCACGGCACTAACTGCGTAAAGTGGGCGCGCGGTGCGCGAAGCGCACCGCGTGCTCACTGTGCGCGCACGGTGCGCGAAGCGCACTGTGCGCGCACGGTGCGCGCACGGAACGAACTGCGTTAAGTGGGCGTGCACGCCACGAATGGCGTAAAGTACTTAGCATTTAAAAAACCGTACAAATTCACTGAAAAAACCATAGGTTTCACACACGTTATAGTTAGGAATTAGCATTTAAAAAACCTTGCAAATTCACTGAAAAAACCATAGGTTTCACACATGTTATAGTTAGCGGAAATTTTACTGATAAAAAACCAATGAAATTCCCCCGTTATAGTTAGTGCAGGCAACTATAACTCACGCGACCGCAATCTTCTGCTGATGACATATGTGTCATATGTCTTTATGAAAAAAAAATATTTGTAATATATGTATAGCTAAAAATTTATGGAAGAAGACATGGGCAAATAAGTGTCTAAATACAGTATTAGCATCAGCAGAGGATTGCGGTCGCGTGAGTTATAGTTGCCTGTACTAACTATAACGGGGGAATTTCATTGGTTTTTTATCAGTAAAATTTCCGCTAACTATAACATGTGTGAAACCTATGGTTTTTTCAGTGAATATATATATGTTTCACAACGATGCCCTTGAATGCAAACGCACTCGTCTGCTGTTGGATTTGAAATCCCTTTATTCATGAAGAAACCGGCAACTTGCATCCAGAGAATGTTTCTGTTGCCTAACGCGTTTCGAAGCCAGCAGGCTTCTTGTTCACAGGCTGTTTGGAAGTGTAGCAGAGCGCAGGAAGCATGATTATCCACAAGTTAATTGCACATCAATTGTCCTCCGGTGGGCCTCTCAGGTGAGTGTTACCTTGGTGCATGTTGGGACTTGTGGTGTCCTGCGGAAAATTCCGTCACCTTTGGTGGGGTCTGCGCCATCCCCAAACAATTATTTCATTATTGCTGGCTTCGAAACGCGTTAGGCAACAGAAACATTCTCTGGATGCAAGTTGCCGGTTTCTTCATGAATAAAGGGATTTCAAATCCAACAGCAGACGAGTGCGTTTTCATTCAAGGGCATCGTTGTGAAACATATATATATATGTATATATATATATATATATATATATATATATATATATATATATATATATATATATATATATATATATATATATATATATATATATATATATATATATATATATTACCTACTGGCGGTCGCCAGTAGGTAGTTATAGTTAGGACCACGTTTCCATAGGAAAACCTCAACATTCTATTTTGAATAACTTTGGCGCCGGTCGACGAATCCTCGCGAATTTCTCAAAATAGGTGGGGCGCTACGCTCCGCTCCTACCCTGAAAGTCTCGGGGGGATCCGTCAAGCGGGGGCTGAGATAAAAGGGGGGTCCCAAAACGCGTTTTTCCCATGCATTTTTCCATAGGACCTTTAGAACGAGCTACAGCCCGAACGGCTGAACAGAATTACTCAAAATTTGGCAGAGAGGTTGTCCCTAGGTCAAGGAAGTGCCTTTTGTAGGTTTGGTGTAAATCTGTTCAGTAGATTCTGAGAAAATAGCCTTTAAATCAATATATATATCTGAGCCCGCTTACGGTACGCTTACCGTACGCTTACGGTAAGCGTACGGTGGCGTGCGCGAGCGCGATTCTGATTGGCTCTTAGATCTTAGTAAACATTCGAATCGGCCGAAACCAGGAAGCGGCGGCCGCCATTTTGTGTATTTCACTCTGAAAAAAAAGAGTGAAAACAAGGAAAGGGGGCAATGAGGAGAGTTACAGACCCCCTAACATTTGTAAGGGGGTCAAAGAAGGACAGAAAAGTACAAAAAAAACATTTATTGATTTTAAAAAAAATCACGGGGTACGCGTACGGTAAGCTTACGGTAAGCGTACGGTAGAAAAAAAAATAAAAAAAAATTGAAAATCAGATTTAAGTGTTTAGATATTAGGGGGCTCTAAAAAGAGCCGTTGTGTTTATGAAATGATTTTTTAGTGGTACCTACAAGTAAGTACCGATGCAGAGTCTAAGGTTCAAGAGGAAGACTCTGTTCCCTTCATCATTGAAGTGCACACCATCTCCTCTATAAATGTCTTGCATGTCATAACGCAAGTTGTTGTGGTAAATGGCACCCATACCATAGTCACGGAGGAAAGCAGAAACAGATTTGTTGACGTGCTTTCTTGCTTTGTCATCGCACCGCGTGCCCACCGTGCGTGCACGGCACTAACTGCGTAAAGTGGGCGCGCGGTGCGCGAAGCGCACCGCGTGCTCACTGTGCGCGCACGGTGCGCGAAGCGCACCGTGCGCGCACGGAACGAACTGCGTTAAGTGGGCGCGCACGCCACGAATGGCGTAAAGTAACTTAGCATTTAAAAAACCGTACAAATTCACTGAAAAAACCATAGGTTTCACACACGTTATAGTTAGGAATTAGCATTTAAAAAACCTTGCAAATTCACTGAAAAAACCATAGGTTTCACACATGTTATAGTTAGCGGAAATTTTACTGATAAAAAACCAATGAAATTCCCCCGTTATAGTTAGTGCAGGCAACTATAACTCACGCGACCGCAATCTTCTGCTGATGACATATGTGTCTTTATGAAAAAAAAATATTTGTAATATATGTATAGCTAAAAATGTATGGAAGAAGACATGGGCAAATAAGTGTCTAAATACAGTATTAGCATCAGCAGAGGATTGCGGTCGCGTGAGTTATAGTTGCCTGCACTAACTATAACGGGGGAATTTCATTGGTTTTTTATCAGTAAAATTTCCGCTAACTATAACATGTGTGAAACCTATGGTTTTTTCAGTGAATATATATATATATATATATATATATATATATATTCACTGAAAAAACCATAGGTTTCACACGTGTTATAGTTAGCTATAACACGTGTGAAACCTATGGTTTTTTCAGTGAATATATATATATATATATATATATATATATATATATATTCACTGAAAAAACCATAGGTTTCACACGTGTTATAGTTAGCTGTACATTTCACTCGTAAAAAACCAATGAAATTCCACGTTATAGTTAGATCAGGTAACTATAACTTGCGCGACCGCAATCCACTGCTGATGACGTCACATATTACATCACTCATGACATGGTCAGTGACATCACTCATCACATCAATGATGACATCTCAAATGACACATTGTGGATTGCGGTCGCGCAAGGTATAGTTACCTGATCTAACTATAACGTGGAATTTCATTGGTTTTTTACGAGTGAAATGTACAGCTAACTATAACATGTGTGAAACCTATGGTTAGGCAACAGAAACATTCTCTGGATGCAAGTTGCCGGTTTCTTCATGAATAAAGGGATTTCAAATCCAACAGCAGACGAGTGCGTTTTCATTCAAGGGCATCGTTGTGAAACATATATATATATATATATATATATATATATATATATATATATATATATATATATATATATATATATATATATTATATATATATATATATATACATATATATATATATATATATATATATATATATATATATATATATATATATATATATATATATATATATATTCACTGAAAAAACCATAGGTTTCACACGTGTTATAGTTAGCTATAACACGTGTGAAACCTATGGTTTTTTCAGTGAATATATATATATATATATATATATATATATATATATATATATATATATTCACTGAAAAAACCATAGGTTTCACACGTGTTATAGTTAGCTGTACATTTCACTCGTAAAAAACCAATGAAATTCCACGTTATAGTTAGATCAGGTAACTATAACTTGCGCGACCGCAATCCACTGCTGATGACGTCACATATTACATCACTCATGACATGGTCAGTGACATCACTCATCACATCAATGATGACATCTCAAATGACACATTGTGGATTGCGGTCGCGCAAGGTATAGTTACCTGATCTAACTATAACGTGGAATTTCATTGGTTTTTTACGAGTGAAATGTACAGCTAACTATAACATGTGTGAAACCTATGGTTTTTTCAGTGAATTTGCAAGGTTTTTTAAATGCTAATTCCTAACTATAACGTGTGTGAAACCTATGGTTTTTTCAGTGAATTTGTACGGTTTTTTAATTGCTAAGTTATGTATTTATTTTTAATTTTTGCGCGCACGGTGCACTTCGCGCACCGTGCGCGCGCTGTGGGCACTCGGTGCACTTCGCGCACCGAGCGCCCACGTTGCGCATTTCGTACCGTGCACGCCTCGCCATTTTTTACAAAATATCAATTGTTTTTTTCTCTCTTGGGGGTCCTTAGATTTATATATTAAATGTGATTGTTAATTCTTTTTTTTTTTTAATTTGTTTTTTACCGTACGCGTACGGTAAGCTTACCGTACGCGCACCCCGCGATTTTTTTTTAAAATTAATAAATTTATTTTTCATACTTTTTGGTCCTTCGTGAACCCCCTGACGAACGCTAGGGGGTCTGCAACTCTCTTCGTTGCCCCCTTTTCATGTTATCAACCTTTTTTTTTCAGTGCGAGAGACAGAAAATGGCGGCCGATACTTCCTGGTTTCGACCGATTCGAATGTTTACTTTGATCTAACAACCAATCAGAATCGCGCTCGCGCACGGCACCGTACGCGTACGGTAAGCTTACCATAAGCGCACGGTAAGCGCACGGAGCGCGCTTACAGATATATATATTGATTTAAATGCTATTTTCTCAGGAACTACTGAACAGATTTACACCAGACCTACAAAAGGCACATCCTTGACCTGCGGACTACCTCTCTGCCAAATTACAAGTAATTCTGTTCAGCCGTTCGGGCTGTAGCTGTGTCTAAAGGTCCTATGGAAAAATGCATGGGGAAAACGCGTTTTGGGACCCCCCTTTTTTCTCAGCCCCCGCTTGACGAATCACCCCGAGACATTCAGGGTAGGAGCGGAGTGTAGCGCCCCATTAGTTTTGAAAATTTCGCGAGGATTCGTCAACCGGTGCCAAAGTTATTCAAAATAGAATTTTCAGATTTCCTATGGAAACACGGTCCTAACTATAACTATCTACTGGCGACCGCCAGTAGATAATATATATATATATATATATATATATATATATATATATATATATATATATATATACTCGCTCAAAAACACCTGCTCGGTGCACTCACAGGCGGGTGCTTCTCACATGCGGGGGTGCTCCCGCATCGTAAATACAAGCTCCAATCCTCCTCCAACTCCTGATCATCACCAAGGAAGACAGCACTCACAGGGGCCAGTTCTGTAAATTTATTGAAACAGAACACTCGCACAAGCAGCTGTTTGCTTGTGCGAGTGTTCTGTTTCAATAAATTTACAGAACTGGCCCCCGTGAGTGCTGTCTTCCTTGGTGATGACCAGGAGTTGGAGGAGGATTGGAGCTTCTATATCTATATATATATATATATGTATTTGTTGAATTTATCTTAGATAACCTGTATAAATTGTCTTATGTAATGTTTAAGATTTCTTTTTACTTGCGGCTCCCTCTCTATTTTTTTCCTTGGAGGATGATTCCAAAGTTTCCAAGATGGATCGTCGTCTTCTTGTGTTAGCAGCTAGAAGAGGAAGATGACATTGTGTACCAGATACTTATACTCTCTTATGAACATTCTTATCTTTATGATGTGTTAACGTTCTTTAAAGGGGCTGCAGTTGGAAGCGGCATTAAAAGCCTTTGCATAATGGTAGCCTCTGGTCTTGTAATAAAATTTCCTTTGAGGTCCCTTGAAGATCCTTGCCTCCTGTGTCCTGGCTCCAGGTTGGCTACAGGAACAGTGCAGTGATAACAAGTCCTTTGTGTGAAGGCAGGGCACAACCTATTTAGTTGTAATGGAGGCTGTGCCCAGCTCTGCCCTCCATCCTCCCACTTGATGACCCACCGACACACACCTAATTCCTCTATTGTCTGGTTATCTGGGAGGTCTAAACAAAGTCCAGCTGCCAAGTACACCCAGTCATGTGACCCAGAAACAGGCTGCAGGCACCAAATGGTAAGGGCAGGAAAATGACAGCTTTCTAAATGTGCAATTTTCAAAGTTTAAACTTAAAGTCCAACATGACCATTAAAGAGGGTTTTTAATCACATTTGCTCAGATCCCATCATGAAAGGCTTTCCTGCTTCCAATCAAAAGTTAACATTTATGTCGTATACAAGCTTCATATTTCAGAACATTGATATTAAGTTTACGGCTTATGCAGATGATATTTTGCTTTATATTTCTAACCCGTCCACCTCTTTACCTCCACTCTTTTCCTTGTTACAAGAATATTCTTTGGTTTCTGGATATAAACTCAACATAGATAAATCTGAGGTTCTACCACTTAACAAATTCTGCCTTCCTCATATGTTTCAGGGTTCTGGCTTTGAATGGAATTCTGGTAATATTAAATGTTTAGGTATTCTTTATGCTAACACCATTAGAGAAACTGTTAAGCTTAATCAGAAGGATATAGTTAAAAAGCTCTCTTCCCTTATAGATAGCTGGTCCCCCCTTTTCTTATCCTGGTGGGGGAGGCTGGCAACTATTAAAATGATGCTTCTTCCTTTTTGTTAATTTTTGCCTTTCAATGCTTCCAATCTCCCTTCCACTTTTTTTTTTTAAAACAATCAACCGTATTTTTACAGCATTCTTATTGAATAAACGCAAGCCGAGGATTTCTCTCTCCCGTCTTCAACAACCCAAAGATTTGGGTGGAGTTAACTTCCCCAACCTCACTCGATTTCACTCGGCCTTTACTTTAAAACAAATCTGGCCTTTTCTATCTGATTTGTCTGACCCTCCCCTAACAGCTTGGATCTCTATAGAACTTGCGCAGCTTTCACCCTTCTCATTTGTTACGGCTACCCGCTTATCTCATCCCCGCAACATTTTCTCTCTCCTACCTTCAAGCATTCTAAAGCATTTGCTCTTTCTGTCTTTCGCTCTTCCCTCTCGCAGTCGGAGTTTCATTCCTCAATTCCAATTTGGTATAACAAATCCGTAAAGATTAATCATAGAGCACTTTTTTGGAAAGAATGGATTGATAAAGGCATTATTACTTATGATTCCTTACTTAGCAATAATACCCTGCGTGACTTCTCTGACATTCGTGCCTCCTTTCATCTTTCCAATGCGCACTCCTCTCAGTATCCTTTGCTTAAAAATTCTTTAGCCTTCTTTATCTCTCACAGTGCTTCCCTCTCTACTACCGATACAACACTTTTCCCATTGCCAGATTTCTTTATTCCTCTTAAAGCTGCTGCTATCAACAAATTACTTTCCCGTCCTCCTGTTGAAAGAATCAAATCTAAACTTGCACTTTCCTGGGAAAAGGATCTAGCTCAAGAGTTTCCCCTTCAGGTTTGGAATTCCTTGTGGTCTAAGTTGCACACTGCTTCACGTTCTGCTAGCACCACACAGACATTGTACTTCTTTTACAATAAACTTTTTTTTACCCCTTCTGATTTATATAGTTTTAAATTAATTGACTCTAAAAAATTCTGGTCATGCTTTTATGCCAATAGTGATTTTTTTCATATGTTTTTTCACTGCTCGTTGGTTAAATCCCTTTGGTCCCGTATCTGGTCCAAATTAAATGAAATATTAGCTACTGACCACACTTTTGAGATTGTTCATATCTTTCTGGGTGGTGCTGCACCTATATGGAATGTTCCTTGTAATGTGTGTAAATTTATAGATTTGTATATAGCCATCGCTCTACAGATAATTACAACCAACTGGAAAGACACTTCAAAGATTTCATACAATGCATGGTGAAACCTATTATGCCACCACCATCGGCTGGATCGTGCGTTTGCCACCACTTTTGATCAAAAAAGATTTGTTATGGTTGCCATTAACTAACTTTCTCTCTCAAATTGTCCCTTGAATAGCTTGTTTTTATATCTTTTTTTATTCCTGACCAATATACAGCTTCTTTTTTTATATATACATTTATTAGCTGACGTTAATTACAAGATGTTTACCCTGTACATTGATTGCCTTTCTCCCTTCCTTCCCCTTCCTTTTCTCTTTTCTCTCCTCTGCCCTCCCTGCCCATTAATTAAAACATTTTAAAAGCTTTTCCCCTAAGTATATTCCCTATTTCTCTTTTGGCACTTGTTAATATTGTAAGATTTCAATTTTATTCTATTGTTTTGTTACACTGCCTTTGATCTCTCTGTAATGATGTTTTACTTGGCTTATGATATTAAATAAAGCTTTCTAAACTTAAAAAAAAGTAAACATTTATTAAATTTTACAAAGCACCCCAATGTTATCCTATGGGAGAGGTAGGCTTCCCAGTAGTGAAAAATGAATTTAGGAGTTTTTCACTTCCAGGACATCTAAAACTGAAAAGTTCAATTTTTTAAATACACTGTACCGGGCCTGGTGGCTCAGTGAACTAATGCATCCACTGCAGGGGCCTGTGTTCGACCTCATGGTCACAGGTGCAAATCCTGGCGGGTCCACTCAGCCTTTCATCCATCTGAGGTTGATAACATGAGTACCATTGAGCTAGGTAACAATAAAGATCTGTTATTCAGTGCCAACATACCCCGTTAGGGGTGAACGTGCGCTTTACAAATACATGTGTTATGTTATGTACCATGCACTCCGGGCTGTATATAGGGGGTGAATTGTCTGTTTTAAAAGGACGGTTTAGGCCTGGCAAAAGGTTTGTTTTGGGGTACATGTAACACCACCTAACTAGGGACTGACAGCTAAATTAAATGTGTCCATTGGGTGTAAGCCAATTTTACCATGTTTAGATGAGAGGGCACACACACTTTAGTACGGGTTAGCAGTGATAAAGTATGCATCGTCTTAAGGCCAACAAAAACAAGATCAGCAAAAATGGAGGAGGAAGATTAAAAGTTTGGGGGACGACTACCCTAAGTCTGACAGGTCAAACAAGATAAAATTCGTATTTCAGCAATGGGTCACTTGTGTAAATCCTTCAAGGTTCTATTAACTTTAAAAAAATGAAAATGAGTAGGAAAAAATAGCATTGGAGACAAAGTTTTCATCTGTAATATTTATGTCACAAAAGCAATATACATCTATGTTCGATAGACCTCTGATGGTT
The DNA here is from genome assembly GCF_964204655.1 of Triturus cristatus. Taxonomy (NCBI): domain Eukaryota; kingdom Metazoa; phylum Chordata; class Amphibia; order Caudata; family Salamandridae; genus Triturus; species Triturus cristatus. The sequence continues at coordinate 365,643,959 of NC_140584.1, read as the reverse complement.
GATGGGTATACAGGGATTGAGGTTCTCCAAAATCAAACAGTACCCACAGCAAACAACTGAGCTGCAGCTTATAATTATTTTTCATTATGTACCAACCATTTAGCAATTCATATGGTAAAATATAATGAATGAAAAATGAGTGTGAAGTAGACCTATGTATTTCTGAAATGTGCACATACTGAGTTCAGGAACAGTGATTAATTGTACACCTCTGAGTTATGGAGTTACCCATACTATCATGTGATTCAGAGAGCATTTTGCAAAATGTTTTCTTTCTTGTAAACTGGCTTATTTTTGGAAGTCAAACATTAGTTGAAATCTAATTGGCAATAAAAAAAGTTCTACTATTCTGTGTTTCCACTCATCTCCTGATAAAAATGGTACCCAATTGTGTGGCTGGGTCTTGAGTCCAAAACACGACCTGAAGACATTTAATTTCTCCCAGCAAAATTAACGCTTTTTTAAATGTGAGTAGCTGCAGACTGGTTCATCCACCACCCTAGAAGCCTACCATAACCAGAAAGTTCTGAACACTTGACACCCAGAGAAGTCTAGGACAATGTAACTCGTCTGCATCCCATGATGTTCCTTACCCCGAAGGACTTGCAAACCTCAAACCTGGATAAAAACACCTCACATTTCTGTGACTGAAAGTTACGGAAGTTGCCGGGATCCACAAATTCCATCCATTGAGAGCTCCAACACTCTTCATGATGAAAATGGCACCACACTTGTAGGTCATGGCCTAGTGCCCATGACACAATAAATTTCCAAAATGCGATGTGGAGATATAAAAAAATCAGAGAGCAAAATGACCTGCTTTGGAGATATGGGTAACTGGGGATTTTGATCCCTGTCTCGCCCTACCAAACCTAGACATTTCTGTAAACTAGACACCCTGGTGGGATGACTGTCTACAGGCAGGGCATTAGAGACGGTACTCTAAGTCCCAGGAATTCACTTAAAGGTGATGATTCAACATGGGGCGGCCAGTGTAACCGTAGGGGGAGGTTATCCCTAAGATGAGAGGATGGAGCATGCCCTAGTATCCCTTAGTTGGAAGGAGGACCCAGAAGGTAAACTGATGATCCAGGAGGGTGGTAACCATCACTTTCAGGAGGTCAAAGTGAATGAGTCCCTGCTCCCCAGTCTACATGATTTCTGCTCCTGCCAGACAATGATGGCAGCACAGCTGGTTTCTGCAGAACAGTATCTGGACAGGTCTATATGGTAACCCAGGTCTGTGGGCAGGACCTTTTGCACCCTTTTGTCATGCTATCCTTAGAATGGAAGGGTACTTGCCCAGAGGAGGGTCATTGTCAGTCCCCAGATGTCCATTACTACATTGTTGGCAATGGGCTCCCACAAGCAAGAAAACTGCCAGAAATGGTGGTTGCCCAGGGCACCCGAAAAAAAGATTTCTGGTGTAGTGTTCCTAAACGAAGAGTATAATGGCCCAGACAAAGGGTAAGGGGTAGCAGAGTGGGTGGACCGGTGGGTCAGAGGTCACTTGCTCTGAGAGGAGAGCACCCCAAGACTGGCCTTGTTGAGGTCTCTTCTGACTTGGAGGTGCTGTCTGTGCTGGCAAAGAGACAGCACAGAGGAGATCTGTGCCAGGCAGACCCCTACATGACACAGGAAGGAGTGTGTCACCCTTGAGAGAGACTTGCCAGGTGCCTGTTGAGTCTCAGGGTATATACCCGAACTTAAAGGCCATCTACAGGATGCCACCCCTGAGATGGTGGAGGAGTGGAAGGAGAGTGTCTAGCACCTAGGGACTCGTCCACCCCCACTCTTAGAAACCTAAGATGCCAGAGAGACCCCAGGAACAAAGCTCACAGCTTTCACTGGCCTCTGCTGGTTGCTTGCCTTGTAGGCAGTGATGGTCCTCACTTAGGGACTACTGACGGACATCAGAGAATGGCTGAGCCCCATGACTTTGTAAGCCTTGGTTGCAATGTTCGCACACTGGGGAGCACTTGTGAGCAATTCAGGGTTAGTCGCCTCACAGATGGAGTCTGCAGGTAAAGAGAAGGGTTGACCATGGGCAGGGTTAGTGACTATGGAATATGGCGGCAGAGGGATGTCAGTAGATTCAGATGGGCATAGAACAGACAAAAGCCAATGTAAAGGCAGCTAATTTTCCACATTCTATCGCCTGAGCAGGGAAGCTCATCACGACATTGATTTGTTAACACTGGGTCTAGGTTGGGGGTGGCCTACATAAGCAATCCACCTTTACTTCGCATTTTTCCCTTTTGCTGGATGCTACATTTTTGCTGGTGACTTCTGTGCACTTTCACTCTGCTAACCAGTGGTAAAGGGTTTGTGCTTGCCTTTTAAGGTCGAATTGGCATATTCCTTAATGGTATATTTAACTTGCATAAGTCCCTAGTTTATGGTACAAATGTACCCAGGTTCTTTAAGTTAAATGTCACTAGTGGACTTCAGCACCTATTGTGCCATCCATTACAGGGAATTGCTCACCAATATCATGTTTGATCCCTTCAGATGACCTTTACAGTAGATTGTAGTATAGGTTCTAGGTGTGTAGGTTATTTGCTACTCACGCACCAGTTGTGAAATATAAAATGCAGTCACTCACAGTGTAAGAGAATCAATGGCTGTAGTTGGGCTAAATCATTGCCATGTTGTATGAGGGGTGGGAGGAAGAAAAATTTGGTAGTGGAACAGACCAATTGAAGAAGAGGTCTGACCCAAAGCCTCTAAATGGATATGCTTATTGTTTATTCATTATATTTTAGGCCTGACCTAGAGACAGCTTTAGCTGTCTAGCAAGCCTTGGGTTTAAAAAAGAAATTCTAATAAATGTGAATACATATATAAATACTTACAGGGGGTATCAGTCACCCCTCTCCATCCATTGGGTCTGCCAATGTCTCATTCACATTTTGCTTGAGCCCACCTCATCATACAACTGGGGCAAAGGATCAGTCCAATTCAGCCACTGGCGCTCGTCACTGTGAGTGACAACATTTTGTTTGTTTTTGCAATCATCGGCATGCGGCCTTTTGTCTGCAGTATTTTTTGCTTTTTATTACATTCAAACCTTTACTGCATTTTTCATGATTGCAAATGCCGATTTTTATTTTTATTACATGAGACTTACAAGCAATCCAAAGCCGTTTCTGGGTCAGAGCTAAAAACGAAGAAAGCATTGTCGCTGGTGGACTGTAGATTTAGTGATTAAAGGGTCTTCCCTAGAAATATGCATGTGTCAGGGTGCATCGAAGATCCGGGCCAAAAAGGCAGCAGAATCCTTTCTTGACAAAATAGAGCTCTCGACGCTGCCTCGCTTCCCACATTCGACAGTCGGATCAGCTGTGGGACAAACGTCCGGCGCCGCGGCCGTGTTTTTCTATCTAACAATAACAGCGATTCTGCTTAAACATGCACGAATTTGGTGCAGGCTGGAGGTAACCAGATCTGCGCTGGAAGCCTTCCATCCTACGGACATATGAGAATCCCCCACGCGCACCCGTTCATTTCAGGAAATCAATGGCATTCCTGGCGGCTGGAGATGGAACAATGTGTTCATCTCTGCACACGGCTGTCCTGGGAAGACTCACGCGCCCAGTGCAGCTACACATTCCATCGAATCCATCACAAGAGTGTTGCTGAAGGTTTATTGTATATATATCTCAGTTCTCTAGCACAATCAGCTTTTCTGTTTCCTATCTTTTTATCCAACATGTTGCATTCTGTGACGTTTAGCCCTTGGGTTGTATCAGTAAAAGTAAATCTACAAGCGAATTGAATGTGCTGCTGGTGAAAAACTCAGATCTGGATGAAGGTGTCCTCTGTGGAATTAGAACACGGGAATGTTGAGAACTGCACTGAAGGCAATAGAGTGGCTCAGGGCCAACAATGGCTGATGCAAACTTTCTGCACCAACCCTCAAATGTTTGTCTGTCTCCCTTCTTAATATAGAATATTCCACACTCAGGATGGAATGCTCTAATGAATTATAGACCTTTCTGCCTCGGACTATACCAGTTTCTAAAGGCCTTATGTCTCATTCTGGGCCCTCACTATGGCCCAGGCCTATAACTTGCCTTGCGGCCTTTAACAACTAGTTTAGACCACTGCAGCAGGCTATAATACTATATTAAATCATTGACAGATGAGGATAGGATGGCTTGGGTTATCTAAAAGTTTGTAATCGAGGGGTGCAAGGCAGGAATGTGAGGCAAAATGATGGGCCTACTTGTAAAATATGTTGTCTGCCCCCTGCTTTTCTCACTATGCATGGTCCTGCGGGCCCTAATAGGACCAAAAAAAAGAAAGTCCACATACTGGCCCTTTTAAGTTGGCCCATCTGGCAATGCTAGAGTGTCAGAGTGCAAGACTGCCTGATAGGCCAGCCCAATAATTTGAGAAAATTGCTCAACCAAAATTTGGCAACACTTCTAACCGGTATTAGAACATTTGAATGTTGAGCGCTCCATTAAATACAATGGAGTGATCCGGGCTACATTCCAATGTTTTTGTTCGCAGCTGCTTTAAAGCCCACGTGTTTTTAGTAATTAGAACATTCTGGGGGAATGTTCTAATAGCCTTAGAGTCCTCCTAGCGGGCTCTACCGGCCACTATAGGCCCTCTCCCTTGTTAAAGGCCCAAGCCTTAGGCTCGGGGCTTTAACGTTGGAGCAGGCCTTTAATGGCCGGTAGAGCGCGCTAGGTCGGGCTCTAAGTCTATATTAGAACATTGGAATGCTGAGAGCTCCATTGAAAACAATGGAACAGCAGTGGCCTATATGAACTGGTATAGGCCCGCTGCTCTCAACCTTTCAGTGTCCTAATACAGAGCCTCTGCCTTTCTCTTTCCCCTGCCTCTCCAAAATATATTAATTAGGCAGAGGATAGAGAAAGGCAGAGGCCATGCAGGAGCATACACGCAGCCTTCACCGTTCCCTCCTCCTGTTGCTCAGTGTCTCTAGGGCTTCAGGAGGGGTGAATGCTGCTCAGCTCCTTGGTCTCGGTGGCTTGGCTAAACTACAAAAAATAGTTCAGCCCAGTCGGGACAAACCAGGGGCTGACTTCATCTCCCTTTCACAGTTTTTGCTGTGAATGTTCAACATCTAACAGCTGTGACCCTGCGCGTGGATGTTAACTGTTGAACATTCACAGCAACAGCTGTGTGAACAAAGACTTCGGAGCCGAGGGGGATTTCAACCCCTCAGTCTCCGATCCCTTTGTTTTTTTTATTAGAACATTCTGCCCTCATGGGGCGGAATGTTCTAATAGCTTTATAGCCCGCCATAGCTGGGCTAACTTTCACCCTCACACAGGACCATGATCCGGGTCCAAATTATAGGGAATGTGATCTCTCTTTCTAAATCCTTGGCTGTCCCCATCGAAGATCTCCCGGTCCTGAAGAAATGCCATAGATCCTGTTGAATGAACTAGGACATGAAACATGTCGACCATCTCCACCCTGCACATACCACTCTGAGCTGCAGCAGGTATAATTTTCCTCGCCAGCCTCGACTTTCATAGTCGCTTGTTTTTATTAGTAGCAGAGCAATCCAATGAATAAAATTGGTTTTGAAATCCCTTTTGACTTGCAATTTTGTTTCCCACTTCTACTCAGCACACATACGCCCCCTCACCACTCTTTAGCTTCATGTTACCCACCAGAGAAAACCTCCGGAAAGGAGACCCCCGGTTGGGCCTGTTGGACATTGCAGGGCCGGCCCAACGAGGAGCTGCCCTAAGATGAAGGATGACACCCTTTGGGTTGTGTGAGGGCCCGTTCTCCTTATTGGAGCTATTCCATCCACAGTCCCCATTCTAGATCAGGAACACCCAACATTCTTCCTCTTTTGCCTTCTACGCCCTTTAGGAACTGCATACCTCTATTTTTGCCATATCTACTTGGGGCCTGTATGCTGGACCTACCAAGCCCCCGTCCCTCTTGTTTGTGAGAAGCACTTTTCTATGGCACCACACAACTTCTGCCCAATCAAAACATGTAATTCTGACTCCTAACATGTGGCCGGTGCCAAAGATCCTCTCCTGGTGATTCTCACATAATTGCCTGGAGACAGTTGCACGTCAAGCCATACCATAAAAAACAAACAGGTTTTATGATTTTGGTAGAAGCCTGCTGCCAGTGTTTGGGGATCTAATGTTTTATTATGTGAGCTCGGATTTGCAGTCACTCTCTGGTGTCTGGGAAGTGTCTGCCAAATGTGGCCCCTGAAGGCGGTGGCCCCATTGCTCTCCACGGCTGTAAGGCAGTATGTGATTGCCCGACCATAAGTCAAATCAACACATTCCAAGTGATCAGCTCAAGTAAGCATTTGTTGTGTGGAAGTAGATTGTTACTGAACATTTAGTTGAAGAGCAGATATTCAAACTGAAATCCCCATGTTAAAAATACAGGCATATCCTCCAAAAACACATTGAAAACCCCTGTGGCGACAAGAAAGACGATGCTCCTCAAACTTTGAGAGAGGCTGGTAACAGTGGCATGCTCTGCTTTATGAAAGTAAATAAATACATATTGGAAGTGCCCAGTATCTACTTTGAACTCACATGTATACATTCCTTTACCTGCAATCATGAACTTAAAAATAGAAATACACTTTTGGAGCAGAAAACATGAACGTGCTAATCCATTAAGTGCAAACCACTTGTTGACTCTTCCTGCTAGATTCCTGGTACACAGTTAAGTTTTAAGTCTCGGTTTTCTCATGCTAACCTTTTTACCAATATCCCATCCCTTTGAATAAGTCCAATCGGCTGTTAGGAAGCAGGAGAAGTAGGTTGAAAGAGAAGGATTAGGGCACCACTCCTAATCATTCTGCGGGCGCGTCACTACTGTGTTTATTACATTTTATTTGTAATAGAGGTTCATATATGAAAAGTATGTATAGATTTGACTGTCGAAAAGCTTGAACGATGAAGCATTTCTTATGGCAGAGTAAAGTATGCCTCTAGTTATGCACATTAGTTGTAATGTCTCTCCACAGCCACCTGGGGGCAGTATAGCGCAAAAAAAAAGTGGAACGAGTTAACAACATGTTTAAGTGGAAAGAGCCAAGAGAGGAGGCCTAACCTTAGTTTCTCTTTACCAAGAGTGGACTCTCATGAACAACAGGAAGAATGGATAAGGGGGCTGCATGTACTACGCTCTGTGCTGAGCCAGTGAAGATCATAATAATGCAGCCAATGGGGCTTTTTCTGTAAAGTGGGTGAAGGTTGTGGCACAAGGCATAGTAGCTTGGCCACGACTGACAACAAGCACCACACATCATGCTCCGTCCAGAGTGATGACACTTGCTCCATCCAGTCCCCTTTATTCTCACTGGTTGCCACGTCCAGTCCTCAAGAGCCCATAGATGCTTGTTGATCAAACATACAAAAGGTGATGAGAGGAATGCACACAATAAGCCTAACTATTGGCAATTGCTCAGGATCGTATTCCAATCCATCGTTCTTTTGCCAACCATCCCACCTCAGTTTGAACACAGCCATATGCAAATCAGACTTGACCCTGCTCCGATAGAAACAGTCCAGCCAAACTCTCAGGCCAGGTTTTTCCACGAACAGGAACCCAGTCAAACCAAGATTTATTTCACCCTGATTGGGGATCTTCATTTGACTGTAACTTGATTCCAGTGGCACAGTAGGCACGGGACCCACGCCTGGGCATATCCTTGGCCACTTCGGGCATTACATCAAAAACACAAAGGTGATGCTAGGAATGCTTGCAAAAAGTCTCACCACTGGCAATCAATCAGGGTATTATTTGAGACCATTGTTTTACCAACCATACCACCTCAGTTTGGACCCAGCCATATGCAAATCATTCTTAATCCTGCTCCAATAGGAACAGTCCAGCTCGAACTGCCAAGCCAGGTCCTCCCTGAGCAGGAACCTGAGCAACACAAGGTCATTTTCACCCTGATTGGGTCTCTTCAGTCGGGTGTAGGTTGGTTCTGGTGGCACAGTGAAAAGGGGTCCACATCATTTGGTCTAATGATGGGTGAGGCAACTCCTACTAGCTTTGCCAATGCAAGCAGAATATTTTTTTAATGTTATATCCAGGTAGAAGGGTCTGTTGCAGGACAGCAACAGGACCTAACTAGCACCTGCCTCAGTGCCTCATTCTGATGGGGCAGAAATAGATATTGTAGAAACTCGTCAAGCTCACAGTTAAGTAAATTTATTGACACAAACATCAAATTTTGTTGAGAAAACCGATTACAGAAACCACACTTTGAGGAATACAGTGATAGAGTTTGAATAGAAAAGAACAATCATGATCTAGCCAGTCATATGGCCTTCCTACTCAAAAACAATCCTGCATGCCACACAGGGACCCTGGCACCACGATGCAAGGGTGCCTGCGTTGGCGCTAGGCAGCCAAAATGGCACCAGTGGAGGGAAAAGGACAGGAATGCACTGCATTCTTTTAAATATAGTGCATTCCTGCGCTTTCCCTGACGACTTGCTGCGCTGTGCCATATCCTCATAAACACTCCCAGAAGCATCAATGACTTGAGGGAGACACCAAGACCATATTCCGCACCCATTATCCACGAACAGAGTTGCGACACGTGCTCTCTCACTGGATAGATACCCCAGCACCCCCTTTTTCATCCAAGGCACTGCTGGTGTACTGGCTGCCCTATAGGCCTGGCCCCCCTTAGGCACTTGCAAAAAATGCTGCCCCTTCCTCAAAGGGCGTTACACGAAACATTTAAAGTATGACAAACATAAACACGAAGAGGCATATTATCAAAACACGCAATACAATTATCGCCGCTTTAGCGGCCGCAAACTGCCGCTAAATCAGTGATAATGGGCTTGATAATATGCTCTATGGAATTCCAATAGAAGCCCATGTTAGATGTGAAGGACATCTAACCTGAGCTTCAATTGGAATTCCATAGAGCATATTATCAAGCCCATTATTGCCGTTTTAGCGGCAGTTTTAAGCGGCGATAATTGTATCGCCTGTTTTGATAATATGCCCCGAAGACTGTTTCTGTATGAGGAATGCAAAGGGTGCAGAATAATTATACGGAATCTAACTGTTTTGTTCTGAAAGAGATGAAGAAATAAATTGAGCAGCCGATGATCTGAGAGGATTTATTGATGGCTGACAGAGCCCGTTATCGGGGAATTGTTCCCAGGTCGGGCTACGGTCCTTATCTTCACAGCCAGGGCCAGACCTCCTCATGGTCAGAATGGTAGGGGTCACGGGTCCGAGCGGGAAAGGGGTCCCACTTTGGTTCAGGATTGGCATTCGAGGGCTGTTACTCAAGTCACAGAGCGGTTCCTTGTTGCACACACGGGACAAGGCCTGGGATAGTGAAACACGAGTCTCTGGCAGCTGTTCGGGGGGCACTGTGCGAGACGTCAGTGGAGTTGCAGTTCATGACACAGGGGGCATGAGTAGCTGGGGGATCTCCCTGCAGTGGAAAAGTGACAGGTGGCTGCACTAAAAAAACAAAGATGGCCACCCCCATATACAAAAAACTGCACATGGGGAATATGACACATTGTGCATATATTCTAAACAGAATTGTTATCACAGAGGAGGTTTCGGGTGGCTTCTTTGACACTTCTGTGAAGTGTGTCTTCATGGACTCATTCTCGCCCTAGCCTGCATGTTGATTTGCTCTCACCTATATATGAGACGCAAGCAAGTAAATACAGCAGTTGTCTTTCATGGGGAACAGTGATCTGCGGTTCCTTCGGGTTACTTTGTGTGGTCATTTTGTTTGCTCATTTCCTTAGGGATTTCCTTCACTGTGAGCTTCGCCATCAAGCTACAGTTCTCATATTTTAGGCTTTTACATTTTTTTGGGCATTCAATTTTCTTTTGTCCAGAGGATGTCACCTATTTTCAGGAGCCTTGAATGACTTCTAGACTACCTGGTGACCTTCTCTGCTTTCCGTTACTTAACAAAGGGAAGGTAAAACTCAGTGCTTTATTAAAAAAAAAAATATATATATATATATATATATGCGCCGGTGCCCAAAGTTTAGCGCAGTAGCACGCGGCAGACGCTATCGAATGTCAGAGGGCTTTATACCAAGGCTACGAAGTTTGAATTCCACCTCATGCCTCTTTCATCAACCACCAGGTACCTCCTGCCCATTTATCTCACACATTCCGGTTCTTTTTATCCTTGCTGTCTTTCATGTCACTGTTTTCTCGTCTTTCTCCTCATCCTTCTTTCCCCTTTTGTGCTTCTCTTTCTGTTGTACTGGTTTAAGATATGATGCGGAAATATAAGTGTCGATCCCCATAAATGACTGCGGTTGGGCTCTACCTACAACCACTGGCTCAAATTAAGCACTGGGTACACTGCTTCCTTAAACAGCTTATCTGAAAGTGGCAATATTCACTCACTTTGGTGTAGAACTGGTACAAGAGCAGCTCTCAGTCCGCTACAGTAAGATTTTTCAGGAGTCCACCTATGCCAAAAGATGTAGAGAGTACACTGGCCCCGGTAATACTGTTACCGCAGCCAATACAGTAATACTTTGTTATCGAAATTGTAATGACATGAAAGAGAATGCTGTGACATATAAAGCATGTTATAAACGTGCATCTGAAAAGTGCATGCAACAAACAGAGGGCCATATGTATTAAGCCTTTTTCCTGTTTGCAAATGGGAAAAAGCCTTTTGGGATGTATCATCCCAAAAGGCCATCGCAAAATAGAGAATCGCAAAATTTGTGATTCTCTATTTTGCAAATGCAATTAAGGAATTCCAAATTGCGATTCCTTAAATGCAATTCTGGAAGCACCAGAAATTTGCTATTTGGCCTTAAGGAATTGCAAATTACCACCAACTTCAAGTTGGTGGTAATTTGCGAATTTCTTTAAAAAATGCACTTTTTTTATTTTTTAAAAGTGCCATATATCCCACATACATGCCCTTAGGGCATGTATGTGCGCAAAATGTGCACACATGCATATTTCAGGGGTGCAACAAGGTGTCCTTTAGGCACCCTTGCAACCTTGAAATTGCATTCTCAATTTGCGATTCTCTAATTGGGAATCGCAATTTGAGAATGGCTTTCCATTCATTCCTATGGGCCTCCTAGCCCATAGGAATGAATGGGAAGGTATTCCTTATTTGCGAATCTCAATTCGCGATTCGCAAATAAGGAATATGTAGGATTCGCAAAATGTTTAACAAATCCTACATACATTGCATTTTGCGATTCTCTAATTGCGATTCGATAAAAATCGCAATTTGAGAATCGCAAAACTCTTTTTTGATACATATGGCCCAGAGTATGGTATCCATAATGCATTAAATCCTATCAAATTCTACAGAATAATGCAAGCAAAGTACAGATATTCTGCAAGTCCCCTAGTAAAACATTAGCTTTCAGTCCCATTAAAAAAGGCATGCTACTGTTGTTACCGATTACTGGATTTATTAAGTGCCTGATCTACTTCTAGTACACCTTATTTGGAGCATTGATATAGCAGGTACTGATGGATGAACTTCTATGAACTGATGCCGGGCAGGGCTGTGCTGTTTGAATAAAACTATTAGAGTGACTTGTCAGCTGCAATTCTTCGACAAAGCATTATCCGTTGTTGGAGAACGTTAACTGGTTACAACCTAGCAGAATCACATCCCACCACTGATCCGGCTCACTCCTCCACCCTTTCACTTCAAAAAGGAGCTGAAAACGTAACTTTTCAGGAGCTCCTTACTGGCCACTGATAACTTGACTACTAACTCCTTCTCCCTTCAGTGCCAAGCCTTGAAGAGGACGCTCCCGCCCACCTCTCCATCCAACACTACGTTTTAATAAAAGATCGGCAAAGGTCCCTAATCCGCTCACAACTGGTGCTAAGTCAGCCAGGTGTATACCTCCTCTCCATGTTATGTTATGTTACGTTATGTTGTGTTGTGTTGTGTTACGTTATGCTATCAGCATGTATAGCGCTCAGTTAGTACGCAATTGTAGCATTGCTTAATCATGGTGCCCTTTTCATATGGTTCTCGGATGTGCATTTCGGATTTCTCTTTGCATTATCTAGTATACATTGCTAGACAAAGCGCTGTGATCCAGGGTTGCAACACCGATAGCACCAGAGCTCTCCCGGAACAGTAATTAATATTGGCTTAAGGTTTTAAAAATGGCGTTCTAGACACAAGCACACATATTTTGGGCTTGAACTAAACAGTTATCAGAGCTTCAGATGAGGGGTGGTTAACAGAACACGTGGAACACCCTAATGGCATAGTCTTTTAAGGGCTATAACTAGAAAGGGCAAGACTTGGAACACTCAATTTTAGACAGGAGGGCGACAAGGAAAAATTGAGCTTTGATAAAGTGTAAACAGCGAAACATGTACTGCCGTCACTATGGTGAATATGATTGACTTCATCAGTATGCATACAGCCAATAAGGGCAGTGCCCTCACTTTTTGTAGGTTCAGCATCAACCAATCATGACAGTGCCCTTTGTCTTCTAGTTTTGTCATCAGTGCCTATGCAAACAATCAGGACAGTGCTCTCATTCCTCTTCTGTCATCATCAATATATATAAAGGACAATGCTTTCATTTTTCAAGCATCATCAGTAGTATATATGTACAACCAATCATGACAGTGCCCTGGGCCTTCTAGGGTCAATTCCAGGTTGTGGCTGCACTAACCATTAGGAATGTAAAAGTATATTGCAGGTGCAAAAAGCATCTGGTATAGTGTTCCAGCATGAATGAAAGGCCAACGCATCAATACCACTTTATCGGTACTGTTTGCAGGGATACCTACATCTAAAAGTGAAATCTCATCATTTTGTCAATCTTAGATTTATCCTGTATATCTTCCTAATGCATATTACAACATGCCGTTGTTTACAGGTGCTAAATCCTTCCCTAGTGAGATCCTTCAGGATTACCAGTAAATAGTGCAAGCAAACTCAGGGGCGTATTTACAAGCCCCTATTGTCACCACCACGCCACTCTTCGTCTTATTTACAAGGCAGTGTTAATCCACTTAACATGGCTTAACGCTGCCTTGTATATAAGGCACCCTTTCACGCTATATGTAGCGTGAAAGGGAAAGGCAATGGGTGTTGCGGTGGGCGTTCCACCGCAACACCCATTGAATTTGATGCTGCCCCATATTTACAAGGTTGGCGTACATATGGGGCAGCGCCAGAATTAAGACCACACAAAACCTGATCTTACTCTGGCGGAACACGGAGAAGTGTTTATTTCTCCTCATTTTTGCTGTTTCCATGTGTGATGCATTGTGCAGCACACGTGGAAACAGCAACAAATCTTTGATTGTTTATGTGCAGGAAGGTGTCCCTTCATGTACATTAAAAATCATTTAAAAAATAACATTTTGCAACTTCTATGTGTGCTGCGTTAAGCAACACACATACAAGTTTCAAATCGCATTTTCAGATTGTTTATGTGCCGGAAGGGATACCTTCCTGCACATAAACAATTTTCCCCTCAGCACAGACACCCTTGCACTATGGTGCAAGGGGGCCTGCGTTTGCGCATGGCAGATAAATTTACCACCAACACAGGAGGAAACACAGGGCTGCACCATACTGTTGTAAATATGGTGCAGCCCTGCGTTTCTAAAGTGACAGAGCATGACTTTAGCCTTTTTGGCTTAACGACACGCTTCACCACTTTCCTTGTGAATATGCCCCTCAGTTCTGGGGCCATATCATGATGGGCTGCTCTGGCTCAGAGCCAAGCGCATGTTTTTATGCACCTCTGGTTCGTAAAGTGTATTCATTTAACCCAATATGTTTGCGAGTTAGTGCTTTATTCTAGAGAGCACAGCTCAGAACCAGAATGAATGAGGCGAACTCTGGACACTGTTTCCGAGTTGTGCTGTCTTAAAATTAAGCCCTAACTTGGAGAAATATCGAGTTAAATGTGTTCAGTTTACACGCTGAAGACTCATAGAAACAGGCGCCTGGCTCTGCGCTGGACCCACCTCAATGCAGCCCATGATAACCCTTTCACTCCTGGGCTCTTAGCTGGTGTACTCCCCTACGCAGACCCCTCTTGCTGAATTGTGTTCTTGCTATGCTTGAGCGAAGGTATAGTACATCACTGTGGGAAGGCAGGCCTCTAAAGCATGCCATTTGTCAATTTATCTCATATAAACAGACCCTCCGCCTCTCCTTCAACCCTTCCACTATTATACAGCATCTGTTCAACTCCCATTGGTCGAGAAGAGCCCCTGTGCACCCTTCCCCTGCACACCTTCTCTGCTAACTTTAACCCTGGCAAGAATCAAATACTTACTTCGGGGAGGATAATTATACCGTCTTTGAGACACCCGATTCATTTTTGATGCTCGTTTTGGCAGCTGAAATATCCATTGTCATTTAAGGTGTACAGCTGTTGCTCTCGCATCTGAAGGTTGATTTTTTTTCTGAGTACTAACATTTCTAAGACTCTCAACTTCTTTCTCCTGGTCACTCCCCAGTTCAAGTGTAAGGCCAAAATTAACAGTGAGAGACAGATGTCAAGGCCACTAGCCTGTAACTCCTGGCTTGCTACAGTAATGACATAGATCCTCCAAACCCCTGTCTCATGGTGACCGCTGTGCAACCCTTGTTCAGTGCATGTCAAGCACAGTGACAGGGGGAAGAGGGGACATGGATTGGAGAAGCTAGAGTTATCCTCAAAGGATCTGCTCATCTCCTGCTCTATTGATTCTCTCATCTCCATGCATTACCTTGACTGCAAGTGCCAGAATGGTCCATTTGGAAATATACAAAAGCAAATATGAGACAAGAATAGCAAACTGTCTGTACACAACCTTCCTCCTCTGGTGTGCCACAGCTGCTTTTATGTGCACTATTGTCAAGATGCTCTAATTTGTTCATGAGGCCGTTGTGCCACATCTTAAGTGCTAAAAATTGTGTACATTTTCATAAATTCTGTGGGGATGTTACATACGCGTGATGAAGCCTTTGGTCGAGTTTGCTTAATGTGCATATGTTCTTTCCAATATCTCAATGCGTTGTTGTTGCATCCTGTGCATTCACTCTGTCATGCATGTTACTTCTCTCTCTCTCTCACAGGTGCTTCTGCAACACCTGTTGTCCATCCAGGTGAACTGGGAGCCTAGATGAAATGTCAGGAGACAACCGTAGAACGTCTGGCGACCGTGATATGACCTTGGACTAGGTAGTGACAGGTGAGTACAGCCTTAGAAAGTAACAGTGATCCAAGCAAGTAGGTGTGGCTTGGACACATTTTGTACAGAACCACCCAAAGATGGCTTCCTCGCTCATGTGGGACGCGGAGATAACACTCCAATTCCACACAATTACTGAATCCCAGAGGATTATAGGGGCCAAATGATGTGTGTCCAAGCCCCTCGCAGACCAACGGCTGCTGTCAGGCAGCTTTGCAGGAGTACTCAATACTCCGACATGCCTTCCACTTTAGCTGAGGGTTCCCTGCAAGGTATCATAATGCCAAGTAAGGGAAAGGGGAATGGGATGGCCAGTCAGTCTCTGGTTGACTTGCTTTCTGTCACTGTGGAAGGGTTGCAGTCTTCAGTGATATTGGGTCCATTGCCTTAGTGTTCTGTTGTCCTGCTAAGTGAAAGACCTAAGATGACAGAATGTTCTTGATATCAAGGTCCAGACAAGTAATAGTTTTAGGCGGGGGAGGCACCCATTTCCTAGCTTTAGCTTAATAGTCTTGTATGTTTCACAGGTTACCCAAAAGCTGATGTCTAAATGAGGCCATTGAAAAGAGATGGTACAGGTGTTAACTGCTGGAATCCGGAACCTTCTACAAGGATCTGGAGAAGCAGATACCCATACGTCTGCGTTTGATGGAGAAAGTGTAGATCAGTGGTGCTGGAACAATTTTCAGACCGGGGTGCTGCATTCACTGGTACATCACGGAAATCATAGAGATTGTGAAAAATTCAATCATAACACAAATAACAAGAGTAGCAAATGAGCCACGCTATTTAGCAGGAGAGCGGTAAGGGTGTGGTATGGAGCCCATGGTGCATTTTGGAACACACTGTCACAAATACATTAATGAAGCTTGGTGTGTGGCAGTGCACTTGCATTTACAGACTGCACATTTTCAATTGAAAGGGGGTCTACATTTGCACAGCCATTACAGATAAAACTACACAGCTCGCAAATGATTGTGTGTGGAAACCAAGTTTTAGTGACTCGTATTCATTTGAGAAGCCCAAAAGTGTATCCATCAACAGAGCTCTGTTTCAGTGGGGTTCAATTTCAGTTTATTCAGGCACATGCAAAGGTAAAGCAAAAATAAACAATTTATAAAGCTCTTTCTAATATTTATGAATTTAGAGAGTTAAAAACAATGAATGTGTAAAACCTGAGTCTAAAGAGAGACTCATCTTAGAGCGAACCAGCATACATTGAGCAAAACGATTGGACTTTAAGGCTCCCCATTGAGCTGCACTCAGGAGAGCATGGACAGGGAATAGAAAAGAGAAGTTATTATTATTTATTATTATTATGTGTTCTTATATAGCGCTCAACTTACCCTTGGGCATCTTGGCGCTTGCATTGGGAACCCGTCCTGGTTTTTCCCTGTGAGATAACCCGTACTGGGCATCCCCAAGGTGAAAGCCAGGCATCCCGCCACGGGGGGGCCGTTGTGGAGATTAAGCAAGCTATTGCCCAGAGTTGCAGCGTGGGACCCATGATTAGAATAGGCACTGAGGCGAGAAAATCCAGTCCGCGGAATTTATAGCCCGAGACCCTGCCGCGACGGGAATCGAACCCTGGTCCCGGACCAGTGCTCTGCATCGAGGTCTGCCGCTCTAACCATTGAGCCACACTTCTCCACCAAGTTGACTATGGTTTGTTCTGCTTAGAAAGGTTGAATGGTCAATCATGTTAAAAGCCTGCAAAATATATATGAGAGAATCATGGCTTCGATGCCCCTGTGATCATTTTTACATCTCGTCATCCAACACAAGTTCTTCTACTGACCCTCTAGCCCACAAAACAGGCAGCTTCCCACTTCCTACGGTGATTGAGTCCATCCACACAATTGATCTAATATTGCACATTCTGTCCCTTGTGTTGGCCGAAGCACATTTGATTTTAGCCTACTAATGGACAATTGGACCATATGTTTTCTACTTCTGTAAGAAATTTGTTTTACTGTTTAATGCATAAATCTAATCAGTTGCCATGGAAACCTTCAATTCACTGGAAGATCCCAATCTGTCTTTGATGTTTCAGTGTGCTCTGGCAGTGTGAGCTGAGACTCTTCTTTACAGAAATGTTTAGATTCCAAACCCTGTACTGAGGGATTTCCTTCCTGAACGGTTGAGTTTCATTGTTTGAATTGCTGTTGATGACAGGTTATTTACAGAATTTGAAGCCTGATGTATTATTTCAATTTCGAAACCATGCACAAGCAATTTGAAACGTAAAGTATTTTTTAAACACTGACCTATTCAGCGAATTCTACATAAGAACAAGCATTTGCAATGCAATAGGTCTCGCATTTAACAAGTTTGCGCTATTGACAATGTGAATGACAATGCTTTTTATTTATGTTTTAAAAGCCAAAACATAAATAAAAGGCACTGTCATTTGCAACGCTAATAGCTTAAACTTTAGAAAATGCGAGACCTATTGCATTGCAAATGCTTGTTGGTAACTGCCAGCAATAGAAACTAGCATTCCAAAAATATATAGTGGTTTGTTATAAACAAGCACAGGCAAAACCAATAGGTCATGCTAGCATTTGGAAATGCGACTAAAGAATTTAGTGAAAAGTGCGCTGCTGTGGAAAATAAACTGCTTTCTCTTTTCAATTAATCTAAGAGAGAAACAAATTAAAGAGTGATGATTCTTTGTGTTTTTGAGATGAACAAAATATCCCTCATACATTACAAGCACTGTACATTAGCTGCCATAATACACCACACAACTAATTGCAGGAGGGGAGCTTTATTTCAAGGAATTGTTAACAATGGTGCACTGTCAAGCCACACCATAAAACAACACAGCTAAACAGTAAAAATAGTTTCAGGCGATTAGGTGCCTTTATTCACCTATTGTATATTTTTTTTTATTTTTATTAGCATAGTTACTTAAAACCATTGCTGTACAAAGTTGATTAAGAACAGGTATGGTAAAAATACAAAAATGACAATTCTAGGTAAAAACAGAATAAAATTTGCACGCTTCATGTTAGTAGGGTTATTTCTTCTTTCTTTGTTTTCCTCATGAGTTCGTATGATCAATAATGTCAGTCGACAAGCAGTGTTGAGTCAGTGATACAGGGACCGTTATAAGTTAATTTTTGGCATCTTTTTGTCCACTGCCTTCATAAATTTTACAAAGCTGCAATTCATGCGAGGATCGTGGGAAGAAAAGCAAACCAGACCTGCCTTTCTACGTGTGCGAATCCCTTGCTGGTTGAAGTGATGTTTCAACAAGTGTTTTCGTTCGTCACGTAGTTTCTCACAGGAGCAGATCAGGTGCAGCATATCCTCTTGCCCCGATCCACATAGCCGACAGAGAGGATCGGCTTTTGTTTTGATCCAGGTTGGAAGATTTTGAATGCAGGGGAGCAGGCCCAGTCTGTACTTTAAAAAGCACATTTTGGTGGATTTAGAAAATCCCTCGCCAAAATAGTGCTGTGGTGCCTTCTTTAAATACGAATTTAGGATCATCCATCCATGCGTTCTTTTGGAAAGGGCTGCCTTGTCTTGAATCCATGATAGCTGTTTGATCGATTTTTTGTCCAGTTTTTTTAAAGTTGTATGATTTGATGGGGTATCCCAAAGCTGATCTAGACCAGTGTTCTTCAGGCTGTCCCGTAGGAACTTGGCTGCTGCCGAGGACGGGTGTTGGGCTAACTCCATCCACAAATATTCATTTAATGATCCTTGTATCGATTTCCTCACTTTATCCCAGGCTATCATGTAGGCTCCCTGCCTTGCCAGGATCTGTTGGTCAATGCCAAATTCAAGCCTAGTTTGAGCTGGTGAGGTTTGCTTGGGCAAGCTGAAGATGATCCTGTAGGCAGCTGTTATTGTATTATCAAGGGTCTTGGCGTCTCTTCCTCTAAGCACCTCGCTCCCGTAGGTAATTGTTGGGAGAAGTTTAGCGCGGATTACTTGCGTCAAGGGCAGGAGAGACGGGCCAGAAAGTTTGTTATTTAAAGATTTTAGAGAAATTGCCAAAGATATCCCTTTCCCTCGAATACTTGTTCTTTGGGCGGAAAACTGCCCTCCGTTGTCAATCTTCACTCCTAGATATTTGTATGTTGGCGTGTCTCCGATTCTTATTTTATCCCAGTACCATGATGTTGATTTGTTTCTTTTCTTGCTGATGGTCATTGACTGGGTTTTCTCCAAGTTTATTGTGAGATCGTTTTTGCTTGAATAGCATTGTGTTGCGTTCAGGAGGTGCTGAAGTCCCACCTTGGTGTAGCTTATAAGGACGATATCATCAGCATAAAGTAGGCAAGGTAGTTGCAGTCCTCCTAGTTTGGGGGCGTGGGAGTTGCAACCATTTAAAATGGGGACAAGGTCGCTTAGGAACAGATTGAATAGGGTGGGGGCCAGGACGCAGCCTTGTTTCAGGCCCTTGTTGGTCGGTATGCGCCTGGACAGGACGGATCCATCCCCCACCTTTATCTGTACCCAGGTCTCTGTGTGGAGATTAATTAGCAGGTTCAAAAGGGGTCTAGGTATCCCCCAATCATTTAGTTTAGACCATAAAAGGTTCCGGTTTATATGATCAAAAGCAGCCTTGTAGTCAATGAAGCAGAAGTGTATGGGCATTTTGTTGGATTCTGCCTTATCTATTAGCATGCCCATGCTCAAGATGTTCGTCATTGTCCCTACTGCTTTGGCAAAGCCAGTCTGGTTTGCTGGGATTAAGGATCTCTCTGTTGCCCAGGCCGTCAGCTCTTCTAGTAGGATGCCTGCAAAATATTTTGCCTCAATGTCAATTAGAGCCACCAGTCGATAGTTTTGGGGGAAAGCCTTGTCTCCTGCCTTGTGAATTGGGGAGATAATAGAGCCCTTCCAGGAGCTTGGCAGGATGTTATGGTGTCTTATCTCCAGAAAAAGCGGTTCGAGGGCTGCTGCCCAGCCTGCCACATCTTGTTTGTAGAGGATTGGCGGGATACCATTCGGCCCTGGTGCTCCCTCTCTTCTTCCCTTCTTAATTAAGCGCTGAATGGTGTTTTGTAAGTTCGGCAGATTCTCTCTATCATTTTGAGACTGCCCTTCTGTATAATTTGTTTTGTCGCTCATTAGTGACTTTTGAGTGTCGAACTCATGGTCCTGGTTGTGTCCCGCAGCCTGGTGAAAGTGGTTGCCAAGATAGTTTGCCCATTTGTCCTCTGAGATGTTAGATGAGACCCCATTGTGCATAGGTCTTGTGAATGTGTTTATTGATTTCCAGAACCTTGCCCCATCATTCCGTTTGATGTCAGAGTGTAGTCTCGCCCATAGGTTATCCTCAGCGGATTTGTTTGGTTCCCATTTTAATTTTTTCAGTGTTAATTTTAATTTCCGTAGTTGATCACGCTTTACTAGGTTCGTAGGATACTGTTGGAGTTCTCTCATTGTACGATAGATTGAGGTTTTTATGCCTCTGATTTTTCCTTTGTGTTCTCGGGAGAGTTTGCACGATCTTTCATTGCTTAATTGTGGTTGTATTTTAGGTCTTTTGGCGTACATGGACATTTTATTTGTAAAATGTTCCCAGTTTGTGATTTTACTGTATCCAGTACAACTACCAAAATGCTGTTTTGCTCTTTCCACTAAGGCTCCGTCTATTACTGCTGAATACATAATTTTTTTGAAGTTGACGGTATGGGTTAACTCTTTTGGTTCTTTCGAAAATTCGAAGTTGGGTTTTGCAATCTTAAAGATGGTTTCTTGGGGGCAGTGATCGCTGTCACCGCTGCGACCTATCTGATATGATTTTAAAAACTGAAATAAAGGAAGTGAAATAAAGGTATAGTCTAAAATGCTGCTTACTCTTGTTGAATGAAAAGTTGCAGCTGGGGGATTGTCTCCAGGTGTCCTTCCATTTAAGGCCCTGATGTTGAAATAAACCAGATCTTCCAAAATCTTATTACCTAGCTTTGTTTGCTTGGAGATATGTGAAGTCGCTTGTGGAGGAATGTCCCAGATTGCATTTTGAATTTGTGGGTCAACTTCTTGCGTGGCACCCATGAGGTTGAGATTGAAGTCCCCAGTGAGAATTGTATAGGAAACAACATTCTTTAGTGCTCACCTACATAGATGCCCGAGTACTAAGAAGTTTTAGGATGCTGAGAGTTTTGCATAGCTCAAAACACAAGTGTGGTAAATAGAGCCATTTAGTGGCCAATTTAAGCGTAAAGAAACTACGCGCGCTGCTAAAACAGTAGAAGCACATGTGGAATCCTTGAAAACAGGGTATCCCGTTTAGATCACTTAAGTCAAATCAGGTCATACATGTGGAATGTACACATATTTTTACAAGGAATTACTTTACAAGAGGATTACACAGATTTCTTGACCGGAATCACATTCAGTGTCATCTTAAGCACCTAAGGGGACCTTGGGCAAGAAGTATTTTGGGAGCCCCTGTTTGGAAAAATACTGAATATTATTACACATTTACTACTAGTTCAAGGCCTATATTGTCTAATAATATTGAATTATACGTTGAAAGTTACGCTGCAGAAATATACAGAAGTGAACCAGAGAAAAAGGTCACTTTCACAGGGGGGCCTTGTAAGGTTTAAGCCCTGGGTAGTTTACCATTTTTGCCATGCCTTAAAACATCTCTGGTTAGAGAATTATGGATGTGTTATAGACCGATTAACAGTTAAGCTTGATCAGCTTGATCAGTAACAGCCTTTAGAGTAAGCTTGATCAGTAACAGCCTGCAGTATCAATTTACTTCTAGGCACCCAACACAATTATTTTAGCAGCTGGGTTTGCCTGAACTGGACATATTTATTATCAAAGGATTAAAACCACTGCAGTCAGTTCTTGTCATACTCGGCCCTAGGTGTGACTCTGGTGTGGTTTTATCGGTGTTTCCACATACATAGTCTGGTAGATTGTTCAGTGGACAAATGCATCCAATCTAGGAATAAGTGTTTGACCTCATGGTCACAACGTCAAATACTGGTGGGTACGTTTAGCCTTTCATCATTCCAAGATCAATAAAATGTACCGAGTTGGAGAACAATAAACATCTGTTATTTTAACACCAAGAGAAAATGTTTGCTTTGCAAAACAGGCGGTTATGGAAAAAAACAGAATTCCATCTTTCTCCGTGTCACTGTCCGCTTATCTGGCAAAAGTACATTCTCCTTCATCCCGTGGGCATTTTAAGTCATAGAGTTGGGCTGCCTTCTAACAATGACAACAAATATATCAGTATGTGTTTTTAAAGTACAATGACATTGTATCGGCCGAGCAACTCACTAAACAAACAAGTTTTACAACAAAATTGAATAGAACTGATAGAGGACAGGCTGGCTCACTCAATGGGATTTAGATATGCAGACTGCAGAAATATCTCCGCAGAAAGCACTTGACACATTGAGATCTTAAGGGCATCCCTTTTCATGAACACTAGCTCGAAAATTCTCTCCCTGAGGCTCAAGCCTGGCCCTGATAAAATGAGTAGTGTTTAGTAAACAAAGGCAACCCTATTCATACACAACCAGGGCATATGAGGAATACAGAAAAAAAACAATGGTTCTTGTGGGAAATACACAAATATATTTGGTTTCCTGATTGCATTTTTGTATAAGCTTCTCTCTTTTAACAACCTTTACTAGCGTTATTAGCCATTGTACTTAAGTATTATCACATATTTTTGTATTTCCCACAAGAACCATTGTTTTTTCTGTATAATTCATATAATGAGGGCTCCACCAGCCTTCTGGTCGGCTTGACCATCGCTGGTATGTCACTCCAAGACATTCACGCAGCAGCGTGACCTGTCTTAATACGTCATATGGGCCAGCTCGTGGTTTGTGAACTATTGGTGCAAAACCTTTGGCAACTGTTCTTGACAAATTTCATTACAACGATCTTTGCTCATTGTGTAACAGAGGAGCAAATAAGCCTGACACAATCCCAAATGGACACTGTGTTGATCCATGTCAAAACGGCTCTTATTCCATTAGTGGAGGAAGGTGTTCGAAGGTTGGGCAATTTAAACTTTTCATTAAATTATGGAAAGTGCTTTGCCATAGCACATGAAAATGTATGTCTTTCAAGGACTTGATCTTCTGTAACAACGCAATCCAGAGTACTGGCCCATCCCCAAAGATATTTGACTTCACACTTTTTCTTTCATGTTTTTTATTTTTTTAAAGCATGACATTTCTTATATTAGGATGGACATAACCCAAAGTAATATAGTGGTGCGAGTGCAGGTTCACTTCAAACAGGAGTTTCGGGGAATAAGGACAAATAACACTAGCATGGCTAATGCAAACTCACAGTGAGACAACAAAATGTTGGTCTTTGGGAAACACAGGGTTGTCTGTTCAGTCACATGTTCCGTCCCATGATTGGAAGTCAGTGATGGGAGCTAATGAACTGTCTTTTAAATAGGTAACAGACCCACGGGTCATACCGGTGCTGTATATGTTAAGTGTCACCCGCTGTCTTCTGTCTGGCCTAATGAGCCCGGCCGGTGGTCTCGATGCTTTACGACTTAAGGCCATACCAGTAATACACGTCACGTTCACAGCCAGTGACATCATACGGGAGGAGGAAGTGACGTCACCCACCTTGTCCAGCCTCCAGTCTCCACGCTCTGGGCTCTCCGAGGCCATGGTCTCGCAGCGAGACAGCAGCCGCAGGAAGTTGAGCTCCAGCCGGGAGCAGGCCATGACGCCAGCATAGCACCCGCTCCCCATCACCGGCCCACTAATGACACAATAGCGTCATGGCACCGGGTCAATCTGGCAGGGGGAAGAGCAGGCGCATTTCCGAACCCTATACCCGCCCCTCTTCAGGCAGCGCTTCTCTGATTGGGCCATAGATTCCACCGTCTGCGAGTCACCAATGGTAAATATAAGCGTGAAGAAGGACTTAGTGCTGACAGTTAAAACCAGTGGTGCGTGCGCACCACAGAGGACCGGGGGCAAGGGAGCACGGCAGCGAGGCGAACGCGTGCTGCTGCGCGTCCTAGACACCGGTGGGAATGGGCGGAGCAAAGGCGGGACATGCACCCGCCTTTGCCCAATTGCGTGTCTCTTTTTTTTTAAAACACGCGAAAACCAATGGCAGCAGCGAGAGCTAAACAACACGCACAAACGTGTGGTCAGCTCTCAAACCCCCTTACAAGAGGTCTCGCGCTGCGCAAGAAGTGCTGCGCACTGCAACGCTAGGTGTGAGACCTAAAAAGTGGTGGCTTCCTTGCAAGCCACGCCACCAACAACTCCTTCAAGTGTTTAGTGTCAAGAAATTTCGAAGTTTGGTAAGTTTCCCTAGCTGCAGGGCAACTCCTGGCCCAGATGTGTGTTTCTATGGACCATCAAGAAGCTCAAGGCTGTTTGGATTCTTCCTTAGGTAAAGAAACTAAAAATCCAAACAGTGTCTGGTCCCTTGATGGGGCACCGAAAGCTGTATCTTTTTCCCAGAAATGAGTTAGGCCCTCTAGGTTTTTTCTTAAGCTAAACAATCCCTAAAGTGACTATCTCATTGTTGCACCACCAACACACAGCTCCTTCCTCTCCCAAAGCTTCTCTAGCACAGAGAGGCATTGGGAGATAAGGAGGTGTGAGGAACTAAATCAGGAAGTGGGGATTGGAAAGGGAGGGACGCAGCCGAGTCCTAGTCCCTCCCATGGACTGGAAGAGGTGTTAGAATGGGAGACGAGAGGAGCTGTGCTACTCTTTCCGCCCTCTCTGCTCTCTCCCTCCTCTTAACAAAAAAGTGCTGCAAGCTGGTGGGCAGTGGGCATGGGTGGAGAGGGCTGGAGGGATGTAATAGATAGGTTTAGCCTCTCCTGTTCTGCAGCCCACCACCTTGATGCTTTGATGGGCCTGGGATGGGCTAGGAAATACCTCCAGGCCACTCCGATTTGTATGCAACATCACTGGTGATATCAATCACATATGGAGGTGCCCCGGAAGTGTACACGGGGCTTCCTCATTCAGGGGTTTGTCAGTGTGAGCACCAGCAAACTCCTTTTCCCCATGAGAGGCAAAGAAGAAGGATTCCCAAAAAAATAACAGCTGCTTGGCGCAAAAGAGGGGTTTATTTCCATATTGTTGATACACATTATAAGGCCAAGGGCATTCTGTGAACACTTATATATCAATAGGGCGGCAACATTAAAAGCAGCCATTTTCCCTTAAAGAGACATGTGGTGCTTTTTCAGGGGGGTTGATAACTGGTCAATGTTTTGCGAACACAGTTGCGGTCACAAACCACTGACAAATTCTATTGCTACCCCCACATATTGGGAGACATCCCCTTAACTCCTACTCCTCCTATTTGTGACCCAAAAACTAACGTCTGGTAAAATCCTGACTTAACCACCCCTAACATAGGGGGTGGATTCTGCTGATACAAGCACAGGGTCGTGACAGCAAGGTTATCGCCGTTTTGCAGGGAACATCGCTGGAAAACCAGCGATGTTCCCTGCAAAACAGGGATTTCCCCGCTATCGCAGGAATTTTTATCGCCTTGGAGATACGCGTTGCTAATAATGCGATATCTCCACGATAAAACCTGCGATAGCGGGCGTTAGGAAAAGGAGCGCTAATCACGCTTTGCGATAGTTATCGCAAAGCGTTGCTAATATGCCCCTAATATCTTAAATTCCCTTTTAACCCAGCTCCACTAGGGTCGAGGGATGCCGTCAGAGTTTCCGGAATCAATACTAGCCTCAGAGATACAATGATGGTCATTTGTGGGTGACTGAGGGTAGGAGAGGAACCTAGGGCTAAGGAGAGCTCATGAAAATGGTTCTTCTCTGATACCGCTCCGAGCATAACCGAGGGTTTGCGCTTATGGACATGCTGTCACTGGGGGTGGGGAGCTGCTGGCTTTTCAAGACAGGTCTGGCTTAATGGAAGCCTCTCTCCATTCTCATTTAATAAAGAAGCTTAGCTAATTTTACATTTGAACAAAGACTGGGTCAAATTAACGGAAACTGAAATTGACTTATGATCACAAAAATATGCACTTGAGATCACAGGTTGATACATATATATATATTTTTTGTTATACCTCCTTAATCAACCACGGAATCTGACCTTAAGTCTCCACTTGTTCACACACGAGTGACTTGTGCGGTGATTTCTGTTCACTTTTCTCTACCATTCTCCTAATTTCTAATGCCTCGTAGCATAGTACATTGTGGAGCGTACCATACCCCAAGGTGCAAAAGAACTTCAATTTTGGAGTACGTCAAAATGTAATTATTCAGATCTAAAACAGTAAGGGCATTATTCATGAGGCCTTGCGTCACGTTTGCGCTGCCATTGCATCACTTTTTCAACTGCACTGGCGGCGTAGAAAATGCTCCATCAAGGCAGATGCGTCACTCTGTAAACCCCTGCGTCAGATTATACCTGCACCAGGTATAATGTATGCAGGGTGGGCGTTACTGCGCAAAAAGCCACGTAGAAGTTGTGCATTGAAATCTATAAGATTACAGTGCGCCACTTCTAGGACACTACTGTGTTAATATCTTGCACCTGCCTCACAGCAGGCTTAAGACTGACGCAGGTGCTTTCATATGGGGCTTGCCCCATGTGAAAGGACACATTGCGGGACTTGCGTCTGTTTTCAGACACACCCCAGCAATGTGCCACTATTGCGCCTACAGATACGTCAGAAATACTGACGTATCTGTAACTACTTGCGGCATGGAGCACCTTACATTAAATACGGCGCATCCATCCTGTCGCAAGGAGGGCCCAGTGAAAACTGTTGCATCGCTGTTTTCACGTAGCGATGTAACAGTTTTCATAAATGAGGCCCTGAGGTAGGAAGGAGTAAGGATGGAATGAGAATGGTTATGTACGCCGAGTAGATACAATGAGTTCCGAGAACACTGAATTCCACACATTAGGGCACTATTATTTGGAGTGCGTTTTCAACTAGTGTAATCTGCAATTATGTTAAGTATGAAAAAAGCTTTTTTAAATGTATGCACTTGAATTTGAGAAAATGAAGCTACCATATAAGCTGTGGCATGGCTTCCTGTCTTTAGCAGTGTGATAGGCATCCCTTACCTCTGCTGCAGTGGTAGGAGGCAGAAATAAAAATAAACACAGCGGGAGGAAGCAGGCACGTCCCAGGGCCAATATTTATGTCCAGCATCTACATGCCAAAGGGTTAGTATGGAGACGTCCACCAGCAGTGAGTCAGTGAATGAGTAATTCATTGAGTGACTAAGAGGGTTAGATAGTTGGTTAATTAGACTACTTTATAATCCTAACCACACCCTGACCTGCTCCTTGACTGTTCCAAAATTCCTTGTTTGGACTGAGTGCTCAGTTTCATATGAATTAATTATACAGCACAATTATAATTCTAAACACCCAAATGACATCACATTTTGTGTGCACAGAAGCAAGACAATCAGAAATTAACCATTTCCGTTACACTTCGATCGATTTGCACTCTTGAATTTTTTACTTATTTTCAGTTGTTGGGCAGTTTCCTTAACTTGTATATGCTTTCATTAGGATCAGTGTCACCAATAGTGACACCACTGCCTACTCCCCAAAAAGATTTATGTAACCCTTTTTAAAAAAAAAACTGCATGAAGTTTTCCTGTAATGAAAATAGGATGCATTTTTTAATTTTTGTTTTATTTAAAAGCAATTCCAGACATGGTGGACTGCTGACCCCAGCAGGCCATTATCCCTGGGATAATTGCCAATGATAGTGGGTCGCAATTTGCAACATATCTCATGCAGGATAATGAGGTAGGTCAAATTTCGATCCACTATGATCAAGTATTTTGAGAATCGACCTATATGTTCATTGGTCAGTTCACAAAATACCAATGCATTCGATAGGAGTCGGTGTGCAAAATGATGCCACTTTTACCAACTCCATTCTTGTTCGTTCAAATAAAAAATCGCAAATTGCAAATCATATTAGTCACAATTTCCTATTTCGAGTCTTTGTGCATGATGCCCTTTATCCGCAATATAGAATACTATATGGGCAAAGTCATGGAAGGTCGAGCTAACGAAGTAGAAGTGATGGTTTACAAAGTAGGGACAATCATACTCCTGCAAGTGCTATATTACTGAAAGCCCATCTACCCTTTCTGCCACTCAGGCATGTTCCTGGTAGTCTGCAGTCTAGAGCGGGAAGAGCTGCAATGCCCCAATTATGCCTTTAGATACCCCTTATAATCTGTGCCTCCTGCTGTCTGACACCTGTTAAGCATTTTTACCAGGGCTGATTTTGATTTCTATTCTGGCCCCAACAATAATTGCTGCACACTCAACGACATGGGTGGGATCTCATTTCGCCCCTCCCAAGCGATGGTAAAACTTCATGACAAAAAACATATTACGAGGCTAAATTCCCACAGGATACGTTAGTTTGATTTGGCTCTGGCGACAGAAAAACTCTGTTGTAAAATGTCTCCTCCCACCAGACACACAGACTGGATGGAAGCCATGGCCATTATAGAAGTCCATGAACAACTGATGGATAAACTGAATGATCAGGTTCAGTTGTTTACTGACATTTGGATTTAATTTTTTTCTTGACTTTCTACTCCTGTAACTACTCATTATTGTTCATCACTCTGGTAAGACTCACCCAGTGAGGAAACTATATAATTTTTATTCTTGCTGATATTGCTAGGGCCCTCCATCCTGATCAAGGACACTTTGTTACATCCGTATGGACCCTTCCCTATCTATTTAATTGGTTTGATATCCCGATAACTAGATGTAACAGGACTGGTTCTTTACTCTGCTTCCTTTGAAAGTATGAGCTTCCATTGTATGGAAATTCAAATAGTATTTATAGAGTGCTGCTTATCACCCGTAGGGTTATCTAGGCGCTGTGCTGTGGGTCTCAGTCGAAGAGCCAGGTCTTAAGTTCCTTCCTGAAGAGGTTAAATGAGGGTGAGGTGCATGGGTGGAGCAGGAGGGTGTTCCAGGCTTTGGTGGCGAGGTGAGAAAACAAGTGTACTCCATTGCAGTGGATGCATGTCATCTGTGCGAGGGTGAAGTGTGCGGAGCACAGGTTTCTGGTGGATTGGTGGAAGGTTAGGCGGTGGTTGATGTAGTGTGGTCCAATGTTGTGAAGGGCTTTGTATGCATGGGTCAGGAGTTTGTCCTGGCATCTCTTGTGGACGAGAAGCCAGAGGAGGTCTCTGAGGTGTTGGGTGATGTGTGTTGTCTTGGGCAGGTTGAAGATCAGTCTGGCTGCTATGTTCCGTATCGTCTGGAGTATTTGCATGAGTTCGGCATAGAGTGCATTGCCGTAGTCGAGTCAGCTGGTGATGAGGGCACCTGTCAGAGTTTCCCTGGTGCTGGTTGGGAGCTATCTGAAGATTTTTCGGAGGAGGATGGTGTTGAAGCAAGCAGATGCAACGGAGTTGACTTGCTGTCTCATGGAGAGTTCACTGTCTAGGATGATGCTGATGTTGCGTGTGTGATTCTTCGGGGTGGAGGTGGGACCGAGATTGGTCAGGATCTATGAGTCTTTTCAGAGGTTGGTGTGTCTGCTGAAGATAAGGACTTCCGTCTTGTCTGTGTTTAGTTTGAGGAAGTTGTCTTTCATCCATGCCGCTACGTTCTTCATGCAGTTGTGGAAGTTGGTCTTTGTCTTGGTGGGGTTCGCTGAGAGTGAGAGGACGAGTTGGGTGTCAACGGCATACGAGATGATGTTGATGTCATGTGCTCTGATGATGTCTGCTAGCGGTGTCATGTAGATGTTGAAAAGGGTGGAGCTGAGAGATGATCCTTGGGTACTCCTCAGATGGTGTATGTTAGAAGGTGGTTCTGACACTATGGGCCGCCCAGATTTTTCGCTTTTTGAGCACCTAATTGTTGAGCTTTTACTGTGGGAGGGCCTCATAAGGTGGGACTAACCCACAGTGAACTCAGGATGTAAGAGGTTGCATGGGGATTTTACTGGTGTCCCCCTGGCTTTACCAGGCCACTGCGCAGCAGCTGGAGTAAGGGACACCAGGCTGGTTACATGCGGACACATGTGTACATGCTTGTGCACACGTGTACAGGCTGCGCAGGGGAGATTCCTAGCGTGCGCAGTCCAGGAGCAGCTACAAAGTGAATGGTGTGGCAGGACCTATGCAGTATTGGGTGGTGACATGGAATAGGCTTTATACACTGGAAAGAAACATGCCAGGGAAAGTCAGTGTGTTTTACTGTTTTTTTACTTCATTATTCCCCTATGGGAATGTGGAGCCCATGGGCTAGATTAACTTCCATTAGGCCTACAGATTCCAGATACGCGCTTAAGTCCACTGTAGCGGATGTGAAAAGAAGTATTCTGCAGAGTCCAAAGTCATATTTGTACTGCTTTTGGGTCATCCAGAACTGTCATATTTCTGAGAGACCCGCTGACTGCCCCCAGGACCCTATCAGCACCAGAAGAAGAGCCCAGGACAGGTGCGCAGAAGCAGTGGCCTCTGCGCAGGGAGAAGAGAGGCCAAGGAGGAGAGCCAGGCGAAAGGCTGGCGCAGGGAGCCAGTGAAGACAGCTCTCTGCTAAATCCACCCTCTTGGAAACCCAGAGGGCGAAGGAGAGTGCTCCCAGTGGCTATGGGGCGCCACCAGGAGCAAGAAGACGCAAAAATGGAGAAGATCGGACCCCTTGGGGCTGAGATACGCCCCCCCAGAAGGTACACGACCTTTGACCCCCAAGAAGACCGACGACGAAGCGCGTGGGGCTCCGCCGCCGGTCTCAGAGATGCCCCCGGGGGCTGCCCCCAGAAGAAGGGAAACTGGGGAGCGCCGTTGCGCTCCCCGTGGAAGTTCCCAAGAGGGGACCAGGAGCCCACCCTGGCCCCCATCGAAGATGGAGGCGGGGGAGCACTGTCGCGCCCCCCCGCGAAGATGGAAGCCGGGGAGCACTGTTGCGCTCCCCGTGAAGGTGCCTCGTGGGGTGCCAGGAGCCCACCCTGGCCCCCACTGAAGATCAAGTCGGGGAGCGCCGTCGCACTCCGCATGAAGATGTGCTGGTAAGGGGCCCGAGACCGTTGGGGAGGGGCAGGGAGTCAGCGGGGGCAGCCGGGGGTGGGCTCCCCAAACTGCCCTCCACCAGGAAGACATGCGGGGATCCCGGGTGGGACCGAGACCCCGAAAGAAGAGGAAAGGGGCCCGGTCCCACCCGGGCCCCTTTCCTCTTCTTTCGGGGTCCCGGAAAATGGGCAAGGCGGCCAGGGGTGGGCTCCCCGAGCCGTAGAACTTACCTGGAGGTCCGGGTGGGACCGGGCCCCCAATGAGGCCTGATGATGCGGCAAAGTCGCAGGCAGCACACCACGGCTCTCCCCGGCACAAATATTCACAAAGCGGAGCACGAAGCGCCCCACAATGCCTTGCAAGGCATCTGGAAATGCAGCGTTTTTGGTGCCTGGTGGCCCCAGAGGAGGGGGGTCGCCCTCAATGGTGAAAAGGTGCTGGGGGTGCTGCTGTAGAAGCGCAGTCTCCCCCCCCACCCTCCCCAGCATGAAGAGACAAGTCACTCTAGTTGTCCTGGTGTCAAGAATTCCTGTCATGCGAGGGGAGGAAAACGGTAACCAGCGAAAACGGACTACATCTCCCAGGATGCTTAGCGGTTGAGAGGTTATGTAAACAGGAGAGCTGTTACATAACTCAAGGAAAACACGCCCTTATGTAAACAGGAGAGCTGTTACATAACTCAAGGAAAACACGCCCTTATGTAAACAGGAGAGCTGTTACATAACTCAAGGAAAACACGCCCTTATGTAAACAGGAGAGCTGTTACATAACTCAAGGAAAACACGCCCTATAAAGGGAGGAACCGGGAGGTACAACGCTGTCGGATATTGTGTTTACACCGACGTACCTGCTTAGTGAAGAGCAGTGTTCCGGAGTGGTGCTCCAGTAAGGTAAGAACCGAGGTAGGTCGAGTCGTTACTCCCTGGGCCGTGTCTTGCCCCATCGTCACCTGTGAAGGAACCGGAAGCTCTACCGGATAACCATTGAGCTTCGCTTTTTGACTCGGCTGAGTCAAAGCGCAGTGGCGCTTTTGCTGGTTGGAGTCGTAACTCCCAGCCCGACCAGAGATACAGGGACTGCCAGCTGTAACGCACACCAGGAGGTGTTTGCCGCGTTACAGACTCGGAAGTCCACGGGATCGATCGAGCGGCTGCTCTCGGTTCAGTCTTCTTTGCTTGTGATTGGGGTATCGGTGACGCATCACCAGGAGGTGACTCCGCGTCCCGGTGCAGTCTGAGGAAGAGGTTGAGCGGCTGCTCCCTTCAGGTAGAGACCCCGGCTGGGTGTTTCCCTGATTCCCGATTCTCCCCAACACTCTTCGTGCCCCTCACAGCCTCACAGCCATATACGCCGGGATCGGCGTATATGCAGTGGACGGTTAGGACCATCCGTGCTGTGGGCTGGTAACGTACTTAGCCTGGAGGATTCCAGTGACTATAACCTTTGTTTATTCCTTGTATTATTTTTGCCTTCATTAAAATAACTAAACCTTCACAAGTGGTTGCGTTCTCATTATCGTGTCTGTTCAACGATCCTGAGACGTTCAGGGCGTTACACCTGGGGATTCGAAAGGAATAACCCCTCCAGGGCTCAGCCAGCAATTAATACCTTCTGGGCTGGGACTACTTGTTCTTCAGCTGAGGGTGTTTTGATAATTGCATCAAGGAGTGAAGGGCTGAGGTGTGGATGTCTGGAGAAGGGCATCCCCTGGAGGTGAAGAGGTGTAATTGCACTGAAATGCATTTACTAATGGATATTTTTTTAGAGGGACTGAAGTTCACCTGTTCAATGTGAAGTACTGGTGTAAGGTGATGTCATAAGCAAAGTGAGGTTATGTGGCCAGACTTTCCTGCTAGGGTGCCTGGCTGTACATGTAATCCTGTGATTTCATCTGTGATGCCTTTAGGGGCTGTAATTGCAATACATTCCAATGATCCACAAATGTGCTGAGTACTGTCATTCTAAAGTGTGCTTAAACATGTTTTCTTGCTGCTGCACTTAGGTGAAGACCCCAGACTGCTAGCCCTTAAGATATAGAGGTGCATACTTTATGGTCAGTAGGAGATGCTCAGTCAAGGTCATGTGTCACCAAGGCAGGTGTACCCATTTTTAAGTCTTGTTGAGGTAATGGAGTGGGTCGCCACTGGGATGGTGCCAGTGCGCAGGGCCCACGCCCCAGGTTATGTTCAACTAATGGCACTGGGGGCAAGATGATGTGCATACATCGGAGTGGTGGTACTAGACACCACCCCCCACGGGAGGGGTGGAGATGTTATGCAATGTCACAAAGTAATTCCAACAGCTTATGTATATTTGTAAATTGGTGCATAGTATTGAGTAGTGTGTGTGTTTAATAAATGTACTCTTACTTTTATAAAGCAAAGTACAGACAGGACAATCAATTATTGAGTGTTATTTTTGTGCACCTGCAAATGGCGATTACTAGCCCACACCACCTCCCTTGAGTAAACCTCAGACTGTTCTGCAGCGCTACCCTCTGAGAGTCAGGCGCTACAATTGGGTGTTTGGTTCCCAGTGAAGGACAAATGTAGTCATGTTATTTTGTGCAGGCCTCACAGATGCTGCCTCGTTTTCCAAAAGTGTGCTTAGGATGCAAGGTGAAGGGCAGGAGGCGGACTCTCTGGGTGCTTCCTGTGAGGAAGGACCCCATCCAACTGAGTGTGTCATCTGTGATACCGATCTGGCGAAGTCGCTGGATGAGTTTGTTGTGTTTGATGGTGTTGAAATCTGCAGAGAGGTCCAGTAGGATATGGGTGGCTGTTTTTCCTTTGTTCAGGTGTGCACAGATGTCATTTGTTGCTGCAATGTGGGCTGTCTCTGTGCTGTGGTTGGCCCTGAAGCCCGATTGTGATGTATCCAGTAGTTCGTTTATTTCTAGATGTGTTGTGAGTTAGAAGCTGATGGCCTTCGCCAGGACTTTGGTGGGGGACAGGAGTATGGAGATCGGACGGTTGTTCTGTGGATCTTTTGGGTCTGCTGATGGTTTCTTGAGGAGGGGCATGACCTCTGCATGCTTCCAAGTGATATTGATGTTGCAGAGCACAGTCTCCACACACATAGATAGTTTGTTGATGTTTGTCATTCTTGTTCAGATGATATCAGCCCCCTGATTCGGGTAAGATTTGTAAAATGGGCTGCATCTTGCTTACTGATATGTATTGTTAACCAAAAAGAATAAACAGATTCAAACCTACAATAATTGATGAAAGATGCAGATTTGATGGGTCTGTTGTTCCTCTTTGCCACCATCCAAGTTGATATCAAGTTGCTATACAAAAAATGAATATACATAATAAAAATAATATGAAAGTGCAGATTACCTTTTAGGGTAAGGCAAGGCATAAGAATTAGTTCTTACAGCGTTTGAAAATGCTTTTAAATCCTACCCAATATATCATATGTGGTGGTGAGTTCAAAATCTCTGAAGCCAACGGCGAAGACAATGGCCTTTCTATTTTTCCTCATTCCTTTACAATAAGAGTTTTTAATGCATTTTAGGGGAATAAGAGATCACAAAATGAACATTGCTGCAGCATTTTGACAACAGATACTATTAATAACCCTTTTTTTTTAATTAGCTCCCTCCAGGGCCACAGGCGAGGGCACTTATGGAGGATAAGAGACTCTAAAATCTAGATTTATAGAGAAGCTTCAAAGCCAGTTGTCCTATTAGCACATGGATGTAGTAGCTCAGTCTACATTGTTATTTCTATCTAAAAAGAGTCTGATGTGATCGCTTCCGCCTAGGGCCTGTACTAATAATTACAGACTGGATTACGTGGAACCTGATTACACACCTATTAACTAGCTCCACGACACTTGAGTGGTCTTCATCCATTTGTGGTGTTTTAGGAGCGATACTCAGGGCCAAATGTATTAACGTTTTGCATCACTTTTGTGCCACGTAAGGCAACACAAAGTGATGCAAAACTAGATTCAGATTCACCAAGCCACGCAAGGACGACCTAGGGTGGCCCTGCGTAGCTTTTTAAATCTGGTGTAACATAAGGCAGTGCAAGTTGCTGCCTTGCATTACACTGCATGGTGGGGGAGTTACATGGGTAGAGTGCAGGTGTTCCTATGCTTCCACTCATGTATTCCGACACATTCCAAGATTTACCAACACTAGCAGACCTGGGAATGAATCAGAATTGTTCGCCCTCCCACCAGAGGTGCAACGAGGCAAAGCATCTTTATTTCTCCTCATTGTTTCCTCTAAGTGTGTTGAATTCTGCGGCACATTTAGAAAGAGGAAAATGCATCAAAGGATTGTTTTTGTGCAGGAAGGTGTCCCTTCATATGAAAATCAATCCTACCTAGAAAGGAAGCACTCATGCATACCGGTGCAAGGGTACCTGCGTTGACGCAAGGCAGCACATTGTGCACCAGCGTAAGAAGTAAGGAGAGGACAGGAATGCACTGTATAATGTTAAATATGGTGCATTCATGCCCTCTCCCTTTCACGCTTTGTGCGAAACCTTGATAAATCAGCCCTTAGTGAGGTGGTGTAAGGCGGCAACGGGGTAGGAAGAAAGCAGGTGTAGCACTGGCCCCAGCAGGCCCAAGATTATCAAGTGAAAATTATTTTTATCTTTGGTGCCATTGTATATCCCTATGTGTTATACATTCATTCTAAATGCATTTTTTTCACAGAACTTGCAGCCTGAAACAATGATGTCTTACTAAGCATGACGATGTTTTACTGAAAGGAGTGAGGATGAACGCAAGTCCCTTGAGCAGAAAGAAAGCATGTTATTTGTGAAGGAAAAAGAATTTGGGGTCTGCTCCATAAAGGTTTTACCCATTCTGTGTCCATGTGGAAGCGTGTTGATGCGTAGCTGCTTGAGCAGTTCCAGATTTCTATTAAAGCTCAGGTTTGCCATCTGCTGGAGATAATATGAAAGACACCACACGTAAAAGTCCATGTGGAATAATTTGCGCACAAAATTGTTTCTACTTCAAAGGGAAAGAACTGGTATTTTCTGAAGAAAACAGTGCATTTTTTAAAAATGATTAGCTGATGTTTGGGAACATTCAGAACAGTCCTTTTACTTAAAACTAAAAGCTGGTGCAGCCAAGTACTTCTACCTTAAATGAGTGTTTAGACCTTTATTTTTCAGTCTGATCCTGAAGCTGTTTTTTTTATTATTTTTTGTTTCTTTTCTTACATTTTTTCTTAGCGAACAGTGTCTCGCAGTCCATATCCAGGAACATGCGTGTTAATCCCTTGTATGGAGCACCCTTGGATGAAGACACACGACACGTGAGATATCTTTGGCAGAGGGACGACTACTCCTGACACACTTGTTATAGTGGAAAACACTGCTTTGTTGAAAACAAGCAGAGGTCACATTTGTTATTCGCCTTCAACATAGCCGCATATTCTAAACACCTTTACCTTTGCTTTCACATTAACTTCTAAACTTCTACCCAACCCCACTCCTAATTATTACACACCACTTGTTGTCTCCCACCCCTTTAATAGCCTGTGAAAACATAAACACATTTTAATCAGAGAATAACGTGTTCACTTTGCCTTATTGAGTCACCACCTCCTCCACCTACCCCCACAAGGCCAAGAGGCAAGGCTGGAATGGCCGTAGGGGCATTGGGAGTTTCCCGTGAGGTTGGAGGGTTGGGGGGCCAGCTTTGTAACCCATACTGCTAAATTATGGAACTCCCTCCCTTTTGAATTGAAAAACTCCCAGACCCTTTTACATTTCAGGAGAGCATTGAAAATGTGGCTCTTTTAACCCAGATGTCACATTGTGTCTAGCCCGTTTCACTGACCGCACTCACGCATTGTAGCGCCAAGACACCTTCAGATACACGAGCGCTATATAAAACTTTATAACATAGGATATACATATAACATAACATAACACGTTCTACAAACGTCATGTTTTTACTCCCATGATAGTGTGTCTCACCTACTCTGGAGGGCCTATAGCAGCAGGCTGTGGCCCAGGCAGCTGGTGACAGCTCTGGTGATCACTTGATTTACTGGGAGAATGGTCCCTTGTACAGCGAGTGTAAGGTTCCAGAGCCTCGTGCAGCCCATGTGTTGGTGGGTCCCCAGTGCTACAGGGCCTTCCTACTAGAGTTGGCCCATGATGTTTCCCTGGAAGGTGATTTAGTGAAGCACAAGACCTTTGGCAGGCTTGTCAATCACTTGTATTGGCCCCAGATAAGGATGGCCTCAGATGTGTTCTGCAGGTCATGTCTTAAGTGCTAGGCCAATGGGCAACCAGGAGAGAAGAGAAAGACCGCCCTGTGTCCCCTTCCATTCATTGGCACGCCCTTTGAAAGGGTGGGCATCAGCACTGTTGGGCCTCTGGACTCCAAGACAACCCTGGACAACAGTTTCATCCTGGTCTTGGTGGCCTACGCCACCTAGTACCTGGAGGCTATAACTCTGAGGACAGTGACTGCGCCGGCAGAGGCCAGAGCACAGATGGGATATTTACCCATGTGGGGTTCCCCAAGAATGTAGTATCTGGCCGTGATACCAACTTCACGTCGGTGTGCATGAAGTCCATGTGAGACGAGTGTGGGGTAACCTACAAGTTCTCCACAACCTATCATCCCCAAACCAATGGGCTTGTTGAGAGCATCAAATAGATCCTTAAAGGTATGATCATGAGCCTGTCACAACCCTTGAGGCAGAAGTGGAACATCCTCTTGCTATTCCTGTTGTTTGCGTACAGGGAGGTACCACAGAAGGGGGTTGGATTCAGCCCTTTTGAACTTCTGCATGGGCGCCCTGTCAGATGGCCTCTCAGCCTAGTGAAGGAGGTTTGGAAACAGGTTCCCAAGAAAGCCCCTCAGGATGTGGTCAGCAACATGCTGGCCCTGCCCACCCAGATGACGCGCTTCCGGAAGAAGGCGAAAGCGAATCTGGAAGCCAGCCAGGAGGTTAGGAAAAAGTGGTATGAGCAGAAGGCCTCACTGGTCGAGTTTCAACCTGACAAAAGAGTGTGAGTGATGGATCCTGTAGAGCCCAGGGCCCTGCTAGACCAATGGTCTGGGTCCTATCAGGTGATACAGCTCAAGGGGGAGGTCACCAACCTGGTAGACCTCAAGACCCCCAAGACCTCCTAACAGGTCCTGCATGTCAATCACCTCAAACCCCACTTTGAGAGGTCTGAGGTTACCATGCTCCTAGTCACATATGATGGAGTGGAGGTGGAAAGTGTAACTATCCCTGAGCTACTTCCTTCCAAGAAGCAGGATGGGTCAGTGGAGGGTGTCAACCTCTCCCTTACCCTGACCCTAGGGCAACAGAGGGACTGTGGCCATGTTTTGATCCAGTTTGCCTCTCTCTTCTCCCTAATCCCAGAGTTCACTACATTGCGTACCCTTAATATTGACACTGGGGACATTATGCCTGTGAAGAATAAGATCTACAGGCTATCTGATAATGTAAGCACCAGCATAAAGGAGGAGGTCTCCAAAATGCTGGTGCTATGGGTAATTAAGACCTCAAGCAGCCTTGGTCCAGCCCAGTGGTGCTTGTATCCAAGGCGACCCCTCCAGGCACCACCCCAAACTCAGGTTCTATGTGGACTACTGGGGGCTCAATGCAGTATTGACTGACACATCCCTCATCCCCAGAGCTGATGGTTGATAATTTAGGGGTTGCTAAGTTCCTCAGCATGTTTCATCTGAAGTCTGGTTACTGGCAGATCACCTTAATTGAGGGGGCGAAAGAGATCTGCATTCACTGTCCCCAGAAGGCGACTTCCAGTTTCGGGTGATGCCTTTTAGGTTGAAGAACACCTTGCTACATTCCAGAGTTTGGTCAATAAGGTCCTGGCTGGGCTGGAGCACTTCAGTGCCGCCTACCTAGACACCATTGCGGTCTTCAGTCCCAGCTGGGAGGACCATCTGTGCCACCTCACAGAGGTGTTTTAGACTCTGCAGAGACTAGGCCGGACTGGTCGTACTAGGCATTGGGACGTTCCCCCGGAGGCTGGAAGGGTGAGGGGCCACTTTTGTTGCTGGGGGCGAGATTTCTTGCAGTGCAGCAGTTTTGAAAGCACTGCAGGGTTTCTAGTAAATCCAACAGTTTTCGGGCAATAATAAAAGTGCCAAGATAACTTTTGGTGATTAATGTACCTGCTAGAGAGAGACCGAAGTTTTGTCTAATGGTAGTTTTGACTCCTCTAAGGTAGTGCAAAGGGTTCATATGCTAGCAGCAAAGAACGTGTACTATGCAGATCACAGAATAGTATTTTATGTGCATATCTCAGTGGGATACTGCTTTTGTCACAGAGGTCCTTTTGTTACTGTACAGTTCATAAGTTACAATCGTAATCTAGGTTACATAGTTATGTTTTTTTTGTCCCAAACTTTCAATATTCTAATTTTGCTAAAAAGGGTTTGTATGGATAGAAATACATTCTAATTAGTAAAGTTAGCCCTAACCACTGAATAATGTACTGAATCCTGAGTTTGTGCTTACCCAGACCAAGCACTCTTGAAAAATGTTTACTAGAATGGATGACGTGAATTCTGCACATTATATTTCACCTTTGTCTTATGTAACATTTTCTATACACTGATTTACACACATATGATCCATTGTCTCTATATGTGTTTGTGATGTAAAATGCTCCCACACCCTTCACTTGTATGAAAGTGGCTATAAAATAAATGAAATACATATGAGGTAGGGGCTATGGGGAAATGAGAGGCTCTGCTGGAGGGTGATAGTGAGGGAATCGTTGAAGACCCCCAATAAAGACTGACATATCCGGGTGAACTGTAAGGTCATCCTTTACTAGGGTTTAAAAACTAAAACAATTGAATACAGAATGAAAAATGTGCTGTAGAATGCACCATTTCCCCCCACATTTTCTAGACGGGCAAAACCCCCACCAATCACCATTGTTGAGGTCAGACTCATTTGCTGTGCTTGATCGCTATTCATTGTATGCGGGCTGGTCTGACAAAATTTGCCAGGGCAACTTTGGGTTCCCAGTCTGGCCATGTGCAGAGAGCAGGCCTGACTATCAAGGCCAGTAAGTGCCAGATAGGGCAGGATTCAATAGTCTATTTCGGTCACCAAGTTGTAGGGGTACGGTACAGACCGTCCAGGTAAAAATTTAGACCATTCTGGCTTGGGAAACCCCCAAGACCCAGACAGAGGTGAGGACCTTCCTGGGTACTACAGGAGATTTGCTCAAATACAAGGAGATGATGGACAGAGCGATTAAACGTTTCAGACACTCACCCCCAGTCACAGATCTGGGTTGAATCCATCATCGTTCTTTAGCTCACTTCGCCACCTGAGTTCAGACCCAGCTATGTGCAAATCAGTCTTCACCCTGTGCTTCATGGGAACAGTCCAGCCCGAACTGCCAAGCCAGGTCTTCCCTGAACCAGAAACAAGCATCCTGGGACCTGGTTTCATGGTAACACCCCTCATCAGCCAGGCTAGCTTGAAACCAGTGGCAAAGTGAGCAAGGGACCCACGTCTGGGCATACCCTGCCAATTTAGGGCGAACAAAGCAAACACAAGGAGATGATGGATGGATCGTTGAAACTTTTCAGACACTCACCCCCAGTCACAGATCTGGGTTGAATCCATCATCGTTCTTTAGCTCACTTCGCCACCTCAGTTCAGACCCAGCTATATGCAAATCAGTCTTGATCCTGTGCCTCATGGGAACAGCCCAGCCCTAACTGCCAAGCCAGGTCTTCCCTGAACCGGAAACAAGCATCCTGGGACCGGGTTTCGGGGTAACACCCCTCATCAACCAGGCTAGCTTGAATCCAGTGGCAAAGTAAAGCCACAGGAGATTTGTCAAGGGTTATGGCACCACTGTTACTCCCTTGACAGGGGTGACTTCAAAGAAGCAGCCCAGACAAATAATCTGGACGAAGGAGTGCAAGACTGCTTTTGACACCCCGAAGAAGGCCATGTGCTCAGCACCTGTGCTCAAGGCACCTGATTTCTCCCAGGGGTTCATCGTGCAGTTAGATGACTCATAGCATGGCATAGGGGCCATGTGCTCACAGCTGAACGGAGAGGGCCTAGATCAACCAGTGGTGTTTAGACAAGATATCGAGCTTTAAAGATTGGGTGCAGAAATATTGGAAACAAAATATTGTAATATAAAAATATTGGGATGCAGAAATATCTTTGCCAAAAATATCAATTGTTAGGTAAATAATTTTGTTTCAAGAATATCGTTGTTGTTAATATAAATAATATAGTTGTAAAACATATATTTTTTTTAATTATCTTTATGTGTGTTATTTTATATATTAATTTATGGGTTATTATTGTTTGTATAATTGTTAATAATAGTTTTCAATATAGTTTATAAATTTAAGTGATTTATAATTTTTCATTAAATTGCTAATAGTAATTTATATTGTTGTAGCGGATTGCTAGTTTTGTAGGAGTGTAGGGTGGGAAGTTAATTAAGTATAAATAATTATTAACTTATTA
Source organism: Triturus cristatus (assembly GCF_964204655.1). Lineage (NCBI taxonomy): Eukaryota > Metazoa > Chordata > Amphibia > Caudata > Salamandridae > Triturus > Triturus cristatus. The sequence goes on along the minus strand of NC_140584.1, from coordinate 365,602,287 downwards.
ATTATTTAATTGATTATTAATTATGTTAATTATGTATTCATTATATTTTTACGTTATATCTTATGTGCGGCCTGCTGGGTTTGCAGGGGCTTAGGGTGGGAAGTTAATTAAGCATTAGTTAATTAACAATTAATTAACAATTTATTGATACTTATTTAATTGAATATGAATTATTTAAATTTTGTAATCATTATAATTTTTTAAGTTATATGTTAGGTGCGGGTTGCTTAGTTTATTAATTAATTAATCAAACAATTAAGTAATTATTCATGGGTTAATAAATTTTTAATTAGTTGTTAATTATGTTAATTATGTTACATTTATTTATTTTGGTTATTCTTTAAGTGTGGCTGCTATGTTTGAGGAGGTATATTGTGGTAAGTTAATTAAGTAATAAATAATGGCCAATTTGTTTATGAATAAGTAATTATTAAAATTGTTTAATAATCCTGTTACTTGTTTGATTGTTTTTGTAAATATTTATTTTTGTTTGTTAAATATTAAAGTTCATATTAAGCGTTTTATATTTGTTAAAAATTAATAGGGTAATGTTTCATATATGTTATGTGTTTTAAGTGAAGTACTTTCCTTACAGTTGCACAGACTGGAGTGGGAATAGCAAATGTAACCCCTCCGAAGTCCAACGCTTGGCCTACTGTTGCACAGACTGGAGTTGGAATTGTACATTGTACCTCTCTGGATTCTAAAGCTTTCCCTACTGTTGCACAAACTGGAGTGGGAATAGTAAATATTACCCCTCTGGAGTCCAATACGTTCCCTACTGTTCCACAGACTGGAGTGGGAATAGTACATTTTACCCCTCTGAAGTCCAACGCTCTCCCTACTGTTGCACAGACTGTAGTAGTTTTTTTTTTTTTTTTGCAACAAAGGACGCCGCACTCTGGAACTTGTAATATCTTTAGAATTTATTAAACAGAGCCCAGTCTGTCATACCGACGCGTTTCGGCCTCAACTGGCTTTTTCACGGTAGGTGGCACTACTTTTTGCTACTGTTTTATCTCATTTCCTGTCAGTTACTTCCTCCCATTGACTTCTGGGAGTTGTAGTTTCGTTATTTTCATATATACAGATCACCTTATGACAGATATAATGTTTATACCAGCATGATGTTTAGTGTTTCACAATTACCAGTGTGATTTCGATCACTGAGCAAACCAATAACATGGAATCTAGATATCGATGTCAAAATGTCGTTTTTTTACATCGATTTTCCGATGTTGATTTTTCAACCATTAGTGGGCACTAGAAAGTATAGTTTGCCCAATATTGAAGCATCGTGTTATATTTCATTGTGTAGTACAATCTAGTTCATCATGTATATTGGATTTCTCTGATAATGTCTCAATATCAGGTATAGTACCATCATTGTATTATTGTCCATTGGCTCTCATGGTTCCACGGAGATGTTTTAATACAGTTTATCTTGTGAAATTCAAATTGTCTCCACGATTCACAGTTACGCTGACCAGTTTGCGGTGTGTTTTATAGATGGACGTAAAATTCTTCATCCACGTTCATCCCCCTCGGATTTTTTGTGCGTAATCTGATAATATATTTCGACTCTAACTGTCCGAGTTTTTTCTTCCGGTCTCCATTCGTTCATCCTGTTCTACTGTGTCTATTGAAAAGAAGCTCATGTTGCGCCAGTCCCCATTCTGGCATGAATGTACGTGTTTGGCAGTGGCATATGTTAGATCTTGGTTTTTCACTGCCCTGATGTGTTCTAGAATCCTTTTCTTCAGCATGCAGATTGTGCTGCCTATATATCTCATCCCACAATTACATTGTATGCAATAGACTACATATTTTGTTGAACATGTTATTTTGTGGTTGATTTCAATGTTTCTTCCCTCTGGGTCTCTTATGTTTTTCTTGTTGACACCAATTTTACCAGCTTTGCAATTGCTACATTTTTTGAAGCCAATTTGTTGTTGTTCCAACCAATTTTTGGTTCTATTTTTAGATTGGAAATGGCTTTTAACTATTGCATCGTTGATAGAAGGTGCCTTTCTGAAGGTGATTTGGGGTTTTGTTCCAATAATCTTAGCCAAATCCCGATCCTGTTGTAGCAGAGGCCAGTATTTTTGGGCACTTTGTCTTGTTTTGTGTGCTTCTTTGCTGAACGTCAAGATTAATCTGGGATTTGCTTGTTTTTCAGTTGGATTACTTATTGTTTTTTTTACCAGGATTTTGGTTCGTGTTAGCTCTTTGATCCTTCTTTTGCTGATGTTGAGGTCTCGTTCTCTGTATCCTCTTTTGCTTAGTCTATTTGCACTTTTTTTGGATTTAATTTTGCACATCTTCATTTTTAGAGCAGTTTCTTTTCATTCTGACGAATTCGCCAAAGGGGATGCTTCTTATCAGGGCTTTGGGGTGGAAGCTTTCCACGTGGAGAATGCTGTTTGTGGCAGTTTTCTTCCTGTATAGAGTTGTTTGGTTTTGCCCTTGGTCAATATAGACTGAAATGTCCAGAAAGTCTATTTTGTTGCGGTTGATGTTGCAGGTGAAGGAGAGCCCTATTTCATTGTTGTTAAGTGATTCAAAGTATTCCATGAACTCTTCCTTATTTCCATTCCAAATCAGGAACAGGTCGTCAATATATCGTGACCATAGTATGATCTTTTCTAAGGCCTTTCTGTTGTTAGGGCCCCACACTATTTCCTTCTCCCACCAACCCATAGTCAGTTTCGCATAGTTGGGGGAGACCCATCGTATCCTCATGCAACTCCTTGTATGAAAACATCTCCTCTTATGTTGACTTCTATTTGGCCCCAATAGTTAAAAATCTAAATTCATACATCCAAGACACAGGAGACTTCCTTCGGATACTCTCGAACACAACGTGGGACCCGACTTATCTGATGATTGCGATCGATGTGGTCTCCTTATAAACATCCATTAAACATACAGTGGGAATAAATGCATGTGCATACTTTCTGAAACAAAGAAACATAAGCGAACTAGAACACTCTGCAATGCTACTCACAATGATACAGATGTGCTTAAACAACAACATTTTCTTTTTTTATCATGAAATATACCATCAATTGTGTGGCTGCACCATGGGCATTTCCTTCTCCCCCAACTATGCGAACCTGACTATGGGTTGGTTGGAGAAGGAAATAGCGTGGGGCCCTAACAACAGAAAGGCCTTAGAAAAGATCATACTATGATCACGATATATTAACGACCTGTTCCTGATTTGGAATGGAAATAAGGAAGAGTTCATGGAATACTTTGAATCACTTAACAACAATGAAATAGGGCTCTCCTTCACCTGCAACATCAACCGCAACAAAATAGACTTTCTGGACATTTCAGTCTATATTGACCAAGGGCAAATCCAAACAACTCTATACCGGAAGAAAATTGCCACAAACAGCATTCTCCACGCGGAAAGCTTCCACCCCAAAGCCCTGATAAGAAGCATCCCCTTTGGCGAATTCGTCAGAATGAAAAGAAACTGCTCTAAAAATGAAGATGTGCAAAATGAAATCTAAAAAAGTGCAAATAGACTAAGCAAAAGAGGATACAGAGAACGAGACCTCAACATCAGCAAAAGAAGGATCGAAGAGCTAACACGAACCGAAATCCTGGTAAAAAAAACAATAAGTAATCCAACTGAAAAACAAGCAAATCCCAGATTAATCTTGACGTTCAGCAAAGAAGCACACAAAATAAGACAAAGTGTCCAAAAATACTGGCCTCTTCTACAACAGGATCGGGATCTGGCTAAGATTATTGGAACAAAACCCCAAATCACCTTCAAAAAGGCACCTTCTATCAAAGATGCAATAGTTAAAAGCCATTTCCAATCAAAAAATAGAACCAAAAATTGGTTGGAACAACAACAAATTGGCTTCAAAAAATGTAACAATTGCAAAGCTTGTAAAATTGGTGTCAACAAGAAAAACATAAGAGACCCAGAGGGAAGAAACATTGAAATCAACCACAAAATAACATGTTCAACAAAATATGTAGTCTATTGCATACAATGAAATTGTGGGATGAGATATATAGGCAGCACCATCTGCATGCTGAAGAAAAGGATTCTAGAACACATCAGGGCAGTGAAAAACCAAGATCTAACATATGCCACTGCCAAACACGTAATTTCATGCCAGAATGGGGACTGGCGCAACATGAGCTTCTTTGCAATAGACACAGTAGAACAGGATGAACGAATGGGAGACCGGAAGAAAAAACTCAGACAGTTAGAGTCAAAATATATTATCAGATTACGCACAAAAAATCCGAGGGGGATGAACGTGGATGAAGAATTTTACGTCCATCTATAAAACACACCGCAAACTGGTCAGCGTAACTGTGAATCGTGCAGACAATTTGAATTTCACAAGATAAACTGTATAAAAACATCTCCGTGGAACCATGAGAGCCAATGGACAATAATACAATGATGGTCCTATACCTGATATTGAGACATTATCAGAGAAATCCAATATACATGATGACCTAGATTGTACTACACAATGAAATCTAACGTGATGCTTCAATATTGGGCAAACTATACTTTCTAGTGCCCGCTAATGGTTGAAAAATCAACATCGGAAAATCGATGTAAAAAAAACGACATTTTGACATCGATATCTAGATTCCATGTTATTGGTATGCTCAGTGATCAAAATCACACTGATAATTGTGAAACACTAAACATCATGCTGGTATAAACATTATATCTGTCATAAGGTGATCTGTATATATGAAAATAACGAAACTACAACTCCCAGAAGTCAATGGGAGGAAGTAACTGACAGGAAATGAGATGAAACAGTAGCAAAAAGTAGTGCCACCTACCGTGAAAAAGGCCGTTGAGGCCGAAACGCGTCGGTATGACAGACTGGGCTCTGTTTAATAAATTCTAAAGATATTACAAGTTCCAGAGTGCGGCGTCCTTTGTTGCAAAATTGACCCTGGCTTTGGTTTAGCCCAACGCCTGCACCCGCTGTTGAGCGATCTGGCAGTAAACCACATTGCAGCAGACTGTAGTAGGTATAGTAAAATTTACATCAGAAGTCCAATGCTTTCCTTATGTTGCACAGACTTGAATGTGAATAGTAAATATTACCCCTCTGGAGTCCAACGCTTTCCCTACTGTTACACAGACTGGAGTGGGAATATTAAGGGGCCGATTCCGATCCGGGTCGGAAAGCACTCTGACCAAACCGGATTACTGCAGGCCGCCCGTACGATGCGACCGTATGCTGCCTGACTTGGTTCGGTCGGACTGCCATAGAAGTCAATGGGACCCGGTCGTACGACGCGTACATGGGCTCCCATTGACTGAATGGGAACGTCGTTGACAAGAGCGCCCCATACAGTGGGTATGTGTCGGTGCCATCCACACCGTACATGTCTGTGTTGGGGAGACCCAAGGGTCTCCCCCTGTGTCCGAGTCATAGGGCTGCGGGTGACCCCCAAAGGCAACCACCCGGACAATTTGTGAGCCAGACACTCCGGCTCGCACAGGCCGTCCGACGTGTGCATCGTACTGGCTCGGTCGTGAATCGCATCCATTGCACGCCACGGTTAGCTTACGACCAAGACGTACGGAGCGGTTCGGACCCGGAAACGACTCGGTCGGTGAATTTCATGTAGCTCGCATTGTACATGCTCGCTCGTACAGCTGTACGAGTCGGCCGGAAAACACGCGTACGGCTCGTAGTTTTTCCGGCCGGATCGTGTTCGGTGCCCTTCCGACCGGTTCGGAATCGGCCCCTAAATGTTACTTTTCTGCAGTCCAACGCTTTCCCTACTGTTGCACAGAGTGGAGAGGAAATAGTAAATGTTACCTCTCTGAAGTCCAACGCTTTCCCTACTGTTGCACAGACTGGAGTGGGAATAGTAAATGTTACCCCTCTGGAGTTCAACGCTTTCCCTACTGTTGCACAGACTTGAGTGGGAATAGTAAATATTACCCTTTCGAAGACCAACGCTTTCCCTACTTTCGCCCAGACTGGAGTTGGATTAGTAAATGTGATCCCTCAAAGTCCAACGCTTTCCCTACAGTTGCACAGACTGGAGTGGTAATTGTCAATTTTACCCATCCGGAGTCCAACACTTTTCCTACTGTTGCACACACTGGAGTGGGAATAGTTAATTTTACCTCTCTGAAGTCCAACACTTTCCCTACTGTTGCACAGTTTGGAGAGGGAGTAGTAAATCTTACCATTCCGGAGACAAAAGTTTTACCTCCTGTTGAACAGACTGGAGTGGGCATAGTAAATGTTACTTCTCCCAAGCCCAACGCTTGCCCTGCTGATGCAGAGATTGGAGTGGGAATAGTATATGTTTCCGCTCCAGAGTACAACGCTTTCGCTACTGTTGCACAGACTGGAGTGGGAATTGTCAATTTTACCCCTCCGAAGTCTAACTCTTTCCCTACTGTTGCAACAACTGGAGAGGGACTAGTCACTTTTACCCCTCCAGAATCCAACACTTTCCCTATTGTTGCACAGACTGAAGCATATCTATTATTTCCAGACTTCAATATTTTTTTAAATAATGCTTTAATATATCTAATATTATTCTGTTTTTATTTGTTAGCTTATATGTATATTATTTGTTTTTCCATATAATTTTTTTATATAATTTTTAAAAGTATGTTTATCAAATGCCTTTTTTTGTTTTTTAATTGTAATTATTTGGTGATTTGCATTTGATTTGTTAATTTTTTTATGTTTTATATATTGATATATATCAATATATATGTTTTTATAGTGGTACATTTAAAAAAAATGTAATATAATGTGAAATACATTTTTTAATAATAATGTATTATATATCTGTGTATATATAAACATACACACTCACATATATTTATGTGCATATGTTTATATAAGTATGTATTTACATGTTACTTAAATGTATTTAAGTTACCTTATATTATTTTTTATATTAGAATATTTAAGATTTACTATTTTAAACTAGATATATATATTAAAACCAATATTTTTGTATGTTTTTTAACGATATTAGTGTGAACTGATATCTTTTTTCTATATTTTTGTACTTTCCATTATAAGTATAGCAAAACAATATTTTTGTATTCTATATTTTTGACACAATATTTCTTTAAGTTCAAAAAGATTTTATTAACAAGAAAGAAAAGGCGTCACACCATAATACAACAAGCTGAATACATATCACATCAAAAAAGAATTACAATACAGTAAATAAGTTAGGCTTTTTGTTTAAAAATAAGGAAAACTACACATACAATGATATAAACCCTTAAGGATCGGAAAAAATGGAAGCAATCAGGGGTATTTAAGGAGGCTTTAAAACTTCTTGTTGGACTGGACAAAGTTGAAATGAACGAGTAACACTAGCATCCAAATACATTGTAATAGGCGACCATAAAGCTAACCTTTTTGGTGATAAATGCAGAGGGTATACAAAGGAGGTATCCAATCTGTGATTATGGCAGACGGCGTACCACCATGCCCTATAGGAAATCTTTGAAAAGTCTTTCCAATTCGCTGTAATTTGCTGGAGTGCGACTGCTAGCAATAAATCAACAATTTTAACATTAGACAAAATGTCCTCCCAGCAAGATAATAGACTTCCTAGAAAAACATGAGTATAAGAAAATGGAAAAGCAGTACCAAAAATCAAATTAATTTGAGCCCAAATTCGCCTCCAAAAAGTAAGTACAATAGGACAGGAAAATGCCATGTGAAACAAATCAGCTTTAGCAGAAGAGCAAGTCCAACAAGTATCAGGAACTGTAGCAAAACTTTTGCTCAAAACATTAGGTGACAATAAGAGCCTATTATATACAAAAAACAAAGTTTGCGTCGTATTTGCGGCTCTAGAAGATTTACGAAGTTTGACCCACAATTTGTCCCACAAGGATACTGACCAAGAGACTGCAAAGTCTCGCTCCCAGGCTTCTTCAGTTGGAGATTTCTGTCGAGCTCTACCAGTACCATGTAAAAAATTATATAATGTAGAAGCTTTGGGTGTTGTGAGTAACAAGCTTCTTAGTTGTGAGGAAGGATCTGGGTTGGTTGAAGTAGTGGGTGCCGCTGTTAAAGAGAGCATCCAACACAGCGTCCTTAAGAATGAGATATTGACGCATGAAGGAGGTAGGTAAGTGAAATGTAATGCGGAGTGAGGAAAAGGGTATAAACTCTGAATTAAAAAAGAGTTGAGAAACCCAAGTAAGACCTCTACGATGCCAAGACTTCCAATAGAATGGCTTACCCTGAATGAGCAAACCTCTATTATGCCATATTGTAGAACTAAAAAAGGAGTCCTTAGTATTATGAGGGAAAGGGAACAAAGGCGATAAAAGCTTAGAAGTCATTTTGATAATGGGTGTAGACAGGGCTTGGGGTTTGCGAGAGAAGGACAGGTATTCATTAAATGAGAAGGGGGAAAGAAAAAGGTGCTCGGTTGCAGTCCATAGGGGGCAGGCCTCCTCATGATCACGCAACCACAAAGAGGCTTGACGTAAAAGAAATGCTTTGTGATACGTCGGGAAATCGGGAAAATGAACTCCACCTTCCGCCTTGGGACGGATTAACCTAAGTAAAGACATTCTAGGTTTTTTCTTGTTCCAAAGGAAAGAGGAAAGAATAGAATTAATCTTCTGGAGAAAAAAAATTTGGGATAAGAGCTGGAATATTAGAAATGGTGTACATAATGATAGGTGATAACATCATTTTAATAGTATCAAGTCGACCCCACCAAGATAGATAGAGAGGGTGCCATTTAGCTGTAAGGTCTGACATTTTTTGTATACACTTATCCATGCACAAAGATACTGTGTCTGAAAGAGAAGATCTGATATGTAAACCTAAATAACGAATATGATTAGGGCTCCAAGTAAAGTGGGAGGCTGTAAAATCAGATTTGAAGGTGTATTTTGTAAGCGGCAAGATCTCACACTTATCATTGTTTAATTTGTAGCCCGAAATGTCAGAATAAGCTTGCACTTCAGCCATAAAGGCAGGAATTGAGTCATCAGGTCGAGACATGAAGAGCAGAATGTCATCCGCATAAGCTGCTAGCTTAATATGCGATCGGGGTGTTTGAAAATCATGCACTTCTGGATTTTGTCGTAACTTTGAAAGAAATGGTTCCAAAGCCAAATTAAAAAGGAAAGGTGAAAAGGGACAACCCTGTCGCACCCCTCTCCCCAAGTCAAAAAATGGAGATATCAATCCATTGACACAAACAGCCGCTCTTGGATTGGAGTACAAAAGAGAAATGAGGTAAATAAAATTGGGACCAAATCCAAACCAATTGAGGGTATAAAACAAGTATCTCCATTCAACTCTGTCAAACGCCTTCTCGGCATCCAACGCTATTGCAGCCAGAGGATCTTTAACATGCGAGGATTTTGACAACACATTAAACAAGAGACGTGTATTATCTGTTATATAGCGGCCCTTGACAAATCCAGACTGCTCTATTCCTAACAGATCCGGCAGAAATGAGTCCAACCTCAAGGCTAAAGCCTTAGAGAAGATCTTATAGTCAATGTTTACCAAAGATATGGGTCTATAATTCTTACAATATTTCGGGTCTTTACCTTCTTTAGGAATTAAGCAAATATGTGCATCTGAAAAGGAACCTGATGAGCGTCCTGATGTACTGAAAGAACATATTAACGAATGTAATTTAGGCATTAAGAGTTTGGAAAAATGAGAGTAAAACTCGACAGAAAAACCATCCGGGCCGGGTGCTTTGTCACGCTTAAGCGAATGAAGGGCAGTCGTCAACTCTTGCTGCGTTAGGTCTGATTCCAATAAAGATAAATCTGGTGGAGTAATCTGGGATTTGTGAATGGTAGAGAAAAATTGTGAAAGGGCATGATCTGTGGGCTGCGTTTCAGAAGCGTAGAGGGTTTTATAAAAAAGAGAAAATTCATGCAAAATGTCCCCATCTTTAAACTTCGAATTTAAATCTGCATCATAAATAGATTCAATGTTCAATTTATTGTGCTTAACTTTCAAGTAATTAGCCAAGATTTTCCCAGCCTTGCTTTTCCCCCCATAAAATTTTGAACTGGATTTTAATAAATAAAGGGACGCATCATCTGTAGACTTCTTGTTAAATTGCATTTTGGCCTTAATAAGAGCATCTAAACAATCCTTTGAGTGTGAGGTGTAGTAAGAGTGCTCCAGTCTCTTGATGTCCTGAAGTAGGTTTGTAACCTGTGTACGTGCGTTCTTACGTTTCCTTGCAACAAAGGTTAGTATAAAATCCCTAGCAGAAGCCTTAAAGGCATCCCACAGAGTAGAAATGGGCATAGAATCCGTTTGATTAATCATGTAAAATTCCTGAAAGAAAGAGGTAAAGGAGGCGGTAAATTTTGGGTCCAGTAGAAGGGAATTATTAAAGCGCCTCCTCTTCGGACCGTCGGATTTGGGTAAAATGTCAATGCCAATGGAAACCGGAGCATGATCTGATAACAAAATAGGGCCAATCTCTGCATGGGTAAGAGTCTGCGAGACGGTATGGGAAACAAAAATATAATCAATTCGTGATTGGGAATGATGCGATGGGGAATAAAAAGTGAATTCCTTGGTGGTTGGATTGCATAGTCGCCACGCATCAAGGAGTTTGTGTTGGGCTATGGCATGGACAAAGGATTTATGAATCTTATTAGGCACAAAAGGGACCTGTGAGTGCCTATCAATAAACGGGTCAAGAACCTGATTACAGTCCGCAGCCAAAATAAAGTTATCAGTAATGCAGTGAGAGATTTGCTTGGCAAAGGTGGGCCAGAAGGAAGGGTCTCCACATGTGGGGGCATAAACATTTAGGAGAGAGACTGGAACACTCTTTAAAGATAATCTAACATGTATCCATCTACCATGAGTGTCCGACTCTTGAGATAAGAGTGAAAATGAGAGTGTTTTGCGACAAAGTATCATCACTCCATTGCGTTTGCCATCTCCAGGAGAAAAGAAAACCTCTCCCACCCAACCCCTCTTTAACTTTAAAGATTCAACATCCGTGAGATGGTTTTCTTGCAAGAAGATAATATCCGCATTCAATTTGGCCAAATGAGTCAAAACTCTCTGTCTTTTGATGGGAGAATTTAACCCCCGTACATTCCAAGTTATCAAATTTAAAGACATAGTCTAAGAAAAAATTGGTGAACTAATAACATGAGATAAAAACCAAAATCTGATAAAGAAAAGCTCAAAACAGAGAGAAAGAAAAAAGTGATAATTAAGCCGAGAGCAAAAAAGAGAAGAGGATAGAAGCCATAGAGTAAGAGCCAAGAAAAAAGCAGGAAATCAAATAGAAATGATAATATAGTGACGGCAGAAAAGAGAAATAGTACAGCTGAATAAGAAAAGAGTTGCAGCAAAATGATGTGAGACGTAGAAATAAGAATAAATGACGAAAGGAAATACAGCAAAAAGCATTCATAAAGAATAATAGGAACAATAAAAAGGCATACGCGAACAAATTGTGGAATACAATGAGCAAATATATCAGGTGCGACACAAAAAACAACAAATAACACAAAAAAAAACATACCTAAAAAGGGAGATTGTGGAGGAGGGGGAGGTGAGACCACGAGGACAAACGAGGCATCCGAGCAAGGACACACGGGAAACCAGGGAGGAATCACGGTAAAAAGAATATAGGATCTGTGGAAATGAAGAACAATCAATTAAAACCAATAGGTAACGAAAACAAGATACGCGGCTTCAACTGAGTCAAAGCCATATCTGGCCATAGCATTCAAACAACCAAAATTTAAGAAAAATAAGCCAGAACATTAAAAGAGAAGACTTATGCAAAACCTGAAAAAGTAACGACAAGGCAGTAATAGAAGCAAAACATTAAGACTTGGAAAAAGATGTGGAGGCGGAGGAGTCCATGCTGACTGTTCTGCAAGAGTTAATGAAGCTCTGTAATTTCACCGGATCTTCATATGTAATGGTCTTGTTGTTATAGGTGACCTTAAAGAGGCAGAGGTGGAAAAGTCCATACCGAGCTCCCAAAGAGCGAAGATCAGGCCTCATACTGAGGAATGCCTTACGTCTGTTAGCGGTAGCTTTGGCATAGTCCTGAGCGAAAAATAGCGTAGAACCAGACCATGTGATTTTCGAGATGGCTTTAGTCGCTGACAACACCTTGATCAAATCAGTATACTCCAGGAAATATAAGATTACACCTCTTGGCCGTTGGGATTGCGCATTAGGAGAGGCGACTCGGCCCAATCTGTGTGCACGTTGAACATTTAGCACGGTACCCTCCGGGAGGTGAAGCAATTGAGGCAGGAAAGATCTGGAAAAGGATACAGCGTCCGACCCTTCAAGACCTTCAACCAAACCATAAATTCGCAGGTTATTACGTCGATTACGGTTTTCAAGGCCCTCCACTTGACGCTGGAGCTCAGAAACTTGGGAATGGAGTTGAGAAACACTTGCGCTCGAGGTCTTAAGTGAAGAAACACTATGCTTAACTGCCGAGACAGTGGCGTCCAACTGAGACCAATTGTCTGTGAGGACCTGCAATTTAACCTTTGTCCCCTCCATAAATGGGCGGAGAGCTCGGATTTCCTCCAACAGGAGCTCCATGGAGACCGGCGAGGCTGATTTAGGCGGAGAAGGGGGGTCTTTTTTCAATCGCTTCGTGACAGACTTCCCTTGCAATGCAGAAGGAGGATCCATTGGCTGTTTCAGAGGATTGTGACGCAGACGACAAAGTATCCTTGAATTTGGAAAATTCTGTAAAAATTCTAGAGTTTTTAACAAAAGATTGCTTCACGACAGAGGAACCTCTGGACCTGCCCATCAATTTTAATGAAGGTGATGAAAAAACTGTGAAAAATAAAATGACCAGTCCAACTATGACCTGCGCAGAGTGTCTATTAGTAATTCCCCTCATAAGGGAAATCTCATTCTCTTGTGGACATCTGTAAACCACAAACGACGATGGCCAGAAACCAGAACCTGTTGATGATGGCAAGTGGTAAAAAGGCTAAGTAACATAGCAATAGGCATATGAGCTGAAACTCCTCACGAACATCATAAAATGGCTGCCCAAAAATAAATTAGCTCACCCTGGAAATAAACATGGAACTGGAAGTACATGTAGTTGAGGAGGAAGAGGTACAGACAAAAAAGTACCTAATTCATAGCCCACATCGTCTGCTTGTAGTCAGCGGAGGCGCTAGACATCACGAAGCAAGCTGCGCTGCCCGAGGGCTCCGTTCGCGGCAGGAAGACAAAATGGCGGCCGCTATGGAGCGTTGTTCGTCAAGCGACTAATGTAGAGGCGAAAAGCAGATTCTCATTGTGCGCAAACAAGTAGAGATCTTCGTGCTGCAGCCAGCATACCTTTATGCCTCATTTCTCCCCTTCCGACTTCAACGAAGACAGCGGAAAGCGCGTTTACTCCGAGGTGAGCCCGGGAGCCTCACTCGGACGCCGCCATTCTCCGCGGGCATTAGCCACGCCCCCCTTGACACAATATTTCTGTATCACAATATTCGTCTAACTGATATTATGTCAGAGATCCTCAACAAGTAGCCTTCATTAGCAGAAGGCTACTTCCAAGGGAACAGGGGAGAAGTGTAATAAAAAGGGAAGCAAGTTGAGACCATACATGTTTGCGGCTGACTTCTGTGTTCAGACAGACTACAGACCCCCTCAAATGGCTAATACAGGGTGATAATCACAAACTTGAGGTATTTGGGGGGCGTGGCTTGGCCGGCTGCAAGATGGCCGCACATTAAGTGGGCTCTGCCGGCCAATCTTTAAAAATCCGCAACTATCCTCCAGTCATCACGCTTTACCTGGCACTCCAGCGCATGATCCGACTTCCCTGCGGTGTGAGGCATCAGCTGGAACTTTGCCGCGGCTGGCTGACTGGGGACATCGCTCGAGACGGAGCCGGGCCTGCAACTCGACTCCCGTGTGGGCCGCGGCGACTTCTTCCGAGGGCCACGCTGGCTCCGATCACGCGCCCGCTGTGGAAGGGGATCTGAAATGCTGAGTTCTACCTCCCGGTGAGTGGCGCTGCCTCGGGGAGGTACTTGTTGGCGTGGTCGGGGGTCCGTGTGCCATACCACCGGGTCGGAGTGGTTGCGGCCTTGCCACCTGGGCTCCGCTGTACCCTCCGTGGGCCGCATTCACTGGCGGCTGTTGGCGTCTTGACCTGGTGACGGGGGCGACGGCCCCCGCGTTTCCTTGTTGGCTCGACCCCCTGGTGGTGAGTTGTGACCTCTCCTGTGTGCACTGCAAGTCCGCCAACCCGGGCGGGGACACCCTGCTTGGCTGCCGCTCTGATGTCGCTGGTGCGGCCTGCCTGCAGCTGCCTTCTGGCCTCCCGGTTGCAGTGGGCCTGGCCTTCTCAGTCAATCACGCAATGTCGCCTGGCTCCCTGGCTGGCCCAGTTTAATCCTGCACTGCGTGGCCACACCGACGTGGTCCCTGGGCTTTGGATTCGACTGGGGACTACGCCCAACACCCGGTTGCTGGCTGCTGATCGCGGCTCCCCCTGCTGGGACCTTCCTGCGCTGGGCGCCCCCTCTGTCCTGTTGCTGGCGCTGCAAATTCAGGGGGGCCCTCCGGATGCTGACTGGAATTGGGGGCCCCTCCTGCACCCTATCTCCCTGCTCGGTTGGGATCTCCCCTGCAGGCGGCGGGGGACGCACATACCTGGCTAATTCATTTCTCCTGAAGTGATCTGGGGGACTGCCCGTGAGCGGTTAGCCGCAGTTGCTGGTTGTGCTGCAGTTGAGAGCAGCTCCCTCCCGTGTTCGCCCCTCGTCTGGGGGGTCCGGGTGCTGGTTACACCCACGCATCATGCTCCGCACTGGTATTGGGTGCTGTTGAATACCGGACGTCGCCCGGCTGGTGCCCTCTCACTGGCCGACTGCCGCTGGTCCTACACCTGGGTGGAAGACACTGTTTGCCTAACACACCTACCACAGTGCAGCCTCTGTTACCCCTTTGCGAATCCTGGTGACGCTCTGGCCGCACCTCTTCACGCTGCTGTTCTGGTGGTCTCCTGCGCGGGGGGTGCTGGTCTAGACCTGCTTGCCTGGGATCACCGGTCCTTGTCATCAGAGTGCTCGCCTGCTTTACATTTTCCTCGCCATGTGAAAGTCCGATCCGAGGCAACCTAAGATCGCCTTTGACCATCGTCGGTCTTCCCGACAGGAGGGGTCCAATGCTGAAGGGGGGGAGGCCGCTGATGCTTCCGCTGCGACTCCGTCCAGGGACGATGACCTGAAGGCGATCATGTTGGATGTGAAGTCGACGGTTACAGGCATAGCCGCCCAGCTGGACCAGCTGTCGGCCCGGCTGGACTCAGTGAAGGCCCGTGTTGATACCCATGACAATCGCCTGACACATGTGGAATCCCGGGTCTCGGATGTTGAGGATGCCGCTCTGCAGGACCGAACGAAGCTGCTGCAAATGGACAAACTCTTGGCTGTTATCCAGGAGAAGAATGAGGATTTGGAGGCCTGTTCTCGTCGGAGCAACCTCCGTATAACAGGCCTCCCAGAATCAACCAACATCAACCGTATGGAGGACTTTGTGGAGGCACTGGTCAGGGAGCTCTTCGGCGACATTCTCTCACCTGTGTTTGTCGTGGAGCGCGCCCATCGCTCCCTGGGCCCTCGTCCTGGTCCCGGCCTATCCCCACGTCCCATCATAGCTAAACTGCTTAATTTCAGGGACCGCAACACAATACTTAGATCTGCACGGGACAGGGGCACCATCACCCATCAGGGCAATACCCTCTTCTTTTTCCTGGACTACACCACGACTGTTCAGGCGGCCCGGCGGGAATTCCTACCTGCCAAGCGCATCCTACAGAAACACGATGTCTCCTACTCCTTGGCTTCTCCGGCAAAGCTCAGGGTCCACCAGGGCGCCAAGACTTTCATCTTCCCGGACCCTCGGGAGGCGCTGGCGTTTTCCAAAAAGATCGAAAAATCAGCTCGGAAATCTACGTCTAAATCCCCTTCCGAGACTGCGGATCGCCTCAGCGATAATGACTGAAGTGACGTTGCTGCTTGATGTTGTTCCTCCCTCCTTTGTATGCGATGCCTGACTCCCTGCAGGGGGGTGTGCCTAGCCTCGCCATGCCCTCACGGGATGATTCCCAACTGTATTGCTACTTTTCCCCTTCCCAGTTGTGGGTTCCTGGGGTGGGGTGGGTTGGTGTCCCAGCCTGATTGGGGGGTTGGAGTGGGAGGGGGGTTGGTGGTTTTTCTGATGTTTGTTTTTAGTCTTTTTAGTTTGTGGGGCTTGTTTGGGGTGCCCGCTGGTGCCCCGTCATTTTTTTTGTGGCTCAGGGTGGGTGGGTTGGGTTGCTCTGGTGGGTTCGCCGGGGTTTTTTCTTGTTTTTTTTCTTGGAATGCTGTTTGCTTAGGGTACTGTTTGGTCTTTCTGCACTGCCTGCTCTTGTATATTCCTCAACATTGTACTGTGCTTCTGGCTGCCCACCCTGCCGGACTAATGACTCCTCACTCCCCTTCTCCCCGCTGCTTTTTTTGGGTGTTTCCAGATCTTCTGCTGTTTGCTACTATCCGTTGTCAGGGTACTGTCATTACATGTCCCGACTGCGATACTGCGTTGTGTTCCATGCTCCGTTCCGTTTCTAGTCACGGGTTATTCCTGGGTTGTGTCCATGCTGCTCCGCTTGTCACCCCCTCCCCTTCTCTGCTACACCCTTTGTGGTCGGGTACGTGGTTTTCCACTTCTGCTCATGGGCGCGCTTTGCTTCTGTTGCTTCATCCACCTGTTAGCCGCCTGCATGTTTCCCCTGCGTTGCACGGGTGGCGGTGATCCCCGGTGGGCTGCCTCCATCTGCTTGCGGGGCCTCCAATCTACGCCGTGTCTAGTCGCCCATTGAATCGCGTTCCTCCCCTGCCACCTGCCTATGGCGCCTCTTGTGGGCGTCGTGCAGTGCTACGTTCTGTACCAACCTTTTATGGCTGACATCGTCTGCTGGACCTGGAATTTGCGCGGTTTAAACGACCACCGTAAGGCCCGATTGATCCATGCCCACTTACAGAGGCACAAGGTAGATATATGTCTCATACAGAAGACTCACCTGCTGCCCGGCTCTATTTCCAGACTTCAAGCGCGCTATTGGGGGGAGGCCCACTCCTCCACTTACTCATCATACGCCAGAGGGGTCTCAATTTTGTTGCGCAGGGGTCTCCCTTGGCAGACCCACCAGGTGCTCACTGATCCTGAGGGCAGGTATGTGATTCTTCATGGTCTACTGTTGGCCCCGGCCGTTACAATTGAGGCGGTCTACGGCCCTAACTCGGACGATCCGGAATTTTTCCACCACATCTGGCACCTCATTACCACTTGCAGCCCTGCTGCGGTCGTCTGGGGGGGGCGATTTTAATGTCGCTTTGTCAGTGGCCTTGGATCGGTCTGGCTCCCATTTGACCCACCCGCATGCCTCCGTGGCTCTCATGTCTCAGCGACCTTTGACCCCAGGGTAGGTCGCTCCCCTGCCCTCGCGGCGCCACCAGATCCTCTGTGCCTGCCTTTTGCTCTGTTGTTGTGCCGACTGTCCCCCAGAGTGTCTGCCTTTTTCCCCTGTGTATGATCGCGTCCCCTTTTGCTTTTTTGTATCCCAGAGTGCCTGCTTTCCCCGTGTGATCGCGCTCCCCTTGCCTTCTGTATCCCTGAGTGCCTGCTTTCCCCGTTGTGATCGCGCTCCCCTTGCTTTTTGTATCCCTGAGTGCCTGCTGCCCCTCGTGCCCCCGCCGTCCCCCTCCGTCCTTCCGCCGCTTTTTGTCGTTTTTTTTTCTCGCTTTTCCGGCTTTTGTACCCCTTCTAGGTACTTTTCCGCTTTTTCGGGCCTCCTCGCCTCTCCGAGGCCCTTCGCCGCTTTTCCCGCTCTTTTTCCCCCCTACCCGCCCTCCTCCCGCCTCCCAGCTGTCCCCGCCTCCCCGGCTACCCCTTATATGGCGGCCGCTGCGAGGCCGCGCAGCGGACGCGCGCAGCGTAAGGCAAGTCCGTCTGCGCCCGTCCGCGCCTGGACCGCGCCCAGCACCCGAACCTCTGGCCCTCGCACCCCCCGCCTGACCTACGACTCCGCCTTCCTCGCCAACCTCAACCCCGGCCGCACGCCGGGCTGCTACTGCGCCACCCCGAAACGTACCCACGGACCCTTCACCTGCAGCAACTGCCGCTTCACCTGCCTCCGAACCCACTCCGCTCCCGCCAAGAACTACTCCCCCGGAAACAACCTCCACTGCATCCTGGTCAACACCCGATCCATCCACAGGCACGCCATCGAACTGTGGAACCTCATCAACTCTACGAACCCGGACATCGCCTTCCTCACCGAGACCTGGATGAACCCCTCCTCGGCACCCGACATCGCCATAGCCATCCCCGACGGCTACAAAATCATCCGGAAAGACCGCACCAACCGCATCGGAGGAGGCATCGCCATCGCACACAAAAACTCCATCCGCATCTCGACCGACACCGACAACTCACTCCCCGACGCCGAACACCTCCTCTTCATGATCCACAGCGACCCCAAAACCACCCTCAGACGCACCCTCATGTACAGACCACCAGGACCCCGCACCAAGTTCAGCGAAGACATCGCAGACTTCGTCAACCCTCACGCACTCTCATCCACCGACTACATCCTCCTAGGAGACCTCAACTTTCACCTGGAGAACCTCACCGACAACAACACCACCGCCTTACTGGACAACCTCGCCAACCTGGGACTGAATCAGCTAGTCAACACCCCCAACCACGACGCCGGACACACGCTCGACCCCATCTTCTCCTCTAGCAAACACATCACCTTCAGCCACACCACCGAACTCACCTGGTCGGACCACAGCTGCATCCACTTCATCTTCAAGAAGACCACCGTGCCCCACCACACCCAGCAACCACCAAGAAGACACTGGAATCGTATCACCACGGAACAGCTCGCATCAACCCTCTCCCAGAACCAACCCACCAGCACCACCGACCCCAACGTAGCCGCCAACAACCTCACAAACTGGATCTCCGACTGCGCCAACCTCCTGGCCCCCCTGAAGACTCAAGCCAGCACCAACAACCACAAGAAAAACTCCTGGTTCACCCCCGACCTCAAGAACTCCAAGAAAGAATGCCGCGCCCGCGAGAAGACGTGGCGCCTTAACCAGACTGAAGAGAACATGTCAGCTCTCAAGGACGCCACCCGCCAACACCACCAACACCTCCGCGCCGCACGAAAAACAGCCTACCGGAACAGACTTGACAACAACGCCCACAACAGCAAGGAACTATTTGGCATCGTCAAAGAGCTCTCCAACCCGGAAGCAGAAAACAACTCCATCCCTCCCTCACAGGACCTCTGCGACTCCCTCGCAACCTTCTTCCACCACAAGATCACTGACATATACAACAGCTTCCCGACCGCCGACACGAGCCCCCCTCCGGTACCCGCCACCGACACCACCACCATCCTCACCTGGAACCCTACCACCACCGAGGAGACCACCCGCATAATGAACTCGATCCACTCCGGATCCCCATCGGACCCCTGCCCGCACCACATCTACAACAAGGCCGACGACATCATCGCACCGCACCTCCGAGACGTCATCAACGCCTCCCTCACTGCTGCCACCTTCCCGGAGAGCTGGAAACACGCAGAGCTCAACGCCCTCTTAAAGAAACCTACAGCAGACCCCACCGAACTCAAAAACTTCCGGCCCAAATCTCTCCTGCCGTTCCCTGCCAAAGTGATTGAGAAAATCGTCAACGCTCAACTCACCAACGCCCTGGAAACCAACGACTCCCTCGACCCCACACAGTTCGGTTTCAGGGCCAACCACAGCACCGAAACCGCCCTGATCGCAGCAACGGACGACATCAGAGCCCTGACCGACAAGGGAGAGACCGTGGCCCTCATACTCCTGGACCTCTCTGCAGCCTTCGACACGGTCTGCCACCGCACCCTGATACGCCGCCTCAGCAACGCCGGCATCAGAAGCAAGGCCCTGGAATGGATCGTCTCCTTCCTCTCCGGCAGGACTCAGAGAGTCCGCCTTCCCCCCTTCAGATCCACAGCCACGGAGATCATCTGCGGCGTACCTCAAGGATCCTCCCTCAGCCCCACTCTCTTCAACGTCTACATGACCCACCTGGCGAACATCGCACGCAAACACAGACTCGACCTTATATCATACGCCGACGACACCCAGCTCATCTTATCCCTCACTAACAACCCCACATCAGCTAGGACCAGACTACATGAAGGAATGAAGGAAGTGGCGAACTGTATGACAGACAGCCGTCTGAAACTGAACACAGACAAAATGGAGGTCCTCATCCTCGGCCCCACTCCCACCGCATGGGATGACTCCTGGTGGCCCCCCGCCCTAGGCAGCACTCCCCAACCCACCGACCACGCGCGCAACCTCGGCTTCATCCTGGACTCTTCCCTCATCATGACCAGACAGGTGAACTCGGTGACCTCGGCATGTTTCAACACCCTCCGCATGCTCCGCAAGATCTTCCGCTGGATCCCCACCGACACCAGGAAGACCGTCACCCACGCCCTCGTCACCAGCCGCTTGGACTACGGGAACACCCTGTACACCGGCATCACCACCAAGCTGCAGAGGAAACTCCAACGGATCCAGAACGCTGCCGCAAGACTCATCCTGGACATCCCTCGCCACCACCACATCTCCGGACACCTGAAAAAACTCCATTGGCTACCCGTCAACAAGCGGATCACCTTCCGACTACTCACCCACGCACACAAAGCCCTTCAAAACCTCGGACCCAAACTCATCAACAACCGCGTCTCCTTCTACACTCCCCCGCGCACTCTGCGCTCCACCGGACAGGCCCTGGCAGCCGTACCCCGCATCCGCAAAGCCACCACCGGAGGAAGATCCTTCTCTTTTCTAGCAGCAAAGACCTGGAACTCTCTGCCCAGCCACCTGAATGAATGAATGAAATAAAATTTATAATGCGCAGAAACTTAGCCCAAAGGGCATCAAGGCGCCTAAATAATAACAAGGATAGTCCTGCGATGCTAGTGATATGCTTTATTAAAGAACCAGGTCTTAAGGGCTCCCTTAAAAAGGGGCAAAGATGAGATAGCCTTGAGCTCAGAGGGGAGTACGTTCCATAAACGCGGAGCACTCGATGCAAAGGCTCTTGCTCCCCATCTTGCCTTCTTGATAGCGGGGATAACAAGGAGATTGTGTTGAGCAGATCTAAGACATCTGCCAGGGACATATCTAGACAGCAGAGATCCCAATCCATCAGTCGGTCCTGCCATAAGTGCCTTGTGAACTAGACAAACAATTTTAAAAGAGATACGATGTTCAATGGGCAACCAATGAAGATTCTTCCTAGCCAGAGTGACAGAGGCTGAGATAGGAAGGTCAAGGACAAATCTTGCTGCTGCATTCTGTGTTGCTTGTAGACGCAGCAGCAATCCCTTGTTGATCTGAGTATATAATGCGTTGCAATAATCTAGGCGAGACCCGATCAGTGCAACAGCTGTTTGTTTTCTTGCTTGTGGGGATAAGTAGTGAACTATTCTACGGAGGATTTTTAAAACTCCCCAACAGGTAGATACAGTTCTATTTATCTGCAAGTTCATAGCCAGCTCAGTGTCAAATATGACCCCCAAGTTTTTTGCAGACTGAGAAGGGGTTGGGCACGCCCCCAACGAAGGCGGCCACCATTCATTCGACCAGGCATCTCTATCCTTTCCAAAGATGAGGACCTCCGTCTTGTCGCCATTCAACCTCAGAGAATTAAGGGTCATCCAGTCGGCAATCGATTGCATGCAGCTCCTGAGACCTGCAGCCGAGATGCTAATAGACTATGACACAGACACCATAATCTGTGTATCGTCTGCGTACGATACCACCTCCATCCCCTGGGATCTTACTAGTCTCGCAAGTGGGGCCACATAGATGTTGAAAAGGGTCGGACTTAAAGCCGACCCTTGTGGCACTCCACATTGCATAGACTTTACAGGGGAGAGGTAATTATCCATTTTGACCCTCTGCTCTCTTTGGTCTAGGAAGGAGGATAACAGGTTAAGAGCGGACCCCTCTACACCCATCTCCCTAAGTCGAGATGTTAAGACCGCGGGAGAGAGGGTGTCGAATGCAGCGGTCAGATCCAGTAGAACCAGTATTGTGGTCAGGCCTTTATCTACATTCATCCTGATGTTATTGGACACGACAGTGAGTGCAGATTCCGTGCTATGTAGTTTTCTAAACCCATGTTGAGTTTGGTCCAGAAAACCAGAAGACTCCAAAAATGTCGACAGACACTGATTTAGATGCATCTCGAGCATTTTAGCTGGAGCCGGCAGTAGAGAAATAGGTCTAAAATTTTTTAATACTGCCGGATCCAGAGATGGTTTCTTCAATAGCGGCCTTACAATGGCTCTCTTCCAGGCCGAGGGGAATACACCATGTTGTAAGGCATTATTCATAGCATCCAGGATGTGTGGTAAGAGGGTGTCCCTACACTCTTTCAGAGTTTTTAGGGGGCAGGGATCCAGAGGAGAGGAAGATTTCGTCCGATCCAGCAGGAGGTTAAGATTTTCGAGAGTAATGAGGGGAAATTTAGTAAAAATCTTATCGGGGTCCTTTGGCCAGGTTTCTAACATTGCCAGATTAGTGATAGTTTGTGTTTCCAGAAGATTCTTCTGTATTTCCAATTGCATGGAAATATCCACAATTTTAGTGTGGAAAAAACTAGCAATGTTATCACAGAGCTCCTGCGAGCTTTTAATCGGATCGGGAATCTGTAGGGAACATAGGGAGTCTACGATTGTGAACAGTTCCCTCGACGAGGTCAAAGACGTGGTGATATTGGAGAAGTGATTTTGTTTAGTTTTGATGACCAAGGATTTGTAGGTCTTCAGGGAGCTTTTATAGCGCTCTCTATCCTTGAAGTCCCACGTCCTTCTCCACTGCCTTTCATGTCTCCTACAGCCTTGTCTCATCAGCCTGAGTTGCTCTCCAAACCATGGGGCGGAGGGTCTACGCCTTGCAGTATACCTAGGGGTAGTGGGAGCTAGAATATCCACTGCCTCACGTATAAGGTTGTCTAATTTACAGGCTGCCTTCTCTGGATCTGAGGACCAAGTTTGGAATTCAAAGAACGGAGTCAAGGACACATTGGTGATGTTTTTATAATTTCGCTTATACTCTCTTGAGGAGAGCTCCTTCAAGGGGGGCTTTATATCATCTGAGACAAAGAAAATAGGGACTGCTAGATGATCTGTCCATACTAGCTGTTCTGGAGGGCCAGACGAGATTCTGGAGTCAGTAGAGAAGACAGCGTCAAGAATATGACCTGCTCTATGTGTAGGTTCTCTAACCAATTGTTTGAAACCACAGGCCTCCAGAGAATCAATCAGGGATATAGTGTCCTTAGATGAGATGTCCTCTAAATGAAAATTGAGATCACCTAAAACGGTGAAGCGCGGTTTGCCAGCATATGGTTCTAATAGACTGAATAAGTCATTACAAAACTGAGATCTCGGCCCAGGGGGCCTGTACAGCAGTATCCCGGAAAATGACGAGGTAGGTGAAGATGCAATGCAGAAATGCAAGGCCTCAAAGGGGTCAGAAGACTTTGACAAAGCCTTGGTTCTACATGTGAACCGAGAGTGATAGAGTATCGCGAGGCCACCACCTCTACGTTGCGCTCTATCTACTCTATGAAGAGCATAATTCTCGGGGATGGCTAGAAGGAGGTCATGTCCCGAGGATTCAGTTGCCCACGTTTCCGTGACAAACACCCAGGGTGGGTTCCTAGCTGTCACAAAGTCATGAAAAAAGATGTTATTTTTAATGATGGAACGGGCATTAATCAGATAGCCTCTCTCAACACGTTCCTCATTAAGTGATTGGCCAGGTGGTAATGTACTGTTACTAGCAGTGGGAGCACTACATGGATCGAGCCTACATGTATCACATATAACTCCTTTCTGAACAGCCATCGGAGAATATCTGTGGAGACATGAACGCGCACTGGGTCTCAGAGCGAGCAAGTCCTGAGTCGAATAAGTAAGTGTTACCTTAGGGGAATGATCTGAAATCCCACAGCCCAGCCCTCCCTGCAGCCCGTCCTCAGCGCGGACGGGCGCAGACGGGCTGGACTCTGGCGCGACTCCGGTGCGCTCCGGCTGCGCGTAAGCGCTGCGCGCAGCCACCATGACCTTAAGTAGATATAAGGCACGCCCTCCTGACGACTAGAGCGCTGCCCAAGATGGCGTCAGTATCCCGGCCCAGTCTACCCCCCCAACACTGTCCAGGAAGTCCGGTCTAAGAGGCGTGTGTCCCGCGAAAATCGCGGTGAGTGTTGCAGTAAATTTTATGGTGCAAGAATGCGGATACGAGTAGTTTTAAAAACAGGGGAAAACTACAACATAAAAATAAAGCAAATGTATAACACAGAAGCTTTAAAATATCGCTAACATCAATAACATCGCTAGACCAGCAATCTAATAGCGCTACGATTAGAGCAGAGCTAGCAACTAATCATACCGTGTAGCTTCGCGCCATACCTGACCACCTCTCCTTCAGAAGCCAGCACAAGACCTGGCTCTTCGAGCACTGACCCCCCCCCCCCTCCCAGCACCTTGAGACCCTTGATGGGTGGGTAGCGCGCTTTATAAATGCGATTGATTGATTGATTGATGTCTATCTTAGCTGATAATTCTCTTTATGATGCTTGATGCCATTTCCGCCCTGATGCCCGCGAGGGCACCTGCGTTACTGGCGCTGGGGGCTGTTGGTCGTGTATTGACTTCTGGCTGACTTCGCCAGACGTCCTGTCCTGGCTCATAGATGCGGGGCATATGGCTCGCACCTTTTCCGACCATGCGCCGGTGCAGATCCGCTTCCGCCCTCCCCATTCCCCGCGGCGGGCTTTCACCTGGCGTCTTCCTTCGGACGCCCTCCAGGACACTGTTTTTTGAGCGGACATCCGTACTGCGATATCCAACTACTTCGAGATGAACACTGGATCTGTGGACTCCACCTCGACCTTATGGGAAGGGTTTAAGGCCGTCATCCAGGGCGAATGTATTTCTAAACAGGCTGGGGTCCTCCGCTCCATCCGCACCTCCATGGCCAAACTCGAGACGGAAATAAAAGATTTAGACGCCGCCCAGGCGGCTTACCCTAGCCCTGAGACGTTGGCGTCACTACGTCAAAAACTCACTGAATTCTCGGATGAGGCGGGCCGCTAATTGTCCTTTTTGGGCAGGGAGGGGCGGGCTCGCCGTTTTGGTGAGGGGGACCGCCAGGGGCGTACTCTTGCCAATCTTCTTTGCCCACCGCGCGCCGCTTCTTATATAACAGCCCGCAGTGATGGGGGCCCGTCTAGGTCCACTTCTCTGGAGGAAATTCAGTCCCGGTTTCTGGACTTTTATTCCCAGTTATATTCTGCCGGAACTCCTTTGGCACGGGAAGACTTCGAACAATATTTCAAATCTATTGTGCTTGTCTGGTTGGAAGATCATCACCGGAAATTTCTGGATGAGCCATTCTCCAGGGAGGAGTTGCTGACAGCCATAAATAGTTTACCTGGGGACAAGGCACCCGGCCCGGATGGCTTACCAGCTCATTTTACAAAATGTATGCCGATCTTCTTGAGCCACACCTGTCGGCTATGTATAATGAATCCCTTGACACTGGTCTCTTTCCGTTGTCACTTCGTGAGGCGATGATAACCTTGCTGCTTAAACCCAATAAACCTGCCGACCTCCGCGATTCATACCGCCCCCTTTCCCTAATCAATATTGATAACAAAATGTATGCCAAATTGATCGCCTCTCGCCTGATCTTACTCATGTCCCTCATAGCTCTCACAGACCAATCAGGTTTTATTCCCGCTAGGGCAACCTCCCACAACCTCCGAACAATATTCTCAGTAGTACATCAAATGAATCCTAATCTCCCAGCTGTGGCTTCCCTCTTAGACGCTACAAAGGCGTTCGATACGCTGGAGTGGCCCTTCTTGTTCTATATCCTGCCACGTATGGGCTGCAGCGAACTATTTATGCGTAAGGTTAAACTCCTTTATACTAACCCTACGGCACGTCTCGGTATCAATGGCCAGGTCTCCAACCCCGTCTGCATTGCTCGTGGCACACGACAGGGGTGTCCCCTATCGCCCATGCTCTTTGCCATTGCAACGGAGACCCTGGCCGCTCGGCTCCGACAGCACCATACCCATAGAGGAATAGGATTTTCGTCATTCTCCCTATTAGTCTCCATGTACGCGGACGATGTAACCCTATACGTCCGTCATCCTCAGGAGAACCTAAGCCCCCCGGTCAGGGAAATCATACGCTTTGGCGGGCTCTCTGGCATTCAAGTGAACTGGAGCAAGTCTGTCTTATTACGATTGACTGATGCCACCGCGCCATTCACGCCAGACTTTCCATTCGTGTGGGCTTCTGGCCCCACGCGATATCTGGGCATCTGGCTGAGTAGAGACCTGGATGAATTGTGGAGATCAAACTTCGGGCGTGCGGTCGACTGGCTGGAATCTAGGATCTCATCGTGGAACCGTCTTCCGCTTTCTTTAGCGGGCCAGATTGCAATTGCCAAGATGGTGGTCCTGCCTAAATTTCTTTATCTGTTTTTAAACATTCCTATTCCTCTGACCACCCATTTCTTTCGTAAATTACGCTCCCTTATCATTTCACTAGTCTGGGCGGGTAAACAGCCAAGAGTTGCTTATGACATCCTTACCCTCCCCATGTCTGCCGGCGGTATGGGAGCACCTGATTTCCGGATCTACGCCCTGTGTGCCCAAGCCAGTTTTTTGCATTTTTGGATACATCCTACTCCTTATCAGCCTCATGTCGCCGTTGAGACGGATCTAGCAGCCCCTTGGCCTCTGTCTACGGCTTTGTTCGTTCCCGCGGTGCGCCCTCGTGTGGAGGTCGACACGGTCGAAACTTTGTGCTGGGCTTGGTCCGGCCTATGCCCGCTTTCCAGCCTCTCCCTGCTTTCTGCAAATACAGTGCCAATAGTGAACCACCCAGATTTTCCCCCACTTCAGCCTTCTGGCATGTCTAGGCATGCGTCCCGTTTGGGTTTGAGGACGGTGGCGGATCTTTACCCAGATAATACTTTCTATTCTCTTCCTGACTCCTCGGGGCCGCTGGACACACTTTTATTTTATCAGCTGATTGCTATTTGCCGGAAACTTCATCCCACATTCCCCCAACCCCCACCCACCATGCCGGCTCTTGACCTAGTGTATAGATCTCCGACGCCACACAAATTGGTTACCAAATTATACGCGCTCACTCTAATGGCCGTCCCTATATCTTCGGAACGGGCGCAGGTGGCGTGGGGTGTGGATCTTGGTACTGACATTTCGCAGGCCGAGTGCCTGATACATTTTAAGTACTTGCATAGGTTGTACCGCACCCCTGTTCAGCTCCACAAGCTTGGGCTCATTCCGACGGACGCTTGTGTGCTTTGCGCTGCCCCTGCCACGGACTTTGCACATTTGGCGTGGTTATGTCCTAAGGTCTCAGAATTCTGGCGGATGGTATGCTCCACCATTTCTGACATCGCCGGTGTCACAGTGCATCCCGACCCTCCCCTGTGTCTCCTGGGTTTTGTAAAATTCTGCCCGATGCTTCCCAAAGCCTGATTTCGATGCTGTTGGTCCTGGCTAGGCGTAGGGTGGCCATGTGTTGGGGTCGGCGGCCGGCTCCAAAGGTTGAGAGCTGGCTGGAGGACGCCTCTCGGTGCCAGACCCTCCTATCGGAGTTTTGGGACTTATTGCCTATCAGATCCCAACCCGTAGATATCTGGGGCCCCCTGGTAACCTATCTCCAATCCCGTTCCCATTCTGGTGGCGCTGCCTCTCCCACGCTCCCCGCCGGCTCTACGCTTGCGGCGGCCGTCGGTGTTGATCAGTAGCTGCCCCCTCCCCCTCCACTACCGCCCCTACCTTTTTTGGTACCCCCCACTGAAGATTTCAACATAGATGTATTCCCTTGGAGTGCAGGGGTCTCTGTGCAGTGGAACTGTGATCTTATCCCTCCTGTTTTTTCTGCTTGCGGTAGGCTGCGGACTACTAGCAGCCAAGTGCTAAACTTGACATGTACTCTGTTGTTTCGAACTGTAGTATTACACAGTGTATTGTATCTGACTCGTTTCTTCTCAATAAAGGTGTTTGAAAAACCAAAAAAATAAAAAAACCTTGAGGTATTTCATTCCCCTACAGGGAATGGACTTTATTGTGGAGCATCTCCCTAGAACTGACCACACCAATGCTGATGGTCTCTTCAGGTTCTTCCTGCTTAGAGATGAAAACTCCCATGAGGGTGAGTACTTCTCCCTGCATTCAACTGTGGGGGACATGTTGGACCTGACATCTTTGGTGTGGTTTTCCTCCAATTTTTTGCCTTCCATCCTCCTGTTTTTGCTGGCTTCGTTTTAGCTGGCTTTAGGACTTTGCACACACATTACCACTGCTAACCAGGGCTAAAGTGCTTGTGCCCTCTCCTTTAAACGTGATAACATTGGCTTTTCCCCAATTGACACATTTAATTTACTTGTTAGTCCTTAGTACAGTTGTAGTACTTGGTACCACTTGTGCCCAGGGCTTGTAAGGTAAATGCTACTAGTGGGCCTGCAGCACTGATTGTACCCCCAATTAAGTAGCCTTTTAAACATGTCTCAGGCCTGCCATTGCAGTTTTGAACTGCCATTTCAAACTGGCAGAATAAACCTTTTGCCAGGCCTACACATTCCTTTTTAGTACATATAGGGCACCCCTAGGTTATACCCTAAACAGACATAGGGCAAAGCGCAGTGTATTTATAAAGTTGAACGTGTTCTTTTATGTTTTACATGTCCTGGTAGTAAAAAACTAGTAAATTTGCTTTTCATTACTACTCTTTCATAGGATTATATTGGGTTACCTTATTACATTTCATTATTGATAACTTTCAATCCGTAGCAATTAGGAATGTCAAGTTTGGTATCTAAGGAATTGTAATTTTAAGTCACAAATCTGAAAATGTCACTTTTAGAAAGCAGGGGGCAGATTTACAAGTCCCTTGTGAGACATTTACGCCGCCGTTTCGTCACTTCTGTGACGCAGCGGCGGCGTAAACCATGCGCCATGTTGCACCTTATTTACAACGTGACGCATCTAGGGAGATGCGTCACGTTGTAAAGCCCTGCACTACATTAAACCTGCGTCAGGTTTAATGTATGCAGGGTGGGCGTTCCATCGGAAAAAGCATCGGAAAAGTGATGCAGTGAAATCTACAAGATTTCACTGAGTCACTTTTCCGACGCTGGTGCGTCAAAACCCTGCGCCTGCTTGAAGCAGGCGTAAGGCATGACGCAGCATGTTCGGTATGGGCAGCCCCTGAGCATTGCTGGAGTTGCGTCGTGCTTGCGACACGACTCCAGAAATGCGCCGCCCTTATGCCATCAGATGCGTCACGCATCTGTTTATTCTTGCGCCATGATGCGCTGCATTGTAAATGCGGCGCATCTGTGGTGGTGCAAGGGTAAACTTGCGTGACACATCTTTCCTGGCGCATCCCAGCTGCAGGGATGCGCCAGGAAACATAAATCTGCCCCCTGCTATTTTCTTGTCTTAACTGTTTGGTGCCTGAAACCTGTAGCCTGGGTCACAAGACTAGGTGTAGCTGACAGTTGGTCTTTATGTATTGATCCCAGACAGTGAGACAAAGGGTGTTGGCAGAATGGGCCATCTCTGACTTGATGAGAGGAAGGAGTTGTGATCCAACAGTTCAGTACACCTCTGGATCTGTGGAAGACTAAGAAGGACTTCTGTGCTGCGCTATAAGAAGTACTGCAACTCTGTTGCCCTGCTTCCCTGTTACCCTGCTGACTGAGTGAAAGAACTGGACCTGCATCTTGAACCCAGGACCACCAAGGTGACACCAAGGGCCTAGTTTGCTGGCCTCCTAATCAGAGCCTCACAGACAGAAAAGGCTTCAACCACCTTGAACCCAGCACCTGAACTCTGTCTGCACTGAATCCTACCCCATAAGTGGTGCCACCTAAGTCCTGGACCCAAGGTGCCCAGCTAGCCCAACTGTGGTCCTGTGGGCAGAACTGAAGAAGGGCGAGGCATCTCTTTGCAGCTCTGCTTTGGAACCGCCGCAGCACAACGTATCCCTGATGCCAGACCTCGCATCGCAGCCTTCAGTCTCCTCGGAACTGCCATTGCACGACGCATCCTCGATGCAGGCCTTTCCATCGCAAACCCCTCGTTGACAGTATCTTCGATGACACAGGATTTCTCATCGCAGCCCCACAGCTTCTTCCGGACTGCCGGTGCGCAACGCATCTTCGAAGCAGGAATTTGCATCACAAGACCCTTGTCGACGGCATCCTCGATGGCTCAGGACTCCAGAGCTCCCTTGGAACTACGACTGCACAGCGCATTCTCGATGTGGGATCTTGCAAAACTCCGCAATCAGGAATTAAGGTACTTTATTCAACATGCCTAACTTGGCCCTTGTATCTGGCCCATGCTCTATTGAGGTTGGCGTGAACTTTGTGACTTTGTCCCAGTCCGGCGCGACCAGATAACCACAGTTGGTGCTTTGTGCTTCTAGAAACTATTTTTACTTAAAACTTTGAAATTGCATATCTCCGGCTCTACTGATTGGAACGTTGTCACTTTTGTCTCAAATAATTTATTATGTTTTTCTGAATTGGTGCAGGGTTTTTCTAATGTAGTTTTATCAATTTATTGCTGTTTGAAGTGCAGCATAAATACTTTACACATTGCCTTTGTTTTCTCTTGTTTTTTTTGTTCTGGTCCAAATAATCCGACAAACTCCTCCTACCCCCTCGGCAGCTGTGGCTTTGCATAGATGTCATGCAGCTGGTCAGCAAATACCATATTAATGACTTGCTGTGTATGCATCTCATGGCCTCAGCGATCCCTAACAGACAGGATGGGCTGTGTAGCCGACTTCGATGTAATAAATCTTGCCAACAGTCTATCCGCCTTGTCTCCCTCTATGTACCAGCTTTGTCTACCCCTTTTCCTGGTTATATTTTATTAAATTGGTCTCATAATTTACACAGTTTATGTTTTTGTCCCAAACCGTTTAAACGGAAACATCTGTGGACAGCTTTTTTTCCAGTTTCTCTAACTGGTGTCCTTTTTAGACAGATGATGCTCTAGCATGCATCTCACTAGACTACGGTCAAAATACAAGTATTGGACAACATGGGCTCGGTGAGCCTCCGCCGCCTGTTCAAAAAAATAATCTAGGTGAGTGTGGGTGGCCGTGGCCGGTGTATAGCAGGAATATGTACATGAGTGAGGGTGATGCTGGTGCTATACGTCAATCAACATAAGGATGTGCCGCCACTGTTGTAACACTGCTGTTGCACTGGGTATAATACCCAGCTGAGGCGGGGTCCTATCCATTTCCCCATTTAAATGCACAGTTAAAGTCACCTGCCAGGATAATCTCAGTGGTTGATGAGATCTGTGCGGCCCAGAGTACTGTTCCCAGAAAGTCCCTGTATTCAGCGTGGGGTGCATAAATATTGACAAGGCAGAGGGCCTGGGCATCTAATGTCCCTTGAAGGATAATGTATCACCCCTCAGCATCTTTAATGAACTTAGTGGTTGAAAGGGGATTCCCGGGACTATCCATAATAAGGTCTCCCTTGCACTACCGGAGTACAATGTGGCAAATACCTAGCCTTGCCACCTCTTCTGTAGGGATTTAAGACAGTCTCCCCACAAGTGTGTTTCCTGAAGGAATGCTGTTGCTATCCCATAGCGTCTAAGGTAAACAATGACTCTGTTGCATTTTATTGGGTTATTTAAACCTCTCACATTCCACAGTATGAGCTTATAAGTAGTTCCCCGGCTCATGTCAGTCATACTGCACATCTATGCCCCCTACCCTTGACCCATGGCGTCGGTCTGTGCCACCTACTTCTGTGTCCTGCAACATGGAAGCTCCCCCTTTAAACATATAACATGGAAATAATTGCAGATTCACATAATTGTCAGATAGAAAAGCAATAAATATATCTGCTAGTGACAAAACAGCAAACCTTGATTAAGAAA
This sequence comes from Triturus cristatus, assembly GCF_964204655.1. NCBI lineage: Eukaryota > Metazoa > Chordata > Amphibia > Caudata > Salamandridae > Triturus > Triturus cristatus. The sequence goes on along the minus strand of NC_140584.1, from coordinate 365,570,161 downwards.
CGCCCAACTCTCTCCCTCCCACAGGCAGTGGCCCCTAAACCCCTCCTCCTCAACCATCCAGCAAGGGGGCCGTACACTCCACCCAAAGTCCCCTTCCTATAATCTAGTTTTACCTCAGATTAATACAGTTTGCTTGTTGTAAACACTGACTAGCCCCCCGGTATATGCTCATCGCCAGCCCCCAACAAGAGCTCAGCAATTTACGGAGGTCTGGGCCCCAGACTTTTCTGACCCTGACTGTATGCAGCTCCCTGGCAGTTTCTTCTATTGTCTCTGTTTGCAGCGTGGTCTAGGCCCTGCAATATTTCTTTCCTTCGCCGTGAACCCATTGTGACCCCCAGTGTTACCTGTCAACCCGGATCCCCTGTCCAGCCCTAGGGTACCCCATGAGTCCAGTCACTCACCAGCTCAGCAAGTTGGCTCTCACACTTCGTTCAGCTCTTCTGAGTACAAGCAGGCCGCCTGCACATGTGCGTTCAGTAGCAAGTCACAGCTTGTACACTCAAGTTCCCCCAGCGGACCTACATGAGAAGGCCATTCGCGCAATAAGTACACTCCACTGTTACTTGAAGTGTAAAAGGCCATTTTATTAGGACAAGGTTGTTAACAAATGACATTAACCAAACATCAATAACTATAATATTTCCCATCAGCAACCCCTTCATTCACTCTATCCATCCTCAACTCTCACACCTGTTGCTCTCATCCCGTTTCACTCTGCGACCTCCTCCACCTCTCCATTCTCATCTTCACTTATCTTTCAACATCCTCTCTTGGATCTCCTGCCATCGCTTTCTTGCATCCCGCACCCCCATCATTCACCTGTTCCATCCCCCCCCCCAGGGGAGTATGTGCCCGTCTGTGACTCCCCACCCCTCCAAAGTACTGCCAACCCTAAAAACCTACAACCTGTCCTAAACTGGCCCGCTCGACCGACCCAGAGCCATTGCCCAAAACTTTTATGGTGGGTGGGTGGATGGACTAAATTTTCCCAACCCGCCCTGGTGGTGCCGGGTGCAGGAAGTGGAAGAGCCCCCGTACCTTTATAACCCACCCTCATCCCTTCCATTGTCCAACCCCTTGACCCCCTCCCCAGCTTGTCCTTCCACCTCTGCGCAGAGCACTCCAGGGGAAGACTGGTCTGCGACCCTACTTCCCCCGGGGGCCGGCATCGCGCAATAATTACACTCCACGCCGTTACTTGAAGTGTAAAAGGCCATTTTATTAGGACAAGGTTGTTAACAAATTACATTAAACAAACATCAATAACTTTTACATTAACCATCAGCAAGCCCTTCATTCACTCAATCCATCCTCAACCCTCACACCTGTTGCTCTCATCCCGTTTCACTCTGCGACCTCCTCCATCTCTCCATTCTCGTCTTCACTTATCTTTCAACATTCTGTCTTGGATCTCCTGGCGTCTCTCTCTTGCATCCCGCACCCCCATCATTCACCTGTTCCCCCCTCTGAGGGGTGGATGTGCCCGTCTGTAACTCCACACCCCTCCAAAGTACTGCCAACCAGGGAACCCCTGTAGGGGTGGTACCTGCCCCCCCCCTTGTGCACCTTTTGCTCCCTCCTTCTCTTCCCTGTGGCACCAGATAGATTAGTTCCACAACCTACTGATCACGTCTTGCATCTCCATCATATTATAGGCATTACCAAGCTGCAAAAGGTGCACTCCATCATCCATGAACAACAATGGTTGCTCTAACTTGAGGGCAACATGAGCAATCACCTTAATGTCTTTGGCTTAGGCAGAAAATCTGCCATGCCCTATTCAACTTTCTATGGGCTTTTTCCACGGCTGCATGTTTTACCGCCCCTTTCCACACTTTGCGCACCACAAATTCTGTCCATACTAGGCATGTTCCCCCCAGATTGCATTTTATTACCTCCAAATCCCTCTGCATGTGCTGCAAAATTGACAACCCGGATAATCGTATCAAGTCATTTTCGCCCAAGTGTAGGACCAACATATTGTGACAGCCTCTTTGTGACACCATCTTTGTCTGCCACGGCAATAAAGCCTCCCAATGCATCCCTCCTTTACCCCACCAATGTCCCTCATGATGGCTGCTCTTCAGACCCAGGTTACGACCGTAGACCTGCCGATCTACGTATCTGGCCGCCCAATGTACGAAAGAGTGTCCTACGATCCAGGTAACTGTCTTGGTTCCTGGGCCGCCCACACAACCTGCGACAAGAGAAAATATATTAATGAATAAATATTTGTCCCCTTTTCCTCCTACATCTGCCCCCCCTCAAAGCCCCTTTTTAGGTCTTGCCTATGCAGCGTGCATTCGCTGCATAGGAGGACCTATAGCCGTCGCTCTGCTCTTTTTTGAAGCACGATGTTGGCGGCATCCACCTTGCAGGAACGAGCAGCGGCACGCATGCTAATTGGCTGTTGCTCGCTCCCGAAAGGCGGATGGTGCCACAAGCACGAGTGTGCTTGAAAACAGCTGCTGTCACAGGAGCGTGCGCGCACCACGCAGCTCGCATGTTGGTGACTTGTTTACTTACCCGTTATCTAGCTCTAGGGGACATCCCGCATAGGCCCGCACTTTTCAAGAACCACCAGTCAGCCCTTGGACTCACGGCTCCCAGGATCTCTGTCCTCAAGCTGCTGCTCTTGGACACATCTTGGCCCTCCTCCCGGAAGCACTACACATTCTTTCCACGCAGAGGGGTCAGGACTTGGCACAGGAAGAGCCGGTTCGTGGAGCCCTCTCTCGCGGTTGTATCTAAAAATGTCCGAGCTATTGCTTACGCGCAGTTGATAAACAATGTAACACAAAACAAGCTAAAAAAAACATTTCAGCGTCTTTCAGAGTTAACAAGACTTGCGAAAACGTCTCTTAGTTAACGCACGTTTATTTTTGTAGAAAATTCACGTCGCAACCTGTTGCTTTTTCCAACTATTACAACCCTGGAGTAACTACCCCATGAGTCCAAGTCATGCGGTATATTCCTTTCTTGGAACGTCTGTTAACTTCCTAGTGCATTCTGGGAGTTGTAGTCATGGTTCATTTGAATGCATCTGCTTGGATCGAGACATCTGAAACCGTGATGTGTAAAGAGGAAAGCCAAGGCCGGGAACATGGTGTCCCCAGAGGCCTGACAACCATCTGTGACCTTGTCCATCTCTCCCTCTCTTGGTTTAACCCCCTGCAGCTCCACGACCAGGTGCACTGTACATCAAAGTAGTCTCAGAAGTCTCTTTTTGATTCTTTTTTGGTGACTGGTCTCCAGAGCCATTCACTCTTAATGCACCTTCCAGATCATGGGAAGGCTGCTGTACCAGCGCCACTTCACAATAGGCAGCATGTGGGTGCACGTCTGCAACTCACCCCTTGCTTTGCAGTACTGGAAATGGAAAGCAAGCATTGTCAAATACAACAGGTCTGACTTTTTGTTAGGGGAAGTTTGGTCCTTGAAAGAAAATCTTGCAATGAAGCAACATCTTGGGCTAGGACAGTATGGAAGCTGGGAGTAGGGCAGAGTGTATTAGCAGAATTAAACTCTACTCTCAAAGAAGATAGTTGTGAAATGCAGACAGAAGAGGAGTTTGCATGCTAAATAATGAAATCAGAAGAGATGCTCAGCAAAAGATTCCATAGCGGATACTTTTGACAATGGCCCTTTCTTAAAGACTGTGTTCACACATTACTTTGTGTACACGACAGCATGAAATACAACAACATGTTATCATGACAGCGAAGTTAAACACTTGAACGTGCATGAGCGATTTTAGAATGGTACTGTGTTTTTATGAGAGGCTGAAGCATCCAGCTATCATCACTTCCAAAAAATTCATAAACCTGATGAGATGCATATGCTGGCGCCTTAGGCCAACCCACACAGCTGAAGTCAACTGCAATTACACATTCACACAGATTGGGTGGAACATGGAGAATGGACACAGATGACACCATCACCACTGACACAGATCATCAGATGAATACATAAATGAAAGCCACAGCCATGACGGCACGCTAAGTAACAAAATGTAGACTACACCGAAGACAAGAAGTGGTTTCCTGTAAAGGAAAAAGGACCCCACATTAACCGGATATACCAGGCTTAGGAAACGTATGTCCAGGAGGGCCAGATTTAAGCCAGAATATCAGTTTATCCCAATTGCATGCATTTAAAGCAAGAAATCTGATACAACGCCTACATAGTTGGTTGCTTATCCTAGAAACCTGCTTTGGATTCAGCCATCCTAGACTACGTTGTACTCACTTCAACCCACTAGAATGCCACATCTAACAACAGTCCACTAGAATGCTGCATAACACAGTTGCAACGCTGCAAGCTCACAATGAAATAAAGGGGCGAGCTGTCAGGAGACTCAATCTATTCTCTTTAGAGAGTTGTTCACAATTACAGGAAATTTGTGTGCAAAAGGAAGCAGTATTTATGTCTATCAGGAGCAACTCTCAGAGTAATAGGAAGCAGTTGTTCCCAGCAATCGATGTAATTCAGTTCAGCGGCCACTTTGAACAGGTCTTCCTTCCATTTCTGTTACTTACCAACTTTCATGCAAAGTAGGATCAATGGAAAACAAACCACAGATTCAGGGTGCTTGAATTTCAGCAGTTAGCTTTGCTTTCTACCACCAGTATTACTGCAATAAGAAGGCATCCTTGCCACTCTTGAATTTCCCCATGCCATGGTGGTGCCACTGACATGTCGTATCCTTCTTCTTGTCACTACTAACCACAAGTAGCGGTCACATCCTGGTTTTACCAAAATGCACATCCGAATCGCACAGCTAATTCCTATCTATTGCACCTCGCACCGTAATCAACATGCTGGCCACAAGAGTGTGGACACACACAGTGTTATGTAAAAAAAAATGGGTCCCAAATGACTCTCAAAATGATCAAACCACCAATCAGTATCTCGTGCTTTTGAACTATGTTAGATCGGCAAACGCTCACTGGGATTCTATTGTGAACTTCAGAAAGAACATCCTCCTCCTGCCCGAACTATGTCTCAATGTTCACTCCCTGTAGATCATGGACTCCATGTTCTGCAAGTGGTAATCCATCCTCAAACAAGATGGGTAACTCAATCTCTAGTCAAGTTTATTTTGAGTTTGAAATGCTTAATTGAACAATTATGTTAAAAACAGAAAGATATCAGCAACTACAGATAATAAAATCAAATACAAAATTGAAGCAAGGGTAAAGCTAATACCAAATAGAGAAAAACCAAAGCATTTTGTGAAGTTTTATAAATACGAGGGAAACAAAAAGAGAGGAAGAAGAAAAACAGAAACAGAAAAAAAAAAAGATAAGTCAAGTTTATTTTGAACTATAAAATATCCAGACATCCGCACAATATTTGACAAATCAAATACACTTCAATATACGTTTAAGAAACATTTAAAAAAATAAAGATGCAGAAACAAGATATTTAATTTTATGTAACAATAGCAATTAACACGCTCAATTAATGGAACGTGCATTAATATTTTAAAAATACAGGCTTTTAGAATTGACAACAAGGAAAGCACAGTGCCAAATAAATGGTAAGGTTGGTTAAAATCTGCTGTGTGTGTATGTATAATTATTGCATAAATCAAAGGTTATTTCCTTAACAGGGAAGTTACGCGACACTTCAGACATAGTATATTTATTGTTAACAGCAAGAAAAAGCAAGGAATACCATGGTCAAGATTCTAGGTTATATGCATTTGCAATCTTTTCGAAATAAAAGAAGTTATAAATGGGTCATATTTTCCCTTCTTTTTTTAAACAAGAATCAATGTCCATCATCAGACTAAGATTGCATGAGAGCTGTATCATCAGATATTTTAGCGGCAACTGAAGACACTGCATTAAAAACATCCTGCGGTATCTCAAACAGTTTCAATCAGGATTACAATGTCTAGAAAACACACAATTTTCCTTCTTCAAATACATTTTTTCTAAAACACAATAAATTCCTTGATGAATTCTCATCACTATTGAGTAGGCGATGACCCCATCATAAAACTGCAGCCAGGGCCTGCATAAAGGTACTAGTTAGAACAAATCATAACCTAACAGCCTGAATAGCAGAAAGTGTATTCAGATTGCAACACTCTCTCAGGAGTTGACCCTCAATCTTATTCATGAAACTTTTAAATTATTTCTCATCCGTATAATAGAGTTGGAGGATGTTTAAGCGATATAACGATAACAAATAAGCAAAATACCTACGACCTCAGGGATTATAGAACGGCTTTAGCCAAGAACAATCTTTAAAGAACTTATAAACCGCAAAAAACCACATCCAACTTCTGATTCCCCATTTGGGTGCCTCAAAGTAGGTGTCTATCTCCTTTAAGCACCACTCACCCCCACTTCATCCACTCATGAGTATAACTACTCAGAACAGTTCATGTAGTACCTCACACTGAGCCCAGGGCTCTCTGGGTGAGATTTCATCATTGACATTCAATACTGACTTGGGCAGTGCCAAGTGCAAAAAGGCAAAGCACTTGATTCATGTGTTTCCAGCCAATTGACTACCTACCCTAATGGCACTCACCTTACTGTGAGAGTAATAAAGTCTTATAAATGTGAACGTAACCCAACATTTTCAGAAAACTCCTGAAGGCTGAACTCTATAGGCTGGAGTTCTGCTAAAAAAGTTTAACACACAAGTGCAGACATTTGGAGATATCAGATGGAGTCCCTATACCTCACATCTGAATGGGTCGCCCCACACCATGACCATTTCTCTAGGACTGGTTGTCAGAATATAGACTGAAAAAATAGTGAGTCCTAAATATAGGAGGACCATTAGCCGTCGCTCTGCTCTTTTTTGAAGCACATACTCGCAAGACGGATGGTGACACAAGCACGAGTGTGCTTGAAAACAGCTGCTGTCACACGAGCGAGCGCTCACCATGCAGCTCGCATGCTGGTGACTTGTTTACTTCCGCGTTATCTATCTCGGTTCCACGGGAATGCTTTGGTACAGCTTTTTTGGCAGCGCATTGCAAAACGGAAGTGCTTCTAGGCTCTTTTCTATCTCTTTCCTTTTTTTGCTCCTAGTTTTCTTGTTCTCTTTCATTGTCATGTTCTCCTCCCGCTTCACTTTCCCCCCCTAAAATGGTTCCACCACTTTCCACCGAGTTGTCTTTTGTTTCCGTCTCTGTTTTCTCTTCTCCCCCGTCATGATCACTCTCCTGGCTCCTCTCCCCGCTTCACCTTCTGCCCATTTCTCACCCTGATCTCTCTGCGTCTGGCTTTGCCTTCCTCTCCCCACTCCCTCGGGGGGAGCTTAGTACGACCTGTTGCTTCCCTTTCCTGCCACAATGACTCTTCCACATGTTGTGGTTATTGAAGATGCTGTGTGAGCCTGGCCGATGACACTTCAAGAGGGCTTGCTCCCTTCCTCCCCTCCCCTCTCCTGTCCCTCCTGGGTGGGAGACCTACCTAGTGCCTCATGTGCTGCTGACTATGGCACCAGAAGTAAAGGTTCTGCTCCAGCTGACCCTCTTCACTAAAATGTGTGATATTCGGCAAATCACTTTGTTTGGCGGCCTCATTTTACGTTCATTTATGGATTCAGATCTCTCTGTGTGCTATGTTTTATTTATTCATTCAACACAGATCCTCTTTAGTTTAATTTATTGGTATAAGCTGCCAAAGTGCTTTACACTGAAGAGTTGTACAAACATTAGTAAACTGTCGCAAACACAATGTAAATCTTCCAAAGTACAGCAAGTGTAAGAAAGAAAGGAGAGAAACATGACGAGAGAAACCTAGGTGGCCAGAAAACAAGTAACTACAACAGTGGCAGTCAGGATGATAATTGACTCGCTCTCTGTGATGAAGATGGGTTTGAAAGATGATCGAGTTGCCATCTCCAGTGGCCTCCGGTCAGAGGCCTGGACAGCCAGCCCTTGACTCTTCGGGGGGGTGCAATCCAGTCAGGGCATCCCGGCAGCGAGGAAGCCAGAGGTCCCAGCCAGTCCAGGGCAGCTCTCCATGGAGATCCAAGATGGCCAGTGAGGGCTCACATGGACCGACAGGCAGCTTGGAACCAGAGACGCCTGGCGGGACCAGGTTCCACTAACCAAGCAGCATCCCTGTGCCCTCCCACACCTAAACAAGCATTGGTATAGCCAATAGGTCTTGCCTTTGGGACCTTATAAGTGTTTAGCCATGCAACACTTGATGTTGTTGCACAAAGGATATTGTGCAGGATAACTAAACACTTATAAGGTCCCAAAGGCGAGACCTATTGGGTATGCCAATGCTTGTTCCTACTTGCGCACATATCTCTCGCAGCACCTAGATCTCCATCTCCCAATCAGGCGTATTCTGCCACAGGACCACCCTAAACGCGCTGCCGCCGTAGCTGCTCCAATACGGAAAGAATGAGTGACATATCTTGCTGGATCCCTTCCCAAGCGCCTTAAAGCCATGCGCAACACCACCAGCAAATGAAACACCGTCAGCCTGTTCCCCAACACATGACAAAAGATTCCTCTCGACGACCTTCCTGCCCTTGCTAGGAAATCCTGCCATTCCTGCACCGGGCACACACCACTGCATCCACTCTCATTCAACCAAACCCATCTACCTCTCCCAGCCTGATCCATTTTGGAATGACCCAGCAAAGTCCCCTGTTGACCTTCATCTAATCTCACCTCATCATACATTATTCCTGCCTGCTGCCCCATAACCAACAGTTCCGAATCCCTGAAAGCCTCAAAAAACAATCATACCATGCATAAACGGAATACTGATACTTCATACTCGTCATAACAATAAGTGGGAAACACCCCCAGCAAACTTTGCAATAATTATAACGTTATTGCCTTCCTCGGAGCTCCCTCCCACCCCCTGCCCCCCGTTCACATCCCCGTCCTTCGCCGGATAAAAAACCTAGGTACAGTTTGCTATAGAATGAGATCCTTGCTAATTTCCCCGCTATTGTTGTTTGCGACAAACTGTTATCTATACAACTTAACACAAAACTCATCTCTCCCTGCTCAGTGTCCCATCTTGATATGCTCCATACATCTACGGTTTGTCCTATGAAAGCTCCAAATTCAGCCCATGCCAGCCTGTAACTTCGCCTTGTAGATTCCACAAGAGATTTTTTCGACCAGGCCTATCACTGTCACTCCCCCCAGGCCCAGATGCCGTACGGCAGCTCTGTCTTGCATGCATCTGCTCCAGGTGCTAGTAGTTGGAATCACCGCCACTGCGAACGAGACAAGGCATCTGCAATGTCATTACTTACCCCCGGAACGTGTTTTGCCCGAAACACTACATTTAATCTCAAGCATTTCAACATGAAACTCCGCAACAGCCGCAAAATCCTCAAGTCTCTCGCTTTCTGCCTGTTCACTAGGTCCACTACTGTCATGTTGTACACATGGAACAAAACCGACCTATTGTGCAATTTTGGACCCCACACTGCCAGCGCCACCAACAATGGAAAAATCTCCAAGAAAACTATGCTCCGGCCCTACCTCAACCAGTGGTCTGTTCATTATTCCGTGCACCATCGACCAGCTCAAAATAAACCAAAGCCAGAGGCCCCTGCTGCATCAGAAAAATATTTAACCTGCCAGATCGTCCTATCTTCCACAAAGTCCAAGGATACTCCTTTCAATTCTGTTAAAAAGATCTGCCAGACCCTCAAATCCATCCTGACTCCCAACGAAATCCTGACCCTGTGGTGTGGAAGCACTGCCCCAGACATGGCCATGCAGAGGCGTCGGCAGAATGTTCTCTCCGCTCTCACCACCCGGCAAGCAAAGTTCAGGAAACCCATCAGTTGTTGCACCGTTCTCAGATCAATCTTCTTCTCTCCACCACCCATAGCAGAAAGTCTGTATGTCTGTCACTTTCTCGCTGGGTAGCTCGGCCATCCACTGTAGTCCAATTCGATGGCCAGAAACGTCAGTCTACAGCTGGGCCCAGCTGTTTTATCCGGTGCTAAGGGGACCCCAAAGCACTGTGCGAAATCCTGGTAATGCTGTAGCGCCCTCTCACAATCTCCTAAATTTCTTCTCACTGTGAACAGAAAGTCATCCAGGTAGAGACACTTCCTGGTGACCACCACTCTTCGAGAAAACCCACTGTAAGGAAGTGCTGAACATCTCGAAAAGTGCACAAGAAATCACACAGCCCATTGGCAGGACCTTGTCTACAAAGATGGCCCCTTCAAACTGCATCCCCAGCAAAGAGAAATCCGCAAGGTGTATCGGCAGTAAGCGAAAGGCCGATTTCCCATCACATTTTGCCATTTCCGCTGCCTGCCCACACGCCCTCACTAGACGGATCGCATCATCCACTGAAGCATACAGCACCCTCGAGTCTTCCACCGCAATGAAGTCATTGACTGACCTCCCTTCGGGCCATGATAAATGACGTATCATCCTGTACTCCCCTGGTTCTTTCTTCGGTACCACCCCTAGAGGCGATTTAATCAGGTCATCCACTGGCCAACTTTCGAACGGGACCGCTATCCTACCTTCTTTGACTTCCTTTCTCAGTTTTGTTGATACTACTTCTGGCAACTCCCTGGCTGATTTCAAATTTTCCGCCCACCTCCGTTTTCTGGGGTCTTGGTATCCCACCCGAAAATCTTAAATAAACCCCCATTGAATCCTCAACGCAGCCTCTCTGTCAGGGTAGATAGAGAGCCATGGGCCCATGGCCTCTATCCTAACTGGGGTAGGAGCCCTTTGGCCCAGATTGTCCCCTGCCCTTAGTGGCCCTCCATTGCTTGGCTGGGGTCGACAGAGTAAAGCACTGCGTGGGCGGGTGTCGACACCCGCACTTGGAGCACTCAGGCTTAAATCAGCGAGGGTGCCGTGAACAGAAACCCTAGTTGAAATTTCAACAGGCAGCCCGTGGTGCTTCCCCCTTGCTTTGGTGTTGAACCTGCACTTCCTGCATTAAAATTAGCCCCTCCTGCCGCTGGCTGGGCGGAACGCGCTGGAAAGGACCGATACGTCACTGGGAGGCCGCTAGCCATATGTGTAGATGCCGATGTTTGGGTGGATGACATCCATTGCATCCACAGTTCTTGGTCCACTTCCCCCCATGGCTTGTCAGGGTTAATGCTGACTCTGGCCCTAAGCTCCTCATCATAACTCAACCAGGAAAACCCCACGAAATGCATCTGCGCTTTTCGAATTATGTCCATGTATTTCAATAATGCTATTGACCTGTCCAGGTTTTTCTTGCAGTAAATACTGGAGTATATGTGAAAGGCTGATGTCCACTTCTCCATGTTGATGGGAACCCTGGGCCTCCTCATTAATTCCCACTCTTCCTCTTTTGATCCCTCTTTTGCCTGGATCTCCCTATGAAGCTGCTTAAATGCATCAACGTATTTGTGCTTCCATACCCTATTTCTCATTTTGTTGTATAGATGTGACCCTAAGGGCATTGTCAGGCCCATGTAGAGCAGTTTCTTGTGATATTTGTCTTCCCCTTTTTCTTCTTTCCCTTCACTCCCTTCCACCTTGTCCGTCTGGACACTCGCGCCAACTAACTGTTTTGCCCCGCTGGCCTTCGCACCTGACTCTGGAGCTGCCGCTCCGCCTGCGTGAACCCTTGTGTCTCTCACCGACCCCTCTCCCACACCCACCAACCAGCAGGCTTTCTTCCTCCCAGCCTTCGGCCCCCCATTCCAAGCTGCCCACCAATCACCCTCACCTGATAGGCTTGCTTGGGCCTTCTTGTCCTTTCTCTTGCTGTTAATCTTCTTCTGGCTGGCTGTCTCCATCTTGCTCTTGGCCGCACTTGCCTCCTGCAAATCACCAACCTTTCTGGTTGCCTTCTCTGGTGCCTCAGTAACCCCATCAGTCACGTCATCATCGTCCTGCACTTCGCCCTCTTCCAAATCGTCACTCTCATCAACATAATCTAACAGCAAATCCATTTCATCCTCTGCAGGCGCCCACATCACTTTGTGCACTGCTCTCTTCTGCCCCTTTCCTTTTTTCATACACACACCACTGCATTCTTCAAAACGCGCCCCTGGTGCCTGCTCCACCCGTGGAGGGTAGGCCGCCGCGGATCTCGCTGCTGCTTCTTGCCAGTGTTTTGGGGCCATTTTGCGCCCCTATGGCCCCACCCCGAGTCTACCGGCCTCAGCTGCCGGTTTGTGCCCCCCCCAGGCTGCTCCAACCTGAGGGATCCCCAGCACCACCAGGTCTCTCCACCGTCCCGGCTGTCCCTGACCCACTCCCTGGGTGGTGTGCCTCTTCAACACATACCCACTTACCCTCTGCTCCCCTATCCTGGTGTCCTGCTCTATCGCTGCTTCCTCCTCCCAGGTTGGGGTAGGGGGCCCACTGCCCCAGGCCTCCCAACCCTTGCCCTCCCTGGCTGCACACATCGCATCCCATTTACTTTCAGTTTCCTGTATAATCCGACGCAGTTCGCGGATTTTTGCCTCTAAATCCAGCCCTGACCATCATGGGAGTGTGGGATGGAGGCTGTTCCCCTGTTGTCCCCGTCCCCTAACCCATGCTTACCAGTGGTATTGCCTGTTGGGGCCCCCACTCTTCGTGATGTTCTAACTATGGGCTGGGGTGCCCCATTCCCATCTCTCTGCTGGTAATGCCCTCCAATAGGCCTCCAAGTTAGGTCCATAGGGGTTTCATCCCCTTGCAAGGCCTCTATACCCTGTCTCATACTGGCTCCAGCATGCAACTAGGCCGTTTCAGCCTCAAATTCACCTCCCCCTTGAGGCATAGCCTCCCTGGGCCCCACACCGGCTCCAGCGTGCTGCTGGGCCGGTTCCTGTTTGTCCCTCCCCCCTTCACTGGCTCAATAAAACCCCAGTCTGCGTCCCGGCTGCAGCACGCTGCTGAGACGGCAAAGTCTGCAGCAGCCGTCCCCTAACTCACCGCGTCCGATGAGTGCGCGTCGTCCCGCAGCCGCACGGGCAGGCTCTGATGCCGGCCTCCGCACTTCGGCTGCTGTTGTTTGGGCTGTCCCCACCCCCTGCCACTCGTATTCTTCTTCGGCGGCTCCTCCTGACATGCCACCACCGCCGTTGCAACACCTGCTGAAGCTGACCGCGGGGGTCGGGCCATGCTGACCCACGCTTGGTCAAGGACTCCAGGCCGCAAAAGGTCCTTGTGGCCCCCCTGGCCCAACACCCTCGAAGCGGCCCGGGTTCTGCCATGCCCGCTGCTCACCAGGTACGGGGACCTACAGCTTACTTTCTTAATTAAGCCTAATAAAATACCAACCACCAGTCGACAAACCGGCCAGAAATCCTATTACGGCCTACACTGCACTACAACTAAATTTTCCCAACCCTCCCCGGTGGTGCCAGATGAAGGAAGAGGAAGAGCCCTCCTCCCCTGCACCTTTATAGCCCGCTCTAATCCCTCCCATTGTCCAACCCATTGACCCCCTTCCTAGCTTGTCCTTCCGCCTCTGCTCGAAGCACCCCGGGAGAAGACTGGTCTGTGCCCCTAATTCCCCCGGGGCCGACATTCTCCTCTAACTGCTTCCTCCCTATGACCCATAGATGTCGGCCTCTCCTGCTGGCCCAACCCGAAGCAAAGTAATTACCACCGTCTGCTATCAGGGTCACCTCGTCTATGGAAGAACTCCTAGGCGGGCCTACGCTATATGGCCGAACCTTCTTGAGTTTCCTTCCCATTACGGCACGTACACATCAGCCGCACCCGCAGGCCCATCTCGGCCCGGCCGTACCTGCTTCAAAGTAGTCATTGCTGGGCGCTCTGAAAACCAGTGAGGGGTGCCCACCTAGTGCCCGTCAGGGTCCCCGGTTGGGATACCCGATGCCCGCTCAACCTTCTGTCTGTCCTGCAGCCACTCTATGCTTCCTCCGTCCTGATGTGGGATCGCCAGCGGTGCTCCAGTCGTCCTCTCGGGCTGGATTCCCTGGAGGTCAAGTTGGCACTTCTTTCACTGCAACAAGGTCTGGGCTTCGATCGCTCTCGTTATTGGGCTATGTCTCTTGCATTTGAGCCCTCCATGCCACCATAGGCTCAGAGGGTCTTTGCACTTCAGGGTGAAAATGTTCAGTTATGACCAAGTCTTCCTTTCTCCCCTCCAAAATGCTCTCAGTGACTTGATCAGTATTTGTGTGCTGATCGGCATCCATCTTGCTCTGTTCTCCTGGTTCCGCTTCTATGTTCTGAGCCTGGTTTTCTCCAGACTTCAACTTTGGAAGGGGTTTTGCCAAAGCCTTTGGTAAAAACATTGCTGTGGTCACCAGGGGACAGGGAAGTATCTGGGCTGTTATCAGCATTCCTTTGCAAGCTCTGTAGTTGACCAGCGAAGTGCTGTTTCCACGTTCGGGGCCATTTGAGTCGTAGTACCACCTCAGGCTTTGAAACTTTTCGCGGTTTTTGGAGGCATGTCCAAATCTCGGCGGTTCAATCGGCGTCCTGGCCTTAATATTTCCAAACACAGTATTCACAGCAGAATGATGCCCGCAGTAAGCCCCAGGAGTATTGAGCCTGCCAGTATCCTCCAGTCTGGCTGAGACACTGTGGCGTGAACAGCTACTCCTCGGCTCATAATCCAAACTACAATCCAATCCAGCCCAGCCTAGGAGTTCATAGAGTCAGAGAAAATAAAGTGACAGATGGCAATACACTGTAGGCTGTAGGGAGGGGGCCGGGCAGTGATCCAGTTGAGCCACAATAAGAGCGCGATAACGCGAGCGAAGCACACAATTACACCCGCAAGCTGCACCCGGCTCTAGCTGGACCGCTTCTGTGGAGGTCCCGAGGCACACACTTTGCGGCGGCTGACTACAACCACTGCACTCACCAGAGCCCGCAGCTCTGCCCTTCACTTGCTCATGTGGCACCACTCAAGCTTCATGTCCAGGAAATTTGCCTCATGTACTGCACTGCATACGGAATTAAAAATCCACCTTACTGCGTGGTTCAGAGGAGCACGTAACCGGCCGTTCTACACACCCACCATCTTGCCTCCTCCCACATGCCTAAAATGAAATCTAAGGTGTGTCCTGCAATGAATGTGGGAATGGGAATGAGTTGTTGTAGGTCGTGTGTGTCTAGCCCAGTGAGAATGGTTCTGGTGTATATTAGGTTTGTCAAACCATATGTTCATGTCACCAAGGATGGGTAGGTTTGAATATATTGTAAGATAGCTAGAGATTGTGTTTAGAATTGTGTCTAGGATTATTCCATTGCTAGTTGGGGGTCTGTAAATAAGGAGAAAGTTACATGAAAAGGTTGGGAAAGGGGTGCTTTTGACAAGGAGGCCCTCGCAACCTTGCAAAGAAACATACTGAGCTTTGGTGTGATTTGTTGTTTCCTTCAATATGATGGCTACCCAGCCCCGTCGCTTGCCTCTGTGATTTTGTGTCACAGTTTGATAGCCTGTTGGAACTGCTTCAAGCAATACTGTTGCCATATCATCCCCAGCCGTGATTCAGTTATAAAAAGTAAGTCAGGTTCTGTTTCTGTGAGGCACTTGTTTTTTTAAATGGAACGAACATTTATTAGTAGGCGGTCTAGAATATGTTTTTTGAGGTGGTGAGTTTATGTTATGAGAGATTGGGTATTGTCCTTTGAAATTGTAGGTGGTGTGCTATTATTGGAGGTGGTGTTAACTTTTGCAGAACAGAGAAATTGTTGTTTTTGCTTATTGGTATCTTCCGCCAAAAGACTTAAAAGACATTTGTTTGGGTCTGTGTGTGGGTGGTGGTGAGACTGGTTGAAATTGACAGGATGGGCTGTGGAGTTGTGCCCAAAAGGTAGGCTTATTGTTCGATAGACAAGGTGATGTGAGGTTGAATATATGACGTTACAACGCAATCAATTCCAACGCATGCTTTTACAACGCGGTTTTTACATCGCAACTACCATTACATCACATGATTTTACAATGCATGCATTACAACGCATTTTAAAAAAAAAACATTACAATGCACTCCATTACAACGCATAATACTTTTAGGGCAACAATAGGGTAAGTGTTGGATAGTGTAGGGGTAAAAATGACTATTCCCACCCCAGTGAGTGCAACAGTAGGGTAAGTGTTGGATAGTGAAAGGGTAAAAATTACTATTCCAACTCCAGTGAGTGCAACAGTAGGGAAAGTGTTGGTTAGTGTAGGGGTACACCAAACTACTCCAAAAGCCATACCCACCCTAAAACAAAAAAAATCTCTATTACTTACCTTATAATGCGTTGTAATTACATGTGTTGTAATGGCTGCGTTGTAATGGCATGAGTTGTAGTGACATGCGTTGTATTGGCATGTGTTGTAATGTTGTAATGGCATGCGATGTAAAGGCAGTTGCGTTGTAACAGCTGCGTTGTAATAGCAGTGCGATGTAATGACTGTGTTGTAATGGATGTTTCCCTTGAGGTTATGTGAAGTCATGTGGAGTTGTTTCCTTTTCGGTATGTTGAAGGTGGAAGGTGTATGGGCAGGGCCGGACTGGCCGTAGCGGGCACCGGGCATTTCCCCGGTGGGCCGCGAGCGTGGGGGCCGGTTTTGGGCCCCTGCTGGCCCGTGTTTATTACAGGGAGCCAGCAAAATCGGCCCCCTGTAACAAAATCAGCCGAAACCGGCCCTAGTAAACAGCTCGGCCGCACCCCCAGGGGGCCGACTGAGCAGTTTGCCAGGGCCAGTTACGGTTCCCAGTCCAGCCCTGTGTATGGGCGGGTCATGATTTATAACTTGCAGTCAGCAATGGATGAAAGACGTATGAGTGAGTGTTGTATGTTTGTAGATTAAGTGGTTAGCGTATTTATTGCTTGGAAAGTGTGTGATAGCAATGGGTCTAAATGTGTGTTATCTATGGTGGTATACAGTGCTAAGAGGAAGCATATTGGCATTTTGGGTTGGTTGGGTGTTTTTGCATGTGTGCGATTTTGTTCAGATAAATGTTGTATGTGTGTTTGGTTTGGTTTTTGTGAGGTAGTACTATCTGGTATTTATGGTGAGTTGTGTATGTTGAAGGGGAAGGGGCGTGGGATTGGTTTTGAGTGGGGAGTCTCTTTGCAGCATGAGAGTGGGTAAACAGAGGTTTGGAGCGATGGTTGTAGGCTGAGTAAGGGGGGTTTGCCTTATTGCTGAAGGAGAGCGTTGAAAGAGTGTTGCCATTGGTTTGTGTGGCAAGAAGAGGAAGGTTGTGTGGTGAAGCGATATGATAGATGGTTAAAGAAAGGGTTGAGAGTGGTGACCAGGCCAATATTGGGATTAGACGGAGGGTAATGAGAGGATTGTGTGTGAGATTGAGGGTATGTGCTTTGTGGATTATTAGTGTATAAGCAAAATGTGTTTTTGGTTGTATTGTACTATAGACTTGTGGTTTGTGTAGGAGTGTGTAGATTTAGGGGTAGAAGGGTATGTAGGAGTGTATTATATGAATATAAGTTCTAGATCTGTGACCGCAAGTAGTACTGCCACCATATGTCTAAGCGCTGAGTTTGCAGACTGGCAGTGGTTGACAATGTTCCTATTTATTCAGCACAGCTCATATTTGCTCCTTTGTGTTACCATGTCTAACATTACTTTTAGCCTCATTTCTTCAAAACTGTTGAACAGATTTTCACCAATCCAAGATAACGCAACGGATGACCGCTGTGCCTTAAAACTTTGGTGAGCATGCCTTAGGCATCACCAAAAAATTCTTGTGAAAAGAGTTCTGGACCCCCCTAAAAACTTTTGAACCGTTTAACTGATCAGAACAAAATGTTGCACACACAAGTCCTTCACTGGGATTTTTGCTTGATATCGATATAGATATGTCAAAGGCAGCCGAAGGTATTAAGAAATCAATAATAAAATTTCCTATGGATTTAGGTTTCAAATTTAACCGCAGAGGTGCGACTGTACTTCTGTAATATATAACAGGTGTCTATTGCCATCTAGTGACAGACAACAGAGTTGCATGATTAACAAAATGCGCTGCTGCGTTACAATTAGGGCTCCGGTTTTATGGTCTTTAATTTTAGGTCTTGCCAACCAGCCTGCTCAAACTGTCTGTTTGCAAAAAGACCTAGGGGCATATGTACACGGGAAGTGGCAGAATAGCCTTCCTGGCTCAACGCCTCACTCCGCCACTTCAGAAACGCAGGGCTGCACCATATTTACAAGAATATGGGGCAGCCCTGCTTTTCCCCTTGCGCTGGCGCTAAATTTAGTAGCCTAGCGCCAATGCAGGCACCCTTGCACCATAGTGCAAGGGTGTCTGCGTGAAGGGGAAGATTGTTTATGTGCAGGAAGGTCCTCCTTCCTGCACATAAACACTCTTTAAATTGTTGTTTTGTAACTTCAATGTGTGCTCCTTAATGCAGCATACAAAGAAGTTGCAAAATGGCATTTCTAAAAAATGGCTGTGGGGGCCTGTGTTACGCCCCCTGAAACAGACAGTGTCACCATGTTTTGGACTGTCACTAGAGCCGGTGATGACAATTAAGTTTTGGACCCGAGCACCGGAAACCACCAGCTCAAATTGAGCACTGTTCAAAGGAGTGGACCAAGGAGGGTGGGTGTTTTGCTATAACTGGGATGAAGATGAGTGGGACTAAGATTAATAAAGATTACTGTTAAGTAATCGGGTCATTAGCTCCATGTCCCTTATCTTGTCTCAACCATTACTTCTTTCAGGTATACTAAAGTAATAGAAGGTCTTGGACCCAAAAACACTATTTATACAGCAATTTTATGCAACTCCCTGTGAGTTTTTGATTGCCAAAAAGTTAAAACTGAATGAATAGCCCGTACTAGTAGATAATCATTCACATCATTGCTGATTGTAATAGTCTCACTCTAAAATTATTTTGTATCCCTTGTACATTCTGAAGTCAATAACGTCTTAAAAGCTATGATTTTAGGATCAAGTACCAGCTCCCCAAATTTCTTCCAAAGAAACTCCATGAACCTCTGCTCAAGAAGGTGCCATAAATCTGGTTGAATGACCTACCACATTTCCTGGCATTGTTATTATTGACTTAAATAAGACAGTTTAATAGTTTTCTTTAACCAGCGGCTCAAAGTTCCTCTAGAAGCTTTTTTATCCGAACCAGCAAGGCCAAAAGTAACAAGTAGATAGTCTGTCTTCCTGAACACATTGGATGTGTCAAGATAAACAGATATATCGCATTTAATGTTCAATAAATTTACAAATTGCTCTTCCTCAGCAGACAATTGAATGAAATGTAAGAAGAACAATTTCCTAAGAGGAATGACATTTCTAATGTAGTTTGGGATGAAAAGAAAAATAAGGTCTCAAGATTACAATATCAGTCAAAAATCTCAGAAAAGGGGCATGACAAAGAAGAGCAGAGACTTCACCCAATGCCTGTGCCAAAATCACTGACACTAAGAAACAGACCTCATATAATAGAACTTGAGGAGTATTGTTTCCAAAGAATCGAACAGAAAAGCCTTTAAAGAATTTAACACCAGTTGAGAATCCCAAGAAGGTTAGAGGAGCGACAGACAGGTCATGAAATAGAGAAACTCTTAAAATCTTGCCACTAAAGATTCCACTTTAGGAAATGCTGTATCAGAAACACAAAAAGCCTTAATAGAAAGCCACTGTGTAATTTCAGAGTGGATAATGCAAAATGCTTCTTAAAACCATCTACTATGAATTGAAAGATAGTAGGGACAGGGTAAGAATAGAAAACATCAAAAGTACTCCAATGTATTGGATAAGACTTCAGAGTAAGTGAGTTTCTAGATGACTGAGTAACTTCTATCAAATGAAGAGCTTTGCCATGGAAGAGCTAATCTCAACTCCCAGATCTTTCCCCTCCTTCCTCGGCAGTCGCGCTCGTGCCCACCTGCACCCCCCCCCCCCCCCCTCCCCGCTACTCACTCACGCAGCGAACGTCGTGAGGAGCTGGAGCACTGAGGTCGTCGAGAGTTGCTACATGACGAACGCTGAGTTTAGGACACCGAGTCGAGCCAGTGCTGGGTTGCCGTGCCTCATAATCGCACTGGCAGATGTTAATCCACGAAGCCAACGGATCCGACGAAGCCGGACATGCATACCTGCCAGGCCCAGGATGGAGAGACATCAATCCGTGATCTACGAGAGGCAAAAAGCAGATTAGAGGCGGGTGGTGCGGACTCTTGCTTTCGGGGGCTTCATGCCCCCCTGCCTATCCTCCGCTGTGGTAATTGGGTTGGCTGCTGCAGGTTGCTGAAGTTCCATTGATGGAATAGTCATTCCTGTCACCCCCCCCCCCCCCCAAACCCCTCCCGTTTATGCTACTGCTCCGGGTGTGCTAAAAGTAAGCACATTCCGGGTGTGCAGCAGGAGGCTGCAAGCGGCAAGTGGTAGCTGTGATGGTGATGGTGCTGCTAACAAGGCAGTGTGGGTTTCTGCTTCCTGAGAGCCCTTGAGTGTCTCTCCACCAGTTTCACCCTTGCTCTTTTTCCTCTAGCTCATAGTGGCTACTTGATACATACTTACCCACTTGAGGACTTGCATTCTTCTTGAATGAGTGGTCCATGTGGGTGGAGGTGGCGGCTAGGACAGGACCAGGACAGGGGGAGGAGGAGAAGGGGGTAAGTGGCTGCCCTACAGGTCCAGCTGTATGAGGCAATTGTTATAGACTTAGAAGCAGTGTTGGCACAGGAGCAAATGCATTTGCAACTCCAGTATGGGCGACCCTTTCTGATATTCACAGCACCCTATTTCGCACCATAAAGGAGCTTTCATTGTTAGAAGCTAGTAGCCTGCCTAAACGTGTTCAACATGGCCAAATGGTTGAACAAAGCTTGTCAACTGGCCAGACGGGCTCTAATGGCTGCAGTTAGGGGAAGGATTAGAGCAACCATTCAGGAGGCCAGAGCCTCGTACAAAGTTAGGTTGGGCGGGGCTAAAAGAGACCATGAGAAGACCAAATGTGAGGTGCTATTGACTGCATCCAAGGGGAAAAACCATCGCTCCTTTTGGCAACTAGTGGCCGACAGGTCCTAAACTGTTCATCGCCACTGTGTAGTAACATAGCGGCTACTGCGTGGGTTTAATATTTTACAAGCCTTTATTCCCAAAATGAGGGAAGGAATGAAGGGGCCCTGCAGCCAAACTGCTGGTCCAATATTGAGCCTGACCAGAGGGGAAAATGAGGGACTGATTATGGCCAATTGTGCTAAACATTCAACCACCATGGGGAACTGGGAAAATGAGTCTCAATCTTCTAATGTTTTCCCTGCTGATGGATCATCCCTCTGAACTGACTATACTTTTAGTCCCATTACATTGAACGAGGTTGAGGCGGCAATAGACTGGATTACACCAGGGAAAGCACCTGCGGCTGATAAGGTGCCTGGAACCTATTTAAAGCTGAGAAGGTGATCTGGTGCCCCTATTTTGCGCTATTATTTAACAAAATCATTAATGGGCTTTCCGTGCCACGTACGTGGGCAGCGGCCAAAATTGTCCCAATATATAAGAAAGGAGAGAGGTCTGCCCGGTCAAACTAGCACCCTATTAGTCTTATTGACAGTTCACAGAAGCTTTTTAGCCGATTTCTGCTGGGTAGATTGGAAGCTCGAATTGAGGAAGTAGAAATATTGTCACCACTCCAAGCAGGCTTTAGGGCTAGAACAAACACGATAGACCAATTGTTGCAACTAAAATTAATCTACTGGAAATACGTCACTTTGGGGGGTTGACCTATGGTCGGCTTTTGATTTAGTTCCCAGGGTACGCCTGTGGACAGTTTTAACCAGCATGGGGATACTGAAATGTCTAATTAATGTGATTAGGAGGCTTCATCTGGATAATTATGCCCAAGTTAGGTATGGCCCTGCGGGGGATTTGACAGATCCATTTCCAGTGACTCAGGTGGTGAGACAGGGGTGTGTTTTAGCCCCACTTTGTTTTTGTTATATATTAATGATTTGGTCAACATGCTAGAACACTGCAAGCATGATGCTCTCTGTATGGCTACTAGCAAGGTCCCAGCCCTTCTGTATGGGGATCACACGCTACTGGTCTCGAGATCCCCAATGGGTATCTAAAATCTTCTAGTCCAGTTTGGAGTCTTCTGCAGACAGAGAGGGCTGAAGATCAATACAAACAAGACCAAATACATGGTTATTGAACCCTTGCAAGATGGCAAGATCACACCTGGTCCTCAATGGTACACAATTGGAGAGGGTCCGCACCTTTGAATACCTGAACTCACTCTTAAAGAACAATTTGTCTGGTCACCCCAGATTCATAAGCCTAAACGTAGATTAGAACACTCTGGGGCCGATTCCGATAGCCGGTCGGACAGCTGTCCGTAGCCTTACCGTGCGACCGACACGTACTGGGAGCCGGTCCGTCCTGTAGAGTAAGTACGAAGTGCATAACTGCCAAAAATACGACTGAGAAATAGGCTGTGAATCAAGCTCCATTCTCCGTCCGAGCCGTAACTCCTAACGATGACCCGAGTCGCCCGGAAGCAGTATCCATAGCAGTTTCCGGCATGACAAGTACGATGCGTACTTCCTACGCGCCGGACGGGTCGTCACGTACGGCACGTCACAGCATCCGGAAAACAAGCATATCAGCTACGATTCGCGCCACAACTCAATACACGGCTATGAGACGGACCAGCTAGCAGCAGGTACGAGACGGAGCAACAAGCAGCGTGTACGACACGAACACATCATGAATACCATCGCGCAGGTCATACCAGTACTCTACATCTATGACCAGATCAGGAACCGACGGCGCAGGCGGTAAGTCAGACACCTACCACATAAACAAACGACACGTACCCACAAAATGGCACACACACATAGGGGATCCACATCCTGGACACTAACAACAGCCCACCATAGGGGTTGCATGGCCAGCACCACTAACACCCCCTCCCATAGGGCTCATGTTGCCCATCACCCCTGCCACCCCCACCCATATGGTTGATATTGCCCATCACCCCTGTCACCCCCACACATAGGGCTGATGTTGCCCATCACTCCTGACACCCTCACCCATAGGGACTATGTTGCCCATCACCCCTGCCACCCCCACCCATATGGCTGATGTTGCCCATCACCCCTGCCACCCCCACTCACAGGGGACCTGTTGCCCATCACCCCTGCCACCCCACCCATAGGGCTTATGTTGCCCATCACCCCTGCCACCCACACCCATAGGGCTGATGTTGCCCATCACCCCTGCCACCCCCACTCACAGGGGACCTGTTGCCCATCAACCCTGCCACCCCCACCCATATGGCTGATGTTGCCCATCACCCCTGCCAGCCCCACACATAGGGCTGATGTTGCCCATCACTCCTGACACCCCCACCCATAGGGAATATGTTGCCCATCACCCCTGCCACCCCCACCCACAGGGCTTCTGTTGCCCATCACCCCTGCCACCCACACCCATATGGCTGATGTTGCCCATCACCCCTGCCACCCCCACACATAGGGCAGATGTTGCCCATCACTCCTGACACCCCCACCCATAGGGACTATGTTGCCCATCACCCCTGCCACCCCCACCCATATGGCTGATGTTGCCCATCACCCCTGCCACCCCCACTCACAGGGGACCTGTTGCCCATCACCCCTGCCACCCCCACCCATATGGCTGATGTTGCCCATCACCCCTGCCACACCCACACATAGGGCGGATGTTGCCCATCACCCCTGCCACCCCCACTCACAGGGGACCTGTTGCCCATCACCCCTGCCACCCCCAGCCATAGGGCTTATGTTGCCCATCACTACTGCCACCCACACCCATAGGGCTGATGTTGCCTATCACCCCTGCCACCCCCGCCCATAGGACTGATGTTGACCATCACTCCTGACACCCCCACCCATAGGAACTATGTTGCCCATCACCCCTGCCACCCCCACCCATAGGGCTTATGTTGCCCATCACCCCTGCCACCCACACCCATAGGGCTGATGTTGCCCATCACCCCTGCCACCCCCACTCACAGGGGACCTGTTGCCCATCTACCCTGCCACCCCCACCCATATGGCTGATGTTGCCCATCACCCCTGCCACCCCCACCCACAGGGCTTCTGTTGCCCATCACCCCTGCCACCCACACCCATAGGGCTGATGTTGCCCATCACCCCTGCCACCCCCACTCACAGGGGACCTGTTGCCCATCACCCCTGCCACTCCCACCCATATGGCTGATATTGCCCATCACCCCTGCCACTCCCACACATAGGGCAGATGTTGCCCATCACTCCTGACACCCCCACCCATAGGGACTATGTTGCCCATCACCCCTGCCACCCCACCCATATGGCTGATGTTGCCCATCACCCCTGCCACCCCCACTCACAGGGGACCTGTTGCCCATCACCCCTGCCACCCCCACCCATATGGCTGATGTTGCCCATAACCCCTGCCACACCCACACATAGGGCGGATGTTGCCCATCACCCCTGCCACCCCCACTCACAGGGGACCTGTTGCCCATCACCCCTGCCACCCCCAGCCATAGGGCTTATGTTGCCCATAACTACTGCCACCCACACCCATAGGGCTGATGTTGCCTATCACCCCTGCCACCCCCACCCATAGGACTGATGTTGACCATCACTCCTGACACCCCCACCCATAGGAACTATGTTGCCCATCACCCCTGCCATCCCCACCCATAGGGCTTATGTTGCCCATCACCCCTGTCACCCCCACCCATATGGCTGATGTTGCCCATCACCCCTGCCACCCCACTCACAGGGGACTTGTTGCCCATCACCCCTGCAACCCCCACCCATATGGCTGATGTTGCCCATCACCCCTGCCACCCCCACCCATATGGCTGATGTTGCCCATCACCCCTGCCACCCCCACACATAGAGCTGATGTTGCCCATTACTCCTGACACCCCCACCCATAGGGACTATCTTGCCCATCACCCCTGCCACCCCCAGCCATAGAGCTTATGTTGCCCATCACTACAGCCACCCCCACCCATAGGGCTGATGTTGCCTATCACCCCTGCCACCCCCACACATAGGATGGGTGATGCGCGACACATCCAGCATACGCCAACATCAGGTATGTCCGCAAAATACATCCCCCCTAACATCATGTCAACAGTGAGTAGTCTGTGACAAATGCCCACAACAGGGATTATGGCTACGAGCATACAATGTAAGTAACAGCACATGTGTGACCAACACATGAGCGTGACATACACAAGGCAAGCATCACCATAGCAGTGTGGCAATGTAAAAAGAACACCCCCTCAGTGTGTAGAACAGAAGTTAAGTGGGGGCTTCCAAAATGCAGCAGATGTTGAGCATTGTGGTGATGGGGACTAAACCCCCCTCATCACAGTGACCAAAAGGTAAGTGTCATCATGGTCAAAGCTGCAAATAACAAACAGCATGTATGATCCCTGCTGCCAACACATCAAACACTTCTGGGGCAAACTAGTGGTTGTGTCCCATACACACAGAGATGTGTTGAGGCTAACAGTGCTGTGAAAACATAACACACTCTCGGCCATGTACAGACAAGCACCACACATGGGGGCTGACAATGCATACAGCGTACAATAACACAACAGCAGAAGTGACCATCACCAAGCATGCACACATCTCGAAAATAGACACACCAATCAAAACAACATGTGTAGACTGTAGGTGTCAGATATCAAACTCACATTCCATGCCAGCAATGGCACCTAACAACCAGGGTGAATGTGCACAATGATGTGATATGACTCACAGGGACAGCATGCAAAATCACAGAAACAGCATCCAGACAAAGGCCCACAACAGCAAAACCAATGCACTGGTGCAGATGCACAAACACAAACAGGCAAACTCACACTGCACATCTGACACAGCATGTGTATGTGTGTGTCACAGTATCCCCAGGCAAATACACAACACATGAGGGGGGCTGAACCACAGTGACACAGATGTGGACACAGTGCCATACAAAAGTAAACCATCATTGGGACACCCTCAGTGGGCAATCAGGCATTGGGAAGATGAGAGGGAGCACAACAGGCACATGTGACAAAAGCTGGAATGAACACCAACTAACACAGCAAGAGACTGACACACAACACCACTACCCCCAGGGAACAGACATTGGGGTGACACAAGCATGCATGACACCTCCACTGTGATAATAAAGGCAGATGTCGTACAAACAGGGAAACCCAGACATGTGTCCTGTGCCACAAACGTACATCACACATACACGAACACAAATCACTCAGCATGGCCCCTCATCCATGGACAAAAGGGAGCTAGGGGACCACCCATGCAAACATTCACATCACTCCACCCTCAACACCACACACCCTGAACTGCAACAATGTGTATCTGTGAAGCTCACATGGACTGGTGACATTGCACATGCACCCATGACAAACACAGGAATGTTGGGAGGAACTAAGGTGCACAGACACATCACACAAGGACAGTTCACAACACTGGGGAATGACAGACATACTGCACAGTATGCAGTACATGGCCATGACCTCAAAGCTCACATAACCTTCAGAATCCCTGCCACAGTCCCAGGACAATGCAGATGCCAAGGAGGGCCACAAGGCACACATGCTGACACCTGCCAGCATCGCAGTCATGAACCCGACAAGTGGGAGCAGTCTCACACACACATACAAATGTCTCAATCACTGAAAACTACCACCTACATGATTTAGCAAATAAACAGGTGCCTTGAGGAACCCTAACTGTGTCCCATCTGTGTCTGACAACATTATCACCACTCAGAACTGACAAATACCAATGATGATACACCAATTAACAGTAGTGTGTCATGCACCCACACATCTGGTAGCCCATTGGAAAAGTAGTGGAATGAACCCAGTACCACTCAGCAAGCATCAACAACAGGAACATATCAAGGGAGCACTGTCTGTGTATGAACAGGGATGTGGACACACACACATGCTCATACAACACACACCATAGGCCCAGGCCATGTCACTGGACAACACACTTACTTGAGGGGACCCAACTCCTGTGGGAGCCCAGCTGTGCCAAACATATTCACCGCAAGTCCCACTCATGTCTGCAGAACACTTGGTCAGTCAGCCATCAGTTACCACACAATGAAAGCTCTGGTCACAACAGCCTGGGTACGTGATTCTCCCCTAAGTCATCTGCACATACCCAAAACATATGTCTTGCAAGTTGCACAGAGGACCCAGTTGCTCCTATTACAATGATGCCCACACCTGTAGGTCCAGTGTTGATGAGCACAAGGTATGTGGAAGTGACAAATTGGACAATGGGAAGCACATCATATGTGCAGGGGTGCAAACCACATATGTGATCATGCAAATGAAATGCTCATAGAGAGATGTCCAAAAATAGTTGATCCTGACACACCCAGGTAGCTGCAAAGGATGACATGGATACCCATCAGAATAGGATACATATCTCATGGACCACAAGGAGTACCTCACAGCAACACATCAGAATTCAACATTGTAAACAAAGCATCACAGGTGCAAGGGCATGTTAAACATCATCAACATAATGTACAGTGGAATCTAGTTCCCAGGGAGAAATAAAAAAGCTTTATTCAGCATTTTAAAAGTTAAACGTCTGTGCAAACAAAAGGCCAATGGCCAGTCCATGTCCAAATGCCAAGGAGTAAAGTAGAGTGACAACTGTCACACCTTGCTTGCCTGCACTGCTAAGGACCGGGGTCATCCCCTCGGAGGGGCATACATGGGGGCAGGCCAGGCACTGCAGGGACAGGATCAGGGCGCAGCAGAAGGAGGCAGTGAAGAGGTGGGGGAAGCAGGCGAGACACTTGCAACTGCAGTGGAGCTGACCGAAGTGGTGGGTGCTGTCACAACTGTGGGGCACAAGTCAGATGGTGGGGGTGCCGGCACAACTCCAGTGGGCCGGTCAGATGGAGTGGATTGGCTCACCACTGCAGTGCCCAAGTCAGACGGGGTGGTCGTGGACTCCAAAGCAGTGCCTACATCCATGGGAGCGGAATGGGGGACAGGTGAGGTCGACAGGGCGGGGGGAGGACACGGTCCCCACATCAGTGACACTAACTGTCTGACCAGGTGTGGAGGGGCAAGTGCTAGGGGGGGATGGCCTTAGCATTTTGGGTATGGTTTATCTGTGGGTGGGGCAGGGAGTGGCGGGGGAACCTCTGGAGTGGTGGCCTGGGGGATGGAGGACGGAGACTTTGCCTTGGAGCTGAGTGGTGGCGGGGGTCTTGCTCTTCTGGCGCCGGGGGGACTTGCGGGTGGGGGTCTCTGTCTGACTGCACCTGGGGGAGGGTGTCCAGGTGTGAGGGGCACTCCTTTCTGTGTGTGGGGACTTCCTCTTCCCCTTGTAATCAGGATCTGCAAGGTCAGTGGGGAAGAGGCCATGGTCACAGAGGAAGAGCTTCTGGGGGGATGGGGTGCAGGTGAGGCAAAGGAAGGGGGCTGGGAGGGAGAGGTCTCGGAGGACTGCGAAGTGGTTGTGGATGACTGTGTGTGTGTCTGCAAACCAGCCCCTATGAGTGTGGAATCAGTCCCCTGCGCTTGCTTGTGTGCACGTCTAGACCTTGGTTTGGGGGTTTCTGTGCTTGGGACAGGTAGGGTGCTAGGAATCGTGGGTGGTGCAGGGGTAGGAGGGGTGCGGGACTGTTGGAGGAGGGACACTGCTGCCGTCAGGGAGGAGGCCACAGACTGATTGGTCCTCTGTAGGGCAGACATGCCCGAGGAAATGCCCTCCATGAATGACACCAGTTGTGTCAACAGACCTGTGTGTGCATGGAGGACCTTCAGCATCAACGTCTGCCCTCCATGGATCTGTCAAAGTAAGTCCACAGACTCCTCACTCAGGGCAGCAGGGGACACATGGGCAGGGGGTGCGGTGCCTGGCACAAAGGAGACATGCTCACGAACACGGGAGCCCACAGGGACCTCTGGGATGGGAGCCGATGGGAGGGGGTGGTGGTAGTGGTGGTGGAAGTGGCGGTAGTGGAGACAGCCTCACTAGCTGGGGTTTGGTGGCTGCTGACACCCGCCTCCACAAGGGAGTCATCCTCAGAGCTGCTGTGGCCCTCAGCTGGGGGTGATGGTGCTGACGACTCCTCTGTGTGGCTCCACTCGCCCTCCGTGCCACTGGGTCCACCCGACTCCTCTCCTTCTGTCTCTGTAAGGCTCTGTGGCTCCTCCTGGTCCATGGAGCTGTCCCCTCCTGTGGACGTGGATCTATCTGGATAGGAATAGGAAGTAAGAGAACAACATCAGTCACCTGCACCGACTGCACACACCACAGTGAGTACATCACATCACAGGGCAAGCCCTGGCATCATCAGCTGAACACAGCTCAAAGTGCCAACACTGTTTAGGACAAGACAATTATCTTTCTCAACATCAACCATGGCACACATATCCCTCCTTGACTTTCACACATATGTCCGTTGCATGTAATACCCACACATTAGTTGTACATGCAAGTACACATGTTGGAGTATGTCACTATACACACAGCACATCTCTTGCTACTGACTCAGTACAGGTGTCCGGATGAAGGGACGGGAAGAGACTGATTTCTCATGCTTGGGATGCATGCCAGCAACACACACTATGATGTACTCATGTCCTGATGGGCAATGCCACAATGGGGTGCATGGTGCACACTTGGGCACAATGCAGGCTCACTCATAGCAAGTTAAATGCCATGGCACTGGAATGCCCTGAAAGTCAGTCAACACTGTCTCCTGTCACAGGGACAGGGCATCCAGACAAACAACAATATGCACTGACTCACAATCCTAGCTCAGGGGTAAAGCTAGCTCTGCAGATGACCGGCGCACTTGCCCATCCCATGCAAACAACATATCCGGGACCCAGAAGACCCCACATCATGCAAATCATACATATGAGTCTCAGCAAACACAAATCCCTGTACATTAACACATCACAGTCTGCCATGCATGTAACCCAGCTGCATGAAGGACACAGTTGCATACAACATTGTGTGCTGTCAGATGATCACACACCTATATGTCACACAGGTCTTGTCTCTCACAGTCACATCGCAGATGTCATGCTGACCCTCTGAATCATGGACACCCCAGTTGTACGTAACAACAAGCCACACTCTAATGACACAGAGGCAGACACCTGAGGGCACATGTCACTAAGCACAACCTGCAATTTCATACACAGGAGTGGGATTACAGAGTGTTTCTAAATGCCCTTGAGGGGGCATGACTGGCCAGGACTACGTGAAACAGTGTTTGTCCATGGACAGTAGTCAGGTGGCTAAGCAAGTGTGACATACTTGATATACATACTCCTGAGGCCCAAAAATTGGAGTCCCCTGCTGCATGGGTTTGTTTGGAATACCCCAGCCACATGTTGCGAGTCAGACCAGCAATTGGTACACATCTCAAAGACACACACAGATCACATGTCAGATCTCAGGCATTGTGTAAACAATTGACCCACCCATGAAATACACAACAGATTCACGGGAATTGATGCTGACCGGTACCTGAAGCATAGCTGACTGCAGGGACACAGTGCCCTAGTGACACAAGCAACAGACTGGAGGGGCCACACCTGTGGAACAGATGAAGAGGGTGCATCACACAATTGAGGGACCTGAGTTTCGGACTACAAGTCCTACGTAATGGGGAAGTGTGACCAGAACAAAAGACTGCTATTTGCAGTCAGACATAGTACACAGATCAGACATGGACTCACCCCCTTCCTGCTGCTGTCTGGCCTTCAGCTGCCTATCCAGGTCCGGGAAGACCACCGCCAGGATACAGAGCATGTGGGGAGTCAGGGTCCGGTGTCCACCCCTCCTGCGTGGAGGTGACAGCTTTAGCTGGACTCTAGCTGTCCTCCGGGTCCAGCCCCGAAGGTCCTGCCACCTCTTCTGGCAGTTGCGGACACCGGCGCTTGTAGACCCCCACAGAACGAACAGCCCGGGCGATGGTCAGCCAGATCTCCTGCTTCTGGTGGGCATCAACTTGTGAGGAGGACAAAGTGAAAAGTACATTAACACACATACCCCAGATTTGTGCAGCACACATTTGGATATACATGTCATCATCACAAAGGGAAATAAATTACACAGGTAGTGCAACCATGGGGAAGGAAAAATCACCTGCATGTCTGACATGTTAACAATGCCTGGATAGTTTAAGCTTGCAATAATGCACTTTAGCAGCAGGAAAACTATTCATTACATGTACCTACACACTTTGGGGGATGAAAGTAGTCAGTGAGAAGGCTTGCCACTGGTGTACACATTGCTAGTACTGCTTGGACATGACCCGTGCAATGCGTACGCATTGTCACCCGCGTCGGACCTCATTGCATTCAATGACAAAGCCTATGCACGGCTCGGACATGATGACCCGTGCAATGCGTACGCATTGTCACCCGCGTCGGACCTCATTGCATTCAATGACAAAGCGTACGCACGGTTCGGGCATGACCCGTGCAATGCGTACGCAGTGTCACCCGCGTCGGACCTCATTGCATTTAATGACAAAGCGTACGCACGGCTCGGACATGACCCGTGCAATGCGTATGCAGTGTCACCCGCGTCGGAGCTCATTAGTGTGACTATTATACGGATGCAACACACATATACTGGCCAGGGACACCTGTGCACACCTACCACACTACAGCATTGGCCATACAGTGTCCCATGGCATGCAAGGCTGCATTTCCTGGGTGTTTGGGGGGGCCTCATCTGGTTTTTTGCTGGCACTTTGTGCAGGCTGTGCACGTGTACATGGGGGCAGAATCCTTTGTGTGTTGTGCACATTACCACTGTGATGTGCAATTGGACAGTAATGGGCATGAGTCACGGCCACAGTGTCAGGTTGGGTATGTTTAGGACAGGTCACATACACCCTGAGTCCTGGGGGTGATGGCATGTACGTCACAGTGAGACCTGTAGCCACAATACTGATGTGCACCCACAGTCTGTGTGCATGTTGTGTCTCAGATGTGTCTGATCAAATGTTCCCAATGGGTGACAGTCTCCACATCCATGAGGTATATGCATCAACCTTGGTGGGGTGTGTGTCTAAGAGACGTACATGTAGGGCCGGCAGGAACAACAGTGGCCACTACTTGTGGGACTCACGCTTGCCTTGTGGTGTGTACGTGCTACGCCATGTCCATTGCTGTGTTGATGTGGCAATACAGGGAGCCTGGGTTTCTGCATGGCAAAGATCTGTGATGCCTGGGAGACTTGAAGCCTCAATTGTCACTGTGGTGTGTTTTTGGAACGTTGCAGCAGCACATAGGTTGGGTGACACAGCCAGATGATTGGCCATTGCACTACATGGGACTCATGTGGACATGTGGAATTGAGATGCGAGGTGATGGTCTTGTAGGTGACATATGTGTCCATGACCAACAGCACACGCCTCAGTACATTGTGTAATGTCATGAACTAGCATGTGATAGTGATCGTGGTCATGGCCACATGGGTGGATGAACTGACAATCTTCCTTTGTGCATCTCTGTACTGCAGGGCACCAGCTGTCCATCGTCCGTTCCCAGACCTTGCAACCATGCAGGAACGCGACTGCATCAGACGGTACCGCTTCACCAGGCCACTGATTGCGGAGTTGGCGGAGC
This sequence comes from Triturus cristatus, assembly GCF_964204655.1. Classification (NCBI taxonomy): domain Eukaryota; kingdom Metazoa; phylum Chordata; class Amphibia; order Caudata; family Salamandridae; genus Triturus; species Triturus cristatus. The sequence goes on along the minus strand of NC_140584.1, from coordinate 365,537,598 downwards.
AGTTGACGCCACATCTGCTACCTGGCCGGACATACCCTACAGTACTGACCCCAGAGGTGAAGGTGATGGCAGCCCTGCACTTCTTTGCTACTGGTACCTTCCAGTACACTGTGGCTACTGCTGGTGGGATGTCGCTGTCGGGTGCTACGCGATGTCTTGGAGGGGCTGTTGCAATTCCTCAACCTGTATATCAAGTTCCCGAGCCCAGCTGAACTCCCTGAAATAAAGGATGCCTTTTATACACTGGGGAGGATGCCGAACGTCATCGGATCTATTGATGGGACACATGTTACCCTGATACCACCACAGGAACATGAGCAGGCATACAGGAACAGGAAGCACTACCATTCGATCAATGCTCTGGTGGTCTGTCTTGCTGACATGTCGATCACACATGTGTGTGCACGGTTCCCTGGTTCTGCGCACGATGCCTACATTATGAGGAGTAGTCGCATTGCAACGCTGATGTCACAGATGCCAACTCAGCATGCCTGGCTTGTCGGTGTGTACTGACTGCTTCTCATTGTGTGTGTTTGTCAATGTTGTGTTCCGCACTCCGACAAAACTCAGCTACTTGTTCATTTTTGTGTGTGTAGGTGACACTCAGGATACCCCAACATGCCGTGGTTGCTGACACCCCTCAGGAACCCTGTGACACCAGCCGAGCTGCGCTACAATGAGGCACATGGTCGGAGCAGGAGGGTGATTGAGAGGACATTCGGCCTCCTGAAAAGACGCTTTCGCTGCCTGGACAAGACTGGAGGGGCCCTTCCATATGAGCCTGCATAGGTGTGCAAAATAATCCTTGTCTGCTGCATGCTACACAACATGGCGGTGCGGAAGGAGGTGCCTCTCATCCAGGATGACGATGATGACGACCAACGTCCGGCACCTGTGGAGGATCCCGGCCTGGGTCAAGATGCCAGTGATGATGAAGATGATGGTGACGTCCGCTCCCAGCTCATCAACAACTTCTTCACCTGAATGTGAGTTTCCAGGGTTGTTATGTGAATGTATGGAGGTAGCCTGGAATGTGTTGTGCCAGCTCTGTTGCTGTCTGAGTGTGTCTGTGTGCCACTTGACTGGATGCGTGCTGTGATGTGTCCATTCAGGTGGTGTGTACTCCACAATAGGGAAGTACTGCTAACTAGTGTTTGTGTAGGTGTCTTGCAACATGTTTTGTGCATGTGTATTGCATTTCTCTCCTGTTCTGTGCTTTTGACTGTATCTTGTCTGTCCTTCCCAGGGTACTTTGCCTGTTGTGTGGTCAACACTGACCCCCAACACCCAGAAGCCAACACCAGTGTGGAAGTTGACAATTCCCATCAACTGATGTACCACACATCCCTGGACTTCGATTCTCCAACAAATTGGGAGCGTGTGACCACTGTTACGTAGTATGTTTTGTGTTGCCATAGTGGTGTGTCTCCCTCACATGTGTCACATCCCCATGACTCACCTTACGTTGGTCACATTGTTGCAGTATTTGGCATGCATGGTGTTGTGTCGCAGATCGACATCTCCCTGAACATGACAAGTTAGAATCACAACAGAGGCAAGTATGGTGTACTGGTGAGTATATTTACAAACATGTGTGAGGGAAGTGCACATGATGGTGGGTGCTGTACAGTGGTTTGGGAATCCAAAGTTCACATTGGAGTTGGAAGTGCTGGTAGATGAAATGTCCAGAGTAAAGTCCACAGTCATCTGATACATTGGCCCAACATGAACCCTCCATGTCATGTGGGCGTGTTGTGTGCGATTGGACAAGGTGAACGGGTTGCGTTCAGAAAAACATTGTCCAGAACAGGTTTAGAGGCCCTGTGGGATGTGCTGGGACATCTGCCTCTCACATGTCCATCTTCGGACGACCCCTCTTCTTCCGGGGGGGGGATCCTCATGTGCAGGCCTCTGCTGTGCGGGGGACTCTCCGCCAGAGTCCTCCTCACTCCCTGTGGTGCTGGCAGATGGTGTTGCGACAGATGCTGTGGGCACACAGGGGAGTGTGGACAGGTTGGTGTTGATCTGGTGGAGACATTATAGTAGGTCCCGATGCACCGCAGTGATGTCATCCCACTTGGCCTCCATGCAGGCATGGTGGGTGACCTGCTCGTGTTGCATGTCCTTGAGGATCCCCACTACCTGGCCAAATCCTCCGGTGCTATCCTAGTACGCATCTAAGATGCGTGCCAGGTGGGGGTCATCATGCAGTCCAGATCCCTCTGCAAGGTGCGCCCTGTGCCTCCCACCCCTCCCAGCACCCCTCTCCACACGGGCAGGACCAGCGGCGGGACGCACAGGTGACACTGGGACCCCTTGGGAGATGTTGCTGGTGGTGTTGGCTGTAGCTTCCGGGGGGTCCTGTGTCCCTATGCTGTGGGTGTTGATTGTCCTTGGTCTGTCCATGTTGGCAGGGGTGCCCTGTCGGTGTCCAGATGCTGGAGGCGTGGGTACAGGGGGGGCAGATGTTAATGCTGCTGGTGCTGCATGATGGCTCACACCGGAGGGGCCAGGTTGGTCATCGTCATCCGAAGAGGACAGTGAGAGAGTCAGACCAGAGAGCTCAGTGTCCACCAGAGTCTGGGACTGGGTATCCTCATCATTTGGTGCTGGGTGCACAGCACCACCTGTGTTTGGAAGAGACACACAATGTGATTTATGTTTCTACATGCATCATTGGTTCACAATCATGGCATTATCTACTTTTCAAACAGATGCCTGCCTGTACACTGCTTTTTCCCAGCTTGTCACGGACAGAGTTTGATATTGTTGTTGGCAATTTCCCATCATGGCTCCCCACAACAGAGCCCAGTGTCAGACATCTTGTCAGTCCCTTCCCACTCCCTGTGAGGCGAGTATGGTTCAGTTTGATCTTTCTGTGCCATGTGGGTGGGTGTAGGTTGTCTGTGACTGCGAGTTCCATCATACTCTTGGCTACACCCCCCTTTCCAGCATGCCCATACTTCCTCCCTCTTGACTCTGCTTCCCTGTGAGGGGGTGTGACAGCAATGGCAAGATGGCTGACTGTGAAATCCTGGTGTTTGGTTGGCTACAAGTCCCAAGTGAACCCCTGGGCTTCACACAGCAGCACCCAGTACGGGGTATCTTTTGCTGATATTTCAATGAGGTGTGTGTCAATGCATTGTAGCCGGTGAGTTGTGTGGAGTTTGAATTGAGAGGGGGTGTCTCCCCATGCTGATAAGTATGGTGAGGACTGTCAGTCCTCCTTCCCATCATGAAACGTGCTTCCATTGTAGGGCGTGCAAGTTGTCTTTCAGGATGTCAGTCAGTGGTGTCCTGCTTCTGATTTGCACATAAGCCCTAGCAGGGCCTTGTGCTCCCCACAGCAGGACCCAGTGTCAGCCATCTTGTCAGTCATTTTCCACTCCCTGTGATGTGGGCATGTTTCAGAGAGGTCTTGATGGGCCAATCAGGAGGGGGAGCATTATCTGTGACTACAGGCCCCATCATGCTTTTGGCTACACTCACTTCACCTGCATCCCCACTATTCCTTCCTGACAGTTAGCTGCACTGTGAGGTGGTGTGTTTGTGGTGTCAAACTGTCTGGCAGGTTGTATTTGGCTTAGTGCCACTGGCTTGCTCTATTTATTTGTAAGTTGGTGCATGTCATGACACAGTTCCCAGTCACTATGAGATGGCAGGTATTGTGTTTGTCTGACTGGCATACACATCTTGGGCTGATTATCTATTGGTTAGTGTAGCTTTGCTTTCGGTGCATGGTTTCACTGTCCCCTTGCCACACAATCTTGGGTATATTGGTTGTGTACTAACCAGGCTCTGGGATGTGTTAGGCCATGGACGCTCTCTGGTGGTAGGATGTCCTGCACCATCTTCTCCCAGGTCCTGAAGTAGACTGGTTTGGCAGGAGGGCCACCGCCGGTGCACTGACTCAGGGAGTGATCTTTTTCAATGAGTTTCTTGAACCTCCTGCACACGTCATACCACCTGTTCTGGATGTCGTCCCTTGTGCGCCTTGCTGGTGCTTGGGCATTCACCTTGTCCACAATCCTCACCCACATCTTGGTTTTCTGTGAGATGGGGGTCCTTTGGACCAATTTACCAAACAAATGTGGCTCTACTCTGATGATCTCGTCTGCCAGCACTTCTAACTCACTATCTGTGAACTTTGGATTCTTCTTTGGAGGCATGGTGATGGGTGGTGGTGGTGAGGGATGTGTGTGTGAGGGTGCAAGTGATGGTGGGTTGGTGTTGGTTTTGCTGGGTGTATGTGTGTGTGCTTTTGTATAAGGTGCTGATGGTGTGTGAGTTGTGTGATGGGTGAGTTGTGAGTGTGTCTATAGTTGCTGTGTGCTGGTGTTTGCTGCTGGCTGTGTTTCCTGTTTGCAAGGGGTGATGGTAGTGATTGTAGTCCTTTATATAGTTGGAGTGGTGGGTGTGTCTTTGTCCCATGTTTTTGTTGGTATTTATTGGCTTTGTCATTGCTTGTTTGGTCCTTTTGTTGTCTTTTTTCCTTTGTGTTTTGTAGGCATGTTGTCTCGTGCGGGCTTTTCCGCCTCGTTCACGCTGCCTGTCTTCTGTGTTTGGTACGCGTCGTTCGCGGTGGTCTCTATTGCTTGTGTGCCGGGTTGTCTGTGCGTGTCGGTCGTGCGGCTTGTTCTCCGTGCGAGTCGGTCTGGTTTTGCTCGCATTGCATCGCACTGCGCAAATCGTACATCGCGGGTACGGGTCGGTCGGTTTCATTCCGGGTTCGTGTCGGTCGGTGATATTCGCGTCAGTTTTCCGTCCGGATCACTATTTTCCCTACGGCTTGTATTCTGTACGTGTCGGTTGCAATTCACACGCGTTGCATTGTACTGCACAGATCGTACGGCGCTGGTCTGTGTCGGTCAATGTTCGGTCCGGATCCATGTCGGCCGGTTCGTTTTGCGGCCGGAATCGGAATCGGCCCCTCTGTTGGTGGTCTTCTGAGAGCCTTGAAGGGTTCCAACTTCCACTCAATAACACCTGCATTACAAATGTATAACTTAAAAGCCCTGGGGGGTCCTTATATGGTGGGGAGCTCTGGGGCAATGCGAAAGTTAACGATTTGGAGCTGACGGAAAATTGTTTCCTCCGACTCCTCACCAACCTCCACTCCACTATTGCCACTTCACTTAGATCTTGGCATCCGTTCACTTGTCCATAAAGTCAAGCTCAGACCTTTGATGTACAGGAGGAGGATTTGGTCCTCAGCAGATTTACTTTTCTATCAGCTGGGGTTGGAAGCGATTAGGACACTTCCTGGGGTGCCTAGAATTTCATGGTTGGGGTATATTAAGAAATCACTTGAGGAGATAGGGTGGGGTTTCTTACCCAGAAACGTCTGGTGGCATTTCCACGTCTAGCCTCACAGAGCAGCATTGGAGACACGTAGATAACAGACTGCACCATCATGAGAGGCTGGTATCTTAACTTCTACCTTTTTGGAATTTAAAGATATGTATTTCTTGGAAAGGCACATGGACACAATGAAGCCTCTGGGCACCAAGACACTTTACATCAAGTTCCGAATTGGGACCTTGCCTCATCGATCATTTACTGGGAAGTGGTGGCGCACACTTGTTAATGTTGAACCCAACCTAAGCTGCCCATTTTGCCCAGAGGAAAACGAATCAGTAGATCATGTCTTGTACTTTTGCCCACAGTACCATGCACTCAGGAGGAAATGGATTCTTCCATGATGACGCAACTTGGGCATCAGGGACTATAAAACTGCAACTAGGGTTCTTAGGACTGACACAGCACAAGTAATTGTTTTTGCTGTCTCTAGGTTTCTTGCAAATATGTGGAGACTCAGACACAAAAAGATTGTCACATCGCCATCCAGTATCTAGCACCTTAGAATCTTGGTGTCCGTGTTGCACTTTGCTGTCATTCATGATCATGATTTCCTTTTAGATAGTGTAGCAGTAGGCAACCATTATAGGAGCACCCAGATGAAATCCACTCTCGATCTCTAAATTACTGAGATGTTCTCCCTCCATTCTGCTAGTCTTAAATGAGGGATTATTAACATTTTAATAATTTTATATTTTACATTATGCTCCTCCTATATGCTGCTAGCACTAACTGTGGAGTATTAGAAATATTTTCACAGCTTTTTTCCTTTATATATGCTATGTTTTTAGTGTTTTTATGTATGATTTTACAGTTTGTGTGTTTTCTTTTATAACAATTGCAGAAATAAAGTTTTATTGTTATGGTGAGATCCGGTAAGGCAGATGGCTACAGGCTCTCATCGGGGATGGGAAGTGATGCAGTTGGGTTCCATCCTTTCAGTACGCCAAGAATGTTGCTTTATGTATCACATGGTTTTTGACTTCTTACTGTGGTTGAGTCTCACTACATGTGGCTCCCCTCACCCCCGAAAATCACATGGCAAATGGACTGCACATGTTTACCACCAGTGTTCGCCTTATAAGATAAGGCCGCAGCAACACAGCAAGGGTAATGGGGCACTTGGCGGGTTACATTTAAACACGTGTACACATGCGTGTGCACGTGTGTTCGGTCTGCGTGTGGGAGAATACTGTCATGCGCAGCCGGTGTTGAGACAGAATATCGAGTTGGATATGTCGTCTTACACAAATATCGAGTTGGACATATCGAGATTCAGAAATATCGACAGCAAGAATATTGTGGTCAAAAATATCGAATTTAAGGTAAGAAATATAGTTTTTACAACTATAGAAATCATTAACATTGTTTGCAAAAATATAGTTGTTTAAAATATCCATTTTTAAATTTGTGTTATGTATTTTAGTTTATATTTTAAATGTATGTGATGTATGTTTTTTTGTATAAGTATTGTTTATGTTTTTTAATATATGTGTTAAATGTTTAGTAGTTATGAGTTTTATTTTAATTAAATGTAGCATTTTTTAGTTCCGTAGCGGGTTGTGGGTATATAGGGGAGTAGGGTGGGAAGTAATTTAATTATAATAAATGAATGATTATTGTTTATTTATTAAATTTAGATTTTATTATGTTAATTGTGGGAAGTAATTTATTTGTAATAATTATTAATTGGTTGTTAATTTATACTAATTAATTAATTGATAATTAATTATGATAATTGTGTACTTTTTTAGGTGCGGGTTGTGGGGTCCATAGGGGTAAAGAGTGTGAATTAATTTATTTTGTATTAATTAATAATTAATTGTTAATTTATATTAATTAATTGATTGAAAATTAATTATGGATATTGTGTAATTAATTTGAAGTGCGGGTTGTGGGGTTTATAGGTGTAAAGGGTGGGAAGTAATTTATTTTTACTTAATTAATAATAAGGGTCCGATTCCGATCCGGGTCAGAAGGGCACCGAACGCGATCCGACCGGAAAAACTAGCCACTGTAGGTTTTTCCCACCGACACGTACAGCTGTACAAATGAGAAAGTACGATGCGAGCTACATGAAATTCACTGACCGACTCGTTTCCGGGTCCGAACCGCTCCGTACGTCTCTGTCAGAAGCTAACCGTGGCGTGCAATGGATGCGATTCACGACCGAGCCAGTACAATGCACGCGTCGGACAGCCTGTGCGAGCCGGAGTGTCCGGCTCGCAAATTGTCCGGGTGCTTGCCTTTGGGGGTCCGCGTCGGACCCCCTGTCACCCGCAGCCCTACGACTCGGACACAGGGGGAGACCCATGGGTCTCCCCAACACAGGCATGTACAGTGCGGATGGCACCGATGCGTACCTACTGTAGGGGGCACACTTGTCCGCGACGTACCCATTCAGTCAATGGGAGCCCATGTACGCGTCGTACGACCGGCTCCCATTAACTTCTATGGGAGTCCGACCGAACCGAGTCCGACAGCATACGGCCGCATCGTACTCGCTCAGTCGGACTGCAGGACTCCGGCTCGGTCGGAAAACACTCCGGATCCGGCTCGGTCAGAGTGCTTTCCGACCCGGATCGGAATCGGCCCCTTAGTTGTTATTTATATTAACTAATTAATTACTAATTAATTATGGTAATTGTGTGATTTTATTTAGGTGTGGGTTGTGGGGTTTATGGGGTAAAGGGTGGGGAGTAAATTAATTTCATTTACTTTATAATTACTTGTTAAATTATTATGTCATTTTATTGAAAATTAGTTTTAATTGTGTAATTAATTTTTTTACTGTTTAATTTTAGCTGTGGGTTGTGGGGATTGTAGGGGTAAAGTGTGGGAAGTTAAATAATTTGTATGAGTTTTAATTTGTTTTTTATTTAATTTTATTTTTCTTTAATTGGTAATTAATTATGTTATTTAAGGAAGTACATTTTTAAAAAGAAAATTAGATGTGGGTTGTAAATTGAGTGGGGTTAGAGGGTAGGAAATAAAAAAAGTAAATGTATCTAATAATTAATGTCTTTGTTTCTAAATAATTTCTAATTAAAAATATTTATTTGTTTGGAAATAATTTTTTATTTTATTTAATATAATATTTGCAGGTATTTGTCATATGTATTTAACATTAAAATATTTTTTAAATTATATTAAATATATATATTTTTTAATTTCTAACATAATTACATATTTTTGATTTATTTTGTTTTTTTAAAGTATTTTTGTTGTGAATATTTTGTTTGTTTTTAATTTTGAAGTGACTGGAGTGAGAATATAAATTGTTACTCCTCCGCATTCCAACACTTTCCCTACTGTTGCACTCACTGGAGTGGGAATAGTAATTTTTATCCCTCCGCTATCCAACACTTTCCCTACTGTTAAACTCAATGGAGTGGAATTAGTAAATTTTACTCCTCCACTACCCAACACTTTCCCTACTGTTGCACTCACTGGAGCGGGAAATTTAAGTTTGAAGATTTTTAAATAGTTTAATGTTTCAATTTTAAATAGAATTATTTTTATTAGATTTTATGTTATTGCTACATATATATATATATGTATATATGTATTTGTAAATTTTTATATAATTTTAAAATTATAAAATAAATTAAAATTAATGGTTTATTGATTGTTTGCACGTAAATATATATGAATTATTATGTATGTGTGTTTAACTTTTTTTAATTAAGTTTATTTATTATATTTTTTAACATTTATACAAAATCCACTTTCTTTTTTTATATGAATTTTATTATTTAACATTTATTATATATATGTTATGTTATGTTAAAATGATTTATAAAGCGCTCGTACACCCAGCGGTTTCTGGGCGCTATAGCAATGATGTACTAAACCAGGAGGTTATAGGTAAGCCTGCGTGAATAAAAGGGTTTTCAGGTGGGTTCTGAAGTGTGGAAGAGATGTTTCAAGTCTGAGTTCCAAGGGAAGGGAATTCCACATTTGAGGTGCCAAAAAGAAAAAAATGAGTCCGCCATGTTTTTTCCGGTTAAAACGAGAGATGGTGAGAAAGTTGGCATGAGACGAGCGAAGGGCATGAGTCGGGGTGTAGCGAAAGACTAAGGAGGAGATGAAAGCCGGCCCCAGACCAGCTAAGGCTTTGAAGATAGTACAGCCCAGTTTGAACAAACAGCGCTTGGCCACTGGAAGCCAATGGAGGCGTTTTAACAAGGGGCGAACGTGTTGAGTACGTGGTTGATGGAAAATAAGCCGCGCTGCATGATTCTGAACCAGTTGAAGGCGGTGGAGTTGATAAACAGGAATACCAACGTAGAGAGAGTTGGCATAGTCTAACCGAGAGATGACTAAGGCCATGAGGACCACCATAAGAGCCTCGATAGTTAGAAATCTTGAGATCTTGCGAATTCTGCGAAGATGGAAAAAGCATGAAGATGTAACTGCACAGATCTGAGGTTTTATGGACAAATCATTACTGATTATCACTCCGAGGCTTTTAACAGACTTGGTAGGTAGAGGGGGGTTGCCTAATGTGGGGGGCCAAAAATTGTTGTTCCAGGGGTTGGAAGTACCGCTCAGAACCAGCTCGGTCTTATCCGGATTGAGCCTGAGTTGGATGGCGTTCATCCAATCCCTAATGAAACATAAAGTGGCCTGAAAGCTGGAGACAGACATGGGGGAAGAGTTGATGTTGAACACAAGTTGGAGGTCATCCGCATAATTAAAGCAAGCTACCTCAAAGTTGCGGAGGGAATGAATTAAAGGAACCATGTAAAGGTTAAATAGGAGAGGGGAAAGAGAAGACCCCTGAGGTACACCGCAAGTCAGAGTGGTCCTTTTGGCGGAAAAGGTATCAAGGCGAATGGCCTGCGATCGGTTCTCCAGAAAAGAGGAGATCCATTTTAGAGCCGTGCCATGGACGCCAGCTTCCCTGACACGGTCGATCAAAAGTTTATGATCGACCGTGTCAAAGGCGGCAGAAAGATCCAAAAGGACGAGGGCTTGGGAGAGATTGTTATCGGCCCCCTTTCTGAGCTCATTCATAACAGCAAGTATGACCAGCTCGGTGGAGTGTGCAGGCCTAAAACCAGCCTGTTGGGGGTCAAGGAAGGACGAGAGTTCGATAAAGGAGCCAAGGCAGTGCGTAACATGGGCTTCCAAGATCTTGCTCAAGTAAGGAAGAAGGGAAATGGGGCGATAATTAGTGAGGTTGGTGGGATCAGCGTGAGGTTTCTTTAGAATGGGAATGACCTCTGCCACTTTAAAAGAATCAGGGACAACACCTGTTTTAAGGGAGTTGTTAAGGAGTGCAAGCAGGGGATCGGGGCAGGAGAAAAAAGCTTCTTGTAGAAAGAGGGGGGGCAGGCATCTAAAGGGGAACCGGAGCTGACCTTTTTTAAAAGTATAAAAAAGTCTTCTTTGGAGATCAAAGGTATTTGATCTAATACTTGCGTGTTCTTAGGCGAGGTCCCCAAGACTGAGGGAGTGGGGACCGGAGGAATACTCTTTTTGATAGTGAAAATTTTCTGGATAAAGAAATCATTAAGGGCGTCACAAAGGTGTTGAGTGGGTGAAGGTTTGACAGTTACTCTATCGGGCAGAGATAATTCATTTACGATAGAGAAAATGTCTTTAGTTTTGGTGGCCGAACTCATAATTTTTGTTGAAAAATATGAGGATTTAGCCGCGATGATAGATTTTTTATATTCAATTAGGAGCCCAGTGAAGATGTCTTTTGTGTCTGGAGAATAGTTTCGTCTCCAACTTCGTTCTGCTTGTCTAAGGAGAAGTTTTTTTTGTCTGAGGTCCTCGGTGAACCAACGCTGGGCGTCATGAGGCCGCCTGAGTGTGGAGAGTTTGCAGGGGGCAACAATATTACTGGCTGAAACTAGCCAGTTATTGATAGCAGTTGCCTGAGCGTTAAGACAGTCAGCTTCTATGGGTAAAGAGGTGGAGAGTAAGGAGCAGAACTCGTCTTTGTTGGCCCGGTTCCAGTTCCTGGCTAAAAGTTTACCCAGTGTTAAGGGTTTAGCTGGCCGGGGCAGGTCCAGAGAGAATTGAATAGAGTAGTGATCGGACCAAGGACAGGGAGAAATGGACAAGGAAGAGATGGGCAGATTGGCTGTCCAGAGCTGGTCCAGAAGATGGCCTTTGGTGTGGGTGGCAGTGTGGACATGCTGGGTACAATTGAGACCCGAAAGAAGATCTGTAAAGTCTTAAGAGTTGGGACTTTCTTTGGGGTCAGAGGGCCAATAATTGAAGTCACCAATTATCATTAATTTGGAGTTGTTTATAATTAGTTGGGAGATTAAATCCCCACCTAACTGAGGGAAGGAGGGCGTGGAATGGGGAGGTCGGTAGAACAGGGCGCAAATAAGGGGGGCATGAGAGGACTCAAGTTTTATAACAAAACTCTCGACAGAGGGAATGCTAGTAACAGTTAAAGCGGTAAATTGTAACTGGTGATGGATAATAGCAGCCACACCACCTCCAGGTTGCCCAGAGGATCTATTGGTATGTAATATGTAGTACCCCGTAGGGATAGCGGCCAGGATGTCCGGTAGAGAATCATCCGTAAGCCAGGTTTCAGAAAGAAGAAGCACATCGGGTTTTTCAGAATCAAGGCGGTGAAAGATTTCTAATTGATGTTTAGGTAATGATCGCGTATTGAGGTAATAGAACTTCAGTGCCAATTTGGTAAAGTCGGAGGGATTGGAAGTATCTGCCGGGAGGACAGGAAAACACTCTCTGTGCAGTGGACGGGGGAGTGCTGGCAAAATGTGCCATGAAGATAGAATCCCGCAGGAGGAGAGCTTCCGTTTTAGGCGAGGAGTAGCGGGCCAGTTCTGATGGAGAGCACGTAAGTCATTAGTGGAATATGAGTAAAAATGGGCAGAGTGACAGGCCCCTGGTCCCATACGGTCGCGGACGGGCGCAGGCGGGCTTGCCTTTAGCGCGCCTTAGGCACGCTGCCGGCGCGCCCGCTGCGCGCGTCCGCTGCGTGCTTGCGCTGGCATCTGGGATTTATATCCACTGGCTCGCGGTGCCTGGAGCGCTAAACACAACCCCCACCCAAGATGGCGGCCTGCTGCTGGCAACCAAGTCCTCCGCTCGCCAAAGCGCAACGGGTCCGAACAATGGCGGTGGCAGCGAGACACACACAGGTAACACGGTTGAGAATTGAGGGCAAAAATGGTCTAAGAGCAGTTAAAATTGTAATGCAGGTCAAATGCAGTAGAGAATTAAAACTACTTCCCGGCTATATATATATATATATATATATATATATATATATATATATATATATCAAGGTTCACAGTTGCCCAAAGGCGCGGGGTGCACTCCCTGTCAGCACGTTCAATTCAAGGCAAGAAGCAGACATCACCCAGCGCCAGCAGAGCCTGACGCGTTTCGGGACTCCTCCCTTCATCTGAGGCTACTCTGCATACTGAGCGACTGCCAACCACAAGACTCCAGTGTTTCTCCCAATATTATTATTCCAACAATCAAACTCAGGTGAGTAAGTAAGCCAATTGCATTCTGGGCCAGGTAGTCTTTTGCATAATACCCCAGTGGGTTGGTGGCAGGCATCCAGTAAATAAGAAAATTGTATCACAGGTGTATCTGCCGAGTTCTCCCCCGTTCAAGTTAGTGCCAGATTGGTCCGCTTCGCTGATTTCCACACCAGCAGCGGAACCGCATGGTTTGCGGCGGTGCAACCCCCCGGCCGGGTCGGCCGGAATATATCAAGGTTCACAGTTACCCAAAGGCGCGGGGTGCACTCCCTGTCAGCACGTTCAATTCAAGGCAAGAAGCAGACATCACCCAGTGCCAGCAGAGCCTGACGCGTTTCGGGACTCCTCCCTTCATCTGAGGCTACTCTGCATACTGAGCGACTGCCAACCACAAGACTCCAGTGTTTCTCCCAATATTATTATTCCAACAATCAAACTCAGGTGAGTAAGTAAGCCAATTGCATTCTGGGCCAGGTAGTCTTTTGCATAATACCCCAGTGGGTTGGTGGCAGGCATCCAGTAAATAAGAAAATTGTATCACAGGTGTATCTGCCGAGTTCTCCCCCGTTCAAGTTAGTGCCAGATTGGTCCGCTTCGCTGATTTCCACACCAGCAGCGGAACTGCATGGTTTGCGGCGGTGCTAACCCCCGGCCGGGTCGGCCGGAATATATCAAGGTTCACAGTTACCCAAAGGCGCGGGCTGCACTCCCTGTCAGCACGTTCAATTCAAGGCAAGAAGCAGACATCACCCAGCGCCAGCAGAGCCTGATGCGTTTCGGGACTCCTCCCTTCATCTGAGGCTACTCTGCATACTGAGCGACTGCCAACCACAAGACTCCAGTGTTTCTCCCAATATTATTATTCCAACAATCAAACTCAGGTGAGTAAGTAAGCCAATTGCATTCTGGGCCAGGTAGTCTTTTGCATAATACCCCAGTGGGTTGGTGGCAGGCATCCAGTAAATAAGAAAATTGTATCACAGGTGTATCTGCCGAGTTCTCCCCCGTTCAAGTTAGTGCCAGATTGGTCCGCTTCGCTGATTTCCACACCAGCAGCGGAACCGCATGGTTTGCAGCGGTGCAACCCCCCGGCCAGGTCGGCCGGAATATATCAAGGTTCACAGTTACCCAAAGGCGCGGGGTGCACTCCCTGTTAGCACGTTCAATTCAAGGCAAGAAGCAGACATCACCCAGCGCCAGCAGAGCCTGACGCGTTTCGGGACTCCTCCCTTCATCTGAGGCTACTCTTCATACTGAGCGACTGCCAACCACAAGACTCCAGTGTTTCTCCCAATATTATTATTCCAACAATCAAACTCAGGTGAGTAAGTAAGCCCATTGCATTCTGGGCCAGGTAGTCTTTTGCATAATACCCCAGTGGGTTGGTGGCAGGCATCCAGTAAATAAGAAAATTGTATCACAGGTGTATCTGCCGAGTTCTCCCCCGTTCAAGTTAGTGCCAGATTGGTCCGCTTCGCTGATTTCCACACCAGCAGCGGAACCGCATGGTTTGCGGCTGTGCAACCCCCCGGCCGGGTCGGCCGGAATATATCAAGGTTCACAGTTACCCAAAGGCGCGGGGTGCACTCCCTGTCAGCACGTTCAATTCAAGGCAAGAAGCAGACATCACCCAGCGCCAGCAGAGCCTGACGTGTTTCGGGACTCCTCCCTTCATCTGAGGCTACTCTGCATACGGAGCGACTGCCAACCACAAGACTCCAGTGTTTCTCCCAATATTATTATTCCAACAATCAAACTCAGGTGAGTAAGTAAGCCAATTGCATTCTGGGCCAGGTAGTCTTTTGCATAATACCCCAGTGGGTTGGTGGCAGGCATCCAGTAAATAAGAAAATTGTATCACAGGTGTATCTGCCGAGTTCTCCCCCGTTCAAGTTAGTGCCAGATTGGTCCGCTTCGCTGATTTCCACACCAGCAGCGGAACCACATGGTTTGCGGTGGTGCAACCCCCCGGCCGGGTCGGCCGGAATATATCAAGGTTCACAGTTACCCAAAGGCGCGGGGTGCACTCCCTGTCAGCACGTTCAATTCAAGGCAAGAAGCAGACATCACCCAGCGCCAGCAGAGCCTGACATGTTTCTGGACTCCTCCCTTCATCTGAGGCTACTCTGCATACTGAGCGACTGCCAACCACAAGACTACAGTGTTTCTCCCAATAGTCTTTTGCATAATACCCCAGTGGGTTGGTGGCAGGCATCCAGTAAATAAGAAAATTGTATCACAGGTGTATCTGCCGAGTTCTCCCCCGTTCAAGTTAGTGCCAGATTGGTCCGCTTCGCTGATTTCCACACCAGCAGCGGAACCGCATGGTTTGCGGCGGTGCAACCCCCCGGCCGGATCGGCCGGAATATATCAAGGTTCACAGTTACCCAAAGGCGTGGGGTGCGCTCCCTGTCAGCACGTTCAATTCAAGGCAAGAAGCAGACATCACCCAACGCCAGCAGAGCCTGACGCGTTTCGGGACTCCTCCCTTCATCTGAGGCTACTCTGCATACTGAGCGACTGCCAACCACAAGACTCCAGTGTTTCTCCCAATATTATTATTCCAACAATCAAACTCAGGTGAGTAAGTAAGCTAATTGCATTCTGGGCCAGGTAGTCTTTTGCAAAATACCCCAGTGGGTTGGTGGCAGGCATCCAATAAATAAGAAAATTGTATCACAGGTGTATCTGCCGAGTTCTCCCCCGTTCAAGTTAGTGCCAGATTGGTCCGCTTCGCTGATTTCCACACCAGCAGCGGAACCGCATGGTTTGCAGCGGTGCAACCCCCCGGCTGTGTCGGCCGGAATATATCAAGGTTCACAGTTACCCAAAGGCGCGGGGTGCACTCCCTGTCAGCACGTTCAATTCAAGGCAAGAAGCAGACATCACCCAGCGCCAGCAGAGCCTGACGCGTTTCGGGACTCCTCCCTTCATCTGAGGCTACTCTGCATACTGAGCGACTGCCAACCACAAGACTCCAGTGTTTCTCCCAATATTATTATTCCAACAATCAAACTCAGGTGAGTAAGTAAGCCAATTGCATTCTGGGCCAGGTAGTCTTTTGCATAATACCCCAGTGGGTTGGTGGCAGGCATCCAGTAAATAAGAAAATTGTATCACAGGTGTATCTGCCGAGTTCTCCCCCGTTCAAGTTAGTGCCAGATTGGTCCGCTTCGCTGATTTCCACACCAGCAGCGGAACCGCATGGTTTGCGGCGGTGCAACCCCCCGGCCGGGTCGGCCGGAATATATCAAGGTTCACAGTTACCCAAAGGCGCGGGGTGCACTCCCTGTCAGCACGTTCAATTCAAGGCAAGAAGCAGACATCACCCAGCGCCAGCAGAGTCTGACGCGTTTCGGGACTCCTCCCTTCATCTGAGGCTACTCTGCATACTGAGCGACTGCCAACCACAAGACTCCAGTGTTTCTCCCAATATTATTATTCCAACAATCAAACTCAGGTGAGTAAGTAAGCCAATTGCATTCTGGGCCAGGTAGTCTTTTGCATAATACCCCAGTGGGTTGGTGGCAGGCATCCAGTAAATAAGAAAATTGTATCACAGGTGTATCTGCCGAGTTCTCCCCCATTCAAGTTAGTGCCAGATTGGTCCGCTTCGCTGATTTCCACACCAGCAGCGGAACCGCATGGTTTGCGGCGGTGCAACCCCCCGGCCGGGTCGGCCGGAATATATCAAGGTTCACAGTTACCCAAAGGCGCGGGGTGCACTCCCTGTCAGCACGTTCAATTCAAGGCAAGAAGCAGACATCACCCAGCGCCAGCAGAGTCTGACGCGTTTCGGGACTCCTCCCTTCATCTGAGGCTACTCTGCATACTGAGCGACTGCCAACCACAAGACTCCAGTGTTTCTCCCAATATTATTATTCCAACAATCAAACTCAGGTGAGTAAGTAAGCTAATTGCATTCTGGGCCAGGTAGTCTTTTGCAAAATACCCCAGTGGGTTGGTGGCAGGCATCCAGTAAATAAGAAAATTGTATCACAGGTGTATCTGCCGAGTTCTCCCCCGTTCAAGTTAGTGCCAGATTGGTCCGCTTCGCTGATTTCCACACCAGCAGCGGAACCGCATGGTTTGCGGCGGTGCAACCCCCCGGCTGTGTCGGCCGGAATATATCAAGGTTCACAGTTACCCAAAGGCGCGGGGTGCACTCCCTGTCAGCACGTTCAATTCAAGGCAAGAAGCATGGCATCACCCAGCGCCAGCAGAGCCTGACGCGTTTCGGGACTCCTCCCTTCATCTGAGGCTACTCTGCATACTGAGCGACTGCCAACCACAAGACTCCAGTGTTTCTCCCAATATTATTATTCCAACAATCAAACTCAGGTGAGTAAGTAAGCCAATTGCATTCTGGGCCAGGTAGTCTTTTGCATAATACCCCAGTGGGTTGGTGGCAGGCATCCAGTAAATAAGAAAATTGTATCACAGGTGTATCTGCCGAGTTCTCCCCCGTTCAAGTTAGTGCCAGATTGGTCCGCTTCGCTGATTTCCACACCAGCAGCGGAACCGCATGGTTTGCGGCGGTGCAACCCCCCGGCCGGGTCGGCCGGAATATATCAAGGTTCACAGTTACCCAAAGGCGCGGGGTGCACTCCCTGTCAGCACGTTCAATTCAAGGCAAGAAGCAGACATCACCCAGCGCCAGCAGAGCCTGACGCGTTTCTGGACTCCTCCCTTCATCTGAGGCTACTCTGCATACTGAGCGACTGCCAACCACAAGACTACAGTGTTTCTCCCAATAGTCTTTTGCATAATACCCCAGTTGGTTGGTGGCAGGCATCCAGTAAATAAGAAAATTGTATCACAGGTGTATCTGCCGAGTTCTCCCCCGTTCAAGTTAGTGCCCACTGGGGTATTTTGCAAAAGACTACCAAAGACCCAGCCATTGCCAGATCCAACCTTCAAGAAGGCATGAGATCCGTTAACGAATGGCTGAACATCAGCCACTTGAGGCTGGACTTGGACAGGACTGAGGTCATCATCTGAGGATTGTCCCCTTCCGGCTGGGTCAACTCCTTGTGTCCCACCGGCCTGGGCACCGCACCAGCACCCAGTGGCCACGCACGCAAGCTGGTGTTCATCATGGACTCATCGCTCACAATTACCATGCAACTCAACACCATCTGTACCTCATGCTGCAACACCCTCCGCATGCTGCAAATGATCCACAGATAGATCCACTCCAAGGCAAGACAGACTGTCCCCCAGGTCCACAACACCAGCCGGGTCAACTACAGCACCGCCCTCTATGGAGGAACAACAGCAAAACTGCAGGAGAAGTTGTCCACATCCAGGGTACATCCGCACACCTCACCTTCAAAATCCCCCGCCCCAGCCACATCACCGTCCACCTGAGATAGCTACAATGGCTCACTATCTGCTGCAGGATCACCTTCAGACTCCTCAACCACACTCAGAAGGCAGTCCACAACCCAAGACCCAAAACCGACCTTGGACGTCTGTCATCCAACACCCCGTAGGCCCAACTCCGTGCAGCCAACCTTGCCCTGGCCACCATTCATCACATTCACAGAACAACTGCATGCAGGAGATAGTTCTCCCACCTCGCCAAACAGACCTGGGACTCCCTCCCCGGGCACCTCCACATGACCCATGACCTCTACGCCTTCATGATACTCTTCCAAATTGGTCTGCCGAGCAGTATTGCCAGCCCCCTCTCAGCAGCTTGAGGCCCTCACAGATGAGTATTGGGCTTCATGTCTGTATTTGATGATACATTGTGACCCACGTGTGTCCTCGACCGGACTCAGATCCCAGTGTATGGATGGCTGGAGTTAGTTCCACACTCAAGCACACTTTGACATATCCCCACACGTATGTTGTGGACTCATGCTAAATGATTGCAACATAAAATTTCAATTGATCTTTTTTGTATCATAGGTCTGTTGCGTGATATGTGCAAAGAAAAAGGTGTAATACAGGGACCATAGAATCCAAAGTTCACAGGGGGAGATGGGATCCTTAGCATTTGAAGTCAGCAGAGTCCAGACCACAGTGTTTGGCATCATTGGTCAGACTGTGACCAGCAAGTCCATGTGGCAGATAATGTCAGTCAATGAGGTGATGCTGTCGCACATGAAGGCCAGGTGCCAGGCCAGGTGACCTGGTAGATGTGGATGGGCCGCTGCCTCTCACGGTCTTTTCCGTGGACGACCCACCTTCCTCGGGGGACCCTCAGATGCAGGCCTTGACAATGCTTGGGACGCTCCGTCGGACGAATCCTCCTCCTCCTCCCCCCCTGTGGCTGGTGGTCGTCTTCACCTGGTGGCACAGGGAGGATTGCCCATGTTGTCGGCGATCCGACGGAGTGAATGGCTTCTGTCCCTTTGCACCACCAGGAGCTCAACCAGTCTTGTTGACTGGCGTGTTGCTCGGCCTGCTGGTTCTTCATCTCTGTGATGGTCCCCTTTATCTCTGTGAGGGTCCCCACTACCTGGCTGAACTCCCTGGTGTCACGCCGGTATGCGTCCATGATGTTGTGTATGTGTGACATACCGGTCCCTTCAGCTGGCTGGTCAGGTTCTCGCCTCTGCCTGTCTACACTCCCACCACCCCTGCCCACACGAGCCTGGGCTGCCGTTGTGGGCACATCGGGTCTACGGGACCCCTGATGGATGGTAGTGGCGGTGTTGTCTGCCTCTTCCTGGGTGCCCGGCGCACCTTGTCCCTTCTGGTCAGACTGGCTCAGTTGTTCACTGCGGGCACGGCTTCTCGGTGTCTCCTGGGATGTGGCAGGAATGGGGGTGGTGGTTGGCACAGATGTTCCTGAACCAGGTGCTGCAGGGGCTTGGACAGCAGAGGGTCCAGGTCGGTTGGGGCCATCCGCGGAGTGTTGAGAGGCGTCGCTGCCGGTGGGATAAGGTTCCTCCCGAGCCTGGGACTGTGATTCTTCACCCCCATTGTTGGGGGGAGATTCATCACGTTGCCCTGTGTGTGAGAGACAGACAATGTTAATGCTGTTTCATGCAACATCCATGTTTCATACACATTCAAGTTGGCACTGTTCCTTCAGGTAGTTGTATGTGCCTAGCATTCTCCTCAATGTTCACTTGGGGATGGGTATGTTGCGGGGGACAGATTGATATGTTCTCCTGAGTCTTTGACATGTAGATTTTTGGCTTGGATGCTTCTTCGGCTATGTATTGGTCTTGTTGTGTTACATGTCCATTGTGACAGTGGGTAAATCCATTGCCTGTCCCGGGGGTGTCTGCTTGTGTAAGGGGTGTGTGTGACAGGGCCTGCTGGTGGGTGTAGTGTGATTTGTCACTGGGGCTCCCAGGTGATGTAGCTGTCCCACCTTGGAGCATGCTGCCATGACAGTGAGTGTGAGTTCCTGTCCTAGATATCTGACCTTGTTGTCTTGGTGTTTGTGTTTGCACTGGTCACAGGAGGGCCTTGTGCTGCCTACACCAGGGCCAAGTGTCAGCTATCTTGTCAGTACTTTCCCAGTCCCTGTGCATTGCGCATTGGTGCATGGGTATGTACCTGGGCCACATGGGATGAGGGCAATTGTGTCTAATTTGAAGTTCAACAATGCGTTTTGTGACACCCACCCTCCCAGCATACCGGACATCCATTCTTGGGTTAGTGCTTCGTGTAGCATGGGACATAGCATGGCCTTGCTTTCTCAATGGGGCATACACATGTTAGTGGCATTAGCGTTGTTTTTGACTGTGGTTCTGGCCGGTGAGGGCTTGGGGGTAGTTGCGTGCATTTTGTGTAGTTGGGGTGTGGATGCCATTACCCCCATGTTACATAAGTTGTTTGTGTACTCACCAGGCTCTGGAACTCCTTGAAGTCCATGTACTCCCACCGGGGGAAGCAGGGCCATCACCTTCTCCTCCCAGGGATGGAAATGTACTGGTCTGCGGGGCCCACCACCTCCAGTGATGTTGCTCTGGGGGTAGTCGTCATTCATTTTTCGCTTGACTGACCTCCGCAGATCGTACCACCTGGCTTGGCATTCAGTCCTGGTCCTTCTGATGGGTGCAACAGCATTCAACCTATCGACGATCCTCTGCCACAGGCGTGATTTTTCCCCTATGCTGGTCTGTCTGACCAATGTTCCAAACAGCTGTGGCTCAACTCTGATGACTTCATTGACAAGGATCTTCAGCTCCTCCCTTGTGAACTTTGGATTCTTGTCTGTGGGCATGGTGTGGGGTGAGGGTGTGGATGGTTGTGGGTCTGAATGTGAAGGTGTGGGTCAGAATGTGAAGAGGGGGTATGTGTGAAGGAGGTTGTGTGAAGGTGTATATGTTAAGGTGGATGGGTGCAGTTGTTGGTGTGTGCTCTCTAGCTACAGTGAGTCTGTTGCAAAGGCTCATGGTTTGTGTGTGTTGGCCCTTTTTATTGGTCCATTTTTGGGTGGGCCTCAGTTTGAATTTTTGGTGGGTGTGTTATAAGGGGTGGTTGTGAGTTTGCCCCTCTGTTTGCCGGTTTGGATGTGGCCAGGTCAGTCATTTCGATGTTTTGTGCACTGTAGACGTGTTTTGTGGTGTTGTGCGAGTCGAATAAACCACCCTTGTGCTGTTTTACAGTGTCCGTGGTTCAGTACGACTCGTTTTGTTGTATTTGCTTTTGTTTTTTTGTGTGTCCGAATCGGTCATATGCGACGTTCTCCGCGGTACGAGTCGTACTCTGACACGTTCCCAGGGGTGCGAGTCGTACAGGGGTACGAGTCGTACAGGCATACACCACCATGTGTTGTTTATGTACGGTGCATACCGCAACATTGCGTATGTACGGTGGTACCCCAACATTGCGTATGTATGGTGCGTACACCAACATTGCGTATGTACGGTGCGTACACCAACATTGCGTATGTACGGTGCGTAACCAACATTGCGTATGTACAGTGTGTACACCAACATTGCGTATGTACAGTGCGTACACCAACATTGTGTATGTACGGTGCGTAACCAACATTGCGTATGTACGATGCGTACACCAACATTGCGTATGTACGGTGCGTACACCAACATTGTGTATGTATGGTGCGTACACCAACATTGCGCATGTACGGTGTGTACATACGCGATGTTGTTGTAAGGTGCGTACATATGCATGGGGGTGCCCCTGTACAACTCGCAACCCGGGAACATCTTTTCCCGGGATACAGTCGTACAAAGTTCGCTTCGTAGCGGGTAAAGTCATTCCCCGTGTACGGACATTTTCCGTACGATTCGTAAATCGGAAAGCCGGTCCGGATCGTACTTGTACGGTTGGACTGTATTTTTAGGATTCGTACGGAAAAGTGTCTGGGTCCATCTCGTACAACTTTTCCCGATCCGATTCGTACGGATCGGGCCGATCCGTATGTATTTTTCCCGTACGAATCGTACTTCACGGGTCGGACGGGACTTGTACGATTCGTACGGAAAAAATTACGGATACGAGTCGTACAGAAAAAAGAAATACAGTATTGGAATCGACCCCCAAATTGGAACAATCAGTGCGATTGTTACAATTTGATGTGTGTAATGTGAATAGTTATTTGCCACACATAAAAAGGATCTTAATTCAGAAACATCAGTTCGAATGAGAGTATTACATATTGAAACTATTTTTGATGAGCCAGGACATATTCCTTGCTTTGAAAAAATGTGTCCCCCCAAATGTATTATTTTTTTTTTGCTTTGTCAAACTTACATTTGTACTTATCTAAAGTTACACCTGCTTCATTTAAGCAGTTGCATACTTCCTGAAGTGCTTGGTCATGTTATTTTTCATCTGTGCCATACACATGAATGTGATTGCTGTAATTAAAGTAGTTCTTCACAGATCTAATTAATTTTCTTACAATTTCTTGAAATTTTGGCAATTGAATATATTTCAAAATGAAGTCTTTTGACTTGAAATAATCCAATGTGAGTTGAGAACGTAGTAATGTAGCAAGATTATTGGTCAAATTCCAACTGATGAGAACTCTTGCATAAGTCTAATTTCGAGAATACTGCTGCTCCATTCAAACAGTTGATCATATTTCCTAAAATCAGACCTGGGTGCCGTTTTTGTTCTATCACTAAATTCGGTTGACACATATCTGCACAGATACAAATTTTGTTGATGTTCACGTGTTGATCTTGCTTGCGCTAGTCAAGAGGGTTGGTTGCGTAGGAGCATTTTTTTAAAATGTGAAAATATGCATATAACGTGAATTATTTTTTAAATTAATGGTTTTAATGATAAACTGAGTTGTAACTGAGGAATTCTTGATGTTGCACTTAAAACTAATTTGCTATATCACTGAGACATGAAGTAGTCATGCAACAATCTCATGTTAGACAAAATTTGTTTTAAAAGGATGCCGTTTTTGGTGTTCTACTAATCTTGTTCCTGTTTATTTGCCCCTCCCAGTAGGTGTCCCGCTGCAAGACATTTCTCTCCTCATTTCCGCGGAGCACCAAGTTAATGATGTCAAAGATGTACCATTGTGCTAGGGATTGTGTATTGTGAATCAAGGTTCCATCATATATTCAAAGTATCATTTTCACGGTCTTCCGCTGGAAGTTCCGTTGCAGGCGTGTTAAGTCTCTGAGCAATTGTGTAGAACATTTTTCATTTTGTGTTATGTACCTCAAGAGTATAGTTGCTCAGGGAGAAGGTGGAATATTTCTCTTATCTTAAGAAATAGGTTAGTACTAAACATTTAGATAATTAAGTTGCCATTTCTGATTTGCTGATACAGTCCTAACTACGATCATGCCATGCTGAATTTGCAGAATCTATTAATAGCTTACGTGAATTGTGTATACAAACTCTTGGGTTTTAAAATTGTTGGAATAATTTCTTTAGTGTTGCATCATCTGCTGCTAGGGTGACTTTTCATTCTTTCTTCTGAGACTAGGTCCATTTTGTCTTAGATTTTTCTTATGGGATGCTGTCAGTATTCTTTATGAGTTTGTCTCTCTGGGTTTGCTTAGACTTAACTAATTGGGGCTAAGATTTAGGACTTTGTATTTCTGTATCTCAGCTTTCACGGCGATTCATGCATTTTATCCTCTGTACTGCATTTATTAATATTTTTGTAATAACTCATTTTTTTGCTATGTTTTTGATTAGAACTCAGTTATCAATGCTTTCATATTGTATTCTGTTTTACTTTGATAAAATATGTATTTTGACAATGCAGAGTTTTGTCGGTCACAGCTAGATCATCTGGAGACTTTAGAGCCAAATTAGTTAGGTAAAAATAGGGGTGCCAAAATTATTGGGTTGCAGGTGATTCTATGGGGTTCTGCTCCCACAATAGTCTGGTAGCAAAGGATGGATAGTATTAGACACGTCCTCTTTAAGGGGTCCCTGAAGATTTTTATAGTATTGAACGATTTATATCGAAATGAAAGGCGAAAAGATTTTTGGAAAATTTGCCAACATTTCAATGCTAGATCCTCCTGCAAGGTGGCAAGCTGTATTGCTTTGTGGTCCAGAATGAACGTGGAGTGTAAGTATGAATAGGGAGAGACTGGGTTTGTGAATGAGTTTTGAGATATGAATTGTGATGATGGATATTTGTTTAGGTGTTGAGCTGTTTGGATATGTGATGATTGTGGGTTTGATTGGTGGGTTGGTCACCATGTGATGATGTATTATTTACATCTGTAATCCCATTTGAAGTTGTTTTGTCATTAATTAGAATTGAGTTGGTTGTTGGATTTGTTGAAAATCCAAGATTTTGAGATATTGTTTGCCTTGTCTATATTGTAGTGTGTAGAGTGAGGACTGCTTACACATCTGTAGGGATTTTATATTAACAGATGTCTTGTTCAGGGAGTTTAACTTGAGTTATTGTGCTTGCTCTGAGTGCACAGGGGGGAACTACATCAACTTAGAGATAGAATGCTGAGGTTCAGAGGTTGCCTGGCAAGAACTTATGTAGGTTGTCTAATTTTGTTTCCAGACTTTGGGGTCTATTAGGATGGCTGTCGGAAAACCACCCCGACCGCCATGGTAGCGGAAATCAATTGCTCGCCGGTAACGCCGCAAAACCGGCGGTCATATTAGGATCAACCGCCCAAAAAATCTGACAGCGGTGGAAAGAGGCAACGGAAAAATGGCCGTAGCGGGTGGAGCTGGTGAAAAAAGTCCGCGATGGTCGGATTCGCGGCAGAAACACACAAAACCTCTGGCAGTTCCGCGGACTAATCGCCCATGAAATTAGCATTCCCACGATGTGACAGTGGTACATTCCGCTGTTTCCGACCGCCGCGGTCGCAAACAGTGATGAATGGGAGAGCCGGCGAAGAGCTGTAGCATAGCCACTGCTGCGGACGCTCTGTGACTAATGTGGCGGTCGACTAAAAAAAATCACAACAAGGCCACTAAGTGCACACAGCAAACTAGCCCTGCCCCCAAAACACCTAACATACCCCAATGACACACCCCCATGGCAACTACAAAAATACAAATCACTGGACAACCCACACAACACACCTGACAGCAATACCCCATTTGGACACACCCACATAGCTGACCAGCCCTTCCCTGACCACAATCCTTTGCAATACTCCAGAAGTGAAGGGCCAAACACCACAGGTGAAAGGAGAGGCAATACAACACACCATCACTACACACCACACACATCACCACCACCACTTCCACACCTGCACCTCTAACCCCTCTGCACATCACACACCATACACATCACTCCCACCCCCACCACTTACACACCTGCACCTCTAACCCCTTTGTACATCACACACGATGGCACCACAGAAAATGTCCAAATTCACAGAGAGTGAGTTGACAGTCATGGTAGATGAGATCATCAGAGTAGAACCACAAGTATTTGGTAATCTGGTCCAACAGACACCATTAGCCACCAGAAATCAAATGTGGGTAAGGATAGTTGACAAGGTCAATGCAGTAGGGACCACCCCACGCAACAGACAGGAAATCATGAAGCGGTGGCATGACCTGAAGAGTGTTGTCAAAAAGAAGAGGAACAAGAACCATGAGCTGGCTCAGAGGACTGGCAGTGGCCCTCCCATTGCACCCAAAACATTCACTGCATGGGAGGAGAAGGTGCTTGCCATACTGCATCCAGAGAGTCTCAAAGGAATAGCCGGGGGAGTGCAGGCTTGTAAGTAACAACAAATGTATACCATTACACTGCTATGTACTGTCCAGCACAACTACAAAGCTACATCTCCGAAGCCCAAGTACATTCATATGCACCACAATATCCAACACATGTCCCACATATGTAACATTCACTCCATCTGAATCACCCCAATGGTTTCCAAAATTAACAGGGTTGAATGTGTCCAGGCAACCAGCACTACAACTCCCACCAGGCACCCCTGTCCCACCTCTGAGCAGAATGAAGCACTCCCCCCAACTCAGAAGCATGTGTCAGCCATTGTATTGTTTCCCAACATCTAACAGATAGGTAGCCATCTTCCTAGGGAGGGCTGTTTGGGGGTGGGAGGCCTGCTACACAACTCCCACCATGCCTCCTGTTCCACCCCTGAGCAGGATGGAGCACTCCCCCCACCCAGAAGCATGTGTCAGCCATTGTATGGTTCCCCCTCACCTAACAGATAGGTAGCTATCTTCCCATGGAGGGCTGTTTGAGGGTGGGAGGCCTGCACAACAATTCCCACCAGGCCCCCTGTCACACACTTGAGCAGAATGTAGCACTCCACCACACACAGAAGCATGTGGCAGCCATTGTATCACGCCAAACAAACTAACAGGTAGGTAGCCATCTTCCCAGGGAGGGCTGTTTGGGGGTGGGAGGCCTGCAACAAAACTCCCACCATGCCCCCTGTCCCACCCCTCAGCAGGATGGAGCACTCCTCACCCCCCTGCCTGAAACATGTGGCAGCCATCGTAGTACACCAACCAATCTTACAGGTAGGCAGCCATTGACCAAGATTGTTCTATTTGTGTGTGGGAGGCCTGCACTACTACTCCCATCATGCCCCCTTGTTCCACAAATCATCAAGATGGAGCACTCACTCCAAACAAGATGCATGTGTCAGCCACTGCATTGTACACTTCAAACTAACAGGTAGGTAGCCATCTTATGCTCTCTTGTCCCACCCCTGAGCAGGATGGAGCCCTCCACCACACACATACAGAGATGTGTCACATATTCCACCCAAATGTGAAAATATAACAGGTAAGTAGACAGTACATGCACCCAGCCATTCCTCTCAAAACGCATGGTGCCATATGACAACACCAGCCCTCTCATCTCACAAAAATACACACAGATCCTATAGCCACTTACAGTGTGCAGACAGCTAAGCGAATGTAACTGTTACAGCAACCAAAGACTCACCAATTCACATGTTGATGAAAATCTGTGCAGAATCATGCACAATCAGTCGAGAAAGTGTTGGATAGCGTGTGGGTAAAAATTACTATTCCCACTCCAGTGAGTGCAACAGTAGGGAAAGTGTTGGATAGCGGGTGGGTAAAAATTATTATTCCCTCTCCAGTGAGTGCAACAGTAGGTAAACTGTTGGATAGCTGGTGGGAATAATGTACTATTCCCACTCCACCGAGTGTAACAGTAGAGAAAGTGTTGGATAGCGGGAGGGTACAAATTACTATTCCCACTCCAGTGAGTGCAACAGTAGGGAAAGTGTTGGATAGCGGGAGGGTAAAAATTACTATTCCCACTCCGGTGAGTGCAACAGTAGGGAAAGTGTTGTATAGCGGGTGGGTAAAAATTACTATTCCCACTCCAGTGAGTGCAACAGTAGGGAAAGTGTTGGATAGAGGGTGGGTAAAAATTACTATTCCCACTCCAGTGAGTGTAACAGTAGGGAAAGTGTTGGATAGCGGGAGGGTAAGAATTACTATTCCCACTACAGCAAATGCAACAGTAGAGAAAGTGTTGGATAGCGGGTGGGAATTTTTCAAAATTAATTTACCTCCCAACATTTTCCCCTATAAACATCACCTACAATATTGTAAAATATTAATAAATGAATATATTTAATTAACAAATTAATTAACTAATAACAATTAACAATAACATTAACAACCATCAAATCTAAGTTAATTCATACAATTAACACTATAAAATAATTTTTAATAAATATTATATAAAAAATAATAAAAATTACTTTAAAATTAAATTACTTCTCATCCTACTCCCCTATCAACCCTCAACCCGCTCATAAAAAAAGTACACAATTAACATACTTACAAATGAATTATTATTAATTAATATCTAATTAATTACTAATTTTAAAAAAATAACACAATTAACATAATCACCAATTAATTATTAATTGTTATTGATCAATTTATAATTAATAATAAATTAATTAACTTAATTATAGATTATTAAATACTAAATTACTAATTAATAAAATAATTAATTAATTAATTTCAATGAAATTACTTCCCACCCTATTCCCCTATAAACCCACAACCCGCTACAGAATTAAATTGTGCAAAAAGTAATTAACATATAATTAATTAATTCTAAATAATTCTTCAAAAATTAAATTACTTCCCACCCTATTCCCCTATAAACCCACAACCCACTATGGAATTAAATTACGTAAAAATTAATTAACATTTAGGGGTCGATTCCGATCCTGGTTTGTTTTTGCCCGTACGACTCGTATCCGTATTTTTTTACGTACGAATCGTACAAGTTCCGTACAAACGGCGAAGTACGATTCGTACTTGAAAAATACATACGAATCGCCTCGGGAAAAGTCTACGAGACGTCCCCAGACAGTTTTACATACAAATCGTAAAACTGAAGTCCGAGCACGCAAGTACGATCCGTACCGCCCATCCGAAAACACAAGCGCATGGAAAAGGCTCCGTACGGAGCGAACTTTGTACGAGCCCTACCCCGAGTACACTTGTGCCCGGGGTACGAGTTGTACGCCCCCCCAGCCTCCCACCCCTCCCGCGTTCGTCCGCACCATACCCCCCACCCCCGTATGTACGGCGTACCCCCCACACCCGTATGTACGGCACGTACCCCCCACCCCGTGTGTACGGCGCATACCCCCCACCCCCGTATGTACGGAGCGTACCCCCACCCGCGTATGTTTGCAGCGTACCCCAGGCGTACCCCAATCCTCGCGTATGTACGGACCGTACATACGCGAGGATTGGGGTACGCCTGGGGTACGGTGCGAACATACGCGGGTGGGGGGTACGCTTGGGGTACGGTGCGAACATACGCGGGTGGGGGGTACGCCTGGGGTACGGTGCAAACATTCACGGGTGGGGGTACGCGCCGTATGTACGGGGGTGGGGGGTACGCGCTGTACATATGGGGGTGGGGGGTACGCGCCGTACATATGCAATGTTGGGGTATGACACGTAAGATGTGGGTGATGGCGTGCACGTCGCGTAGCGGGCCCCCTTTTCCTCGTGCATCGCAGCGTACTTAGCTTTTCCGGTGCTTTTTGGCTCCCGTAAAAATATAGCCGTGCGAAGTGCTGTAGGTATGAATCGTACTTGCTGGTCTGTAAAACTCTGCCTGACTCTGTGCGGACGTCGCGGACGCGCTGTCCAGGATCAGAATTGTATGTATTTTTTAGCCGTACGGTGTTTTTTACGATTCGTACTGAAATGGTATTTCTGTACGAATCGTACTTGCTGGTTTGTACGGTGGAATTCCTGGGTACGAGTCGTACGGAGAAAATGCTCCGTGCGACCATTTGTACCCGGGTTTTACAGGATCGGAATCGGCACCTAAATTCCTTACTTTAAAAAAATTCAAACACACATTACAAAATGTATAAATACTTTTAACACAAATACTAACATACAAAATAAAAAAATAAAAAAACTATATTATTAACGACGATATTTTGACAATCGATATTACTAACTTGGATATTAATAAAATCGATATTTCCCACCAGCATGTCGATATTCTTAACCACTATATTTTTGCAAGTCGATATCCAGTCCACTTGATAATAAAAACTCGATATTTTGTCCATTCTATATTTTTTATTCAATAGTGTGACTAGTTACCATCTGAAAGGAACTCCACATTCTTCTCCAGGTTTTCCAAGATGTTTGCACCCGCTTGTACTTCTTAAATCGCCTTTAGGAGTTCCCTGAAATCAGACAAGAAAGATTGAGAAGTCTAGGCTATATATGCCCCAATACATATAGCTAAATGAGACTCAGAACACACCTTCCTTAAGGAAGTGTCAATCTTTCTAGTCTGCCAGATCCCTGAGGATATTCTCTTCTGCCATCAATGAT
Organism: Triturus cristatus; assembly: GCF_964204655.1. Lineage (NCBI taxonomy): Eukaryota > Metazoa > Chordata > Amphibia > Caudata > Salamandridae > Triturus > Triturus cristatus. The sequence continues at coordinate 365,507,506 of NC_140584.1, read as the reverse complement.
GCACCCACTATACTCACCACTACAGAATCCACAAGGATAGTGTCAGGCAACTTTTCTTCCATAGCTTCCATAGCATAACATGTTCCCATAAATCTAGGAAAAGTAACCTAATGTGGATCCTTTCACTCCTTAAGGACAACATCCATACAATATTGATTAATTGGCAAACCTTAACTTTAAGGTTTCTTAAATTAAATTGGTGTACAACAATTTTCTTAGAAGATCCGTCTACCTCTTCCAACAAGAAATTCATGTTTTCTCTGACAAGATTAAGCGAAAGAAGCAATACTTCTTTTGAAATGTTCTTCCCTTTTGCTCTTGGAAGGAGAAGCAGTAAAAAATTGAGTTATTATTTAAGGCAGTGAGTATTCTCCTCAGGCAAAAATCACAACTTTTGTCTAGCAATACTAAACAGAAGAAAAGGTGAAATGTAAAATAATAAATATACCAATCCAAATTAGAAAAATAGAGTAAACTTTAATGATGATTAAAAAAACAAAAAGGGGAACTGGAAATATGGATTTTTTTTAACCAGGAATAGCACCAAGAACATAATGTGTCAATGACAGCCAATGGTCATAGTAGACCAGAACCTAAGCGCAATTAGACACTATTTGCGATAGAGAGCAGGTCAAATACATTAAACCGGTTCATCCTGTTCAATGATTGTAACTGCTGACTTTAGTTCTTTCAGTCCTAATATGCCACAGGAGTGCACTTCCAAAGCCCCCCAGAACTTCAGGTAGCTCTTAGAGACTGACAAGGTGTGAGGCAGAGGCCATACATCGGTGTCCATTCCAGGTTCAATTACCACTGGTCAGCTGGGCAATTGCAGGAAAAGACTTCTTGTAGCTTGTTGTGGCCCTGTAGCTTTAACATGCCTTATTGCCCTTAAAGTCCACTTCTTTGTCCTGGGTACAAGAGGGAGCATGTCCAGGGCTCTTCTCAGGTCAGAGTCACCAGGTTCAGTTCACTTCTGATCTTCCTCAGGTACAGGAGTGTTTATAGTGGGTGCCTGAAGATGCCATATTCATGCCTGGCACAGGCCAATGGGATGGAATGACTCCTGGGCACACCCTACATCATAGCAATATTTCTGTTTTTTAGGTCTGGCGTTAGTTAGTCAAGACCTTTTAATTTGACAAAAATTATATCTGTAATACAAATAACTTAAAGGGGCTTTCAGCCACCTCTCTCCTACTATTGGTCTGTTATGTCATCCACATTTTTCAGCCACCCACTACAGCATACAGCATGGGGCGGTGAGTCAGCCTACTTTAGCCACTGGCTCCCTTCACTTTGACTGCCTTCATTTTGCTCTCTTATAATTAGCTAAAACCCACACAAGGTAGTTTACTTCCCTGCCAGTGTTTTTACTATCTAATTAGATTAGTGTTGCCTTTATGTTTAGAGCCTGATGTGATAACAGGACACTTTTGACTTGAACACAGGGCACATTCCAGCTTTATCAGTTCGTGTCTCCTGCCAATGCTGTTGTAAATTCCTTTTGGGGTGGCCTTTATTCATCTGAGTGCCTCTACATCACTAGTCTGAATAAGTTGTGGAGAACAGAGACTTCTGAAAGACATCAGTAATACAAACAGCCGCTCAACACAAACTCTGACTATATGCTCATGAGTGTCAAAAAGCGAGTGAAAGTAGCTTCCGGTTTATTATTAATATATTAGTCCTAACAGATAGCTTGCTCATCTTTCCTTCTGCTGTATTTCGCTGTACCCCCGAAATTTCAGAATGTAATCCCTGACTCAAAAAATGCTTGACTGCATGCAGGCAGCATTCTTTCACACAACATTACATCATCCCACACTTTCGAAAGAAAAAATTATTATAAATGAATTGAATAAACAATGTGAAATACACATCTAATTATTGAGTGACTATCATTAAAATTTCTTCAATTAGATGTTGTGGTCTGCACATGCTCCTGGTGGGGTTTTGTTGTTCTTTACAATCTTCCTCTTTGCTTTGCTTTGGAATGCCTTCATCCTTCAGAGGACATTTATTATTTCTGTTTTGTATGTCACCCATGTAGGCCATTCTTGGTTCATCATTTGACTGAATATTTTCTTGAAGTGCGAAAAATTCCTGGTTATGAACTTATTTGGAGTTGTTGCAGAGGTCATAGTTCCTTTTACCTGCAGAACTTGCAAAGGCTCTTTGTCAAACAAAGGATCTGTTTCCTTTCTTGAAATTATTTTACAATAACCCAGTCACCCAAACTAATATCTGACCTTTTAGCATGCCTTCTATTCTACGTCCTACTTTGTTTTGGACTTGGCAAGATGATCTCTCTGTGAAATGCTGTCATGTTAATCTGGGTGTAACTAGGCCCGAGGTGCTCAGTTGTGCCACTCACATGGGCCATCTGGTGCACACCTTGATTGAGCATTGAGGAATACAGGACATGCTTGCTTCTTATCCTCATAAGAGTACTCAGGGCACAGGCAAAGTTATTCAGGCTTTAGTGCAACATCTGTTCTTATTTTAGGGTGCGTGTTCCAGGGGTACTGTTGTCACTTTCTTCAATTAATAAGGGCTCATACTGTCTCTGTAAATGGCCCTTGTTTATGGTAAGTTATTGTGTGTTGAAATGGTCAGTCCCCCTCTGTGGAGTAGGGAGGTAAGAGGGGTTTCCATAAGTTTTAGGGGTGTGGTACATATGTCTTCAAGGTCTCCAATTAGGGGCCGATTCTGATCCGGGTCGGAAGTGCACCGAACGCGATCCGGCTGGAAAAACTACGAGCCGTACGTGTGTTTTCCAGCCGACTCGTACAGCTGTACGAGCGAGCAAGTACGATGCGAGCTACGTGAAATTTACCGACCGAGTCGTTTCCGGGTCCGAACCGCTCTGTACGTCTCGGTCAGTAGCTAACCGTGGCGTGCAATGGATGCTATTTATGACCGAGCCAGTACGATGCACGCGTCGGACAGCCTGTGCGAGACGAAGTGTCCAGCTCGCAAAACGTCTGGGTAGTTGCCTTTGGGGGTCCGCGTCGGACCTCCTGACACCCGCAGCCCTACGACTCGGACACAGGGGGAGACCCATGGGTCTCCCCAACACAGGCATGTACGGTGCAGATAGCACCGCCGCGTACCCACTGTAGGGGGCGCACTTGTCCGCGACGTACCCATTCAGTCAATGGGAGCCCATGTACGCGTCGTACGACCGGCTCCCATTGACTCCTATGGGAGTCCGACCGAACCGAGTCCGGCAGCATACGGCCGCATGGTACTCGCTCGGTTGGACTGCAGGCCTCTGGCTCGGTCAGAAAACACTCCGGATCCAGCTCGGTCGGAGTGCTTTCCGACCCGGATCGGAATCGGCACCTAAGTAGCTCCTTTATACCGGACGGATTGAACTGTCATTTTCTTTCTATCCCTCTTTTTTCTATCTCTCTTTTTTCATTGTAGTTTTTGCAATTTTGTCTTAGACTATTACTTGTAAGAATTACTTCGGCCCTATGTAGAGTATTCTGTATTTTGTGAAAAGTTAATAAAGAATTGTGATACAAAAAGAAATGCTGTCATGTTCTTTTACTACAGACCTCAGCATCTGTGGAAGCCTAGTCTGTCACCGATATCCAAACATTAACTATAAAGGTGCCCTGCCTAAGAGTTTGACACAAGCCTTGATGAACTGAAATGTGCATGGTTTTTGCATTTTGAATTGTTTTATGTATGTTTCTCGTACATCTTTCAACCATTTGATTGGCTTATGGCCACATTGGTGTGATTTTCCTATGTTTTATTCCTAAATACTGCACAAACTGTTTAATTATTTTCCATTAAATGGGGATCCATTATCCAACTTTAGTGTAGTGGGTATATCCCACTCTGCAAATACCTCATCGAGTAAATGACACTTGTCGTACAATTGGAAAACATGAATACTCATCAATCACAACAATAGATCTACTGGACCATAAAAACCAACAGCTACAGAGTCCCATACAGCATCAGGAAGTTTAGAACAAAAGGGCCTATTAGGATGGCGGGCGGGCGCACCCTTGCGGTGCTGGGACCGGCCGCCAGTGGTGCGGTGGTCCCGCACCGGCAATTAGGATGCCACCGCCACCGTGGCGGTGGCATCCCCCATCCACATCATTGTGGTGGGTGGTGCACACAGCACCGCCCGCCACAATGCTGTGGCTGCACACTGTGCATTTGCATGCACAACGTGGCAGGCACCGCGCGGTGCCTGCATGTGCCCCCCCAACATCCTGGGGGCCCGCAACGGGCCGCCAACTGCGAAATCCACATGCATTTCCGCCACGGAAAGGCTGATCCCCGCATGCATAATAATATGGATGGCGGTGTCTAACAGACACCGCCACCATATTCAAACCTTTTCTGACCGGTCGACTCATCTACGGGGCGGAAAAGCGGAGGACGGTCTTCCCGTCCGCCACGGTACCCCCGCCAACATAATCAGGCGGGGGTAAATTGCATGTGGGTGGTGGATAATGGCGGGCGGATTGCCACCGCCATACGGACGGTGGCAATCCGCCCACTATTATAATAGACCCTAACCTATCTTTTCTGGAGATGGATGTTTCCCAGTACGCTGGCACAGATGAAATGATTGAGCAATGCTTTCCACAAGCACATCTAAACCAAGAAACCAAACTTTATCTCTTAAAAATGTGTTTGTTTTTAGTACACCCATGTAGCTTTTACATGCTGTCTCAACAATGTGTTTCCCTAAAGGTTGTGGGACTATAATTCGAGTACCTTTGAGCAACCGACCACGTCCACATTTGATAGTTTATTATGGATGTGTTTAAGTGCCAATGTATCTTTTGCTATAACATCTTCTGTAAATTTGTTAGAATTATTGCCATATTTCTATTCGTTTTCCTTTATTATGTGAATCATTTCTTGAAGTTTGTTGTCTTCCATAGTTGCTTTCTATCTGGAGTCGAGTGCTCAATTATATAGTTAATATATACTTCTGCCATTGTTATGTTGCTTCCTGTTGTTGGAAGTGGATGTCGAGATATAGAATCAGCTGGGTTATGGTGTTTACCTGGATTGTGTACAATTTTGTAGCAGCATTCCATGAGACAGATTCCCCATCTTCCTATCCTTAAAGTTATCTTTGCCTTAGAATTCTCAAATACAGTCAAGAGCGCTTGATGGTCTGCAACTATTGTAAATGGTTTTCAAATAATAACAAATTATAGTGTTCACAGGCCCATACAATGTCAAAGCTTTTTGTTTCTAGTTGAGAATATGCTTGTTTCATTGCAGTTCGGTTTGGACTGGCATAAGACACCACGGGGCCCATTAGGATGGCAGGCGGTTCGCCCCCGCTGGGCCGGTGGTAGTTACCGCTGGCACGGATGGGGCGATCCGCCTGCTTCCAAACCTCAAAGACCCCCCCGCCATATTAGGATGGCTGGGGGGTCTGCGGCGGACGGAAAGACCGTCCGTCGCTTTTCTGCCGGTCGACTCCATGACCGGGCAGAAAACATGGTGTTCATGCTTAATATGGTGGTGGTGTCTTCAAGACACCGCCATCCATATTATGATTACGGCGGAGATCAGCCTGTCCGGGCAGGCATGCGGTCTTTGCTATTGAGGGCCCATAGCAGGCCCCCAGGAGGTTGGGGGGTGCACATGGGGGGTACCTATGGTACCCCCCTGCATTGGTATGGACAAGGTGGCAGGCACCACGCGGTGCCTGTCACCTTGTGCATGCCAATGCACAACGTGCCTTCCCAGCTGTGAATAGGGGATGCCAACCCACAGTGGCAGTGGCATCCTAATAGCCGGTGCGGGACCGCCGCACCCCTGGCGGACGAACCCGCATTCCGTTATGGTGGCGGGTGGACTTTGTCCACCCGCCATTGTACTAGACCCCCACATGTCTTGATGAATCTTCTCCTGGTGTGAGTTGTGCTAAAATTACTTCTTATTCAACTATGCTCGCATCTACAGTCCATTCAGTGCATACATTTGAATCAAAATAGGCCATGTTTTCTTGTGATATCACCCTTTCTTAAATTTTGTTGGAAGCGTCTTTACATTCTCATGACCACCGAAAGCTTTGTCCCTTGAATGTCTTTGCTGTAATTAAAGTCGTTCTTCACAGATCTGATTACTTTTCTTACAATGTCTTGAAATTTTGGCAACTCAATGTATTTCTAAATGGAGTCTTTTGTCTTGAATAATCCAATGTGAGTTGAGAACGTAGAAATGTAGCAAGATTATTGGTCAAATTCCAACTGATGAGAACCCTTGCATAAGTCTAATTTCGAGAATACTGCAGCTCCATTCAAACAGTTGATCATGTTTCCTAAAATCAAACCTGGGTACCGTTTTTGTTCTATCACTAAATTCGGTTGACACATATCTGCACAGATACAAATTTTGTTGATGTGCACATGTTGATCTTGCTTGCGCTAGTCAAGAGGGTTGGTTGCGTAGGAGCATTTTAAAAAAATGTGAAAATATGCAAATAACGTGAATGATTTTTTAAATTAATGGTTTTAATGATAAACTGAGTTGTAACTGAGGAATTCTTGATGTTGCACTTAAAACTAATTTGCTATATCACTGAGACATGAAGTAGTCATGCAACAATCTCATGTTAGACAAAATTTGTTTTAAAAGGATGCCGTTTTTGGTGTTCTACTAATCTTGTTCCTGTTTATTTGCCCCTCCCAGTAGGTGTCCCACTGCAAGACATTTCTCTCCTAATTTCCGCGGAGCACCAAGTTAATGATGTCAAAGATGTACCATTGTGCTAGGGATTGTGTATTGTGAATCAAGGTTCCATCATATATTCAAAGTATCATTTTCACGGTCTTCCGCTGGAAGTTCCGTTGCAGGCATGTTAAGTCTCTGAGCAATTGTGTAGAACATTTTTCATTTTGTGTTATGTACCTCAAGAGTATAGTTGCTCAGGGAGAAGGTGGAATATTTCTCTTATCTTAAGAAATAGGTTAGTACTAAACATTTAGATAATTAAGTTGCCATTTCTGATTTGCTGATACAGTCCTAACTACGATCATGCCATGCTGAATTTGCAGAATCTATTAATAGCTTACGTGAATTGTGTATACAAACTCTTGGGTTTTAAAATTGTTGGAATAATTTTTTTAGTGTTGCATCATCTGCTGCTAGGGTGACTTTTCATTCTTTCTTCTGAGACTAAGTCCATTTTGTCTTAGATTTTTCTTAAGGGATGTTGTCAGTATTCTTTATGAGTTTGTCTCTCTGGGTTTGCTCAGACTTAACTAATTGGGGCTAAGTTGTAGGACTCTGTATTTCTGTATCTCAGCTTTCACGGCGATTCATGCATTTTATCCTCTGTACTGCATTTATTAATATTTTTGTAATAAATCATTTTTTGCTTATGCTTTTGATTAGATCTCAGTTATCAATGCTTTCAGATTGTATTCTGTATTACTTGATAAAATATGTATTTTGACAATGCAGACTCTTGTCGGTAACAGCTAGATTATCTGGAGACTTTGTAGCCAAATTAGTTAGGTAAAAATGGGGGTGCTAAAATTTTTGGGGTGCAGGTGATTCTATGGGGTTCTGCTCCCATAATATTCTGGTAGCAGAGGATGGATAGTATTAGACATGTCCTCTTTAAGGGGTCCCTGAAGATTTTTATAGTGTTGACCGATTTATATCGAAATGAAAGGCGAAAAGATTTTTGGAAAATTTGCCAACATTTCAATGCTAGATCCTCCTGCAAGGTGGCAAGCTGTATTGCTTTGTGGTCCAGAATGAACGTGGAGTGTAAGTATGAATAGGGAGAGACTGGGTTTGTGAATGAGTTTTGAGATATGAATTGTGATGATGGATATTTGTTTAGGTGTTGAGCTGTTTGGATATGTGATGATGATTGAGGGTTTGATTGGTGGGTTGGTCACCATGTGATGATGTATTATTTACATCTGTAATCCCATTTGAAGTTGTTTTGTCATTAATTAGAATTGAGTTGGTTGTTGGATTTGTTGAAAATCCAAGATTTTGAGATATTGTTTGCCTTGTCTATATTGTGATGTGTAGAGTGAGGACTGCTTACACATCTGTAGGGATTTTATATTAACAGATTTCTTGTTCAGGGAGTTTAACTTGAGTTATTGTGCTTGCTCTGAGTGCACGGGGGGAACTACATCGACTTAGAGATAGAATGCTGAGGTTCAGAGTTTGCCTGGCAAGAACTTATGTAGGTTGTCTAATTTTGTTTCCTGACTTTGGGGTCTATTAGGATGGCGGTCGGAAAACCACACCGACCGCCATGGTAATGGAAATCAATTGCCCGCCGGTAACCTGGCAAAACCGGCGGTCATATGAGAATCAACCGCCCAAAAAAATCTGACCGCAGGGGAAAAAGGCAACGTAAAAACACCCGTAGCGGGCAGAGCTGGTGAAAAACCGTCCGCGACGGTCAGATTTGCAGCAGAAACACGCAAAACCGCTGCCAGGCCCACGGAGTAACCGTGCGTGAAATCAGCATTCCCCCAATGTGACAGCGGTACGTTCCTCTGTTTCCTACCGCCGCGGTCGCAAACAGTGATGAATGGGAGAGCCAGCGAAGAGCTGTAGCATAGCCACTGCTGCAGAAGCTCCGTGACAAATATGGCGGTCGACAAAAAAAAATCACAACAAGGCCACCAAGTGCACACAGCAAACTAGCCCTGCCCCCCAAAACACCTAACATACCCCAATGACACACCCCTATGGCAACTACAAAAATACAAATCACACAACACACATGACAACAATACCCCATTTTGACACACCCACATAGCTGGGTATAAAACCAGCCCCTTCCCTGACCACAATCCTTTGCAATACTCCAGATGTGAAGGGCCAAACACCACAGGTGAAAGGAGAGGCAAATAAACACACCATCACTACACACACCACACACATCACCATCACCACCACCATTTCCACACCTGCGCCGCTAACCCCTCTGCACATCACACATCATACACATCACCCTGACCCCCACCACTTACACACCTGCACCTCTAACCCCTTTGCACATCACACATCATGGCACAACAGAAAATGCCCAAATTTACAGAGAGTGAGTTGACAGTCATGGTAGATGAGATGATCAGAGTAGAGTGGTACAAAAGGGGGTGGTGATGGACGGAGCATCAGAACCAATCAAATACTCACACCCAGTCAACAGATCTGGGTTTGATCCCTCACCGTTCTTTAGCCCACTCTGCCACCCCAGTTCAGACATGGCCATATGCAAATCATTCTGACCCTGTGCCTCATGGGAACAGTCCAGCCCGAACAGCCAAGCCATGCCTTCCCTGGGCCGGAAACAAGCTTCAGGGTCAGAATGATTTGCATATGGCCATGTCTGAACTGGGGTGGCAGAGTGGGCTAAAGAACAGTGATGGATTAAACCCAGATCAGTTGACTGGGGGCGAGTATTTGATTGGTTCTGATGCTCCGTCCATCACCACCCCCTTTTGTACCGCTTTGTTCGCCATAAGTTGGCAGGGTATGCTCAGACGTGAGTCCCTTGCTCACTTTGCCACTGGATTCAAGCAAGCCTGGCTGAAGACGGCTGAAATGCCAGAAACCGGTCCTAGGAAGCTTGTTTCCGGTCCAGGGAAGACATGGCTTGGCAGTTCAGGCTGGACTGTTCCCATGAAGCACAGGGTCAGACTGATTTGCATATGGCCATGTCTGAACTGGGGTGGCAGAGTGGGCTAAAGAACGGTGATGGATTAAACCCAGATCAGTTGACTGGGGGTGAGTGCTTGCAATGTTCAACACTCCGTCCATCGTTTCCTTTGGTTTTTGCTTTGTTCGCCATAAGTTGTCAGGGTATGCTCAGACGTGAGTCCCTTGCTCACTTTGCCACCGGATTCAAGCAAGCCTGGCTGAAGACGGCTGAAATGCCAGAAACCGGTCCTAGGAAGCTTGTTTCCGGTCCAGGGAAGACATGGCTTGGCAGTTCGGGTTGGACTGTTCCCATGAGGTACAGGGTCAGACTGATTTGCATATGGCCATGTCTGAACTGGGGTGGCAGAGTGGGCTAAAGAACAGTGATGGATTAAACCCAGATCAGTTGACTGGGGGTGAGTGCTTGCAATGTTCAACACTCCGTCCATCATTTCCTTTGGTTTTTGCTTTGTTCGCCATAAGTTGTCAGGGTATGCTCAGACGTGAGTCCCTTGCTCACTTTGCCACTGGATTCAAGCAAGCCTGGCTGAAGACGGCTGAAATGCCAGAAACCGGCCCTAGGAAGCTTGTTTCCGGTCCAGGGAAGACATGGCTTGGCAGTTCGGGCTGGACTGTTCCCATGAGGCACAGGGTCAGACTGATTTGCATATGGCCATGTCTGAACTGGGGTGGCAGAGTGTGCTAAAGAACGGTGATGGATTAAACCCAGATCAGTTGACTGGGGGTGAGTGCTTGCAATGTTCAACACTCTGTCCATCGTTTCCTTTGGTTTTTGCTTTGTTCGCCATAAGTTGTCAGGGTATGCTCAGACGTGAGTCCCTTGCTCACTTTGTCATTGGATTCAAGCAAGCCTGGCTGAAGACGGCTCAAATGCCAGAAACCGGTCCTAGGAAGCTTGTTTCTGGTCTAGGGAAGACATGGCTTGGCAGTTCGAGCTGGACTGTTCCCATGAGGCACAGGGTCAGACTGATTTGCATATGGCCATGTCTGAACTGGGGTGGCAGAGTGGGCTAAAGAACGGTGATGGATTAAACCCAGATCAGTTGACTGGGGGTGAGTGCTTGCAATGTTCAACACTCCGTCCATCATTTCCTTTGGTTTTTGCTTTGTTCGCCATAAGTTGGCAGGGTATGCTCAGACGTGAGTCCCTTGCTCACTTTGCCACTGGATTCAAGCAAGCCTGGCTGAAGACAGCTGAAATGCCAGAAACCGGTCCTAGGGAGCTTGTTTCCGGTCCAGGGAAGACATGGCTTGGCAGTTCGGGCTGGACTGTTCCCATGAGGCACAGGGTCAGACTGATTTGCATATGGCCATGTCTGAACTGGGGTGGCAGAGTGGGCTAAAGAACGGTGATGGATTAAACCCAGATCAGTTGACTGTGGGTGAGTGCTTGCAATGTTCAACACTCCGTCCATCATTTCCTTTGGTTTTTGCTTTGTTCGCCATAAGTTGGCAGGGTATGCTCGGACGTGAGTCCCTTGCTCACTTTGCCACTGGATTCAAGCAAGCCTGGCTGAAGACGGCTGAAATGCCAGAAACCGGTCCTAGGAAGCTTGTTTCTGGTCCAGGGAAGACATGGCTTGGCAGTTCGGGCTGGACTGTTCCCATGAGGCACAGGTTCAGACTGATTTGCATATGGCCATGTCTGAACTGGGGTGGCAGAGTGGGCTAAAGAACGGTGATGGATTAAACCCAGATCAGTTGACTGGGGGTGAGTGCTTGCAATGTTCAACACTCCGTCCATCATTTCCTTTGGTTTATGATCAGAGTAGAACCACAAGTGTTTGGTAATCTGGTCCAACAGACACCATTAGCCACCAGAAATCAAATGTGGGTAAGGATAGTTGACAAGGTCAATGCATTAGGGACCACCCCGCGCAACAGACAGGAAATCATGAAGCGGTGGCATGACCAGAAGAGTGTTGTCAAAAAGAAGAGGAACAAGAACCATGAGCTGGCTCGGAGGACTGGCAGTGGCCCTTCCATTGCACCCAAAACATTCACTGCATGAGAGGAGAAGGTGCTTGCCATACTGCATCCAGAGAGTCTCACGGGAATAGCCGGGGGAGTGCAGGCTGATAAGTAACAACAAATGTATACCATTACACTGCTATGTACTGTCCAGCACAACTACAAAGCTACATCTCTGAGGCTCAAGTACATTCATATGCACCAAAACATCCAACACATATCCCACAGATGTAACAATCACTCCATCTGAATCACCCCAATGGTAGCCAATATTTACAGGGTTGAATGTGTCCAGTCAACCAGCACTACAACTCCCACTAGGCCACCCTGTCCCACCCCTGAGCAGGATGTAGCACTCTTCCCCACCCAGAAGCATGTGTCAGCCATTGTATGGTTCCCCCTCACCTAACAGATAGGTAGCCATCTTCCCAGGGAGGGCTGTTTGGGGGTGGGAGGCCTGCTACACAACTCCCACTATGCCCCCTGTCCCACCCCTGAGCAGGATGGAGCACTCCCCCCACCCAGAAGCATATGTCAGCCATTGTATGGTTCCCCCTCACCTAACAGATAGGTAGCCATCGTCCCAGGGAGGGCTGGGTTGTGGCAGCTATTGTATCACTACAAACAAACAGGTAGGTAGCCATCTTCCCAGGGAGGGCTGTTTGGGGGTGGGAGTCCTACAACACAACTCCCACCATGCCCCCTGTCCCATCCCTGAGCAGGATGGAGCACTCCCCCCACCCAGAAGCATGAGTCAGCCATTGTATGGTTCCCCCTCACCTAAAAGATAGGTAGCTATCTTCCCAGGGAAAGCTGTTTGGAGGTGGGAGGCCTGCACAACAACTCACACCAGGCCCCCTGTCACACACCTGAGCAGGATGTAGCACTCCACTACACCCAGAAGCATGTGGTAGCCATTGTATCACTACAAACAAACTAACAGGTAGGTAGCCATCTTCCCAGGGGGTTGTTTGGGGGTGGGAGTCCTGCACCACAACTCCCACCAGGCCCCCTGTCACACACCTGAGCAGGATGTAGCACTCCACCACACCCAGAAGCATGTGGCAGCTATTGTATCACTACAAACAGGTAGGTAGCCATCTTCCCAGGGAGGGCTGTTTGGGGGTGGGAGGCCTGCAACACAAATCCCATCATGCCCCCTGTCCCACCCCTGAGCAGGATGGAGCACTCCCCTCCGAAGCATGTGGTAGCCATCGTAGTACACCAAACAATCTTACAGGTAGGCAGCCATTGACCAAGGTTGTTCTGTTTGTGTGTGGGAGGCCTGCACTACTACTCCCACCATGCCCACTTGTTCCGCAAATCCTCAAGATGGAGCACTCGCTCAAAACAAGATGCATGTGTCAGCCAATGCATTGTACACTTCAAACTAACAGGTAGGTAGCCATCTTATGCTCTCTTGTCCCACACCTGAGCAGGATGGAGCCGAACACCACACACAGAGAGAGATGTGTCACAAATTCCGCCCAAATGTGAAAATATAACAGGTAAGTAGACAGTACATGCACCCGGCCATTCCTCTCAAAAAGCATTGTGCCATATGACAACACCAGCCCTCTCATCTCACAAAAATACACACAGATCCTATCGCAGTGTGCAGACAGCTAAGCGAATGTAACTGTTACAGCAACCAAAGTGTGACTCACCAATTCACATGTTGAAGAAAGTCTGTGCACAATCATGCACAGCACTGAATGCCATGTATAAGTGCCATGGGACCAGAGCATCAAGGACCATATGAAAACAAAGCAAGCATGGTCTTTAGTACAAATTGAGATTTGCACATGACATGACAAAGGTATGCATGAGATAACATTGGCTAGTTCTTGCTCAGATGTAACGTCAGAGTAATCAACAAAGATGCTTCACATGAAATAGTTGTGGCGCTAGTCCTTAGATGACAACATGTCCCTGTAATCACAAAATCTGCACGTGGCGCATGGTAGGTATTGACATGTCACACCATGGACAAGTAATGCATGTACCGCCACATCATGTCAGGATGCACAGTAGTGTGCAGACAAACAATGTGACAACTAGTAAACTGTGTGGTGTATAACCTGTGAATAAGATACATCTAACACCAAGCTTGAGGGGTGTACTTCAATGACCATTTCCCCTCTGTCCCACAGGTGACCAACAACTGACTGCAGAGGACAACAACAGCAACCTGCAGAGCCATTTTCTCCCCCGGAACATGGACTCTCGGATGTTGACTCCCGAGATTCTGAGGACGCAGAGCTCGAAGCACCCATCTGATGTGCCAGGGCGCAACTAGTCCTAGGACCCCATTGTCCCCACCACCACATCTGCAGCAACACCAACTTCTCCGTGGTGACTACTCGATTGTCTCATGTACCATAACTGACAACTCACTGCTTCACTAATCACCTTATTGCAAATATTCACCCCCTCACATGTCCCAATTGTAAATGTAAACTCCTTACACACACATGTCGTTGTGTCTGCTCTGTGTTTATTCCAGGAAGTGCAGTCTTCACCATGATTACAATGTACCTGGAGTATGGAAAGTATGTAGGCAAGGAGAGGCTGAAGGGACCTAGGAAAACACAACAGAACAATATTCACTAGTCAGGTGTTGGCATCACAGCCATCACCCAACACTTGTCATCAAGGTACTACAATCTGCACACATTACAATGAGCAACAGCGCCAACATAAACATCCTGTAGATGTGACAAACTACCCTGTCCCAGAAACAACAGCAGCCACCACTGGGTCAACAACCGGCTGCAGTCACAAAGCTAACATACACCTTGCCAACAACAGCAACCTCAGCAGACAATGGGTCCCTTGCACATTGCCACTCAACTTCAAGTGAAGTAGTGGTTGATCAGCTGTTGACACAGGTCGACACCTTCCTCCTCTCCACTATCCTCGTCACTGGACATGGTTTGGTTTGCAAGTGGGGGCCTCGGCTGCTCATCAGCTTCCAGAAGCAGGGGGATCTCCTTGTGCACATACTCTTCACTTTGTACTGGCCACTGGCCTTGTTGCTCCTTGCTGTGTTAAACTATTCCCTGTGCAGCTTCTCATGGACATACTCTGCACTTTGTACTGACCACTGGCCTTGTTGCTCCTTGCTGTGTTAAACTATTCCTTGTGCAGCTTCTCATGGACATTCTCTGCACCTTGGACTGGCCACTGGCCTTGATGTTCACTGCTGTTTGCCCATTCCCTGTGCAGGATCTCATGTACCTCATCTGCACCTTGGACTGGCCACTGGCCTTGCTATTTGCCCCTTCCCTGTGAAGCTTCTCATGTACTTACTCTGCACATTGGACTGGCCACTGGCCTTGAGGTTCGCTGCTGTTTGCCCCTTCCCTGTGCAGGATCTAATGTACCTCATCTGCACTTTGTCCTGGCAACTGGCCCTGCTCTTGTCTACTTTTGGTGCCTATCTGTGTAATATGTGAATAAAGACTTCTGTTGTCTGCCTTGTCAGTGTCCTAAATAAAGGGTTTTCTGTGTGGGTATGGTTTACTGTGACACATGCTCTATATGCCACTTCAACATTGTCAATGGCTTGTTTAATTTTTTCAGGGTTTTACAGAGGTGACAGGAACTTGAGTTCTTCTTGACTCTGAGGCTTGGGGTTGCAATGATGTTGGTTTGTGATGAACTACTGTTAGCATATTCACTGTTTGGTCAGGATAGCTATATTGTTCACATGTCATGTTTGTATGCACTGCCAGCACAAAGTGGGATTCTATCCACAGTATTGCAGGCTGGCTGGCCAGGGTCATCATGTCTGTGTGATCTCCCTTGATGTGTGCACAGCAGTGTAGGTGTATGGTCATCTTGTGATGGCCAGGCATCCTAGTCACATGGTTATATTTCATGGTGTACACTTGGGTGGTCAAGAAGTGTGCAGTGTGAAGGGGGTGACTTTGTCAGTGGTGTTGATGTGTGTGGGCCCCTGCAATGTCAACTGCACACGTGTCACCCAGGAGTTGAGTGCCTGTTATTTGGATTGGTCAGCCCTGTGCTTGTGATTGTGTGCACATGTGGGAGTTGTAGGTTGTTCACTGTGCAGTGTATTGGTGTGTCCTTGCACTTCTGTGGGACACCAACTTGTTGTTGCTGGCAATTGCGACTATACAGTGTGTGTGTGTCACATGCACTTAGGGCTATTCTTGTTCCTGGGCGTGTTTTGGGTGTATCCTTGTGATTTTCCTCTCATGTGTGACCTGTCATTTGTCAGGATTGTGCATGTGCATGCATGTGGTACACTATAACACCATGTTTACTTGATGGGTAGTGTGGTATGTCTGTCTGTGTTTCATTGTAGGCCCATTGGTCCCAGTTTGTGTCCATGATTGTTTTGAGATGATAGACTTCTTGTCTGTGTTGGGGTATGTTATCTGTGCATTGTTCCTGGCGGATGAGGTTGTGTTCTCCTGTTTTGTCTGGGCTCCCATTGCCTTTCTACAGTTTGCTGCACAAGTCAGGTCTGGTCTTGTTGTACATCTGTGTATGTTGTTATTGAGTTTTGTGTTTGGCTGTTGTTTTGTGCCAGCATTGGTTCAGGCATCCATGAGTGTGTGTGTGATGTTTGTGGATGGGCCCCAGGGAGTGTGAATGTTTGTCAGTGTATTGACTGGACATTGTTGGCACCCTTCTGTGTGTTTGACACTGGTGTTGTGTGCTGCAGGTGTGAGGTTGGGGGGGATGTGTGAAATATCCTACTTGTGTTTGACAGTCATGGAGTGTAACAATGGGTCCTGTGTGTTGTGCTGCTGACACATACCTGTCAAGTAGTTGGATGCAAATGTGTGGCTGTTCACTGTTTGACTTCAGAGACTTCCTTTCATTCCTGGGCCTATACATGGTTTGCCTTGCTGTCACCCTGAGTTGTTGCATAGAGGTGACTGTGGTTTGATTTCACTCACTGTGCCAGCCATGTGTGATTTGATGGGCTAAGGGTGATGTCATATGTCCCTTATCTAGCATGTGATGTACACATGCTTAGTGGTTGGCTTCTTGGCCTTCCATTTGTGGGCACCTCACTTTAGCTTTCCTATTTGTTGTCCTTCTTTGATGCTGACATCTGTCTGTGTGACATGACAGGCTGTGTGTCCAGTTGAATGATTGTTTCTGTGATGTATGTGTGTTCATTTTGTGCTTGGACTCCGTTTTGTTGCCATGAGTGTAGAGTAGGTGTGGTGTGAGGATTGCCCTGGCCCTGTGCTTCTGTGCTGTGTGTTCCTCTGCAGCCCCACCTGCTAAGGATGTCTCCCTAGTTGTTTGGTGTGTGGTGCAGGGTGTGGGTTCACCTGGGTGGTTATTGTACATGGGGGAGCACAAGAGAGGCACATGGCATGTCCCTTCATGTGTGTGGGGGGCCTAGTGTGTGAAGGGTAGAGGTGTGGCCCTATGATCTTTGTGCACTGCCCATTCCTGGCGCTGGCCTTGCATTCTGCATTGTGCGCATGTTTTTTCGCGTCTTCACCGCTGCGGTGACGTGACTGGGACATTGCATCAATATCGCGGTTGGTGGGTGACCTGGATGCAGAGAGGTGATTTTGTGACAGGTAAGACATGTGTGGGTACACTTGTGGATGTGTTCCTGTCCCCACCAGGGTGTCTGGTGTGGACAGGAACCGTATATCAGCCCTGGAGTTGTGTGTTGTGGTTGTGTGCGGAGTTGTGTGTTTGCGTACCTGCGGAGGCGTCCGCGACGGTCCATAACCTGCTGGTAGTGTATCAGGTGCAGCACCGGGAAGACGTGTAGAGCTGGATCCATTGCGGTCGGGACCGGGTGGAAGGGACCGGGAATCTGGTTTCGCGCTCCGCTGTTGTGCTTCTGCCGTCTCTGGTTGGGCTGTTTCTCCGCTGCGGTGAGACTGGCTGTTTGGGGCATCCTGATTTGTACAGCGGACGGGACGTCATTCCGCACGGCAGTGAGTCTCCATTGGCTCCCACCACTGCACACTTTAATGGCTTGTTCGCGTTGCACTGCTGCGGATGGGAAATGGGCTATGTTTGGCCATACTAGTATGGCGGGCGTGAGGACCGCTTCTGGCATGCGGAAAAAAGCATTTTCCGCCAGCAAAATGGTAGTGCCTCCGCGCGCCATCATAATGGGCCCTTTTGTTTTTTCTTGTCTTTGCTCAAAATTGGGTTTCTACAGTTGTGAATGAGTTGGTTTATTTGAATACTGATATTTATTTCCTTTCCAGGGTACACAGACAAGGAGATTTATAGATTTTTAAGGTTTAATGTGGATCTGTAGTTGCTTCCCTATTCATGAAGAGATCACGCTGTGATTGGCTTCTCAGCCTGGGAGCCGCGCTGGGATTGGAGTGACGTCGCCAGTAGCTGTGCTGTTATTGGTTGGTTGCCTGCAAAGTCGTGCTGTGATAGGTTGAGCTTAGAAAGAGCCTCGCTGCTATTGCTTGTTGTTTGTTAAGATCGTTTACAGTGTGTAGTTTACTTTTTTGGTTGGTTTTGAGCTCATTTTAGTGTAAAATGTGGATGGAGTATTTACAAAACATAAGCCTCAGAAAGGGTTTAGGCCTAGAGAGAGTCAGAAGATGCCGAGTGAGGTCACGCCAGTATATGAAATAGTAGAAGAGGTTGGGTATTATACATGTGTCTGGATTCCCAAATGGAATAAGTATATAGCACATGATGAGGCTTTACAGTTTCTAATGAAGGGTATCTTGATTTCTTGGACAAACAATGTATGACGTGGTACCAATATTGAGAATTACACAATTTGAGGCACTTACTACATTGGATCACATGGCAACAGAGTTGGAAAAAGACAAAAATGACAGAACTATGAAGAAATCAGTTAGGAATTGGTTGTAAGGAATATTAGATCAACAAGAGAAAGGTTGGATGGGGAACATGATGGAATGTGTTAAATATTTCCTGCTACAGTTACAGGAACAGAGCAAGACAAAACTAAAGAGAAAGGAGAAAATGAGGAGTCAGATGATGATGACAAATTCATAAATGAGTTGTTGGTTTCGAGGCCTCCTCTGTATACAGATAGACAGATAGAACTGACCCAGACTACTGTTGTGGTTGGTAGAGATGGAGGGGGCGGAATTGTAGTGGTGTAAGCTCTTATTGGAGTTGTACCAGGTGCTCCATCAGAAGTTTCAGTCACAATGACAAATCCTAGTGCAAGAGGTAACAGGACACAGGAGGACTAGGAACAAGTAGTCCCTGAAAAAACAATAGTGGTAGAGCCACCTCCTAAAGAAGTTTGTATTGGAATTTTAAAAATCACATTTGGAGAGATGCCTGAGTGAAATTATGATTTGAACAGAATATTGACATACAATGCTGATGAAATGAGATATTTGATCAAAGAACTGCCAGGTGTGCTAATGAGTGCAGGATAAATGGAAGAATCAGCTGATGAATTAAAAGTTGACATTAGTAAAATGAAGAATGTAAAATTAAATTAAAAGATGGATTTAATACATAATGAAAATAAATAGATGGGTCTCATCACCTTGAGGGGCCATATTAAACATTGATTGATTGAGAATACTTGAGATTTGAAGAAATATCGAGAAAAATGGCACAGTGAATAAAAGGAAAATGAAAGGCAATGAGAGAAAAGTGGCAAGAAATATGGCAAGCGATTCGGGAGCAGGGACAACTCTAATGGCTGAGCTTCCTTTAAGAGAGGTACACAGAGGAAATCTGGTGCATGTCCCTTAGACAAGATCAGATTTGTATGCTTTTACATATAACTTTCCAAAATTGACAGAAGAACCAGCAAAATGCTATTATGAGATTCATAAGCCGACACACCTCTGCCTGATGTTGTGGGCTGATTGAAACATGTTATGTATAATTATCCCTGGAGATTTGTGGTTGTAGTGCAAAGTGGCTGTTGGGTGGCCAGCACAGGAACCAGCTAGACTAGGTCCTATAATGCACCAATCGCAGATATAGCTTAAAAATAGAAGGCAGTGATTGAGCATTTGACAAAACTAATTTAAAAGAAGGATATTAACTGGGAAACGATTATGAGAATGATACAAGAACCTAAAGAGTCAGTGCATTCTTATTATGAGAGACTGATGCAGGTTTTCAAAAAACACTGCATAATTGAAAATGCAGAGAAAGATGTTGTATCTGCTTTCATGAATGGGCTGATGTCAGAAATTAGAAATCATATTCAACAGAGTGAGTTGTGTTGGTTGACACAGTGGATTTATGAGATTTTGAAATTGGCAAGTAATTTTAGTAATTACCTTGATAAGAAACAAAAGAAATTGAATGAAAAGTTTATGATTGCCCAAACAAAACAATTTGAAAAAGGATCAAAGAATAAAATGGGTTCAGATCAGAATTTTTGGCAGAATTGAATGATTCAACTTGGTATGATTGGATATGCTGGGATATTGAAAAGGAGTACAGCTTGTCATTGTTGTGGGGGGGTCGGGCACTGGAAGAGAGAATGTTGTCAGAATCTAGATAGGATTCAAGAAATTTGAGCACAAAAGCAATTGGTGCAGAGAAATACTCTGATGTCAAATATGATGAACATGCAGATACAGAAAACATTTTCAATGCCAATGCAAACAGCTCCAGTAATGGAATCAAAGTTGAGAAAAAAATGCCATTTAATACAGGTTATCAACAGATATGATGCTCACTGATGAAATGGCATTAAGCATTTCACAATGACGGAGACTGAGGGAGTAGGAGGATTGCTTACTTGGAGCAGTCCTAAAGGTAGATCAAAGTGGCCAATATGTTGATAGAGAAGTTAATGCCCATCCCATTTCATTTCTGATTGATACGGGGGCTACCTGTTCAACAGTTTATTCTGTGGAAGTCCCAAAACCACCTCTCTTGGGAAGAGAAGTCCAAGTTGTAGGAATGAGTAATATACAAATTGTTAATCAGGTTTCAGAAAATGTTCCAGTCAAAATAGGACAAATGGAAAATGGACATTGGTTTAATGTGTGTGTTTCAAGTCCAGTAAACTTGCTTGGAATGGATCTTCGCAAGATGCATTGCGTTATTTATTGCAAGTGGATGGTGTTGCAGTAGAAACGCAAGATGAAGATTCAGTTTTGAAATTAAGTTCAGAAGATACAATAGTAGAAATGTACCCAGTTTTGTTAAAAGAAGATGTACCTTTGTGTTTAAGACATATTGTCAAAGAAAAGGTATGGAATTTCACTGGGAAGAAATTGGGTTGTTCAAATTCCCAGAACTAGGCAATACAGTTTAACTAAAAAGGGCTGAAGAGGACATGAAACCAGTAATTGAGAAAATGATTGAGCAGTGATTTCTTCAAGAAGTGCTTGGTAGTTTTTGTAATTTTGTGGTGATGGGAATGAAAAAGCCAAGTGGCAAATGGAGAATCATACAAGAACTCCAAAAATCCCACAAAGTTGTGGTTCCTTGCTGTCCAGTGTTACCGAATCTAGCCGGAATATTGTTTCTGATTCCTTCAGGAGCAAAACTATATACAGTCATCAACTTGTGCCAACCATTCTTTTCAATACCGTTGCATGAGCATTCTCATATTTTTTGGTATTCCAATTTTTGAATAAAGTTCTCATGTGGTGTAAAATTCTATAAGCGTATACAGAGAGACGTTAAATGTTCTCCCAAATACTAAAAACAAATCTGGAGAGTTTCAAATGACCATGCAATTCAATCCTGGTTCAATATACAGATGATCTCCTGTTAGCATCCAAAACAAAGGAGGATTGAAAACTTGATACTATTGCATTTTTAAATCATTTGGCTAAAAATGGACATGAAATCCCCTCAACAAAAATTAATTACTGTAAAAAGGTGGTTGTTTAGCTCAGATACCATATTGACTTGTCAACCGGGCGGAAAAGCGGAGGACGGTCTTTCCGTCCGCCGCGGACCCCCCAGCCATCGTAATATGGCGGGGGGTCCTTGCTGCATGGATGGTGGGCGGATCACCCCCGCCGGGCCGGCGCTAACCACCGCCGGCCCGGCTGGGGCGATCCGCTCGCCATCCTAATAGGTCCCCAAGTTAGGGAGAGCGTAATTAATGATGAGTTGAATCATAATTGTATTGAAGTGACTGAATTATGCACAAAACCAAGACCAGACATAAAAGAAGTTCCATTTGAATTGTCAGGTTTTACATTGTTGATGATTTTGCTTGAGAGACCAATATGGAGGGTTGAGAGCTGCTTATGCAGTGTGCTCGATTATAGAGACACTAGAGGCATCCTCCTTACACAAATGGCAGAATAGATTGCCTTAAAGAGAGCTTGTTGCTTTCTGAAAATTTCGACGCAAGGTGCTCCAATAAAAAATAACATGTCCTTATTGAAACTGTTGGATTCAATTCAAACACCAAAAGAAGTAGGATTCATGAAATGCCAAACTCATAAGGCTGGCACAAATTTATTTACATTACGGAATAAATATGCTTTACAAATGACGAGGTACTGTGCCTTGCAGGAGGAGTCCGTTATTCAAGAAAATGGAAATGATAATCTCACAGGTGAAGTTATGTCAAGTTTATACAATGCAAACTGTTTCTTTATGGATTCAATGCAGACCTGAGCGAGTTAAGAGACTTGAGAGGAAGATGCCCACAATAATAAGAAAATAAATGAAATGGGAACAATTAGGCCATAAAAAGAAGTATAATATTTGTATGTATATTCAGAGCAAAATATATATTTTGCCGGGGGGGCGCTAGAGGGCGCCAGACCGACATGGCCGCACATCCGTGAGGCTCTCGCCAGCCGGGCGCTTCGTTGCTTCATCAGCCCATCCTGCATCCTGGAACCACACATTTAACCAGCACTGATTGTTGGGCTGAGGCCAGAGCACACCTGTGGCGAATCTTGGGCCATTCTGTCCGGTGGTTTGGCAGAAATAATCGCCGGTACTTCCAACGGACGCGGCTGGAGCCCGCTTGGAGCGCAACAACGTGGATTCAACGTACGCGACAGGCCGCGAGACGCGGCCGATGTCGGAAGGAACGGACGGCGGCCGGCGCGCACAGGGAGACCTCCTTTGACCACCGCGGAAAAACCTGGAGCACCGGTAAGGCGGCGGCGGGCTGGGGCGGTGCTGGAGGCCTGAGGCTACGGGACTGCTGCCACATGGCTGACTTCGGCCTCTGAGGCCGGGGAGGAGGACGCGTCTCCCGCTCTGAGCGGCTCTGAGCGAGGCGGGGGGTGCTGATTCTTGGATTGCTTGTGCCCCCCCCGGCTCACAGCGGGGAGATACCCACCATTTGTGCCGCGCCACACCGGACCCAGCGGGGAGCCGCCGGGAGAGGCGACCCCGCGGAGGACGGGCACCGCCGGCCTCGGCTGACATCCTGGGGGTAGCTGGGGACCCGGGGAGAGCAACGTGGCTGGCCCCCACACGCTGACATCACTAAACCTGCGCACCCGGAGGATTGGGAGGCACGGGGCTGACCGGGGTGGAGCCTCCACCTGAGCTGGACTGATCATAGTAGCTGGGCTCCTGCTGGCCTCGTGGGGTGAACATTGGTGTGGCTGCTGCCGCGGGTCGCCACCTTTCCTTAGCAAAAGATATTGTTTGCGGCGCTTTGTTGGAGGTGACTCCCCCCCCCCGATTGTCTGAGGACCTTTTGCATTGCTGACAACAAGTGGGACTTCAGTGGAGGTGGATCAGAGGTGCAGACCCGGTTCCCCATTGAAACACACGTCCATGCCCTGGCTGCTCCGGTGGGACTGCTCCGTGCCGGTGTTCCTGCGTGGTGGTTCGGTCTTTATACGACATAATGGGGAAGACAGACGCCAAGCAATCCCGGCTCCCCTTTGAGACCCAAAAGAAAAAAACCAGTGCCCCGCCGCCGGGGGACGGCAATTCTGATGGAGGGGACACCGAAGAGGTGGACTGGAAGGCGCTCCTACTTAATATGCAGACCAGCCTCACCTCAATTGACTCTAAGATAGACGGCATGTCTCGTCGTCTGGACTCCGTAGTGCACAGACTGGACCAACAAGAGGAGCGAGTTAAAGAGTCGGAACAGCGGATTTCTGGGCTGGAGGATGGGGCGTCGGCTACTACCTCCAAAGTTTCGCAGATGGAGAGATTGCTGAAGGTGATCTCCGACAAGAACGAAGACTTAGAAGCGCGATCACGTCGCAATAACGTACGCCTTATTGGTCTGGCAGAGACTACTTCTGTGGGCAAAATGAAGCTCTTCATTGAAAAGCTCCTGTCTGACCTTTTTGGCACGGATGCCTTCTCTCCACAGCTGGTGGTGGAGCGAGCCCATCGCACCTAGGGCCCTCGCCCCGTGCCCGGAGCGCCCCCGAGACCTGTCGTCATCCGCTTACTGAATTATAGAGATCGCGATACCCTACTCCGCCTCGCCCAAGAGAAACAACCTGTCCACTCTGAAAACACCACGCTCTCCTTCTTTCCAGATTTTACGCAGTCGGTGCAAGATGCGCGCCGTAAATTTGGGCCGGTCAAGAAATGACTGATTCACAATGGGATTCAATACTCCATGCTGTACCCGGCTCGTCTGCGGGTGGTCCACCAAGGCAAGCCTCACATCTTTCAGGATCCATCCCAGGTGGAACTATTTCTGAAGGACCATAGGAGATCTCCCGAGGCTGCCCGATCCCCGTTGGAGAGGGCGGGTTCTCGATCGCCCACTTCTGCTCTTGACTGATTAGGGACTTCACAGTTGCTATTCTTGTTCTTCCTGACACTCTTATAGTGCAGCCTTGCTCTGCTCCCGCCCTCTGCGAGGCTCTAGTGCGCGTTAAGTATTCTGCTCTGTGCCCTGGCCCTCTATTGATGAGCCACCACTAGTTGGGCTCTGCTGCTCTCAATGGTTCCTTGATGTTGTTTAAATTTGACTTCGCCCCGGCACCAACCTCCCCCTCCCGC
Source organism: Triturus cristatus (assembly GCF_964204655.1). Classification (NCBI taxonomy): domain Eukaryota; kingdom Metazoa; phylum Chordata; class Amphibia; order Caudata; family Salamandridae; genus Triturus; species Triturus cristatus. The sequence goes on along the minus strand of NC_140584.1, from coordinate 365,482,936 downwards.
GCCTTCCGCTGGCTAATGACTCCAGGGGATAGCGGGTGTAATAGCGGGGGAGTTGGATGGCGGGTCTGGACCCCTGGTGTCCCCCAATTGGGTGTTCCCCAGCAGGGTAATGACAGGACATTGTGGGTTTGTGTGGGGTGGGGGAGATGCCCGGCATGTTTGGGATGTCGGAGTGGGTGGGTGGGGTGGTTCTCAAGGGGTTGTTTTTGTTTTGTTAGAATTCAGTATGGATGCTGTCAAAATGCATAGTGATGTTACACCGTCTGACACCTTTGATAAACAACGGCACCTGTGGAGATATTGCTCAGTGCGCTCCCTGACCTATGATTCCCCTATCTGCAGACATGAGCCACGCCGCACACCTTGATCTTGGTGGGGGGGGACTGCTCTCCGCTATTACCTGGAATGTTAGAGGACTGGGGGATCCGAGGAAGCGGAGACAAATCTTAGGTGCACTGGACAGATTAAATGTCCAAGTTGTATTCTTGCAGGAGACCCATATGGATCCCCATCGTAGAGGCGTCTTTGCCGCCAAATGGGCAGCACACTCGACTCTTGTGCCATACTCGTCATATGCGAGAGGCACTGCTATTCTGATAAAAAGAAGTGTTCCCTATACTCCCCTGGGTGACGCAGCAGACCGAGAGGGCCGATATTGTTTAACTTGGGGCAGGATAGGTGTCGAAACCATCACCCTGGCATGCTCCTATGGCCCTAATTGCGATGACCCGAGCAGCTTCATTGCTCTTTGGAACAAGATCAGGGACGTAGGATCGACACATCTTATTTGGGGAGGGGACTTCAACGCCGTGCTTGACCCCGCATTGGACAGGTCCAACCCTTCTGCACAACACTACACTAACACTCACAGATACCTGAGGGACATTTGCGACACTCAGGATGTCGTGGATGCCTGGCGTCACTTACACCCGACTCTAACGGAGGGCACACACTGGAATACTTCGCACGCCATGTGGGCCAGACTTGACTACATTTTGGTGTCTAGGGCAATAGCCCCCTCCCTGGTTGCGGTGCAACATGTGGGCTGCACATTCTCTGACCATTCCCCGGTGTTGGCCAAGTTCCGCTTACCAGACATAATGGGGAGGCCACCAACATGGCGACTCCAACCCAATATTTTACTCGACGAACTTTTCCGTGCCGAACTATGTCAAGACATTGAGGACTTCCTCTCCCATAACAAGGGATCGGTGGAACATGTGGCCACCCTGTGGGAAGCGCTAAAAGTCACAGTGCGTGGGATCTGTATCTCTAAAAGCTCAGGCGTGTTGAGAGCCTTACGCTCTACACTACATACATTGGAGAACACATTGCACACACTAGAAACTAGACCAGACTATGCCACTAACTCCGATGCACAGGCGCAGTACCGCGAGGCGCTGTCTGAGTACACTTCCACCGCTGAACGAGAGGTTAACTTCCGGGGTAAACACTTCAGGGTTCGGGCATACGGGGAGGGAGAACGACCCGGTAGGTTTCTGGCGGGAGTGGTTCGTCCCCCACGCGGCTCGAATTTCGTGCTGGAACTGGAGGGGGATGGAGGGGTGCCTATACGCGACACAAACTCGCTCTTGGCTGCCTTCACTACACACTATTATGCACTCTACTCTACTACTAGAGTGGGTGAACTAGACATGGACGACTACCTGAGGGAGCTCACCTTGGGATGGCTCTCGGACCATCAGAGGGAGTTTTTGGCGGAGCCCATAGGCCTGGATGAAATTAGAGATGCAATCGGTCAGATGGCACCCGGGAAGGCCCCAGGCCTGGACGGTCTGCCCATGGATTTCTACAAGGCTTATGTGGATATCCTTGCACCAGTGCTCCGAGAGGTTTATATGGAGACGCATGAGTCTGGCACACTCCCCCCATCCATGCAGGAAGCTCTAATTACCTCCCTACTAAAACCCGGGAAACCACCTCAATATTGCGACTCTTACCGTCCTCTCTCATTAATCAACTGTGATGCTAAAATTCTGACCAAGGTGTTAGCTAATCGTTTGCAGTTGCTACTAGGGGGCTTGGTGCTGTCGGATCAGGCGGGATTCGTCCCCGGCAGGGCTACCTCCCATAATCTTCGGACTTTCTTCTCCATATTGCACAATGTAGACCCTGACTTGCCGTTGGTGGCGGTCTTTCTGGACGCCACCAAGGCCTTTGACTGCTTAGAGTGGGACTATCTTCAATGTATTTTGCGAAACATGGGGATGCCACTAGGATTCACGCAGTGGATCGTTCTCCTTTATCGTCAGCCGGTCGCACGGGTGGGGGTTAACGGTCGGATATCGGCGGCCTTTGCTGTATCGAGGGGTACTCGTCAGGGATGCCCCCTATCGCCGTTACTGTTCGCCATAGCGATGGAACCGCTGGCTGCCCGGCTCCGACAGCACCACCGGGACAAGGCTCTGCGCTGTCTTCAGCGGGAAGTGCTCATGTCCCTGTACGTGGATGACATCACGCTATACATCCGCGACCCCGCTACTAACCTCAACCCTATCCTTAGGGAGTTCATTCGCTTTGCGGGCATGTCTGGGATTCATATTAACTGGGGAAAATCCACTATCTTTCCGCTTACCGCGGCTGCTCGGCCGTTCCACCTGGACTACCCTCTACGGTGGTGCGAGGATGAGGTCCGATACCTAGGCATCCTTCTCTCTCGGGATCGATAGGAGTTGATGCGGCTGAATTATGGTCGCACATTTGACCATGTTCAAACCTGCGTGACCAGATGGATCACGCTGCCCCTCTCTTTTGCGGGCCGCGCATCTCTCATTAAGATGGTGGTTCTTCCTAAGCTCCTTTAGAAGTGTGGCTCACTGGTTAGAGGAGGCAGACCTGGAAGCAGAGGTCAGCCCGGGACCAGGGTTCAATTCTCGGCTCGGCTGGGTCTTGAGTCCATAAATGTCCATGGACTCGATAATTCTCGCTCCAGTGCATACTCGATTCATGGGTTCACACTCTGCGACTCTGGGCAATAGCTTGCTTAATCTCCACATGGGCCCCTCGCGGCGGGATGCCTGGCTTTCACCTTGCGGATTCCCTGCCGGGTTATCTCACAGGGGAATACCAGGACGGGTTCCCTAAGCAAGCGCTTAGAGACCGCTTGGTGATTTGCGCTATATAAATTCCTGCACATTTACATTTACACATTTACATTTACCTCTTCCTCAATATCCCATATTATCCAGGCAAGTCTTTTTTTCAACTCTTACGCTCTGAGCTTATTCGACTGGTTTGGGGAGGGAAGAGGCCACGTCTGAGTTGGGAAATATTGACCCGTCCATTCGCGCAGGGTGGCTTTGACTTACCGGACTTCGAACTGTACTATCACAGCGCTCAGGCGCACTACATTCATTATTGGGTTCATCCCACTCCCTTTCTACCGCAGATAGCGGTGGAACATTGGTTAGCAGATCGTATCCCATTGGAAGGGGCAATATTTAGTGCGCCGGAGACACAGGCTGCTTCCCATACCACAGTTTCCAGCTCCGTTCTAGCATGGCGGCATATCGCGAAAAAAAAACACACTACACTGCTGTGTTCCCCACTGCTTCCCTTGGCATACCACCCCCTACTACCCCTTCTGAAGGAACAATTGTTTAAGAAATTCATGGCCAAACTCAACATTAAGTCATGGGGAGATCTATATCAGGACGGACGCTTTCGCTCACAGACACACATGTTAGCCGACCTCACACCTACTCCCATGGACACATTTCTTTACATTTCTTTACATTCGGCTTCGCAGTGGTATTCGGGCATTGACGGAGGGATTTCCTGACGAACCACCCACTTTAGACCCCTACATCAGTTGCTCAAGGCTGCTACTCCGGCACACGCGGTCTCTAACCTATATCACTCACTACGCACTACACCGGACCCAGAACCTTGCAAAGCGCGTGCCAAATGGGAGGTGGAACTAGGTGTGCCCATTGACGATGCGCACTGGAGCTTTTGCTGTTTACAGACCGAACAGATCTCCTCCAGCAGTAGATTCAGGGTCATTCATTATAAGTTCCTACATAGGCTCTACTGTACTCCAGCTCACATGTGTAGGGTGGGACTCCGAGAGGATGATCTCTGTTGGCGTTGGCGCACACCAGCGGCGGACTTTCTACACATGGCCTGGGGATGCCGGGAAATAGCCGACTATTGGCGACTGGTGTATTCTGGCATTTCGGAGATGATAGACGTCCCATTGTCGCCCTCTCCAACGCAGGCACTTCTGGGCTATACGAAACCAATTAAGAGACCGGTCCGCAGGTTTGCCACAGTTGCTTTTCTCATAGCGAAGAGACTAATAGCATGTAGGTGAGGGAGGGGCAGGGCTCTTAAATTCAAGGACTGGATCAGAGACATGGTACAGTGTCAAGACACTCTGCTAAGATATGCGGAACTCCTGCCTGCCGCATCCAGACCGGTGGATATCTGGGGTCCTCTTACGACGTATCTGTTGTCGCATCCGCAGACGTAGCAAGCCTTCCCTATCAATATTTCCCCAGATTCTACAACACTATTTCCATTGGGGCAACCTGATTGAGAGGGCAGGCGTGGTGATCGGACCGGACATGGGATGTTCGGATGTCTCACTTCCGTCAGGCAAGCCTGCGCTTCCGTAGATACCGGACTAACCTCCAGGAGCTGGCGTGCTCCACCCTGCTGTTATCATCGAGGGGTGGGATTGGGGTCTCCCCTCACTTCTTTTTCTCCCCCGACATTTGTTCAACAATGTGACTCTGATGTACTATACAATTGGGTTATGGGATGGGAGGCCACTGCATATGACGGTTTCAACTTATGTGCAACCTGCACATGCTGATAAAGAACACTTGTTACATACAGGTTACAGAACACAAAGAATGCTGCAGCCCCTTGGACTATCATAATACACATCGGTGATTATTGTGCCGCGGCCGGCCCATGGCGGGTTGTAGGCGGGCAGCTGTGTACAATACCAACTCTGATTTTCATTCCACGCTGCCGGCCACTCGTTGGTTGTAGGCATGGGGCTGTGTATTGTGTCCATGCTGAATAAAGGTTTTGAAAAATTAAAAAAAAAAAATATATATATATATATATTTTGCCGGGTTCGATGTTGCAACCCATGTGTAAATATTTGCATAATCAGTGTGGGAGGCTGGCCTGGTATGTGATGTACACTTATGTAATTGGACACCCTGCACCACTCCAGACAACCCTTATGGTGATTTAGGAGGTCTTAGACAACCATAGAAAGCTCTCTAAGTGGTAGCTGTAGAGAGCAGCCTTCAAATTTAAGAAGAAGTGTGCAGCAGACGTTGCCTACACCAGGGAAGCCCGGTGCATAGGTGCGAAGTGGTGTCGGAAACTGCCATCGTTTCCAATGGAGGACTTCAGGAAAGTGCCGCTGCTGGAGAAGAGAAAGTGTCCGATGGAATCCAAAGGTGGATTATAGTTGAGAGATACCTGCAAGCAGAGGAGACAGAGTCTATATCACTCAGGAGTGGCCCGGAGACCTGGAAGACGAATGCCAACCAATGTCGGATGTTGCAGGAGAGTTGACAGTGACCTTGAGACTGCAGCTGTGAGGACCAGGCGATGCTGAGGAAGACCAAGAGCTGTGCATGAGCAGTCCCACGTCGGATTTTGAGAGCTGATGGGTCGGTGTCCGTTGGAAGCACCAACAAACCTTGGCAAATGCAAACAACGTGGATGTCAAAGAAGGTTTAATGTTGGGACCAGCAAGGTCCAGGGGACTCACCACTAGCAGGGGAGTCAGGCCAGGCCCTAAGCAATCAGGGGCGCTCAAAAGAAACAAAGGTGACCCTCAACAGGACCCACAGGCCGGAGGCACTTGAGTCGCAAGAGGACCTTGAGTAGCTCACAAAAAGATGCAGGCCACGATGCAATCGATGAGGTGTGGACAAAGATTCTGGTCACTGGAGATGGTTGAGATTGGGGCTACTTGGAGCTCGAAGATGTTGATGGAAGGAAACCAACAAGCCTTGGCAACGGCAAGTCAACCTTTGACCCTGCTCTCAGGCAGGTCGCTCCCCTCGCCGCCGCAACAGCTCCACCTGTTGTGAGCAATCCCCCAGCTTGCTACTGCTGCCGGACGCGAGTATGAGGCTCGCTCATCGCACTTGATTTTGTACTGTTTTTGTATTGCTTTACCACCTGTATTTTCCCCATCTCCTTTCTCCCCCCTGTGATTTCTGTACCCTGTATTTGATTTTTGTGCCCTGTATTTGCTCTATTTTCTTCTTCCCCCTGTGATTCTGTACCCTGTTTGCCCTCTGTTCCTTTCTGCCGTTCTTTCTTTCTTTCCCGTTGCTGCGTCCCTGTGGCCCCGCCCCCCTGCTAGCCCATTCGCCACCCCGCTTCATCCTCCCAGCTGCCCCTCCCTCCCACCTCCCCATATATGGCGGCCGCCGGCGCGCCGAAAGCGCGCCTAAGGCAAGCCTGTCTGCGCCCGTCCGCGCCTGGACCGCGCTCAGCACTACAACCCCTGACCCCCATGAACGCCACGACGCCTGTCTCCGCTACGATGCCAGCACCCTCCACACACTCAACACAGGACGCCCACACACCTGCTTCCCAGCCACACCGAAGCACACCCAAGGACCCTTCTCCTGCCGGAACTGCAGCTTCACCAGCATCCGACCCACCTACCCAACCACCAGGAAAGAACCCAACTACCTCAGATGCATCCTGCTCAACACCCGCTCCGCCCGCAAACACGCCATCAAACTCTGGGATTGTCAAGTCATTATTCTAAACTCCCGGGATCGGTGTGTTGCTCAAATGGGTCCACCTTTCAATCGCTCCACCCTCTGATGCTATAACAGTGCAGAGGGTAGGAATGATTAAGCGAGGGAAGGAAAGGATGGGGACAGCAGGGAGGGAGACCTACAAAACAAGATAAAACACAATTACCATCTAACTCTATGTATAGTAGTTCAAAACCAAGAACCCACACTATACATTTGAACAATAACTACCTGTAAAGGAAAATACATGTGCGTTTTCAAAACCAAGCTCGTGCTGACGATGCCTCCTGTAAGCAGACATTACTATGCAATATAAGGAGACAAAATGGTTCAGGTGAGTGATCAACACAACAACCCTAAGCACTTATACACACACACACACCTGCTACTGCACATACTGTACCCACCACTAGGAATGTATTTAATGGCATCGCAGTGGGGGGTTGAACCTACTTCACACCACAGCCCCTGCTAGAAGAGAGAAGGCGCACAAGAGCTTATACAATTATTGGTAGCCATAGTCATCACAATTAGAACACCTGAAACTAGTTGTGGCCAGTCTTTTACTACAGCTCTTATTTTACGTTCCGACATCTCCAATCCATGGGGGTTATGATTACTCCTAAAAATTCCACCCTCTGAACATGAAACTCGCATTTACTTAACTTGCAGAACAAACCATTGTCCCGCAGAGCTTGCAGAATCAAACATACATGCTGGTAATGTTGCTCCACAGAGTCCAAATAAATCAAAATATCGTCAATATATACAACGATATTAAAAACATCCAGATACTACCTCAACACTTCATTAAAAAAAAACTGAAACGCCGCGGGGGCATTGCACAGCCCGAAGGGCATCACGGTGTATTCAAACAACCCAAAACTAGTACGAAACGCGGTTTTCCACTCATCCCCTTTCCGCACCCAAACTAGATGATAGGCTCCTCTCAAATCCAGACGTGTATATATTTGAGCTGTTTTAACCTGATCCAACAGAACAGGGATGAGAGGTAAGGGATATCTATACTTGATGGTAACATGATTGAGGGCTCTAAAATCGATACATGCTCATTTTTCCCCGTTAGCTTTCAAAATGAAAAACAAAGGAGAGGCTGCTGGGGACTTGGAAGGTCTTATAAACCCATTTGCCAAGTACTGCTTTAGGTATGTTTTAAGATGCTCGTTTTCTGAGTCTGTAAGAGCGTATATTCTGCTACAGGGTACCACCGCCCCGGCACTAAATCGATTTGACAGTCCTACCCCCTATGAGGGGGTAACACATTGGCTTGCTGTTCATTGAACACATCCCTATATTGTTCGTACTACACTGGTAAGGCAATATCCTGCTCTGCTGTGGTAGCTATATGCAGAAGAGAGGCTACACCATCGGTAGAAAAGGCACCTGAATCAAGACTGTCCTGCCCTGCATCTTCCGAAGTGTTAAAACGAATAGTCCTAGCAACCCAATCTATGGCAGGATTATGTTTGACCAACCAAGGTAACCCTAAAATGATGCCATAATGTGGTGCTCAAATGATATGGAAGGTCAGAGATTCTACATGTGATGGTGCATAGCGCACAGATAAAGCGCAAGTGGAGTGTTCAATGGGACCCGTGCTCAATTCCCTCCCATCTATGGCCAGAACTAGTTCAGGTACGTCTTTCTTAACTAAAGGCACCCGTAACGTTTTGGCCAAAGTCTCATCCATGAATAACCCCGTGGCCCCGGAATCAATCATGGCTTCCAAGTCCCTCCACTTGTTAGCCACCTGAATACTGAGTGGTATCCTGAAATGTTTAGACTTACATGCATTTATATCCTGAGTGGAAGGGATTACTAAACTGCTCAAAAAGCCCCCCTCATCTACCATTGAGCGTTCTAGTTTCCCGAAATGGAAGAGGCGGGTACACTTACGCCCCCAAACCCTGGTTTGTTCTTAGGTTTCACGAGACAATCTCTTACAAAGTGTCCCTTTTTGCCACAATACAAACATAGCCCATTCTTACGTCTTTGCTCTCGCTCCTCATGTGACAAGGGAGCCCTGACCGTCCCTATTTCCATAGGTTCAGGCCCACTACTCAGACTAGGTTTGGAAAACCGTGATTTGTCATATCGTGAAAAACCCCTATCTGGTCTTTTCCTGTCACCCTTGTGATCATTCATCCTGCTGTCTCGCCTCAAGGCCAAATTAATAAGATCAGTGCACGTGTCTGGTTGGCGGTCGATTTGAGCTATTACGTCCTTTAGCTCCTCTCGTAAACCCTGGTGAAACAAGGCGGCTCTCTTTTCCTTCGGCCACCCGGTCTCCGATATCAACCTCTGAAAAGTATTCAAATACACTACCAACTCCTTATTGCCTTGCCTAAACTCCAATAACTCCCTATCTGCTAAGAAGCTATGAGCACGTCTATCAAAGATCTTCTCAAACTTAGTGCGAAACCCATCCCAATCGTACAACAATGGATCATCATTACGAACCAACGGGACAGCCCACAAGGCAGCATCTCCCGCCAAGTACGAAATAAGGAAAGCCACCTTTGCCTGATTTGTGGGGAAGGCCATGGGCTTACATGTGAAATGCAACAACACCTGCGTCATAAATACTTGTACCTTACTATCATCCCCTGTAAACCTTTCAGGAGCTGCTAGAGGTATGGGCGTGGGAAATTCCACCGACAGCGGTGGCGCTGCTCCAGTAAAGGAACCTGAAGACCACGTGGCACCACCCCCTCTACTGGTGCCTACATCCAACGGATTCGTTTGCAACTTATCCACTCTATCATGTAATGCCGCGGTTTCTGCTCTTGACGCAGCTAATTCCTGCTGCACCATAACTAAGGATGCCATAACATCCTCCAAAGTGGCCATCCTCAACTAATCACCGATCAGGAGAGAATAAATTCTTGGGCTGCGAATTCTGCCAAGTCTTTATCCAAACTCCCGGGATCGGTGTGTTGCTCAAATGGGTCCACCTCTCAATCGCTCCACCCTCTGATGCTATAACAGTGCAGAGGGTAGGAATGATTAAGCGAGGGTAGGAAAGGATGGGGACAGCAGGGAGGGAGACCTACAAAACAAGATAAAACACAATTACCATCTAACTCTATGTATAGTAGTTCAAAACCAAGAACCCACACTATACAATTGAACAATAACTACCTGTAAAGGAAAATACATGTGCGTTTTCAAAACCAAGCTCGTGCTGACGATGCCTCCTGTAAGCAGACTTTACTATGCAATATAAGGAGACAAAATGGTTCAGGTGAGTGATCAACACAACAACCCTAAGCACTTATACACACACACACACCTGCTACTGCACATACTGTACCCACCACTAGAAATGTATTTAATGGCATCGCAGTGGGGGGTTGAACCTACTTCACACCACAGCCCCTGCTAGAAGAGAGAAGGCGCAAAAGAGCTTATACAATTATTGGTAGCCATAATCATCACAATTAGAACACATGAAACTGGCATTGTCATCATGCCCAGCGCTTCGTTTGGTTGCAACAGCCCCTTTGAATAGATTATGTACTCCTCTGTTAATGCAGCACAGAGGTTTTGGAAATGAATGTTTCATCCACACACATGACCCAGCATATCGTAATATATGTTCAATGTTCCTGAATCATGCCCCCGTTGGAGGTAGCGCTTCTACCTCATTAAGCTAGAAACACTGTCGTGCCTTGCTCCTAGCGTTTGACAAATGCCTTTAGTTTAGCAGAAACAATGTTGCACGCTTGCTTCCACATCATGGCCAGCCTGAAATATCTGGATCACAGTTTGAGGGCCCGATTCACAGAAAAAACTTAAGACAAAATCCTAAACTTAGTACCATTTTGGTATTCACAGAATGCACATACTACTTCTGGTATTCACAGAATGAACTTACTACTTTTGCGATTCACAGAATAAACTTACTACTTTTGCTATTCACAGAATGGATTTACGACTACTAACTTTACGTCCGCACTCGGGCCGGAAATTCCGGCCCGGAGGCGGGGCTTCCGGGCCAGATGCGGGGCTTCCGGGCCGGAGGCGGAGCTTCCGGCCCAGAGGTGGGGATTCCGGCCAGTGGCGGAGATTTAGCCATGGTCATCTCCACCTCTGGGCCGAAAGCCCCGCCTCTGGCCCATAAGCCCCGCCTCCGGGCCGGAAGCTCCGCCTCCGGGCCGGAATTTCCGGCCCGAGTGCGGACGTAAAGTTAGTAGTCGTAAATCCATTCTGTGAATAGCAAAAGTAGTACGTTTATTCTGTGAATCACAAAAGTAGTAAGTTCATTCTGTGAATACCAGAAGTAGTAAGTGCATTCTGTGAATACCAAAATGGTACTAAGTTTAGGATTTTGTCTTAAGTTTGTTCTGTGAATCGGGCCCTGAGTGTTTGACACCCATGCCAGCAGTTGCCTCCCCCCGTAAAGTTCGAAAGGTTTAGCTTCCTTTTTAACTGCAGACGGTGACAATGTCACCCTTACCGCCCTTCATAAGCAGTCCACGGATTCTAGATCCTCCGGTGTGTTTCAGCAGCGCTTCCGCAATGTCCTGAATTCGCAGCAATGATTGCTGCCCCCGCCCTTCCGTATGAATGCTGGGTAACGCGTCATTACCCAGCGCGCACGTGCCAGCCCCAGAGCGCTCCTGGGTAATGTAGTTCTACGGGCAATCAGCCCGTGTGTGCTTCGCGCCCTTGCGACTACCGAAAATATGACAGGGACCTACTCGACTCAACCTCCCCAGACGTCCCCTTCTTGACAGAGACCTGGCTGAATTACTCCTCGGCACCCGACATCGCCATAGCCATCCCAGACGGCTACAAGCTCTCCCGCAAGGACCGCACCAACGGAGTAGGAGGAGGAATCGCCATCGTCCACAGGGACACGCTCAGAGTCTCGACCAACACCCGCGACACCCTTAGCACTGCCAAACACCTGCACTTCCAGATCCACACCGATCCCAACACCACTCTCGGAGAAACCCTCATCTATAAACCCCCCGAACCATGACCACAGTTCAGCGACTCCATCGCCGACTTCGTCAGCACACACGCCCTCGCCTCACGGACTACATCCTCCTCGGGGACCTGAACTTCCACCTCGAGAATAACAACACCAACTCCACCACCCTGATCGACAACCTCGACAACCTCGGACTCCGACAACTCATCACAACACCAACTCACTCCGCCGGCCACACGCTTGACCCCATCTTCTCCGCAAGCTCCCACGTCTCCTTCAACCACACCATCGAACTCCACTGGACTGACCACCGCTGCATCCACTTCACCTTCCAGAAACCCACCTTGCACCACCGCACCCAACAGATCCCCCGCCGCTGCTGGAGCAAAGTCACCGAAGACCAGCTAACCACCACCCTCGACCGGAGCCTACCCGCCGACCCCACCGACCCCGACACCGCCGCCCGCAACCTCAGACAGTGGATCGACGACTGCGCCAACACCGTCGCCCCGATCAAGAGACCCTCCAACAGTCGCACCAGCAAGAAAGCCAGCTGGTTCACTGAAGACCTCCAGGCCTCCAAACAAACCTGTCGAAAGCTAGAGAAGAAATGGCACCCTGAACGAACACCAGACAGCTACGCAGCCCACAAGAATGCCACCTGCAGACACCATCACCTCATCAGATCCGCCAAAAGGGCCTCCTTCAAAGACCGCCTAGACAACAATGCACACAACAGCAAAGAGCTCTTCAACATCCTGAAGGAACTCTCCAACCCCAGCTCCAACACTAACGACATCCCACCTTCGCAAGACCTGTGCGACTCCCTTGTCACTTTCATAACCGATGACGGCACAATCAAAATCATGAACACCATCCACTCCGGATCTCAGTCAGACCCATGCCCACACCACATCTTCAACGAAGTCAGCACCACCATCTCACCCCATCTCCGGAAAGCCATCAACATCTCCTTTGAGACAGCAACCTTCCCGGAGAGCTGGAAGCATGCCAAGATCAATGCCTTACTAAAAAAAAACAAGGCTGACCCCAAGAACCTCAAGAACTTCCGGCCCATCTCCATGCTCCTGTTCCCGGCGAAGGTCATCGAGAAACCCGTCAACAAACAACTATCCCGCTACCTCGAGGAGAACAGCATCTTGGACCTGTCCCAGTCCAGATTCCGCAGCAACCACAGCACCGAAACTGCGCTCATCGCCGCCACCGATGACATCAGGGCCCTGCTAGACAACGGAGAAACCACGGCCCTCATCCTCCTGAACCTGTCAGCCACCTTCAACACGGTCTGCCACCGCACCCTACGCACATGCCTCCACAACACTGGGATCCAAGAGAAGGCCCTAGACTGGACCACCTCCTTCCTCTCCAGTAGAACCCAGAATGTCCGCCTCCCCCCTTTCCGCTCCGAAGCCACGAGATCATCTGCGGCGTGCCCCAGGGCTTATCCCTCAGCCCAACCCTGTTTAACATCTACATGGCACCGCTCGCCCACGTTGCCCGACTGCATGACTTCAACATCATCTCCTATGCCGACGACACCCAGCTGATCCTCTCCCTCACCAAGGACCCCCACACCGCCAAAACAAACCTCCACGAAGGACTGAATGCCATTGCTGAGTGGATGATGAACAGCCGACTGAAGCTAAACTAGGACAAGATGGAAGTCCTCATCCTCGGACCCACCCCCTTGACCTGTGACGACTCCTGGTGTTCGACTGCACTGGGAACAGCTCCAACACCCACTGACCTAGCACACAACCTAGGGTTCGTCCTTGACTCCACCCTCTCCATGACAAAGCAGGTCAACGCCGTCTCATCCTCCTGCTTCAACACCCTCCGCGTGCTCCGCAAGATCTACAAGTAGATCCCCACCGAAACAAGAAAAACAGTCACCCAGGCCCTTGTCAGCAGCAGGCTGGACTACAGAAACGCCCTCTACGCAGGAGCCTCGGCCAAACTCCTGAAACGACTTCAACTCATTCAGAATGCCTCTGCACGCCTGATCCTCGACATCCCTTGCTGCAGCCACATCACACCCCACCTGAGAGACCTGCACTGGCTCCCCATCAACAAGAGGATAACCTTCAAGCTCCACACCCATGCACACAAGGCACTCCATAACATCGGACCAGCATACCTCAACAGACGACTCAGCTTCTACACCCCCACCCGCCAGCTTCGCTCCGCCGACCTCGCCCTTGCCACAGTCCCCCGCATCCGAAGCATGACCATCGGCGGCAGATTGTTCTCCCACCTTGCCATCAAGACCTGGAACACCCTCCCCATCCCCCTATGGCAGACCCAAGACCAGCTGACCTTCAGAAGACCCCTCAAGACCTGGCTTTTCGAGGAGTAGCAGCATTCCCCCTCCACAGCGCCTTGAGACCCGCAAGTAGTGCGCTTTACAAATGTTTTGATTGAGTGATTGATTGATTGCACAGGGGTTTGGTTCCTGCGGATCCCACGAGGGATACTGGCCTCAAACTTGGTGAGAAGGCAGAGCAGGCCTTGAGAGCTGTGGAGTACCACCACCTGTGTTGTTGAACCTTTCGGAGTCTGTAGGAACTCAGGATCAGCAGGCTTCTCAACTTGGTTATGGTGCCTGCAGATGCAGGGAAGTGACTCCTTCACTTCAAGGGAGATTCCTTCAAGTGTCTTGGATGCCCACAGGCCTTGGAAGGTTCCTGTATGGGGCACAGGCACAGACGAGGCAGCAGACTGAAAGGGGGACGAAGTTGAGCCCAAATGAAGTCCAGAGAAGTCCAGAGTGCCCAGACAGTAGGAGTTGAAGTGGTGTCTAAATTGAATTGTGTCCCACGATCAATCAAGGGATCCACCCACAGGTAAGCCCTTAAGTACCATAAGGAAAGGGTTGGGACGATTCAGGGGGCCCTCCCAGGGCAGGGGCTGGACAGTGGGGAGGTTTTTCCATGTCCTTTGTCCAGTTACGTGCCAGAGTGGGAGCCAATGGCTCCCAGAGCTGGTTTGAACTGGACTATGCTAGTGGATGCCAAATGTGCCCCTCATACAGACGGAGTGGCACTGGCAAGAACACCCACCTGGCCTCAATACACTAATTCCTGTCTGGGAGGTGGTCGCACCTCCCTGCGAGAGTATACCTATTGTTCTGCCTTCCCCTGCTCGAGCTTGGCTCAGCAGCAGGAGGGCAGAATTGTGTCTCTGGTTGGCAGCAGCCATGTTGTGCTGTTCCAGTCTAGAAGACTGATACGGGAGCCTGGAGAGCCTAACGGAGGGCTCTTCCAGTGCTTGAACATGCTAGGATTCGTTGCAGCCAGTTTCGAGATGGTCATTGCGTAATTACGCGGTGCCCCTCTATATGGTATATGGCTGCTTCACTTACAAACCGGAAGAATGGACTCTGTAGTCTGTAGGGGTGTCCTGCTCATGCAGGGGCAACCTCACACTTAGAACCAAGCACCTTGCCTTCAGGATTACAAAGGTATGCTATAAGGGTGACTTATAGGTTTTAAGTCCAGCGACCCTAAATATAGGAAACCTATATCTTTAGTAAGTGGTGCTAGCACCAGCTTACACCGGCTGCAATGGCAGGCCTGTGGTCACAGTTTGAAAGGTTTCCTATCAGTGGCATAATACATGCTTCAGCCCATGCGGTCCTCTGGGGTACCTATGCCCTGGGTATCTTAGTATTGTATACTAGGGACTGATTAGTGTACCCCCATATCCAATCTGGGATGTACCTAAGTACTGAACATAACAATTTAAGGGAGAACGCAGAGAGACTGGGGCCCTGATAAGCAGGATCCCAGTCAGACTGGTCAAAAACAGTTTAACACCAGGCAAAAAGTGGGGGTAAGCATGCAGAAGGATCCTACCTTCCTACAATCAGAATCATGCTGGGAGAGAGAGCCTGGTTAGGTTGTTTAAAATATATTGGAAGAACACAGGATTATGAGATGTTACTGAAGATGTATGTAATCAATGTTTGTCATCTAAATAATCATGGTAAACAAAACGTTGCCATCATGAATCACATTGCCAAATCAGGAGGCCCATTTATGAGACTACAGGCAGACTTTATTAAGATGTCTGATTGCAATGGTTTGAAGTATATTTTGGCAGTACTTACACAAAATAGGTAGTAGCGTTCCCTAAAAGGGAAAAAACGCACATCAATGGGAAACAATGAATAAGTATGTGAGAGTAAATGACGTGGATGTTAGGAGAACTAGCTGTAAGTACAGCTGGGTGCTTAGCTAGCTTGAGTCACCCACTACCAAAAAAGCTAATACAGCACACCAATTATGTCTTCAAGTTGATCACATTAATCAATCTATGTTATGAACATTAGGTAATCTGAGCTCCAATTATTGAGTCCATATAATTCTGTTACTTCTCATAGCCAGTATATAGGACATGAAGGTGTTATAATCTCCATCTTTACACTTGGTATAGCCCAAACCCCCTCCCACTCTGACACAGTTGGTATGCCCGAGCTGTGGAAGCTCACCTTAGAATGTTGTGTAACGTAGGTTCTATGTGACTGAGGAGAGCGGATGACTAGAATAAAGAGAGTCACACTTACCTCGTGTGTGGTCTATTCTTTTTATAACACTGGCGACGACTGCGGAGGGGGCAGCTGGTCATCTCCCCTTTTTATGGTTCTCTCCTGCTAAATGCCCATGTACTTGGCAGTCTTGGGTTTGGAAGTATCGTTTTGCTTCTCTGGTGGTGACTCTGTTCCTCTACTCTGGTGCTGCCTGCTCAGGCCAGCTGGCATCCCTGCTTCAGGTTTATGGTCACCGATCCTGCTGAGTGGAGAGCCACGAGTCGCCTCAGCGTCCCTGAAGGATTTGTTGACTGAAGTATCAGTGGTGTTGTTCGATCAGTGGGTGACGCTGTCACCTGACACCATTGTTCCAGGCGGTGTGTGGAGGATTTCTGTCAGGCTGAGGAAGTCTTCCGGTGCTTCAGTGAAGGACTTGCCCTGTGCTCCGTGTTCCGTTCCCCTGTGTAGCGGAAAATTAATCGGAGCTCTCTGAGTTTGCAGCTGCGTTGTTTCCGGAAAAGGAGGTTTTCTTTGACATCTGTGCAGTAACGCCTGTTTCCGTGGTGTTCACCTCCGGCGCTGGTTCCCTCCCGGCAAAGCTGTTCCTGTGTGCCTGCCTTCCTTTAGGAGCTCCGCCCCGTGGTGTCGTCTTCGGCGCATCAGCACCTTCAGGACCGGTCTGCTGAGGGGGCGTTCTTCCCTGCCTTGTGGTGTCGTCTCCGGCGCATCAGCTCCTTCAGGGCCGGTCTGCTGTCTCTGGTGGTTCACAGAGTAACCTTCCACCGGCGCTTCATATTTCACCTGTTTGGATCCTCCGGACTACAAGTAAGGTCCAACCAGTTTTGGCTATACATATCTGCTTGATCCTTCTCCTCTGTGACGTGCACACAGTGTGTGCATCCTTAAAACGTGCATTTGCGTGTTCTACTGTGGCACGCACACATACTTGTCAATGTATGCCTTACTCTAAACAATAGTACCTCCCATTGACTCGCACTCCTTAGTGTGTTTATTTGGCGACTCATTTAATTCTGGGAAGCATATCCTGCTGTTGCTTTTGTTGCCTTCGGCATCAGTCTGGTTGCCATTAACTGCACTTCCTCTAGTCAGGGTTACTAGTATTATAGCGTTTTCCTTGGTAACCTCACGAAATGGGCACTCCTGGCATGAGTCAACCTCCGTCTTTCCTAAATGACTGTGGTGATCCAGAGATACATTGGAAAGATTGGACAAAGCTATTTGAGTCTTATTTAATCGCCATGGGAGGTGAAAGATTCTCTCCTCTGCGCAAACAACACATCTTGTTACACAATTTGGGTGTCCATGGACGGAAAGTGTACGAAACGTTACCTGAACCTGAGTTGGAAGATGATGAAAATTTTGATGTGTATGATATTACTATGATGAAATTGGAGTCACATTTTGGTGACAAAGTCAATGTGGTACTGGAACGCCATAAGTTTTTCAGTCGCATCCAAGGAAAAGGGGAGTCAATTAATAATTACATTGCGGCCTTGAGAGGCCTTACACAATTGTGTGATTTTGGTGACTTGAATGACTCCCTTATAAGAGATCAACTTGTAAGGTGTACAAATAGTGGGAAAGTGCAAGAGAAACTTTTGGCGAAAAATCCCTCTTTAAAGGATGCTGTTGCTATTGCACAATCGGTGGAGCACACCGCCAAGTGTGTCAGAGAAATGAAAATTAAAGAGGATGTTGTTGCAGCCATTCAGAGTGAAGGGCCAGAAAGGGAGGTTTTGAAGGTTAACAAGAGAGAAGAGAGTAAAAGCACACCGTATAGTAATTTAGGAAGGGAGACACAAGGGTTGAAGTGTTTTAGGTGTGGCAGTAATAACCACCTGGCCAACAGCCCCTTTTGTACTGCACGGGGGGTATTATGTAAAAAATGTAATAGGAGAGGACATTTAGCCAGGGTGTGCAGGGAGGGTTCTAGTTCTAACAACCCTGCTAGGAGTGTAAATACCGGCGGAGAAACACAAGCTAGATTCGTTTTCCAGGTGAAAGATAGCCAAGAAGTGGAAAAGACAAATTATCCCAAATGTGTCATTCTCATTGACAACAAACCTCTTGAGGTGTATGCGGACTCGTGTTCACCGTTTACGTTGGTTAGTTTAGCTGATTTTGTGAATGCCTTGGGCTGTGACAAGAGTGTGCTAGTTCCCCCTGATATATCGCCGGAAGGATACACCAGAGACCCTATTCCTTTGGTGGGAATGGTTACTAGTCACATAGACTTCAAGGGTAGAACTATTGTAGGCAAGGTGTATGTAGTGGAGAGGGGTGCGAACCTGTTAGGGTGGAAACACCAGAAAGATCTGGGCATCATCCTGGATCCCAACAATGAGAACCAGGTCATTCTAGTAGACATTCCCAATAGCAATAACCATATACAAGAGGTGTTTCCCGACCTGTTCACGGAGGAATTGGGAAAGTTGAAGGATTTCCAACACAGAATAAAAGTCAAGAGGAATGCCAAACCAGTGGTCCACAGAGCCCGACCAGTTCCCTTCCGTTTGAGAGAAGTCCTCAAAAGTGAGTTAGATAAATTGTGCGACATGGGTGTCATCCAACCAATAGAGGCGTCAGAATGGTTGGCCCCCCTTGGTTATTGCATCAAAAGCCAATGGAAGTGGCATTCGTGTTTGTGTGGACTTGCGCAGTCTCAATGACAATATCTGGGTGGAGAGGTTCCCACTCCCCAACATTAATGAAATGCTTAGCACTATGGGGAAAGGGTGTTACTTCTCGGTCATAGACTTATCTATGGCGTACCACCAGATAGAGTTACATCCTGAGTCAAGACCCCTAACGGCATTTTCTTCACCATTTGGGGCCTACATGTTCATCAGGATGCCGTTCGGACTGGCTTCGGCCGCATCTGTTTTCCAAAAAGTCATGCAAAAGGTATTGGAGGGTGCTAAAAATACGCTGTGTTTTCAGGATGACATACTGATGTATGGGGCAACGGAGGAGGAACATGATGATATCCTCAACACAGTGTGCCAGAGATTGTCTAAAGCGGGTTTAACTGTCAAACTGGATAAGTGCAAGATCAAAGTGACCTCTGTGGACTATTTGGGTCACACCATATCTAAAGAGGGGTTTAAACCAAAGCACAGTCTGATTCAAGCGGTCAGTGATGCAGCAAACCCTTCTAGTAAAGAGGAGCTTAAATCCTTCCTAGGACTTGTTGAATACATGTCAAAGTATGTGAAAAACTTCGCAGATCTGTGTGAAGGCCTACGTGAACTTTTAAAGAAAGACAGAGAATTTGTGTGGGAGGAGAGACATAGTAGGATTGTGAAATCAATAAAAGAATGTATCCTGGGTTCACCTGCACTAGGTTCGTTCGACCCACTGAAAAAAACTTTCCTCACCACGGATGCATCCAATAAAGGGTTGGGTGCGATGCTGTCACAAAAGGATAAAGGAAAAGATACAATAATAGCTTTTGCTTCACGTACCCTAAACTCAGCAGAGAAAAACTATTCAGTCATTGAGAGGGAGGCGTTGGCGTGCTACTGGGCCGTCAATCACTTTAAGTTTTTCCTGTGGGGAATGCAATTTGTTATACATACAGACCACAAGCCTCTGACCTTTATGTTCTCATCCAAAAGTGTACATAACAATTCCCCGAGAATTTCAAAGTGGGTCTTGGGTTTAGAAAACTACTGCTTTAAGGTGGAGTACCTCCCAGGTCCAGAAAATGTGGTTGCGGACTATTTATCTAGGGCACCACTGGAGGATTATTCTAGTGAGGAGCAGTTGGATGTCCCCATTTTAGCTATACATCTCCCTGCTTTAAGTAAAGAAGAATGGGACACCAGTGTGAGCGAGGACAGTGATATGAGCATCTTAAAACAGTTTATCCTAAATGGGTGGCCTGAGACTCGCTCACAAGTTCCAGATCCCATCAAGGACTTTTGGGAGGTGAGGTACGAATTGTCTATAGTATCGGAGGTGGTACATCGTGGGAACAGAGCGGTTCCTCCCATGAGTCTGAGGAACAAAATTATTGACTTGGCACATGAGGGTCATTTAGGGAGGAGCCTCACTAAGAACAAAGTTAGGAGCTGTTTCTGGTTCCCAAAAATGGACTCTATGGTTGAACAAAAAGTAAAGGAGTGCATCAGCTGCGCTAATAGTGACAAAAGCAAAGTCACTCACAACACTCCCTTATCCCCTGTGGAAGTCCCGGAAATTCCTTGGACAAAACTAGCTGTGGACATTATTGGTCCTATGGAAATCCTGGGTACACAAAAGAGGTTCATGTTTGTTCTAGTTGATTATACCTCTCATTGGGTGAATTTCAAATTTACGTCATCTACAACGACAAGCAACCTTATCTCATTCTTAAAGAGTGTCTTCGTTTATGAGGGCATCCCAACTACATTGGTGACTGACAATGGGGTGCAGTTTACTTCAGACACCATGAAGTTGTTTTTAGAGAATCTAAATATAAAGCATGAGAAAACTGCTCTCTATTGCCCAAGAGCCAATGGGTTGGTAGAAAGGGCCAATCGGCTTATCAAAGAGCACATCCAATTGGCCATCACCAGTGGATTTGAGGTAGAAGACTCGTTAAGAGAGTGCATCTGGTCATACCATACCACTCCCAACCTTGTCACAGGGGTGTCTCCTTTCGTGTGTTTAAGAGGGAGGGAACCCTGCACCAAAATGAACCCGGGGTGGTTGGGAGGAGGAAGAAAGGTAGTCCCCGACCTGGGTAAGAGTAGAGTGAAGATTGCCCAACACCAACGCAAATACAAAGGATGGTACGACCAGAAGCATGGAGTTAAAGCCCAGGAGTACAAGGCTGGCTCCACCGTACAGGTTAAGAAGCCCACTCATGTTCCTCCAGGATGCAGCAAGTACCATACACACCAGGGCGTGGTCAAGTGTGGACGCAATGTAGTTCGTCTGGAAAATGGACAGACATGGAGCAAAGACAGAGTGGTTAACTCACCCCAACTGTAAGCCTTTCCTTTGTTTCCCCACATAAGGAGATGTGTTATAATCTCCATCTTTACACTTGGTATAGCCCAAACCCCCTCCCACTCTGACACAGTTGGTATGCCCGAGCTGTGGAAGCTCACCTTAGAATGTTGTGTAACGTAGGTTCTATGTGACTGAGGAGAGCGGATGACTAGAATAAAGAGAGTCACACTTACCTCGTGTGTGGTCTATTCTTTTCATAACAGAAGGGTATTCAGAAGATTCTTTTCGTAGAAAACGTTTAATTTATTGATTTTCTTTTTCAAACTAATTCCCAGCAAACAAAGCAGCCAACACGTGTTTCGTCTGTACAAGTAAGTACTGAGACTTTTTCAAGGTTGGAAAAATAAGTATACAACCAATCAAAAGAATCCATATGCGTCATGAATGCTTCAATAATATTAATACAATTAAAATATCTATCAATGACTCAATGGTATTAACACAATTATAATATTTATCACAAAAGACCCTCGACATCACCTCATACATTGAAATACAAGGAAATACTGTCATCATTCTTGTATAAGCTATACTTAAGCATGGATCTCAAAGGAAAAAGTCAAGCCAGAATGAGACTACATTTTTTACATGCAATACACCTTGTATCAAGAAAGGAAAAAGAACAGAACAAAAGACAGAACCCCAAAATGTTAGAAACCACATAATATAAAAGTGCACCTTATCCTAACCAAAAGATATCACATAGGTCCAAACCACCACCAATAAAGTGAAACGAATAAAAGAATTTGACGGTTCTAATACACATGAAACACCCACCTAGGAAAGGTCAAAAATCTTGTTGATACTGGTATGGCCGTAAGACTCCCCATTGCACCTGATCGGGAGTCCAGAATAAAAAATAATCCTAATATTCCTGGAACATAGAAAGTACTTGAACGCATCTGCTCCATAATAGATAACAAATAACGATTCCGAATAAATTGCAACAGGAACCGTAAAATTTCAGCAGTATCTCCAATTAGAGGATGCTTTAGTGTTAATATCAAAATTGGAACACTCCCCACAAATTAGATAATTGTGGTGCAGTTCTATAATAAACCAGTTGTTAGAAAAGACACCCCCGCGCCGCACGGCCACCAGCTGCTGCGTGTGCCTTCCCTGCCTGACTGCCTCGCTGCCGCCGCGTGACCACGCCCCCTGCCCCCGAGCGGCGTGGTCCGTGCTCGCCTGTCCTGCCCCTGTTGTTTTTGCTGTGTTTAAATTGTTTTTGTCTTTTTGTATTGCCTGTTTTCTAGTTATTGTAATTTCCATCCTGTTTTGCCGGTTTATTTGCTGCCGTTCGTCCTCCCTCCCCGCTTCCCGCCACCGCCGCTAACCCCGCCCCTTTTTGCCTTCTGTACCCTCCCCGCTCCCGCCTCCCAGCTGCTCCGCCCCCCCGCGCACTTGGCCATATATGGCGAACGTGCGACGCAGGTGAGTGTGACCTAGTTCTAGGACACCCCCGCGCCGCACGGCCACAAGCTGCTGCGTGTGCCTTCCCTGCCTGACTGCCTCGCTGCCGCCGCGTGACCACGCCCCCTGCCCCCGAGCGGCGTGGTCCGTGCTCGCCTGTCCTGCCCCTGTTGTTTTTGCTGTGTTTAAATTGTTTTTGTCTTTTTGTATTGCCTGTTTTCTAGTTATTGTAATTTCCTTCCTGTTTTGCCGGTTTATTTGCTGCCGTTCGTCCTCCCTCCCCGCTTCCCGCCACCGCCGCTAACCCCGCCCCTTTTTGCCTTCTGTACCCTCCCCGCTCCCGCCTCCCAGCTGCTCCGCCCCCCGCGCACTTGGCCATATATGGCGACCGTGCGACGCAGGTGAGTGTGACCTAGTTCTAGGACACCCCAGCGCCGCACGGCCACCAGCTGCTGCGTGTGCCTTCCCTGCCTGACTGCCTCGCTGCCGCCGCGTGACCACGCCCCCTGCCCCCGAGCGGCGTGGTCCGTGCTCGCCTGTCCTGCCCCTGTTGTTTTTGCTGTGTTTAAATTGTTTTTGTCTTTTTGTATTGCCTGTTTTCTAGTTATTGTAATTTCCTTCCTGTTTTGCCGGTTTATTTGCTGCCGTTCGTCCTCCCTCCCCGCTTCCCGCCACCGCCGCTAACCCCGCCCCTTTTTGCCTTCTGTACCCTCCCCGCTCCCGCCTCCCAGCTGCTCCGCCCCCCGCGCACTTGGCCATATATGGCGACCGTGCGACGCAGGTGAGTGTGACCTAGTTCTAGGACACCCCAGCGCCGCACGGCCACCAGCTGCTGCGTGTGCCTTCCCTGCCTGACTGCCTCGCTGCCGCCGCGTGACCACGCCCCCTGCCCCCGAGCGGCGTGGTCCGTGCTCGCCTGTCCTGCCCCTGTTGTTTTTGCTGTGTTTAAATTGTTTTTGTCTTTTTGTATTGCCTGTTTTCTAGTTATTGTAATTTCCTTCCTGTTTTGCCGGTTTATTTGCTGCCGTTCGTCCTCCCTCCCCGCTTCCCGCCACTGCCGCTAACCCCGCCCCTTTTTGCCTTCTGTACCCTCCCCGCTCCCGCCTCCCAGCTGCTCCGCCCCCCCGCGCACTTCGCCATATATGGCGACCGTGCGTACGCGCAGCGGTCACGCGCAGCGGGCGTGCCGATTGTGCGCCGAAGGCGCGCCAAAGGCAAGCCCGTCTACGCCCGTCCGCGCCTGGACCGCGCCCAGTGCCAGGACCCCTGGACCCCACCGACGGAAGACGACCCGACAGTCCTACGACGCCGCAACACTCATCGCACTCAACACCGGCGGGACCCAGGGATGCTACCGAGCTACTCCGAAGCACACCCACGGACCCTTCAGCTGCCACGCCTGCAAGTTCACCTGCATCCGGACCTGCCCGGCACCAGCACCTGCCAAGCCGAACACCAGCAGCAACCACCTCAAGTGCATCCTGCTCAACACCCGCTCCGTCCACAGACACGCCATCGAACTCTGGAACCTCCTAGACGCCACATCCCCTGACGTTGCCTTCATCACGGAGACCTGGATGAACGCCTCTTCAGCGCCCGACATCGCCATCGCCATCGCCATCCCAGAGGGCTACAAGATCACCCGGAGGGACCGCACCGCCAACCAGATGGGAGGAGGCATCGCCATCATCCACAAGAACACCATCCGAATCACGACTAGCACCGACAACACCCTCACAACCGCCGAACACCTGCACTTCCAGATCCACACCGACCCGAAGACCACCCTCAGAGGCACCCTGATCTACCGACCCCCGGGACCACGCACTCAATTCAGCGAGGACATCGCCGACTTCGTCAGCCCGCATGCCCTCCCCTCCGCTGACTACATCCTCCTGGGGGACCTCAACTTCCACCTGGAGAACAACAACGACCACAACACCAGCACCCTGCTCGACAACCTCGCCAACCTTGGACTCAAGCAACTGGTGAACACCCCCACCCACCTCGCCGGACACACACTCGACGCCGTCTTCTCATCCAGCAAAGACATCGCCTTCAGCCACGCCACAGAACTCCACTGGACGGACCACAGCTGCGTCCACTTCACCTTTAGAAGAACGACGATCCACCACCACCAGCAACAGGCTGCTAGAAGAAACTGGAACAAGATCACAGCCGACCAGCTCGCCGCTTCCCTGAGCCAGCACCCTCCTGCCAGCTCAGCAAACCCCAGCCAGGCCGCCGACAACCTCACGAAGTGGATCAGCAACTGCGCGGACGAACTCGCCCCTCTGAGGACCCCGCCCAGCAGACCTGGCAGCAAGAAAGCCCCATGGTTCACCGACGAACTCAAGAGCTCCAAGAAGAACTGCCGAGCCCTCGAGAAAGTCTGGAGAAAGGAACCTACACCAGACAACATGACCGCCCTCAAACTCGCCACCCGGAAGCACCACCAACTGATCCGAGCCGCCAAGAAAACTGCATTCAAGGACCGGCTGGACAACAACGCACACAACTGCAAGGAACTCTTCAACATCGTGAAAGAGCTCTCCAACCCCAACGCCGGAAACAACGACATCACCCCTTCGCAAGACCTCTGCAACTCCCTCGCCTCCTACTTCCACAACAAGATCGCGGACATACACAACAGCTTCAGCACCCATCCGACGCACGTCACGACCGCACCAACGCCCCCCACCACCACCTTCCGCGCCTGGACTCCGATCAGCACCGAAGACACCGTCCGCATGATGAACTCCGTCCACTCCGGATCTCCGACTGACCCCTGCCCTCACCACGTCTTCAACAAGGCCGACGCTGTCATCGCACCCCACCTGCGGGACATTATCAACACCTCCTTCGACACCGCCACCTTCCCCGAGAGCTGGAAGCACGCCGAACTCAGCGCTCTACTCAAGAAACCTACAGCAGACCCCACCGAACTCAAGAACTACCGCCCCATCTCGCTACTCCCGTTTCCAGCCAAAGTCATCGAGAAGACCGTCAACAAACAGCTGGCCGCCTTCCTCGAGACGAACGGATCCCTCGACCCCTCGCAGTCCGGCTTCCGAGCCAACCACAGCACCGAGACCGCCCTCATCGCCGCCACCGACGACATCCGAGCCCTGATGGACAACGGAGAAACAGCGGCCCTCATCCTCCTAGACCTCTCCGCGGCCTTCGACACTGTCTGCCACCGCACGCTAGTGCAACGCCTCAGCAACGTCGGAGTCCAGGAGAAGGCACTGGAATGGATCGTCTCCTTCCTCGACGGAAGAACACAGAGAGTCCGCCTGCCACCGTACAAGTCAGAGGCCACCGAAGTCATCTGCGGCGTCCCTCAAGGATCCTCGCTGAGCCCTACCCTCTTCAACGTCTACATGAGCCCCCTCGCGGCCATCGCACACCAACACAACCTCAACATAATCTCTTACGCCGACGACACCCAGCTGATCCTCTCCCTGACCAACGACCCCGCCGCCGCCAGAGCCAACCTGCACGAAGGGATGAAGGAGGTAGCCGAGTGGATGAAGACCAGCCGCCTGAAACTGAACTCAGACAAGACGGAGGTCCTCATCCTGGGCTCCACACCCACCGCCTGGGACGACTCCTGGTGGCCCCCCGCCCTGGGCACCGCACCCAAACCGACAAACCACGCACGCAACCTGGGCTTCATCCTGGACTCCTCCCTCTCCATGACCAGACAAGTCAATGCCGTCTCCTCGGCGTGCTTCAACATCCTGCGCATGCTACGGAAGATCTTCTGGTGGATCCCCACGGAGACCAGGAAGACCGTCACCCAGGCCCTCGTCACCAGCCGACTGGACTACGGCAACGCCCTCTACGCCGGAACCACCGCCAAGCTCCAGAAGAGACTCCAGCGGATCCAGAACGCCTCAGCCAGACTCATCCTCAACATCCCACGAAACAGCCACATCTCCGGACACCTGAGAGACCTGCATTGGCTCCCCGTCAACAAAAGAATCACCTTCCGTCTCCTCACCCACGCACACAAAGCCCTACACGACCAAGGCCCGAGCTACCTCAACAACCGAATCAACTTCTACGCTCCCAAACGCCACCTCCGTTCAGCCAGCCGCGCCCTCGCCACCGTCCCACGCATCCGTAGAGCGACAACAGGCGGAAGGTCCTTCTCCTACCTGGCCGCCAAGACCTGGAACTCCCTCCCGGCCGACCTGCGCCTGACCCAAGACCACCTCTCCTTCAGGAAGAAGCTCAAGACCTGGCTGTTCGAGCAGTAACGGCACCCCCCCCCCCCCCTAAGCGCCTTGAGACCCAACGGGTAAGTAGTGCGCTCTATAAATGTCCTAATTGATTGATTGATGGCTGGCCACTGTCCAAGTAGGGACCCTTCTTCCTAAGTCAGAGTAAGCGGGCTACACCCTTTGATAACCCCTGCTCAACCCTGTGGTAACGTAGCACGAGCAGCTAGGCTTATCTCAGAGGCAGTGTGTGAAGCATTTATGACCATACACAGCAACACAGTGAAGAACACTACAAAGGGACACCACACAAGTAATTATAGAAAAATAAGTATCTTTATATAAAGACTTATCACAAGACCAATAACGGTAAAAAGCTTCAATACTGTTAAATTTAATTATTCTTGAAATGCTGAAAAAATAGTTCAGAGTGTGCAAAGAGGAGTTCAGTTCAAAGCAGTGGTCTCTGCGACCCTTTTACTTACAAACTACCTGGATTCTGTAGCAAAACAACCAAAACGTTGCAAACGAGCTGTAGCAATGATTTTCCTCACGCAAGACCGGCAATGCGTTGAATCCTTGCCGCAAGGGAGGATGATGCGCTGATCTGCAGATGCGTGCGGGACAAAGCGACAAACTTCTTCACGCTAAGCCGGCGATGCGTTGAATCCTTGCCGCAAGGGAGGATGATGCGCCGAACCTGTTGCGTGTGCGACCTTGTTGCGATGAGAAGAAATGGCGCTCCAGGAGGGAGCGACGATCCGGGTGTGATGTGATGAAAATGGCGGACGCACGGCGCCCGCACTGCGATGTCGTGATGCGATCATCTCAATGCGATGCTCCTTGGTTAGCGAGCACTCGACAGCCCGCAAACGTGCGATGCGATGATCTTTGGGTGTTAGCGATCACTTTGTGGCCCGCGAACATGCGATGCACTGATCCTTGGTTTGCGAGCGCTCGGCGGCAGCAGCGCGATGATTTTTCGTACGCCCTTCAGCTGCGGCGGCTCGCAAACAGTCGTTAGCGACGATTTCAGAACTCTCTTCTCCATAGTAGAACTAGAGGCCCTGGAACTCACAGGAGCCTCACCTGCAGATAGAAATCCTCGCTGGGAGGAATCAGGAGGCTGGTGGTGGAGTCTGATGTGCCTGAGACTCCAGCAGGAGGTTAGCTCTCTTCTAGCCCTTGGGTGATTGCTTTAGCAAGTTGAAATAAAAGTTCTCTTCAAAGTCCTTTTCCTCTTCTTCCAAGTCCAGTGACAACTACTGCAGGCCAATCCCAGAAACAGCACACAAACACAAGGACAGTCACCTCCTGCAGATTCCTTCAGTTACACGGACAGAGGTTCTTCTTGACATCCAGGAGCAATACAAATTGTAGGGGTTTCAGCACAGGTATTTATACGCCAAATGTTTTTGTTCTCAAAAGCTACAAGTCACTGAACCCAGCCAGAACCAGTTCTGCTCAGTCCTGGAGCACTTTGTTTACCTGGCTGCATCCTTCCTTTCAGAAAGAGGGGGTCTGCCATAAGACGCACAGTAGGAGGTGGAGCCAGCATTCACCTTGCCAGGCACAGCCCTATTCAGGTCAAGGAGCTACCCCTCCCCATACTCCAATGCAGATTTCTCTATTCCACCCAGGTCTGACTCAGCCTGCCCTGTCCCTCCAAAACCAGACAGCCAATACACATATCCGCAGAGCACACTGGAAGGCTTAGGCAAGAAAAGACCTACTTTCTAAAAGTGGTATTTTCAAACACAGAATATAAGAATAAACTTCACGAAAAGGTGTATTTTAATATTCTGAGCTCAGGCATACTAAATTCGTTTTTCTACCATGTTCCTTGGGTCAGTTAGGACTATAGAGTGTAATAGTCAAACTGCCCATTCTGGCCTATGGAGAACAGGTAGCCTTACAGTAATGAAAAACGAAATTGGGTATAATTCACTACCAGGACATGCTACACACACCAAGGCATGTCCTACCTTACACATACAACGCACCCTACCATAGGGGTGGCTTACATGATGCCAAGGGAAGGTTCAGGGGCTGGGAAGTGGGTGCACTTCACAGCCAAGATGGCAGTTCTGGACTGCACACAGACTCTGCAGTGGCAGGTAGGAGACACACTTTACAAGCTGCTTCTGTGGGTGGTGCAAACCAGCGCTGCAGGCCTACCAGCAGCATTGGGTTTACCAGCCCTGGGCACACACAGGCCACGTTACTAGGGACTAACAGGCAAGCCAAATAAGCCAATCATGGATATACCAATTCACATGTCATATTTACAAAGGGAGAGCATATGCACTTTAGCGCTGATCAGCAGTGGTAAAGTGCCCAGAGTCATAAAACCAACACAAACAGGTCAGAAAAAATACAGGAGGAAGGCAAAAAGTTTAGGGATGACCCTGCAAAAAGGGCCATTTCCAACACCAGTATTAAATGGGCACAACCAGTCCCAAGCAAGACCTAAAAACAGACAAGAGATAATGAATACAAAATTAAAGAAAAATAAGTGACTACCAGCATAATAAATATTTAAATTACAAATCACTCACCCGAAAAAAAGCTGCTGGATTCAGATGCTTGGGGTGCAATAAAATTCCACCAAAGTTACTCAATAATGACGAATAACTGTAGAGATGTCACGCAAAAATCAGATAGAGTACTAAATAGATGGAAACTGCA
Organism: Triturus cristatus; assembly: GCF_964204655.1. Classification (NCBI taxonomy): domain Eukaryota; kingdom Metazoa; phylum Chordata; class Amphibia; order Caudata; family Salamandridae; genus Triturus; species Triturus cristatus. The sequence goes on along the minus strand of NC_140584.1, from coordinate 365,453,311 downwards.
ATTAGTGAACGTCTGTTTAAGTAAAGGGAAAATTCACCTTTCATTGTGCATAACAAAAATAATACCATCCAAGAAACTCACCGAATATACGATGTACTCGATAAAGTAGTAGTGGAACAATGTACACAAAGGCAACCATAAAGTAAATCAGTGCCTCTGAACTGGAGTCTTTACAGTGTATCTATGAGGAAAAACCGCAAAACAAAAAGTTGCCAAAAAGCATCACCCGTATAGGTTTAGAATAATGAAAACAACACCCTCATAGCTTACCGCCAAAAGATAACGTCTTCCTAAGGCGGCGTTTAGAGTCTTCGATTTTCTTCTCTAAAGACTCCAGTTCAGAGGCACTGATTTACTTTATGGTGAGTTTCTCGGGTGGTATTATTTTGTTATGCACAATGAAAGGGGAATTTCACCTTTACTTAAACAGACTTCACTAATTGCAGTTTCCATCTATTTAGTACTCTATCTGATTTTTGCGTGACATCTATACAGTTATTCGTCATTATGGAGTAACTTTGGTGGAATTTTATTGCACCCCAAGCATCTGAATCCAGCAGCTTGTTTTACGGGTGAGAGATTTGTAACTTAAACATTTATTATGCTGGTAGTCACTTATTTTTCTTTAATTTTGTATTCATTATCTCCTGTCTGTTTTTAGGTCTTGCTTGGGACTGGTTGTGCCCTTTTAATACTGGTCTATTATAGAACTGCACCACAAATATCTTATTTGTGGTGAAAGTTCCACTTTTGATATTAACATGCTCTAATTGGAGATACTGCTGAAATTTTATGGTTCCTGTTGCGATTTATTCGGAATCGTTATTTGTTATCTATTATGGAGCAGATGCATTCAAGTACTTTCTATGTTCCAGGAATATTAGGATTCATTTTTATACTGGACTCCCGATAAGATGCAATGGGGAGTCCTACCAGTATATTCATGTTCACTTATTTTTTGCTTTTTACTAAGAATATGTTGTTCCTTTTATATATTATATTAGGAATGAACCACATTAAACTCAAGTATATTGGTTTCGCTTTCATATTACATTGTTCTACATGAGATCTTTTGCATTTATATATTGTCTATATTTCATTCCATAGAAAGCAATATACCATTCATTGCATTATATTATGTGGATCTCCTTACGGCCATACCAGTATCAACAAGATTGTTGACATTTCTTAGGTGGGTGTTTCATGTGTATTAGAACCGTCAAGTTCTTTTATTCATTTCACTTTATTGGTGGTGGTTTGGACCTATGTGATATCTTTTGGTTAGGATAAGGTGCACTTTTATATTATGTGGTGTCTAACATTTTGGGGTTTTGTCTTTTGTTCTGTTCTTCTTCCTTTCTTGATACAAGATTTATTGCATGTAAAAAATGTAGTCTCATTCTGGCTTGACTTTTTCCTTTGAGATCCATGCTTAAGTATAGCTTATACAAGAATGATGACAGTATTTCCTTGTATTTCAAGGTATGGGGTGATGTCGAGGGTCTTTTGTGATAGATATTTTAATTGTGTTAATACCATAGAGTCATTGATAGATATGTTAATTGTATTAATATTATTGAATCATTCATGACCCATATGGATTCTATTGATTGGTTGTATACTTGTTTTTCCAGCCTTGAAAATGTCTCAGTACTTACTTGTACAGTCGAAACACGTGTTGGCTGCTTTGTTTGCTGGGAATTAGTTTGAGAAAGAAAATAAATAAATGAAACGTTTTCTACGAAAAGAATCTTCTGAATACCCTTCATGTCCTATATACTGGCTATTAGAAGTAACAGAATTATATGGACTCAATAATTGGAGCTCAGATTACCTAATGTTCATAACATAGATTGATTAATGTGATCAACTTGAAGACATAATTGGTGTGCTGTATTAGCTTCTTTTTTATGTTGATATTTTGGTAGTAGTTTGCCTGTTCTCAAAATGTATCAAAGCAGTTCCCACCAGGAATGCAGATAGCCTTGTGGTTGATTATTTGTTGTTGAGGGAGTTAATCACTAGATTTAGCCTCACAATTTCCATTGAGACTTATCATGGCACACACTTCAGAAATGAAGTGTACAAACAACCTGTGCAGCTTTTAAAGTCAAGCAAAGGTTTCATTGTAGCTATCAACTACAATCTTCAGGTGCAGTGGAACCAACTGGCACATATTTTTGATTTGATAAGATTAAAATTGCCTGTTGAACTTCCCCTTGTGCTAATGAATATGAGAAGTACTCCAAAAAAGACAGGCCTATCAGCCCATGAGGCAATCATGGGCAGGGCAATTACGCTTGCACATGTACCTTCAACTGCATTAATTTCAATAACTGATGACATTGTTCTGCATTACTGCAAAACTCATGCAGATGTGGTGAAATCCGTCTCTTACCAGGTGAATGCATCCACAGTAGACTACAAAGATGCACCCTGACATGGTCTGAACGCAGGCAACTGGGTGTTTATCCTGAAACATGTCCGTGGTGGCTGCCTTGATGGGTGCTGGAATGTTCCTTTCCAAGTTATATTAACTACTAACAGCACAGTCAAAGGGCAGTAGTGCCTCAATGGATCCATGCTGCTCAGAGAGTGTGAGCAGCTGAAGCAGTGGATGAGGCAAGAACAGATGAGCTAAGTGCACGGTCTGATGAACAAGATCACCACCAAGTGCAGGTTTGCAGCGTGAATTCAGAGGGGGTGAGGATTTTCTGTTACTGGTGAAGATCTAGCAGAAAGTCGAAAAAAAACGTTTCAGATCAGCAAAAGTTCTGATGAAAAGCCTGAATTCTTCAAAGTTCAGTTAAAAAGTGGACAGAGTGAAGACATGTTGCAATGAAAAAGCGCAATGCAAGAGTGGCAGCAAGAAGAGAGAATGTCGGATCAAAGCAGTGACAAGTGACAACTGAAAATCAGAGTTGAAAAAACCCCTTTGGAAAAAGAAAGTTTACTGTGGAAAGAGTTGATGAAAGAGAACATGAGTTAAGCACATGCTCAAGTTTGAGACAAAGTCTTGAGAAAACAGGACGCCAAAAGACTGTAATTGTAAAGGTAAGGGGTGAAGATACAGAGAAAGAGAACTTGCAAACAGAAACACTGTGAACAAGAGACAGATCTAATGAGATATTTGTACTGGAAACTGATGAAAGTGAATCATCAGCTGTCAAAAGACCAGCCAGTAGAAGAGTTTCCAATTGAAAATATGCCTCCCCAGAGTGGGTGCACTTAGCTACAGTATCAGAAGACGATAGAGATGAAGATGATTAATTCCAGCTGAATAAGTGCCATAAGACTTTTGAGGGTGAATCAGATCTAGAGACTGACACGGAAGAAGAATCACACTGAGAGTAACATAAACTTTTAGAAATATTGAGTTTTGATGAAAATCACAAGAATGAGTTAGGGAATTTTGCTTGCCTGACATAACTGAAAGAAAAAGAGACATACGGAGACTGAGCAATTTGATTATGTTGATTTTTATCTACCTTTTTACAAGAACTAAGAAGTAAATACACATTTTTTCTTTTGTTTTTTGGTTTGGTATGAACTACGAAAGAAATAAAGATTAAGAAATATTATTATTTAAATGAAGAACTTGATATTGATTTTTGCCACAAGATTTTTTTTTGTTTCTAACTTGACAATGGGAAACAGCAGATGCTGTAAAATTGTAGTGATGGTGCGGTTAACATTGACATTAGTAGAAGTAGTTGATCTGTTGGTGTGCTCACCGACTCCTGTGGGGAATGTTTCAGATCATATAACTACTGAAGTAGCAATTAGAACTAGTCATAAGGAGCCCACGCAAATAGTACCAGTAGATGAAAAGCATTTAGTTAATGGTTTTAGGGATAATGTGTATACTAAAATGATTAAAGAAAGAACAAAATTATGAAAGTTACTAGTTGCTATGTCTTTGCTTTCCTTCCAAAATCAGCTGTTGAAGGGGCTATATGTATTCAATTAGAACTTTCGTATCCGCTTTCTTGTAGTGTATTTGTAGCTATATTTCATTATGAAGCTTTTTTCCAAATATCTGATTTACTTTAATGTGACTTTGGAGAATGTATTTACTAATGAGAATGATAAGGAAATTAAGTATGGTAAATATTTAAGAAAGAACTGCACAAAACAGAGTTGATACTAGTATGGTGTTTGTTGAGTAGTGAAGAGTGTGATTTTATAAAGAATATAATAAAAGACGTGTAAAAGTGGTAAGAAATCTGGAAGAACAGGAAGTTGCTTTGGAGGAAATTGAACATGAAGAGAAATTCAGGTTTTCAGGTTTACATCCAAGGTTGGAAATGGAACGAAAGACGAAAGGTGAGATGGTTATGGTAAGACGTAGTCTTAAAACTAGAAAAATTAGAGTTTGTTGGTGAAAATATAAGTTATAAAACATATGAAGTAAGCGGAGATATTTTGACCGAGGAATAGCCCATCATAAGAGGTGTTTGTTATGTTTGTATAAAGACTGCTTATTTTAATCTACTGAACAATTGGGTGAGTTCATGTTACCTAGTCTTAGTTTTCCCTATAATCTATCAGGCGGAAGAGTTTGAAGAGGAACATATTTTGAGAATATTAAGGAGACATTATGGACAAGTGGATAGACTTTCAGTGGATATTACAGGGTCCTTTAGGTTAGGAAATGTAGAAATATTAGCAATTAGAGCAATGGTGTTATAGAAGCATCTGGGACAGGTACAGACTAATTTGCATGTAGCCAGGTTCTGAGCTGGGATGGTGCAGTGAGCTAAAAAACGGTGATGGATTAAAACCATGATCTCTTGACTTGGTAAGAGTATTCTGCATCATTCAGAAATTCTGTCCATCACCACCCCCTTTTTCCCAAATCGTTATAGAAGCATCTCACTTTAAATATACTCTTGGTGAAAGAGAGGGGTATCCGTAAAGTAATTAAGGTAAATAAGTGCTGTACATACATACCAGATATAGTGGAGGGAATGATTCTTATATTAAAAACATCACTGATTTGACCCATGAGATTAGGTTATTGGAACAGTCAGGTTTACAGGAGAAAATGGGGTCCTGGATAAGAACGATAGGGAGTGGTTTTGAAAAAGTAGGTAAATGGCTAAGCAGGTTTGGTGGTGGAGGTCTATAAGAGCTGTTCTAACACCAATAATAATAATATTTATCTGTGCAATTTACCTTTTTCTTTTATATTCATAATAGAGCATGATTCGAAGATATAAGAGCAAGAGTAGGAGTAATGAGGCTAACACTTCAGGAAAAAGGAAAAGATAGATGGATTTTGAACTAGGTGAGTACCAAAACCAAATATTCCAACAGATGAAATGGATTGAGAAGAATGTTTGATTAACCAAGAAGATGAAGGCTCCAAAGACTAATGGCTGATTGATAAAGTTATTAATGGAGTTTAAAATAGTTATTTGAAAATAAAGAGAGGCGGGTGGGGCGTAGGGTTTTATATTGGGGTAAAACGATGGTCTTTTTTCTGTATTATGCGCTATGGATATGTAATTGATAATAAAAAAAATATATTATTTTTAAAGAAAATAATGAGAGGAGAGATTTTATAGAAGCTTTTTCGAAGATGTGCAAATATGCAAATATTGTGTGAAACATTTTGGGGTCTATTAGGATGGTGGTTGGAAAACCACCCCGACCGCCATGGTAGAGGAATACAACCGCCCGCCGGTACAGTGGAAAAACCGGCGCCCAAATTAGGATCAACCACCAAAAAACACTGACCGCGGCGTAACGGGGCCCAAGAAAAAACACCCGTAGTGGGTCCGCCGCAGTCAGATTCACGGCGGAAAAACACCAACCTGCCGCAAGTATAGCTGAGACACCGCATGGGAAATTAGGATATCCACGATGGTCCCGCGGTACGTTCCGCTGTTTCCGGCCGCCACGGTCACAAATAGTGGTTAATGGGAGACCTGGCGGAAGAGCTGCAGCATAGCCACCGCTGCAGACGCTCCTTGACAAATATGGCGGACGAATGAAAAAACCCACAATAAGGCCACAAAGTGCACACAGCAAACTAGCCATGCCCCCAAAAAACACAAAACACACCCCAATGACACAACCACATGGCAAAAAAAAAAATACAAATCCCAGGACAACCCACACAACACACCTGACAGCAATACCCCATTTGGACACACCCACATAGCTGAGTATAAAACCAGCCCCTTCCCTGACCAGAATCCTTTGCAATACTCCACAACTGAAGGGCCCAACACCAGAGCACAGAGGAGAGGCAAAGAACACAACATCACCAGCCACACCACACACAGCACCACCACCACTTCCACACCTGCACTGCTAACCCCCCTGCACATCACACACCATACACATCACTACCACACCCACCACTCACACCCCTGCACCCACAACCACTTTGCACACCACACACCATGGCAACACATAAAATGCCCAAATTCACAGAGAGTGAGTTGACAGTCATGGTAGATGAGATAGTCAGAGTGGAACCACAACTGTTTGGTAGCCTGGTCCAACAGACACCATTAGCCACAAGAACACAAATGTGGGCAAGGATAGTCGAGAAGGTCAATGCAGTAGGGACCACCCCACGATCAAAAAAGGAAATCATGAAGCGGTGGCATGACTTGAAGAGGGTTGTCAAAGAGAGGAGGAGCAAGAACCGTGAGCTGGCTGACAGGACTGGCGGTGGCCCTCCCATTCCACCAAAACCATTCACACAATGGGAGGGGAAGGTGCTTGCCATACTGAATCCAGAGAGTCTCACAGGTGTACCCGGGGAGTGGAGGCTGGTAAGTACAAACAAATGACTACCACCACACTGCTCTACACTGTCTTGCACAGCTACAAAGCTACACCACCTAGGACAAATTCCATTCATCTGCACCACACACTCCCAAAAACATGTCTCACAGATCCAACATTCACTCACTCCCATTCACCCCAAACGTAGCTAGCAATATTACCATGGGGGCATGTGCACAGGCAGCCAGCACTACAACTCCCACCCGGCCCCCTTGTCCCACAGCATCAGCAAGATGGAGCCCTCCCCCACCCCACTCAGAAGCATGTGTCAGCCATTACATAACCCACATCAAACTTACAGGTAGGTAGCCATCTTCCCTGGGAGGGTGTTTGTGGGTGGGAGGCCTGTACCACTACTCCCACCATGCCCCCTGTCCCATACCTGATCAGGATGGAGCACTCCCCCACCCAGAAGCAGTTAGAAGCCATTGCAGTACACCAAACAAACTTACAGGTAGGTAGCCATCTTCCCTGGGAGGGTGTTTGCGGGTGGGAGGCCTATACCACACCTCCCACCATGCCCCCTGTCCCACACTTGAGCAGGATGGAGCACTCCCCCACCCAGAAGCAGTTGGAAGCCATTGCAGTACACCAAACAAGCTTACAGGTAGGTAGCCATCTTCCCTGGGAGGGTGTTTGTGGGTGAGAGGCCTGTACCACTACTCCCACCAGGCCCCCGTCCCACACCTGAGCAGGATGGAGCACTCCCCCACCCAGAAGCAGTTGAAAGCCATTGCAGTACACCAAACAAACGTACAGGTAGGTAGCCATCTTCCCTGGGAGGGTGTTTGTGAGTGGGAGGCCTGTACCACTACTCCCACCATGCCCACTGTCCCATACCTGAGCAGGATGGAGCACTCTTCCACCCAGAAGCAGTTGGAAGCCGTTGCAGTACACCAAACAAACTTACAGGTAGGTAGCCATCTTCCCTGGGAGGGTGTTTGTGGGTGGGAGGCCTGTACGACTACTCCCACCATGCCCCCTGTCCCACACCTGAGCAGGATGGAGCACACCACACCACCCAGAAGCATTTTGAAGCCATGGCCACACTACAAACAAACTAACAGGTAGGCAGACATCTTTCCTAGGAGGTCTGTTTGGGGGTGGGATGCCTGAACAACAACTCATCCCAGGCCAACTCGTCCCCCAGACCATCACGATGGAGCCTCCCCTCCCACCCAGATGCATGTATCAGTCATTGTATCACCACAAACAAAATAACAGGTAGGTAGACATATCATGCTTGCTAGTCACACCCCTGAGCAGGATGCAAGCCTCCACCACACACACTCACAGATGTGTCAAGTCAAAGCCAAATGGGAAAACAGAACAGGTAAGTGGCCAGTATGTGCACACAGCCAGTGTCTGCAAAAAACATGGTGCCACATGACAACACCAGCCCTCTCATTACACACACATACACACAGATCCTATTGCCACTCACAGTGTGCACACAGCTAAGCCAATGAGACTGTCACAGCAACCAAAGTGTGGCACACCAATGCACATGTAGGAGAAAATCTGGGCACAATCATGCACAGCACTGAATTCCATGTGTAAGTGCCATGGGGCCAGAGCAGCAAGGACCAAATGAGAAACTAGAAAGTATGGTTGGTGGTACGAATCCAGATATGCACATGACAAGACAAAGGTATGCAGGAGATGACAATGTTCATGGCCAGATGTAACATCTGACAGGGCATAGTGAGCAAAAAAGAGTCCTCACAGATATTTTTCCCTGTGCTAAAACATAGATGGCAACATGTCCCTGTACTCAACAAAATGTGATGATTAGTCAACTGTGTTGTGTACAAACAGTGAATGACATACAGCTAACACAAAGCTTTCGGTGTGCACTACAATGACCATCTCCCATCTAACCCACAGGTGACCAAGAACTCACTGCAGAGGACAACACCAGCAACCTGCACAGCCAGTCCCCCTCCCCTGTACATGGACTCTCGGATGTTGACTCCCGGGATTCTCTGGACGATGCGCTCGATGCCGGTCCATCTGGTGTGCCAGTGTGCAACCGGTCCCAGGACCCCATCGTCCCCCCCCACCACATCTGCTGCACTATAAACGTCACTGCAGAGCCCTGCTGTTACGGCCTGTGCATCCACCGCCACCACCACCACCACCAGTTCTGCCTGCAACACCCTCCCTGTCCCAGAGGATGACCACCCCACACCACCGACTGAGGAGGGCCGGGAGAGGATGCGGGTGCCTACAGTGGTGAGGCAACAGGTCCGTGGCAGCAGGGAAGGTGGGAGGGGCAGGGTTACCCACAGACAGCAGAGGCTGGGACCCAATCCCTGGACCACATCACCAGAGTCCTTGGGGCATATGAACGGGCCCAGGGACGAACGGGTCGGTCGGACGAACTGTTCCGCGAGCTCATCCTGCTGATGAGGTCCATCGACACCCACATGGGACAAATTGTGGACCTCTTGGGCCAGCAAGTAGCGGTACTGAGGGACAGACCTGCGCCACAACCAACACCTCCATCCCCCTCTGGTGGTCTGCAGGATGACAGTTCACCATCCTCCCTTGTGGTCATAGAGAAGGGTGAGTCCCCAGACCCCACTTGCCCCCCCTGCCAAGCGACGAAGGGGCCGTCCGAAGAAAACCCCAGGAGGCAAAGTACCTGCCAAATGCCAGTCACGGAGCCAGCCATGATAGCAGCCCACTTCACCACTGCTTTGACTTTATGGACTGTCCTTCCCCACACTGCCTTGTGAATGGCATCTGTCTGTTGGACTGGGTCACCACATCTATGTGGTGACTACTCGATTATCTCATGTACCATAACTGTCAACTCACTGCTGCACTAATCACCTCACTGCAAATGTTCAACCCCCCTCACATGTCACCATTGCAAATAACCAACTCATTACACACATGTTGTAGTACCTGCTCCGTCTTTATTCCAGAATGTACAGTCTTCACCATGATTACAATGTACCAGGAGACTGGAGTGTATGTAGGCAAGGAGAGGTTAAAGGCACCTAGGAAAACACAACAGAACAACATTCACTAGTCTGGGTGTAGCATCACAGACATCACACAACACTTCACAACAAGAGAATCCCACATGCACACATCACAATGGGCAACAAGTGTCAACATACACATCCTGTAGATGTTCCTAAATGAACTGTTCCAGAAACATTGTCAGCCACCACTGAGTCTACAACCGGCTGCTGTCACAAATCTCACATACACCTTCACAACAACAGCAACATCATCAGACAATGGGTACGTTGTACATTGTGACCCACCTTCAAGTGAAGTAGCGGGTTATGAGCTGTCGACGCAGGTCAACACCTTCCTCCTCTCCACTGTCCTCATCACTGGACACGGGGTAGTTTGCAGGCGGGGGCCTTGGGTCTTCATCATCATCCAGGATCATGGGAATCTCTTTGCGAATGGCTAGGTTGTGGAGCATGCAGTATGCCACTACAATCTGACACACCTTCCCAGGCGAGTACATCAGTGCACCTCCGGTCTTGTCCAGGCAGCGGAAACGTGACTTCAGCAGACCAAAAGTACGCTCCACCACACGATGTGTCCTCCCATGGCCATCATTGTAGCGGACTTCAGCCGGGGTCCTGGGATTCTGCAGTGGGCTCAGCAACCAGGGACGGTTGGGATATGCAGAGTCACCTGGGTGTGACAAACACAAATAAACATTGCTATGTCGCTGAGGCAGAGGGCAGCAGGTCACACACCCAGCATGCCATATGACTAGGCATACTCAGCCACAATCCATGCACGCTTGGGAAGCAGATTAGCCATCAAGTGGGTTACAATGCTGTTTCGCAGGATGTATGAGTCATGGGCTAAGCTTAGGAATTTGGCACACATGTGTGAGATGATCATATCTGCCAGGCACACCAATTGCACATTTATGGAGAGGTAATGTTTATGATTCCTGTAGATGTGCTCATGTGCCTGTGGTGGCACAAGCCCAACATGGGTGCAATCAATGGCACCAACAACATGGGGGATGTGTCCGAGGGGATAGAAATCTCCCTTCACAGCTGCCAATTCAGGCCCCCTGGGGAAATGGATATATCTTTCCTTGTAGATCATCATGGCGGACAGTACATCACGCCGCACCATGCTGAACATAGGTTGTGACATCCCACCTGCGCTGGCCACCGTGTGCTGGAATGATACAGTGGCAACAAAAAATGCAGGGCCGCCATCACCTTATACATTGGGGTGAAAGCTGTTGGATATGTTCTGCGAAGCTGCAGTTGGGGCTCCAACATATCACAAAGGGTTTTTAGGGTTTCTCTATCCAAACGGCATTGCCGAATGATCGCCTCATCCTCCATGTCTTCCAGCACTGTCAAGTGATGAAGCAGATTTGGTCTCCTCCTAGTTGAGATGAAAGTGGACATATGTCAATGCAATACATCGTGAGATGGGCACAGCATCTCACGTTCTGGATGACACAACACCAACAATGACTGTCATGAAAATTGAGTTACAGACCAGCCTACATGTAGGGACACCTTCAGCTAGACAAATGGCACACTTGTCAACTTACACAAAGCAAGTACCTCAAACACCACCTCGGTCAATGTGAATGCACATAGGGATATGGCCACATTTACCATGGGCACGCCTGGGAGTATAGCATCCAGCATATGTGTAACAAATCAACCCCACTGTCTCATACCTAGCTGCGGTACCTGACACATCTTCATGCGTCATTTGAACCTGGCACACATCAACAACACAATGACCACAGTCTGAGCAGAAATGACGATTGTGTGCATGATCAGACGTAAGAGAACATGCAAAAAAGAACATCATTCATTGAGACAAACATTGCTGTGATTGTCACTGCACCTGAACACATTGACATGTGTACACATTGTAGAGTCCATAACAACACTGTCCTGTGTACAGGACCATCAACATCACAAGTGACATGTGAGGGAGTACATGCCAATCTATGAAATCACATACACAAACATGGCATGTGTAGTCACCAGTGGAGTAAATGGAACATTGGCATTGTGTGCACAATGATGTGCCATTGGCCATGTGGCCACTGTGCACTGCTGATGTTTGCCAGATGGCCATTGTTATTGTATGGCACACAAATCACGGTAGCTACTGCCTGGCCCCAGCGGTGTGTCACCAGCAATACCCATATACACAAGTGCGGTACTGATAGCCATGGAGACATGCCCAAATGGCGGTTGGCATGCCCCGCCACCCAAATCGTGGTAGCTACCGCCTGACCCCAGCGGTGTGTCACCAGCAATAACCATATACACAAGTGCGGTAGTGATAGCCATGGGGACATGCCCAAATGGCGGTTGGGATGCCCCGCCACCCAAATCGCGGTGCCTCATGTGAATGTATGGCACACAAATCATGGTAGCTACCGCCAGGACCCAGCGGTGTGTCACCAGCAATACCCATATACACAAGTGCGGTACGGATAGCCATGGAGACATGCCCAAATGGCAATTGGCATGCCCCGTCACCCAAATTGCGGTGTTTTATGTGAATGTATGGCACACAAATCGCGGTAGCTTCCCCCTGTCCCCAGCGGTGTGTCACCGCCATGGAGCATGCCCTTACAGCCAATGGGAACCTTGATTATAGTGGCATGATGCAATTTTGAAAATCGCGGTAGGCGTGCTCTGCCACCGCGGAGCCGGTCATTGGATGCAATTAAAAGATGCACCATTGCGGTTGCGCCCGCCTGGCCGCTGCGGTGTCACCGCCGTGGAGCATGCCCTTACAGCCAATGGTAACCTTGATTGCGGTGGCATGATGCAATTTTGAACACCGTGGTAGACGTGCTCCGCCACCGCGGAGCGGGTCATTGGATGCAATTGAAAGATGCATTTGAAAGAGGCAGACCTGGAACACCAATTGCTGCACCTTTGCTCCTTTGAAACGACCCCAGGGGGCTATATATGTGTGGGAGATAGCCTCACATTTCCCCTGCTCCCAGAGCCTACTGCCAGAGACCCCTCACCTGCTGCTGCCTCCAGGGACTGCTGCCAGAGACCCCTCACCTGCTGCTGCCCCCAGGGACTGCTGTCAGAGACCCCTCACCTGCTGCTGCCTCCAGGGACTGCTGTCAGAAACCCTTCACCTGCTGCTGCTCCCATGGACTGCTGCCAGAGACCCCTCATCTGCAGCTGCCCCCAGGGACTGCTGCCAGAGACCCCTCACCTGCTGCTGTCTCCAGGTACTGCTGCCAGAGACCCCTCACCACCCAATTCCGCCGCTTTTGTCTCATATCCACAGTGATGGCAAGGACTGAGAAGATCCGTGCCAGTCCCTTCACAAGCGAGGAGCTGGAGGTCCTGGTGGACGAGGTGCTCACACAGTACCCAAGGCTATATGGTGCCCCAAATGTTGTGGTAAGTCCTCAACAGTGGGGGGGGGGAGTGCAGGGGGGCACACATGTAGTTGGACTGTTGCAGTATGTGCCTGAGAGTGTGGGGTTGTGTCATGCACTGTCTAACATGCTGTCTCCAGGGAGAAGGTGTGTGTACCCTATGCCACAGGTTTCCCTGCCTGCACATGTATGTTTGAGTGACCTGTGTTGTGTTGTCAGCCCTGGGCTCCTGCCAATCAGGTGCCCAGGGCCTGTGTTCCTTCCCTAAAACTGCATGAAGCCTAAACCCAATTGGCATCTCTGGCCACTTGTCAGCCCCTGGTAAATGGTACCCTAGGTACCCAGGGCCTTGTGACCAGAGAAGTTCCTAAGGGCTGCAGCACTTATTGTACCACCCTTAGAGGCCCTGTACCCTGACACACACACACTGCCTTTGCAGGCTGAGTGTCTTGGTGTACAACAAAACAGAGAGTCGACATGGCACACATCCCTGTGTGCCATGCCCACAAGACACACTGCCCTGGCATACCTCAGTCACCCCTCTAGCTGGGTGCCCTATGCCAGTGGTGTGGGTACAGGTGCATGAGCCCTGTACCCCTAAAGTACCCAGGTCTATTCCTGGGCACTGTAAGTGCAGTGCTGCCATTAAGAGTATATGGTGCTGGGAGGTCATCATCACAAACTCCACAGCACCATGATGGCTGCACTGAAGACTGAGAAGTTTGATATCAAACTTCTCAGCACATTAAACCCACACTGATGCCAGTGTAGGATTTATTGTAAAATGCACGACATAGGGCAACTTAGAGTTGCCCCCTGGACCTAACCCATAATCCATGTCCTGTCTGAGATGCTGCCTAGGCTGCCACCCAGCAGACATGTTGCTGGACCCCTGGGTAGAGAGCCATCCGCTCTCCTGGGCCTGCAACAATGCACATCCTGGGCGAGGTGCTAGGTCTCCTCCCTCAGGATGGGCAGGGGAAGCTTCAAAGGCATGCCACCTTTGTGAGCTTCTCCAGGCCACTTGCTGTACTCAGCAACTGGCCCCCACCGGTTCTGACCCCCATTCTGGTGGGAAGACTGGCGGGAAAGCCCAAGTGGGGAAAGGGGGTGTGCAAGCCTCTGCCAACCCCACCCCTCAGGTGGGGGAGGCGAGGTGAAGCACAACTCCGGGCTCTCGCCATCTTGAGGATGGGGAGCCCTGCCCAATCAGGATTAGGCTCCTGCCCCCCTCCCACTGGAGAGTGGCAGGATAGGGGGTGTACCCACCCCAGGGTAGGGACCCATTGGTGCCTGACCTCTACCTACTTGTAATGCCCCTAAATTTAGTATTTAGGGGCACCCTGAACCTTCCTTCCTCAGAACTCGAATCCGAAACAAGCAAGAAGAACAAGAAGAAAGAGGACCTGCCGTGCAGCTGCTAACAAGAGGACGAGACCAACTGACTTGGCCCCAGCCCTACAGGCCTGTCAACCCTCGAACCTGCTCCTGCTAAACCCCGGCGTCTCCAATGGTCAGCAACCTCAAAAACCCTGGAGGACCTGACTGCCTTGTGACTCTAAAAGACTGGGACTCCAACGAGCAGTGGTTCTGCTCAAAGCAAGTAACAAGCCCCTGGTGCCAACCAGGAACCGCGACTCCTGCACACTCTGCACCCACCAAGCCCGGCCTGTGCCTGAGTGGACAAAGACCCCGAGGATGTCCCCCCGGTGACTGTGACCATGAATCCAGCACCCAAGGAACCACCTTGACGCTCCTGACGACGCCTGCAGCCTCAGAACCAGGGACCTCTCCAACCGCGACCAGCTGACGGTAAGATTTCCCGACACAAAAAGAAACCCATGCACCCGGCGCGTTGCGGCCCCCTGTGCCCAGCTCCTGGGTGTCTACCTAACCTACAGCTTCCCAACTTACCTCTTGAGGTGGTGGTCGCACCTGAAGAATCTTCGGCCCCGAGCTTGCAGCCTTTGTTCGTCCTAGAGCTTCTCCATTGAAATCCATTGACCTTAACTCTGCCAGTCGAGTACTTACCCAAAAGCCGATAACTCACTTTTCCTCCATAGGGTAACATTGACTGGTTTCACTTGGAAATTCTTCCAAGTGTCGAGTTTTGAAACTTTAAAATATTCACTAAAATTCAGCCGATCAACGAAAACGAAATTACTCACCTGTTATCAGGGGAGACCCCATTGCTGGATCTTGGTGCCCAGCACTGACCCTGAAAAGTAATTACAACCGTACTTACCGCTAACTTGATTTTCCTCCATAAGATAACATTGCCTGGTTTTTGCCAGAAATTCTTTTAAGTGTCGATTTTTGAAACTTACAAATATTCCTTAAAAATCGCCTGTGTAACAAAAAACGATTTCTTTCAACTGTTTACAGGAAATGCACCAGGGTTGAATCCACGATCCAACCCTGAGTAAGAAAATCATGCGCAAAGTAACTGTAATTGCATTCACTTAAAAAGTCCCATTGAGCTCAATGTTATAATTGTGTTTGAATTGTGTTGCCTATTGCAACAACTGTGACTATTGCATTCAAAAGTCTATTGCCTATTGAAAGTATTTAACTAAAGCATCTCATTCTGAGAAAGTATATTTTGATACCTACTTGTGGTTCTAAAATAAAACAACTATATATTTTTATATACAAACCATTGGTCTACAGTTCAGGACTTGAGTGTGTGAGACCATTTGCTGACTGAGTGTGTATAACAAATGCTTTACACTGTCCTCTGATACTGCCTTACTGCTCGACCAAGCTACCTCTTTAGAGAGTAAGGTTATATGTAACTTTAGCAAAAACCAAAGGAAATGATGGACGGAGTGTTGAACATTGCAAGCACTCACCCCCAGTCAACTGATCTGGGTTTAATCCATCACCGTTCTTTAGCCCACTCTGCCACCCTGGGGGTTGACTGGGGGTGAGTGCTTGCAATATTCAACACTCCGTTCATCATTTCCTTTGGTTTTTGCTTTGTTCGCCATAAGTTGGCAGGGTATGCTCAGACGTGAGTCCCTTGCTCACTTTGCCACTGGATTCAAGCAAGCCTGGCTGAAGACTGCTGAAATGCCAGAAACCGGTCCTAGGAAGCTTGTTTCCGGTCCAGGGAAGACATGGCTTGGCAGTTCGGGCTGGACTGTTCCCATGAGGCACAGGGTCAGACTGATTTGGATATGGCCATGTCTGAACTGGGGTGGCAGAGTGGGCTAAATAACGGTGATGGATTAAACCCAGATCAGTTGACTGGGGGTGAGTGCTTGCAATGTTCAACACTCCGTCCATCATTTCCTTTGGTTTTTGCTTTGTTCGCCATAAGTTGGCAGGGTATGCTCAGACGTGAGTCCCTTGCTCACTTTGCCACTGGATTCAAGCAAGCCTGGCTGAAGACGGCTGAAATGCCAGAAACCGGTCCTAGGAAGCTTGTTTCCGGTCCAGGGAAGACATGGCTTGGCAGATCGGGCTGGACTGTTCCCATGAGGCACAGGGTCAGACTGATTTGCATATGGCCATGTCTGAACTGGGGTGGCAGAGTGGGCTAAAGAACGGTGATGGATTAAACCCAGATCAGTTGACTGGGGGTGAGTGCTTGCAATGTTCAACACTCCGTCCATCATTTCCTTTGGTTTTTGCTTTGTTCGCCATAAGTTGGCAGGGTATGCTCAGACGTGAGTCCCTTGCTCACTTTGCCACTGGATTCAAGCAAGCCTGGCTGAAGACGGCTGAAATGCCAGAAACCGGTCCTAGGAAGCTTGTTTCCGGTCCAGGGAAGACATGGCTTGGCAGTTCGGGCTGGACTGTTCCCATGAGGCACAGGGTCAGACTGATTTGCATATGGCCATGTCTGAACTGGGGTGGCAGAGTGGGCTAAAGAACGGTGATGGATTAAACCCAGATCAGTTGACTGGGGGTGAGTGCTTGCAATGTTCAACACTCCGTCCATCATTTCCTTTGGTTTTTGCTTTGTTCGCCATAAGTTGGCAGGGTATGCTCAGACGTGAGTCCCTTGCTCACTTTGCCACTGGATTCAAGCAAGCCTGGCTGAAGACGGCTGAAATGTCAGAAACCGGTCCTAGGAAACTTGTTTCCGGTCCAGGGAAGACATGGCTTGGCAGTTCGGGCTGGACTGTTCCCATGAGGCACAGGGTCAGACTGATTTGCATATGGCCATGTCTGAACTGGGGTGGCAGAGTGGGCTAAAGAACGGTGATGGATTAAACCCAGATCAGTTGACTGGGGGTGAGTGCTTGCAATGTTCAACACTCCGTCCATCATTTCCTTTGGTTTTTGCTTTGTTCGCCATAAGTTGGCAAGGTATGCTCAGACGTGAGTCCCTTGCTCACTTTGCCACTGGATTCAAGCAAGCCTGGCTGAAGACGGCTGAAATGTCAGAAACCGGTCCTAGGAAGCTTGTTTCCGGTCCAGGGAAGACATGGCTTGGCAGTTCGGGCTGGACTGTTCCCATGAGGCACAGGGTCAGACTGATTTGCATATGGCCATGTCTGAACTGGGGTGGCAGAGTGGGCTAAAGAACGGTGATGGATTAAACCCAGATCAGTTGACTGGGGGTGAGTGCTTGCAATGTTCAACACTCCGTCCATCATTTCCTTTGGTTTTTGCTATATCTAACTTTAGCCTCTGCCAAACCTCTGGGGACTGTGGACTCTGCACACTGAACCTTACTTTGGTGCAGTATATACGGAGCCACTTTCTTACATCATCCATGTGTCTTGATACTGTTTGTGGAGACTGTGCAGACCTGCTGCTCCACACTGCCATTGTGGTTGTGTTTTCTCATGCATTGCTGTCACATGGTGCCTTTTTGCCTCCATTATGGCATGTTGTGTGTGGCGTCATACCATTCCCTATCTGTGCTTCAGATGCCTACCCATTGTGAGTCTGCGCTCCCTCTATTTGTGTATGGTACACTCCTGCCATGTCCCCTACTGACATGCAGAACACTTCACTTTTATGTCAGCTGTCCCCTTGGGTTTGATGTCAGCTGTCCCTTGGGTGTGTGCCTCCCCATCACTTCATTTGTGACACTGTGCTTTGTGGTGCAGTTCTTTGGCCAGGAGCAATGTTTCACTCAGGGCATTTCCCCAATAGGTTATATGTGATGTTCTTGTGCTGTTTGGCAGTCATGGTTGCTCATATGCACTTCAACTGTGTGTGCTGCCCAGTCCTCTGGTCAAGTTGTTTCCACCTTTCTGTCCCAGACGTGTGCATCTGTTGGTGTTGTGTTGGATGTATGTGTGTTAGCTGTGGTACTGCTTCACTTCCTGAGTGTGCTGTTGTCTTTGTGCTGTGCTGATAGGTGTTGTGTGGGTTAATGTTATGTCACTCATATCTGTGTGGGGCTGGTATGCTTGGTGTGCACACACTGCTTGTTGTGCATGCAGTGCTGTGGCTGTATGTTGCCTTGTCATTCCATGGTGTGCATCCCCTGAGGTCCTGCTGTGTTTGCTATGTGATTTTTCTGCCTGTGCATCTGTTGTTTGTTTGATGTGGCTGTGTTTTTCTGTGATGGTTCACTTCTTGTCTGTGTTGTGGTATGTTGTCTGTGCATTGTTCCTGACTGCTGATGTTGTGCACTCCCATTGCCTTTCCACAGTTTAGCTGCATAGTGCATGTGAGGTCTAGTTGTGGTTCTGTGTGTGTTTCTGTTGGGTTATGTGTTTGTCTGTTGTTTTTGTGCAGACATTTGTTCTGGCATCCCTGTGTGTGTGTGATGTTTGTGGCTACCCCCAGGGTGTGTGATTGTTTGTCTGTGTATTGACTGGCAAATATTGCCACCCTTCAGTGTGTTTGACACTGGTGTTGTGTGCTTCTGGTGTGAGGGGGGTATGTGTGTAGATTCCTACTAGTGTTTGACAGCCATGGAGTGTGTCAATGGGCCCTGTGTGTTGTGCTGCTGGCATACTCCTGTGAAGTAGTTGTATACATATGTGTGGCTGTTCACAGTTTGACTTCAGGGGGGCCTTCCTTTCATCCTTGTGCCTATACATGGGTTGCCTTGCTGTCTCCCTGAGTTGTTGCACTGAGCTGTCTGTGGTTTGATTTCACTCACTATGCCAGCCATGTGTGCTTTGATGGGCTGATGGTGTTGTTCTATGTTCTTTGTCTTGCATGTGATGTACACATGCTTGTTGGTTGTCTCCATTGCCTTCCATTTGTGTGCACCCCACTTTAGCTTTCCTATTTGTTGTGCTCCATTGCTGGTTGCATGTGGTGTGTGTATGTGTCTGTGTGTCAGTATGGGGTATGTCTGTGTGCCTTGGCAGGCTGTGTGTCCAGTAGGGTGTTTGTTCCTTGTATGTGTGTGTGTTCATTTAGTGCTTGTACTCATTTTTATTGCCATGAGTGTGGTGTTGTTGTGATGTGTGTGTTTCCCTGGCCCTGTGCGTCTGTGCTCTGTGTTCCTCTGCAGCCACTCCTGCTGTGGCTGTCTCCCTGGTTGTTTGGTGTGTGGTGCAGGGTGTGGAGTCACCTGTCATGTTGTTGTGCATGGGGGTGCACAGGAGGGGCACATGGCATGTGCCTTCAAGGGGGGGCTAGTGTGTGGAGGGTGGAGGTGTGGCCTTGTGCTCTTTGTGCTCTGCCCATGCCTGGCACTGGCCCTGCCTTCTGCATTGTGCGCATGTATTCCCTTGTCTTCACCGCTGCGGTGACGTGCCCGGGACATTGCTGCATGATCGCGGAAAATGTGTGTCCTGGATGCGGAGGGATGACTTGGTGGCAGGTGGGTCATGTGTGGGTACACTTGTGGATGTGTTCCTGTCCCCACTAGGGTGTATGATGTGGATTTGGACCCTGTATAAGCCCATGAGTTGTGTGTTGTGGTTGTGTTATTGCGTACCTGTGGCGGCGTCCGCGGTGGTCCATGAGTTGCTGGTGATGTATCAGGTACAGCATCGGAAAAACGTGTAGGGCTGGGTCCATTGAGGTCGTGTCCGGGTGGTGTGGACCGGGACTCTGGTTTCACGCTCCGCTGTTGTGCTTCCGCAGTCTCTGTTTGGGAGGTTTCTCCACTGCGGTGCGACTGCTTGTTTGGGGCATCCTAATTTGTGGAGCGGGGCAGACGTCATTCCGCATGGCGGTGAGTCTCCATTGGCTCACACCGCCGCGGTGGCGGGCGCACTTTGATGACGGTTCGCGTCGCACCGTGGCGGACGGGAAATAGGCTATGTTTGGCCATACTAATATGGTGGGCGTGAGGTCCGCTGCTCGCGGGCGGTAAGATGCATTTTTCCGCACCGCTTGCGCCACGGTGGTGCAACCGCCCGCCATCCTTATAGGCCCCTTTGTGTTGTACAATTCCAGAGTATACTTGCCGAGGAAGCAGATGGAATAATTCTCTTACCATAAGAAATGGGTTCGTATTAGATATTTAGAATATTAAGTTGCTGGTTCTGATTTGTCAATGTGACCCTAACCATTACCATACCACGCTGAATTTGCGAAATCTATTAATAGCTTGTGTGAATTGTGTATAGAAACTCTTGGGTTGTAGAATTGCTGAGTCATTTTAAGGTCTCGAGCATAGCGCTGCAGTGCACAACCCTGCTCGCATAGCGCGAGACATTTTGTTGGGGGGTTTGAAAAAGGGTCTAGGAATCGCACACGCACGAGCATGTGCTTTTCCTTTTGGGGCACGCTATTGGGCTTTGCGTGCGTGTTTTTTACAAAGAGAGCACGCAACAGGCCAAGGCGGGCGCATTGCTCCGCCCATGGCCTATTGGTGTCTATTACGCGCACCGGCCGTCATGTGGTTTCAATTTTCATGCCCAGACACGGGCACGAAAATTAAAACCACGTGTCTCGCTGTGGCGCGCTCGCGCGCACCACTCGCGCGCACCACTAGCGGGCTTGTTTGCTTGTGATGGCTTTCACTTTCGCGATCGATTTCAATGCCGCTTTTTAGGTCTCGTTTTTTGTAATGCTGCTGTTTATTTAATGTTTGATTTACATGCATCGATTGTATTTTTTCTAAATTGTTCGCGGTATACATTTGAATGCTTAATCTTTCTGTGACCAAGCGGGATGATGTGCCGGGCACGTTGATGCCCTATGTGGTTACTTGTTGCCCGAGCTGTTCTCATGTACCTCCTTTTATGTCAATTGCTAATAAAGAATAGATTTCCAACCACATGATCGTCAGTTGACTCTCAGGCCCTACAACATCTCCACATTTATCTTTGCATATTTAATAACATCCGCGCAGGTGCCCCTTTGCGCATTCCTCAGGTCACTGGAACCTTTATATCTATACAGATTATGCATATTTGCCGATAGTGTATCACTGTTGGAGACAGTCTTACCAGCATACATTGACGTTCATTCTTCCCCATGTCTCTCGTAAAGGACCTGTCGCACAGACGTGGTGCGTAGCAGCAGTGGTTTCCTGAACTCCACTTCTATGGCAGATGGATGCTGTCAGCTAAGGTGGCATACCACAGAGCCTCCTACCACCACTAACCCGGGCACACCCAGGCCGCACCACGTGCCTCGAAACCGACCTCTCGAAACCCTTAAAGGGCTGGCAAGGCTTGGCGTCGGTTCTCACCTACATCCGGGCAAGTGGGAGCCACCAGCGAAAAGGTCGAGGACAGTTCCCTCATCACCCACTCGCCCGGTCCACCTCCCAAAGTCTGCAGCGGTATAGCGCCCTACGAGGAGAGTGGTCCAAGATTTGGGACCCCACAGGCCACCCCTAGCTCTGTAAACCAAATAGAGAATACAAGAGTCACTACGGTGAGTACTGCGTGCTTTCTCTTACCGGGTTTAGGATCGGGTGTAGGCTCCCGTGCACCCTGCTCTCTGGGGGTGAGGCTCGCTCTGTTGTTATGCTTCCGGAATGTGCTGAGTTGTGAGCGGCAGGTTAGTTTCTTGGAATTACTCACTCCCTCAGAGAAATTCCTTCCATTCATAACAAGCATTTGCAATGCAATAGGTCTCGCATTTACTAGAGTTTATGCTATTGGCATTGTAGATTACAATGCCTTTTATTAATGTATTGGTTTTTGAAACAAATAAATAAAACGCATTGTCATTTACGATGCCAATAGCATAAACTCTCGCAAATGCGAGACCTATTGCATTGTAAATGCCTTTTTTAGTGTTGCATCAACTGCTGCTGGGGTGACATTTCATTCTTTTTCCTGTCACTATGTCAATTTTGTCTTAGATTTGTCTTATGGGATGCTGTCAGAACGTTTTATGAGTTTGACTCTCTGGCGTATTGCTTAGACTTGACTAATCGAGGTAAGGTTTTATGACTTTGTATTTCTGTATCTAAGCCATCATGACGTTTCATGCATTTTATTCTCTGTACAGCATGTATTAATATTTCTGTAATAAATCAATTTTTTGCCCTATTTTGACTAGAACTCAGTTATTAATGCTTTTATTTTTTGTTCTGCTTAACTCTGCTAAATTGTGTATTTTACCAATGAGAAGTGTTTTCTCTAACTGCAAAATGATCCAGAGACTTTGGAGCCGAATTGATGAGGTACAAATTGGGATGTTAAAATGATTACAGTTCAGGTGATTATTGGGGTTTGGCTCCCCCACCTATGATGCCCAAGCCCTCTGACCTAACACATGAGGCGCCTTTGAGCTGTTACATTGGTGTGCACTCTCTCTCTCTCTCTCTCTCTCTCTCTCTCTCTCTCTCTCTCTCTCTCTCTATATATATATATATATATATATATATATATGTGAAGAAAAAGGTTGCCCCTAGTTGAGCAGCACTCCCAAAAGGTAAGGTAGAGATCAGGGGAAGCCAAGTTGTGCTCCTTGCGTCCAACAGTCCTGACGCGTTTCGAGCATGCGCTCTTCATCAGAGGACACCTGCAAAGAACCACCAGCAAACGTTATTCCAGAGTCTTCCCTTTATTTAAATTTCAAACAGGCTCAGGTGAGTATTTCGCTAAGCATTTTGGGTCTGGAAGTCCATTCACATATTAACCCCAGTAGGCTGCTGGCAGGTTGCAGTCGTGGCTAAAACAAACCGGTGCACACACAAGCACTGCCCCCAGTGCTAACGATCACCTTCTGTTCCGTTTAACGCTGTAAGAAATCACAGCACGGATCCGCATTCTCAGCGGCGGTGCAAGCTCGCGACCAGGCGGGCCGCAAATATGTGAAGAAAAAGGTTGCCCCTAGTTGAGCAGCACTCCCAAAAGGTAAGGTAGAGATCAGGGGAAGCCAAGTTGTGCTCCTTGCGTCCAACAGTCCTGACGCGTTTCGAGCATGCGCTCTTCATCAGAGGACACCTGCAAAGAACCACCAGCAAACGTTATTCCAGAGTCTTCCCTTTATTTAAATTTCAAACAGGCTCAGGTGAGTATTTCGCTAAGCATTTTGGGTCTGGAAGTCCATTCACATATTAACCCCAGTGGGCTGCTGGCAGGTTGCAGTCGTGGCTAAAACAAACCGGTGCACACACAAGCACTGCCCCCAGTGCTAACGATCACCTTCTGTTCCGTTTAACGCTGTAAGAAATCACAGCACGGATCCGCATTCTCAGCGGCGGTGCAAGCTCGCGACCAGGCGGGCCGCAAATATGTGAAGAAAAAGGTTGCCCCTAGTTGAGCAGCACTCCCAAAAGGTAAGGTAGAGATCAGGGGAAGCCAAGTTGTGCTCCTTGCGTCCAACAGTCCTGACGCGTTTCGAGCATGCGCTCTTCATCAGAGGACACCTGCAAAGAACCACCAGCAAACGTTATTCCAGAGTCTTCCCTTTATTTAAATTTCAAACAGGCTCAGGTGAGTATTTCGCTAAGCATTTTGGGTCTGGAAGTCCATTCACATATTAACCCCAGTGGGCTGCTGGCAGGTTGCAGTCGTGGCTAAAACAAACCGGTGCACACACAAGCACTGCCCCCAGTGCTAACGATCACCTTCTGTTCCGTTTAACGCTGTAAGAAATCACAGCACGGATCCGCATTCTCAGCGGCGGTGCAAGCTCGCGACCAGGCGGGCCGCAAATATGTGAAGAAAAAGGTTGCCCCTAGTTGAGCAGCACTCCCAAAAGGTAAGGTAGAGATCAGGGGAAGCCAAGTTGTGCTCCTTGCGTCCAACAGTCCTGACGCGTTTCGAGCATGCGCTCTTCATCAGAGGACACCTGCAAAGAACCACCAGCAAACGTTATTCCAGAGTCTTCCCTTTATTTAAATTTCAAACAGGCTCAGGTGAGTATTTCGCTAAGCATTTTGGGTCTGGAAGTCCATTCACATATTAACCCCAGTGGGCTGCTGGCAGGTTGCAGTCGTGGCTAAAACAAACCGGTGCACACAGAAGCACTGCCCCCAGTGCTAACGATCACCTTCTGTTCCGTTTAACGCTGTAAGAAATCACAGCACGGATCCGCATTCTTAGCGGCGGTGCAAGCTCGCGACCAGGCGGGCCGCAAATATGTGAAGAAAAAGGTTGCCCCTAGTTGAGCAGCACTCCCAAAAGGTAAGGTAGAGATCAGGGGAAGCCAAGTTGTGCTCCTTGCGTCCAACAGTCCTGACGCGTTTCGAGCATGCGCTCTTCATCAGAGGACACCTGCAAAGAACCACCAGCAAACGTTATTCCAGAGTCTTCCCTTTATTTAAATTTCAAACAGGCTCAGGTGAGTATTTCGCTAAGCATTTTGGGTCTGGAAGTCCATTCACATATTAACCCCAGTGGGCTGCTGGCAGGTTGCAGTCGTGGCTAAAACAAACCGGTGCACACACAAGCACTGCCCCCAGTGCTAACGATCACCTTCTGTTCCGTTTAACGCTGTAAGAAATCACAGCACGGATCCGCATTCTCAGCGGCGGTGCAAGCTCGCGACCAGGCGGGCCGCAAATATGTGAAGAAAAAGGTTGCCCCTAGTTGAGCAGCACTCCCAAAAGGTAAGGTAGAGATCAGGGGAAGCCAAGTTGTGCTCCTTGCGTCCAACAGTCCTGACGCGTTTCGAGCATGCGCTCTTCATCAGAGGACACCTGCAAAGAACCACCAGCAAACGTTATTCCAGAATCTTCCCTTTATTTAAATTTCAAACAGGCTCAGGTGAGTATTTCGCTAAGCATTTTGGGTCTGGAAGTCCATTCACATATTAACCCCAGTGGGCTGCTGGCAGGTTGCAGTCGTGGCTAAAACAAACCGGTGCACACACAAGCACTGCCCCCAGTGCTAACGATATTAGCACTGGGGGCAGTGCTTGTGTGTGCACCGGTTTGTTTTAGCCACGACTGCAACCTGCCAGCAGCCCACTGGGGTTAATATGTGAATGGACTTCCAGACCCAAAATGCTTAGCGAAATACTCACCTGAGCCTGTTTGAAATTTAAATAAAGGGAAGATTCTGGAATAACGTTTGCTGGTGGTTCTTTGCAGGTGTCCTCTGATGAAGAGCGCATGCTCGAAACGCGTCAGGACTGTTGGACGCAAGGAGCACAACTTGGCTTCCCCTGATCTCTACCTTACCTTTTGGGAGTGCTGCTCAACTAGGGGCAACCTTTTTCTTCACATATTTGCGGCCCGCCTGGTCGCGAGCTTGCACCGCCGCTGAGAATGCGGATCCGTGCTGTGATTTCTTACAGCGTTAAACGGAACAGAAGGTGATCGTTAGCACTGGGGGCAGTGCTTGTGTGTGCACCGGTTTGTTTTAGCCACGACTGCAACCTGCCAGCAGCCCACTGGGGTTAATATGTGAATGGACTTCCAGACCCAAAATGCTTAGCGAAATACTCACCTGAGCCTGTTTGAAATTTAAATAAAGGGAAGACTCTGGAATAACGTTTGCTGGTGGTTCTTTGCAGGTGTCCTCTGATGAAGAGCGCATGCTCGAAACGCGTCAGGACTGTTGGACGCAAGGAGCACAACTTGGCTTCCCCTGATCTCTACCTTACCTTTTGGGAGTGCTGCTCAACTAGGGGCAACCTTTTTCTTCACATATTTGCGGCCCGCCTGGTCGCGAGCTTGCACCGCCGCTGAGAATGCGGATCCGTGCTGTGATTTCTTACAGCGTTAAACGGAACAGAAGGTGATCGTTAGCACTGGGGGCAGTGCTTGTGTGTGCACCGGTTTGTTTTAGCCACGACTGCAACCTGCCAGCAGCCCACTGGGGTTAATATGTGAATGGACTTCCAGACCCAAAATGCTTAGCGAAATACTCACCTGAGCCTGTTTGAAATTTAAATAAAGGGAAGATTCTGGAATAACGTTTGCTGGTGGTTCTTTGCAGGTGTCCTCTGATGAAGAGCGCTTGCTCGAAACGCGTCAGGACTGTTGGACGCAAGGAGCACAACTTGGCTTCCCCTGATCTCTACCTTACCTTTTGGGAGTGCTGCTCAACTAGGGGCAACCTTTTTCTTCACATATATATATATATGTATATATATATATTACCTACTGGCGGTCGCCAGTAGGTAGTTATAGTTAGGACCACGTTTCCATAGGAAAACCTCAACATTCTATTTTGAATAACTTTGGCACCGGTCGACGAATCCTCGCGAATTTCTCAAAATAGGTGGGGCGCTACGCTCCGCTCCTACCCTGAAAGTCTCGGGGGGATCCGTCAAGCGGGGGCTGAGATAAAAGGGGGGTCCCAAAACGCGTTTTTCCCATGCATTTTTCCATAGGACCTTTAGAACGAGCTACAGCCCGAACGGCTGAACAGAATTACTCAAAATTTGGCAGAGAGGTAGTCCCTAGGTCAAGGAAGTGCCTTTTGTAGGTTTGGTGTAAATCTGTTCAGTAGATTCTGAGAAAATAGCCTTTAAATCAATATATATATCTGAGCCCGCTTACGGTACGCTTACCGTACGCTTACGGTAAGCGTACGGTGGCGTGCGCGAGCGCGATTCTGATTGGCTCTTAGATCTTAGTAAACATTCGAATCGGACGAAACCAGGAAGCGGCGGCCGCCTTTTTGTGTATTTCACTCTGAAAAAAAAGAGTGAAAACAAGGAAAGGGGGCAATGAGGAGAGTTACAGACCCCCTAACATTTGTAAGGGGGTCAAAGAAGGACAGAAAAGTAAAAAAAAAACATTTATTGATTTTAAAAAAACCACGGGGTACGCGTACGGTAAGCTTACGGTAAGCGTACGGTAAAAAAAATAAAAAAAAATAAATGAAAAGCAGATTTAAGAGTTTAGATATTAGGGAGCTCTAAAAAGAGCTGTTGTGTTTATGAAGTCATTTTTTTAGTGGTACCTACAAGTAAGTACCGATGCAGAGTCTAAGGTTCAAGAGGAAGACTCTGTTCCCTTCATCATTGAAGTGCACACCATCTCCTCTATAAATGTCTTGCATGTCATAACGCAAGTTGTTGTGGTAAATGGCACCCATACCATAGTCACGGAGGAAAGCAGAAACAGATTTGTTGACGTGCTTTCTTGCTTTGTCAATCTGCGGACAGAAATGATTGGACCAGTTCCATTTTTGCCTTTGGCATATGTTGGAAAACACAAAGGCAGTTTTAGGGAAAAGTGTAAACAGTTGTGCAAAGGTGTCTTTCATAAGCATTTCCAGACCTACCCCAGTCAAAGTGCCTAGGTCATTGCCACCACAGTGCACTATTATGAGGTCAGGGTGTTGGATTTGAATGAAGGATTTCACCAATGGCATCAATTGGTGCCACTTTAACCCTCTCTGACCAATCCATTTAATGTCTACATTTGGCAAAGCAAGGTCTCTCACCATACCTGTTTTCTCTGCAAACTTTTCACTCCAGAAGACATAGCTGTGCCCTACAATCCACACTGTGAACATCTTCAAAGGAGAACTGGATGCACTCAGGAGGTGTCTTTCAGTAGAATGGCAATATGAAAAGAAAGACAGTTTGGAAATGGAGTCATACATATTTTTTTCAAAACAAAAAGAACTGATTGGCTGTTTCATACCATTCTAGAATAAAAACTAGGCTGTATGTGTAAATTAATAGAAGCATGTTTTGTATTGGTAAAAAAAAATGTGTAACCAAAGAACAGTACTATGGATTTGCTGTTAGGTTTGAAAAGTCAAGCACTCTTGCTCTGTGGAATTGAAACATTGTTTGGCGAACTTCTGACCTAACTCAACACAGCAGTGTTCCATGAGCTGTTGCTATGGTAGCAGGCAGAAGTCAAGTTGGGGGAAGGGTACTAGGCAGAAGTCAAGTTGGGGGAAGGGTACTTTTGGAAAAGGGTTGGTTTTAAACCAATAGAAATGTGTGATTACATTTGAAAAAAAGGGGGAAGCACTGAGATTTGAAACTTACAAGTATATGTGTGGAAAAATAGAGGGAAAGTTTGCCATTATCTGGTTCTGCTGAGAGGAGAGAGGTGAACACAACAGAGATCCTGGCTCTGATAATCTGCTGTTTGAGTGTCACATTTCTTTCACAATTAACTAATTTTAACTATTTGGCCATGTGGAAAAGTAACCAATTCTATTGTGGACTTAATAAATTATTCAAAAAATTTTCGTGAACCAAAATGTTACAGAGAATCGGTGAGATCTGGACAAATTAAAGTTTAGAATTTTATTGGATTACCGTTGGAAATTTATTCCAAAAAAAAATTTAAAATTACTATTTGGTCTAAAGGAAATGAAATCAGATGTATTTTGGAGTTATTTGAGATATAATATTGTGATTATACTTCTGAAACAAACATATCAGACGGTATTTTAAAGAAATAACTATTGGTATTAGATGATATTTTTTTACAATATTATGCATTTCTATAATGTTAAGTTTAAGTAAAAAAAGAATCAGGGCATTTTTAATACAATCTTTGTGATTGGTATTTTTTTTTGCCCGCTGTAAAATGATGAATGCAATTGCTTTCACAATTTATAGTGAAATGCAATATATTCTGAAAACAGCAAAAATAAGGCAAAAATATTTTTGGGAAAAAAATGTAAATATGTGTACTGTATTATAAAATGTTTTAAAAATATTAATACTTTTTTCTTTTTTTCCAGATAGATATAGAAAATTTTCGAAAACTACAAACATTTTTAAAACTATTTTTTTAAAAAACAAATGAATAAATATTTTTTCAGTGAGTATGGTAAGTCAATAATAATAATTGTAGTCTCTCAAGGACAATGTAATGTGATAAATGATTTTTAGTGTTTTTTAAAAAAAAAAAAAAAAAGTACGCGCACCGTACGCGTACGGTAAAAAAAAAATAAAAAAAAGTTTTTAAAAACATATGTAAAAAAAAGATGAAAGATAAGGTTGGCTCTTAAAAGAACCGTTGTGTTCATGCAGGGACAGAGGAAAGGAAGCATGGGAAAATTATTCAAAGCGACAAATGTGCTGATCTATTTTGTTGTTCACTAGGGAAACACTGGTCTCCCTATGGCAAATTAGATCTTTACAAAATGTGCAATGAATATCAACCTTCCGAAATCGAGGGTTCATTTCCAGAGGGCCAGCAAAAGGAGATTCTCCCCCCACAGATGAAGGGCTCACCTGACCTGCAGAAGAAGGAGTCAGCCCTGCAGATGATGGTCCAGGCTGAGCTACTGTTGATGTACTGGCTCGTCTTTCTGAAGAGTTACCTCCAAAAAGATGACCATGTGTCCTTCTGTGTAAATCCTGGAGGTGTCTCTTCATGGTGTGATTCCCAAAGGAATACTTCCTGTTAGGATTACCTCTAGAAAGTACACGCTTACACAGCTTACAAGTCACTAAGGGTGCATTTACCTTTTGCTGGCCTTCAGGAAAAGTAAAATAATCCCATACATAAGAGGGCTTTTGTTTCCTCGATCTCTGCCTCAAGACAGTGCTGCTAGTGCTAGCCTCACTCTCAGAAGAGCTCTGCTGTTCTGCCATCGTATCCCAAAGACAAACCAGCTCCTTCTCCCAAGGGATCACAAGCAGAAATTAGGGGAATGGGTGTGGTGTAGGAGAGTTCTAGAACTGAAAGTAGTTTCAACCAATCAAAAGTTGTGTTTCATGATCACATGACCTACCGTACGCTTACGGTACGCTTACGGTACGCTTACGGCAAAAGTGCGCATGCGCGTAAAAAAGACACGCGCTTGCGCGCATGCGCATAACAGTCACTACCCGACACTTCCGCGTAACGTGCGCGTGTAGCGTAAGCGCGCACGCGTCCCACGCACAGTACGCGCGGCTACGCAAAGTGCGTAACTATACGCAAGCAGCGTAGATAGATTACGGACGTTGCGTAAACCGTACGCTTACCGTGAGCTTACGGTACGCGTACTAAAAAAATATTTTTTTAAAAAAAAATGTACTGCAAATAAATTTTACATGTTTATTTTAAAAAATATATTTAAAAAAACATATTAAAGAATTTTAAAAATGTAATCATAGTCTTTATAAAAGGTAAGATAATTAAATTAAAAATATGTTAGAAAAAAAAAAAAAAAAAAAATTAGCATTTAAAAAACCTTGCAAATTCACTGAAAAAACCATGGGTTTCACACACGTTATAGTTAGGAATTAGCATTTAAAAAACCTTAGAAATTCAGTGAAAAAACCATAGGTTTCACACACGTTATAGTTAGGAATTAGCATTTAAAAAACCTTAGAAATTCAGTGAAAAAACCATAGGTTTCACACATGTTATAGTTAGCTGGACATTTTACTCGTAAAAAACCAATGAAATTGCCCCGTTATAGTTAGTTCAGCTAACTATAACTCGCGCGCCCGCAATGCACTGCTGATGACGTCACATATTACATCACTCATGACATGGTCAGTGACATCACTCATGACATCACTGATGACATCTCAAATGACATCACTGATGACATCACTGATGACATCATCCTTGTGATAGAGTGGCAGACCTCCTCTCACCCTAATATAACCTTTGACACACACATTCAAAAATAGAGACTAAAATTTTCAAAACAATGGACATACCAATACCAGTTACAACAACCTCTTCAGTAATTCTAAGATCCACATACACATCCACTCATTCACCAACAGTCCAATACAGTCACTCATACATGTACTCACTCATCATATGTACTCATACACCTATACATCCTGTTACACAATGCCACTCATCCATAGAGTAACTCACACACATAGTCACTCGTACTAATAAAGAATCAAACATACATTTACTTGCATATACAGTTATACACACACCACCATACTTACTTCTACGGAAACTTACACATACTTAGTCTTTTAAACAATCACTTATAGAAACACATACTTATTCATACAGGAACTCTTCCAATCTCTCACCCTTGCATATACTCACATATATACACCAATAGTCACATATACTAGTTTTAAACATATGTAGTTACTCATAAAGACACTATTGAGACAGTCATTCACTCACTAACACACCCATACACACACTCATCCACCCATGCAGTCCTGCACACATGGTCTGTTCAACACATACAAACAGTGAGTCACTCATTCATGCACCTATGCACTACGTAATACCCCCCACCGAACCATGCAGACACTCAGACTGATACTCAAAAAACCAACTAATAACCTATATAGACACCCATGTAGCTACTCACCAACCCATGCAGCCACTTATACACAAAGTGAGAGACTGATACAGATATATACATATTTAAACATTACTCACTAAAACATGTATTCACTATGATACACTTAATCAGTCAGTTAAACAATCAATTTTTCAAAAACAAATCATCCATTTAGACACTTATATACCCATTTATTCTTCCATCGACCTTGAGATATACATATATAAAACATATTTAATTTTCAGAAAAACCCACATTCACTGGATGATGTCATCAGTGATGTCATTTGAGATGTCATCAGTGATGTCATGAGTGATGTCACTGACCATGTCATGAGTGATGTAATATGTGACGTCATCAGCAGTGCATTGCGGGCACGCGAGTTATAGTTAGCTGAACTAACTATAACGGGGCAATTTCATTGGTTTTTTACGAGTAAAATGTCCAGCTAACTATAACATGTGTGAAACCTATGGTTTTTTCACTGAATTTCTAAGGTTTTTTAAATGCTAATTCCTAACTATAACGTGTGTGAAACCTATGGTTTTTTCACTGAATATATATATATATATATATATATATATATATATATATATATATATATATATATATATATATTACCTACTGGCGGTCGCCAGTAGGTAGTTATAGTTAGGACCACGTTTCCATAGGAAATCCGCAACATTCTATTTTGAATAACTTTGGCGCCGGTCGACGAATCCTCGCGAATTTTTCAAAATAGGTGGGGCGCTACGCTCCGCTCCTACCCTGAAAGTCTCGGGGGGATTCGTCAAGCGGAGGCTGAGATAAAAGGGGGGGTCCCAAAACGCGTTTTTCCCATGCATTTTTCCATAGGACCTTTAGACACAGCTACAGCCCGAACGGCTGAACAGAAATTTGGCAGAGAGGTAGTCCTCAGGTCAAGGAAGTGCCTTTTGTAGGTTTGGTGTAAATCTGTTCAGTAGATTCTGAGAAAATAGCCTTTAAATCAATTTATATATCTGAGCCAGCTTACGGTGCGCTTACGGTACGCTTACCGTACGCGTACGGTGGCGTGCGCGAGCGCGATTCTGATTGGCTCTTAGATCTTAGTAAACATTCGAATCGGCCGAAACCAGGAAGCGGCGGCCGCCATTTTCTCTCTCGCACTGAGAGTGTGGATTAAAATACAAAGCACAAAAACATGTAAAGGGGCTGTTTGGACAGCTCCAAAACACCTAGCCATGTTGAGGGAGTCCCCAAAGATCCCCCAAGGCCAAAAACGGAATTTTTATTTTTTCGATAATTTAGCCGATTACGCTTACCGTACGCGACGGTAAAAAATATTTTAAAAAAAAAATTATCCACACTCTCCCCACCCCGTGTGGAAATGGTGCCCGAAGGGCATCATTTGTGCATGGCTTATAAGTGGTGTGAAAAATGTAAATATTACCTTTCAAAACGAAGTGCATCATATGTCCTCCATGTGCGCACGGTGCGCGAAGCGCATCGTGCGTACATGGCCCATCTAGCGTAACGTGGGCATGCGGTGCACGTAGCGCACCGCGTGCCCACCGTGCGTGCACGGCACTAACTGCGTAAAGTGGGCGCGCACGCCACGAATGGCGTAAAGTAACTTAGCATTTAAAAAAACGTACAAATTCACTGAAAAAACCATAGGTTTCACACACGTTATAGTTAGGAATTAGCATTTAAAAAACCTTGCAAATTCACTGAAAAAACCATAGGTTTCACACATGTTATAGTTAGCGGAAATTTTACTGATAAAAAACCAATGAAATTCCCCCGTTATAGTTAGTGCAGGCAACTATAACTCACGCGACCGCAATCTTCTGCTGATGACATATGTGTCTTTATGAAAAAAAAATATTTGTAATATATGTATAGCTAAAAATTTATGGAAGAAGACATGGGCAAATAAGTGTCTAAATACAGTATTAGCATCAGCAGAAGATTGCGGTCGCGTGAGTTATAGTTGCCTGCACTAACTATAACGGGGGAATTTTATTGGTTTTTTATCAGTAAAATTTCCGCTAACTATAACATGTGTGAAACCTATGGTTTTTTCAGTGAATATATATATATATATATATATATGCGACAACAGGTACCCGATGATCGTCGATACCAGATGGAAAGCACATGCGGGAACAGAGATTTAGAATATTAAATACTTTATTAGTGCAGACCCCCCTTCTCTGACAGACGCGTTTCGCCTTGCGGCTTTTTCAATGTCAGTTTCTCCGTGTCAGTTTGGCAATATTTCACATAGAAAAAATGTCACATGACTTATCACTGACATAAATAATGCACTAGCCTTCCTGTGTTTAATAACTATATATATATATATATATATATATATATATATATATATTCACAGAAAAAAACATAGGTTTCACACATGTTATAGTTAGCTGGACATTTCACTCGTAAAAAACCAATGAAATTCCTCCGTTATAGTTAGTGCAGGCAACTATAACTCACGCGACCGCAATCCTCTGCTGATGATGTCAGATATTACATCACTGATGACATATGTGTCATTATGAAAAATAAATATTTGTAATATATGTATAGCTAAAGATACAGTATTAGCATCAACAGAGGATTGCGGTCGCGTGAGTTATAGTTGCCTGCACTAACTATAACGGGGGAATTTCATTGGTTTTTTACGAGTGAAATGTCCAGCTAACTATAACATGTGTGAAACCTATGGTTTTTTCTGTGAATTTGCAAGGTTTTTTAAATGCTAATTCCTAACTATAACGTGTGTGAAACCTATGTTTTTTTCAGTGAATTTGTACGGTTTTTTAAATGCAAATTTTTTTTTGAGATTTTTGGTAAACCTATGTATAAAATAATATATGTACTATATCCTGCATTATGGATAGGTTAATTTTTTTTTTGTATGCATTTTTTTCCGTGCGCGTACGGTAAGCTGACGCTACGCGCTCCATACGTCATAAGTACGGTGCGCTTACGTGATACGATGCGCGTACGGTAAGCTGACGCTACGCGCTCCGTACGTCATAAGTACAGCGCGCTTATGTGATACGTACGTGACGTACGCGTACATGCGGAAGCAACGTCGCGGTTACGCAGGGGCGTGTAATGCGCATGCGCAAGTGCGTCTTACGTACGCGCTCCGTAAGCGCTCCGTAAGCGTCACGTTCGCGCATGCGTACTTGTTTCCGAGCGCGTACCGTAAGCTTACGGAGCGCGCACGGTGGGTCATGTGATCCACAAAGAACACTTTTCATTGGTTGAAACTACTTTCAGTTCCAGAAACTTCCCACACCACACCCATTCCCCTCATTACTGCTTGAGATCCCCTAGGAGAAGGAGCTGAATTGACATTGAGATACAATGGCAGAACAGCAGACCTCTTCTGAGAGTGAG
Organism: Triturus cristatus; assembly: GCF_964204655.1. Taxonomy (NCBI): domain Eukaryota; kingdom Metazoa; phylum Chordata; class Amphibia; order Caudata; family Salamandridae; genus Triturus; species Triturus cristatus. The sequence goes on along the minus strand of NC_140584.1, from coordinate 365,418,259 downwards.
GCTAGCAGCACCACCATCATCCAGAGAAGGAGGAAACAAAAGAATTCTTTTGTATGGGAGTATTTTACTTTTCCAGAGGGGCAGAAAAAGGTCAATGCTCCATTGGTCACTTGCACACTTTGTGACCGTGTTTTATCTAGAGGAAATCCAAGGAAGAAGTATTCCTTTGGAAATCACTCTATGATGAGACACCTTAGGGATAAACATCCCAGGACCTTTGCTCGACATACTGGAGAAAACTCTTCAGTAAGTCACCAGAGCCCAACCTCAGAAGCTCAGCCGAGTACATCATCGGCTCAGCTGAGCCCTTCCTCTGAGGTGGGAGCATCACCTTCTTCTGCTCCTCTGGACGTTAACCCTCGATTTGGGAGGGTTGCAATGAGGTGTACAACGTGTTGTGGTCTTATTGTTTCTGGGGAGACCAGTGTTTCCCTTATTAACAATAAGATAGACCAGCACGTTTGTAGACGCTCATAATATTCCCATTCTTTCTTTCCTCCATCCCTGTATTAACCCAACGGCTCTTTTTTAAGCTTTCCTTTTTGACATTTTTTTTTTTGCCGTGCGCGTACGGTACGCGTAATAGTTACGCGAAGTTCGCGGAATTTCTCCTCGCGGAATTTCTCCGTTTACGCCGTGCGCGTACGCTGCGCGCATTCGGCGATTTTTTGAAAAAAAATTAAAATTAATTTTTGCCCTTGGGGGTCCTTCTGGGACCCCCTGACAAAGGCTAGGGGGTCAGGAACTGTCCAGCCTGCCCCCTTTTCACGTTATCCACCTTTGTTTTTCACCCCCTCAGACTGCGAGAGACAAAATGGCGGCCGACACTTCCTGGTTTCGACCGATTCGAATGTTTACTGAGATCTAACAACCAATCAGAATCGCGCCCATAGATATATATATTGATTTAAATGCTATTTTCTCAGGAAATACTGAACAGATTTACACGAGACCTTCAAAAGGCACATCCCTGACCTGAGGGCTACCTCTCTGCCAAATTTCAAGTAATTCTGTTCAGCCGTTCAGGCTGTAGCTCGGACTAAAGGTCCTATGGAAAAATGTATGGGGAAAACGCGTTTTGGGACCCCCCCTTTTTCTCAGCCCCCGCTTGACGAATCCCCCCGAGACTTTCAGGGTAGGAGCGGAGCGGAGCGCCCCACCTATTTTGAGAATTTCGCGAGGATTCGTCAATCGGCGCCAAAGTTATTCCAAATAGAATGTTGCGGATTTCCTATGGAAACACGGTCCTAACTATAACTATCTACTGGCGACCGCCAGTAGATAATATATATATATATATATATATATATATATATATATATATATATATATATATATATATATATATATATATATATATATATATATATATATATATATATATATATTACCTACTGGCGGTCGCCAGTAGGTAGTTATAGTTAGGACCACGTTTCCATAGGAAATCCGCAACATTCTATTTTGAATAACTTTTGCGCCGGTCGACGAATCCTCGCGAATTTTTCAAAATAGGTGGGGCGCTACGCTCCGCTCCTACCCTGAAAGTCTCGGGGGGATTCGTCAAGCGGGGGCTGAGATAAAAGGGGGGTCCCAAAACGCGTTTTTCCCATGCATTTTTCCATAGGACCTTTAGACAGGGCTACAGCCCGAACGGCTGAACAGAATTACTAGAAATTTGGCAGAGAGGTAGTCCTCAGGTCAAGGAAGTGCCTTTTGTAGGTTTGGTGTAAATCTGTTCAGTAGATTCTGAGAAAATAGCCTTTAAATCAATATATATATCTGAGCCAGCTTACGGTGCGCTTACGGTACGCTTACCGTACGCGTACGGTGGCGTGCGCGAGCGCGATTCTGATTGGCTCTTAGATCTTAGTAAACATTCGAATCGGCCGAAACCAGGAAGCTGCGGCCACCATTTTCTCTCTCGCACTGAGAGCGATTTTTAAAATTTAAAGCCCAAAAACATGTAAAGGGGCTGTTTAGACAGCTCCCACACACATAGGCATGTTGAGGGAGTCCCCAAAGATCCTCCAAGGCCAAAAACGGAATTTTTATTTTTTCGGTAATTTCGCCGATTACGCTTACCGTATGCGTACGGTAAAAAATAATTTAAAAAAAAAATCATCATCCACACTCTCTGCACCCCGTGTGCAATTGGTGGACGAAAGCCACCAATTGTGCATGGCTTGTCACAGCTGAAAAAAACTAACATTTTTAAAAAAATAAAATAAAAAAAAAATTATCCACACTCTCTCCACCCCGTGTGCAAATGGTGCCCGAAGGGCACCATTTGTGCATGGCTTATAAAATATACGAAAAATTAAAATATTACCTTTCAAAACGAAGTGCATCATATGTCCTCCATGTGCGCACGGTGCGCGAAGCGCATCGTGCGTACATGGCCCATCTAGCGTAACGTGGGCACGCGGTGCGCGTAGCGCACCGCGTGCCCACCGTGCGTGCATGGCACTAACTGCGTAAAGTGGGCGCGCGGTGCGCGAAGCGCACCGCGTGCTTACCGTGCGCGCACAGAACGAACTGCGTTAAGTGGGCGCGCACGCCACGAATGGCGTAAAGTAACTTAGCATTTAAAAAACCGTACAAATTCACTGAAAAAACCATAGGTTTCACACACGTTATAGTTAGGAATTAGCATTTAAAAAACCTTGCAAATTCACTGAAAAAAACATAGGTTTCACACATGTTATAGTTAGCGGAAATTTTACTGATAAAAAACCAATGAAATTCCCCCGTTATAGTTACTGCAGGCAACTATAACTCACGCGACCGCAATCTTCTGCTGATGACATATGTGTCTTTATGAAAAAAAAATATTTGTAATATATGTATAGCTAAAAATGTATGGAAGAAGACATGGGCAAATAAGTGTCTAAATACAGTATTAGCATCAGCAGAGGATTGCCGTCGCGTGAGTTATAGTTGCCTGCAGTAACTATAACGGGGGAATTTCATTGGTTTTTTATCAGTAAAATTTCCGCTAACTATAACATGTGTGAAACCTATGTTTTTTTCAGTGAATTTGCAAGGTTTTTTAAATGCTAATTCCTAACTATAACGTGTGTGAAACCTATGGTTTTTTCAGTGAATATATATATATATATATATATTATCTACTGGCGGAATAGAATAGAATAGAATGTTGCGGATTTCCTATGGAAACACGGTCCTAACTATAACTATCTACTGGCAACCGCCAGTAGATAATATATATATATATATATATATATATATATATATATATATATATATATATATATATATTATCTACTGGCGGTCGCCAGTAGATAGTTATAGTTAGGACCGTGTTTCCATAGGAAATCCGCAACATTCTATTTGGAATAACTTTGGCGCCGATTGACGAATCCTCGCGAAATTCTCAAAATAGGTGGGTGCATTGTGGGACATTGTGTCTTTAACAAAGCTGCAAGTGTTTGTCTATGATTAAAACCATTGAGTTGAAACGCGTCAGACTGAGAACACGTGATGCCGCCCACAGGTACAATAAATGCTCTCATCTACTCTACCGGTGCCTCGGCCATTTGTTCATGTTGCTGTTGTATTTCAGCGGGATGCTTCGTTTCCGTGGTCCGCTGAGGCTGCCCTGCAGAGCCATGAGTTCCCGCTAAACACGAAGCACTTTTTGTGGGACATAGAGGTCGGGAGACTGGCTCGCTCCGAATCCAGGATTTCCATTTCAAAGTCACTTGACCATGAGGAAAGGAGCAAGGGAACCGAGAGGGATATTGTATCACCTCTTGTGATGTGGAGAAAGGACATTTTCTAAGGTATTGCGGCATCAACAGCAAAACCGCGATAAATTTTAAAACTGCACCATGTGAAAAGTATATGCACTATGCCTGGACTGGTACTTACCGCGTTGGTGCATTGTGGGACATTGTGTCTTTAACAAAGCTGCAAGTGTTTGTCTATGATTAAAACCATTGAGTTGAAACGCGTCAGACTGAGAACACGTGATGCCGCCCACAGGTACAATAAATGCTCTCATCTACTCTACCGGTGCCTCGGCCATTTGTTCATGTTGCTGTTGTATTTCAGCGGGATGCTTCGTTTCCGTGGTCCGCTGAGGCTGCCCTGCAGAGCCATGAGTTCCCGCTAAACACGAAGCACTTTTTGTGGGACATAGAGGTCGGGAGACTGGCTCGCTCCGAATCCAGGATATCCATTTCAAAGTCACTTGACCATGAGGAAAGGAGCAAGGGAACCGAGAGGGATATTGTATCACCTCTTGTGATGTGGAGAAAGGACATTTTCTAAGGTATTGCGGCATCAAAAGCAAAACCGCGATAAATTTTAAAACTGCACCATGTGAAAAGTATATGCACTATGCCTGGACTGGTACTTACCGCGTTGGTGCATTGTGGGACATTGTGTCTTTAACAAAGCTGCAAGTGTTTGTCTATGATTAAAACCATTGAGTTGAAACGCGTCAGACTGAGAACACGTGATGCCGCCCACAGGTACAATAAATGCTCTCATCTACTCTACCGGTGCCTCGGCCATTTGTTCATGTTGCTGTTGTATTTCAGCGGGATGCTTCGTTTCCGTGGTCCGCTGAGGCTGCCCTGCAGAGCCATGAGTTCCCGCTAAACACGAAGCACTTTTTGTGGGACATAGAGGTCGGGAGACTGGCTCGCTCCGAATCCAGGATTTCCATTTCAAAGTCACTTGACCATGAGGAAAGGAGCAAGGGAACCGAGAGGGATATTGTATCACCTCTTGTGATGTGGAGAAAGGACATTTTCTAAGGTATTGCGGCATCAACAGCAAAACCGCGATAAATTTTAAAACTGCACCATGTGAAAAGTATATGCACTATGCCTGGACTGGTACTTACCGCGTTGGTGCATTGTGGGACATTGTGTCTTTAACAAAGCTGCAAGTGTTTGTCTATGATTAAAACCATTGAGTTGAAACGCGTCAGACTGAGAACACGTGATGCCGCCCACAGGTACAATAAATGCTCTCATCTACTCTACCGGTGCCTCGGCCATTTGTTCATGTTGCTGTTGTATTTCAGCGGGATGCTTCGTTTCCGTGGTCCGCTGAGGCTGCCCTGCAGAGCCATGAGTTCCCGCTAAACACGAAGCACTTTTTGTGGGACATAGAGGTCGGGAGACTGGCTCGCTCCGAATCCAGGATTTCCATTTCAAAGTCACTTGACCATGAGGAAAGGAGCAAGGGAACCGAGAGGGATATTGTATCACCTCTTGTCATGTGGAGAAAGGACATTTTCTAAGGTATTGCGGCATCAACAGCAAAACCGCGATAAATTTTAAAACTGCACCATGTGAAAAGTATATGCACTATGCCTGGACTGGTACTTACCGCGTTGGTGCATTGTGGGACATTGTGTCTTTAACAAAGCTGCAAGTGTTTGTCTATGATTAAAACCATTGAGTTGAAACGCGTCAGACTGAGAACACGTGATGCCGCCCACAGGTACAATAAATGCTCTCATCTACTCTACCGGTGCCTCGGCCATGTGTTCATGTTGCTGTTGTATTTCAGCGGGATGCTTCGTTTCCGTGGTCCGCTGAGGCTGCCCTGCAGAGCCATGAGTTCCCGCTAAACACGAAGCACTTTTTGTGGGACATAGAGGTCGGGAGACTGGCTCGCTCCGAATCCAGGATATCCATTTCAAAGTCACTTGACCATGAGGAAAGGAGCAAGGGAACCGAGAGGGATATTGTATCACCTCTTGTGATGTGGAGAAAGGACATTTTCTAAGGTATTGCGGCATCAACAGCAAAACCGCGATAAATTTTAAAACTGCACCATGTGAAAAGTATATGCACTATGCCTGGACTGGTACTTACCGCGTTGGTGCATTGTGGGACATTGTGTCTTTAACAAAGCTGCAAGTGTTTGTCTATGATTAAAACCATTGAGTTGAAACGCGTCAGACTGAGAACACGTGATGCCGCCCACAGGTACAATAAATGCTCTCATCTACTCTACCGGTGCCTCGGCCATTTGTTCATGTTGCTGTTGTATTTCAGCGGGATGCTTCGTTTCCGTGGTCCGCTGAGGCTGCCCTGCAGAGCCATGAGTTCCCGCTAAACACGAAGCACTTTTTGTGGGACATAGAGGTCGGGAGACTGGCTCGCTCCGAATCCAGGATTTCCATTTCAAAGTCACTTGACCATGAGGAAAGGAGCAAGGGAACCGAGAGGGATATTGTATCACCTCTTGTGATGTGGAGAAAGGACATTTTCTAAGGTATTGCGGCATCAACAGCAAAACCGCGATAAATTTTAAAACTGCACCATGTGAAAAGTATATGCACTATGCCTGGACTGGTACTTACCGCGTTGGTGCATTGTGGGACATTGTGTCTTTAACAAAGCTGCAAGTGTTTGTCTATGATTAAAACCATTGAGTTGAAACGCGTCAGACTGAGAACACGTGATGCCGCCCACAGGTACAATAAATGCTCTCATCTACTCTACCGGTGCCTCGGCCATTTGTTCATGTTGCTGTTGTATTTCAGCGGGATGCTTCGTTTCCGTGGTCCGCTGAGGCTGCCCTGCAGAGCCATGAGTTCCCGCTAAACACGAAGCACTTTTTGTGGGACATAGAGGTCGGGAGACTGGCTCGCTCCGAATCCAGGATTTCCATTTCAAAGTCACTTGACCATGAGGAAAGGAGCAAGGGAACCGAGAGGGATATTGTATCACCTCTTGTCATGTGGAGAAAGGACATTTTCTAAGGTATTGCGGCATCAAAAGCAAAACCGCGATAAATTTTAAAACTGCACCATGTGAAAAGTATATGCACTATGCCTGGACTGGTACTTACCGCGTTGGTGCATTGTGGGACATTGTGTCTTTAACAAAGCTGCAAGTGTTTGTCTATGATTAAAACCATTGAGTTGAAACGCGTCAGACTGAGAACACGTGATGCCGCCCACAGGTACAATAAATGCTCTCATCTACTCTACCGGTGCCTCGGCCATTTGTTCATGTTGCTGTTGTATTTCAGCGGGATGCTTCGTTTCCGTGGTCCGCTGAGGCTGCCCTGCAGAGCCATGAGTTCCCGCTAAACACGAAGCACTTTTTGTGGGACATAGAGGTCGGGAGACTGGCTCGCTCCGAATCCAGGATTTCCATTTCAAAGTCACTTGACCATGAGGAAAGGAGCAAGGGAACCGAGAGGGATATTGTATCACCTCTTGTGATGTGGAGAAAGGACATTTTCTAAGGTATTGCGGCATCAACAGCAAAACCGCGATTAATTTTAAAACTGCACCATGTGAAAAGTATATGCACTATGCCTGGACTGGTACTTACCGCGTTGGTGCATTGTGGGACATTGTGTCTTTAACAAAGCTGCAAGTGTTTGTCTATGATTAAAACCATTGAGTTGAAACGCGTCAGACTGAGAACACGTGATGCCGCCCACAGGTACAATAAATGCTCTCATCTACTCTACCGGTGCCTCGGCCATTTGTTCATGTTGCTGTTGTATTTCAGCGGGATGCTTCGTTTCCGTGGTCCGCTGAGGCTGCCCTGCAGAGCCATGAGTTCCCGCTAAACACGAAGCACTTTTTGTGGGACATAGAGGTCGGGAGACTGGCTCGCTCCGAATCCAGGATATCCATTTCAAAGTCACTTGACCATGAGGAAAGGAGCAAGGGAACCGAGAGGGATATTGTATCACCTCTTGTGATGTGGAGAAAGGACATTTTCTAAGGTATTGCGGCATCAACAGCAAAACCGCGATAAATTTTAAAACTGCACCATGTGAAAAGTATATGCACTATGCCTGGACTGGTACTTACCGCGTTGGTGCATTGTGGGACATTGTGTCTTTAACAAAGCTGCAAGTGTTTGTCTATGATTAAAACCATTGAGTTGAAACGCGTCAGACTGAGAACACGTGATGCCGCCCACAGGTACAATAAATGCTCTCATCTACTCTACCGGTGCCTCGGCCATTTGTTCATGTTGCTGTTGTATTTCAGCGGGATGCTTCGTTTCCGTGGTCCGCTGAGGCTGCCCTGCAGAGCCATGAGTTCCCGCTAAACACGAAGCACTTTTTGTGGGACATAGAGGTCGGGAGACTGGCTCGCTCCGAATCCAGGATTTCCATTTCAAAGTCACTTGACCATGAGGAAAGGAGCAAGGGAACCGAGAGGGATATTGTATCACCTCTTGTGATGTGGAGAAAGGACATTTTCTAAGGTATTGCGGCATCAACAGCAAAACCGCGATAAATTTTAAAACTGCACCATGTGAAAAGTATATGCACTATGCCTGGACTGGTACTTACCGCGTTGGTGCATTGTGGGACATTGTGTCTTTAACAAAGCTGCAAGTGTTTGTCTATGATTAAAACCATTGAGTTGAAACGCGTCAGACTGAGAACACGTGATGCCGCCCACAGGTACAATAAATGCTCTCATCTACTCTACCGGTGCCTCGGCCATTTGTTCATGTTGCTGTTGTATTTCAGCGGGATGCTTCGTTTCCGTGGTCCGCTGAGGCTGCCCTGCAGAGCCATGAGTTCCCGCTAAACACGAAGCACTTTTTGTGGGACATAGAGGTCGGGAGACTGGCTCGCTCCGAATCCAGGATTTCCATTTCAAAGTCACTTGACCATGAGGAAAGGAGCAAGGGAACCGAGAGGGATATTGTATCACCTCTTGTCATGTGGAGAAAGGACATTTTCTAAGGTATTGCGGCATCAACAGCAAAACCGCGATAAATTTTAAAACTGCACCATGTGAAAAGTATATGCACTATGCCTGGACTGGTACTTACCGCGTTGGTGCATTGTGGGACATTGTGTCTTTAACAAAGCTGCAAGTGTTTGTCTATGATTAAAACCATTGAGTTGAAACGCGTCAGACTGAGAACACGTGATGCCGCCCACAGGTACAATAAATGCTCTCATCTACTCTACCGGTGCCTCGGCCATTTGTTCATGTTGCTGTTGTATTTCAGCGGGATGCTTCGTTTCCGTGGTCCGCTGAGGCTGCCCTGCAGAGCCATGAGTTCCCGCTAAACACGAAGCACTTTTTGTGGGACATAGAGGTCGGGAGACTGGCTCGCTCCGAATCCAGGATTTCCATTTCAAAGTCACTTGACCATGAGGAAAGGAGCAAGGGAACCGAGAGGGATATTGTATCACCTCTTGTGATGTGGAGAAAGGACATTTTCTAAGGTATTGCGGCATCAACAGCAAAACCGCGATAAATTTTAAAACTGCACCATGTGAAAAGTATATGCACTATGCCTGGACTAGTACTTACCGCGTTGGTGCATTGTGGGACATTGTGTCTTTAACAAAGCTGCAAGTGTTTGTCTATGATTAAAACCATTGAGTTGAAACGCGTCAGACTGAGAACACGTGATGCCGCCCACAGGTACAATAAATGCTCTCATCTACTCTACCGGTGCCTCGGCCATTTGTTCATGTTGCTGTTGTATTTCAGCGGGATGCTTCGTTTCCATGGTCCGCTGAGGCTGCCCTGCAGAGCCATGAGTTCCCGCTAAAAACGAAGCACTTTTTGTGGGACATAGAGGTCGGGAGACTGGCTCGCTCCGAATCCAGGATTTCCATTTCAAAGTCACTTGACCATGAGGAAAGGAGCAAGGGAACCGAGAGGGATATTGTATCACCTCTTGTGATGTGGAGAAATGACATTTTCTAAGGTATTGCGGCATCAACAGCAAAACCGCGATAAATTTTAAAACTGCACCATGTGAAAAGTATATGCACTATGCCTGGACTGGTACTTACCGCGTTGGTGCATTGTGGGACATTGTGTCTTTAACAAAGCTGCAAGTGTTTGTCTATGATTAAAACCATTGAGTTGAAACGCGTCAGACTGAGAACACGTGATGCCGCCCACAGGTACAATAAATGCTCTCATCTACTCTACCGGTGCCTCGGCCATTTGTTCATGTTGCTGTTGTATTTCAGCGGGATGCTTCGTTTCCGTGGTCCGCTGAGGCTGCCCTGCAGAGCCATGAGTTCCCGCTAAACACGAAGCACTTTTTGTGGGACATAGAGGTCGGGAGACTGGCTCGCTCCGAATCCAGGATATCCATTTCAAAGTCACTTGACCATGAGGAAAGGAGCAAGGGAACCGAGAGGGATATTGTATCACCTCTTGTGATGTGGAGAAAGGACATTTTCTAAGGTATTGCGGCATCAACAGCAAAACCGCGATAAATTTTAAAACTGCACCATGTGAAAAGTATATGCACTATGCCTGGACTGGTACTTACCGCGTTGGTGCATTGTGGGACATTGTGTCTTTAACAAAGCTGCAAGTGTTTGTCTATGATTAAAACCATTGAGTTGAAACGCGTCAGACTGAGAACACGTGATGCCGCCCACAGGTACAATAAATGCTCTCATCTACTCTACCGGTGCCTCGGCCATTTGTTCATGTTGCTGTTGTATTTCAGCGGGATGCTTCGTTTCCGTGGTCCGCTGAGGCTGCCCTGCAGAGCCATGAGTTCCCGCTAAACACGAAGCACTTTTTGTGGGACATAGAGGTCGGGAGACTGGCTCGCTCCGAATCCAGGATTTCCATTTCAAAGTCACTTGACCATGAGGAAAGGAGCAAGGGAACCGAGAGGGATATTGTATCACCTCTTGTGATGTGGAGAAAGGACATTTTCTAAGGTATTGCGGCATCAACAGCAAAACCGCGATAAATTTTAAAACTGCACCATGTGAAAAGTATATGCACTATGCCTGGACTGGTACTTACCGCGTTGGTGCATTGTGGGACATTGTGTCTTTAACAAAGCTGCAAGTGTTTGTCTATGATTAAAACCATTGAGTTGAAACGCGTCAGACTGAGAACACGTGATGCCGCCCACAGGTACAATAAATGCTCTCATCTACTCTACCGGTGCCTCGGCCATTTGTTCATGTTGCTGTTGTATTTCAGCGGGATGCTTCGTTTCCGTGGTCCGCTGAGGCTGCCCTGCAGAGCCATGAGTTCCCGCTAAACACGAAGCACTTTTTGTGGGACATAGAGGTCGGGAGACTGGCTCGCTCCGAATCCAGGATTTCCATTTCAAAGTCACTTGACCATGAGGAAAGGAGCAAGGGAACCGAGAGGGATATTGTATCACCTCTTGTGATGTGGAGAAAGGACATTTTCTAAGGTATTGCGGCATCAACAGCAAAACCGCGATAAATTTTAAAACTGCACCATGTGAAAAGTATATGCACTATGCCTGGACTGGTACTTACCGCGTTGGTGCATTGTGGGACATTGTGTCTTTAACAAAGCTGCAAGTGTTTGTCTATGATTAAAACCATTGAGTTGAAACGCGTCAGACTGAGAACACGTGATGCCGCCCACAGGTACAATAAATGCTCTCATCTACTCTACCGGTGCCTCGGCCATTTGTTCATGTTGCTGTTGTATTTCAGCGGGATGCTTCGTTTCCGTGGTCCGCTGAGGCTGCCCTGCAGAGCCATGAGTTCCCGCTAAACACGAAGCACTTTTTGTGGGACATAGAGGTCGGGAGACTGGCTCGCTCCGAATCCAGGATTTCCATTTCAAAGTCACTTGACCATGAGGAAAGGAGCAAGGGAACCGAGAGGGATATTGTATCACCTCTTGTGATGTGGAGAAAGGACATTTTCTAAGGTATTGCGGCATCAACAGCAAAACCGCGATAAATTTTAAAACTGCACCATGTGAAAAGTATATGCACTATGCCTGGACTGGTACTTACCGCGTTGGTGCATTGTGGGACATTGTGTCTTTAACAAAGCTGCAAGTGTTTGTCTATGATTAAAACCATTGAGTTGAAACGCGTCAGACTGAGAACACGTGATGCCGCCCACAGGTACAATAAATGCTCTCATCTACTCTACCGGTGCCTCGGCCATTTGTTCATGTTGCTGTTGTATTTCAGCGGGATGCTTCGTTTCCGTGGTCCGCTGAGGCTGCCCTGCAGAGCCATGAGTTCCCGCTAAACACGAAGCACTTTTTGTGGGACATAGAGGTCGGGAGACTGGCTCGCTCCGAATCCAGGATTTCCATTTCAAAGTCACTTGACCATGAGGAAAGGAGCAAGGGAACCGAGAGGGATATTGTATCACCTCTTGTGATGTGGAGAAATGACATTTTCTAAGGTATTGCGGCATCAACAGCAAAACCGCGATAAATTTTAAAACTGCACCATGTGAAAAGTATATGCACTATGCCTGGACTGGTACTTACCGCGTTGGTGCATTGTGGGACATTGTGTCTTTAACAAAGCTGCAAGTGTTTGTCTATGATTAAAACCATTGAGTTGAAACGCGTCAGACTGAGAACACGTGATGCCGCCCACAGGTACAATAAATGCTCTCATCTACTCTACCGGTGCCTCGGCCATTTGTTCATGTTGCTGTTGTATTTCAGCGGGATGCTTCGTTTCCGTGGTCCGCTGAGGCTGCCCTGCAGAGCCATGAGTTCCCGCTAAACACGAAGCACTTTTTGTGGGACATAGAGGTCGGGAGACTGGCTCGCTCCGAATCCAGGATGTCCATTTCAAAGTCACTTGACCATGAGGAAAGGAGCAAGGGAACCGAGAGGGATATTGTATCACCTCTTGTGATGTGGAGAAAGGACATTTTCTAAGGTATTGCGGCATCAACAGCAAAACCGCGATAAATTTTAAAACTGCACCATGTGAAAAGTATATGCACTATGCCTGGACTGGTACTTACCGCGTTGGTGCATTGTGGGACATTGTGTCTTTAACAAAGCTGCAAGTGTTTGTCTATGATTAAAACCATTGAGTTGAAACGCGTCAGACTGAGAACACGTGATGCCGCCCACAGGTACAATAAATGCTCTCATCTACTCTACCGGTGCCTCGGCCATTTGTTCATGTTGCTGTTGTATTTCAGCGGGATGCTTCGTTTCCGTGGTCCGCTGAGGCTGCCCTGCAGAGCCATGAGTTCCCGCTAAACACGAAGCACTTTTTGTGGGACATAGAGGTCGGGAGACTGGCTCGCTCCGAATCCAGGATTTCCATTTCAAAGTCACTTGACCATGAGGAAAGGAGCAAGGGAACCGAGAGGGATATTGTATCACCTCTTGTGATGTGGAGAAAGGACATTTTCTAAGGTATTGCGGCATCAACAGCAAAACCGCGATAAATTTTAAAACTGCACCATGTGAAAAGTATATGCACTATGCCTGGACTGGTACTTACCGCGTTGGTGCATTGTGGGACATTGTGTCTTTAACAAAGCTGCAAGTGTTTGTCTATGATTAAAACCATTGAGTTGAAACGCGTCAGACTGAGAACACGTGATGCCGCCCACAGGTACAATAAATGCTCTCATCTACTCTACCGGTGCCTCGGCCATTTGTTCATGTTGCTGTTGTATTTCAGCGGGATGCTTCGTTTCCGTGGTCCGCTGAGGCTGCCCTGCAGAGCCATGAGTTCCCGCTAAACACGAAGCACTTTTTGTGGGACATAGAGGTCGGGAGACTGGCTCGCTCCGAATCCAGGATTTCCATTTCAAAGTCACTTGACCATGAGGAAAGGAGCAAGGGAACCGAGAGGGATATTGTATCACCTCTTGTGATGTGGAGAAAGGACATTTTCTAAGGTATTGCGGCATCAACAGCAAAACCGCGATAAATTTTAAAACTGCACCATGTGAAAAGTATATGCACTATGCCTGGACTGGTACTTACCGCGTTGGTGCATTGTGGGACATTGTGTCTTTAACAAAGCTGCAAGTGTTTGTCTATGATTAAAACCATTGAGTTGAAACGCGTCAGACTGAGAACACGTGATGCCGCCCACAGGTACAATAAATGCTCTCATCTACTCTACCGGTGCCTCGGCCATTTGTTCATGTTGCTGTTGTATTTCAGCGGGATGCTTCGTTTCCGTGGTCCGCTGAGGCTGCCCTGCAGAGCCATGAGTTCCCGCTAAACACGAAGCACTTTTTGTGGGACATAGAGGTCGGGAGACTGGCTCGCTCCGAATCCAGGATTTCCATTTCAAAGTCACTTGACCATGAGGAAAGGAGCAAGGGAACCGAGAGGGATATTGTATCACCTCTTGTGATGTGGAGAAAGGACATTTTCTAAGGTATTGCGGCATCAACAGCAAAACCGCGATAAATTTTAAAACTGCACCATGTGAAAAGTATATGCACTATGCCTGGACTGGTACTTAACGCGTTGGTGCATTGTGGGACATTGTGTCTTTAACAAAGCTGCAAGTGTTTGTCTATGATTAAAACCATTGAGTTGAAACGCGTCAGACTGAGAACACGTGATGCCGCCCACAGGTACAATAAATGCTCTCATCTACTCTACCGGTGCCTCGGCCATTTGTTCATGTTGCTGTTGTATTTCAGCGGGATGCTTCGTTTCCGTGGTCCGCTGAGGCTGCCCTGCAGAGCCATGAGTTCCCGCTAAACACGAAGCACTTTTTGTGGGATATATATATATATATATATATATATATATATATATATATATATATATATATATATATATATATATATATATATATATATATATATATATATATATATATATATACAAAATCCACAAACGCTTCTTCCGGACAGCTGGCCCCCTCGGAAAGTGGCGTACACGCCGGCGAAGCAACCAGCAAAATTATCACCAAAGTTCAAAGATACGTGCGCTCTCAGGTCAGTAAACGACACATCCAGGTTATAATAGTGACCAGGTTTATTCCATAACGCGTTTCGACTGCGTCCGCAGCCTTGCTCACATGGAACCGTGTAATGAATAACTTTATGCAACTATATACAATGGACACAACTATTGAGGGCAGTGGAGTCAAAATAGGACTGTGTGAAAGACAGCGTCCGCCATCTTGGAAAGGTCAGCATAGGTAAACATTGTTAATAGCTTAATGCAATACAGATTCAAAGTACCAAATGCATGAAAGACCAACAGTGCAGATGAACAAATGAACATCCTCTACCATTCCATGTATGTGAGGTTGAATTACAATGACAAATATATTGTACGCCTCGGAAAGCAGTAACGTACCGGAGCAATTCACAAGTGACTAACAGTGATGTAAAATACATGGTAGACTGCGAGCATCGTAATACTATGTCCTAAATGATCAGGAACGCCTGGCCAGTGTGAAAGCCCTGCAAAGTAGTAATAACCCGCTCTGCTAAGAGATCGTGGCTAAAATAGCCAGAAAATTAGCATCTTGGTTAGTATAAACAATGGATATCAGGACAGATTTCAGGCGTATAATGGATATAATATAAGGTGTTGAGGTCACAAGAGAGGGTGAGTGATAGTGCTAGCAACTAAAAAAATATATAATAGGCTAGTTAGGACCAATGCTCGTTGCACGAAATGCCTCGTTCACCCTGAAAATGTACATGGGGATGATAATCCATGCACAAAAGTACCGGCATAGTGCTCATGAAGTGCATAACACCTGGTCTCTCAAATCATAGAGGATAAATAAACAGTGTAAAAAGTGTAAAAGCAGTGATGAGCAAATGCCCTGGGTCAATCAATAACCAAAATTCACTTATCCTGTTACTCTCAGAGCCCCTCTGGAAGTGTCCAATCGTAATCCAAGTGCCCCATTTCTCTTAGTGAAGGTGAAGACGTGACTCCGAAGAAAAGGTTAGGCACCTGTGTAGTGGTTAGGTGCCTTCCTTCTCTCCTGCAATTAAAACATGAGATAAACATTAGCTGACAAGTCAGAGAAACATGTGAAAGCAAAACAAAACAAAACACAAAAGCAGGTACATCCTAGGTTATACAAGACATCTCGTTAGACCTGTCGGAATAAAAAGTATAGGATTACTCTTTCTTCAAATGTATTGAAAGTTCCTCGTCTTGGTTCATACCTCCAGGGGCCTTCGTTTGGAGATCTACAATGTATTTTGACTCTCTCTGTCTGAGTTTGAGTGTCCTGTTACCCCCTCTGTGATCTAACCGGACTTGTTCCAAAATAAAATATTTCAGTAGTGAGGAGTCAGAGTAGTGTCGTTCTTGGAAATGTCTAGCCACTGGGTATTTGGGGTCTTTGTTGGTGATGGCCCGCTTGTGTTCGAGTACCCTTTTCTTGGCCATCAGGGTGGTACTGCCTATATAGTATAGTCCACATGGGCATTCTATCACATATATAGCAAATGTGGTGCTGCATGTGAGGAACTGGGTTATTACTCTCTGATTGTGACCTTGTTCGTATGTTTTACGTGAGGTACTAGCCGAACACGCTTTGCAGTGACCACATGGGAAGAAACCTACAAGGTTCTGGATACCTCTGTCTTGTGTCAAAGTGATGTCACTATGTACTAGTATGTCCCTTAGGTTTCTTCCTCGCCTGTATGTGATATTAGGTCTGTCCTTGAAAGTGTGGCCTATGCTGTTGTCATTCTTGAGTGTGTTCCAATTTTTAGACAAAATATGTCTGATGCCATCAGACTCCGTATTGTAGGTCATGATCACCCTAGTTTCAGCATCTCCAGTTCCCTCCATCACTGTAGTGTCATCCCTGAGTATGTCTTTTCTATCCACGGACTCTACTCTACAGACCGCTTTCTTGAGGACCCAGTTGGGGTACCCTCGAAGTTTGAATCTTTCAATCATCACTGTGCTTTCTTTCTCGAAAGCCTCAATGCTGCTACAATTCCTTTTTGCCCTCAGCAGTTCACCATAGGGGATACTCCATTTGAGGGTATCCGGGTGGCTGCTGAGGGCATGTAGGATACTGTTGCCTGCTGTGCTTTTGCGGTATAAAGAGGTATGTAGTATGTTGGATCTCACCTCTACCTTCACATCTAGATATTCGACCATGTTGTCACTGATGCTCCCTGTGAGATGTATGTTACGGTCGTTGTTGTTGAGTTCTTGAATCAGTTCCTGGGCCTCTGTGTGACTACCTTTCCATATAATGAAAAGGCCATCAATGTATCTGAGCCAAAGTGCTACTTTGCTCAGATTCTTGATGGCAATCTTTTCTGAGAATATCTCCTCCTCCCAGAGGCCCATGAAGAGATTGGCAAAGCTAGGGGCCAGACAAGAACCCATCGCGGTACCAATCAGTTGTTTATAGATGGTACCGTTGAAGATGAAGATGTTATTGGTGAGGCAGAATTCTGTCATTTCAATGATCATGTCATTGTGTTCCAAATATTTGATCTGTCTTTGGTTGAGGAAGTGCCTGCACGCATCTAATCCCTGTTGGTGGTCAATTATGGTGTACAGTGATTGTACATCCAGTGTGATGAGGAGTAGACCATTCTCCCATTTGATCTTTTCTAGTTTCCCTAGGAAATCTTTAGTATCCCTCACGTAACTCGGGAGCTTGGTAACAAATTCCCTGAGAAAATGGTCCACATATTTGGATATGTGTTCCGCTACACTTCCTATGGAGGACACTATGGGTCGGCCAGGTGGAGATGTGGCACTCTTGTGGACCTTGGGTAGAAGGTAAAGCACCGGTATCTTGGGAAAATCCCTCTTGAGATAACAGTACTCCTCCCACTCAAGGATCCCTTTGTCCCTCCAAGTGATGAGTTTGTCCCATATCATGATGACACTTTCATTGTACACCTCCCTAGTGATCTGCATGTAGGAATTGGTGTCCCCTAGTTGTCTGAGGGCCTCAGCAATGTATTGCTCTCTGTCTAGAATTACCACATTCCCACCTTTATCTGCTGGTCGGATGACTATATCTTTGTCATCGGCTAATGATTTCAGAATCTGTCTCTGATTAAATGACAGATTGTTGTTGGACTTGTTACTATAGTGTGATTTGTTTCTCAGATCAATGAGGGCCTTGGTGACATTGTCGTGGAATGTGTCAATGCCGTCGTGTGGTAGCGTGGGTAAAAATGTCGAAGGGGGTTTAAAACCAGTAGTGGCGGCTGAGTTGTGGGTGATGTCCATAACATCCAAGATGTCTGTTTCTTCCATGGTCAGAATATCCCTGTTTGTATCGTTGTTGAGTTCGAATAGGGTAGTAAGTGTGTTTAAATCCCCTATTGCTAGGTTTGCTTCATGTTCCTCCTGTGTACTAGTGTCGGTAACTATTCTGGGCTGTTGGCGACGTAATATATGCCACTTCTTTAGCTTAAGCTTCCTGACATACTTAAAGAGGTCAATTCTTGTTTCAACATAGTTAAATCTGGATGAAGGGCAGAATGACAGGCCTAAACATAATGTGTACTTCTCCACATCACTCAAGTGTCTTTTAGAAAGATTAATAATAGTTTTATTAACCATATTGGGGTCCATCAATATGTTCTTTTGGAGCGCGTCTTGTTGCATCCCATACGGCCCCTTCCTCTGCCTCTTCTGCCACTGTTGTCTGACTCGTTGACGTCTTGTCCTCCGTCTGCTCGGCCTCTTCCCCGTGCCCGTCCTCTTTGGCCCCTCGATCTCGGTGTTGTTGAGTCTCTCGTGCTCTGTCGTGTTTGTCGCATTGTCCGATATTCGTCTAAAAAAGTGATGGTTCGGGTATGCGTTCCTCGCCTGAAGTCTCCCCTTTGGATATGTCCGATTCCATATCACTGGCAGTGGATATCTTTGAGGGTACTTCCTCCACCGGATTGGCCTTCTCTGTTGTTGCTGTTTCTTTGTCCTTGTAGAGATGATCATATTTCCGGTTAAAAGTTAGTATTCTCCCGCTGTCGTAGTCTCCATAGTCCCTGTTGAGTTTTCTCTGTTTGCGTCCTTTGATGTCCTCCTCGTGTTTCACCAGTCTCTCTTTCATATTCTCCATTGCTTTGTTGTATGTCTCAATACTCATGTTTTTTGTAAGGTCTTCTTGAAGATCTTTGATTTCTTTCAATAATGCATCACGGTCATCAGACAGAGAGAGTCAAAATACATTGTAGATCTCCAAACGAAGGCCCCTGGAGGTATGAACCAAGACGAGGAACTTTCAATACATTTGAAGAAAGAGTAATCCTATACTTTTTATACCGACAGGTCTAACGAGATGTCTTGTATAACCTAGGATGTACCTGCTTTTGTGTTTTGTTTTGTTTTGCTTTCACATGTTTCTCTGACTTGTCAGCTAATGTTTATCTCATGTTTTAATTGCAGGAGAGAAGGAAGGCACCTAACCACTACACAGGTGCCTAACCTTTTCTTCGGAGTCACGTCTTCACCTTCACTAAGAGAAATGGGGCACTTGGATTACGATTGGACACTTCCAGAGGGGCTCTGAGAGTAACAGGATAAGTGAATTTTGGTTATTGATTGACCCAGGGCATTTGCTCATCACTGTTTTTACACTTTTTACACTGTTTATTTATCCTCTATGATTTGAGAGACCAGGTGTTATGCACTTCATGAGCACTATGCCGGTACTTTTGTGCATGGATTATCATCTCCATGTACATTTTCAGGGTGAACGATGCATTTCGTGCAACGAGCATACGAAGAGGCATTGGTCCTAACTAGCCTATTATATATTTTTTTAGTTGCTAGCACTATCACTCACCCTCTCTTGTGACCTCAACACCTTATATTATATCCATTATACGCCTGAAATCTGTCCTGATATCCATCGTTTATACTAACCAAGATGCTAATTTTCTGGCTATTTTAGCCACGATCTCTTAGCAGAGCGGGTTATTACTACTTTGCAGGGCTTTCACACTGGCCAGGCGTTCCTGATCATTTAGGACATAGTATTACGATGCTCGCAGTCTACCATGTATTTTACATCACTGTTAGTCACTTGTGAATTGCTCCGGTACGTTACTGCTTTCCGAGGCGTACAATATATTTGTCATTGTAATTCAACCTCACATACATGGAATGGTAGAGGATGTTCATTTGTTCATCTGCACTGTTGGTCTTTCATGCATTTGGTACTTTGAATCTGTATTGCATTAAGCTATTAACAATGTTTACCTATGCTGACCTTTCCAAGATGGCGGACGCTGTCTTTCACACAGTCCTATTTTGACTCCACTGCCCTCAATAGTTGTGTCCATTGTATATAGTTGCATAAAGTTATTCATTACACGGTTCCATGTGAGCAAGGCTGCGGACGCAGTCGAAACGCGTTATGGAATAAACCTGGTCACTATTATAACCTGGATGTGTCGTTTACTGACCTGAGAGCGCACGTATCTTTGAACTTTGGTGATATATATATATATATATATATATATATATATATATATATATATATATATATATATATATATATATATATATATATATTCTCGCTCCAAGTCCCACACGTAGGTGGAGCACTCACAGGTAGGTGCAGACTTTGCGGGTGCGGATTCCGCAAAATTATCGCGCTCAGCTCCCTCTTTGTTTTCAGAAAAGGATGTCGCACTCTCAGGGTGTTCAATTAAATTTATTCGGTAAGGCAAAATGACCAGCAGCAGCACAACAGACGCGTTTCGGCGGAATACCTTTTTCGATGTTGCTGAAACACCGGAAAACGCCATGTTTTAAACATCATTCGTATCCACACAGTAGAGAGAGGACTACATCAATCGCTGCAACATCAGCGACATTTTGTAACGGGTATATTGTCATATTCCCTGTAATCAGACATTCTTATTTAAAAAGGCTATATTGCTCATTTAAATCCAAACGTGTTTACATTCTGGATCTATCTGACATACATACACCGTGGATCGGCGACAATTCATTTATGTCAGTTTATATCTCAATATGTCTATTTGTTATAATGCCGTGAATCGGCTTACATCCCCTCTACATACATGTGTAGACAAAATTATTTCATTGGATTATGCTCTCCTTAATACGGTTCATTTCATCCTTGCTTTTTCTAATTTCTCCATAATTTCATTTACAGAACATGTTAACACAATCATAAATTCTCTAATAACTTATGGGTTTTTTGTGTATTATTTGTATATTCCTTCTTATTCTTTTTAATAAACAAAATACTAATCTTCAACAGCCATTGAAAATTCCATAAGGTTATTAGAGAAAGTTTTGCCCAGGAAAGTCTTTTATATAGTTTTGTTGGCATTAGTTGGGCACTTATGTACCAATGTGGACTGATAATTCTTCCCCACTATTTAGCCCCCGGGGAGACTTAGTTGATAAATCTATGATAAAACGTGACTCAAGTCTCCGTAATTTTTTCACTCTGTCTCCTCCACGGGCATTAGCTGGAACATAATCCAGACCATAAAATTGTAGCAGATTGCGATTGCTTTGATGTTTATCAGCAAAATGACGTGCTACGGGGTATGTCTGGTCTTTTTTGTCAATGGCCCTTAGATGTTCAAGAATTCTTATTTTTAATTGGTGTATGGTGCTACCTATATAACGTAGCCCACACGGGCAGACCAGACAATAAACAGCGTAAGAGGTACTACATGTCATAAATTTCACAATTTTCTTGCTCTGTTCTATGTCGGGAATAGTGTATGTTAGAACTCGCTTGCTGTTGGTACAAGCCTTACATCTATTGCAAGGATAAAAGCCCGCCATTTCTTTCAGAGTGCCCCCTTTCTGTGTCGTTTTTTCTAAATGGCTTCTAACCAAAATGTCACGTAGTGACCTTGCTTTTCTGAAGGTTACTAATGGAAAGGGGGGAATGTCATCACATATGGTACTATCCGTTTTTAGAATTTGCCAATTCTTTTTCAGCTTGTTTTTTAAAAGGTTGGCTTCAGCAGAATAAGGGGTGATCATGCGAAACTTGCCCTTATCTTCTACGGGCTTTACTTTTTCTTTTAACAGATTATCCCTTGAGATGCCTCTCACCCTCTGTAGGGTGGATTTTAATGTATCCAAGTTGTATCCCCTTTGGGTAAATCTGGCTATACTTTCTGAGGCTGCTTTTTCAAAATCAACATCTCTGGTACTGTTTCTTTTTAACCTTAAAAGCTCTCCGTATGGTATACTATTTATGAGTTTGGGGGGATGACTGCTGGTGGCAAATAGTATGGAGTTTCCTGCAGTGGATTTGCGGAAGAGAGCTGTTTGAATGTTGTCCTCTTCCACAAACACTTTTAGGTCGAGATAGTCCACTGCCACTGGACTTACTGTTCCTGTAAAGTGTAAGTTGACACTATTATGGTTAAGTTGATCTATATAACCTTGTGCCGTTTCCACTGTTCCCTGCCAAATAATAAACAGGTCATCTATGTATCGATGCCATACTACAACCCTGCCCTGATCGTTATCCCTGACGTACGTTCTGGGAACCTGCTCCTCCCACCAGCCCACGAACAAGTTCGCATAGCTGGGGGCGAAGCAGGTTCCCATCGCCGTGCCGGACATCTGTTTGTAGTATATATATTTATAGTTATGTTCATTTTCACTTGCCATGCTCCTTGTTTTTCCGTTGCGTTCTGATTTGAAGTTGAGGCCTCAGTAATGTGACGTTTTATGCTGCCGTCTCCATCATAACGGATGGTTTCATTTCTGCTTCACAGCTATCTCTCAGTAATGTCATCTTTTCAACTGTGCCCTCGCTCTTCGTTTACCAGTGGTTCCTCTCTTTTCTGCTCATCGCCAATGCCAAAAATGGAGTGACGGTAGTTCGGGCTGGACTGTTCCCATGAGGCACAGGGTCAGACTGATTTGCATATGGCCATGTCTGCACTGGGGTGGTGGAGTGAGCTAAAGAATGATGATGGATTAAACCCAGATCAGTTGACTGGGGGTGAGTGCTAGCAATGTTCAACACTCCGTCCATCATCCCCTTTGGTTTTGCTTTGTTCGCCCTAAGTTGGCAGGGTATACCCAGACGTGGGTCCCTTGCTCACTTTGCCACTGGATTCAAGATAGCCTGGCTGATGAGGGTTATGAACCCGAACCCGGTCCCAGGAGGCTTGTTTCCGGTCCAGGGAAGACATGGCTTGGCAGTTTGGGCTGGACTGATCCCATGAGGCACAAGGTCATACTTATTTGCATATGGCCATGTCTGAACTGGGGTGGCGGAGTGAGCTAAAGAATGATGATGGATTAAACACAGATCAGTTGACTGGGGGTGAGTGCTTGCAATGTTCAACACTCCGTCCATCATCCCCTTTGGTTTAGCAGATTCTGGATTACCATTAATTTATAATCCCTAACAGATATCTTGCTGCTTTTTTCTTCTGCCTTATTTCTCCTTAAACCCCCACCTCCCCTCCACATTCCAGAATGGAATCCCTGGCTTAAATGCAGCCGTGGTCCATGCAGGTAACAGTGGTAGGGCAGTGGAGCCACATGGGGGACGGGGGGATTTCGAGAAATGATACAGAGGGAAAATTAATTAATTATTTAATTTTACCTCGGCATCGTCCCTTGTAACCCCCCTACGCGGCCCCACCGCCCCATCACTGTTACCTGCATGGACCGTTGCTGCTCAAAAGGTGTTTGACTGCACACTGGCAGCATTCTTTGACATAACATTACAATTTGTGTGCCCTATCTTTGATCCCCTGTCTGGTTCTCTTCTCTTTCTTTCCTTCTATCCTTTTTTCTTCTTTTTTCCTTCTTTCTTTTTGTTTTCTTCCTCTCTTTTCCCTCTTTGCTTTGCATCATTTCTTTGCTTCTCATTCTTTCCTTTTTCTTCTTTCTTTTCTTGTCTTCCTTTCCTTCTTTATCTATACCTTCTTTTCTTCTTTTTTGATTTATTTCTCAAAGGCTGACTCCGCTTTGAGTTATGTAATGCTGCTCTTTCAATAGGAGCACATCCACACACAAAGTCGTTCCCTTTGGTGCGAAGGAGCACTATGGTAATATGGGCTTTTTGAGACCCAAAAGCACTTTTGCCTTTAGCCAATGCTGTTTTTACATTGATGAAGGCCGGGTGGCTTCCTGAACAATCAAGTTCTGCAAAAGCCATGACAAAACACAAGTGTTGCCAAAAGGCTGGGGGGCAATGTCAGACCTTTTGGCTTTGCCAATACCTGGTTTTACTTTCCACCATGCTGCATAGCAGCTGCGGTGCGGCACAACTTGACAAAAAAAACATTGACAAAGACAAGTAGATCTACAATTTGCCTTTTCAATGTTTTTTAACAAGGGGCAAGCAGGAACAATATGGATATGCAGATAGATGGACTGCAAACACATGCTCTCTCATGGAGTGTTACAACTAAAAAATGTTTAAAAGTCCCTCAGAATTTGGGAAAGCACTAGGAGGACACTGTGCACCAAAAGAAAGCATTACTTGGGGCATGCTGCAGAGGAGGGGCAAACAAATGAAGAGGAAGTGAATCCAGCATGCGCAGACCAGAGATTAAAGGAAATGAGAATGACGATGAAGCCAACAAATGATAAGCAATAGGCAGGCTGTAGACCTCTGTAAGCTCAGCCTTGCCAAGTTTCCCTAGTCTAATGCGTGATGTGTTGCTCAATTCCAGGTTTTTTCTTTGAATTCTGAGACTTGTAGTCTTGTTTATTTCATTATAAAACAAGAATACAAGTTCCAGAATTCAAAGAGAAAAGCTAAACTGGAGCAACACATCCCACATGGACCTGGGAATCTTTGCAGGACTGGCAAAGCCAACAATATCCCTCGCAAGCGATAGAGCATGCATACGCTGTCTCAGCTGAGACCTCAAGAAATGTCTTGCAAGCATCTCAGACGAGACCTGAAAAAATCTAAGGCGAGATAAATATCTAACATTGTTTTTATCAAACGTATTTACCTTGGTGTTTCTTTAATTTGTATATTGCCAATGCATATTGCATGTAAAATCCTGTATGTTTTTCAAACAAAAATACAACATACAAAGAAGCTAAGGTGAAGTTATTCTTTGATTTGACATAACATGTATTTATAAGTGCACATTCACCAGAGAGTATCTTGGCGCGGAATAACAAATGTTTATTGTTACCCAACTTAATGGTGCTCATTTTATCAACCACAAAAGGATGAAAGGCTGAGTGGACTCCCTGGGATTTGAACCTGTGACCATGAGGTCAACGACTAGAGCGACTAACTTTAAAGCTGGGAAACCTGGTTCGAGTCTGGAGGAATTCTCAAACAGCCTATGGGTCCGGGCAAATCACTTGGGGGCATATCAGCAAGGCGAGGCGATAAAATTATGATAATTTTTTCACCTAATTAGCAAGCTCACGCTAACCCGTGAAAACTTGCGTTAGCGTAGGAATTCCTAACGCCCAGCTTTGCATCTCTAATGAGATGCAAAGTGGGCATTCTTGACCTGACATGACAGGAGAAATGTAGCTAAGCGACATTTCTCCTATCATCAAGCCCCGCGCTATGAAGCATAGCGGCAAGAAAAGTAGCGATAACCCCTGTTATCGCTACTTTCCTTACACCTGCTTCAGGACTGACTTAGCCATGATATCCTATGGAAGGTGGATATCATGGCTAAGTTTGTGAGTCCCTATCATCAAGCTAATGCCACATTGCGTGAGATTATCGCTGGGTTTCCAGCGAAAATCTCACGTTAGCAGTTAGCGTGAGGATTTTTATCGCTTTTGAGATAAGCGTTGCTGATAGCACGCTATCTCAGCGATAAAAATCCATGCTAGCCGGCGATAATTATCGTAGCACTAAGTGCGCTTAGCGATAATTATCGCCGGTTGTTGCTGATATGCCCCTTGATTTGCCTGTGTCTAAGAAATGAATGTGTCTGTCTGTAATGCAACTGGTGCTCGTGTATAGCGCTCTGAAACCTTCGGGTCGAGTTCGCGCTTGATAAAACTGAAGAAAAAAAATTGTGGACGTATTAGTCCACTAAGCTACCAGTCCTAAGAGCGTCTCTTGTGCAATGCTCGAAAAGTTGAAGGGGCATATTAACAAGGGCCTTATCATTAAAAGCCAAAAAAGCAGAGATAATCTTATCGCCCTATTTGCAGGCCGGTGCTAACATGCATTAGCAGCCGTTTTGCAGACGCCTCGCTTAACATCTCTAATGAGATGCAAAGTGGGCGTCACTGGGCGTACCCCTGACAGACTACCGTGTAAATTATCGCGAAATGCACATCGCGATATTTACAAGGTGGCCCTCAGGATTTTAGTAGACGTTAGTTTTTGCCAAAAACTAACGTCTGCTAAAATCTTGACTTACCTATTCACAACATAGGGGTGGATTATGCTGATACGACCACAAGGTCGTATCAGCAAGGTTATCAACGTTTTTCATGGAACATCGCTGGAAAACCAGCGATGCCCCATGGAAAACACCGCTATCGCAGGAATAATTATCGCCATTGCGATATGCGTTGTTGATACAGCGCTAGCATGGCGATAATTTGCTGCGATTGGCTGCGATAAGAAATCTATCGCTAAGTGTGTCCAGCAATAATTATCGCTGGCCGTTGATAATATGCCCCCAAGTGAGTTCCTTGGGGAGGTTTATTTGTACTTTGTCGCATACAACCGACACTTTTGAACGACAACATTTGAATTCAAAAACACAGCTCTTCGAATACAAGTGTCAAATAATCACGATGCTTTCGCAATTCAACAAAAATTGATGCGCACACCCGACAAATACCATTGCATTTTCATTTTATGTGAAAAACACAGCATATATTTCTCTCGTGGATTGCTAAATAGATGTAATTGTTTCCAAATATTCTACAGTTTTACTCAATAATTCCCCCGTTAAATGAAAAGAAAGTCTGTACACTTAAGGATGGTCGACATGTTTGAGAAGGTATTTGAGAAGCTCTCCTCTTCCGCCGACTGATTTGTCCTTTTTCTGTGTTTACTACCCCACAGCGAGGCTGGAGCTTTGAGGTGTACGCACCTCGGACAGATTGAAACGTCGGCTTCCGGCGGACCATTACCGGGGACTGATCTTAGCGACGGCCGCTTCCGGGGCACTGTGGGCTCGGACGGTTTGGTTTCGGGCTACGTTCTCCGGTTAACGTGATGGAGACCATCCTGGAACAACAGCGGCGCTACCATGAGGAGCGGGAACGGCTGAGCGACGTAATGACCAAGGAAATGATGATCAAGAAGAGCACTGTGAGTGGGGGCAGGATGGATTCTGGTGTAGATAAGAGATGATAACAAAAAGGTCTTTACAGGTGGTCTCTTTGCTAGACAAAGCAGCTTGGTAAAGTGACTGTAGCGAGGCTGTAGCATAGAAGGGTCACACTTGGGGTACATTATTTACAGCTGCCACATGAGTCCATGTGTTGTGTGCAGATTTTATATAGCGCGAACTCGACCCGAAGGTATTGGAGCGCCTTACATGAGCACCGGTAACGTTACTAGTCGGCAGTTTAGCCGACGGACCACATCCTCTCCCCAACTGTGTTGTCAATATCCCTGTGCATTTTGTCTATATGCTCACATTTTTAACCTCTTGGCTGCTTAGCCTTTACCCTCTAGAAAGCAGAGACTTTTTTGGGTTATTGTAGGAAGCTGCCTCTTTGTATAGTGCTCAATAACGAGGTACACTATGCAGAGTGTCCAGGCAACACACGAAGGAATTACAGAGGCACAAATGGACACTGCAAATGCTCTCTTTTGCAGTAGTGTGGGTGCACAGTTACGCATGTCAGAGGGTAGTTCTAAAGCATTTATACACACACAGACAGTAAATGAGAGACACACCAAATAAAGTCTTACACTGATTCATAAAAATAACACATACTTTTATATGAATTCAGATAACAAGATCTTGAAAAGCAGGATGAGCGTTATAGACTAGTTTTGATGAGGATGTGGGAAATTGTTTCTGCCGCCTTGAACAACTTCATGATGACGTACATGGTCCCCTGGCTTTGTTGTGAAAGGGTTGGAAGAGCAAACGTGAGGTTTCCCTCATATTAAAAAGAGTGCTATGTGCAGTGCCTTCATTATTATTATTATTTTTTTAAAGTTCAAACTGATGATAAATGCACTGCAAAAGCAACTAAGGATGCTTATCTTTGCCGTCCTCTATCAAACTCATCGATCATTTTGGAGCAGCTCCTGTGGCCAAGGGGAAAACTGCAAGAC
The DNA here is from genome assembly GCF_964204655.1 of Triturus cristatus. Lineage (NCBI taxonomy): Eukaryota > Metazoa > Chordata > Amphibia > Caudata > Salamandridae > Triturus > Triturus cristatus. The sequence continues at coordinate 365,390,345 of NC_140584.1, read as the reverse complement.
CTGAGCGTCTTTATTAATTTGCATTATGTCCCAGTCACATTGCAGAGTCGGGTGAACAGCGTTGTTCTTTGTTTAGAGGCATTGTTTGTCTGCTACTTGGATCACACATTCGTCTCTAACAGATGGGAACAGTACTTGGGATGTTGACTGTACTTTAGAGGGCCAAAACGACCAAAAAGTACCAGATCGGTGAGTTGTCTGTTTTCTGCTTTGTACCACAAATGGGTGGGGGAATATTCAACATCTGAGATCAAAAGCCCATATTGTGCTGAACTGAGGTCCCCTTCAACCCAGAACTTGTTCAGACATTTGCTAGGTCTCACTGGATACTACATAATATTTTTAGCCTACTGTAGGACCATAGTAGCTTAGTCCTCCCACCCCACCACCACCTGTCATCCCACCCTGAGCTGATCTGAAAAAAATAAAGGTAGATGAATAAATTCAGTTGGTCGGAGTGTGAAAAGCCCTGTGAATTCTTCAGGGAAGCTGTTTTTGTGTCCAGGCCAGTCTGATGCTTCTGTCATAGGATTTAGATCTGCCATGGCTTAATTCATTGAGTTGGACAAGTAGCATTTGGTGTCCTTCATCAATTGCAGGTCTGTGCCAAGAGAGAACTTGACTGGGATTGATAAGCAGTGCTAATCCAGTGCGAACCTTTTAGCCTTATGTAATAACGAGATATCATCACATCAGAGGTAAGATAATTAGATGGTTTATTCTTCGGAGAACAAGATGACATGCACTCTTACGAGCCTTGGTTAAACCGTCACTCCTGGAATCCGGAACACGTAAAGTGTTCTAGATTACAGAAGTACCAGCAAGTCACCACACCTTACTCATGCTGAACCAAGTTTGTGGGCCAGACAACCCATTAGTCCCTCACATGTGTATAGATATGAAGAGTGTAAACCCCAAGTTTCTTCTGTAGTCTATTTCTCTGCAAGGGCTGGACCTGGCAATGCTTGCTGAGACAGGGGTATCTTATGTAAATGCAGACTGCCTTTCTAGAGATGTCAAGTGACCAAAAGCATCTCCTGACTTGTAGTGACTCCACAGTAGTCCGTTCTATGATACTCATGTGGTTGGTACAGCATTTCTATAATTTGATTTAAGAAGCTGTGATCCATATACTTTTCTTGGCATTGCCGTATGAGTTCCTCCACTGAGCTTGACAGTCTGCGATTTGACTGGAAATTCTCTTCCATTTAGCTATGAATGCTTGTAAGTTGCTCCCTGTTTTGTTGACAGACAAGTCACCCGGTTTGAACCCCTAAACTGAATGTACATGCCCCCTTCTCTCCAGTTATCGGGAGATGGGTGGTGTTGGCAGCAGTGTGATTTATTACGTAGACTGATAGGGTTCTCCCTTTTCCCTGTAAATTGATATTTTGCCCTGAGTGTGTGTTCATATCCACTGTACTTTAGTGAGTTTTATGATCCATTTGGCCACCATATGTATGGCTGCCTGTCGCTATGCTCGGGACACTCTCTCTGTCATCATTCTCATCTGTTGGCTCGGGAAATCAGCAATCCCATTCTTTTTGTTCAGTGTAGGTGTCCCCTGCTTTAGTCAAACCTCCTTTCTTTCATGCAGGCAGTGGAATCTTCTGTTCAGGTTCCAAACCACCATCTACACAGTGGGATCTAGTGAAGCCTTGGGATCTGTTGATTCAAACTGATGAAAACGTGATCCAGAGTGTGCCATTAATGCTGTGAATGACACAGCTAATGGAAAATCTTGACTGCTATCAGCCGTATTGGAGGTATGGCTGTTAAACCTCCTGCAGACCTCTCAGTGAGTGTGGGCTCACTACTACATCTGCTTCATTTGAAAGAGCGGCAAGACCAGTTGGGCCCTTAAGTGGTCTTCAAAACAAAAACTGTGTGCTTGCTGCACACTACTTATTTGACTGCTGGTGCCGAATATTGTGCACACACAGATTTGCGACACTTCAAAATGACATTTATAAGGCAGCTGACAAATTGGATGCATTATTCCATGTCATGGAAATATATTTTCACAGCAAATCTAAAAAGTGTCTGAACTCAGGCGAACGTTCTGCAAAAGGTTACTCAAGCTATTCAGATGCTTTCCAACTATTGTTGAGTAGATCAGTGTCAGCTATAGTTTCATTCTGGATAGATTTCAACTGCCATCTGTCAAATATGCTTAATATCACCTATAAATGGACTGAGTGACGAGGCATGGAAGGGGCACTCAGAAATTAGTACTAGGTGAAAAAACCTGCAAAGGTGCCCTCTGGATGCATGTCCTAATAAAGATTTATTAAGACAAGGTGTTTGATAACAAACACCATTAGTAGCTGTGTAATTTGTAACAACCAATGCTAAGTACATGGATTTAAGATGGCTTCCCTGTTCACTTGCAGTGTCTTGAAATGGACCTATACATCACAGGGGCATATCTGCTCATACAAATATATCCGCACGTGTAATATAATGCACCCTGCCTTGTAGGGGTGACTTACATGTATTGCACGCAGTGTCTGTGGGCATGGCACACAGAATGTGCAATGTTGTGTTTTCAAATTGGTTTGCACCATTTCACTCATCCTGCAACTGTAGTTTCTGGGTGTTTTTGTCTGTGGGTCACGTAGGGTAGAAAAATACATACTTCAGCCCTAAGGGACCCTCTTCAGTACCCATGCCCTAGGTACCAGGGGTACCACTTACTAGGGACTTATTGGGGTGGTCCTTGCCAATTGGTGGGCAATTGAACATTTGACCTTGTTTTAGGGAAAGCGCACTGGCACTGTGGACCTGGTTTGCAGAAACCCAGTGCACCTTCAGTCAAAACTGCATCAATACCCGGCAAAAAGTGGGGGTGACCATGTCAAAATGGGTCACTTTCCTACAACCAGTGCCAGAGATGCCATCTGGCCATAGGGAGGCACCAGAGCTGTTCAGTGTATTTGACGTCTTGCAGTTTGCTTATTGTCGGCTGATGAAGCTAAAACCCCACAGGATAAGAGGTTGCTTGTTCTGCTAATGAGTTCTCACTTGTTTAGAACAATGCTAAGAATGATAAAACTAGCTTTAGCAAATGCACATGGTGTTGCCTGAGCAAAGGTCTGTCTATTTTATTCTAAATTAGCCGCTGTATGCTGAAATTGTGTGAAACAAACTATAGTTTAACCAATTGAAAAGGTGTATCTTGAAGAAGAGAACATTTCGTGACAATTATGATGACACAATGAGACTGATGGTACAGAGTTCAAAATATGCTGGACAAAAAGAGAAAAATCAGTAGTTGGATGAATTGCATGCACTTACTATCGGAGGCAGGGGCATAGCTTGATCACTAAGATTAGGGGAGAGGATGAGCTTCAGATTCATCAAGAAATGTTCTGGCATATTAATTGTTAAAATACACCATATGACATGCAGGGCTCATGAGATGGGCTAAGGGGCTGTGGAAAGGGAGATAAATGCAGGTAGGTAGGGGTACTAAGTGAAAGAAAACAATATTTTGTAAAATAACCAACATTTTTGAAGACTCTCAAAACCGAGAGGGAGAGTGTTTGTGTGCGTTTGTCTATCTGCATGTAAAATGCCTTGTGAAATCATATATACATACATCCTACTGGCGGTCGCTAGTAGGAAGTTATAGGTAGGACCAGGTTTCCATAGGAAAAACATTTTTTGACTTGCTTATATCTTTGGCACAGTTTCATGAATCTTCATGAAATTTTCCAAAAAAAAGGAGTCCTGGGGAATCCAGTTGTACATGTAAAGTTTCAGAGTGATCTGTGAAGGGGGGCTGGGAAAAGAGAGGGGGTAACAAAAAAGTGTTTTTTCCCATTGTTGGGATTTTGAACACGACTACAGACTGAACCGCTGGACAGAATTACACCAAATTTGGCAGAAAGTTCGCTCTTACTACAGAAAGCGTGCTTTTTAGGTCTCGCCTAGCGTTGCAGCGCGCATGTGCTGCTCGCTCTGCGAGACATATTGTGGTAGAGGAGATTTCAGGAGGGGACTTGAAGCCTCGCCCAATATTTTCATTGGCTGGCGTCATCGTTTATGCTAAACGGCCTCCAATTGTAAATGAGGGTTCTTTGTTTCCGCCCTGTCTCCTTTTGGGATGGCCCATCCAGACTGGATCGTTTGCTTAACGGCTGTTGTGAGGGTATTTCTTGTCTTTAGGAGGGGTGTATTAACGGATCATGTTTCCGAAGTCTTGTTTCTTCATTCGCGCAATGGCAACAGCTTGGTCATTGGCAGTACGGTGGAGGTACGTGTCTTTTATTCATGTACTCACACTCGTTTTATTTGTTCATTTGAGCGCGGCGTCCATGTCAAAGCCACCGCGCTCGGTTTCTTTATATTTTTTCACTTTACCACTGAACGCAGCGCCCGCGGAGCGCGGCCCGCCCGTGTTGCACTGTGCTGACAGCAGGCTCGCGCACTGAGTATGGAGTCCCAGTTATGGCTGCGCAGTGTCTGCAGGGTTCGCTCCACATATTAATCACCAGAATGTGAGGATTAACCGGGCGGCGTCGAACATCAAAGGGTGACCCATGCAGCTGGAAGCCCCCAGGCAGCCAAGGATTAAAGGGTAACAAGCGATTCTCATTTCCTGTCTCTTAATCTTTGGTTCGGATTTAGCTGCGTCATAAAATGCCCGTAAGTACTTGTGGAGTCCCACAGCGAGAATGCACTTGAAGTGTTATTTCTTAACATACCTCAGAGGGACGATCACCTACTGCTGAGATGTTTTGGCTGTAGAACTGCCTCGGGCTTTCAACCTTCCTAGGTTTATTAAAATCATCCTTCCTGGGTTGATAAAAACATTGGGTTAACTACAGTTACTCCATGTCACTCGAGACATATGTTCGATTCTGGGGCTTTATATGTGACAGTGTTACCAGTGGTGTTGTTGCTTTGCATCATGGTAGCGCAGTACTGAAGGTGACAGTTCACTTTTCAGCACACAGTAAGTTTACTGCCGCTGTTTACGTACGCTGATCTTTCTGACGGGGTTTCAGCACTGTGTTGCCTTGAGCGCTGCGAAGGTCTTCAGGTGGCATGTTGGCACTACATGAAATACGTCTCACAAGGACGTTTCTTGTAACCTAAATATTGACAGGACTGCATAACGCGATGCCCTGGCATACAATGTGTTGAAAACAGCACTGGTGTCTGCAAAAACGTGACGCTTTTAACACATTCCCATTGTCCCCTCCTAATGCAAAGTGCCAGCTTTCATGTATGTACTACTATGTGCACGCTTCCCGTGACAGACTCCCGGCTTGCTTTCCCCATAACGAGTCTGCTTTTCGGTTGATTTGTTGGGTAACATAGAAAATATGTTATACCTCTGGTCCATGTAATAATCTGCTGAATTTGGACCTCGAGACCCCGAGGTTGAAAAATGACCACAAATGAAGTCATGATCTTGTTTTGCCTGAAATTGTAAAAATATGTACTTTCAAAAACAGATGTGTGCAGTCTACTGTCACAATTACATGTTCATCCCTATTGCATGCTGGAGTATGCCGGCTCAGCTCACGACATACACAACATGCTATTCTGTGTACAAAGCTCATATTTGGTGCGCTTCTGTTGCACTATACGTTCACTAAGTAGTTCTCCGCAGCTCCTTCTTGGAGCTAGGTCCATGATGTATCAAAATACCTAAAATGGGTTCCTCTTGGGAACACAAATGTTTTAATTGCGCCGTTGCGAGTAACATTGTTACAAATTACGCCATCTCTTGAGCCAGGAAGTAACAGTTGTTTTTATTGTGAAAGTGCAAGGCAGCATAGGATATGGAAGCGCATTTTAGTGACCCATTAGCCTCTGCTGGTCTAACTCCTTTGAACTTAGGTTTTTCTTTGAATAGTACACAAATCAATGACCTTTCTCCCGTCCATGGCTAAAGGTGTACAATACAGGGAATGTTGCTCAAGAACGTTACTTTTTGACTGCGCTTGGTTGACACGTCATGCCAGAAAATCACTTACTCCTGTATGACCTATAAGACCTATCATGACGGGCTTTGCTGGCTCAGCGCAGAGCCCATTGCCTGGTTTTATGCATGCAGTGCACTACTGTTCTCCTCACTCTCCGTCCTTGTTACTCACTCTACTCTTCTCCTCACTCTCCGTCCTTGTTACTCACTCTGCTCTTCTCCTCACTCTCCGTCCTTGTTACTCACTCTGCTCTTCTCCTCACTCTCCGTCCTTGTGCCTCACGCTGCTCTTCTCCTCACTAACCTTCCTGCTGCCTCATGCTGCTGTTCTCACTCTCCTTCCTTATGCCTCATGCTACTCTTCTCCTCACTTTCCTTCTTTGTTACTCTCGCTGATCTTCTCCTCATTCTCCTTCCTTATACCTCACTCTGCTCTTCTCCTCACTCTCCTTCCTTCTGCCCCACGCTGCTCTTCTCACTCCTTTCCTTGTGCCTCATGCTGCTTTTGTCACACTCCTCCTTTGTGCCTCACGCTGCTCTTCTCTTCACTCTCCTTCCTTATGCTGCATGCTGCGATTATCCTCACTCTCTGTCCTTCTGCCTCACGCTGCTCTCCTCCTCACTCTCTATCCTAGTTCCTCACGCTGCTCTTCTCCTCACTCTCCTTCCTTGTGCCTCCCGCTGCTCTTCTCACTCGCCATCCTTCTGCCTCACGCTGTTCTCCTCCTTACTCTCCATCCTTGTGCCTCATACTGCTGTTTTCCTCACTCTCCGTCCTTGTGCCTCACGCTGTTCTTCTCCTCTCTCGTTCCTTCAGCCTCACGCTTCTGTTCTCCTCACTCTTCTTTTCTTTTGCCTCACTCTGCTCTTCTCACTCTCCGTCCTTGTGCCTCACGCTGCTGTTCTCATTCCATGTCCCTTATGCTGCTCATCTCCTCACTCTCCTTCCTTGTGCTTCACGCTTCTCTTCTCCTCACTCTCCGTCCTTGTGCTGCTCTACCCCTCCTCAATATCCTTCCTGATGCTTCATGGTGCTCCACAAATAACTATAATCCAACTCAAAATATTCCACTACACACCACATACATACACTCCATAACACATGGGTACAAAACATTGCCATTTACAACGCCAAAAGCTCAAAATCAAATCAGTGCGAGACCTATTGCATTTCCAATGCTTGTTATTATTTTGTGTAAGATCGTTTAGATATTTAATTTAAAAATTGTATATCTAGAGGCACAGATCTTTAGATCTTTCAAGGATCTGACAGCCCTTGTGCTGATATCCTATTGGCTGCCAACACTTCAACCCAGAAGTGTTGGCAGCCATCTGGAGGGGGGGGGGGGGGGAGGAGAATGTTAGGCCCTTGACCTGGAGTCCCTGTGAGACCCTGCCAGGGCAAAAAAGCATTTTTTCAAAAATATTCGCCGAAAGTTGCGATGGATCCGCATGGGCTCCCATGCTTGTTTTGTAAAGAGACCCAGGTTGGGCCAGGTCCCAGTGGCATTTTTAGGTCTTGCCTAGCTATTGCGTTTACGCAATCGCTATGCGAGACTCTAGTAAGAGGGGCATTTCAAAGTGCTCCCAAAAGTGGATTGCATGGCGAGCACGCGCACAATCACGTGCATTGCGCCGCCATGCAATCCGTTTGGGGAAGCGCTTCAGCCCACTGGCGCCCTCGGCATCATACTTCAAAGGGTCCGCGCCCCCGCCAAGCGCGCGCACCACGCTCCGCCGCGTCTCGCCGTGACAAATTTGCTTTCACTTTCGCGTAGCGGGCGCTCGCTCGCGTCCGGAGCACTTTAGAAGCCGGGCTTGTCTTGTTTTCTTCGTAATACGCATTTGTTCTCTACCTGGCTTTTCCTAGGCCTCTGTCTATCTTACGACCCCATTCCCTTTCGCTTATGTCTGTATTTACTGCTCTCTCTCTCTTCGCTTATGTCTGTATTTACTGCTCTCTCTCACTCTTCGCTTATGTCTGAATTTACTGCTCTTTGTCTCTCCCGCTCTCCCCATTCTATCCTGCTCTCTCTCACGAGCCTTCCATCATTTCCTATCTCTAACCTGTGGTCCCCGTCTACCTCGCGCCCTCTCCCCTCTTTGTGCCTGCTCCCTTTCTCGCGTCGCCACCTCTTCCATCATTGTACCTTGCTGTCCCTGTCTAACCTGCAGTCCCCGTCTACCTTGCGCCCTCTCCCCTCTTTGTGCCCGCTCCGTCGCCACCTCTTCCATCATTGTACCTCGCTGTCCCTGTCTTTCTCGCGCACCCTCCCTTCCAGATCTGTGTCTCCTTCCCTGTCAGGCCTCTTCTTTCCTCCCGGTGTCTGACATTTGAGGGTCGCTAATGAGCGCCTTCGCAGTCTGGCTCTCACTCATCCCTCGGAGGCTGCCGGGGGTATGGGATCCTTTCCCTGCAAATAATTAATTTAGCTACTTGTTGCGTAAGAGCCTAAAAGGCTTTCTGCTGCTACCGTGCTGCTCTGCGGCCATTAATATTTTATCAGGGCCGGTACTGTTGCTGTAGTGCAGTTTCATTAAAAATGTGATCTGTAGCTTTAAACATGCAGCTTTCCATGCAGAATTATGCCAAGTAATTCTTGGTCTGCAAACTCGTAATTGCGTACAGAGATTCCCGTTGGTACCGGAAATTCAGAACGCCTGGAACGGCTGCATATAGTTCCTCAATACTTTGTCCATTTCTACTAGTTGTGTTTCATCAGCTTTTAAGAGTAGCGTTCGGGCCACTCCTTTCCCCCCCCCCCCCCCTCCCCACCCCCCTCTTATCTAGTCTCCTTCTAGGCCACTTTTTACATTTTGCTTGGACATTTGATCCTCGTCTTTTGGCTGCCTCTTTCTCTTCTTAATAATTATACTATAATATAATACTTGGATTTGTATAGCGCCGCTAATAACCCGTGAGGGTCTGTAGGCGCTGTCCGTAGGCAGGGGGAAGTGATTTGCCCAGAATCACAGGATGTTGAGCACACGACGAGACTTAAACCTGGATCTCTCAGCGCCCAAGTCGGCTGCACTGGCCGTTAAGCCACACCCTCCCCTTCTGAACGTAGCATTTGGACCACTTCTTTGTCATTGACTCGACTCTGGAACACGTCCAGGGCCGGACTGGTAATTTAAAACAGCCCTGTCAAAAAGTATAAACTTAGGCCTCATGTGCGCCAAGTGAGTAACCCGCAGCACATTGCTCAGTAGGATTTTATATAGGATAATTTTGGTAAAGTGAAACCAAAATGTGCATGTTAACTGCTCAATTTTTCAATTATATTTGCCAATTTTACTGACTGCTCCGAAAGGGATTCAAATAAAGATTCCAGTACATTAGTGTTTACCACAGTACCGCGAAGCGCTATTTCTACACAGCTTCTAATCATGCATGCCATGTGCCTGGTGAGAAAAAGGACCTATTTGTTGGTACAGTTATGAGAGGTTTTCTTTTAATGCTTCCATTCAAAAGTCTTTGAAGCTCATCTAACAAGCATTGAAAATGCAACAGGTCTCGCATCTACGCAAGGAAGCTATTGGCATTGTAAATGACAATGCCTTTTATTTTATGTTTTAAAAACCAAAACATAAATAAAAGGCATTGTCATTTACAATGCCAATAGCTCAAACTCCCGTAAATGCGAGACCTATTGCATTGCAAATGCTTGTTTTTAAAAGGTAGGGGACACATGGGGCACCCCTCCTAAGGCTCTTTGAGCCCCAGGGACCTCCACCTCCCCAGGGATTTACTTTTAGAAATTGAAGGAGGCTTTGCAGACCCCCTCGGGGACCGTCACTTCCCCCGGGGCTTTATTTTTTATAAATAGAGGGGGTCCACGTGGAGCACCCTTATGAGCTTTGTAGAAGTCCGGGGATCACCACCTCCCTTGGGAATTAAAATAACTAATTGAGGGAGGGCCTCGGGTGCCTGGGCGATATATCTAAAACAAGGAGGCGGGCTGTGCAGTCCCCCTCACGGACCATATGCGGCCTGGAGACCACCACTTTCCTGGTGTAAGCCTGTGAACTCAGAAGGAGGGAGGCTGCAGGCACCCCCCACCAGGAGCTATTAATGACCATGGGGACCGCCACGCCCCCAGGTCCAGTCCCTATGTCCCGGGGTGCCCAACCCGTAGCATAGCTGTTTGCTCTGACTTGGCGGGAGCTTTGACAGTTACCGTCAAGTCACAGCGATCACTAACTTAGCTCCCAGCAAGCGGGTGCTGTCAAACTGCTCCCGCTTGCTGGGAGCAGAGTTTTCGTTTGTTAGGGTAAAAGATTGCTCCCCCACAGAGGGAGCTGCATGTTTAGCAATGCCGGCTCCCGCTGGAGTCAGGGAGCCGGCAGGGACAGCGGGGGCATTCAGGTTTCCCGCGATCCCCATCAGTGCAGACTGGGTTCCCTGGATGGGCTCCAGGGCACCCAGCGCAACAAGGCTAGGCCCTGGGGGATGGCATCTCCGTGGCCGAAATGGTACCGATGGTGATTTCACAGAAATTAAACTTCAACAGGAAGCACTTACACACATAAACATAGCAGGTGTCCCAGTCAAAGCTTCACTTTAGTAAAGCACAAACGATCCTTACTTCTTGGCCTTCACAAAAGCAAAGCACATGTGTTTCCTCTTCTATTCCACATTGAAAAACAATATGAAATCAGTAATGGGGGTGAATACATTTGTGATCTATTGGAGCACAATCTGATCTGTTGTGACTGTGATGAGTAGTTTCTTTCTTGTTGTCTCCTGGTGAGAGCAGAGTCCATGTTTCTCCATTTTCAGTACCCTAAGTATGGAAATGCCCAAAATCCCTTGCACATCCCACATACCCACTCACAGACCCATAGTGCTACTTGCAGACCCAGTCACAGACCCACTCAGGCACTCACACACCCATTCACAGACCCATACTACAACTCACCCACCCAATCACGCACCCACACGAACAATCACCCACAAAGCAACTCTCACTCCAACTCGGACCCATACAACCACTCACACCCATACAGGCACTCACACACCCACTCGCCGCCCTATTAAGCCACTGACACACCCACTCTCGAAGGTTACAGTTAGGAAATACATTTGTGTGTGTGTGTGTGTGTGTGTGTGTGTATATATATATATATGTGTGTGTAATATGTAATTCCGTACATTAACTGTGTCAAGAGGTTTTATGTTCCTTTTTCTTTCCATAGTTACGAGACCAGATCAACTCTGACCATCGTACAAGGGCAATGTTAGATGTAAGTATTGTTTTTTTCCTTCTTGTGTAGAAGTGTTCTAAAAAATGTTTCACCATTGTGTTAATTAAATCACAAGTCAGATTAAATAACAAAAGTTAATAGAAAACCTAACAATGAGCCACAACCACCTTTAAAGCACTCTGTCTGTTTAAAAAAAAAAACATAAAGGGGGTGATTATGATGGCAGCCCCTCCCCCCTTTTTACCAAGGCGGAGGTACCGCGGCGGACGGAAAGTCCGTCCGACGCTTTTCAGCCGGTTGGCAATCGTTACGATTTCCGGCCAGGCAGAGCTCCGGCATAATATGGTGTCCATATTATGATGTCTGGTGGTAAAGGCCTTCCCATGGCGGCGTTGCCGCCATGGAAAGGCTGGTGGGAATAGCTTTTGGGGGCCTGTTGCAGTCCCCCGGCGGGGTGGGGGCTGCACTTGCGGGGGGGGGGGTACCTATGGTACCCCCCTTTATTGCCATGTACAAGGTGGCAGGCACCGCGCGGTGCCTGCCATGTTGTGCATGGTAATGCACGGCATGCCTCTTTGGCATTGGGGCGGGTGCTGCTTACAGCAGAACCCGCTGCAATGTTGAAGATACAGAATGCGATGGCCAGGGTGGCGGTCGCGTCCTAATTGGCGGTGCGGGACCACCGCACCTCTGGTGGCCGGTCACAGCACCGATAGGTGGACAGGCGGACTAAAGTCCGCCTGCCATCCTAATGTATCCCTATATGGCCAAAACAAACATTTTTTTAAATTATTTTGAGTCTTGATGATATTGGCGCTATCCCTCAGATATCTACATGATAGTCATAGTGTCAGTGTGGGGTCGGGGTTTGTGAATAGATGAGGAAATGTGTCCCTAAAGAAAAGATTCATACCAGCATTTCAAATAAGTAATTTAAATAAGAAATTGACTCAAAAAGGGTTTGAGCTCATTAAATTAGAAATATATGAAGGTTTATTCATATTAAAATATAATACAGAAGGTGAAAATATATACTACAGCGCCAAGACGCCTCGGCATTCGAGTGCTTTATAAGTACTTCAGTATTCAGTAGGCTCAGTAAATCAGTCCTAAGACTTAAGAAATAAATTTGCGTCGGTCTTGGCATTTAAAATTGTTGCACCACTGTGCAAATATGAAAAATAGAATAAGTCCAGATTCTACAGCAGATCATTAGAGAAAATGGCAGCTTCCCAATCACAGTTAGACTACCTATATTTATATAGGAAGATTTTTATAGCGAAAACCATACAGTTTGTTCTTGGAGCTCTTTACAAATGGAATGGCGAGTGGTGACATCTGTGTTCGGCACATAAAGTGACATTATAACTGTCTTATGGTTACCGTGGAATTATGTAGTATTAGTCTGCTCTTTGGAATGCCTCCATTCCTTCTCTGACATCTACAGTAAATCCAGTATACTACTGCTTTCTTGGCAACTGGTATTCAGTGGCAGCATAATATGTTTTCAGTCATGTCTGATGTGGTTTGGCTGCAAGCAGTTTTACAGGTTGATTTTATTACGTTATGTGTTGTTCATTAAGCATACTAAGTCGAAGGTATGCTTTTTTTAGAAACAGAAATCAGTATGAAATTTTCTCCACCCTTTTAATGATCTATTAATGACCAAATTCTCCAGGGTGGCCCATCATAACAGAGGTTCTCTCTCCAAGCATCAAATTTGAGGAATTTGCTTCCATCAACTATCTTTGTAATGAGAACAACCAGACATTTGCTTTAAAAAACAATTCTGCGCCACACATTAGTAGCACTGGTGATTTTGGCTGCTGTAAGTGCATAACCCTCACTGCCAAGAAAATGCTTAAGTAATATTACTGTGCATTAAAAGGTGATAACATAATAGTAACAACCAAAACTAGAAATGCAATAATAGACAAGTGATGTTCACTGATAAAAGAACTGCTTAACAGAATGTTAAGATTAACAGTGGTAAACAAGAACTAAAGAAGAGTGGCATTCAAAAAAGCTAGAGAGAGAGCAAGGTAAGAAGAGAAAGGAATTAAAACAAGACATGAACGGAAACGGAAGGTGAATGTAAAAAAAAAACAAGACTAGGAAACATGAGTTGAACAGGATGGGAGGTAAATTGAGGTTTGAAGAACATATGTGAAATGACGCTGAAACTAAAATGGAGGTTGAACAAAAGCTGAAGTGTTGAATTAAAACAAGCGCTGAACAGAGAGGCAAGTGAAAGAAGAATTGGATTAAAAAAAGGGCTGTTTGAACAACGAAGAGCCATATAAATAAGCTCAGGTGAGGCACAGGTTTTACATGAATGAAAGGGAAAGAAAAAATAAGCCACAGCTAAACACAACAAGCAATAAAACAAGTTGCAAAGAGACCGGTAAAATGAGAGAGGAATAGGCAGGAGTAAAATTGCATCTGAAAAGAAAAAGCAATCAAACAGTGTTTGAAAATAGATGTAAAATGAAGTCTGCGGGCGATTGGGGGGGGGGTGTTCAATCTAATTCCTACGTTCTTGTCACTCATGTCAAGTTTCTCCTTGTTCTTGCCAACATGAATTCTAGCCTATGCATCTTATGAGAAATCGCTGTGTAAATCACAGGGACTCGAGTGCTTCCATAAATAATTGATAATTTGTAGTCACTGCTGTCACACAGTCATAAATATCTTATAAATGTATTTTATGTTTGTTTTTTCTACTTTTAGCGTTTTATGGATGTCAGTGGAAATCTTAGAGATCTGTATGATGACAAAGATGGGTAAGAAACAGACCAGTGACCTTTTCTAGTCTGCTTTGCTACATTTCATGATCAGAAGGATTTTCTGGTTAATGTTTGTTGTGGTCCCTGCCCTACATGTTGGTGCAGGATCTCAGTTTGGGGTTTACATTTCTTCTGTACCTTTTTTTCTTACTGACTCTCAGCATGTGGATATTTTTGTTGCTCAACCGGGTGGATTTGAATGACCTTTTCTCTTGAGGTGTCATAGAGGAAAGAAAAGGGGGGTGAAAGGGTGACAAGAGTGCAGAGGTGCATGTAATTACCAGAACTGTGATTGAGACTTTATAGTGAAATTTAAACCAACATGTTAACATTGGGATGTGAGAGTGTGTAAATTAGTAAGTAAGCATTAATCCTTCAGGATGGGAACTCTCATATATAGTGGGCAAAGATGAGTTTGCTTGGAGTTTCTCACTTCACTGGTCATTAACTTGCCCTCTGCATCCTGGAACCTGCAGATGTATTGACAGATCTTGTCAGTAACTTCACAGTACATCAAGTTGCAGATGCTTTTTTCTGTTAAGTTTCGAGATCTTAACCACTGTAATAAACACGTGATCCATTATCCATATGAAGATAATTGATTTCACTTTGCCTCACCTGGATCAAAGATAATCATGTTAATTTGTGTAATCTTAGAAATTATTGAGCAGGGAACAAAATGTTGCTTAAATTGTTGCAATGTAGAGAATCGTTGATCAAAATGTCCACTGACTTTGCTGAAGCTGTGGACCTAGTTATGTGCCTACCTGACTACCTATATTATATGCTTGCCTGACTGATGTTACCTTTGTATTGGGTTCAGCAGTTGAGTGCAATTTCCAAAATGTTTCTTTTGAGTATAGTTTTGAGAAGTTAAAAAGAAGCAGAAATATCCGTGAATGTTCTCTTGAGAATCTACCATGCCTGTATACATCACCTAATAAATCTCATTTTCTTTTCCTGTATCTATAGTTTAAGAAAAGAGGAACTGAATGCCATTTCCGGGCCAAATGAATTTTCTGAATTCTACAACCGACTGAAACTGATCAAAGATTTCCACCGGAAACACCCTAACGAGGCAAGTTGACCGGGACCATGAAATACAAACCAATGGGTCATGTACTATTGATAGATGAACAGCAACAGTTATAAGATGTTGAAGCATGAATGTCATCCGTTATTTCCCTGATACTAAGAAATTTGGTTACTTGAATATCTGCTTCACCTTGTCTTGTCTGTCTGTTGAGGTGTGTCCACTGTACCTTTCCATAGCCCATTCTCATTTGATATAAAACTTTCCTCTCTTTAGCATTACAAATACAAAACGGCTTGGATGCCACCATATTCACCGTCTGCTTTTTACTTCTAAGTGATCATGTTTGTTGGTTTCACCCATCCTCTCTAATTGATGAATAATAAGACATTTTTGCTTGACAATGGCTTTTTATTGCCCCAGACAAGTATTTGTGTTTTATGTTTTTCACTCAGATCCCTAAGGCTTTAAAATTAAAATTAATTGTTAAGTAGTTGATATTGTATGTGTATAAACCTCTCACTTGAACTGGATTATGATCATGCAGCTGATGTGTTTCTTGTAAAGCCACAAGTCTGAGCGCAAATGTTCTTTCTAGCAACTCTGTCTGCTCAAAATAGATCTAATTCTAAAGCTGTCATAGTGCATTAGCATGTTGCGTAATGGCTACTTTAGAGTGCTAATGTATCCATTGGCTGGCAGTGTTACGTGAATGCAGATTCACTAAAGTAGTTCCTCTTGTGAACCATTCAGAGGCCTCGCAGCACTGGCCCATCAGTGGGTTTCGCTTTCTGGGTTGTGTTCTGAGGGAAGCAATCCCTGCTGTACAAAAAACTCTGGCATGTCTGTAACTAGACTTGTGAGCCCTTTATGCATTATCCATAATAGATGGCAATGAATACTTTGGTGCATAAAGTGATTGAATAGTGACACATCAGCATTCAACAAAGTGCTTGTGTTCAAAATATCAGCCTTTTTACGTTAACTTGCAACCAGGTTCTCACTTTGTCTAATGTATGTAAAAGGCACCTTTTTAGTTGTATCTGACATGGTAATTTGTTAAATGCTTGATGGTTTACCCAGTTTCCAAGTCTTTCTTTGTGTAGTATCGTAATGTATAAATTGAGCATGAGTAGTTCATGCTTCTGTACTTTGATATGAAGAAGTTAGAAAATGTGTTATTCTACAAGGTTTTATATTGACAGTAAAGTCTGTGTCCATGAATAATATTTGCATGATGTTTTTTCTCAGATTTTTTTATTCTTTTTTTTTTTCTTTTTAAAGATTTGTGTCCCAATGTCAGTGGAGTTTGAAGAACTGCTGAAGTCCAGAGATAACCCCAGTGAAGAGGCCCTAAGTAAGACGTTGATAGTTATAAAAAGAAAACAAGATTGTGCTGTTTATGGGGTCTGAGATTGTATTTCGTTTGTGAGGCACAAATGTTTAACAGAAATCATCTTGGTGCTTAGCAAGATCAAACTTCTATACAGACTAAAACTAGTGAAATGTTTTACCTTTGTTAAAGATGAGATTGCAAGCTATTGGAAGCATATTGCATAGGGAAGGTGGAAGTTGAGAAAAGGCCTGCCTTTTCTTTCTGTGATTATGTATCCTTCAGATAGCAAGCTTGCTGTTAGTCAAGGAACAGAGTGTTCTGTTTGTGTGGTGGGGGCTAGGGATAAGAGAGTTTACCTGAATTTCATTATAGAAAAAAGGGCTCACTGCATAGATTAGACACTATTTGCTAGTCAGGCGAACCTTGAACTGAACATACTAACAATTTGGAAGGCATTGACATGCATTCAGGAAAGGTGACACTGGAATTATGCGATTGTGCGCCGATTTTCACATAGTTATAGATTTGCCACATGTGCCACCTAATACATCTGCCGCATAATCTCCAAATTTTAACCACCAAAAATGTTTGTTCTTGTTCTTTACTCAACCCTGCCGCATAGTTTGGCCCTCTCCTGGGTACATTTGTGTCAACCATAAAGCAAGCAGTCATTCTGTATCATTTGAAGGTGATGAAGATGAGCCCTAAGCATGACCCATTCTCTGATTCAAGGCTACACCACAATGTAGAGATTGTAGGAGATCTATTTCTATCCAGGGTAAGAAAGGATAATATTCACATGAAAATATTTGAACCTTGGCTGATCTTAGAAGTGTTATTCTTATCTGCCAAGGAGTTGTACTGCACAGATCTTCCTTACTGCCCTTTTACCATCAATTCTGAGTAATGATGTTTAATTTGAGACAGAGTTTGCTTTCACGTTACAAATATAAAAAATGCATAGTTTGAAATTGTAATACAAGTGACTAAATTTCCCCCAATGTTCCATTGGAACAGGACACCCTGGCTGTAGGCCTGATTATTCTAGGCAGAGGCTCATTAAAAACACTAAACGGGCCAGGTATATATTAGATCCAACACCCTCCCCCCCCCACATGCAATACATACACTTCAAGGAAAAAGAAATTAGAGGTACACTACTAGTTCATAACTTGCAGTTGACTGCCCATTATATTTGGAACACCTTTAAGCTGGTCCTGATCGTTAGCGAGAAACGTTTGTTATTCTGGGACAATAAGTCTCTCTTTTACTATTGTTGGGATGAGCTTAAATTTCCTATCACAAAAAGAGCTCTTGGCTAAAATGTCACATCTCATTGAAGATCTGGCACATGACACAGAGTCTTTTGACATCTATGCCTGTCTGACAAAAATAGCCTGAATAAAGTCACTGTTGAACCTCCCAAACGAATGGCCTGCGTGCCTTCAGATGTTTTATGGTTTGATCAACTAGAATAACTGCACATAGTTGGATCGTGGCCATTTATAAAGCCCCAGACGTCAGACCCATATATTTTGTCCTATTACAGAGTAGCACATTGTAGAGTAATCAGAATGGACAGCGACAAAAACTGTGAAAAGAATTGCACCCGATGGATAGAGCAATAGTAGAGCTATCACTGAGAGATCTTCCATGGTTACATAGATCCCACAGACCCCGCAATACATACTTGGCTAACACTATGTAAACAGTATTGGAAATTTGGGATAGAGTATCAAAAGTAGGCAGGGTAACATAAATCCTGACCCGTAATGCCCCACTACATAGTCACCCATCATTCACTCCTGCAAATATACCGGAGACCTTCAAATGGAAATAAGGGGAGTGTTGCACAATATCAAACATGTTTGAGAGTGGAGCGCTAAAATCTTTTGAAAGATGCAAAATAACCGTAGGAATGTGTGAGCGGCTGACACACCATACATTATACCACAAAGGGGTATAGTGTGTAGTGAGTCCAGTGGGTCTCCAGAGGTTGTACAGAGGCTAAGTAGATAGCACTAATGCTCCCTCTTGTGGTAGTGTGGGCGAGCAGTTGGGCTTATCAGAGGGTTGTGTTAATGCATTGTTATACACACAATGGCAATAAATGAGATGCACACTCGAAGAATAAATCCGAGACCAATTTGAAATAATAAAAATAGTAATTTGGTATATTTATTTACTAAGACTACAAAACTTTCATAGAAGCAAGTACGTTTTTAAATAAAAATACTTTTCAGTTTTAAAAGTTGACAGTGCAATTTTCAGTCTTTGCAATGTTAACCTATAGGAGAAAAACAATAATGTGGTTTTGCAGGTAAGTACACAACTTACAGTTCCAGTCTTCGGAGTTGAAGGTCAGCAGAGGGCAAGGTTCAGGTAAGCAAAAACACTGCACCACCAGCGTCACAGGTGCGGCCGGGTGCAGAGGTCCAATCTGTAGTTAGCCCCAATGTTAAAAACCGATTTAAGACTGGGGGTGCTGAAGATACTTTGCTTGCATGTAAGTAAGGCCGCTGCTGGGTCCAAGCTTTGGAGGTTTAGGTGAGCACGGGGAGCCACAAGGCAGCACCAAACACAGCACCAGCAGCACATGGGTGGCCGGGTGCAGGGTGCAAACAGTTTCAGGCGCCCAATACAAGTCAGTGGAGGAACTCTGTTTTGGAAACAGGCTGCAGGCATCGAACTGAAGGCTATACGAAGAACACCAGCAATAGCAGGGTAAGTTGGTCAGGCTCTCCAAGGCCCATGGGCATCTGATGCAGGGGTGTCCTTTGTCGTCCAGTTTCTCTTACCGGAGCCGTTCGCGGTAGGGGGAAGCCTTCAGGTTTACACTGCAGGCATCGACATGGAGTCCAGGAGGGGTCAGTCAATGCTGGACTTAGACTCAGGATCACTGGGGAACCTTTTCTGGACCGGTGGGCCACCTGGACTAAGGCTGGAGGCGTTGGATGCAAAGTGCTCAGGGATCGTCATTCCGGGAGGCACCAGAGTCCTTTATCTTGGCTTCTTGAGGACAGGTCCACTGTCTCCAGAAGTTGTGGTCTTTTACGAAGGCAGGCAGTCCTCTATGGGGTTTGAGAGCTTGTGGCTGCAGTACAGGTGCTGTTTTCTTTGCCGGGTCTTTCAAGCTGCTGACAGGCCTGCAGGGCTGGGGCCAAGTCAGTTGGTGTCTTCAGTCTTCTCTGCACGGCAACTTCTTCATCGTGTCTCTTCTTAAGTCTGCAGAATTGGTTTCAGGGTCTGGGGATCCACATAAATACTAAATTTAGGGGCGTTTAGGGAAGTAGCAGGTAGGACCAATCGGCACCTTACCTGGGGGACTTTACCCACTATTATGCCACCCTCTTGTGGGAGCGGGGGCCATCTTCAAGATGGTGTGCACTGAAAAATGCGCTTTACTTCGCTTCCTGCACCTGAGGGGTTGAGTTAGCGAAGGGGGCACACCTCCTATTGTTCCTACGTTTTCCAGCCAGTTCTCCCACCAAAAGTGCGGGTTTGAACCAGGTGCTGCTATCTGCTGCCAGCAGCAGAGGCTCGGGTAGCATTACAAAGGCAGCAAGACCTTCAAAGCTTCCCTCTCGAGCACTGTGCCCATCCTTGGGGAGGAGGTGTGACACCTCTGCACAGGATGTGCTTTAGTTCTGGCGTCCGAGAGCAGGGGCTCTCGATCTAGGGTCCAGAAACATGTCAGGTGGTGGCAGGCTGCCTAAAGTCTGTCAGAGACCACACCAGTGTTGGTAGGTTTTCAGGGACACCTCTTAAGTTTCAATACATTTCACACTAGCATCCGTGTGGGTTTACTGAAAGGAGTTGTTTGGTACCAAACACTCCTGGGTTCAGTAGAGCCACCATGGTGCTGGGGAACTCGAGTTGTCATGTTTCTAGTCCATGTACTCTCTGGCTTCACTGGCACTTAAAATATTAAGAATAGACTTAAATATTGTTGGGGCATATCTACTCCTGCAGATATGCCTACACCTGAGTTATAGTGAGTTATAGTGCACCCTGCCTTAGGGCTTGTGACGCTTGCTAGAAAGGGGACTTTCCTATACCTTAGGCAGTGTTGCTTGGCATGGCACACAGGCAGTGTGCCATGTTGACTTTGTTGTTTTTCTCCGCACCAAGGCATGCAAGCTGCAGTGGCAGTTGGCATGGCCTTGGTGAGGGGTCCCTAGGGACCCTCTTCAATCCCAATGCCCTAGGTACCATTTTCCAGGGACTTGCAGGGGGGGTCTGAAGTGCCAATTGTGGCACAGTTTTAGGGAGAGAATGCTGATACAGGGAACTTGGACAGCAGGGACCCAATACGTGTGTGTCTGTGTGTGTCTGTGTGTGTGTGTGTGTGTGTGTGTGTGTGTGTGTGTGTGTGTGTGTGTGTGTGTGTGTGTGTGTGTAGGGGCGTGTGTGTGTGTGTGTAGGGGTGTATGTGTGTGTGTGTGTAGGGGTGTGTGTGTGTGTGTGTGTGTAGGGGTGTAGGGAGGGAGTTCTGTAACAGAAACCCACTTTCCCACACAATGGTTGGGAGAGACAGATTGCAGTATTTCCAGCAAGCTTTTGGGGCCTGTTGGCTTTGCCAATGCGTTTTGGGGAGGCTGTGTAGCAGCAGCACCAAAAAGCTAAATAATTTTTGGCAATGTTCAGCATCGCCAAAAAAGAAAACGTGTTATGATACCACAAGTGCACCGCATGTCTGCGTAATGTCATTACTGGTGCTTGTGTCATTTAGTATGCACTTGCAGGCTTCATCACGTAAGTACGCACTTACTGCATGATGCTGTGCCAATTTCTTAATTCTTTTATTTACCGATCCAAGATGATAAAATTCACGTAGCGTTGTAAATAAACAACATTTTGAATTGAGCGAAAGTGCATTTCATCAATCGCAGAAGCCTGGTATCAAACTGGAGCTGCAGGGCCCTCTAAGGCGTTTAAAAAAAAGAAATACGAGGGGTGTGTGCACAACAGAACAGTACATCAGGTGGAAGAAGGGAGATAACTGATAAAGCAGGGAAAAGTAGCAAACAAGGGAGACAGCAACATGGAGTGCAGTGAGTTTGGTGGGAGGAGAAGCACAAGAGAACTGCACGCAGGGGAAGAGAGCAACACTGAGCACTGGGGAGAAGCGCATAAATGAGCATGCTGGAAAACAAATGCATTCTCATTGACTGCTTAGCAAAAAAAGAAAACAGTAGTTCAGTAAAAGTAAGCAGTGGAAGGATAAAAGTCCAGTCAAGAAAATGATGGTTAAAAAGGGTATGCTCTATGGGAGGAATAAACACAAGAAGAGGAAGGTAAGCCGTCGAATAAAAATCAAGCAAATGAGCGACTGTAAAGACAACCAAAGGAAGCAGTGGGTGAACTGTAAGCCCACTGTTAGCTCTTGGTTTAGCCGACAAAAATTCATGCGGTTAAAAGCTGTCTGATAGGTGAGAGCTAAAAAAAAGACCTTCACTGTTCAGCCGCAGATCGAGCACGAACCCTTAAGACTTAACCACAGTAAAAAAATGACAAAATCTCACCTAGGAATATACTGGGCAGAGACGAACATGTGGAGATATCAGCGAACCTGGTCACAAATATTGAAAAGGAATATTGAAGGCTGTTAAATTGTATGGAGGGACATCCTCAAAACACATGCGAGTGTTCTTAACAGGGATTTTGCCTATAAAATCCTGTTCTATGGTATATGATACCAGAAAAGTTAACGTCTGATCTTCTCAGGGTCCTCAGCCATGTGCTGGAAATATGGAGCATGAAAAGGCACTATGGTTTGCATCTGAAGAGGATGCCTAACCCTCAAAGCCTTCTGGAAAGAAATACTGAGTCACATCAAAACGGTATTAGGAAGTGGCATACCAGTAGATCCCGAGTTAATACTACGGGGCTTAATTTCTATTCAGATGAACATACGCCTAAAGCACTACTATGGTAGATGCTGCGAAGAGCTTGAATGCCGTTTGCTTTAATCTGAAAAAGCAGGAACTCCTCACCTATGAATTTGGAAAACCATGGCATTTGCCGGCATGTAAAATCCTGACATAAAATCTTGCACAAAGAAGAAATTTACAGTTGTCTGATGTCGATGCATAAAGGACCTTTCTAGGATTGAATACGGGTGCTTCTCTCCAATTAGACTAACGTCCTTACAGTTGTTTGATTGTCATTACATTATCTCTGTAATAAGATAACAATTTGCAATTTTATGATACGGCAGCAGGGAAAATCAGTATGATCTATTTGTCATTGATGTGGCATGGGACAGGGTGGCATGGGATGGAAGAATATGTTGTGTTATCTATATTCTTTTTGGTAAAATAATTTTAAAAAAATGCAAATAAACTGCAGATATTCAAGTAAAACCATTATAGTGACCTCATTCACACCTGCAGCCAGTTTTTTTTTCTGATGCAGTTGTCTGCACCAATATGGTTTTTTATGCGGTTTTGAAGACTATGAAATGGGTCAACCATCCTAAGGTTGCCTAAAAGGTTTTTAAAGTTTTTGAAAACTGCAAATTTTAGTAGGTTAGTTGGTGCCAGCAACCTCACATTGATCAAAATAGTACAGATCCCAGTCGTTATTTTTAAACGCAGGTGAAAAACATTACTTGCTTCAAAGTGGCTGGGGATTGGTGGTTTGTGATGTGAAGATTCAGTTATGTATCTATCAATTCTTGTAAAATACCAAATTGAGAACTACATATAAGGAAGTCAGAATGCCATAAATATTTTATGTGGGAAGAAATGTATTGCTAATGGTATCAGAGGGACCGGGACATTAAGCCACAAGGCAGTAGTTCATTTTTGAAGCCTTAAAAATATGTAGTGTTTTCTTTTCTTCATGATACCATGTATTCTCTAGTTCATGTTGCCTTATATGTTTATGGGTGAAAACACCTAAGTCGATGTAAAATATATATTTTTAAAATAACATTGATTGCTGATATGTTTTCTTTAAGTAGAAGTCTAGTGTGGGTTCCAAGATTAAAACCCAGATCAGATCACAATCAACAAAGTAGTTGCTAGATCATATCTACTTTTAGGAAAAGTCTTTCTGAGCCATAAGGAAAACTGGAGATTTTGATACAGCTATCCTGTTTAAAAGGCTACTGCATCTCTTCCCGGACTATGCCCTAGGTGTGCAACGGCAGCGGAATACCTTCCTCACAGTCAAGCAACGAATGCGAGAGTTCAACCTCAAATATTCCCAGCTAGGTGCTAGTAGTAGCGGATGGCTCTACGCACTTCTTCGACGCGGTGGAAGACGCATGGGAATGGCTTGAATCCAAAGTTCACCACACTTCACCAAGCCAGAGACACAGGGGTATGGGCCCACGGACGGGCACTCACAGAGGACGGCGGGCCAGGCGTGGATTGTGGGCGACACAAGCGTCAATGCAGTCGGTGGCGGGCCCAACCTTCAACAAGTACTCCGTGAGAGGAGGGACGCCCTGCAGGCAGTAGCGGACATGGGTGGCCGTCGGAGTAGCAGGGACACTGACGCCTCATCTGAGCAATCCCTGAGTGAGGACGGCTCGCAAGCTGTGTGGCCGATCCACGAAGATTCGCAGCTGCTTCCTGTTGTAACACCACAGACTGCGGACGATTTAATGTAAAACTGTGGTGCAGTTCAAGGGTATGCAAGTATCAGAAAGAGAAGCTAAATGCTAATGTGACATTTGCAACACGAATATGATTTATTTGGTTATAATCTTATGACATTGGTTGGATCGTGACGACTGGGTGGGCTATCGTCGGTTAGGTTGCATAACAGACAGCTAGCCACTGAGACACGTTGCATGAAGTAAGGTTACGCGCACACCTACATATAAAGAGCGGATCTACCAGCATGCACTCCCTACACGACTAGCTTTAACCCACCCCACCTTTCAGTAAGATCTAAGTGGCGTATCTAGCCGTGTGTTGCCCCATGGCATTCTTCATAGTTTAGGCGGGTATATGTTGCTTACCTGCTCTCTCCATTTAACCCTCACTAGGGTTACTTCCCCACCCCCGGTTCGAGTTTTTAAATCCCTACACTGCTGTTCGATACGACTGCACTTAGTTATGACTAGGATCCACCTGGGCCGCCCATGTGCTTCTGCCGCTGACCCGCGTGAATTAGACCACTATCTACATGCCCTATGTCTCCCACAAATGTAGTCCCCTGGAATGTTAGGAGGCTCCACACACCGGCCCATAGATCTGGCACGTATGCATATCTAAAGCGCCATGCTTCACATGTGGCGCTCCTCCGGAAAAGCACATTTCACAACCAGAGATTCATAAGTTACAGCAGAGGTGGAGAGGTCAGATCTTTGCCACGGGCTACTCAGCGTATGCCAGGGAAGCCCTGGTGTGAATAAGTCCAGGTACCCACTTCATATTTGAAGACGCTAACATAGACATTCATGGCAGGTATGTGTTTGTCAAGAGACGGTTGAATGGAGCGTAGGTAATACTGGGCTCCATTTATGCTCCGAACACGGAACAGGGCCCCTTCTGGCAGTCGCTAACCAGCCTGTTATCGTGCTGGTGCGATATTCCCTGGCTCCTGGGAGGGGATTTTAACGCGGTTCTGGACACGACACTGGATAGGTCATTTCCGCCACTACCACAGATGGTTGCAACAACGAATGCCAGACTTTTGGGGGAATGTCTACATAGGTGGGGACTGATGGTTGTATGGCGGGCTCTCCATCCACAGACAAGTAGATATCTGCATTACTCGCACCCACATAGATTACACGTTCGCATTGACCGCTTCGCTGCAAGCGCCTCGCTACTTCCACAGTGCACCGAGGCGGACTACCTAGGCAAGACACACTTGGATCATAATTCACATG
Source organism: Triturus cristatus (assembly GCF_964204655.1). Lineage (NCBI taxonomy): Eukaryota > Metazoa > Chordata > Amphibia > Caudata > Salamandridae > Triturus > Triturus cristatus. The sequence goes on along the minus strand of NC_140584.1, from coordinate 365,365,193 downwards.
TACTGATGCTGCAGGGGGACCCATCACTCGTCTGTGGCGACTACAGCCCCTGGCACTGGAAGACCCACCATTTCGAGAGGCGGTACACGCGGAGCTAGAAACATATTTCGAACTTAATGTGGGGTCTGTTGCAGATGTGGGAACACTGTGGGATGCAGGCAAGGTAGTGGTGAGGGGTTACAGCATGGGGTTGAGTTGGAGCATTAGGAGACAGCTGGAGGTAGAGTTAAAAGAGCATTGAAGACACCTTAACATGGGCTGGAGGCTGAGCTGGGGCGGAGTGTTGAGGTGCAACAAGACTTAGACGTGCAGCGAACCAAACACACTGAGGTGATGGAGCGACTGCGCTGCTTAAATTACATATCACATGCTGCTCGCACGCATGCAGTGGCGGATAGAGCGGGTAGGCTATTGGCTCGCATGATCCGGCAGGAGACCGCGCAGACGCCCATAGTGAGGCTTCGGTCTGCGGAGGGGGAGGTGCTCACTGCACAACATGACAAACATGGTGCGTTCACCGGGCATTACACCAGAATATACCAATTGTTTAACTGCGCGATGCCGGCAGACATAGATGCATTCCTTGCCCCTACTACAGGTCACAGCTGACCAGAGCGACAAGTTAAGTGCAAATGGCCATCAACTCCTTTAGCTACCAGAAAGGCCCCAGGGCCAGACAGCTTCCCGGCTGAATATTATAAGGCCTATCAACAGGTACTGGCACCGCACCTACATGCAGTGTACAAAAATGCGCAGAAGGTAGGCATTCTCCTGGCCACACTTCGGGATTCCTTGCTGGTGTCTCTGCCCAAGCCACACAGGAATGCGTAACACATGGGGTCCTATTGCCCGTTAGCACTGCTCAACTCAGAATATAAGATGCTCGCTATAAGAATGGTGAACAGGCTGGCCCCTTTGGTGCCGCAGTTGGTCCATGCGTACCAGAATGGCTTTGTGTCAGCGCGCAGTACATCGTAAAACCTGCGTCGAAGTTTTGGTTTTTTTCCGCGTGGCACATTATTCAGGGAATGACTGGCTGCAAGCTGGGTGTCTGGTGTTTGACCTCGAGAAGGCCTTTGACACCCTAGAATGGGAGTTTCTGGTCACTGCACTGCGACGTTACGGCCTGGGTGATGTGTTTCTGAGCCTGGTCAAGTTGCTTTACATGTGTACCACGGCCAGAGTCAAGACAGGCTCGTACGTTTCGGGGCGTGTCTCCGTGGAACTGGGTAAGAGACGGGGATGTCCACTTTCCCCATAATTATTTGCGCTTGCCATTGAACCATTGGCGCAGGATGACTGGGGATTACCACTTTGGGATGGTATACATGCTGTCTCCTTATAAATACGATCTGCTGATCTATCTCAGAGATGTGGAACAAGCACATCGAGCAATTGAGACCTCGCTCCTTGACTTCGCAGTAGTGTCAGGATTGAGGGTGAACTGGGGTAAGTCCTGCTTATACCCATTTGCAGAAGCTAACCCTGACCCACATCTAATCATCAGTGGCAGGAGAGTCCACTGGCAGACTGAGGCGTTTCGATACCTGGGGATCCTGATCTACAGGGACTCGCAGGATCTCCTTGATGGGAACCTGACCGGAGCTGTTACAGCGCTCAGAGTGCTGATGTCATTCTGGTCAACCTTACCACTAGCGGTCATAGGCAGAATTGCGCTGCTAAAAATGGTGGCGCTGCCACCCCATCTCTACTACTTCACAAATTTGCCATTGCACCTCTGACCCCCAGTTTTAAAGACTTTGGAATCCGGCATGCAGCAATTCATATGGCATGGGACATGGAGCAGAGTGTCACTGGCTAAAATGTATCTGCCGACCAGCCAGGGTGGTCTCTCACTACGCATGGAACAGTATTACTTGGCTGCACAGCTTCAATGGGTGGCGCGTTGGATTGGCGCACGCCAACTGGCGGACACAGCAACGCAGGGACCCGAGCTCACTCGTGCCCATATTGTAACGCTGCTCCATCCGGGCCGAACGGGCAGTGCACCTGCACAGCTTCTGGTGGGGGTGGCGTACCAATGCTTTCAGCGCAGTCTTTACATTACGCGGCGTGTTGCACCATACGCGCCATCACTCCTGATACTGGGTACCCCAAGAAGGCTTGGAGCAATAACCAGCGCTGAGCTTGCACAATTGGAAGAAGCCGGGGATGCAGACGCTGACCGATCTATATGGTGATGGGCTGCTCCTCCTGTTTGCATAACTAGCCGAGAACTCAGGATTGCCACAGGGTCAATTCCTGTTACATACTGCAATAGTTCATTCATCAGTCGCACTGTGGGGCGATATAACGCAGGAGCCTGCTACCCATTTAACTATACTATACCTACACAAATTGGGCACAGGCCGGCATTTAACAAAGCGGTTTGCGGAATCTCTCCGAACACACACAGTGCCGCAGCTGCTCTCCCTCCGTGCCCGATGGGACGCGGACCTGCAAAGGCCCACCACAGGCCGGGACTCTGAAAATATTCTCGAAAGTCCAGTGCGCATTCCTTGGAATGTCCGATTCCTGCTTATTCAATATTATATCGTTCACATAGCTTATTTGACACCGGAGCGTATAAATAGGTATTTTAGTCGCACTGATGCCAAATACGCAAGATGTGATGTAGTGGTAGCAGACCTAATACATATGCTGTGGACTTGTGCTGCCATTCAAACCTACTGGGGCGCGGTCACAAGCTGCTTAGCTCAATACACGGAACGAGGGCTGGACTGGACGTGGGAGCAGTGCATCTTGGGGCTGTACCCCAGATCCAAAAGACACAAGGTGACTTCCCGGTACATAGATCTGGGACTTATTGTCGCGAAGCGGCTGCTCACGCGCCGCTGGAAGTCTCCTACTTCCCCAGTGGCTGCAGCCTGGTACCAGTCCATGTTATGCTGGGTGCAGGCGGAAAGTGTGGTCCTTCATCGGGAAAACGCCAGAGGGCTGCGTAAACAGCCAATAGCTGCGGCATGGGACGCGATTCTCACGGACTTTCGCACAGCCTGGCGCGATTGTCCGCAGTCAACGCCGGGTACACCAACGAATGTCGACGGACATAAGAGTACAGATGGCTCATAGTGCAGGGAATGTGGGGTGGTGTTTAGCACCTCTTCCCACTGCTCTGCATAGGTTAATGCGTGTTTTCTCTGCCTTGCCTCCCATGCATACATTTAGCCCCCACATAACAACAGGGTACATCACCTGAACATTAGTTATTCCACATTGTACGAAATGGGAGACTGGGTAAACGCAATGCACAGACAAAAAGATATGTTAGGTCCAGCGCGTGGACGAGGGGGGTTACGAGTGCATCTCACGAGGAAATGTATAATTCTACTGTAATTACTTCAGGTGTAGGCTACAACGTTCTATGTTATGTTATTGTACAAGCAATATGTAAGTTTTCGCAATACGCTATGTTGCTAGATCAGTAAATGGAACAGACAGACGATAACCGATTTAACTGACCAGAATGTCTCTGTACAGCCGTGGTCTGAACTGTATTAATCACAATGATCAAAATGAAAATGCGCAGTAAATTGCAAATTTGTTGAAAATAATAAAAACAAAGTTGAACCAAAAAAAAAAGGCTACCTCATCTGGGGCAGAGAAAGTATATGCTCTTGCTCTAGTCCATCTTACAACAGTATTTGGATAACCTCTGCCTAAAAGTATGAGTCAGAGTACTATTTTTGAGTGGGAATAGGACACTGAATATTCTGAGAAATGAGCCTTTGAAAATATTTTCGTGGTGGTGAACGTTATGATGTGGAGAGAATTGGAAAGTTTAGCTGTTCATTGCCAAAGTAGAAGTCTTGGAGTGCTTCTTACACTAAAACCGTGCAGTGTGAATCAGTGGTATGGTCACCCCTTAGAGGGAAAACCTGTTCTCATAGTATTGTTTTGTGATATTGCTTTGAGAGAAACCGTGAGACAAAACCCAGTTTGGAATGGGTCTAATAATATGAAGGAAAAGTAATGGTTTAGTAGATTTTAACAAAATAAAATTGTACTTTGAAGGTTGAGTAGGTATCAGAAGTTGGCTTTTTCAGGGTTTCTGGAGAAAAGAAAACAATGAAAGGTCGAGAAATAATGGACCACATTAGAAGATGGGGTAAGAGATTTGACATTTTGAGGTTAGTGATTTAGAAGGAGAAGGGTTAGGTGTTGGGAATGTAAATTATCTGGGCCATTTCTGTAGGGGTGGACAAGTAGAAGTGTTAAATAAGGGCTGCATTGATGATGGGTGGAGTTGGAAAAGAAGGACCTTAGAAGGGTACGGAGTCTGTTCCTGTGGACAAGATTTTAGTTAAATGAGGGCAGTAATTGGTCATGATATCTGATTATCTTGTGTTATTTTGGCAAGGACGAGCAAAGACCAGTGCATTCTTACTGTACTCAAAACCATTTGGGTGCATGATTTCTGCCATCTTTGTTAAGGGCTGTACATTTGTATTTTGAGGGTAGCAATTGTCCTGTGAGTAGAGAGAGAGGGAGTGAATACTCATGTTATGTTCTAAGGCATTTGTCTTGCGCACGTACACCAAAAAGGTTTCCTGCACTGAAGTAAAGAGAGGCAACATCTGGCATGAAGTTAGCCATATGCTTGTTTTAACAGCCAGTTTTTTAGGAGCTTCCTGAAGCTCATATAGTTGGCTGTTGATCTGATTTTAAGAGGTAGGAAGTTTCATGTGTTGGGGTCTATTACAGATAATCTTGCCTGTTGCACCTTCCGCTGCTGAAGAGAATGTACCAGAGGATGAATTTAAAGATTAAAAAGATGGTGGGATTAGGACAATCTCTGTGGTACACAGAAGTTTAATTGTACCATGGCTGAGCGAAAGGGAAAGAGACGGACTGATTGGGAGCGGCCTTTGAGAAAATGTCTTCCAATCTAAAGCAACACCCTGTAGTCGCGCAGCCTCAAAACTGTTGAACATTATGCAGTATTGAGCATTAAAGGACATCACTGGACTGGTGAAAAGGTCGTAGGAGGTGTTGTCAAGGTATTTGATTTGATTGCCGTGAATCTGGTATAGGTGGCTAGGGATTGATTCAGAAGCAATTTTACAGCTGCATCTTGACTATGGCAACCGGGTCTATTTGGACTGTACCAGTAATAAACTGCTACAACACGCACAGTGATCCAAGGCTGCTTATAGATTGTAGAGTTAAAATTTCTCCCTGTGAATTGAAAACGTTTTTAGATGAATCTGCAAAGTATCCATTTGAAAGTTGTAATCTGCCATGAAATGAAGCTACTCAAGGGAAGGCAGCACAGTTGTACTCCCTTTTCAGGAGGTTCTAGAAATCTTAATGTGATCATAAGCTTCACTCTACTAACAAGTGAAGGAGTGAGATTGTGGAAGACGGAGAAATCGAGGACAGATTGTCTTCACAAGTATACAAGAACAAGGTGTAAGAAGCTGGCTCTATATATGGTATGCAACTTGGTGCTTGTACCGTGTACAGAGTTCATGGATTCCCCAAAAGTGTACAGGGTTCAATGTAAAACCCAGAGTGGTCTATTAGTGGTAGTTTGGATGAGCAACCTTAGGGCTAACACAGAGGAGTGCAAGACATTTATTGCACAACATTGACAAATAATGGATACATGACTCAAAAAGGAGATCTACACCAATTTCAGAAAATATACTAAGTATTTTAAGACCAAGATATCTGTAATAAGGTAAGTAAGTCTTTGAAATAAAAATACTTTTCTCTTTTAAAAATCGAAACATAGTATATTTTCTGGACAGTTCAATGATACCTTATGGAGAAAACAATATTGTGGCTAAACAGGTAGGTATCACACCTACGTTTACAGTCTTCCGGACCACAGGTCAGCAAGGGGCAAGCGTCAGATGAGTACCAAAACTGTACTACTAGAGGCACAGGAGCGGCTGGGTGCAAAGGTCAAAATCTTGAGTTCGGCCCAATCCATTTCACTGGAGACGGGGGTGCTCGAAGCCGCACTGCTTGCAGGTGGGTAAATCGGCTGCAGGGATCAAGCTTTGGGGGTTAGATTATGCACAGGGGAAGCTACAAGGCGGCACTAAAAATGTACCACCAGTGGCATGGAGGCGGGTGCAATTTCAGCATCTGGCACCCAATGCTTTGTAAAGGAAACAGGCTGCAGGCGTTGCACTGGAGGTTGCAGGAGCAAGACAACAACAGCAGAGGTAGGTGGAGATGTAAGGGGTCATATCTGTTCAGCTCACCAAGGCCCAGTGGCGCCTTTCGAGTCTGAGTCTTCTTACCGGAGCCAGTTGCAGTCAGGGGGAGCCTCTGGATTCACACTGCCGGCGCTGATGTGGAGATCAGGAGAGGTCAGCCAAAGCTGAAGTCGAGGTCAGGATTGCTGGAGAGACTTCACTGCACGGGTGAGCCCCTAGACTCAAGCCGTGGACATCTCCTGCAGAGTGGGCAGAAGACGCAAATCTGCCTGGATCCGTGGTCCTTGGCCTTGGAGTCGATTTCTTCTGGACAGGGCTGCTGTCCTCAGGAGATTGTTTTAAGGCAGCAATTCTCCCAGGCTTTTCAAAGGACACTAGCTGCAAGACAGGTTGGTAGGGCTGGGGCAAGGCAGTCGTTGTCTTCAGTCTTCCCTGCAAGGATATCTTCTTTTTTTGGTCGTCGCAAGCCTGGAGGAGCCACCGAAATACTAAATCTAGGGGCGTTTTAGGGGAGTGGCAGGTAGGGCCAATGGGCACCTTACCTGGGGTGACTGCCCTCTTTATTATGCCACCTTCCTGTGGGAGGGGGTGTAGACCTGGCCCTGATTAGAGGAGTCTCCCCAACTTCAAGATGGCGGGGACTGAAATATGTGCTTAATCTTGCCTCCCCCACCTTAGGGGTGGAGTTGGCAGAGGTGAGCACACCTCCTATTCGCCTAAGTTTTTCCGCCAAAGTGAGGGTGTAAACCGGGGGTTGCCATCTGCTGCTAGCAACTGAGGCTGGGTTCTCATTACAAAGGCTTTAAATCTTCCCCTTCGAGCACTGGCCCATCCTGGGGGAGGAGATGTGAATCTTCTGCCCGGGTTGTGCATTGTTTCAGGTCCCAGAGAGTAGGGGCTTACCACCCAGGGGTCCAGAAATGTGGCTGGTGGTGGCTGGCTGCCTACAGCCAGTCAGAGACCACACCAGGGTTGGTAGGATTTCAGGGGGCACCTCTGAGGTGTCCTCTGGGTACATGGTGCAATAACTCTCACACTGGCATCAGTGTGGATTTATTGAGAGGAGTAGTTTGGTACCAAACACTCCTGGGTTCAGTGAAGCCATCGTGGTGCTGTGGAACTCAAGTTGTCGAGTTTCCAGCCCATGTATTCTCTGTGGCTTCACTGGCACTTACAACATTAAGGAATGTACCCTAATATTGTTGAGGCATATCTGCTCATGCAGATTCGCCCCACCTGTGGTTTAGTGCACCATGCCTTAGGGCTATAAGGCCTGCTAGAGGGGTGACTTGCCTATACCTTCAGGCAGTGCTGGCTGGCATGGCACGCACGCAGGCAGGGTGCCATGTCGACTTTGTTGTTTTCTACCTCACAGGGGTAGGCAAGCAGCAAGGGCAGTGGCACAGTCCCAGTGAGGGGGCTCCCAGGGGACCCTCTTCAGATCCCAGGCCCAAGGAATCCAGGATACCACTCACTAGGGACTCACAGGGGTCAGAAGTACCAATTGTGGGTATGTTTTAGGGAAGAAGCACTGGCACAGGGGACCTGGTTGGCAGGGACACTGTGCACTACAGTTGAAACCATATCAAAACCAGGCAAAAAGTGGGGGCTAACCATGTAAAAAAAGGCACTTTCTCACACAAGGCTTTTACTAAAGAAGCAGTTTTGAAAAATCACACTTTCGGGTGTCTAGCCTATTTCTCCACTTGTGTGCTAGATAGCACTTAGTAAATATATTTCAGTAAAGTTAAGAAAAGGTGGATCATATAGTTTACAATAATGTAATCTTCATACTAGTCATTTTACATGATTTTCTCACCATGATTTGGGTCTGCTGTTCTAGCTCACAGTTAAAAAGCTTGTAATTTTCAAGATACTTTTCATAGTTATATGGGTCCCCTAAAATTAGAGTCCTTCATTTCTGATGGCAAAACTCAAGCATGATTCTTCTTACCACTTCCCAATCAGTCCTGCCTTTGTAGAGAACCCAAGCTAGAAATTTTCTGCGCATGGAACGTACGTCTCCCACACTCTGTCTGGCACTGTGGAAAATTGAAAATAATCTGAAACGCAACAGTTTAACACCTGACTTTTCAAGCAGTGCTAAGTCTGTAATAATTCCCAGATGTAGTCTGCAGAATGTAGGAAGCTGTATCTTTATATTTTCTTTACCAAAAAGAGGTATGGTGTGTAAAGAGTCCAGGTAACCCTTATGAGTGGACAGGGGCTTGCTCTAGCAATCCCAAGGTTCTCTATATAGGGCAGTGTGGTCGAGCAGCCTTCGGCTTAACAGAGGAGTGTTAGACATTTGTTACAGAGTCAGTAAATGATGCACACACTCAAAATGGAGATCCTCACCAATTTAGAAAAATAGCCCTTGTTACATAACTTTTTAACACCAAGAACTACTGTAAGTACATTGTTTTGAGATTTAACTGTCTTGAATGTATGCAGAAATATACTTGCATTTGATGAGTTATCACTGTTTTACTGTATACAGAAGTAGACCGGCACTTGAATTGGTGAAAATGCAATGTTCTCCTATGGGAACGAAGCATATATTGCATACATGTACTTAGTAGCGACTTACAGAATTGTCCTTCTGGCTCTAAGGTAAGTATGGGGCAAGGACCAAGGCAGCACAAACAGATCACCTAGGGCGGCTCTGGAGCATCCGGATGCAGAGTTGCTTCCAGCGTTGGGCCACAGTTTAAATCAATGGGGAACAGTCCGGTTCAAAAGAGGCTGCAAGTGGGGACTGGGAGGCCAGTCGGGCGAACCCAGAGGGGTGCTCAGTCCTTGAGGGTCTCAGACCCACAGAGACACCTTTGGCCCACTTAAAATCGGGCTGTGGGCTCGTGTGAAGTGGTGCTTTAACCGGCTGGGTCGCACTGGAGGAGGCACTAACGGTATTTGGTTGCCTGCAAAACCAGGCTGTAGGCGAGGATTGGGGGACCAGTCCAGCCAACCCTAAAGGTGGGTTAAACTGTGGAGGGTCTCAGGACCCAGTGGGCACCGTTGGTTCACCTCTCTGCTGGCTGTGTGGCTCGGGTGCAGTGGTGTTTTCAGGGGTCTGGTCGCGGTGGTCCAGAGGCTTTGAGGGCTCTTGCTTTCCTGCAGAAAGTGGCTGCAGATGAGGACTGGATGGGGGGGGTGGAGGCAGTCCGATGCAGCCCAGGTGGTGGCTAAAGTCTTGAGGGTCTCTGTGCCTCAGGGGCACCATCGATTTACGACCACTCTCACTTTGGGGCCCGTGTGTCGTGCAGCTTTGTCTGGTGGGGTTGCGGAGGCTGCCGTTGTCTGTCCTTTTGGTCCCTGCATCAGTGCAGGGAAACAGCGCCTCTGCTCCAAGGGAGATGTTTCTGGCCATTTGAAGCTTTTAGAGGTGACACCGCTTTCTGGGTGAGCTGGATCCTTGCAGTTGTCGGGGACAGCAAGCCGGTGGCAGGGTTGACGCTGCTCTTCAGTTCTCACATTGTGGGCTCTTCTTTGTCGTTCTTTCTTCAGGCATCAAAATCTAATTTCCTGGTGTCAGCGGGCCACATGAATACTCAATTTAACGGCGTTAAGGGGACTGAAGGGTAGTAGCCAAAGAGCTACCTACCCCTGAGGTTACTACACCCCCTAGATGAGCCCTTCCTGTGGGGCTTGGGTATCGTCCTGTCCCAGAGTTCCTGATCTCACCACAACTAAGATGGTAAAATCCTAATTTTTGTTTTCACCTAGGTAATCGGCCCTGGGGGTGTGACTAGCTTATCCTGGTGCCAAATGGGGTTAAAGGCAGGCGGTGTCATCCTCCATGTCTGGGGGAAGCCAGGCTCGCATATCAAAGGCGGTGTGCTCTTTGAAGCCTCCTTCATTGACATGCTAATTGACATGCTAATTTACTAGCCTTCTCACTGAAGGAGGTGTAAACATCTTCTGCCAGAGCAGGCATTGTTTCTGACCTCGAAGAGTGGGGCTCTCACTTCCTAGGAGTTCAGAAACTGGTCTGTGCTGGCAGTCCGGACAGGACCAGTCAGCCAGCACACTAGAGGACTAGTAGGCTTCAGGGGGTACCTCTAAGGTACCCTCTGAGTGATTGTATTGATAAATCCATCACTGGAATCTGTGTGGGTTTATTAATGCAAGGTGTTTGATACTAAACCCCACATGTTTCAGTGAAGCCATTATGTCGCTGGGGGAACTCATTTTGACCAGTGCCCAGTACAAATCTTAAGATGGCTTCCCTGCTCGCTTGCAATATCCAGTAAGGGATCTCTGTATCATGGGCATATCTGCTTATGCAGATGTGTCCTTAGATAATATGTAATGCACCCTGTATTAGGGTTCATCAGCCTGCTGTAGGTGTGGCCTGCATATATTAGATGCAGTGACTTTGGCATGATACACAGTAGTGTGCCCTGTCATGTTTTCTCTCATGGTTGGCACCATGTCACGCAGCCTGCACTGGTAGTCTATGTGGAATTTGAGTGTGGGTCCCTTAGGGTGGCATAAGATATGCTGCAGCCCTTAGGGACTCTTTAGTACCCATGCCGTAGATGCCAGGGGTACCATTGACTAGGGACTTACAGGGGTGCTATAGTCCTTAGTCAGTTGTGAAACAATCAGACATCACTTTGTGTTCAGGAAAGAGCACTGGCACTGAGGTCTGGTTGGCAGGCCTCAGTTCACTGTCCGAGTCGAAAACCAGCATCTAGTTGCTAAACACACAAGCATTAAAAATGCAATAGGTTTCTCCTTGTATTAAGTTAAAGCCATTTGCTTTGCTATACAATACCATTAGCAAAGAAATGGCTTTAACTTAATCAAAGGCGAGACCTATTTCGTTTTTAATGCTTGTTACTTTCAGCCATGGGTACCTTGCAGGTTGTTAAAACGATCGAACAAACATCAACACCGGCGCACACCACAAAAGAACAGTGCATATACGCGCACACAGGGCTTTAATTGGGCCGGGTCTCACCGGTGCTGAGCACCGCCAGGTTTTTTAAATCGGGGCTCGAAACTGGTCTCTATCGGGCTCTGTTTCTGCCCTGGCACAGGCGGTCCGTTTTTTTCTGGACTGCAGTGACAGCAGGCACATCGATGTGCGCTGCTCACTTCTCACTAGTGGAGAAGATACGGCATGACGTCATGCCAGGTGAGCAGAGTGGGGTAAGGGAAATCCTTTAAAGAGAGTCATTTTCTCTCCGGATTTCCCTTCTCTTTTGAAACTCGGGAGCAGCAGCATTGTCGTATTGTCCCCAGGGTTTTAAGTGGAAGCTTTTTCAATATTATATATAAGCCATAGTTGCTGCTTATTTATCATATGCAACTAACAACCATTGACAAAGTCAATAGTCCTGACTTGTTGAAGGTATGATGCTTCTTGTTGTATCATTTATCTGGATGCAATGACAGAAACAGCAAAATACAAGTCGGCGGCACACTATGCTAAGCAAAGATTTTGAGCTTATGTGTTTTTAAGCCACATCCTTAATTACATTGACCATGCTCCTTTGAGAGACTCCCCCAGTTTTTTCATCCCACTTAAAGCCCTGCGCACACATGAACAGTGTACACGAATCTAAATGCTGCCCAGGCACGCACGCACACGTTTGTTTACACAAAATGCGCTTCACTTTAATTACCACCCACACACCCCCATGGTAGATTCTGCTTCCGACAGTGTGAAGGAGGCTTTACAGCTCTGCCCTGACAGACTTCTCAAACGAATTGGGCAATAATAGCGTTTGATAAGCCCTAGACGTTGCATTGAGTAGATATTGTTTATTTGTTCTCAGCTTTGATGCATAGAGCCACAGGTGAAGGGCGAAGGAGAGGCCAGGGCACCGAAGAAAAAGCAACTGATTCAAGGCCCTAATTGGGGAAAAGAATCAGTAAACCACAATCATTGGAAGCCAAGACGTTGGTTAGAGGGGTGACTCCTTTATTTCTCAAACAGCAGATGCGTTCCTGTTCCAACTAGTCTTGGCGTCCTGTGATTCTGGGCATATCACTTAATCTCCCCGTGCCTACAAAAAATAGACGGGAGGCCATTGCGCTCTGTGATAGGAGGCAGCGTGCAATTGCCAACAAAAAGAAGAAAGCAAGTGAATGCTAACCAATAGGCGTACCCAAAGCCCACTCTACTTAATAGTAGTGTTCACAATAGGTTTTCGACAAAACAGCTAAAATGTAGCCCTAGGCAAGACCTAAATTGACTGGTCTTGCCAATGCTCACGGAGACTGCCACAACATCAAGGCCCTGCTCATGAAGAGCAGTCCCGTAATCTCAATGGTGCAAGCAACAAAATGCAGTCAATCACGCATGTCCCTTTCACAGAGGAATGTTGGCTGCTTTGGCTAATGAAAGCAGTGACAAGTCTAAGTGAGACTCCAAGGAGGTGTGACAAAATCCTCCTTATTTACATATTTGATTCGATCAATTTCAAAAGCGGGCGTTGTACGAATAAGGGGGCAAGAACATCATAAGACCCTAACCTCTGCTTCTTAACCTTGAAATTGAGGTGAACAATCGTAGTGATCACAACGTTAGGGGTGCTTTGAGTGGGAGGGACGTCTGTCATGACGTTTTCATATACCTAGTGTTCCTCACGTCCGCAAACACATAAAGCAGGGGCAGGTGAGGCCTAATCCCATAAAATGTGTGTCTTTGTGGAGTGTTAACCGCTGCTCATGTAAAGCACTCCAAATACCTTAGAGTTGTGTTTGAAGCTGCATAAAACTGCAAAGGGAGATTCCTCTGCCTCACGGAGGCGGTTCCTCTACAACCAGACAGCAGTAGGGGGTGGGACAGTCAGCTGATCAAGCGGTCGTTGTTTACCTCGAAGTCTAGTTAACGACACAGATAAGGGGTCACTGACTATCCCGACAAGACTACTCGTCCCAAGACGAGGGCGTAAGACGAGGGCGTGAGACTCAGCCTCCAAGCCCGTCAGTCGGTTACTTGCCAATGGGAGGCTCACCAACATGTCAGATTTTCCCAAATACACAGCTTCCGCTGCAACGCATCAAACGCCTCAGAACCTCTCCCCAAATGTACGGGCGCCTAACAGTAGGACCTCATGTCAATGGCGAAGAGAGCTCCCACCCCAGCCAATCATAAGACAGGCGGTACAGAAAGGAAATCACAGAATGAAATATGCAGGCACAGCTACTCCCATTCCTCCCTCTTAGCCCCCAAAAGCAACTCTCACCTGCTCACGGGGTCTCGGCTGCTCTTCCTCCTCCGCCTTTAAATCCGAAAGATTTCACCAAATAAACGGATAGCTAGCGGTCAGAGCCACCTCAGAAGACCATGGTTCTAAGTGGGTTGCACGCTGGAATCCCCCCTACTACGGCAACTGCTGCCCGGATCTAGTCTCGGCCGCTTTGACTTTGCCTGCTTTTTTGTTTTCTTGTTTCCAAGTTCCAACGCCCAGGGAGCGACGTCGGCAACGTGCAGAGGGGTTTCAGCTTAGGCGTCTGCGTCCCGCTGGTAACTTGCGACCCTCCTGTAGAAGATCAAACCCCTCCCTTCCGAATCACGACTTTAAAGGTCCAAGTTCGAATAGTCTTGTGAAAAAAAAGAACCTACTCCGATTGGTAGCTATGCCCTGAGTCAAAAAACATATGCTTCTTCTAGCCTGTGATTGGTTTTTGGTCCGAGACCCGACATGCTTTAGGATTGGCTTTGATTTTGTTGCTAGCCAGATTAGAGGAGGTTTTTGTTGCTTGGCTCCTTCCTAAACATGCAAATTGCTATCCATCTCTTGTCTTTATGGGGCCATGTGCGACACATGGCCCTATAAAGATAAGAAAGCACTTCACTACAGCCGTGAAGCAGGTGAGCCAGTCTGGCTCGGAGACAAAGGGCGTGAATAGAAAACCCTAATTTCCAATGTCAGGCCACCGTTTAGCCGGCCAATGGAAATGATGGGCAGGGCTTAAAACCCTCTTCTGAAAGTCCTCTCTTACAAAATCTCTTGCGGAGGCGGAACAGGGCTCTGCCCTGCAACGCCACCTGAGACCTAAAAAGTGGGGAGCAGCTCAACAAAAACCCAGTTTCCTACACTGAAGTAATTGTTTTGTGGGTCCAGCACCATAGTCCACTTCTTGGTACAAAAACCCCACACAGAAAACCTAACGCAATAAAAAGAAATGTCCATTAAATAACAGATCTATGATTGATAGCCATTATCCTATGCATGTATGTCATTTTTTAGAGTGCAAACCTTGCTAGGGAGCAACGGAGCACTGAACATTGTGATTTGGGGTAATATATGAGGCCAAATATAGGGGAGTAGTTTTCTTTAATTTGTCAATGATGTGTTCATTGAAAGGGTGAATCTACGGGTCATTTAATTGTTCGGGCTTTTCTGATATTGGTGGAATGTTCTTCCAGATCTTGAGCGTAGTAAGACATGACCTGTTTTCTGTTTTTGCTTTTTGTTGGTTCTAGACTGTTATGACTTCTTGTGTGGCACCGTCTGCTTGAGAGAGTAATTTTTTCATCCTTGTAAGAAAAGATGCTTATAATGGTGACCTTATATGAGCTACAGCTGGTCTTAAAGCAAGTGGGTGGTTGGAGTCAGCACAAATGTAATTCCTCCATCTGTGATTTAAGTGAACATCTTTAGGCCAGCAGCTGCTTGTAGGTTGTCTATTTAGAGAGCAGAGCAGTGTTGTAAAGACTATAGAGCAGAACATTGCTTCTATCCAAGTACAAGGTAAACAGGATTAGGACTTTAGTGTTTAGTTCTTAAGTACATTTCAGATAGGAACAAATTCACTTTATGCCAGAGGAGGAGCTGATACCATGCTATCTAGGTTCTTTACAAAGTGTTATTTGAAGCAGAGGTCTGTTTTGAGGGTGAATATGAGAAAGTGCCTCTTTTGACATGATTTGCCCCCCACCTTTTGCATGGAAAATGTGGTTGTGGCTAAAAGTGCACAGGGTCCCTGCCAACCAGGTCCCCTGTGCTAGAGCTTCTTCCCTGCAAACTGTACCACGATTGGCAACTTCAGGCCCCCTATAAGTCCCTAGTAAATGGTGCCTAGGGCATTGGGACTGAAGAGGGTCCCTTAGGGACCTCCTCACCAAGGCCATGCAAACTGCCTCTACAGCCTGCATGCCTTGGTGCAGAAAAAACAACAAAGTCAACATGGCACTTCTTGTGTGACATGCCAAGCAGCACTGCCTAAGGTATAGTAGGTAAGTCACCTTTCTAGCAGGCCTTATATGCCCTAAGGCAGGGAGCGCTATATCTCAGAAGTTGACATATCTGCATCTGAAGACATGCCCCTACAATATTTGTCTATTCTTAATATTGTAAGTGCCATGGCTTTACTGAACCCAGGCGTGTTTGGTAGTAACAACTTCTCTCCATAAACCCTCACTAATGCCAGTGTGGAATTTATTGAAACATGTACCCAGAGGGCACCTCAGAGGTACCCCCTGAAATCCTATTAACCCTGTTGTGGTATCTGACTGGCTTCAGGCAGCCTGCCACCACTAGACCCGTTTCTGTACCCCTGCTCCATGAGGCCAGAAACAATAGTGTCACACCTCCTCCCCTAGGATGAGCACAGTGTTCAAGAGGAACTCTTGAAAGTCCTTGCACCCTTTGTATTGCGTTCCCAGACTCTGCTGCTAGCAGCAGATGGCAGCCCCTGGTTCAAACCCCCCACTTGTGGCAGGGGACCTGGTGGAAAAACCTAAGTAAGAACAGAAGGTGTGCCCCCCTTTGCCAACTCCACCCCTCGGGTGCTGGAGGCGAAGTGAAGCACATTTTTAAGTGCCCGCCATCTTGAAGATGGTGGGACGTATACAACCAGTGTTAGGGCTATGCCTCCCTTCCACAGGAGCGTCACATAATAGTGGGTGTTAACACCCCAGGTGAGACCCCCATTTGTCCCTACCTGTTACTCCCCTGTATTGCCCATAAATCTAGTATTTAGGTGGCATTCCCAGACCCTGAAATAAGATTCCTGATGACCTAACAAGAGCAGGACACTACAGCGTCCCACCAGAAGAGAATACTACAGACACCAACAGACTTGGCCCCAGCCCTATCGGCCTGTTTGCAACCCTCGGCGATCCTGTGCCAAAGATGACCCTTCCTGCAGCCGAGCGACCTCCAAACCCTTGGGAGGCTGCCTGCCTTAGGCAAATCCCAAGAACTCCTGTGGGCTGCGGACCTGTCCAGAAGAAACCAACTTTAAAGAACAAAGCCTCTGCCCAGAAGAACAACGGAACCACTGCTTGACCCACCTCTGCACCTGACGCACATGGCCCAATTTCAAGTGGGCCACTAGTCCTGTGAAGGTTCCCCAGTGCTTCTGAGCAAGAGTTCACCGTCAGCAGATCCTTGCCTGACCCCGCCTCGATGCCTGCAGTCTCAACTCAGACTCCCCCCTGACCGCGACCTGCCCGGGAAAATCTTTTCCGATGCTGAAGGACAACCGTGCGCCTGAATCCCCTGGGCCTTTGGGAGTGCGACCAACTGTGTCCCTACGTTCCCTAGCATCAGAACTTACCTTGGCAGCTGTGGGTTTTCTTCGTTCAGCCTCCTGGCAGTAGCCTGCAGCCTTTCTCCAAAACGGATCTGCCCCCATTGATTTGCATTGGGAACCCGACGCTGTTGGCACTCTTCACCTGACCGCCCCTGTTCCGCTTAGGGTAGAAGGTTGGTGCTTCCGTGTGGCCACCGTACTTAACTTCACCCCCAGAGAATGTGTTTGCCAAACTGTGTTACTCTCCTGTGAACAGCATCTCTTAGATTACCCCCTTTCGCCTTTGGATAACATTGGCGTGAGATTCCAAATTTGAGCCCTGCATCCAGCTGCCCCGGTTCCGCTGTTGGTGCAGGTTTGCTACTACCTAAACAATGCCTGGTGCTAATTCTTCATCCTGAAAACTAAGACTGTAGTTGAATACTTAACTGCAAAACTGTATTCTTGTTTCACTCTCATAGGTTAACATTGCTGAACTGAAAATTGCAATGTGTCCACTTTAAGTGAGAAGTATTTTTCTTGAAAAACATACTTACCTTTTTACGTATTTCTTAGTCTTAAAATAAATCTGGAAAGAAGCTTGTTTTTCTAAAATTAGTGCAGATCTCCTTTTTGAGTTGTGTGTCATTTATTAATCACTGTGTGCATAATAAACTTCATACACTCCTCTGTGCTCAGCCTAAGGCTGCTCGACCACACTACCAAAAACATAGAGCACTTTGGGTTTACATTGAGCCCTGCACACTTTTGGGGGAATCTCTGGACTCTCTGCACGATATTACCACTTAGAGGTGTATCATATAAAGAGGCAGCATTCTACAGTGAATATAAGAGTTTTTGCAAGGGATAATAGGGTGGTGGGGGGCGGTGAGTTCTGGTTCATTTTGGAGAGACAGGCTTGAGTGTTGTTTTTGTTGTTGGCCTATAGGACGACTTCTGTCTTGGCTGGGTTGTTAAGGCAGGAACTGGAAATCCAATAATGAATTCGATTGAGGCATGTTTAAAGCCATTGCATGCCGTGAGCAGTTGGAACTTTTAGGTAGAGTTGAATGTTGTTTCCATATTGTTGGCTGTCGAGGCTGATATTGCGCAGTAGAGTTCCAAGCAGATTGACAAGTAGTATTATCAGACTAGGCAAGTTTTTTTTTTGTTATGGAGGTAGTGTGTGCACTGTTCAGTATTTGTGAGGTGTGGTTGTACTGAATACATGTCAAGCACTATTGTTAATAACAAATGTGTACATCTACCACAGCGAAGTATGGTAAATGTTTGATTTTCTCATGTTTCCCCAACTCTATTTAGATTTAGTAGAATTTACAGATGAAGAGGGGTATGGACGATATTTGGACCTCCACGATTGCTACCTCAAGTACATCAATCTTAAATCGTCAGAGGTGAGACTAATTTGCCAAATATATGTTAAAATAGCTTATGAAGCAAATCCTTCTTTTCATACAGCATTTCTTATGTATTATTGTTTACCATTTCTGTAAACTGATAGAATGAATGTTCTTTTATAAAGATGCGGCTTTTAAATAAATGCAAACTTGTTTAAGTTCCAGATTTGTTAGTTAAGTTAATATCCAAATAGTTTTTTTGAGTAATACTGTTGTGCAAGTTTACCTCTACAGTTATGATGCCACTTTTCAAAAGTTGACCCATGCCTAACATCATAGGTACAGCCAAGGGGTAAATGTGTTTTTCATCTTTGGCCATGGTTCCTTGGAATCCATTTTTTCTAACTTTGGCTACTGGTCTTAATGATGCCTACCTTTATTTTTAAATTGATATGCTCTGCATTTGGTCTTTGAAGTAAAAAGGTATGAGTGCAAAGCTTTGACAACATGGTGCTGCTTTGTATGTTTTTTCATTGTGTACAACAGACAGACTGTGCTTTACAACAGCCTGACCTCAGAAACCGTATTCCTATTATGTTATACAGATCTAGATCTTTTTAGGATCCTATCTCTGTGCCAGCACTGTTTGCACAGATCTGTTCTCACATACATAATTAAAATACTTTGTACATTATCACTCTGAATTCTACCATAATGAAATATAGTGCATTTCTATTCAGTTTTTGAGTTTGCTTTATTGTGGCTTTGTGTTTCTCCAAAAGAATGTTCTGTCTAGCATAATATTTTTTTATATTTTAGATGGCAAACTATGTTATCATAGAACATAGTAAAATGTATATTTTCCTTTCTAGTAATCCCTCAGAATTCATAAACAATTGAAGGTCTTTTGTTTGGTCTATGCAGGATCATAGAACATATTTTTGAATATACATCAGTTTTGAAAATGAGGCAACATTTACAATCTTCCTTTTAAAACTAACAGTTACGCCAAAATAATCATTATTGATAGACAACTATTTTAGTGCCATTTTATGCTTTTGTTTAGGCACTAAAACATTAAGCGTCATTTAGTACGTTTTTTTTTTTTTCAAGGTCTGGGCTTTTTTTTCTGCCCTTGATTTCTCGCCTTCCATGCTACTTCAGTCACCATGCTTGCTCTCTTTGACAGAGTCTTTCCTCTGGTGGGAAAGTGTCTAAAAATGGTATTCACAACATGCCCTCTGACACGATTAATGAGAGGGAGTATACCTAAAAACACAGTGGGAGCTTTGAAAGGAAAAAAAGACCACACCAGCTGTTTCTTTCTTGCCCAAAGAGGCTAGGAGAACACAATTAACAAACCTGACATAAATAAAACAAGACCTGACCTCTCCAGGGATTGACAAACAGTTCAGTTAGTTGTCACTTTGTCAGCAACACCTGGCAGGTCGAGGTACTACACCTTGAATCATTCCCCTCACTATAAAGCCAGAACTTCTAAATACACTGATTTTGCAAAAGACCTTCATTGTTGAGTATTTTGCAGTCTTTCCGAGTATTTGCTCCTTTGTCCTCAGTAAAGATAGCCCTCTTTCCAACTGTAACAAGCCAGGTTCTCGGACTAGAGCTGTTTGTCACTCTTAAGACCTTCTGGAAGCACTTGACTAACATACCAGCACTCCCTCCTATAGATCCAATACCTGGTTCTCCAGGAGCTGTGCATCCTAAGGATGACAGGTCAGCAAAGGAACCAGGAGGACTGTGGGAAAGAGCACCTTATTGTCATGGCCACATCCACTTTTTGCATGGTATTTGATGCAATTTTGACAGAAGTGCACTGGGTTCCTGCTATTCAGGTCCCCAGGGCCAGATCTTGTTGCCTAAAACTGCATACTTGTACTCCCAATTGGCAATACCTTTAGCACCCACTGTAAGTCCCTAGTAAATGGTACCCCTGGCACCTAGGACAGGGAGGTTTGAGGGTCCCTCAGCATGTATTGTGCCACCCTAAGTGATCCCTCAGCACACTCCTACAAACTGCCATTGCAAGCTGCGTGACATGGTGCAGAGAAAAGTGAAGACACATGGCACACCTCCTGTGTGTCATGCCTGAAGACAATGCAAGTAATATACGTACGTCACCCCTACAGCAGGCCTTACAGCTCTATGGCAGAGTGCATTACATAACATCTGAGGACATATGTGTATGAGCAGATGTGCCCCTGTGATGTCCATGTTGATTCTTAGATCTTGCCAGTGAACAGGGAAGCTGTCTTGAGTATATGTACTGTGCACTAGTGATTACTACTTCTCCAAGAACATGATGGCTTCACTAAAATTAAAGATGTTTGGTATCAAAGATCTTGTGTTAACAAGCCCACACTGATTCCAGTGATGGATTTATTAATACATGCACGCAGAGGACACCTTACCGGTGCCCCCCTGAAAACCTACCAACCTCTTGTGTACTGGCTGACTGGTGTGGACTAGCCTGCCACCACAGAGAGGTTTCTGACCCCCTGCAGGTGAGAGCCCATGCTCTCTAAGAGCAGAAACAATGTCTGTTCTGGCCGGAGGTGTTGTCACCTCCTCCAAGCAGGATGGCTAAGTGATCAGCATATCAAGGCAGGAGGCTTCAAATATCTCTGCCGCCTTCCCCCAGGCTTGGGAAATGCCACCCGATGCCCATTTGGCACCAGGACAGGCATGGAAATTAGCTAGTCAGGAGGCAGGCCTCCTATCAGGCTAGTACCAACCTTATGGTGGGCTACCTGATGTGAACATAGAAACGAGAATTCCACCATCTTGGTTTTTGGTGGAATTGGGCTCACTGGGTCAGGGTTATGCCCTCTTCCCATAGGAAGTGGTATTATAGAGGGTGTAATCGCCTTAAAGGTAAGTAGTCCGTTAGTGACTACCTGTCACTCCCCTTAACTCCCTTAAATTGAGTATTTAAGGGCACCCCTGATGCCAGGAACTTAGATTTCAACAGATCCAGAAGAAGAGGGCAAAGAAGAGCCACGATAGAAGGAGAACTGAAGACTTATGGTGCAAAGCCCTGCCTGCCTGTACCAGTCCCAACACTCATGACTGAGTGACTAGTCCTGCAGCTGATCAACTACCAAGAACCTCCATTGACTTCCAGCCCATTGCGATTGCCAGCAATTTATTTATTTATAAAGTTTTATATAGCGCGAATATGACCACTGAGGGTATCGGAGCGCTTCACAGATTATGCAGCAAGGAGGGTATAGGTAGACATACGGAGTCAACAAAGCGAAAAGTACGACATTTTAAAAATGTCCAGCAATCACGCCAGCAAGGCCTCTGGGTACAAACAGCAGCTATGGACCCCAGGTCAAGTGGGGAAGGTGGACTGAAGCAGGAATTAATTAATCAAGAGTCCTTTACCTTCTATTTTGAAGCGGACAGTGGAAGGGATCCCCCTGACTTCGGGGGGGAGAGAGTTCCAGATCCTCAGTGCCATGCCTGAGAAGGTTCAATTGTCTTTTTTTTCTTGAATTTTTGTGGTTTGAGTAAAAGGGTTCTGGCGCTTCTGGAGGCTCTTGTACCACATGAGAGCTCCAGTTTCTGGGCCAGGTACAGTGGGGTCTTGAAGTGGATGGCTTTGTGTGCCATGCATGCGTTTTTCAGCTGTATCCGAGCTTCATATGGGAGTCACTTTAGGGACAGCAGGTCCGGAGAGATGTGGTTGTATTTTTTAGTTCCCGTTAAGAGCCTAGCAGCAGAATTGAGGGCCACCCTAAGAGGAGCCATTTTCCCTCTGGGCAAGCCACGCAGCTTTGTGATCACTAATGCTTGCACTGCAACCTTTAGGTCTTGAGCAGGGAGTAAGGGTTTGAGCTTCCTTAAGATGCTGAGTTGGAAATTCGCTCCTTTGAGGGAGCTGATGTGCTTTAGCATGTTCAGACTATTGTCTAATATAATACCAAGCGAGGATGCCGAGTCCACAAGGTGAGGTCTACAATTGAGAGCAGTAAGCTGATTCAGCCATTGTTCCATTACCGGTGATTGCTTGTGGGGTGAGATTAGGAGGAATTCTGTTTTTAGAGCATTTAGCTTCAGGTTGTTCCGTGTCAGCCAGCTTTGTGTTTCCAGCAGGACTGAATGTCCTCAGGGGAGGCGATCTTCAAGTAAAGTTGGGTGTGATCTGCATACATAGGATAGTGAATGCTGGATGATTTCAGAATTTCTGTTAGAGGCTCCATGAACAAGTTAAAGAGTGTGGGAGAGAGTGCTGAACCTTGTGGAACCCCCAGAGTAACCGGTGCAGGATGGGACAAGGATTGGTTTGAGATCTATTCAGGAGGAACGAAGAGAACCAGTTAAGCACCGGCCCAGACAACCCCATCCTGTGTTCCAGGAGGTCAATTAGGTTATCGTGTTTGGCAGTATCAAATGCTGACGAGAGGTCGAGAAGGATCAGTAGGCACGACTCATTGTGGTCCAGCATTCTTAGCGCATCATCGACAATATGCGTTAGAGCCGACTCTGTGCTATGGCCCGGACGGAAACCAGATTGGCATTGGTCCAGGAGTTGGAAATGGTCGATGTGGTTGCAGAGTTGGGCAAGCACACATTTCTCCAGGAGCTTTGCCAGGATGGGGATGTTGGAGATTGGGCGAAAGTCATGCAGGTCTGTGGCATCAGCTGTTGGTTTCTTTAAGATCTGGGTTACTTGCCCCGAGTTTAGGCAGTCCGGAATATCCCATTGCTGAAGTGATGCATTGACGATCTTAGTCCACAATGTTAGTAAGGAGGATCTAACTTCCGGGAAAATGTTCGATGGCAAGGGATGATTGGAAGGTTTCAGAGTCGACAGTGTTTTGCGTATAGTGCACTCATCCAGGGTTTGGAACAGACTCCGGGAAGCATTGTTTTTAGGGGGTGGGGGGTGGTCGGGGTGCACAGGGTCAGAGATAGCCACACCTAGTGAACAGAAGGAGTTTTGTGGCCTGATCGACAGGTAGTCCTGGGCAGATCGTAATTTAGTTTCGATCTTACTAGACTTAGCAGTGAAGAAGTCTGCAAATTCTTCACAATTAGGCAGTGTCCACTGACCCAGCAACGCGGGGTTCGGATGACTATTGGTTTGGGACTTGATGAGTTAGAACAGTTTTTTTTGGACGGTTTTTTGCTTGTTCTAGTTGAGTTCTGAACAAGCATCTGCAATGCAATAGGTCTCGCATTTACGCGGGTTTGAGCTATTGGCATTGTAAATGATTATGCCTTTTATTTATATTTTGGTTTTTAAAACCTAAATAAAAGGCATTGTCATTTAAAATGCCAATAGCTTAAACTCTCGCAAATGCGAGACCTATTGCATTCCAAATGCTGGACGGCATCACTGAGTTGCCCCCTTCTATCTCCTTTGGCCCCTGAAGAGCTCCCCATTTACTATGAGTTGAATAAACAATCCAGTGGTCACATCTGTGCACAAGAGACCCTCCTGCAGTAAGAGAAACTCATGACAGAAAATAGTGCTCACAGACTAAAGACATACTGTGTAAAAACCAAAGTAAAAGGGCTAGTACTCATGGGATGTTACAAATATAGACAAGGTGATACTAAGGAGGGACTAACAAGTCTAATAATGAATCCGAAGCCAGCATTTATGAAAGACAATGACGCAAGCCCATGACAAATATGGGCGGAGAGTGAGCGGGGCTTCAAGTACATACTCCAATACAGCATAGCTCGCAGCGCATGCGCTGCCACGGCTCGACCTAAAGAGGGAAAGGCCTGGAGGAGGTGTGTTGTGTGGTCTTAACATCAAAGATAACAATAATTTTAAAAAATGGGTTTCCTAGATTAAAAGTAAAACGGAGAGTAAAAGAAGCTCCCCGTGCAGCTTGGTGGGAGTAGTGCACAGTGGTGAGTCAGAGGCACTAAGAGGTAGGGGTGCAACTAGACCCGAACTTCGGGGGGTGGGGAAACTAACACTGCCAGCCAGTGCTGGCCCTGGTCGCACACAGTGCAACAGTCTTTTTTGGCGCCCCTCCCGCATTTCCTCCTTCTCCATTAATTCCCTCCCTACCATTCGCCAACAGTGCACCTAATTTCTCTATAGCCTCTTTCTGACAAACATTTCATATGTTTTATAGGGCTATTCTTAGTTTACTCACACTCAGTTCTGTGATCTGCTTGGTACACGTTGTTTGTAGCAGGCACATTAAGCCTGTGTGCTGTGTGGGTGATAAGAGTGCACATGTGAGTGCACGGTGAGCGATGCGACAGTGTGAGAGTACGGTAAGAGGAGTGAGTGAGATGACCATATGAATTTGGATGCGGGTGTAAGTGCAGAGTGCGACTAATGAATGCATGGTTAGTGATGGGCTTATTTGAGTGAGATTGCAGATTGAGCAGTAAGGGGGACAGGTGAGTGAAGTGTTACATGACTGCAGGGTGAGTAGTGTGCTCATTGACAGCAGGGTGAGGTACAGGGTGAACAGTACAAGTGCATTGTGAGTGCGGGGTGAGCAGGTGAATGGTGTGAGTGCATGGTGATCAGTGTGATCACTGTGAGTGCAGGGTGAAAGTGAAGGTCGAGAATAAGGCGTCAATTATCTGAATGCAGGGTACATTCCCAGACTCTTGAAGTAACTCAGCATGTTATTGACGGCGGCGTAGAGTTTCAGATATAAATTAAACTATTTCTATTATGGCATAAAGTAGGGATTAAGGGTGGAGGAAATAAATAATGTGGTGATCCTACAACAAACTTCCAGTCTTATGATTAGGGTTGCCAGCTCATTATTTTGATGTCCCAAATGGTACAAAAATAAACAGTCACCTAAAGCCGTATTTTCAGCAGTTATTTGTGCATACTTGGAACAGCAAATATAAATAAAAAGCACTTTTAATTGTGTTCTAGGACTGCCTGAATGATCCATGACAATTAAAGGGAACAAAGACAGAAAAGTCACATTACAAATGAATACATACTTTTTTATTTACATCCCTATTTAGTGTCAAGACAAGGTTTTGCAGGCTCTTTAAACAACACATGGCTGGCATTTTTCTTTTGGCAATCCTACTTTATATTCCTTTTCGTGAAATACATTCTGAAACTACGGCAAAGGAATAGGCAGAGTGGGGGCACAGGGGGTACTGGAACCAGAAACAAACGAAGCCTGGGTAACCAGTTTACAAAGGAATGTAAATATGCAAATGGACTTTAAAGATCTGTGAATAACTCAGGGTGCAGGAGATAAGACTCCAGACACTGCCCAGCCGAACGCACAGCAGCTCCAGCTGCATCAGCCCAGGCTGAGACACACAACGGAGGGGGCTGTAGGCTATGGGCGTTGTGTGCCAGCTAAGAGGTCCACTCAGTTTGCATTGGGGCACCCTTCTTGGTGACTGCTGTTAGTACAGGTGTAATCTGGTAGAACTGTGGCCACGTGGCACAGTCATACACCCAACCTAGCTACATCACGTTGAACCCTGGTAGCTGGGTGTGGCTTTTACTGAGCTACATTCAGAGAGGTAGCAATGTGCAAAGGGCACTGAGGTATGACGAGCCATGTCCAGAGAAGTGTGTGCCTCAGACCTGCAAACAGACGGGAAGCAGGGACAGCAATCTGCAGTGTGATCCTGCAAGAGGCACACTTTGTGTTCAGGAAGGTCGACGTGCTGGCACCACACCAAGGGGGCAGAGGGAGCGCGCTGTTCACCCAGGACAATGTCTGCCAAGCTGAGGGGCACAAATGGGACTCTTGTTCATCACCTACCCCCTTCCGAAGGAACAGCTCCAGTGGAAAACGAGCAGCAGGCGCACCCTCTTTTACTAGCACCGGTAAAACAAATATACATTGAGACGAGTTTTCCAGAGCCCGCGGCCATGGCACCACCAACCTTGCCTACAAACAAGACAGCCTTTACTATGCGCACTGAGCAATCACCTTTCAGAGGGCAGGCTTTGCCACACCCTCAACAACCCCCACCCTCCTCTGACCCCCAAGCAATGTCCATACATGACCACATTGGCCTTCCAATGCGCACAGAGCTGCAAGACAGAAATACTGTAAACATGAAAAATAAAATCAGGGTTTCCATGTCTTCTCACCTTTCCCGACATGAGGAAGTCCAGCTCCAGGGGGCACGAGGGCATCACAATGATCTTGTAGTCACACAACAGAAACACGTCCTCCTCCTTCAGGGCTCTGTCCAGGAGTCCAATGGCATCCTCTTCGTCCTCCATGACTGGGTTTTTATGGCTGGTTTACCTCGCCGACGGCAACGGGAGATCCACATTGCTCGGAAAGAGAATAAGAAGACAAGCGCACTCCAGTCTGAGTATGCCATCTGTAGGGATTGGCACTGGAGCTGGCACCAAGTGCCCCTGGAGAGACTCTTGGATGATTGTTGGCGCGGTGGCACAGAGGATGGCATTTTGGCGCTTCTGAGATTGGAACACGGGTGCCGGACTATTTCTGAGGTCGGCAACTGAAACTGGAACCGGCCTGCTTCTGAGCTGGCATTTGAGACTGGCCTGCACCATACAATTGAGCACCCACATCAGAGGTGCAAGAATTAAGCGGGCGCTTTGAAGTGATTTTTTGAGAGTGCGTGCCAATACTTTCTGTGCGCTGCATGAAGTGGCACCTTCTACTTCTCACAGGATGCGATGCTGCACCCCTCTGAAACTTTCTGTATAGAATTAAAGGTCTGCACCCGGCTGTGCCCAGCCCACATTATTAGCGGGCTACTCCGGGCTACGTTAAAAAGGTGGGTAAATGAAAAAAGCCCTAAAATCCTGCAGCTGTTTGTCCAAGCTGCACTGCTAGCCTCTACTACTGAAACGCCGAGCGATCAGCAACTATTGAAATTTCATGTGCTGTCATTGCACTCCTGGCAGAAACGGGCAGGCTGGTGAAGCAGAGAAAACTCATTGACTGGCACCACTTGCTGATTGCAGCTTCGGCGGAATTTAAACAAGCTTTGGAAACGCGGCCGCGAAAGTGAAAGTGATCGTGATTACGATCGCTACGGAGGAAAGACACATGGCGCTGCGCGCGTGCACGTTCACGTGCACTGTAGCTTTAGGCCACGGCAGCACTTTGAAAAGCCCAGATATAAAATGTCTCTTCGAGCCTTGGGCTCGCGAGACCTAAAAAGGTGGCCTTCGAGCATCTGATGTGTTTATTATAAATGCTTCTCAAGGATCTCCGGTATTGGAGATGCTCAATGGAGGGATAGGACGGCCATTGCCTTTCAGCAAGCCTTAAGTTTCATCTTTCGGAATTAAGACTAGCTGTAAACCAAGGTTTGGATCGTTTAAAGGACATCCTTTTAAGCTGTAGTGGTGCAATCGAGTCTAGTACATTCAGCATTGTGTGGTTATAGTGGGCCGTAAGGTCGTGAACATCAGACGTGCTCGGAGGAGGGGGCAGGATGGTCTCACAGAGAGCAGTCCGATCTTGCGGGTTGATGTTCCGTAGGCATCTGTTCAGCTGTTTTGGGTTCTTAGGCTGTGCATTACATATTCTTACCAAATCAAGAATGCAGAAGGAAATGCAGTAATGGTCTGTCCAATCACATGGGAGAATCGAGTCCAGGAGGATGGAGTTGGGCTTACCAATAATAAGATCTAAGGTAGCTCCTTTGATGTGAGTGGGGCTGTCCCATATTTGGGTTAGGTTGAAGTCAAGAAGGAAGGATTTAAGGCTATTGACCACATCATCATTTACATTGTTCCAGTGGAGGTTGAAATCTCCCAGGAAGATCTGAGTGCCATGGAGGTCTGCATTGGCCGAGATAATGTCCATGATCTGTTCTGAGAAGGGAAGGTTGTCGTGGGGTGGGCGGGGGGGCGGGTATTAAAACGTTTGCAGGAGTGATTATTACCACCAGACACTTCAATGCATAGGTATTCACAGGACGGCAGGAGGGCAATCTCCCTTGAAGTAGGGTAGCTATTCCCCTGCAGTCCTCCTACACAGAAGAGGTAAAGTCCAGTTTACTGTGTTGTTGCTCCCCGGCCAGCCCGACGCAGCAGCCTCCCTGGAAGACTTGTGCTCCTGAAGGTCAGATCTGTCCACCCACCGAATGAGAGAACACCAGGACCGACTGGAGCCGCACAGCACCAATTCCCGCGGTACCAGACCTCTTGCAGCAACTAAGACCCTTAGCACCAAGACCGAGCATCCGACGAGGAGCGTCTGCACCGCAGAAACCCACTACCAGAGTGGCCCGGCTGTCCTGATTCTGCACCTTTAATTGATGAGACCGACATTTGTGAGGGCCTTTTTCCACAGAGCCTAGCTGACCTATCTACTCTGCACCCGAGCTCCCCAGCCTGGGTACCAACAAACCGACTGTGTCCCCTTGCTCCCAGGATCCTTGTGACCCGAGCCCGCCATTGGACCTTGGCCCCCTACGACCATAAGTCCAGAAAGAGGCCCTCAGAAACCGACCGAACAAATGCCTATTTTCCCATAGGAAAGCATTGCTGCATAAAGACTTATTTAAGTGAACATTTTACCTACCTGTATAAAGCAATATTTTAAAAAATACTTACTTGATTACAAATATCTTGGTCTCAATATTTATATAAAAATACAACTTATTTTTCTAAATTGGTCTCGGACTAATTCTTGAGTGTGTCTCTGATTTATTGCCTCTGTGAGTTCAAGAAATTCTTAGTGTTTCCCTCTGATAAACCTAAACTGCTCACCCACACTACCGCAAAAGACAGCATTTACTATTAGCATTTTTGCCTCTGTAAACCACTAAGGATTGCTTGAACTCTTTTTATAGTTGACCAAAACGAGGCACTCTGTGTAAAGAGCCAGCTTCCTACAAGGCTCATTTCCCACACACCCTTTTGTTTAGTCTGTCAAAGTCTGCAAAAGAAATGTAGGACTGCAGATTCAGTCCTTAAATTCTTTAAAAAAAATATTTTTATTTTTTCATTTTATTGCTGTTTGCGGTGCCTAAGCATTTTAATGTGTATGCTTTCCAACAGCTACCCCAGAAAAGGAAAGCTGGTGAATGAATAGTTTGAGAACGAAGTCTGAGGCTTCTGCCACCACAAATTCTTCCGCCGTCTGAAGATGAAACAATAGTTGTAGAGCAATTTGATAGCATCTTTCTGTAGAATCAAAAAGAACTTTAAATTTGCCTTCAAGGAAATTGTGATCACATAAAATCAATAGATCATGGGTGTAACAGCACCCCTGATTGGCTCATGCTTGATTATTACAAGCTGCTCAATGTGCTGCTCGCTCTGCGTTCTCTTTTCAGTGTCACATGAATAAATAAATCAGAAAAGATGAAGACATAAGGCAAACGGCTAAGATCTGTGTGATTACAAAAGAGGAGGGATTCCCTCGAAGTGCAATACGTACATGGTAGAGGCCAGCACCAGCATGTTCATGTGCTCTACTTGTCAGATTGTTACAACAGCAATACTAGTAACAGCAACAGAACCCTTTCTTCCAACTACAGCTAACATGCACGAGTAGATCAAACAAGTTTTAGCCATGGTTGAGATTGCTGTACCTGCGAAAGAACAATGATATGTTGATCCTGCCCACACCTCTGAGTGTAGAAAGGAGCATTTTCAACAATCTTCCAATTTGTGAAATATGTGCATAAAACCAGATTTCAAAGCTTTCCATCCTACGTTTCTTTCTTAAGTGTCAAAAGGATTCTTCCTGAGCCAGCTGATAGAGGAGGTTCTGAAGTCAGCCTCTCAAGCATTTTCAGAGCACGTGGCTGTGTAGCACCTTTCTTTCACCGCCGGGGAATATTTATTTGTGTCTTAATTACTGTATCTTCAGTTTTGCCTGTTGAACAGTTAGAGATAGGTCTTAACATGTATTAGACCTTAAGCTGGATGAATGTACAGGAAGAACAGTAAAGAGTGAATGAAACAGTTGTAATAGTAACATGAAAGTGTGATGGACCATTCGAGTTGAGAAGGGCCTGAGATCTCTCTCGCATGCTGGTCCGTCCACAGAACGATAATGACTGAGATGTGGAGGAGAGAACAGCAAGTTGCAATGGGAGTGACTACCAGGAGGCCTGATCTCATGACCCGACAGTGAACAAGGCCTGTACGGGCTGTCTTTGGCTGCTCCCACTTTGGAAGAGGAGCCCAAAGAACAGCGGCGTAGAGCTGTAATTTCATGTTTTCTTTTTTCAGTTATTTTCAGAATTAAAATAATGTATATTTAAAAATGTGTTCTGTGATACTTCACCTTTGCCGAGATAATGAACTGTTGACAAGTAAAGTAAGAATATTAATGATGGAGCAATAGGGTAACAAGTAACTTTCCCTTACTGATAGATCAGTTTAAAAAAAGAATCCTATAATTTTATTGCTATTTTTCCACTCTTTGTTTACCTGATGACATTCAGAATCTTTAAAACAGAAACCTTAGGATATAGTTAACAAGAATGGCTAAGCAAAAAGCGGCAAAGCTACCTTTTCTAAAAGATTGTATGCATGTGAAATGAAGGTTTACCCTGCAGTTTTTTAGTTGCATTTAACATTAATCAGAATACAGTAGTATGGTAATTGTATGCTAATTATCTGTACTAGTTAAGCATTTGTAATGGCTAAAATGGTTTAGCGTTTGATTGTCATACCAGTTTTCACTGTTTTGTCTAACTTAATGTAGCCTTTTTTATTTTCAGAAACTGGATTACATTACATACTTATCTACATTTGATCAGCTTTTTGATATTCCAAAGGAAAGAAAAAATGCAGACTACAAAAGGTGAGTGTGAAGGAGGCTGTAATTTGTTCTGTGGGTCAGAATACAAGCAAAGGCATCCTTAAGCAATGTGAATTTTATGCAGTTTATTTTTTAATTATGATGTTTTTTTTGTGGCATTCTCACAAAACAGTAACAGACTGCTACATAAGTAGCTGCCTGGAAATATTTATTTCTTACACGTCTCTTGGGGTAAAATAAACAGTGGGATCCACTGAATCACCCACGTGATCAACTGATTCTCCAGGCTAGATAAATCCAGTTACGTTCTTGTAATCTTTCAGTTCCCTATGGATGGTTCCTACTCGAATCCCGATGCCTCTTTACTAATTAGCCTGCAAGTAGATGTATTGATTAAGAAGATAAAACATGAAAGGTCGAGAATCTGACACTGCTTCTAATGGGAGTTTTCTGTTCTTACCCTGCATCTTCATCAATTTAATATGGTTTTGAACTCTGGTCTTGGCACCTTTAATTACCAACACACTCTACAACTCACCCCCCCCCCCCCCACACACACACACTTCTAACTACTGACTTTTCCTGATCTTTTTGTCTCTTTTCTGTTACTCTATTACTTTATCTTTTCTCTTTCCCTATCAGGGACCTGTGGTCAGCTACCTGCAAACTACCTCCCATTTGCAAGGCTCCTTCCTCATTGTCTCTATTGTTACCTATTTTCCATTTCCATTCCTCCTTTTCCTGAGTGGTTTGAGTCAGCTTTAGTACGACATAAAGCACTATACAAAAGCCAATATAGCGTACACTTTGCTGAGCTTCGCCAGAAAAAGTAAAGCAAGGCTCCTGTAGATGCAAAACAAGAAGGATGTAGTGAATTTTGCTGTCACAAGAAAAGTCCCAAACAGACTATTCCACACGCTCTAAATTGAACCTGAGAAACATGTGCGCTGCATATAATTTGTGTTGGAGCAGTCTCAGACTTCCTTCAAAATCTTGCACCTCACTGCAATGCTTTCAGAGACCTCAGATCAGCAAACTCTCACTCCATCCACCAACGAAAGGGCAAATTATAAACGCTTGAGGACAGATTAAGCCTAAATCTGCAGGATTCTAAGGGTACAACTAAGAACAGACTCCATGCATCACCAGTTGAAAAAAAACCTCCGACAGCGGAACTATCTGGGGATGCTTTGCAAAAACTTCAGCCTTCACAAGAAATTCTTTAGTTACTGTTCTATCCACTGACCCAAGACATTCCTGTAGACCAAATGTGTAAACACCATACTATTTCTAAATAATACTACCTGCAACCAAGCACACTGAAGTAGCTAGAATGGAACATATGTGACCTATACAAGACTACCCAATAAATAAACAACTTGCAGTATCTTGCAAAGATAGTTTTTTTTATTTTAACATTATCATTATTATTGTTTAAGCAAACGGCTTCAGTGCCTAGTCCACCGATACGTTTTTGTAGATCCAGACACAACACAAGTTCTGATGAATGGTAAACGTATTGACAAAGTCAAAAAAAAAATTGAATGTTGCAAAAGTCTTTTTATTAGCCTGCTTTGTTTCTGCATAAATCAAAATAAAGGCAAACGTTTCAAATTCTTAGACTTATCCACTTCTGGTAAACAACAATAACAAACATAAACAGGTTTCATTCACTCTCATATAGTCTTAAGAAGAGCCAGAGACTATCCATGTTTTAAAGCATGCTCACTGACAAAGAAGTGAATCACATCATCAGCTTGAGAAAAAAACAAAAGACTTCTAAGGGGTTCTGTCTGTTATGAAAGACCTGGTATCGTCAACCTGCCCCTGAAACATGCCTCACCATGAGCCTCAGGGGTCTTTCTAGGATCTGCTGGTCGACTGCCCTGACAATCCTTAAGAATGTAGCAAAAACAGGACGGAGTGCAGAAACATTTCAACCACTCACCCCCAGCCAAGATCTGTGTTTAATTCATCCTTCTTTTGCTCACTATGGCACCCCAGCCGTATGCAAATCAGTCTTGAGCCTGTTCTTCATGGGAACAGTCAGCCCGAACAGCCAGGGCAGATCCTCCCTGGACCGGAAACCAGCATCTTGGGACCAGTTTCAGGGTATCAACCCTCATTAGCTAGGCTAGCTTGAATCCCGGGGCACAGCGAGCAAGGGACCCACGTCTGGGCATACCCATGGCCACTTAGGGTGAACATAGCCTGACAGTTCGACATGGACTGTTCCCATGGGAAGCAGGGTCAAGGCTGATTTGCATATGGCTGGGTCTAAACTGGAATGGCATGGTGTGCAAAAAAAACTATGGATTTAGGCCCAGATCTCTGTACTGGGGGTGGATGTTTAACATTTTTCCGCATTATGTCCATCAATAGTTTTTTTGTAATCTTTAAGAATGCTCAAACTCTGGGGGAGAAGAACCTGTAAGTCCCAAGAAAGCTCCAGATGAACTGGAATCCCTACTTGAACTCTCCAGAATGGCGTCACTAGGACAACATCTGTTTCATGCCTTCTTACTTGGGTTGCCATCATCATGGCAAAGGATGTAAAGGCGTAATTGGCATGCCTTCTCCAATTGTGGAGAATTGCGTCCACTGCCAGGACCCTGGATACAGACATCAATTGAAGTATTCTCAGGTGCTGATTCAGACGAGTGGCAAAGAGGTCCATTTTGCATGGGTCTCACCTGGCAACCATTCTCTGGAAGACCAGTGGATCCAGTTTCCAGTCATTGGCGTTCCCCAGTCTCTGGAGTTCCAGACCACCACAATAATCGACAAGTCTGGAAGGTACACTACAACCACCAAAAGTGCCAGATTTCCGTTAGCAGTACTGCTCATACCTTGGATTTGGTACCTCGTAGGTGTCCCTTTAAAGCGATCCAGTCAAGAAGTGGTTCTGATGAAGAGGATGAAGAGATGCTGTGCGTTTTCTTGGGGCCACCCTGGGATCCACGTACTTCAGGGTCGACTCCGGCCCCAGGACTGGGTGCAGCACGGGAGTTCATTGCAGGTCCACTTGCTACTGGTCAGCCGCTCTCCGTTACAGCAGTCAGGAGTCGCTTACAGGTAAACAAGTCTATTTCCTCCGGGGACCAGATGTAGGAAGGTGTCCCTTTCTGTCATGTTCACCCCCCCTTTTTGCTACTGGTACTGATGTTTTTTGACTGATGTTCACTGGGTTCCTGCTAACCAGGCCCCAGTGCTTTTTCCCTAAAACAAAGTAAAATAGTATAATTGTAACACAATTGGCCCACACTTAGGCACCCCTGTAAGTCCCTAGTAAGTGGTACGCCAGGTACCTAGGGCATGGGTACCAAAGAGGATTCCCAAAGGCTGAAGCATGTATTATGCCATCCTATAGGACCCCCATACAAATAGCATGCAGCCTGCCATTGCATATTGCGTGCTTCGAAGCAAACCGAGTGAAAACCTGACATGGCATACTCACTGCATGTAATCTATGTAAGTCACCCATTCGTCGGTCTTTCTAGCCCTAAGGCAAGGTGCATTATATTACATATGAAGGCATATCCTCATGAACAGATTGCCCCTGTGCTGTCTCGTTCAATTACTAGATGGTGCAGGGAAGCCATCTTAAGTGTTTGTACTGGGCACTGGTCATTACGAGTTCCCCAGCTACATGATGGCTTTACTAAATAGTGTGTTTGATATCAAACACCTTGTCTTAATAAATCTGTACTGTTGCCATTACAAGATTTATTATGACATGCTCTTATTATGACATGCTCCCTGATGACACTTTAGAGTTGCCCCATGAAAAACCTACCATTATCTACTGTGCTGGCTGACTGGTATTGTCCAGCCTAACGCTACAGACGTATTTCTGACCTCCTGCAGGTGAGAGCCCATGCTGACTGAGGCCAGAAACAATGCCAGCTCTGGAGGAAGGTGTTCACACCTCCTCCAGCAGGATGACTAGTGATTCACCATATCAAGGCCAGTGACTTTAAAGCCCCTGCCGCCTTTGATATGCGTATTCATTAGAACTTCATTCCGCATCCTCCTAGATTAGTAAACATACCCATCAAAGTCATGGATATATTGAAGACATAAATATAGTTCTTAATCAAAGGTATCAATCCTTGTACAAGAATACACAAGTCATTTGTCTCTCTTCCCGAGAACGAAGACAACACAAAAGTCCAATTGATCCTCCAATTTATTTTCACTGTTGGTTTAATCTTTATATTGGTACTTCCAGCATAGGTCAGCCAACATGTGTTTCGTCTTTAGAGACTTTTTCAAGGCTGGAATGTAAATATAGTACATGTTGTTTTTGTTCATACAAGATGGTGGTAAAAATACAAATGCTTGTCCGTTCATTCTCTTGACAAAACTAAAAGCCACTTTATTAGATATTAAATGCCGTAAATAATTTAACCTGTTTCATATTAGGAAAAAACTGTAGGGTTAATTCCAGAAAGTAAGAATATCCTTCCAATGAGATAAAAAGAAAAAGCACAGATATTGTTCACTTAACCCAAAGTTTCTCCGAAAGGAAAAAGGTCTGACAGACACCAATTATTGTAATATGAAACTGTTTCAATTATTTACGGCATTTAATATCTATAAAAATGGCTGTTAGTGTGCTGCAGATAGTCAGGAGAGGCTAACAAAGGTTTGGGCAACAAAATGAAGACTTTTTAAAGTCTGATTTAATATAACAAATCGATAACTTTGGGTAATATTTTTGGTGGTCCCAAGTAAGAGTTAGCACTTAACACAGTGGCTAGTGAGACTCATTGTTAGCCAATTAGACCACCGGCCTGGTGGGCTACCAAAGCTTTCCCTCTCACATGTGATAATTAAGAAAATGGTGATTTCAAGTGAATTGAAATATTTACCCTGGGTCACATAATTTGTAAAACATTTTATGGTCAAGAACATTACAATTAGGTTGAGTAGATTTAAGTCAGTAGACTTGCAGGTCTTGAAACCTTTTAATGATTTTTCGAGGCCGGACACGAGGCTACATTGCCGTCCATTATTCTATGCACCAAAAGTTTACTCTCATCCTTTGTACTAAGCCATGCCAAAAGCTTATTAACCTTATCTCCTCTTTTTTGTTTGTTTTGTTAGCGCAAACTAGACCCGGCGGTATTGGAGCACTTAACATGAGCACCAGTTACGTTCCAGATGGACACATTAATTTTTGTTAGGCATGGGGAGATTAAGTGATTTCCCCAGAATCACAGACTGTTGAGCGTCCCTGCCGAGACTCGAACCCGGATCCCCAGCTCCAAAGTCGACCGCCCTAGCCATTAGGCCGCATTCTCTCCCCCACTTCATATGTTCTCCTTTATGCACTAAGATACAGCGCCTTTTTTGTTAGCAGCACTTGCACAACGACTCCTTGCTGTAAGTTGGCTGCTCACTAGCAGAACGTAATCCGTAGCGTACTCCTTTGATACCGTCAGGAGTTCATCCTCTAACTCTGTGCCTGATACAGATTGGATTATTCTTTCTTTACCATAACACTGGACATAACCTGTCCTCTGCCCACTGATTTAAATGCTTCCCATATTGTCCTTGTAAAGTCCTGGCTCCATACCATCTCCTATAAGTTGTTTCTGTCAGGGTGTCTGATAAGCGCTGTATTGTGGCTCGCGCTATCTTTTAACTGCCCTATTTTGTATCTTTGTTGATTTTTTTTTACATTTTCCCTGTTTTTATCTTACTGCTGGGACCCCCCTCGCCCCTTACCGCACATAATTGAGTATTACCACCGCTCTTTTGCGGATCCGGGTTCCGGGGCTTCCGGGTCACGTGACACGGGACGACGCCATACTGGGAAGGCATTTCCCTTCTTGGGGGTTAGCGCTCTAGCGTTGCTCGCCGCCGCGCACCTACTTAAGGTGAGCTGGGACACGGGGTCAGCCTGGAGAAGGTGACCACCGCGCTTGCAGCGTTATTAGGACAAGCGCTGTATTGTGGCTCGCGCTATCTTTTAACTGCCCTATTTTGTATCTTTGTTGATTTTTTTTTACATTTTCCCTGTTTTTATCCTGCTGCTGGGACCCCCCTCGCCCCTTACCGCACATAATTGAGTATTACCACCGCTCTTTTGCGGATCCGGGTTCCGGGGCTTCTGGGTCACGTGACACGGGACGACGCCATACTGGGAAGGCATTTCCCTTCTTGGGGGTTAGCGCTCTAGCGTTGCTCGCCGCCGAGCACCTACTTAATGCTCGCTTGAAGCCAAGCGGTCACGCCTTCCCTATGCCTGAGTCTCGCCAGAGTCCTGCCCGTCTGCGCCCGTCAGCGCTAAGGCAGGGCTAGGGCAGGGCACTCGGGTCGTTTGAGGATGATAGCTGCAGGAGACCTGCGTCGGCTGCGTAGTGGGGTAGATGGTTGCCATCATGGTGCCTTGGATCCATTAAGTGGACCATATCAATGTCCTACTTGTTCTTTCAAATTATTGACACCACTGCCTATAGTGAGTCGCCAACCCATAGTCTGTAGGGCTCATGAGCCTGACTCTGTTTCGAGTTCAGTCACTCACCCTGCCCTCAACATTTTTCACTTGAATGTGCGATCATTGGCCTCTCACTCTCATGAAGTATTTTCTTTGATTTCTGATGAGAATCCAGACATCTTTTTCTTTACTGAGACCTGGCTTCATGACCAATCAATGGCGGTTATAAATCTAGCTCTCCCAGTGGGATATAGTATGCATTCGCTCCATCGTCACGCTAGGGGCGGCGGCATTGCGGTTGCAGTTAAAACCTGCTATCCGTGTGCCTGGAATCCAACCACTATAGCTGGATGTGAGAGCGCGCATTTTAACATAACTGTAAATCCTCATTTTACCTTCTCAGGATTATTAATTTACAGGCCTCCTGGTCCCGAGAGCGCTTTCTGTCTCAGTCTTTTGGAGGTGATCTCCTCTATTGTCATGAAAACAGCCAATTTTACGATCATTGGAGATCTTAATTTGCATATGGATGCGCCATTTTCCAATTCGGTGCACAGTTGTTTGGCTGATCTGGAAGCTTTTCATTTATTCCAATTGGTAGAATCACCTACTCATACTGGTGGACATCTGCTTGACCCCTTTGTGACGAATATCTCGACGAATATTTCAGTGCTCCAGCCCAAGCCTATGGCCTGGACCGATCATTATTTGATCGAAGCTCGCATTGTCACTAATATTCCTCCCTCTAGGAATAATACTCCTGACATTCTCAAACGTCCCTGGAGAAACCTGAACCTAGAGCATTTTCACCATCTTTTGATGAAGCACCATCCTCTTCCTCCTAAAGAAGTCTCTCTTGGTTACGACAGCTTCTGTAAGTGGTTGGACCACTCATTGGATATTCTCATACCTGCTAGGTGGAGTAAGACTAGATCTAGCCCCTCCAGTCCTTGGTACAATGAATCCCTTAAACTGATGAAATCCTCTTGTAAAAAGGCAGAACGCGCTTGGCGCAGAACCTATGATGCTGACCTTAAATCAGCATATAGGACCTGCACCAGACTGTACCATCGGGCCATATGTACAGCTAGGGCAGCCTTCTACTCCCAGGAGATTAAGAACAGCACGAACCCGACTAAGGTTATCTTTAGGGTTTGTAAAGACCTCACTAGCAGAAAGATTGCCACCACTATGCCAGCTTCCATGGGCCATTGTGAGGATTTAGCCTCGTTCTTTGTTGGAAAGGTCGATGCCATCTACAGGTCATTCTCACATCTTTCCGTCACTGAGAATATCAGTGCCCCATTGACCTCTAAGCGGCTACAGGCTATTCCCAGCCCTACTCAAGAGGAGTTTAAAGCCTTGACAATTAAAGTTAAATCTGGGTCACCTGATGACCCTATGAAGCCTACTCAGTTTCGGGAATGTGCTGAGTGCTGTTTTCCGGCTATGCATAGCCTTATCAATCTCTCTTTTAGTACTGGCAGTGTTCCCACGGCTTGGAAGCAGGCGATCGTCATACCTATTCTCAAAAAACCCTCCCTTGACCCTGCAAAATTAGAACACTACCGCCCCATCTCCCTCCTCCCGTGGATGGCTAAATTAGCGGAGGCTCACGTGAATTGCATTCTCTCCTCTCATTTGCAGGAAGCCAATATATTGGATAAATCTCAGAATGGTTTTCGCGCGGGTCACAGTACTGAGACTGCTCTTCTGGTGGTGGTGGAGCATATTAGGAAACTGCTGGACCGGGGTCAGACGGCGGCACTGATCCTACTGGATCTCAGTGCCGCCTTTGACACGGTCTCCCACCACATCCTTTTGCAGCGTCTTGGGGAAGCAGGAGTTGGAGAGATGGCCCTTGAATGGTTTCGCTCCTTTCTTACGGACCGAACCTTCAAGGTATCCTTACCGCCCTATGTCTCTGCCCCCCCGTCCCATTCCTCAGGGTGTTCCGCAGGGTTCGGCTCTCAGCCCTACCTTATTCAACATGTATGTTCAGCCACTGGCGGAGGTAGCCCGCAGTTTTGGTCTCACCATGGTGTCATACGCCGATGACACGCAGCTGGCGGTGGCACTGAATGGTGACTCCACTATGGATGCCTCGACCTTTCAGTTAGCTCTTAAGTCAGTGGCTGGCTGGTTGGCGGAAAATAGACTCCAACTTAACGCCTCTAAGACCGAGGTTATCATCTTTGGTGAGGATACCGGGCTATGGGGAGACAATTGGTGGCCATTGGAGTTGGGTCCTGTTCCCATTCCTGTAGCTGAAGTCAGAAATATGGGCGTATGGATTGACAAACTCTTTCACCCCCCACACTAAACGTGTAGCTGGCACCTGTTTTGGCGCCTTGCAGTGCCTTCGGCCCATTTTTAAATTCTTCGACTCAGTCACCAGACAGATCATTGTACAAGCTCTGGTTCTTACCAGACTGGATTATGCCAGCTCTCTGCTTCTGGGAGTTAATCAGGCAGAACTAACCCGCCTTCAGCGGGTACAAAATGCTGCGGCCAGAATGCTGGTCGGTCTTCCCAGGTTTGCTTCTGTTCATCATACCATCCAAGACCTCCACTGGCTTCCAGTAGGCCAGAGAATCAGGTTTAAAGCTCTCTGTGTAACTTTTAAAATTCTCAAGTTAGCTTCTCCTCCCATTCTCACCCAGACTATTCTCCATTACGTTCCCTCTAGATCCCTCCGATCTGCAGGGTCCAATTTAGCTATCGTCCCGCGTTTTAAGAAAGCGCGTATAGGTGGTCGTTCCTTTTCGGTGTTGGCAGCCACCCTTTGGAACTCACTGCCTCCCTCTCTCCGTGCAATTCCGGACCTGCTTCTTTTCAGGAAGTCTTTGAAAACCTTCCTATTCTCTAAAGCCTAGTCTGCTCCGCTCTAGTTATTGCTGTGGTGTTGTGTTTTCCATCTCCAAAGCGCCAGGACGCCTCTTTGCTGCGGCAGCTGCGCGCTATACAAATTTAAATAACATAACATAACATATGGACCGATCCTACATTTTGATGCCTTCCTGCCATCGTTTGCCTTCATCCAGCAACCCTTTTAAAAGAAGAGAGTGGTTGAATATACTGTGACCAGAAAGGGAGCTCCCCTGAATGTGTACGCGTTATCTTGAGAGAGTAGTCCAATCTGGATAAGGAGTTAAGTGGACTGGAATGAAAAGAGAACCAATGTCCTCCAAATGGTGTATCCTCTATCTGCCAGTCCTAACTCATCCACAGATCCATCCGTTCTTTAATGCCTTCTTTCATTAATAATAAAGAAGATCACTATTCAAAGTAAGGGCCACACTTTAAAACTCTCCCTTGTGTTTCTTTCTTTTCTGTTTATGTGAGTCCTAACTGCAAATACACTGTATCTTATCTGTTATCCGGGATAGATGGTTTTGTCTCTGCCATTTCTGTGATTTTGTTTTTTCCTGAAGCTATTGGTTGATCAATTTCTCTCTTACAACTGTCCTAATTTGTCCATTTTAGGATGATACTTATTAAGTGGTGCTTATCCTTTACCCTGGTGAAGACAACCCCTTCCCCGACCACCCCACCACACTCTTTGATTCTTTCTAGGTATCTGCTTACCTATTTCTTAAATCTAAACTCCCTTGTGTTGAATATCTTACTGTTGTTTTCACTCTTCATACTTTGTTACAAGCACTGCGTTGTTTTTCTGTGTCCCAGAGGCACTGTTCTCTGTTCAAATTATACAACAGTTGGACATACAATATAAAATAATTCTGCTTTATTGTTGTCCTGCCTCCCTCTTTTATATTAGGGAGTATTGCTTGCAAGGTTTTCATCAATTAAACAGTGTATGTATTATTTTCTTTCAATTTTGCTTATGCCTCTAACTTATAAAACGTGTTTTAATTTACCCCCAAATGAACCATTCTGCTTTCTCGTTCAGTTGAAGTTTCAGTGATACCACAGGCAGTAAAAAGTCACGATTCAACAGAAGTATTCTCTTTTCTCTTTCCAGTTGCAGAGTTTTCGCAATGTTTCTTAACATGCGGTCTGTGTAGTTATCTGACCACTTTTTAAACATTAATGTTTCTGCAAATGTATTTGTTGATATTCATGAAATCTCGTTACACAATACAGATATCTTGAAATGCTTCTGGAATACCTTCAAGATTATACTGACAAGGTGAAGCCTTTATTGGACCAAAATGAACTTTTTGGCAAGATTCAGAGCGAATTTGAGAAGAAGTGGGAAAGTGGAACGTTTCCTGGCTGGCCAGTAAGCAAATCTGTTTCTAGAATTATTATACTCAATATATGTAACTATATGTTTGCATATTTGAAACCCCTGAAATGTTTCCCAAAGTTTGGATACTTTTTAGTCTCCCCGTGTTTGATGGGTTATGAATAGCAACAATACAGCAGTCTCCTTGTTGGCATTTGAATGAAACCCGTTTGGGTAATATTGGCTTTTATCAGGGCTTCAGTCAGAAGTTCATTTAGTGATACGCTTTGCTTAAGAAATCCCAGACCAACATTTTAACATTCTTTTTTTTCATAAAGTAAAATATTTTTCATTAACTTTTGCACAGCGAACCAGTATGTTTATTATGTATGCATCCCATTCTGTATTATCCTTAGGTCACCCAAACAGTTCCCCACTGTAAAAAATTGGATTATTATTTTGAGTAGAGGACTACCCATCTCAAAGAATAATTAAAACACTTGCAGGACAAGCTTTTTAAAGTCACTAAGTTAAAATGAGCCCACCCACTGATAGTTATTACGTACCAAAACAATACTGATGTTGAAATGCAAAAAAATGAAAATCTCAAACCATATTTCAGTTGAGTAAGATGTATCAATCAAAATGACACCAAGAGAACAAAAATGTAATAAAGGGAACCAAAGATATGCGTTTAAAAGTGTTTATGTGTACATGTTTCAGGAAGCAGATTCAGTCCTCTTCTGATCTTTCTCCGGTTCAGGAGTGTTCTGATGTGAGTGCTTGGTAATGCAATATGTATGCCTGGCATGAGCTAAGCTAGTGGGTGGCTGGGAATGACAACTGGGCGCGCACTAACCAATGGAGTAAAAGTTCCCGGGACCAGCCCTAACCCTCAGGATGGGGAAAGTCTTCGGCCACACTAAATGTGGGCTCTGAGGGATGGGGGTGTTTCTGAGGGTTGTACTATGATAATCCTAGTGTTTTTCCACATTTAACACCAAAATTCAGTTTGATGCAGCCACGGTACCCCCAATAAATCCAGAGACAAGTCTGGTAGAACAGAGTTTTCTAGCCACCAGACAGTGGATACACAAGAATTGTTTTGACACCCCATGATCCTTCCTTTCAAGTGTGCCACACTGTTTTATGTAAACCCAGCAGACTTGTTAAGCAGATTTTGACATTCAAGCAGGATTTTACATTAATGTGAAAAAGGATACGCTCAGTCCCACCCTGCATATTCTGTCTTATTTAGGGGAGCCATCTCTGCCCATTCAGGTCCGCCAATTGTTTGCTGCTGGAAGGCACTTTTTTTTATTATTGGCTGGTAGAAGTGCGAGAGCAAATTCAAATCTAGCCTCCAGGAAATTTTATCAGGGAAATTGTAACTTTTTAAAATTTACTTTTCGCTAATATTTAATAAAACTTCGACTTAACCTTTGAATTCGATTTTTAATAACTATTAAATAATAGTAGGTTAATTATTTTCATAGCTAGTCCCATTCCTGAGATACGGTACTAGTATTTTAATCTGTACTTTTGAATTGGATTTTTAATAACTATTAAATTATAGTTGGTTAATTATTTTCATAGCTAGTCCCATTCCTGAGATACGGTACTAGTATTTTATTCTGTACTGTTTTTTCACAAGGGACAGCTAAGCCTGTCACAGCGAAAAACAGCTTTTAGGTGCTAGTGACTGAAAGGTCATGTTAATAAATTTCTACATGCCCAACTTTTAAATACCTTGC
Organism: Triturus cristatus; assembly: GCF_964204655.1. Classification (NCBI taxonomy): domain Eukaryota; kingdom Metazoa; phylum Chordata; class Amphibia; order Caudata; family Salamandridae; genus Triturus; species Triturus cristatus. The sequence continues at coordinate 365,322,067 of NC_140584.1, read as the reverse complement.
ACATTGTCCTGTGGGCTACTAGGCTTACATAGGGGGCGACTAATATTTAAAATGGAGGTTTCTTTACCAGACAAAAGGGTTTATTTTGATGGGCCATATTGCCGTTTTTATGCTGCTACAGTCAGGCTTTAGAGGTAAGCCTGAATCCACGTTTTCACTGTCACTGTAGTTGATAGCACAATAAGTGCTTTAGTCCTATTGTGGTAATTAACTTTCAAGTCCTGGGTACATTTTGAACCATGTACTAGGGGACATCTAGGTAAGTTAAATATACCAATTAGGAATATGCCAGTTTGGCCATGTTTAAAGGAGCAAAGGCACTTCACAACTGGTTAGCTGGGGTAAAGTGTACAAAGTTCTATAACCAGCAAAATATTAGAAATACAGGGTGACCACACAGAAAAGTTGGATTTCCTACACTCATTTGCAATCAAAACATGTATAGAATATTGCTAGTATTAGAGTAATGAGGCCAACCACATAGAGAAGGCACTGAGAAAAACTAATGCCAAAGGGGAATTTATTAGATGACATAATTACAAGCCTTGACCCGTCCTCCTTCACTCACCACTTGAAATATTGGTTTCTCTAAAACATTTGAATAATAATACAGATTAATTTTAACTAAAAAAGCAAGTTTATTAGGATAAGAGAACTGGTAAAAGCACACAAACTTTAGAAAAAGGAACTACAAAATCATAAAAAAATACCTATTGGAAAAACAAGAAAAAGTCAATAGATTATCCCATAGCTGACAAAAGAAATACTTTAAAACTGTCCCACTGAAAGCATCAAATGGATTTGTGAATAAGACACAGAATAAGCAAATTACTTTGATGGACTGAGCATGAAAACGCCAAAGACGACAATAACCAAGACCTAGTGGTGTGGGGCACAAGTCTTTTGTGAACTAGGGGTGAGCATGCTGAATATGAGACAAACATAATAAACTTTGAGTTTTTAACTCTATAAACTGTGATGTTAATAATGATAAAATATCATGTGTGGCAAATGTACTCAAACGCATTTATTTATTTAAAAACAAATGTTGGTGAGGGACTCCTGAAAAGGGCGAAGACGGGGTTCCATGACACCTAACAATTGAGATCTATGAAGATTTTTTTTTATCCTGCACAGAGACCAGAGATTTCCTCAGAAGTGTACAGGGCTCAGTGTAGATCCAAAGTGCTCTATTTGTGGCAGTGTGGCCGAGCAGCCTTAGGCCTAACACAGAGGAGTGTAAGACATTTGTTATGCACACAGTATTAATAAATGACACACGACTCAAAGAGGAGATCCACACCAATTTTAGAAAAATAAGCTTTTTTTCAAGTTTTATTTTAAGACCAAGATGTACGCAGCAAGGTGAGTACGTTTTTCAGGAAAAATATTTTACTCTTTAAAAATGTGGACAACTAGTGCAATTTTCAGGTAGTGCCATGTTTACCAATGGAGGAAAACAAGAATGCAGTTTTTCAACTAGGTACATGACTTACAGATCCAGTCTTCAACTATCTAATGGGGAGCATGAGAGGGAATATAACCAGGTGGCCCTCCACTCACAAATTACATAAAAAATAACCTGATTTTAAAGAACACATTGTAGTCTTTATAAAGGTGGGTATTATATACTCCTAGATATGGCTCTGCTAAATTATCTAGTCATTCCCACCTCAAAGTGTTCCTCATCTAAATCTTATCTACCATCCACCGCTATTCTCACACCCACCGAAGGAAAATTGTGAGAGAAGTCAGAAAGTGCCTCAAGTAAGCAGCATCCATGGAGCTACTGGTTGGTAATCACCAGTTTCTCGTTCTGTCATCATCTGCAACTTTCTTGACAGAAAAGAAAGCCTTGTGACCTAACTCTTAGGCTTGTGTGAAGAGGTGAAATAATAACTGTAAATGATGGTGTCATCTATCAAACGTCTAAGCCCCGTAATGTGAAAAGCGGTGAATAGATCTGATTAAAAATGAGTTGTGAACAACTATTGCACACATTCTTTATTTTAATAGTGTCCACACCCAGTTAAAAGGAACGGCATGTTTAGACCATTTGAACTTGAATGGCTGACATGTTTCATTGCTGAAAGTTTTTGGCAAATTCATCAGGGCAAGGGTACGCATCTCCTCCTCACTGATGCTATGGATCGCGTGGTTGCCAGGTGGACTCCTACCAGCAACTCACGAGGGGGCTTTGAAAGTTAACCTCCCCGTAGGATACAGTGCAGCAAAAAAGGCAATGTACTGCCATGCTGACAGAGGTGGACATGACTAGATAATTTAGCAGAGCCATACCTAGCAGTACATAATACCGGCCTAACAAACTTTATAAAGACTACAATGTGTTCTTTATAACAAGGTTAATTTTGTATGAAGGTTCAGATTGGCACCGAAACTGCACCACCAGCGGCACAGGGGCGGCTGGGTGCAGAGGTCAGATTCCGGGGTCCAGTGCTAATCTTAACCAATGGAGACTGGGGAAGCTCGAAGATGCGCTGCTCACAGGTTAGTTAAGCAGTGTCGGGGCTCAATCTCCTGGAGTTAAGGTAGGTACATGGGTGGGCCACAAGGCAGTACCAAACTTAAACCCTTAGAGGCAGCCGGGTGCAGAGTGCCAACACAGTGTCAGGGGCCCATTGTTAACCCATTGAAGAAAGGCTGCAGGTTCAGGCCAGGAAGTTGGCCGAAGAAAATCCTCAGCTGCCCAGGTATGTAGAGATGCTAGGAGACGTAGGGACACCACCACTCAAGCAGGGGCAGGGGTGTCCTTTGGCCTCGGTAAAATAGCTTACCGAGCATGTCGCGGTCAGGAGGAGTCTTCGAGTTAAGGCTGCTGGTGTCGAGGTGGAGTCCGGCAGGGGTCAGCCCACGGTGGACTCTTGATCAGAATCGCTGGGGATCCTTCATAGGAATGGTGGGACACTTGGACTCCGGGCGTCGAGTGCAGAGGTGGGTCTGGCGTTGGCTTCACAGTTCCTCAAGGCAGAATTCTTTACTCCTCAAATTTGGATTCTTCTGGACAGGTCCGCTGTCCACGGGAGATTAGGAGTCTTTTTAGAAGGCAGTCAGTCCTCCCCGTGTTCTGGAGGTCGATGGGCTGCGGGACGAGTCACTCTTCTTCTCTTCTTCAGTAGGGTCTTTGAGGGTTGCAGACAGGCCAGTAGGGCTGGGCCAACTCAGTGGATGTCTTCAGTCTTCACAGCTCTTCCATGTCCTCTCTCTTCATAGGTCGTCTCAATATGATTTCAGGGTCTGGGGAAGCCACCTGAATACTAGATTTAAGGGCTGTACAGGGGAGTAACAGGTAGGGGCCAATGGGTTCCTTACCCGGAGTGTCTATACCCACTACTATGCCACCCTCCTGTGGGAGGGGTGCATAGTCCTAATCCTGGATAAGTCCCACCATCTCGAAGATAGTGGGCACTGAAAAATGTGCCTAACTTCGCCTCCAGCACCTGAGGGGTGGTGTTGGTAAAAGGGGGCACTCCTCCTACTCTATCTTGGTTTTCCCACCTGTGCTTCTGCCAAAAGTGGGGGTTCGAACCTGGGGCTTCCATCTGCTGCTAGTAGCAGAGGCTAGGATCCCATTACAAGGGTGACAAGACCTTTGAAGCACTCCTCTCGAGCACTGGGCTCATCCTAGGGGAGGTGGTGTGACACCTCCGCCCAGGATGTGCTTTGTTTCTGGCCTCAGAACAGGGGCTCTTGACCCAAGGGTCCAGAAACATGTCTGGTGGTGGTGGGCTGCCTAAAGCCAGTCAGAGGCCACAACAGAGTTGGTAGGTTTTGAGGGTGGAAGTCTGGGCTCCCACAGCCCTGAAAACTACTTCCTGCCAACGTAAGAAGGATGATCAAGACGCTGTGCAGCGAAGCCTGAAGGTGCCTACTGACTTGGCTCCAGCCCTACCGGCTTATCACTAGCTTCAAAGACCCAGTAAAAGAAGACCATGCCTGTCCTGCAGCAAGCGACTTCCAGAACCGGAGGAAGACTGCCTGCATTTCTACAAGGACCAGAGACTCCCGAGGACAGTGGATCTGTCCCCAAAAAACCTACACAAAAGACTCCAATGCCCTCCGGAACCGCAATTCCTGCTCACTCTCCACCCAACACCTCCGCCCTGTGTCCAGGTGGCCCACCGATCCAGAACAGGTCCCCCAGCGATCCTGACCTTGTCCAGCCTTGGCAGATCCCAGCTGGACTCCACGACGATGTCTGCAGCCTAAATCCAGAGGCTCCCCTTGACTGCAACCAGCTCCAGTAAGCAGAATCCGACGTCCAAGGACGCCTCTGCACCCGAAGCCACTGGGTCTTGGTGAGCTGATCCAATGGTGCCCCTATGACCCTCTACATCCCAGCTTACCTATGCTGCCACTGTTTTTCCTCCTGCAGCCTCCGGTGTGATGTCTGCAGCCTGTAGGAAGCTGGCTCTGTATATACTATACCAAAATGAGGTGTAGTGCATACAGAGTCCAGTGGAACCCCAAAGATAGGCAGAGGTTAAAGTAGATAGGACCTTACTCTCTATTTGTGGTAGTGTGGGTGAGCAGTAAGGCTTCATCAGAAGGTAGTGTTTAGCATGTGTTGTACTCACTCAATCAAGACTGAACTCAGACCAATTTTGTTTGTATAGAAATATTCATGTCAAGCCTGGCACAGTTATGTGAAATAAATGCTTTGCAAAATCTTATGCTGTATTTTACAATTGAATGCAAGTTCAAATGCAATTGATTGAAATACAGGTAAGTTAAAATGTCGAAATTACTTTTCAGATTACTTTTTAAGTTACTTTTTCTACTCCGTGTGATATGCCTAGATATCACACCGGGACATTTCCTAGAGAAAAGAGAAGTAAAATCAGTTTTGCACAGTTGTAGTTTTTCAGATTTTCATACAAATCAACACCACACACAAAACATTTTTCAAGGGAAAACAGTCACTGTATTCCTATGGAGAGAAATTAAGTTATCGGTTAACAGTTAATTACTCGGTCTTTGGGGTTGAGTTTCTGGGGTCATAACAAGGAATCCCCAAGGGTCAAGGATGCACTCTCAAAGCACCCTCAGTGGCACTAGGGTGGCCAGGTGCAGAGTTCTGAGGCCCAATGTTATCCAATGGGGGATAAAGGGCTTCCGGTTTGTGGCTGCTCACGAGCAGGCCACGGGGTTGTTGGAGCAAGGCTCCTGGTGTTAGGCTCAGGGCAAAGGGGGGTCAGAGTTGGCACCCAAAGTACACCTGCAGCAGCGCAGGGGCAGCTAAGTGCAGGGTGCTGTTTTGGCATCTGGTGCCATGTTGGTTTCAATGGGGATTCCCCGGTTTTGACAAAGACTGCAGGCTTGGGGGCGAAGATCTTCTGGAGGTGACCACCGGTTAGAGAGGTAAGTTGAGATACTTGGGGATACTTGGACACCGTCCGTTGGGCCACCTAAGGCCGTGGGACTTCAGGTGAAGGGGTGTCTTTAGGCGTCTGGTTTTCTTACCAGCTCTGGTCCCGGTCGGGGGGATCCTCCAGAAAGAGACTGCTGGCGTCATGGAGAGGGTCGAGGCAGGTCAAAGATCACCAGATCGCAGGTCAGGATCGCCGTGGAGAACTCCTTGTGGTGTTGGGCCGCTCAAACTCTCGCCGTGGGCGATGGGTGCAGAATTGCGGATTTGGCCGGAACCAGAGTCTGTGGGTGAGCAAATCCGGTGCTCACGGGAGAGTCTTTTCTGTGGAAGGTAGGGCAGGTCCTCGGGGTTCTTGAGGTTGCAGGCTGCAGGACACACCGGAGTTTCGCTTCTTCAGGTTCGAGGTGGGGACATGCCGGTAGGGATGGGGCCAAGTCAGTGGGCGTCCTCCTATTCTTAGCTTTAGCATGACTGTTTTGTCCTTCTTTTCTTCTTGGTCGTTTCTTGTCTGCGGAGGCAAGGTTCAGGGGTGCCCCTAAATACTAATTTTAGGGGCATTACAGGTGAGTATAAGGTTGGGACCAATGGGTCCCTTCCTTGGGCGGGGTACACCCCCTATTATTCCACCCTCCAGTGCCTCACTCTGGTTGGCTGGGTCCCCCCATCTGCAAGATTGCGGGGACTGTGAGTTGTGCTTCTCCTCGCCTCCCCCACCTGAGGGGTGGGGTTGGCAAAGGTGGGCACACCTCCCTTCCTCACTTGGTTTTCCTGCCGATTCTCCCGCCCCAAGTGGGGGTCAGAACCAGTGGGGGCCAGTTGTTGGAAGCAGTAACGGGCCTGAGGAAGCTCACAAAGGCAGCAAGCCTTTGAAGCTTCCCCTTCATGGACCCTGCCCATCCTGTGGGAGGGGGCTTGGTACCTCGTCCAAGGATGTGCATTGTTTCAGGCCCCTGAGAGCAGCATGCTCTTGATCCAGGGATTCAGAAACCTGTCTGGTGATGGCAGCTGGCTAGCAGCCACTCAGCCTGAACACTAGTGTTAGGTCTTTTTTCAGGGGGCATCTCTAAGATGCCCTCTTTGTGAGTTTTGCATTAAATCCCACACTGCCATCAGTGTGGGTTTAATGTGCTGGGAAGTTTGATACCAAACTTTCCAATTTTCAGTAGAGCCATTATGGTACTGGGGAGTTCTTAATGACAAACTCCCAGCACCATATGCTCTTAATGACATTACTGCACTTACAATGTCTAAAAATTGGCTTAGACACTGTAGAGGTACAGGGCTCATGCACCTGTACCTTCACCACTGGTATAGTGCACTCAGCTAGAGGGGTGGCTGACCTATGCCAGGGAAGTGGGTTGTAGACATGGCATACAGAAATATGTGCCATGTCGACTCTTCTCTTTGTTCTGCACCAAAACACGCAGTGTCTGTATGTGAAGGTAAAGGGCCTCTAAGGGTGGCACAATAAGTGCTGCAGCCCTTAGGGGCCTTCCCTGGCCACAGTGCCCTTGGTACCTATGGTACCATTTACAAGGGGTTGCCCTTTGGCCAAAGAGTGCCAATTGGGTTTTGTTGTCAATGCAGTTTAGGAAGAGAACATAGGCTCTGGGTACCTGTTTGACTGAGTGTGCCCTGGGCTCCTGCCAAAGTACATGAGCAGTTTGGCAAAAAGTAGGGGCAACAATGCAAAAAGAGGGCACTTTCTTACAACAACCCTGCTCATTGTCGTACTGAGAATGCTCTTGTTTCCTTCCCCAAGATTTCTACCCACCAAACTAAGGAGCTATTGCGGAGTTTAAAATCAGCAGCCCCTTGGACCCGTGTATGCATTCTATACTTCAATTGGCTCCGGGTCCTATAGCTAAATTTTTATGTGATGTGTTCAACTGTATACTCCAATCTGGAATTTATCCTGGCATCTGGAAGGAAGCGATTGTCAAGCCACTTCTTGGAAACCCAGAGCCGACCTCCAGGACTTGAAGAATCTCTGACCCATTTCTCTTCTCCCCGCCCCTGCTAAGATCCTGGAAAAATTAATCTATCAGGAGCTGATGAAATTCATTGACTCTCAGGGAAATTTTAGATCTCTCCCAGAATGGGGTTTGTGCCGGTTACAGCACAGAGACTGGTCTTATAGTGGCTCCAGGCCGCATTTGTGCACAGGTTGATCAGGGTGGAGCGGCTATCCTAATAATACTTGACCTCTCAGCAGCATTTGATACCGTCTCCCCAGCACGTATGGTTCAGCGTCTGCAGCACGTGGGGGTCACTGGGACAGCCTTGCAGCATCTCCACTCATCTTTGTTGAACAGGGTTCGAATTGTCAGTTATGGAGGTTTCAAGGCTAAGGCCTTTAGTCTTCCCGTGGGGTGCCACAGGGCTCATCTCTGAGTCCCACACTTTTCAATCTATATGTTGCCCCTCTGTAAGACCTGGTGCGTTCATTTGGTTTTCAAGTACTGTCACATGCTGATATCCAAACTATCATCTCCATTTCTAATGATCTGCAGTGGGTGGCAGGAATTGGTGCATGTCCAGCATTATTTGCTGGATGAAGGACAACTCACTGAAGATTAATGCAGACAAGACTGAAGTGCTTGTGTTCGGTTCTCAAAACTCCATCTGGTCAAGCACTTGGTGGTCAGAGGTCTGCGGACCACTTTTCGTTGGGTCAGCTCAAAACCCAGGGGTCATCTTTGATGACGATCTGAGCTTCGATGGTCAGGTCAGTCACACTGTCAGCACGTGCTTTTACATCTTGAGGATTCTGAAAAAGGTCATTCCTTATATTTCATCTGAGCTGCAACAGTAAGTCATTATTACCCTGGTTACATCTCGGCTGGATTACTGCAACGCTCTGTACCCGAACATTAACTGTGCTACCCATAACAAACTTCAGGTGGTACAGAATGTGACGGCCTGTCTCATTCTGAACATTCCCAAGCGGCACTCTGCCGGAGGGGGGGGGGGGGGATTGATTCCCTACATTGGCTCCCTGTTGGAAAATTCATTGTTTTTAAGACTTTGTGCACTGCCTTTAAGGCCCTGCATCATAAGGGCTCCTCCCATTTGAAGTCGCCTTTTCAATGGTACATTCTGGGGTGGCAGCTGAGATCTTCCTCTTGTAAAAAAAACTTATGATCCCCAGATTTCTTAGGGCTAGATGGGGTATTCTCTTCTTTTCGGTAGCGGCTGCCAAACAATGGAAATCCCTGCCTAACTGTATAACGGATGCAGACTCTTTCTTGGCCTTCTAAAACAATCTGAAAACTTGCCTCTTTACATCTTAGTTTTCTTTTACTAGCTGCTTTTCTTCTACTGTTCCTCTTGTTCCGCTATAGCGCCTTGACACCTATGGGTATTAGTGCGCTTTACAAGTTTTATCCTATCCGTTTTTATACTATCCTTGTGTGGATGACTGGCTCATCAAAGCCAGTACTCATCATCTATTCCAGCAACACACACAAGTACCATAGATATCCTTCACCAACTGTGATTCACCATCAATCTCACCTTCAATCACAGAAAATACAACCATATCTAGGGGCAATCCTAAACTCAACTTAAGGATTCGAATATCCCAATAAAACAAGAATGCTAAATATCCAAACATTGATGTCCCGATTTCAAATCGAGCAGAAACTCACAGTACGCACTGTCATGAGGCTCATAGGCATGATGGCATCCTGTATTGGCATAGTACCCCATGCTTGACTTCACATGTGTCTGTTACAGGAATGCCTTGCACAACATTGGTATCAGTCACAATGTCAAGAAGGCCAAACGGAACTCTCCACGGAGGCAGAATGAAGATAAGTTCCCAATGCCCTCCTCCCAGAGCTCACTGCGTTAATTCAGCTGCTCCAGGCAGGGGGAAAGGGGAGTTGGACAGAGAAAGAGACACTCGAGCTGGCCTGGCTCCCTCCTCAATCTTCAGTGGGATTTCTGGGAGACCTAATGCACAGAAGGAGACAGAATGCCATTCAGTACCCTTTCTAACCTACTTAACAGATCTTGTTCACTCGCTCTCTCTCTCTCTCTATCTGAGCTTTTCTCCTACCAGATCTTTTGCTTGAGTATTGCCTCTCTTTATATTGTTCGATGTTGTTCTTGTTACGGCTTTCTATAACCTGTATATGCACAGAAAAACCCTGGGTTACTCTCCACTTACTTCCTTTAAGATTCACCATAACATTACACTTCTACTCTTTCTTACCAGTCTATGTTCTTAGCAGATATGACATTTCGTAACCGTAGTTCTGAGAACCTGTAGTTCTTTCTTCTACTACAAGTCTTTGCTGCTTGGAAGGATGGTTGCAGTGAAGTCTCAAGTCTCCCTTGCTCTCAAGGTAACGCGCAAAAAGGCACAGGGAAGGATAGACCGGAGGAAGGGAAAGTTCAAGGAAAAGCGCATAGGGCGGTAAGGGGAGACAGAGCTTGAGACGAAGCAAAGTTCTGCTGAATGGAGAATGAACTGGACACCAGTCTCTCTGAATCTGCTACTTGAGATAACTGAGTGAACACTCTCACCGTATCTGCTGCCGGTCTCCAGGCAGACTCCTTACTCAACGGTAAGCCTACCGGAGGACGAGAGACCCTGGATATTCTGAAGTTACTCTGGAACTCTGATACCACTTCTCCTTACTTCCGCGACTCTGGTTCAATTCTCCAACTGACTAAGGTTATTTCTCTCTCAGACTTTAAGTCTACAATTCTCTCTGAGATGCGTCTCCATCCGCTGACAACTGTCCTGCGGAGACAAATGAATTTCCTAGTGCCAGAAGTTCTTTTGTGAGGAGCGTGAACTAATGCTCCCTCACACGACTACGGTTAAATTGAAGTGCGCAGCAAGACGCGCTTCGTGAGGAAACGAAGTCTCGTGATCCCGCGAGACTTCAAACGCAATGGGCTAGTCAGGAAAACTCGGCGGCCATCTTTGAACGAAATCTAAAGCTCTAAATACTTGTCCATAAATTGCAGAGGGAGGGCTTAACCCAAACTCGATGCAGTCCTAACGAACTGCGCGGCGTGATTGTAGCATTCAGCCCCATCCTGACAGTACCCCCTCTCAAAGACCGATCCATCGGTCTAGGTTTCAGGGGATGTTGTGCATGAAATCGTCTAATTAGTCTAGGAGCATGTACATTCTTTGCGGGTTCTCATGATCTCTCCTCAGGACCAAACCCCTTCCAATCCACTAAATAGTGTAGGGTTCCTTTGCTTCTCTTGGAATCTAGCACTCCCTTTACTTCATATTCTAAATGTTTGTCAAACATCACTGGGGGGGGGGAGGTTTGTTTAGTCTGAGGTTAGGAGCTGTCTTCTTTAGAAGGGATACATGAAACACTGGATGAATTCCTAACTGAGCAGGTAATTTTAATTTGACAGTGACCGGACCCTGAATTTGTTCGATGACAAAGGGACCTATGAAGCGAGGTTGGAACTTCCTATTTCCCTTTAACCTAAGATGCTTTGAAGACAACCATACTGAATCTCCAACTTGATACTGCTGTGTCTTCCTCCTGTGTTTGTCGGCCTGTTTCTTGTAGCCTGCCTTAGCCTTGTGTAAGTTGGATTCTGCAGATTTACGAGCCCTACTCAGATCTGTGAATAAATCACTGACTGCTGGAACTCCAAAATCTCCCTGGTTACTAAAGGGATTTGGATGCAGCCCAGAGTTTAGGTAGAAGGGAGAATAACCTGTGGAAGCGTGTTTGGCATTGTTATGCGCAAATTCAGCCATCCATAATAAATCTGGCCAGTCACCTCCCTGATCTAAGAGAAACAGACGCAAGTACTGTTCAAGCTCTTGGTTCACTCGCTCGGTCTGACCATCGGTCTCAGGGTGATAGCTAGTAGATAGTCTGACCTCCACTCCCATTCCCTTCATGAACGCTTTCCAAAAGTGTGACACAAATTGGGGTCCCCGGTCTGAAATCACTATCTTGGGAACTCCATGGACCCTTACAATGTTTTCCCTGAAAAGACGGGCTAATTCAGAAGCTGAAGGGATCCCTTTGACTGGAATGAAGTGGCTCATCTTGGTGAAGGTGTCTACTATTACTAAGATGGTGTTGTAACCCTTACTCAGTGGAAGGTCTACTATTAAGTCTAATGTGACAGTGTGCCAAGGATGCGGTGGTGTGGGCAAAGGCTGTAACAACCCCTGTGGAGCCTGCCTACTAGCTTTTCCCCGGGCACAGATCTCACAAGACTCTACATATTTCTTTATTTGAGAAGTCATATTAGGCCACCAGAAGTATCTCTGAACCAGATCAATGGTCTTCATTGCTCCCTTGTGACCAGCCAACGGCTGATCATGGCAGTCTTTCAAAACTTGTTCTTGGATCTCCTTAGTAGGAAGGTATAGGGCCCCGTCTTGATAAGGCAAGGAATTGATTACTTGCTGACCTTCTTCTTGACTGGCCCACTCGGCCATCTCTGCTTCAGACATTAGCTTTCGGATTGCTTCTTGATAATGGGCCTCAGAAATGGAACACACAATCTTGGATTCAGGAATTATGGGTTGCGGAGTCACTGAATGTTCGGTGTCTTCTGTTTGTATTTGTATTTGTAATTGAACTTATACCGCGCAACTATCACCCAACGGGTATCTTGGCGCTCAGACTGTGATGGAGAAAAACTTCTGAACTAACAAAGTGTGTAGCAGCAGTGACAGAAGGAACAAAGGAAGATAGAAGGCGGATACCGATCAAGGAAATGGGAGATTAGGAGGCCATATGCCCTCCCCTGGGAAAGAGCCAGGTCTTCAAACTTCGCCTGAAATCCATCAAGGAGTTAGCCTGTCTAATATTCAGGGGGAGTTCATTCCAAAGTCGCGGAGCCACTATACTAAAGGCCCTACCTCCCATCCTGGCCTTCTTAATCCTACCAGTGTTTAGCAAGAAGGCATTTGATGAACGGAGAGTCCTTTGAGGCTTGTACCAGGATATTTTCTCCTGTAGAGTGGTAGGGCCAAGACCGTGTGCCGCTCTGTAGACAATGCACAGGGATTTAAATTTAGCCCTTTCCACCATGGGAAGCCAATGAAGTTCTTGAAGCGCCAGCGTGGTTGAGGAGCCACGTTTCCTATTCAGCGCCAGTTTGGCTGCCATAGACTGGACCCTCTGCAAACTCTGATAGATGTAAAGAGGAGCTCCTAGATACAGAGAGTTGCAGTAGTCCAGCCTACTTAAGATGATACTACGAACCACCACAGGTCTTTTCTCCACAGGCAGGAGAGGTAGAATCTTCCGTAGGGCTTTCATGAGAGCACAGCACACTCCCACTGTTTTTTTAGCTTGAGTGGCCATCTGTAGATCATTGTCAAACATGACCCCCAGATTCCGCACCGTTGTCACTGGAACAGTGAGTTCCCCATCTGGGGCCATTCTGAACTCAAAAGGCAAGTCTCTTACTCCCGCTGGGGGGCAGTAGAGCACCTCAGTTTTGCCTCCGTTGAATTGCAGTGAGTTAGCCCTGAGCCAGTCCGAGGTCTGACGCATACACTTTTGGAAATCTTCCATATTCAAAGCTCCTTTGCCCTCCAGTGAGAACACTAGTTGGGTATCGTCCGCATAGTTAATAAGATCGATCCCATACGCTTTGATAATAGGAATTAATGGCTGCAGATAAATGTTGAAGAGGATCGGGCTGATAGCCGATCCCTGAGGAACCCCATGTTCCATCAAGGTCTTACCGGAGGTAAAAGGGGGCAGAGAGACCACCTGTTGTCTCCCTGTGAGATAGGATTGTATCCATCTCAAGGCACATCCCTTCACTCCCAGATACTCCAGCCTATTCAACAGAATTTGGTGGTTTACCGTATCGAAAGCGGCTGACATGTCTAAGAGGACCAAAACTGACGAAAGGCCTCTGTCAGCCCGCATCCGAAGGTTATCCAGCACCGTGACCAGGGCTGTCTCCGTTCCGTGACCTGGTCTAAAGCCAAACTGGCTCTTATCCAGGAGATGGAACTCCTCCAGATACCCAGAGAGAGATCTGCTCACTACCTTTTCAATAATCTTTATAGGAAAAGGCAGTAGAGAGATGGGTCTGAAACTAGCAGGATCTCCTGGGTCCAGAGAGGGCTTCTTTAGCAGTGGTCTAACTACTGCCAGCTTCCAGGTTTCAGGCACCACCCCTTCCTCCAAAGATTGGCAACATATCTGCCACAGCCGAGGGAACAGAGCCGACGCATGCTCTTTCCAGATCTTATTGGGTAGGGGGTCTAATGGAGACCCGGACCTCACATTCTGTGCATAGTTGTTGAACAACTCATTAGTGAGAGGTATAAAATGCTCCAGTGAGGTTACCATCCCTTGTTCTTCCGGAGACATTTGTCCATTATCATTTAGAGGAGAGGGGCTACACATATTTAACCCCCCTACAATTTTTGCGATTTTCTCCTCGAAATGAGATGCGATTCTGTCGCATAGCGCCTGTGACGTGACCACTTTATTTCCCACACTAGTGGGATTAGAGAGGTCTCTAATGATCTTAAAAAGGGCTCTGGTGCTATTTGGTGCTGACAGAATGGAGTTGATGAAAAAGTCCGTCTTGGCCTTAGCCATTAACTCTTTATACTGAGCTTGTACCCTTTTATAGGCCACTTTATCCTGCTCAGCATAAAGCCTGCGCCATTTCCTTTCCGCCTGTCGACAGGATCTACGTTTTATGCTCAGCTCTTCAGTGTACCATGGTGCAGAATGTTTTAGTCTGGCCTTCAGGTGTTTCAGAGGAACATGCTGATCTAGTACACCGAGGATATAATTCTGATACAAACGATAATTCACGGCCACTGACTCATGCGGATCAAAAGGAGGCAAATTTTGAAAAAGTGGCTCAGCCCTGCTCCTCATGAGTTTTGCCCATTCTCTCCCCATACGATGAGTAACCGGTGGGGGTCTAGTGGTTTTTCCATCAGGTATGCAGATCCGAAACTGGATCAGCGAATGATCGGTCCAAGTCTGGGGTAGAATATTAACCACCTCAGTTTCGTTGAGATCAGCAAACAGGAGATCCAGAATGTGCCCTCCTTGATGGGTAGGTTGCTGGACCAACTGATGCAGGCTAAGACTCTCACAGGTTTCCATGAGATCTCTTAGGTGACCATCTAAGGCACCATTCTCCCACATGTTGAAATCCCCCAGGAGCAACATTCTTGAGTGAGTTAGAGACTGGGCCGCAATAACATCCAGGAGCGCTTGGTACTGTGTGTTGGAACTTGGGGGTCTGTAGCAGACCATCCCTGTAAGGAGCCTCCCTCTCTGTTCTTGTAGGGAGAAACCCAGTAGCTCGATACCCGCCACCTCATCCACCTCAAACGGGGCAAAGCCCCAGATATCCTTAAACATCACCCCGACCCCTCCACCCCGTCCAGTAACTCTGGGCTTGTGAACGATCTTATAGCCCTCCGGGCAAGCAAGCCATAGTTCTACCGTGGAGTCGTTACTGCACCATGTCTCCGTGAGGAATAACACATCCAAGTGCAGATCCTCCACCATATTAAAGACTTCCTGATGATGTTTTGCCAAGGACCTGCAGTTAATCAGGCCACACTTAAGGACCAGGCTGGTCTGTGGTGTCACAGTAACTTTCTTCCCCCCACTAACCTTGTTCCTTATGACTAATAGTTGCTCCCTAGTATATTTAATTGATCTTACCTCGATTCCCGCATCGTGACTGGTGCTGGGTGCGACCGAGGCGCGGACGGGCGCAGACGGGCTTGCCTCTGGCGCGCCTCCGGCGCGCCATCGGCGCGCCCGCTGCGCGCGCCCGCGCTGCGCGCTTGCATGGCCCCTCCTAAATAGAGGGTCTGCTGTGTCGAGTGAACCACTAGAGCGTCAACAAAAATGGCGGCGCTGAGGTGGCACCCGGAAGTGAGGACAATAATTTCTCAGCCGAACGTTGCTGGTGCTCTATCCCTCGCAAACGCGAGAGTGAATCAGATTTTTAAAGTGCGGGTAAGTGCATATATTTTAAAATTCTGTAACAGTCTTCAAGCTGCACACAGTTCACACAGTTCATAATTCATTAAAAACTTCTCCCAACCCCGATAAAAGCCCCACAGATAGTGCAATACAGAGATCGCAAACGTGCTCTCTTATCAGCCCAATCAATCCGTTTCACAGCGCAACACACATTAGTTAAAAGCAGTCTTTGAATCCGGGACAGGGCATCCGCCTTCCCATTCTTGTTTCCTGGTCGATAAGTGATCACAAAGTCAAAATCTGCGAAGTATAGAGACCATCGTAGTTGACGGGGAGTTAACGTTCTTGCAGATTTTAGAAATTGAAGATTTTTGTGGTCGGTAAACACTGTAACGGTGTGTCTGGCCCCTAACAAATGATGTCTCCATTCGACAAAGGCGTCTTTCACAGCCAGCAGCTCCTTTTCAGCGATGGTGTAGTTTACTTCAGCTGAATTCAATTTCCGAGAATGATAGGCCACTGGATGTAGTTGCCCAGTTGACTTGTGTCGTTGAGACAAAATTCCACCAATTGCTTGATCAGAAGCATCAGCTTCCACAAAGAAAGGTTCTGTAGGGTCTGCATGAAGCAGGATGGGAGCAGAGGTGAAACTCGTCTTGAGAAACTCGAAAGCATGTTCTGCCTCCACTGTCCAGTGGAACTTCACTCCCTTCTTCAGCAATCTGGTAATTGGAATGATCTTCTGCGAGAATCCCTGGATGAATCGCCGATAGAAATTAGCGAATCCTAAGAATCTCTGAATCTCTCTCACATCCTTTGGTGACGGCCAGTCTACCACCGCTTGCACCTTCTTTGCTTCCATGGTGATTCCTCCTGGAGATAACACGAAACCTAGGAATTCCACAGTTCGCACATTGAAGGCGCATTTCTCCAGTTTTACAAAAAGTTGATGCTTGCGCAATCTCTCCAAGACAGCCTTTACATGATTTGAATGTTCTCTTGGGTCAGCGGAGTATATTAAGATGTCATCCAAATAGATCACTGCGATCCGATCCACCAAATCTCCCATAATATCGTTGATGAAATGCTGGAAGGCTGCTGGAGCGTTACACAAGCCAAAAGGCATGACTTGATACTCAAATAGTCCGTACTTCGTCCTAAAAGCTGTCTTCCATTCATGGCCTTCTTTCATGCGGATGAGATGGTAGGCCCCTCGAAGATCCAATTTTGTGAAGATTTGAGCGTCCTTTATCTGATCTAGGAGGACAGAAATCAGAGGCAAAGGTTAACGGTTCTTGACCGTTACCCGATTGATCGTACGATAATCGATGCAAGTTCTCAGAGACCCCTCCTTCTTTGGAATAAAAAATAGTGGCGAAGACACTGGGGACTGAGATGGTCGGATAAATCCGTTAGCCAGGTAACGATCTAGGTATTCTTTCAGATAGCAGTTCTCCGCTTCCGTTAACGCATAAACCCTACTGCAGGGTAATGCAGCCCCAGGTTCCAGATCGATGGTGCAGTCGTAGGAATGATGTGGAGGGAGTTTCTCGGCCTCCTGTTCACTGAAGACTTCTTGGAATTCTTGATACTCTTCTGGAATTTCCAAGGTATTTATTACTCCAATAGACTCTCCACTAAAAGACAGCAAGGTAGCCAAAGATGGTTCGGAAGGTTCACTCACTGAAGAAAAGCAATGGTCAGCACAATAGACGGAATCCATCTCGATGGTTCGATCTTCCCAATCGATGGTAGGATTATGCAGGGTCAGCCAAGGAAGTCCCAAAATTATCTGAAATTGCGGGGCATCAATCAAATTGAACTGTAAAGCCTCACTATGACCATTGGACTGAATCAATTCCACCATTTCGGTGTGATGAGTGATCGGACCTGACGAGAGGTTAGTACCATCAACAGCCCGGACTGATTCCTTCTGCTCCTTACGCATGGCCAGGATTCCCATCTTCTTGGCAAATTTTATATCGCAGAAATTGCCAGTGGCACCTGAATCGATCATTATTGCCACTCCTTGCCGCTCTTGCCTCCTAAATCTTAATTTCATCTGTAAGGTTAAATGTGGTGCCCGAGTCTGAAGGGTGTTCGAAATTTGGTGATCTCTTGGAGTCTGATTTTTCTCCTTCGCCATCTGAGCGACTCCGCCTACAGATGGTTTTGGGAGTTTCCCGGATTTGGGGTCTTCGGCCTCTTTGGACACTCTCTCACAAAATGCCCAGATCCCCCACAATACATGCATAGTTTCTTCAGTCTCCTTTGATCCTTCTCTTCCTTACTCAAAGGGCCTCGAACAGACCCAATCTGCATTGGCTCACTTTCTACCGTTCCACCAGTAGACTTGCTGGGTTCTGTCTTCATTCGATCAAAGCGTGGATAATTCCAGCGAAAGTCCTTCGTCTTCCTTTCTCCTCTTCTCTCTGCGCTGCGGAAATCGATTTCTAGAACTAAATCCACCAACTCCGAGAATTCAATAGGTCGCTTTGGAATCTGTGCTAAGGTATCTTTGATGTCATCACGTAGGCCTCGATAAAACAGAGCTGATCTCTTCTCCTCTGGCCAATTGGTCTCCACCAATAGTTTATTAAACTGAGTTAAGTAAGAGATAAGATCCTTATTACCTTGACGCAGTTCTAAAAGTTCATTGTCTGTAGCCTGAGATACTCGGCGCCTGTCAAAGATTCTGAGGAATTCTGTCTTGAACTGTTCTAAATTATATAAAAAAGGATCGTCCCGAGATACTAATGGCATGGCCCAATTTGCAGCATCCCCTCCCAAATAGGACAAAATAAAAGCCACTCGTGATTGAGCATCTGGGAATAAATTGGCACGACATATAAAATGTAAGGAACATTGGGTGAGAAAGAGCTGCGCCTTCTGAGGGTCTCCACAATATCTTTCGGGGGGGGCCAAAGGAATGATGGGGGACACCGAGTGTACAACCTGAGCTACAGTGCGTGGGTCTTGTTTTGTTTGTGCATCACTAGGAAAGGTTTGAGCGGAGGTTGCCCCTGAGGATATCTCACTAACTCTCTGGGACAATAACAGTGTCTCCTGTCTAGAAGCCATAACCTCCTGCCTTAAACTCTTATTTTCATCACTTAGGGTGCCTAATTCCCTCTGAATACCCTCCAACATATCCCCTAAGGCCTTTAAACTGAAACCCTCCGCCATTCTGCCCAGGTGAAGGAAACTCGTGGGCACTTCAATCTGTCAAGAAGGCCAAACGGAACTCTCCACGGAGGCAGAATGAAGATAAGTTCCCAATGCCCTCCTCCCAGAGCTCACTGCGTTAATTCAGCTGCTCCAGGCAGGGGGAAAGGGGAGTTGGACAGAGAAAGAGACACTCGAGCTGGCCTGGCTCCCTCCTCAATCTTCAGCGGGATTTCTGGAAGACCTAATGCACAGAAGGAGACAGAATGCCATTCAGTACCCTTTCTAACCTACTTAACAGATCTTGTTCACTCGCTCTCTCTCTCTCTATCTGAGCTTTTCTCCTACCAGATCTTTTGCTTGAGTATTGCCTCTCTTTATATTGTTCGATGTTGTTCTGGTTACGGCTTTCTATAACCTGTATATGCACAGAAAAACCCTGGGTTACTCTCCACTTACTTCCTTTAAGATTCACCATAACATTACACTTCTACTCTTTCTTACCAGTCTATGTTCTTAGCAGATATGACATTTCGTAACCGTAGTTCTGAGAACCTGTAGTTCTTTCTTCTACTACAAGTCTTTGCTGCTTGGAAGGATGGTTGCAGTGAAGTCTCAAGTCTCCCTTGCTCTCAAGGTAACGCGCAAAAAGGGACAGGGAAGGATAGACAGGAGGAAGGGAAAGTTCAAGGAAAAGCGCATAGGGCGGTAAGGGGAGACAGAGCTTGAGACGAAGCAAAGTTCTGCTGAATGGAGAATGAACTGGACACCAGTCTCTCTGAATCTGCTACTTGAGATAACTGAGTGAACACTCTCACCGTATCTGCTGCCGGTCTCCAGGCAGACTCCTTACTCAACGGTAAGCCTACCGGAGGACGAGAGACCCTGGATATTCTGAAGTTACTCTGGAACTCTGATACCACTTCTCCTTACTTCCGCGGCTCTGGTTCAATTCTCCAACTGACTAAGGTTATTTCTCTCTCAGACTTTAAGTCTACAATTCTCTCTGAGATGCGTCTCCATCCGCTGACAACTGTCCTGCGGAGACAAATGAATTTCCTAGTGCCAGAAGTTCTTTTGTGAGGAGCGTGAACTAATGCTCCCTCACACGACTATGGTTAAATTGAAGTGCGCAGCAAGACGCGCTTCGTGAGGAAACGAAGTCTCGTGATCCCGCGAGACTTCAAACGCAATGGGCTAGTCAGGAAAACTCGGCGGCCATCTTTGAACGAAATCTAAAGCTCTAAATACTTGTCCATAAATTGCAGAGGGAGGGCTTAACCCAAACTCGATGCAGTCCTAACGAACTGCGCGGTGTGATTGTAGCATTCAGCCCCATCCTGACACACAAGGTCACTTTGAAGATCTAGTGTTGATATACATCCACACACATCACTGCCTGCTATGGTGGAACACCAGCAACCTCTTAAAAGGCTGGCCTTTTCTAGACGCTGTTCCCCACATCATTGACATTTCTCACAGAATGGGGTGCACACTTACAAGACGTCACAGTCCATGGCCACTGAGGTTCTAAGCACCAGACTGTTCGCATCAATTGCCTAGAACTTCAAGTCCATTCGAACCCTTAAATAACTGCCCTCGTCATGGAAGGTAGGATTTCTTATTGCCATCACATCACTTTGACTTGTTGTTGAGCTTCAGGCATTAACCTTAGAAGAACCTTTCTTCCATTTTCACAGAGACAGGGTTGTCCTTCGCACAAACTCAAAATTCCTCCCAAAGGTCATTTTACACTTTCATCTCAACCAGTCAATTGAGTTGCCAGTTTTTTCCCCCAAAGCGACACTCAGTTGCAGAAAGGGCTGTACATACATTAGATGTCAAAAGAGCCATCATGTACTATATTGACAGAACAAAGTCTTTAGGAAAACAAAACAACTTTTTGTGGCCTTCTCAGCACCACAAAAGCCTGAATTCCATTCAGTATTCGCCAGATAGATTGTTGAATGCATTCAAACAAGTTACATTAAAGCCAAAAGAACTTTACTACCCACCCTAGAGCACACTCAACTTGTAACTAGGGGCTTCTATGGCCTTTCTAGGGAATATTCCATTAGTTGACATTTGCAATGCAACTACACGGTCCACACCACACACCTTCACACAAAGCATTATTGTATGGGAGTTCTAGCACACCAACAAGCTAATGTAGGACAGGCAGTGCTAAGTATACCATTTTCAACAACTGGAACACCCAGAAGTAAGCCAACGCTTTTGGGGAGCACTGCTTTACAGTCTGTGCAAAGCATGTGTATCTACAGCTACACATGCCTCGAACGGATTATGTTACTTACCCTGTAAGCATCTGTTTGTGGCATGTAGTGCTGTAGATTCACCCTGTGCAGGAGAACTGCTCTAAAATTTTCCTGATCTAATCTGAGGCTTCAGGATTATTTACAAGGTGAGGTGTCTGCGAATAGATAGATTATCCACCAAAAAGATCATTACTGAAGGTAAGTAACTTGTTCATCAAGAATGTGCATCTACAAATTCTAAACATTTTGCCAGCTCTATATCTTCATTTGAGAAAAACTCTTAGTGGCCATCAAGCCAATATGTAAGATGTGTTGGGGGGTAGGGGCAATGTAAATTGTAGCAAAATGTTCAAGTCTCATGTTAAATAATTACACATAACACAGGAACAAAGGACCTGAACTCTTGAGGTCAGAACTTCTGGCAGTTACGTTTGGCAAAGTGTACTGAATCAGGTGCATTGAACCTGTTTGCTCCAGACACCTCACTATTTTGAAAGATTTCTTAGAATGTTCTTGTTGTTCACAGAAAGAAACTAGTAGTGCCTTGACTCATGCTGGAGCTCACCTGGACCTCTCTGCCTTTTCATCATGGGAGGTAAGATCACGTCCACATTTGGATTGCTCTCTGAACTTGCTGCTGAAATTACTTTCAACTACTGGTTGAAATGTACAAAGTTTTCACTCAGTGATGTTCTTTTAAATGGAAAAGTTATTTTCTTCTGAAGTGTAATTTGTCACCCTAACACTTTTGCTGCTTCATTTCCCTCTGAGTATCTTTTATGAAATTAATATTTACTACTGTGAAATACGTAATCATTGATAGTCCAATAAACAGCAGTTTGGATTAACTTGAATTATCTTGATTTTGTTTATTTATCTTTGTTTCGGTTGGGATGAGTGGGTGGTTAAAATCCTTTTGGACATCTGTTTGAATTTTCTTTTGATTAACCCTGGCCCATGCTTAGATTGTGCACTGTAGTGAAGTAATTCTTCTGTGTATTGTGTTTCTTTTTATAAATAGGAATTAGCTTCCCTCGGTTTGGACAGATTGAAATCTGCCTTGATGGCACTTGGTCTAAAGTGTGGAGGGTAAGACATTTTCTATTTCTTTATTCTTTTACTGTTATTGAGAATGATTCTGTGCAATTGTTTTTTTTACTGCAGCACAGTTCCTTTACTTGTTAGTTAGCAAGGTTTGACATATTGTTTTTATCCCTGTACCATGATAAATGTGCTGTAGCGACATGCACCTGCAAACAGAAACCTATAAGCACAGTAAATTTTTCGTAGCCAATATTCCACTTAATAAGAACAGAATCACCATTGCTGCAGAGTGGTATTAGATTTTGGGTAAATGTGTTGTGAAATATGATCTTTATGCATGCCAGAACATTATTTGGGCAATGGCCTTTAACACTGCTCATGCTCAGGTACTTAAACATATGCCATTATCTCATTCAGTTACATGTCCAATAACTATGCCTAGGCAAAACTCAAAATATGCCAGTGCAATATGCATAATTTCAAGAATTTTGCATTGCTCTTCTAACACAAAATTCCTGAAATAACACCACTTCATATAGTTATGGGCCACTCGTGAAAAATTTACCACGAGGGCTCAACGACAACAGAACGTGAGCAACTATTGCTCATGGTTGTTTGTTTAAATGTGTTTAACAGTAATGTGCCAACTTATTTTGTGCTAATATATAGCATGAAATAACATTTGCATTTCTCCTAATTGCAACAGGAAAATAAAACTTAATTTTGCCAACATTTTGTGTAATCACACGGAAACAAATACCCCATATTTTGCACACTCGTACCAATAAACTTGAGGTTTCAAATGATGATTTGTGGTGTTCTAAATTCCAATTTCCCATGGATTCAAAGATCCTCCAGCTTAATTTAAATTTTTAACAACATGAATGCTTCTGAAAGAATTAAAACATGGCAGGTGCATGCATGTATGCAAGCAACAGAGGTGGTAGTTTTACATTATGTGAAATTTTCGAAACGTTTACACAGTGCTCAAAATATGATAAATCCAATGTAGGAAGGTGGATATCTGACTATGGTTACCCCCAACTTTTTGCCTAGTGTCTAGCTGGTTTTTCGACTTAGTTGGCCTGAGATCCTGCCATTCAGGGTCTCAGGCTGTCTGCTCTCTCTGTAAAATGGACTCCATGTACCCTAGGTACATAACCAATTGGTAAGGATCACCTTATTGGACCCTGTACAGTGTACCCTAGGTACCCAGGGCATAGGTGTACCCTAGGCCTCCCAGGGGCTGCAGCATGTATTATGCCACCCCTGGTCTGGCCTACCAATCAGACACAACTGGCTGATCACTCAGCTGGGGCAAGGTTGTGTAATCACCCCTTGCTTAGATATAGTATGCCTATATCTACCCTTATATATAGACACATGTGTACCTATCAGTCACTCCTATGGCAGGCCTTAACAATCCTGGAGGCAGAGTGCTTGGTAACATGTGAGATGGTGCTCTAGCATGAGCTGAGCCTGTCTGCAGCTTTCGGAACCAAGTCCTTATAGCTGTTCTATGAGATAGCCTACCATATACTCTTAAAGTACCTTATAATCTTAGACGGTTATGGTAACTATGGTTTGGCTTTATCAAAACATGTCGTGTAAGGTGTCTAACACTCGGGAATAATACCCCCATGCCATTTCTGGACATGAGAATATTATTCCCCCCTTCTAGAGGGAAAGACATGTTAAAATCATACTTCAACTGTTAGCCTCTGACCAAAGCCTCAGCATCACAAAATGGATGCTGCTGCCACGACACAAGTCTGACCTCCTGCAGCTGGGAGTGATCCCAGCCAGGGAGGCCTGGACAATAGGTTTCCTGCTTGGGGAGGTGCTAGCACCTCCCCAGACAGCCTTTAGTGTATTGGGGCAGGGTGGGCTGAAAGGAATGAGACATGCCTGGGGCACACAAGGTGTTCCTTGCATAGTCCAGTTCAAACCGGCGCTGGGGCACTCCAGCCCCAGCTCTGGCGCGAAACTGGACAAAGGGAAGTGGGTGTAACCACCCCCTCCCAGGTCCCACCCATAAGGCGTGACCTAGCAGGTATCCCAGCCCCCCAGATTAGTATAAGAGTGGGAGTTGGGCCTCAAGACTTTAGATTATCCTGAACCTGCAAAACTGAACAGAAACTCTGGACCTTCGACATTCGACGAAAGAAGAAGACTGAAGAATCTCCCTTGTTAGCCAAGGAGTGGCTACCCTGTGCAAACAGGCACCATCAAGTGACTACCCTTTGCTTTGTGAAACGTTCGACGAGGAACCGACTGCAGAGCCCGACCAGAGCCTTGATTTCCAGACTTCACCGACCCTCATCCACATCTGCAGCAGAGCTGAGATCCGTGGAGGCGACGAGCGACGTGGGACCGGCTACCTGGGAAAAGTGGCTAGTAACTTACAGCGCAGCTTCTGAGGTACCCTCGGAGTTGTGCACCGGGGATTGAGAAGCCCCAACCCCAAGCACCATCTGCACCGAAGACCAGCCCCCCACACTCCACGAGTCCTGCGTGGGGCCCTTCAGCATTTTCCTGCTTGCCGCGTCTGTCCGGTTGCTTGCCCGCTGGCTAGTGGCCTTTGTGACGACGCTCCCTGAAATCTTCTGCGCTGGTTTGGCTCCTCCAGACTGGCTCCCGCTTCTCTGCAAAGAAGAAGCACCCCAGACCTTCCTGGTCTGCACCAGAAGCAAGTCCCTTGTTCTTCGTGGGTTCCGCTTGCCAAGGCTTGGTGAGTCCTAGTCCAACTTCGACGCCGCCGACAGCAAGAGCCTTCGTGGGACAGCTCGCCTCCTGGTCCTGGTCGTCCTCGACGCTTCCTGGTCCTCCTGGCTGCAGCGACAAGCTTCACCTTCACCTGCAACTCTTCACGACATCGCCTGGTTCCTTCCTGGTTCCACGTGGTCACTGGCTAGTGACCTTGACTCTGTCCCCTCTGCTTGCAGGTCTCTTCTCTTCTTGATCCCAGCCTTGGGATCCACCGGACACTCTCCCCTGACTGCCTGTCAGCATCTTTCTTCAGGCATCCATAGGAGTCGACGACGAAAACGACGCATCTTCACCCCTATGCACCCGCAGCCTGTGGGCTAGGTAACTTGGGTACTCCGGTGCTCATCAGGATAGTGACTATCCTAGTGTCTAGTTTTCAAGTCTCAACTTCCTAGCTACTCCGGAAGTGTCCTAAATCTATCTATTTCTAAACTGTAACATTGCTATTGACTTTTACGCATTACGCGTGAGTGTTTCCACTCTGCACACGAATCCCGTGGGCCTCCCACTCCCTAACTAACGCTAGTGTAGTGTAGCCCCAGCGATTCCCTAGGCCTAGGCCTATTCTATTTCCGTGACAGTGGCTCTTATACCACTTATTTAGTATATGGTTTGCGTGGCCCCTAGGGCCTAACTGTATTACTTACCTGTGTGACTTACTGTATGCATTAATAAGACTGTGTTGTACTTACCTCTAAACTCATAAAGAGTGCTGAGGGTTTGCTTAGAATAAATACACTTTATTTTATATATATATCTGTTGTGGTGTCCTTTCATTTGGTATTCAAGGGATTATATATGGTATCACAGCTGGCTTCACATGCCATTCAGAGTTTAGCCTAAGACTGCTCTTGTCCATGCTACCACTAGGATAGCTGGTCTATAAGGTTGACTTTACAACCAATCACCATAAGGGTATTTGGACTGATATAAGGTGTACACTATAACTAGTGACATCATACATCAGGCCAACTTCTCACATTGGTGAGCAGCGGTTGGGATCTGAGCTTGCTGTTGTAATACCATTGTAATCTTGATATACTAAATTGAAAGATCACACAGATATTGTCTAGGTACATATAACATAGTTTATAATACTTAAGTCCTACTGGACTTAGTGGTTGTAGGTTGAAGGGAGTAACACACCCTGACTACAACTACTAGAGAGGTTTAGTAGAAACAACTAGTGTAGGTAGGTGCACACACCACACCCTCACTAGATCATGCCTCTGGGAGGAGATCAAGTAGATGCTCTCTCAGGAGGGGCAGGTCTGCAGAAGACCCCCTCTAGGTATGATACCTTAACATTCCAGGAGATGAGACATTTGTGTACCTCCAGAGGAATAAAACAGGGTTCCAACCCTACCCTTAGACAGCTAGTGGAACTTCTGGAGGCCTATGATGCTGAAAGAGCTGCCAGGGATGGTGCCATAGCTGTAGATAAGGGTCTACCCACCACAGATGAGTCAGATGGGACTTCAGAGGAAGAGGTAGACAGCCAGGGCCAAGTAGGAAGACTTAGCCAGGCTAACTTAAGTTTACATGGGAGTTTGCATGGGGTCCCCCCATACAGACCCACAAGTAGACATTCACAGAGAAGCAGGAGGGACAGATCCCCTTCAAGGGAATCCATCCACTCCCATGTCTCTAGCATCTCTAATGCTTCCTCTCACAGGGGAATGACTTCACCTGAGAGAAAGGAGCATAAAGCCAGAATGAGGGAAGCCAATCTGAGGATTCAGAGGGAAGAAATTGCCCTTGCCAAAGAGAAGCTTGCTCTGGCTAGAGAGCAAAAATTGTGTGGGTCAGAACCCACTGGTGGCAGCAACATTCCTAGAGATAGGGATAGGTCTTATGACCATAGAAACCTAAGCAAGATAGTCCCCCCATATCAGAATGGGGATGACATCCACAAATGGATGACTGCTTTGGAGAGGGCCTGCAAAGTACAGCAGGTACCCCAAAGTCAGTGGGCAGCTATCTTGTGGCTCTCCTTTTCTGACAAAGGTAGAGACAAGCTCCTCACAGTCAGTGATGAGGATGCAAACAATTACAAAGTCCTGAAGAGTGCTCTGATAGATGGGTTTGGCTTAACCACTGAGCAATATAGGTTGTTGTTCAGAGACACCCAGAAGACACAGACACAGGACTGGTCTGATTTTGTGGATTGTGCCACTAAGGCTTTGGAAGGTTGGTTAAATGGCAGCAAGGTGCAGGACTATACAGGATTGTACAACTTGATTATGAGGGAGCAGATCCTTAATAATTGTCAGAACCAGCTTCTCCATCAACACCTGGTAGACTCAGATTTGACCTCTCCCCAAGAATTGGGAAAGAGGGCAGATAAATGGGTCAGGACCAGGATTAGGCCTAAAAATCAGGGTGGTGACCAAAAGAAAGATACCACCAAGCCTCAAGAGAAGGGTGGGGATAAAGCAAAAGAGAAATCTTCCTCAGGGCCCCAAAACTCCACACAGGGTGGTGGGTCCCAAGCTCCCTCCTCTACCACAGTTAAAAAGCCTTACTGCCATGTGTGTAAAACACCTGGGCATTGGAAAACTGACAGCAGTTGCCCACAGGCTAAAAACAAAACTGTTCCTCCAACTACTCCTGTCACACCACCTATTACTGTCAGCAGTAATCCCCCAGGCGGTGGGAGTGCCCCCAAAAATTTGGTTGGGTTTTCTTGGGGAACACAGGGGGATCCTGGCTTAGCCAATTCCCCTACAGCAGCTACTCTTGTCTGTGATGGTGGCATGGGGTTTGCCAACTTCACTGCCTGTCCCAACACTTTGGGTAGGTACAGACAGGAACCCTACATCAATGGTAGAAAAGCTGAGGCCTACAGAGACACTGGAGCTAGCATCACTATGGTGGCCCATAGGCTAGTTCCCTCTGAGCAGCTTTTGCCTGGTTTCTCATACCAGGTAACTAACATTGATGGCAAACAGAACAGTCATCCCATGGCAGAGGTATGTCTCAGCTGGGGAGGTGTCACTGGCCCTAAAAGGGTGGCAGTGTCTCCAACCTTGCCTGTGGACTGCTTACTGGGGAATGACTTAGAACTCTCAGCTTGGGCTGGAGTTGAACAAGACACCCATTCCAAAATGGTAGGCCTTTCCCAAAAGGGTAGTGGGGTTGTGCCAGTCACAACCCCTGTCCAAGTAGATTTCCTCCCTGAAAAGGTTGGAAGGGCAGTGGTAGCCACAGCCCAGGCAAAGACAGACTTCCCTGTAGAGACTGGCAGAGCTGTGACAGTCACAGCTCAAACCCAAACTGAGTGCCTCCCTGAAAAGGTTGGCAAGGCTGTAATGGTCTCAGCCTATACTCAGACTGATATAGGGGTAGTGAAGCCTGAAACTATGGATCACTCCACACAAACAGAGAGTAGTGGGGAGGAAGAAAAGTCTCCCTCTCCCCAGACATTAGGAAGAGGTCAGCCTCCTCAGGGATCTGACCTCACCCCTTGTGAAGGAACTGCCCCAGAGGTAGCCAGGCCTGGCCTGGCAGAGCCTCTGATGTCAGTGGCCCCTTCCAAGGTGGGACCCAGTCTGGTGCAGGTAGCCTGCCTCTCTCTACCCTGCCTCAGTCAGCCCAGGGCTGCAGAGGTCAGGGAGGCCAGTGGACCCCAAGAGGGCCCCTGTCCACAAGAACCCCCCCTTCAAAAGAATGAGGATTGCCTGGTTAGTTGCCCTAGCCAGGTGATGGGTAAAAACATTCCTGAGGGATCCCCTTCACAGGTAGTTAGGGACCTCCCCCAGAGGGATTCTGTTGGGCACAGGCAAACATGGGACCTTAGGGCCCCAAACCTGACCTGTCCCTCCAGTAAGCCCACAAAAGGGACCCAGCCTCCAGCTTTAGGTAGCCAGAGGCTGACCCTGAGAGCACAGTGCAACTCAGTTAGAGAAAGAAAGGCATCCATGGTGGAGGATGATTGGAGGAAGCTGAGGCCTCACTTTGGGGACACTCACTTCAGTACTCCATCTCAACACCAGCCTTTTACTTTGCAAAGACACACCAAAGGTAGAGATTCCCTATGGTGGAGACCCTATGATATCTTTAGGATGAGGGATTGCTTAGTGGACCATGAGACAGGGGGTAACCATGCCAGTGCTGGTTCTTCCCTATATGGCCACTCAGGCAATAGAGGCTTACCTTGTCAAGGCCAGCCTTATCTCCTTTCGTTTGGGGGGGGGGTTGTGTAGGAAGGTGGATATCTGACTATGGTTACCCCCAACTTTTTGCCTAGTGTCTAGCTGGTTTTTCGACTTAGTTGGCCTGAGATCCTGCCATTCAGGGTCTCAGGCTGTCTGCTCTCTCTGTAAAATGGACTCCATGTACCCTAGGTACATAACCAATTGGTAAGGATCACCTTATTGGACCCTGTACAGTGTACCCTAGGTACCCAGGGCATAGGTGTACCCTAGGCCTCCCAGGGGCTGCAGCATGTATTATGCCACCCCTGGTCTGGCCTACCAATC
This sequence comes from Triturus cristatus, assembly GCF_964204655.1. NCBI lineage: Eukaryota > Metazoa > Chordata > Amphibia > Caudata > Salamandridae > Triturus > Triturus cristatus. The sequence goes on along the minus strand of NC_140584.1, from coordinate 365,293,008 downwards.
AGACACAACTGGCTGATCACTCAGCTGGGGCAAGGTTGTGTAATCACCCCTTGCTTAGATATAGTATGCCTATATCTACCCTTATATATAGACACATGTGTACCTATCAGTCACTCCTATGGCAGGCCTTAACAATCCTGGAGGCAGAGTGCTTGGTAACATGTGAGATGGTGCTCTAGCATGAGCTGAGCCTGTCTGCAGCTTTCGGAACCAAGTCCTTATAGCTGTTCTATGAGATAGCCTACCATATACTCTTAAAGTACCTTATAATCTTAGACGGTTATGGTAACTATGGTTTGGCTTTATCAAAACATGTCGTGTAAGGTGTCTAACACTCGGGAATAATACCCCCATGCCATTTCTGGACATGAGAATATTATTCCCCCCTTCTAGAGGGAAAGACATGTTAAAATCATACTTCAACTGTTAGCCTCTGACCAAAGCCTCAGCATCACAAAATGGATGCTGCTGCCACGACACAAGTCTGACCTCCTGCAGCTGGGAGTGATCCCAGCCAGGGAGGCCTGGACAATAGGTTTCCTGCTTGGGGAGGTGCTAGCACCTCCCCAGACAGCCTTTAGTGTATTGGGGCAGGGTGGGCTGAAAGGAATGAGACATGCCTGGGGCACACAAGGTGTTCCTTGCATAGTCCAGTTCAAACCGGCGCTGGGGCACTCCAGCCCCAGCTCTGGCGCGAAACTGGACAAAGGGAAGTGGGTGTAACCACCCCCTCCCAGGTCCCACCCATAAGGCGTGACCTAGCAGGTATCCCAGCCCCCCAGATTAGTATAAGAGTGGGAGTTGGGCCTCAAGACTTTAGATTATCCTGAACCTGCAAAACTGAACAGAAACTCTGGACCTTCGACATTCGACGAAAGAAGAAGACTGAAGAATCTCCCTTGTAGCCAAGGAGTGGCTACCCTGTGCAAACAGGCACCATCAAGTGACTACCCTTTGCTTTGTGAAACGTTCGACGAGGAACCGACTGCAGAGCCCGACCAGAGCCTTGATTTCCAGACTTCACCGACCCTCATCCACATCTGCAGCAGAGCTGAGATCCGTGGAGGCGACGAGCGACGTGGGACCGGCTACCTGGGAAAAGTGGCTAGTAACTTACAGCGCAGCTTCTGAGGTACCCTCGAAGTTGTGCACTGGGGATTGAGAAGCCCCAACCCCAAGCACCATCTGCACCGAAGACCAGCCCCCCACACTCCACGAGTCCTGCGTGGGGCCCTTCAGCATTTTCCTGCTTGCCGCGTCTGTCCGGTTGCTTGCCCGCTGGCTAGTGGCCTTTGTGACGACGCTCCCTGAAATCTTCTGCGCTGGTTTGGCTCCTCCAGACTGGCTCCCGCTTCTCTGCAAAGAAGAAGCACCCCAGACCTTCCTGGTCTGCACCAGAAGCAAGTCCCTTGTTCTTCGTGGGTTCCGCTTGCCAAGGCTTGGTGAGTCCTAGTCCAACTTCGACGCCGCCGACAGCAAGAGCCTTCGTGGGACAGCTCGCCTCCTGGTCCTGGTCGTCCTCGACGCTTCCTGGTCCTCCTGGCTGCAGCGACAAGCTTCACCTTCACCTGCAACTCTTCACGACATCGCCTGGTTCCTTCCTGGTTCCACGTGGTCACTGGCTAGTGACCTTGACTCTGTCCCCTCTGCTTGCAGGTCTCTTCTCTTCTTGATCCCAGCCTTGGGATCCACCGGACACTCTCCCCTGACTGCCTGTCAGCATCTTTCTTCAGGCATCCATAGGAGTCGACGACGAAAACGACGCATCTTCACCCCTATGCACCCGCAGCCTGTGGGCTAGGTAACTTGGGTACTCCGGTGCTCATCAGGATAGTGACTATCCTAGTGTCTAGTTTTCAAGTCTCAACTTCCTAGCTACTCCGGAAGTGTCCTAAATCTATCTATTTCTAAACTGTAACATTGCTATTGACTTTTACGCATTACGCGTGAGTGTTTCCACTCTGCACACGAATCCCGTGGGCCTCCCACTCCCTAACTAACGCTAGTGTAGTGTAGCCCCAGCGATTCCCTAGGCCTAGGCCTATTCTATTTCCGTGACAGTGGCTCTTATACCACTTATTTAGTATATGGTTTGCGTGGCCCCTAGGGCCTAACTGTATTACTTACCTGTGTGACTTACTGTATGCATTAATAAGACTGTGTTGTACTTACCTCTAAACTCATAAAGAGTGCTGAGGGTTTGCTTAGAATAAATACACTTTATTTTATATATATATCTGTTGTGGTGTCCTTTCATTTGGTATTCAAGGGATTATATATGGTATCACAGCTGGCTTCACATGCCATTCAGAGTTTAGCCTAAGACTGCTCTTGTCCATGCTACCACTAGGATAGCTGGTCTATAAGGTTGACTTTACAACCAATCACCATAAGGGTATTTGGACTGATATAAGGTGTACACTATAACTAGTGACATCATACATCAGGCCAACTTCTCACATCCAAAAGTTAACTTTTTCTTTTCCACTCTCCTAATTTCTCACCCTTTTCCGATCACTTAAGTAAAGGTTGTGTAATTGTTAATATCATGGTTGGATCACAAATGATTTGACTGCCTTCTGTTGGTGTATACATGATGCTTTTAGTTTGTTTTGTTAATGAATCATTAGAATTGGATCTTCTTACTGCTTCTTGTCCAGCATGATGACGCAGCCAGACATTTTTCTTAGTAATTATTTGTTAGATATAATGTCTCCTTGCTGAGAAAAAGTAGCCTCTTTTTTGTGATCAACAGCAAATAACAGTTCCTTTCCTTTGGTCCATGGAAAATATTTACAACTATAAATGCATAGCAGATCAATTAGGTAAGCTAGAAATAGTCATTGTTTTTTTAGAAGAATATAAAGTGATGGATTCAGAATACATTACTTCAACGTTAATTTATCCAGTGAATGCCAAGCGTGTCATTTTGTTTTGGCATTTGTGACACAATGGGGGAAGCAACGTTTGTGAAGATTTTATTGCACAAGAATAGAATAGTGAAGAAATTAGGCCGAGCCCAAAAAGGCAAGAAATATTAGGTGTACAGTACTTCATTTTTTATTATCTATTCCAAGCTGTACTTCAGATTATTCTGGCTTGTTTAATTCGTCTTTTGTCATAAAAAATGTACACAGTTTAACGTTTTATAACTGTTATCTGTATTTTCCCACTGTTGGGAGGATTTGGAGTAGAAGGTTGAGGGAATAACATTCCTTAAACCAAGTTATATATAATTTGACACTGTTAGATCTATTTGTGAATAATGAAACGCTTTTCTTCAGGACCCTAGAAGAAAGAGCGCAGAGGCTTTTCGGCACAAAAGGAATATCATTGCAGGCGCTTGATGCTTCCTTGTTTGCAAAGAATCCCAAAGCCAAAGGAGCGAGAAGGTAGGTCCATACGCATACCAGGATGTTCTACTTACTGCCCAGAATAGCATAGCAGTTTTGTTACCTAGCTCTGGTTCATTATTGTTTAATGGCGCGATACATGACTTGATATTTGTGAAGAGGTAAAGCAGAGTACCTTAGCTCGTCCCAAACTATAACACAATTGAGCCTAATTGTATGGGTCTAGATTGCACTACCTTACCAGGTTTTCATCTACCATTCTCAGACCTGAGTTCACCCTGGATTCAGATAGGATGACCTGCCAAGAACTTGACAGGAAGCCAGGTGCATCAAACTCAGTGACCTAATTAATAAGTGGACCGTAATGTCCTTTCATTATTATGAAAGGGGCTTGCCTTTCAACAGAATGAAAGCTTTAGGTATATGCAAGTATAACACTTGGCTGCTTCTCACTGCATTATGCAGAGAAAATGCTGCTCTAGTTACACCGGATGCTAAAGAATTTAACGCATCAATCGTAAGAGACCTGACCACTGTTGGCTAGGGTGCGTACACATGGAAACACTGACCCTTACAGTGTGGGACGGTACTCCACTATGTACATACTTAGGGAATGGTAGTCCGAGCTATCAAAATTATAGTGAGAGTCACAGTCTCGATGTCAAACATTCCTTGTATACTGCTGGAGTGGATGACCAAGGTAGTGTGGGAAACGTAAAACGATGTGCCTCCTTGACTGATATGCATTTCTGTGTGCCAAACAAGCCATCTCAAATAAAAGGAGCACAGCTCTTGGCCCCCGAATGCAGCACTGGTTCAACAAGGTGTTGTCTGTCCTCAACTTGGAAAAAGTTTCATCGTCCCTTCACAGAGGCAAAAACATTATTCTAATCTATTTTACTTCATGTTCTGAAACATTTCTCATCAAACAGCAGAGAACTTACATTCTTAAGGAACTTTATATCACTGCAAATAGTGGACACAGAAACCTCTTCTTGGTATTCCCGCTGAGACATGCCCAGAAACCCTGTGTCACTGCTGTCTCGGATCTTCTCAACAGGATGTTGGGCAATATCCTCGAAAACAGACTTCTATTGCAGACCATCCTTCCACAACAACAAATTACACATTTAAATTCAAAGAGGTTACACATTTGGTGTCCGAAGGAGCAGAATGATGCAAGATTTGCCAAGGAGAAACTGTGCTGCTGTATGTTTCACATATGGTCATTTTTCTCTGTAAAAGTGAAATTGGCTGTTATTGCTGCTTGTCACGTATGTTCTCAGGCTTAATGTTTTATAGTACAGTGATAATTTCCTAGACAACCTTGACGTCTTTCCCACTCAAACTGTCCTTCATTGGAGATGTATGTTGCCTGGTCAAATTAATGATTTTTGCATTTGAACCCAAGCATTAATCAGAACACCTTTACAACATGTAATGGAAAGTGGCTTTGGGGGCTATTACATTGTATAGAAAGGTGAACGGATTTTAGGCCGTACACTGTGACCCAACACAATAACGTTTCCATAATAATTTTCAACACTATAAGTAAGTGAAATAAGCAAATCGAAATATATGGTTTGTGTAGGAAACTTGCCCTTTATATAGTGGACCAAAATGAGGTACACTGTGTTAACAGAGGCAAAAATTATAAATCTAAATGCTCTTTTGTGGTAGTGTGGGCAAGCAGCTTAGGCGTATCAGAGGGTAGTGCTAATTATTTGTTGTACTCACAGAAGCAATGAATGAGACACACTTAAGAATAAATCCGAGACCAATGTAGAAAAGCAAGTCATATTTTTATGTACATTTTGATACCAAGCACTTTACAAGTAAGTACGTTTTTAAATATTGATTTTTACAGGTAAATAAACTGTTCACATAAACACGTCTTTACGCATCAATTCTTCCTTATGGGAGAAAAGGCATATGTTGCATACGGCTATTTTACGGTCAGTTTCTGGGGGGTCTCCTTTGGTACTTAAGGTTGGGGGTCAAGGTCCAAAGTACCACCAGCAGTTACTTGTTACCTGCCCTGGGGTGTCCGCGTGCAGAGGTGCTGGTCGGATTGCAGCCACGGCCCGTATCGGGCGTGCCACCGGGTGGTGACGTGGGGCGGGGGAGGGGGGGGGTTGTAAAATGCGGCATACGGACTGTTTTAGGTAAGTTACGAAAAAATAAATAAAACATCGCATTTGGTCTTTTTCTTTTTCTTTCAGTAACTTAACTAAAATGGTACGTATGCTGCATTTTACAACCCCCCACCCTGCCCCTCCCCCACCCCACGTCACTGCCCGGTGGCACGCCCGATATGGGCCGTGGCTGTCGGATTGGTAGCCTTGCATGCTACACCGATGGAAAGAAGGGTGGCGGCCTAGAAAGAGGCTGCAGAGGGGGGTTTAGAGACAAGTCTGCAAGCTCCCAATGGGGGGCTCGGGTCACTAGGTTCCTGGGAACAAGGGAGCACAGCCGGTTTGTAGGTGGCTAGCCTGGGGTGCCTGGGTGCAGAGTGGAAATTTCAGCTGTGCTCTGTGCTCCTTAGGGCCTTATGGTTGTTGGTCTCACCAGTTAAGGATACAAAAATCAGGACTGCTTGGCTACTCTGGAAGTGACCCCCTGTAAGTCCCTAGTAAATGGCACCCCTAGTATCAAGGCAAGGAGGCTTCGGAGGGCCACCAGCAGTTCGCCAAACAGTCAACATCTCCCTTGAAGAGAAGGAGCCACTTTCCTGTAAGCTGCAGGCACCTGCTGGAACGTCTGGTTCATCGTTCTGCTGATCACCGGGTACACTAATGCAGCAGCCACTCTGGAGGAGATCACAATACTCGCAGAGGTCAGATCCATCTCCAGCCGCCCTGCCCTAATGCCTAGGGTACCAGACCCCTTGCAGAAACCAAAGCTTGTTTGAAGTTCAATCTGGACTCCAACGCAACAAAGACTGGCCAGCCGACGGACGTCAGCACTGCAGAGGCTAGTACAGAGAGTGGCTCAGCTGTCCTGTTATGTTCTGCTTTGGAGATCTGACCGAGAACGTGGGTGCCTGTGACGCACAGGCTAAGCTGACTAAAACCCTCTGGACCCGCACTCCCCAGCCCAGGTCCACGACAGCCAACTGTGCCCCCCCCCCTCCCCCCCCCTCCCTGCTCCAAGGACCCTCGCGAACTGATCCCCCTGTTAGGACCTCGCAGACTAGTTGGCCCTCCCCTTTCGCCTACAGTATAGCACGCAAGGCTACCAACCCGTCCAGTCCCTCTTTACCCGGACACTGCAGGGCAGGTAAACCCAAAATGCAGGTGGTTCTTTGGACCTTTATTCCCTAGCACGTTAAGTTCTAAAGGGGACCCCTGAAATACGATTGAAAGAACCTGTATGTAGTAAAAATTGATATCTCAAAGTACTTACCCAATTACGGTGTTGTTGGTGTTAAAATATATTTAATATCCCTGGGATTTTTCGAAATTGGTCTTGAGCTTCTTCTTGAGTGTGTGTCTCATTTATTGACTATATGCACAACAAATGCTTAACACTACCTCTGATAAGCCTCAACTGCTCACCTTCACTACCGCAAAAGCATTTGGAATTATTAATTTAAGCCCTGTAAGCCAATAAGGGTCATCTGGACTTTCTACATGATGTACCTCATTTTGGTACACTACATAAGAAGTCAGCTTCCTACATTGGTGGATCAGTGTTTGGATGCAAGACTTTGCATTTGCTGATACCAGTTGGTCGATAGGTGATTCCACGAAGAAACCCACAATTGACTTTTTAGTCAATTATTTTTTTATGCTTTCAATTTTTCTAAATCTTTCTAATCTGAACTGTTAGCACCTTTTGTTAAGTCCCCCTGTCCATTGTATTAGAATTTTTAAAAGTGTACTAGTAGTAAGGCCTTTAAAGTATGTTTGTTTTTTACATTTTTCTTAAAAGGTCCCAACTACAGAAAACATTTCCATCTCCGAGGATAGTCGAGGAACTCAACATGACCTGCTACGTAGTCTGAAGCAGCTAAAGGAACTCCTTAAGGCTTGCAAAATTGTAGTGGGCTCTAAATCAACCAAGGCACAACTCCAGGAGTTGCTTGTTGAGTTCGATAGAGCCCAGGTAAGAGAAAAAGACAATGAAACCATTGATGATGGCCATGTCCGTGAAGATGAGCCTGCTAACAGTACTCATGGGGTTGATTCCCCTTCCAATACCCCAGAGGAAGAGGAGAACAGTAGAAACCTATTACCTCAAAGTGTACTTGAAGGTAGGCCTGGCCACTCCAGGCCCCAAGAAGAACTAGAGGATCCAGACCAGGAAATGGAGAGACTAGCCAGAAGAGTTAATGAACTGGAGGTTCGGAATAATCCAAGCCTACGTGATGCACAACACAAGACCGTTGGTCTCAATCAAAAGTTCACAAACAAATTATTAAATTATTAAAATTAAATGAACAACAATATTCTTGTAAACGATGCTTTGACTTGTATTTAACTTCAGTGCCATTCACTTGATTCAAAACTGAGACATTACAAAACACAATTCTTGTTTGTGTTACATTATAAAGTTATTAAGGAAAACAGAACACAGTCTTGCAATTTCAAATGCTGTGAAAACAAAGTCCCAAGTTTAAACAAGATCCCAATGCATTTCGGGTTAAAAAACCCTTCTTCAGGGGTTGGTTATCATCAAGAAAAGTTGACTGTATGAGAATGGAGAATGGAGGCCAGAATCCTGGCAATAGAGAAAGGGCTGAGATGGGTCTAGCACCCATAAATGGTGGCAGCAACAAGGTAAATCGTGATAGGGAGGTAACCTTTGATCTCAAGCTCCCCAAAGGGATTGTCCCCAAACATGTAGGGTGATAATATCACAAAAAGGTTTACAGTCTTTGAGAGGGCTTGTAAAATGAGAAAGCTCAAACAAAAGTATTGGGGCTCTCTACTCTGGGAGCTTTTCTCAGGCATGTGCAGGGATAGACTCCTTACACTTAATGATCTTATGAAGGATACCCTGATTGAGGGCTATAGACTCACCACTGAGGAGTACAAGATTAAGTTCAAGGAGACTTTTGAAACTGTGAGTCAGTCCTAGATTGAGTTGTTGATTGTTTAAAAGGGAGTAAGGTGCACAACTATTTTGGGCTTTTTAATTTACTTATGAAAGAGCATCTGTTAAGTAACTGTACTTATGATAAATTCTATCAATAATTAGTGGACCTAGATTTGGTCCTTCCCCAGGAGTTGAGAAAGAAAGCTCACCATGGATCAAGACTGGGGTGTCCAAAGAGTATCATGGAGGGGGTGACCAAAAGAATTGGGTTGCTAACTTAACCCACTCTTGAGAGCCCGAGACAGCAAGCTGCTGCTCAGGAAAAAGGAGATGTCCGTGGCTCCCACAGGACCTGTTGGGAAGAGGGACTCCTGTATACTGAGTTCAGAGATCCCAAACCTGGTGCCACTTGGAGAATGGTAGTGTCTCCGCAATATAGAGTATTCTTACTCTCATTGAGCCATGACATCCCCCTAGCTGAGTGTCTTGGCCAGGCAAATACTTTGAGGAGGCTTCTACTGTCCAAACGTCCCAGGTACTATGTAATCGATACACAGCATGTGAATTCGGAAAGATTCATGCTGCGAAACAAAATGGTTACTTCCCTGTATAAGTAGTTTTGCAGATTGAAGACTTTCAGAATTCACTTGCGACCTTCCCACCTCTGCCAGAAAACAAGTGTGGAGATTTGCAACAAGGGAGAAGGACAATAAATCAAATATTAATAAATCTATAAACATCGGGACACCGGGTAAAATAATCTGAAGATGGCAACCATGCAATGAATTCTCTGGGATGTCCATCTGAAGTCATCAGTGAGGGTCACAGCACCAAACTGTCTAGGATCCCAACTCAAAAAAAAGTGTTCAAGCTGCAAAACTACTCCTACCAGTAAGTAACCATTTTGTTATTGTGCACCCTACCTGTATGCAAAAAACCTGTAGTTTTCTTAATGGATTCATCCTGTCTCTTACTTCATTCTTAGATAACTTTTCTTCTTGTGGAAATGAGTGTCTTAAATGTAGAACTGGAGCAGCCAGGAAAACTATATGTTCCCTGCTACCAAGACTGGTGTTCACAGCTTCCTTCTTCCCCAGCAGCTCCACTTCAACAGACTTGCTTGTAGAGATGTGTTGTGATGAACCCAGTCTTGGGTTGCTTCGGAGAGGACCTAGCTGGGCAGTTTGGACTCGACTGTTCTATTGAGCAGGACCAAGGCTCAGTTACATATGGCTGGGTCTAATCTGAGGTGGCTTAGTGGGGAGAAAGACGATGTCCAAATATTGGGCCCGAATATTTACCAGTGACTGAGTTTAATTCAAGCATTCTATCCCTCACTTTTTTGTAGACTTCATTTTGTTATGCTGCTCACCTGTGCCCTGCAGACTAGTCATATGAAAAACTGAGATGTTGGCAGCTTAACCCCTAGTCCTTACTTTTCATTGGCATTTCTTGTTTCTCTGCTTCTAGCACTGTGAAAAGTGTATGAGGAAATGAAAGTGGTGCGCCTGTAAGATGTGGGAGTGGGAGGGCCTTTATAGCATTTCTGTGACAAGCTGGGGGGGGGAAGCCCCACACAAGCTATGTGGATACGAAGCATGTCGTACTGTGATATGCAAACAGAAAGGTATGCAACTTTGCAACCACCAGACTCACGACCCACAGACATCTAGCATATCTACCGCTTGTATTTGCGACAGGCGCTGCAGCCATCCCCATCCTCCTCTCCTGAGCATCAGCATGCTGACGAGAGACCAATCTCCCCTCTGCATACGGATATTAACACCATATTGATCCCCTAACTGACATGGCTAATTTACATTGCCAGCTGGGCGAGCCACACGCGTCATTTGAGTCCAGTTGTAAGACACCCTTGGTTCAAATACCAAGAGGATAAGAGGTACTTATACTCCACCTGTAAAGCACGTTATATTTCCAATAAACATGTGAGAGAGGGCCCCCCGCCCCAACCATAGGGATCTCTTCTGTTGAGTTAGTCATTTGATTTACGGTATGGTTCAATGAGATAGTGCCTATCGCACAAGCCACCATGTAATGGCAACTATGAAGAGTACAAACTGTAATGTGTTGTATGCTGTTTGTTACCATGATCAATAAAAACATTTTTTTTAAAATATCTTGCTAGAAACTTGCAAATTGTTTTCCTTAAAACGTTTCTCTTTTTTGCAGGGACATGGAAAGGAACAAAGATATTGCTTTTCTAGAGGCTCAGGTCTATGAATATGTGGAAGTTCTTGGGGTAAAAACACTGTTCATTCACATATGAATGTTTAACAAAGTTTATCTTGTGTTTGTAAACGTGGTGGAGTTTTTAAATCTGATGTGTAAAAGCGTAAGGTGTTCTCTTACTGATTTCCCAATTCACTGCTGAGCGGTAATAGGGGAGGTGGTTTGGGACAGATGCGAATGTAAGTGTCTTATTTATTTTGAGTTTCATAGTTTCTTGATTTGCAGTGTGTGTTAGGAAAAGCTTCTTGATGTTTCCATCCTTTATTGTATTGGGAAGCAATAGGCTTGGATGGAGTGGCTTTTAATGGCATAGCAGCAGTTTGATTTCTGTTAAATTCTTTTGAGTATTGCTCTTATGACTTGTACAAGTAAGCAGGTATTGGTTCTGTTGGTTTGTGTATTTATTTGAGCTTCCAATGAATTTTAACTGTAGATTAAGGGGATATGCACCCGTTTCCTGTGTTTCACATTTATAGCTTCATTATTTTGTTTGTTCCCACTCTCTGCAGGAACAGCGACATCTCACTCACGAGAATGTTCAGCGGAAGCAGGCCCGCACAGGGGAGGAGAGAGATGAGGAGGAGGAGGAGCAGATCAGTGAGAGTGAAAGTGAAGATGAAGAAAATGAAATCATTTATAATCCCAAAAACCTTCCTCTTGGATGGGATGGCAAGGTGCATATTTTCCTAGTTAAAAAGTATTCTTATAACTTGATTTTTATGCATGCATGTTCTAGCTCATTTCAGAAGCAATGTTCTCTTCCTGGAGTGTTCTGGCAGCACTTGGGATTGGTCAAAGATTAACGGAAGTTAAAGTTTAAAGATTCCTAAAATGATAATTCTATCCAGCCTAAGATATCAACAGAGCAGGCAATGGTCCATTCCACTTCATGGGAGAGAGATTCACACAGCTGGTTTATTCTCTTTTGAGTTCTTTGTTGCTGTAGGCACGAACAGATGTTACATCCAACTCGTTTTATAAGATACAGCTAGTCTTTTGACTTAATCCTGACATTTTTGGCTTTGCAGATTTCAGCAGATGAAAAAACTGTGGCAGTGCAAATAGTTATGGCCACATTCCCTTGTTAATTATGTAACCGATGCACGTTCAGTCATCATCACACTTTTCAAAACGTAGTTATTTACTGCTCTGGCGTCACAGCATTTAAAACCCAAACTTCAGTGACATTAGTAGTGCTAGTTTAGCTTCCTGTAAACTCACATGTCTATTCCTTATTTTTCATACCTAAATTAAACTGGCACAAAAGAAGCACCAGAAGATTAGAATAAAAAATAATGATCCTAAACTGAAAACATCCCAGACAAATAATGTAAAAAACTATTATCAGAAAAAAACCAAATTGTTACTAAATGAAAGCATGCCATTCCTAATAAATTAAACGTATCTTCAACTGCAGTCATTATGCTATCCTTGTTTATCAAAAGGAAAATGTGTAATTGATAACCCTGTGTATGGGATCTGTCCATAACATAAAATGTAGATGGATACCTGTTAGGCACTTAAGTTCTGATTATCTTCTTTGAGAACTCTACTTTTGTTCTTGTTAGTCGGATCCCTCTATGAGAGAACGACTTTATTGCTGACATCTATATGTCCTTGGTAATTATTAGCATGACGTTTTTTATACACCATCTTTATATCTGTCAACTGAATTTGAATAAACCAGGCTTTTCATTAGTGCATTTGAGAATGAATTTGTTGAAATAACTTTCGTTCATTTTCTCTACTAAGCATTCCTTAAAAGTAGGTGCTTATGAGTTTCTTTGAGGTGGCTTGAGACTGGGGCAATTGGTGGTGTAAGTGTTCGAAGTGAGCTCCTTCCTTTTATTTCAGAGGGGACGGAGGCAGATGATTTTCTTTTTTTGCCGATGTTCAGAACAGTGGTGCTTAGTCTTTATATCAGAACGGCGAGGTAGCATCAACTTTGGAGAGATTTACTTTTAAGAATTTCAATTGGATGTAGGTTTGTGAACCAGAGTGAACGTTTAGTAGCACACACCCTTAGTTCTTCATAGCTGTGTCTGCCTGCAGGATTCTGTCCAGCTTGGAGGTTATAGATTTGTTATTTCAGCAGTCATTGTAAATGCAACTTGAAGGAAGCATTACCGAACCAACAAAAGAAGCAAGTGGATATGTAGCAGATTCTCATTCAGGGGTATGGAGGGTAGATTCATCGTAACACAACCTACAGCATAAACCGTTTTCTTGCACCAGCATTGGTACAAAACACCTTTTGCACACACTGTGTTTTAAAAAGCAGATCGCTGTAAATTGGTAGTCTTCCTTCAATGGCTTTCTCTTGCCTCGTTGCTCCTCATCAAATGGGTTTTGTAGCATGTGTTAGGTTAGTTTGTTGAAGCTGTAGTAATGTTATGTATGTATAAGATGTTATAAAAATGTGATATGAAATTGATCATTCACTCTTCTATGTATTTGCAGCCAATCCCGTATTGGTTATATAAACTGCATGGCCTCAATATTAACTACAACTGTGAAATATGTGGTAACTACACCTACCGAGGGCCCAAAGCGTTCCAGCGGCATTTTGCTGTAAGTACTGTTCAGGTGTACAATTTTAAAAACCTCATGATTCAAATGGGTTTATTTGATTTCTTCTGACTTATTTTGCTTTGGGAAGTGACCATTTTAGTGTGTGCTTTAAGCAAACCTGTGGCAACTTTCATAAGTAGGGCAGATTAAGTATTTTTTTGGGTATATTTTCTTATCTGAGTTGTTGTTTCAACTTCACTTAGGGCTTTGTAAGTACCTTAAATGTATTGGCTTGACACAGATACAATTTATATCACTTGGTTCGCAGGTTTTGGAAAATACTGCTTTTACATTGTGTCTAAACTAGATCCTTCACACTGTCTATAATTTAGACTCATCAGGGATTTGTGACCAAAATAAGTGTTCTTATGGATGCGTCTAATCGCAGATTCCTCACCTTGTGATGGTCCCCAGGTGCCAGACTGGATCCAAATTTTTCTCAGCAGTTCCCTCGCCCACCCAGTTGGTTGCGTTGTGCGGCTCTGCTGCAACTCCTTCCCACCACGCAAATGACGCTGGGACCACATATAGCTGCCACCCCTGCATGCTGACATCAGTTTCTTTCTTTCCACACCCTCCAACATGAATCCGAAGCTTGCTGAATTGTTGTCCTGTCATCTGACCAAACTAACTTTTCAAAATATTTAAAGTGTGCAATGGACGTCTCCCTCTAAAACTATATGCTTCAAACCCTGCAAGAACTGCCATAAACAGGTGTCTGTGACGGACCCCACCAGGTATCTCTGGTGTCTGGGTTCCTCAAACGAAGTTGTGTGACGACTGTGCCGAAATGAACCTGAAAGCCATCTGAGACTGCAAGGTCAAGCTCTGTTTCGCTGAACAGTAAAAAAAACACATAAGGACCAGTCTTACTTGAAGGTGAGGACGCGTTCTCACTCTTACTGCCATTTTTGAGAGAGGTCCTATTTCCACTCCTAGTCGAAGTCCAAGAAAAAACATGTCGATATACGACTCCTGTTTCTCCACTCTGATCAAGAGGAGTTGCACGACCATCCAGATGTCTCCCGATCCCCCAATGCAGAGCTGATCCCTCAGCTCGTCCCAAACCAACCCAAATTCTCAGTTTGAATTCTTCAGGGAGGTCATGCTGTGTGTATTTGGCACCCTATCATCTTCAGCTGAAGGGACTCAAGGATCTGAGGAGGCCTCCTTCGGCAGATCTGTTTCAGATGCTGACTGTGCCTCTTGACCACACTGAGGGGCCTCCCCTGATTCCAGGGTCTATGACTGTCCTGACTTCTCATTCGGCACCAAAATCCTATCTGGCTCCTCGAGCGTTTACGCAGACACGACCAACACCGGATGAAGAACCGTTTGTCTTTTCAGCCTCCGAAGCACGTCCACTTAGACCAAAGTTGCACCCAACTTGACAGTAGAAACAGCCAAACTAGCTCATTGGGACTTTGATGAGACACTGCCTCTACTGACACATTTTTCGAGTCCAGAACCCCATGATGGAGATGACAATACCCAACTCTGAGGAAGAAAATCCTTTTTTGGATCTTCACTGTGCCAGTGGCCCAAATGGGTCCCAAACACTGGCCTTAACTCCCCTCCTAGCCATTCAGCATCTTCTGCTATGGTCATCACACAAGCTGCAGAGATCCTCAACCTCCAACTGCCATCAGTAAAGGTTAAAAAACAATCTTCTCACAGTCCTGCAGCCTGGGCAGATTTCTTCAGAGCTGCTTCTCCCATTTTACGAGGCCCTAACAGATACCTTCATGGGCACTTGGGCCAAATCTGAATCTTGCCCACTTGTGAATAGGCAAATTGCCAGACAGCACAGACTAGTCCCAGAGGACTCACCTTTCATCCTCCAGCACCCTGCTCCCAAAAGCTTTGTGGTGCAATCTTTCACAAGCAGTTTGAACAGAACTCTTTCCCTACTATGTTCCCAGATAAGGAATCAAACACATGTAACAAGGTGAGCAAAACCTCATCCGTTGACCTTGATGTGTTTTGTGCTACTTGGGCTCAGATTGTGCAAGATGGGCAAGATGCTGGAAAGTAGATCATCATAAAGGGGCTGGACATCACTAGTTGCTTGGATTGGGCACTCTGTACTATCAATGTGCTTCGCCACTACATCTGCCACAGGCTTCTTCAGTGACAACCAGACATTACTGATGGACATGCAATTTGATGGCACCAGTCTCCTCAGGGAAAAGGCTGATTTGGCCAAGAAAGCAGAGCTACAGCGTGCTTACTTGGCCTTTCTGTGCCAGTGTGGTATTATCCTCACAGGTACTGCCTTTTTTGAGACTTTAGAAGTGGCATCCAGCGGAGACCACACCAAGGCCCACCTTCATAACAGGCCTTCCAATCCTTAGTAGGTAGAGGTTGAGAATTCGGCCAACACCCTGCTTTCTTGCCGCCCCTATCTACCCCTTTAACTTGTCCTCAGCTGCACATTGTCAGCTTCTTGGGGGCAAGATACTTTTTGCAGCATGAATCTTTCTGGATACACATGCTGTGCATTGTTCTGCCCTCTAGTGGTTGGATCGGGAACACTCTCCTTATATAGTAGTCCTTTTTTGCTTTTCTCTCTTTTTTGTTGTTGTTTTTTTGTTGTTTTTTGTTTGGACGCCAACGGTCCCCACCATTTGGTGCTTTGTTCCATCCTCCTCGGATGTCAGACGGCCTCCCCGTAAGTCCCCACTCTTGAATGCCATCCTCAGAATTTTTTTTCGACCACTGAGTCTGGAAGCATCATGATGGTCTCCAAGCACCAAGAGGAAGCAGAAGAAACCAAACGTGATTTTTATTTTTTTATAATAAATCTTTTTTTATTGAAAAGGACATTAGTACACATAATCAAAGCCGTAGACACAATCAAATGACATTTTACGAAAGCATAGGGAGGACAAGGATTGCAGCTGTACATAAGAGGGAACGTCACGGGGAAGGGGGGACATTTGCTTCAGAACGGACTGGCGGCTTACAGATTTCCCCTCGATAGCTATTCCAAAGGCTCCAGATACGGTCCCATTTTTGGGGGCAACCCCTTGCAACATAAACCGTCTTCTCCCTAAAGATACACCAATCGAGGTCCCTCGCCCAGGTCTCTAACGAGGGCAGTGGAATAGCTCCCCATAACTGTGCAATATTTCTCTTGGCTATCCTGAATCCCAATGTAGCCCATTGTGTCTGGTAATTGTTTAGGTACATGGGTTCCCATATGTTAAGGAGGCAGCGTCTTGCCTCCGGCAACAACCAGCTGTGCAGAACAGCAGACATTGTATCAGGTACCCCTCTCCAGAAGGAGCTAACGTGTTGACAATCCCATATGATGTGGAAATAGGTTCCCAGGTCTCCACATCTCCTCCTGCACTCCCCGCTGTCCGCCCTCCCCATACGGATCAGTCTTGGCCCGGTGCCAAATGTGATTTTTGTTGAGAAAAACTGAGATGATCATCACTATAACGAAGTAAGGGAGTTTTTACCTAGAGGTTCCAGTGAATTAAAGGGTAAAACATCGAAGTAAGTGGAACTTGCATTGAGGGAAAGGAGAGGAATGCAGGGACAGGGGGTTCGCTGCTCTGCGTGAAATGAAGACACCATTTTGGTTCGGCCCAGAATGCCACCATAAATGCGCAGAGAGGTACAACCACCAGGTATGCAACTTGCTGGTGAGAGCAAGTTCTACACGCAAGTGCAAAGACAGCAGAAAAACAGGTATGCAATCTGTGCCTGTCAATAGACCAAAAGTCTGATTCCTGCGAAGCATGACCGGAGTCTAAGCTGAAAACTCAGGGATGTAGGGGCACCTTTGGTCCTCTTCTCCACGACCCAGGGGAGACTGTGAGAAAGTGGCTCTGTATATACTGTTCCTTAATAGGTACAGGGTGTACAGAGGTTAAAGTTAGATATAACCTTACTCTCTAAAGTGGTAGCTTGGTCGAGCAGTAAGGCAGTATCAGAGGACAGTGTAAAGCATTTGTTGTACACACTCAGTCAGCAAATGGTCTCACACACTCAATCAATCAATTAAAACTTTATTCGGATACAAAATTTGTAACCATAAAAGTATACAAGAATTAAAAACAAAGTTTTGAGATTAAAAATATTCAAGTAAATCATGAAAAGGTTAATATGCATTGATTGTAAATACAACAGGTATATAACACATAATTACTTTTAATTCATTACAATCTGGCGAATTAAGAAAGGTCATAGTTTTCACGATATTTAACGCAAGCTTTTAGAAAACTGGATATTAAAAAGATGCTATGCTCAGTGTCCAAACGTTGTAATGCAAGAAGGGCCGGACGACACTGGCGTAAGCCTATGACTTTTAGTAAAGGTAAAATCCACTTATGCCGTGGAAAATCATAATAACTACAAAATAGGACTACATGCAATAATGATTGTTCAGATTGGCCATCACAGGGACACGGAATTAATTTTCTGGACCAATCTTTTGTCTTCGGGAAGGTAATCAACCGATAGAAAGTGTTAAACCGGAATCGTGTTAAAAGATATTTTTCATAATGGGTGGCACTGGTTAGTAAATATGGCTGAATTCCTAATGAGACTTGTACAGCGGCAAGATGGAAATTTGTGGGCTTTGAGATCTCTGATGTTAGGCGCAGCTCACGTAGATGAGATAAGCACGCGGTTTTCAAATTTTTGCGTGAAATGTCCGCTGAGGACTCAGGAAGTATGAAAAGAGATTCCAGGTTTACATCTTTCAGAAATTTATAAACATACAGCAGCCACGAGATATTTTTCCAACCTTCTAAGGTGAGACAGTCAGAGATGAGCTGCCGAGTCAGTTTGCATTCTGGAGTAACCCAAAGACGATGCCATAAAAGAATTGGTTGGATTGCAATAAGATCCGAAATGTAATCTTCCCCCAACTCCATGTGGCAACCGTAAATTGGTGAACTTTTGGGGGCGGCCAAAAGGTACCGCAAGAAAGCATTTTCTATTTTTTGGATAGGTTCCGTGTCGATGTAACCCCAGACCCCTGCCCCATACATTGCCACTGGACGGCACTTGGCCCCATAAATCTGAATCAACTCCCGGGAAGGGCGCTGGCCTAGTTTTTGTGCGAATGTGACCAAAGCTGTTGTAGTCCTGAGGAGCCCCAACTTTCTGGCCTGGAGGGTGGGACCCCAACTAGAGGTATTGTCTATCAGAATACCTAAGTAGGGGTATGCAGTAACAGTCTCCAGGGTGGTATTGTTTATCTGGATACAGCCGGAATGTCTAAGGCGTTTCCCCATGTGCATGGCAAACGTTTTCTTTATGTTTACTTTTAAGTCGAGGGCTGCCATGAAGTCACAATATCTATCGAGGAGAAGTTGGAGTTGGCGTGGGGTCCTGGCCATGATCACCGCGTCATCCGCGTAAAGCAACGCGGGTATCGAACGGTGACCAATCGCTGGTAGGTCCTGGCTTCCTGCCAACATCGCAGCTTCTAAACCGTTTGTATATAGATTAAAAAGAAAGGGGGCCAAAACGCATCCCTGTCTGACACCCTTAAGTACTGGAAATGATGCTGTGACTTCCCCCCCCCCAGACCGTACCGTACTTTAGCTGAGGCCCCTGAATAGAGATTCCGAATAAAATTCACCAGAAGAGGATCTATCCCCATAGCCAAAAGGAGTTTCCATAACTTACTATGGGAAACGCAATCGAATGCCGCCGATAAGTCGACGTATGCTAAATGCAACCTCCCCTTTTTAGCCCCAACGTATTTACCTATCAGTAGGGAAAGGTTTAGTGCCTGCTCCACTGTCCCAAGTCCCTCTCGAAAGCCGTACTGTAGGTCGGAAACCACTTGATTGCTTTCAGCCCAATCCTGGAGTCTTTTAAGAAGCAGCCGACCCATCACCTTGCCGGTAGAATCCAAGAGGGAAATGGGTCGGTAACAGGCAGGACTATTACGGTCGCCCTTCTTAAAGATAGGAAGAAGAATAGAAGTTGTCCAGGACTCTGGTGGGCCGATTTTAGTGGCTGCTTCGAAGACCCTGGTGAGAATTGGGGACCATAGTTCTAAGTTGTTTTTGAATAGGTCCACAGGGACCCCATCAGGACCTGGGGCTTTGCCACATTTAGAGGCCTGCAACGCCATAAGTACCTCATCGTGGCCAAAATGAAGGTTAGAATTAGGGGTGGGAGGAGACCTACTGTAGTTTTGGGTAAGCCGTATCCCTGCACTATCTGGGGGGGGCTCTGGCATAGAATCATCCGAGAGACCAAAGATCCTTGAGAAATGGTCAACCCATGCTGCCTCACCCACTGCTACCTCGATCCTTGGAGTCTCTTGTTGATCAGTCAAAAAGGGAGTTCTAACTATTTTCCAGAAAGTGGCCGAGTCCTTAAGAGAGCTACTCTGATGCAGCTTGGCCCATAATTCCTTCTTGATATCAACCTTGCAGGATTTTAGTGCTTGCTTATAACATTTTCTCAATCTTCTCACTTCCTCGCTATCCCTGACAGTTTTAGTAAGAGCTTTCTTCAATAGTTGATGTGAGCGCCTTGTTGCAGAATTAAACCAACCCTTTTTTGTTTGATTTGTGCCCGTCGTTTTACGGAACAGCTCTCTCTTAATTTCAGATGTAATGAGAGAGAAACTTTCCAGTACCTGACCGGGAAGCGACTGTAAATTTAAGCACGTTTCTATGTGCGGGAGTATGCGGCTCAAGACTGCTGAAGTAGTCTTTTCGGCATCAACTTTACACCATTTGATCGCATACCCGTTCAGCTTATTTACCCTTAAAGTGTCTTGTATTAAGAGAGTTTGCTTACTGGGTGGTACTAACATTTCCGGGATAGCGATGGCGAGAATATTAGGGAAGTGGTCGCTGCTGGGGTCGATCCCAGTTCGAACGCTATGTAGCTGATCTTTGGAAGCTTGGGAAACCAGAACAAAGTCGATCAGACTAGTTAGTCCCCTGCCATTGAAGGTAGGAGTAAAAGGGACTGGGGGGGAAACAAGATCGTTAGTAAATCCGAGATCTAAATTGAATATTATCTCGGTCAGATAATTCCCTAGTTTAGTATGAGGGAAATGCGTTACATTGTTACCTAGGTCATCCTCAATACCACAGATGTTGGAATCACCTCCCTTACAGAGGTTAAGATTAAAGTCTCCACCCCAGACTATGGAAATACTGCAATTAGAATGATTGAGACGCTCTTCAAATAAGAGTCGATAGATGTTTTCCAGGACTGGAAGTATATCCTTGGGGGTCAAATTATTATAAAAATTAACTATATAAAACACCTGTGTTTTGTCAAGTGTTATCAAAATAATCTGGGAATAGGGATTGGTATTACTAACTTTGATGTCTGTGGTTAAAAGTTCATTCGAGAGATAAATTACCAGGCCACCTTTCGCTCGCCCACATGTAGATGGTTCAGCAAATGAGTTAAAGGTTTTGTAACCTTGCAGGTGAATAGGTACTGTCAGCCAGGTTTCCTGCAGGCAAACGATGTTATGCTCCCTGATGACGGAGAGCCAGGATGGATTGTCTGCCTTAGTGCGTAGTCCTGCAATGTTCCAGAAAATAAATTTGAGAGCGAGGTTGGTGTTAACTGGACCCCCCCCAGAAGGAAGATCATCGACTGGTTTGGTTTTGGGGGAGAGGGCGGAGTTAACCGAACCCACCACAGTTAAAGTAACTCCACCAGGGGGTTTTGTCAAAACCTTTGAGGAATCTAGGTCTAATTGGAAATCCAGTGTACTCTGGGATGTGGAGTGATGGACCTCCATAGGCCTACAAGCAGAGTGGAGCTGAGGTACTTCGTTTTCATTTTCAGGAAGTGAACGGGACGGACAGACTGGGGACTGCGTGAATTGAACCAGTCAGTCATTTATGTCAAGTCCTGATGGATAATCAAACCTATAGGGAGCTAAAAAAGGTTTATGACCGTAAAATGGGTTGAGACCAATAAAGGAATTCATGTTAAACAAACCATTATTACGGCTATACCTAAAACGCTCATTAGGGTAGCTAGTTAAAAGTCCCAGATTAGGTATGGAATCTACAACCGATCTTGGATAGAAGAATAGCAGATCGCGTGTCATGATGCCCCCTGACCCAATTTCCTGGAATTCATCTAAAATATATCTTACAGTTCCTCGATCTGAAAAATTAACAATAATAAAGTCACCGAATAGGTTTTTCGTTCTACAGCCCAGCCAGGGCAAACGCCTGACGTGAATGATTGCGCCGTTCAGGTACGGGGGAAGCGGTCGATTTTGGCTAAGCCAGAAGAGGACTTTATTTTTTAGTTGGTAAAAATCTTCCGTCTTGCCTTCCTCTAAGGGCGGGACACCTGTCAAAATGACTACATATGGAGCCCCTTCCGGGGGGAGGTCAACTAACCTAGTGCTATGCTCTCGCCTTGCCTCTGGTTTTAGATGGTTACCTGGGACAGGGGCCGGATTTAGATTTGTACAATTCCCACCCACCTGTGTATTTACCCTGGATTCAGAAAATGGGCGTAATGAACATGACGTGTTTAACTGGGACGATTTTGAGATGGAGGTATTGAAGTTTTTTACCTCACCCTTTTGAGGAGGAACAGATATCAAAGAAGGTAATAAACCTTTTTCCAGGATAGCAGGAGGGGGGCTCGGTAATACCGTTACCGGGGGAAGAGATGATGGAGCACTATTAGGGTAAGTCTTCTTTGCTACTAAATTCTCTCTGACTAGCTCTCCTAAGGACCCCAACTGGAGAGTAATGGTGTTCAATCTCTCTATTACTGGGAGAATAAGGGATCGCACTATTTGCTCGATAGACCTAGTTATATTAATGGTGGGGGTATCCTTAGTTGGAATGGATTGAGAGATAGACAGGGGAGATGGCATGTGCAATTGCGGGGTAGATAAAGCTGGGATGTCAACAGGATCGATATTTTGCTTTGGATTTTGGATATGCCTACCCGATTTACCCTTAGAAGTTCTACCTCCTAACTTTCTCCTTCTTTTTGTTGGCGGGGGACCTTGGGGAGGATCAGGCTTAAGTTTGCGAGAATGAATCTTTTTTTGGGGTAACACTACCACAGGTGATGGGGTAGACACCCTGGTCTTAGCGGGTGAAACAAGGACACAGGGAGAGGTAGAAATAATTACACTTAGTTCATTAATAGAGTCAACAATGTGATCGGTGATAGAAGTTATCAGATTAGATCTGTCCCGTAAAAGCAATGGAGTGCTTTCACTGCTAGAACGATCACATGTTGTTGAAATTACGAAGGAACCGTCATGGGCTGATGTGCTTGGTTGAGGAGACATACGCATGTTCTTAATATGCTCAATCGAGCGGCGTCTGTCAGCTCGCCGCGCTGCTAGAGAGTCCTCCCGATCTGGATCCGGTATTGTCCTGATAACAAAGTGATCCAATGTTCCATTGGTGGACTTTTTTACCGAAGGTGTTTTATCCATTGTAGGCAATAGATGACAGGCTTGAACGAAGGGTCTGGGACAGAACAGAATGTAGGAACAAACACGTACTTTTAAGGGGTCACTTACTTGGGGGTGACCAGGTCACAGATGTCAGAGGGGGGGCCCAGCCCAGCCTTTTCCAGCCGTAGACGGCCCGCCCTTTGCCCGCGACGCGGGGGTCACGATGGCCCTTTAAACGCCTCCTGGCGCCAAAACTGTATCGGCGGCTCTCCAGCCGCTGAAGATCGTGGGGGATGTAGTCTCGTCCCCGCTCTGCGGCCGCTGATGGTTGTTGCGGCGGCGGGGGACGGAAGGGCAGCAGGAAGGAGATGTCGGCGAAATAGCCGTGTAAACGGAGAAAGCCCAGCAAATCCACTGTAAAAGGTAGAGCCCCAGAGTCAAAGTAGCAGTGTGGGGTAAGAAGTTTGGCCCTGGGACCCTCGTCCCTCCAGGGGTTCCTCCGGATAGTAGTTTGTGGTGTCCCGTGCAGCCGGTGAACAACAAGGCAGCTAAAGTCTCAATGTCATCGATTCTCAGCCGGGTCTCGACTTGACTCTCGGCCCGAGCAGCTCGTCTGCAGCTCCCCTAACCTCCACCTACGCCCTGCTCACAGCTCCGCCTGCAGCTGCAACTGGGGTCTGAGGGTGCAGGGCGAAGAGAAGGGGTGGTCTGACTGCCACCGCGGCCCCCAGCCACAGGAGAATCGCGGGAGTCACTGCGGGAATCACCACGGCCACCGCGCACTGCTGCCACCGCAATTCGCCACAGCCACCCCCCGCCGACCGCTAATGAAAGCGGGGGGGCAAAAGCGGAGGCTGAAAACAATGCTGAAACAATGCTGGAACAATGCCCGCCGGGGGGAACAGAGGCGGGAGCGGGAGCCGCGTCTTCTTCGACTTCTTCGACCTCAAACAGCCAATCGTTTTTTGCGGGTTCAGCGAAAACACGAACTGGACTGGGCTGTCAGTAAACGGAGGAGTCTTTCTCACTCTGTTTTCTCCATACAATAGAGAGGTGCCTCTCCCTTTTCAATCAAAAAAGCTCTCACTTGGCAAGACGGAGGGCTATCAATATATCTCTTTCTCCCAGGAAAGATTTTTAGTTCCCGCTTACCTTCAGGTAAGTTAATTGAGGCAATCTTACTATTACAGGCGCCTCCGTGAAGAGCTGGTCGCTGGAACCCCCCAACTGCTCACTCAATAACTGAACTCTAGGCCAATGGTTTATATATAAAAAATATATGCTTGTTTTATTTTAGAACCAACACTTGGATTTAAAATATACTTTCTCAGAATGAGATGTTTCATATAAATACTTTTGCAATATGCAATTGACTTTTGTAAACAGTTACAAGTGGTTGCAATAGGCAACTCTAATTTAAACATAACAATGCATTGAGCTCAATGGAAAATTCAAGTTATTTGCAACAGATTACTTTTTAGATTACTTTTGGAATTCCAGGACTGGATCCTAGATTCAGTCCTGGGTCAGTACTCAGAATCAAGTGATGAAAGTCGACTTAATTACTGTAATGATTTTTAAACAATATTTAGCTATTTTAAAAGTTGACACTTAAAAAATATTTCAAAGAAAACAGTCAATGATTCCCTATGGAAGAAAATTAAAGTTGCAGGTACAGTGTGTTCTCGTTACTTTTGTTATCCAGTACTGGGTGCCTAGACTCAGTACTGGGACCTTTATCCAAAACAGGTAAGTAATTACGTTTTCAGATATTATACGATTTTTGAAGAATATTTAAAGATTGCAGAAATCGACACTTAGAAGAAATTTCACAGAAAAACAGTCAATGATTTCCTATGGAAGAAAATTCAGTTAAGGGTAAGTACAGTTGTAAGTATTTTTCAGAGTCAGTGCTGGGCACCAAGATCCAGCACTAGGAGCTCACCCAAGAGCAGGTGAGTAATTTCGTTTTCGTTACTCGGCTGATTTTTGGTGAATATTTTAAGATTTGAAAAGTCCACACTTAGAAGAAATTTCAGGAAAAAGCCAGTCAATGTTACCCTATGAGGAAAATAGAGTTATCGGTTTAAGGGTAAGTACTCGACTGGCAGAGTTGAAGTTCTGGGCATAGACTCAGGGGTCCCCCAGGGTCAGGTAGGTACAGTTGGTTCACCCTCAGCGACTCTAGGGCGGCCGGGTGCAGAGAGAGTTAGGCCCAATGTTATCCTATGAGGGATAGGGGTGTTAAATGGTAGCAGCAGTTTCAGTCGATAACCTTTCAAGTATTTGCCCGGCGGTAATCGCCTCTCATACCACTCGATAATTTACCAATGAAAGAGGCAGGCGCCGGAGACTGGAAGGCAGGAAACAAAGTTTTTATTCCGTCGGAGCAGAACACATCAGATCAGACAGCAAGGTATCGTCACGAGGTGCTCTAACCGCATCTCTGAGACCTGGTCTCTTATACACCGGTTTATTGCTTTATTACACATAGTACATTCTTGAGATTCTCTTGATGCATGAAAGAACATCCCCTGAAGCCCCGGCTCAGATCCGATCCCACACATAGTTACAGTAGAGGTTCCCACCCTACCCGCAGTGGGAGATGGCTATCGCGCAGCAGGGAATTCCGCTAATTCCCGGGGGTGTGTGCAACCGGCCGGGTCTCAGGGGGTAGGGGCTTTGATCTACTGTAATCCCTTTGATGCGGGGTGTTTCCCTTACAGTAGGGGCAATAAACTGCATCCGCAGGGCTAGGTGATGGCCTGGGACCAGTTCGGACAATGGGACGCAGAGGAAGGGGGTTATCAAAGGAGAGGCATGACCATGTATGGGATGTCGGTCGGATGTGGTTCCGTAGCAGGGTCACGCAGAAGGAGAGGGTTTATGGCCTGTATGAGAGAGCGGGGGTGGCCGGCGCGCGGGGGGATGTTCGCAGCGCCAGGGGGAAGCGCTGGTGATTGAGAATGAGCGGGGAGAGAGTGGGGTGCCTAAAATGGCGGCCGTGCATTCGCTGTGCGTGGCGCTGCGGAGAGGCAAGATGGCGCAGATAATGTTCAGTTTGCACGCTAAATTTCCACAGTCCTCCCTTTTAACATATCTCGCCAGCTTGCCTGGCCGTCATTTATCTTCGTTAACCTTCAGCTATAATATCGTTAATGTCTTTCGTACATTCCTTAAAGATACAGAGTTTTTAGGGCATGCAGGAGTAATCTGACACATTTGCTTATAGTTACTTACAGGTGATAAAGTAGGCGAGGAGGTAATACATACAGAGTTACAGTATAGTCGTGTACATGGCTGGTGTTGTATGGATGTTACTATACAAAGTTACATTTCCTTAACTTCTCAGTGTACAGTCGGAAGTGATTGATGCAACACCATGAAAACTTGATAAGAAGATAGTTAGTATAAAAGGTGGTTGGAAGAGGATTTTCGACTTTGACATGGGTTCTTCTTTCCAGTGTCCTTTTTTATAAAGAGCTATCACTGGTAAGCTCTCATTGTTGTTCTTCTTTCGTTGGCACTGTTGAGCACCGGCGGTGGAGCTAAGGTCCAGCTCAAATCCAATTTCTCACGTTGCAGGGTGTGATCATTCATTGTTCTCCGATCACAGCCCTGTTCCTTAACACAGTTCACCATAGGTACTTTGAGACAGGGTACCTGCCTTTTGTTCTTCTGTGGGTAGGTCAGATTCATAATCCATATAAAAGATGGTGAGAGAGAGAAGGGTGTGACGTGGATCAGATCAAAAATGTGGACCAAGGGGAGCAGAATCTTCCAGCACTGGGCCCATCAATCGGGCCCGACGGGTTGAGACTTCAGGCACGCTGGTCGGTGAGCAGGGGGCCTCGATGTAGCCCCTCGCGCTTATCATCCTGAAAATGGTGTCTCGTCCCACGCCCTTTTTGCTTCGTAGCCTCCCCCTTGGTCGATGTCATAGATGTTCCAAGGTCTGTAAGCCAGGCTGTGCGTCACGTCCGACCCCTCCCTTCCGATGGCAGCACGTTATCTTTAAATGGGTACAAGAAACAAAAGTCTTAGAGAGTTGGCAGGGAAGACATTTACATACTTCATCCTCTCTCCCAACCACCGAGTAGTTGCGGACATGTTTTTATCGGTTGCTGCATGATTGGTGTCTTTTAACTCTGATGTTAGTGTGTGCGTTACTAATCTATTAATTATTGTTGTGGTGCAAGTTTCTGTGGGTGTCCCTGTCCATCGTCTCGTCCCCTAGGTGCCGATTCCTGTGCCCGATACTGGTTGCAGGAAGCCTGACATCTGTCAACCTTCTAGTCTATAAAAAAGAAATTCGAACCGGCTTCTCCGGCAGAGGCTCGTTCGTCCCAACACAAGTTTTGTTACTACATATTTCTTTCCGAGGACTGCTAAGTTTATAAAAAGAAAGTGCGAGGTGCTACTGTCACGGGTTCACGAGTATCCATTTCGGGGAGGAACATAAGCTAAGCATTATTTTTTTTTGCTGGCGACAATAGATAACCCTTTATCAGTTTAGGCGATGTTTTATTAGTGAATAAGGTCATCAGCTGTGTCGTTCGAAATACTCTGATGCGGCTAGTATAGGGCTGGGGTTATCTTGGGAGAACGGGGTGCTTTTAGACATTCTATTTCGGGGTAATTGGGCGGGGGTAATTCTGGGCGGTGGAGATGATGTTGTTAAAGCTCTGAAAAAACGGAAACCACTGACATATAGTCCCCGTGATGAGGGCCAAATTGGGAGACATCAGTCGTCTTACCTGTCCCTTCTTTTCTCAGCCAATTAAGCTCAATATTTGTAGAAAGGAGAGGTAGTAACGTGGCAAAGTACGGTCGGTTTGTTTCAGTCAATTTGTTCGAACACCACCGTGCTCCAGTCCAATTATACACTTACCGATGATGTATGTGTCGTTAATTTATTCTAACAGAAAAGAGGGTAAGAAGGCTTTTTAGTGAGTGAGTGAGGGAGGGAGGGAGGGAGATATAGAGAGATATAGAGAGATATAGAGAGATATAGAGAGATATAGAGAGATATAGAGAGATATGCGTCAAGTATGCTATTTGGCATACATACGATACAAAACGAGAGAGACATGGGTAAGATAATAGGCCACTTGGTGCACACACAACATGGAGTAGCATGGATCTGTTCCATGTAAGAAAACACGAGCGGGGAAAAGACATAAATTCAGTGATCACGTACACACAAATGCCGGATAGGGTGTGACAGTACATGCATGCAAGACGGAGACTCAGGGCTACGTTGAGTATGGGGACCTCTCCTTTCCTGTCCTCTTTTTCTATGCTGCGTACTTTCAGTATTTTGTAGTTCATTTTAGGGGGTGTCGGACCCTGTATTCTCCTCCCTTTGATCGATGGTGAGCGTTTCAATCATACAGTGACGCTCTCTCTCCAAGTGACCTAAGCATGAGATGCACACACATTCATACCGTGTAATTATAGCACACACGCACAATCATGCCATACAGTTTCTTATGTTCTCAATGGTGGTCTGCACTTCACGCACTATCTCACAATGTTGGTCTAAATTTTCCCTGATATTGAACTCGGTACGGTCCATGTCCACTTCATTCTTCAGTCGGAGCTTCGTTGAGACCTATAGAGGGGAAAAAGAGGGGAGGGGATGTGCAGTATTCAAAGTACCCCAGCGCGCGCAGACACGAAAAAGTTCTACTTACCACGTACCAAGCTAGTCGCAGGAATGGGTGATACCACAGACCTATTATTCTCTTTGTCCGAGACAAAGATGCTCTAATTTATTTCATTTCCTAAATTCGGGTTCCCTTGTCATATATGCATTTCTCAATCGGTCGTGTATTAGGGTGCAAGATACCATACCTTGCGTTCGGCATATACCCTGAGCTATGGTTGACCATGGTTTAACAACTCTTGGAAAAAGATAGGTGTGATGGGTACAAATTCCGTTAATCAAAAAGATTCAGGCAAATGGGGACTGCATTATCTGTTTTCTATTGCTTGGGGGTAACAATCATTTATTCAAATGAAGAAATCTCTATCAACCTATGTGATTAGTCATGGCACTGATTCCGTAATTCTTTCAAGAGACCCTTTATTTAAAACAATGTCAGCATACAAGATACGGGCCTACAACCGTTCAGGCCGGCCACGTGGTGGGGAGGCGTCGAGTGTCATGAGCAACGCTACTACGGCATAAAATCGGTTCCCTTCCCGCCCCTCCCCGACCATCATGTGTGGAAGCATCGCATATATATATATATCTTTTTAACACAAATGTCACGTGACTGGGACGCCACAAGGGTGTGTAGGCCTCTCCTACATCGGCGCCATCTTGGGGCGAAGTCGGGCCAGAGTACAGTCTAAGTCTTTCCATGAATTAGCTGTTGGACCAGAATCCCTTTCAGTAGTTCGAGAACTTTCGTTAGCGTCAATTTTTCGTCAGCATGGCGTCACTGCGACCCCGTAGAAATGCCATGGTTCGTTCTTGGGGCGGGGCAGGAGGCGGGTTCTTCCACCGACGCTTCGAACCAGTCTTTCTCACTGCACCAAGCGGAGGCAAGGTGGCTGCCGTCCGGGGCAAAGAGCAATGGCGGCGGTTTGTCCTTACCGGAAGTCCGCGGGAGTCGAGTGTCAAATGACTCCAGCCGATTCTGCAAGGCTGAGGGGAGCATCTTGTCAAGGGTGGGGCCCATGCCCAAGCAGACAAGCTTTCGAGTCCAGAATTGTCTCACGGTGGGCTTTAGGCCTGGATCCGGAGGAGTCGACCGCCGGAGTTCAAGGGCAGCAGTAGCAGCAGCTCTTCGGTACAGTCACCGGAGAGGAGTCAGCAGCAGTAACAGCGGCAGTTCGGATGGTACTGCCACCGGGGTGATTCCAGTAGCAGTGACGACAGCAGTTTGGATGGTATCACCACCGGGGTGGGTCCCCGATTACCTGGCTGCGGGGGCCCACTCCTCGCGTCGGGTGCTAGCGGCAGTCCTGGTGAACCCGGTGCTTCGGTGGTTGCCTGGCGGCCGCGTGCAGGGGCGCCGGCTCAGCCGAACGGCGAATGAAGTGGCAGGGCGCAACTCAGCTGGCTGACGTGTGAAAGATGCGGTTGGGGTGCCCTCATCTGCTGGCGAGCCTCCACCTGGGGAGGCGGGGGAGGCCCGTCCGCGTCGCTTCCCCCCGCCAGGGCATCAGCCCTTATTGAAGAAAGAAGAGAGAAAGCGGGAAGATCCGCACAGCGTGCCAGGGTGAAATTCAGTAGGCCGATGAAAAAGATGGCTGGGGCGTCCTCATCTGCTGGTGAGCCTCCACCTGGGGAGGTGGGGGAGGCCCGTCTGCGTCGCCTCCCCCCGCCAGGGCATCAGCCCTTATTGAAGAAAGAAGAGAGAAAGCGGGAAGGCCCGCACAGCGTGGCGGGCTCCGCCTTGGGGTTGCCAGAACTTCGGCGCTTCGTATAGCCTCCGGCCTATTCGCACAGTCGTCCGCCACTGATGTCAATGGATTTTTGCATGGCTTTTATAGCCCAAAGCCGACTAAAAGAACCGCCCAAAACAGGCCAATGTTGCAATTTCGAGGAAGGAGAGGCGAGGACGGTGTCACGTGGACGTTAAGGCTTTGGGATGGAGGTTGCAGCAGACTGTCATGTAAATAGTTGTTTTAAAACGTGTTTTAACCTGGTTACCCTGTTGGTGTGTTCGTTATATCTTATAAGATATTAAAATGTTATAACTATACTACTTCGTTGGAGTGTTTGTACCTATTTGCAATTTGATGACGAGCACAAGGAGGTTACTGTGCAATCGGAAAAATAACATAGACCAATTGCGCGCGATCTAGCCCTAGTTTGGTGACGTCGGTGGTGGGTGTCAGCAGGCTTCCGTTTGTGCGGGATTTTGTCATGCTTATTGGGCGGGGTGGGCAGTAGGGCAGACATGTTTAGGTAGCGAGAGTAATGGAGTCGGGCTACCTCGTGGCCGTCTCGACCGTGAGCTTGACTCCTTCCCTTGGTTTCATATGTCCCACAAAGGGCTAACTCCTAGCGTTACTTTAGTTTTTGTAAGGTCAAAAAGGATCCTACCAGTGCCTTTACTATCTTGTCGATTCCTGTTCGTTCATCCTTCGCTAGCCGATTCATTCTGGTGGACTCTTTCTTTCTCATCTCTGGGTCGTCTAACGTTATAGCCGACGTTGTGTTCAGCCCAGGAGGCTCGGCCGGCGCGGAGGCCGTGAGGACCGAGGCCCCTGTACTGCTTTCGCTCGTGTTCGGGGGTTGCGGGTGTTGCACTACTGACTGGGAGGGTGCATATGGAGGGGGCATGTAAATGATCGGGGGACCTAACAGTAATTCATCATTCGTTCGCTGCTTGGAGGACAACTCAGGGTAGAGCAAAGAAGGGGTCCTAACAGCGTACTGGCCTGAGGTTTCGGGCTCCTGTCTTAGTTTAGTTTCCCTTCTCTCCTTTATGTCTTCTTCTAACCTTCTAGCGGCAAGGTGAGCTGCCTTTCGTAATTCCTTTTCTGCTTTTACTTCTTCCCTCTTTTTCCGTTGCGTTGCTTCTTTGCGCCACATGCCGCTACTGTCAAGCATAGTAGGCGTCGTCTTATTGCTACGCAGAGCTACTTCTAGCGCTTCTATCTTATGGTCGTCGAAGGATCCCATCAGTGGCCACTGACTCTCGGGGTCCTTCTTTGTATATTTATGCCATAGCTTGGTATAAGCTACGGCGACTAGTCCATATTTAGTGAACATGTCCTTATTAGGGGTGCCCTCCAGTGGAGCCGGATGGTTCACCTCTAATAAGCGGTCCGGGCAGAACCAACTACCAATCAGTGGGGAGAAGATAGGCATGACGGGTTTCAACGGGGACAAAAGTCAGCACTACCCATCTTTTCACTGCTTGCAATGACTAGACAGAATATCTCTATTCTTCGTTATTTGTAAGCAGAGAATACCTCCAAAGAACCAATATCGAACAACTAGTGTTCGGACAATCAATCAATCAATCAATCAATGGGAGATAAAGATAGGCATGACGGGTTTCAACGGGGACAAAAGTCAGCATTACCTACCCTTCACTATTTGCAAAGACTAGACAGAATATTTCTATTCTACGTTATTTGCAAACAGAGAATATCTCAAAGAGCACTATTCTTCAAAACAATCAATGTTCGGACAATCAATCAGTGGGGAGATAAAGATAGGCACGACGGGTTTCAACGGGGACAAAAGTCTGCGTTACCTACCCTTCACTATCTGCAAAGGGAGAGAGAGAGAGTATTTCTACTCCTCCCCGTTTGTAGACAGCGAATATCTCAAAGAGAACAATCAATGAGCACAATCAATGAGCAATACTAGTATTCAAAAAGTTTCGGACAATCAATCAATTATTTTGCAATTTGTCGTGTGTCACGACCTTACCCGGACCGCGTGGACAGTTTCTCGTCTTCCGCCTCCAGCGCCCGATCGTCCTCTACTCTCCGTATTTGCCGCGGCACTCCTGATGGTTCCCAGTCAGGACCGTAGATCACTCGAGAGAGGTCTGCTCGGAACCAGTGAAGTTCGGATGATCGGCTGCCAGATGAGGGTCTATTGGGCAGGAGCTCTCCCGATCGTTGCAGTCGTTCACTCTGTCGTCGGGACCTCTCCCACTGGATCCACGTGTCGCTGATGGGCCCCACGTTTGGGACGCCAATTGTTAAATGGTAGCGGCAGTTTCAGTCGATAACCTTTCAAGTATTTGCCCGGCGGTAATCGCCTCTCATACCACTCGATAATTTACCAATGAAAGAGGCAGGCGCCGGAGACTGGAAGGCAGGAAACAAAGTTTTTATTCCGTCGGAGCAGAACACATCAGATCAGACAGCAAGGTATCGTCACGAGGTGCTCTAACCGCATCTCTGAGACCTGGTCTCTTATACACCGGTTTATTGCTTTATTACACATAGTACATTCTTGAGATTCTCTTGATGCATGAAAGAACATCCCCTGAAGCCCCGGCTCAGATCCGATCCCACACATAGTTACAGTAGAGGTTCCCACCCTACCCGCAGTGGGAGATGGCTATCGCGCAGCAGGGAATTCCGCTAATTCCCGGGGGTGTGTGCAACCGGCCGGGTCTCAGGGGGTAGGGGCTTTGATCTACTGTAATCCCTTTGATGCGGGGTGTTTCCCTTACAGTAGGGGCAATAAACTGCATCCGCAGGGCTAGGTGATGGCCTGGGACCAGTTCGGACAATGGGGCGCAGAGGAAGGGGGTTATCAAAGGAGAGGCATGACCATGTATGGGATGTCGGTCGGATGTGGTTCCGTAGCAGGGTCGCGCAGAAGGAGAGGGTTTATGGCCTGTATGAGAGAGCGGGGGTGGCCGGCGCGCGGGGGAATGTTCGCAGCGCCAGGGGGAAGCGCTGGTGATCGAGAATGAGCGGGGAGAGAGTGGGGTGCCTAAAATGGCGGCCGTGCATTCGCTGTGCGTGGCGCTGGGGAGAGGCAAGATGGCGCAGATAATGTTCAGTTTGCATGCTAAATTTCCACAGGGGGGCCTTGGTTGGTGGCTGCTGACTGGCAAGCCACGCGGCTGTGGGAGCTGGGCTCCTGGTCACTTACTCAGGGCAAGTGGGGAAGTAGGTAGGTGTAGAGTTTTCACTGCCAGGGCCACTCGGGCGGCTGGGTGCAGAGTGCTTTTGAACCTTCGGGCGCTCAATTGATTTCAATGGGAAATCTCCGGTTTAGAAAAAGACTGCAATCTCGGGGACGAGGACTCTTCAGGTGCCACCACCACTTCGAGAGGTAAGTTGGGTAGTTGGAGGATAGGTAGGTACCCCGGGATTGGGCACAGGGGGCCGCGGGGCGCCGCGTGCAGGGGTGCCTTTTGGTGTCGGGAAATCTTACCCTCTGTTGATCGCGGTAGGGGGGGCACCTTGTTCTGAGCCTGCAGGCTTCTTCAGGAGTGTCGAGGGAGGTCCTTGAGTGCCGGACTCGGGGTCACAGTCGCCGTGGGGTTGTCCTCGGGGGTCTTTGTTCACTCCGGCACTGGCCAGGCTTGGCTGGTGCAGAGTGTGCTGGGTTCGCGGTTCCGGACTGCTGCCAGGGATTAGAGGTAGGTTTTGAGTAGAGCTTCTACTCATGGGAGTCCCAGGGGCTTAGAGCCAAAAGGTAGCCAGGTCCTCCGGGGTTGGTGAGGTTGCTGGCCACAAGAGATGCCGGGTTGGAGCAGGAGCAGGTTCGAGGGTCGACAGGCCGGTAGGGCTGGGGCCAAAGCAGTTGGTGTCTTCCTCTTTTTAGCAGCTGCAGGGCAGGTCTTCTTTCTTCTTGCTGCTCTTTGTAGTTTTGAATCTGGGGAAGGAAGGTTCAGGGTGCCCCTAAATACTAGATTTAGGGGTGTTACAGGTAGGTGAAGGGCAGGGACCAATGGGTCCCTGTCCTGGGGTGGGTACACACCCTATCCTGCCTCTCTCCTGTGGGAGGGGGGCAGAAGCCTAGTCCTGATAGGGTAGGGCTCCCCATCTTCAAGATGGCGAGAGCCCGGAGATGTGCTTCACCCCGTCTCCCCCACCTGAGGGGTGGGGTTGGCAGGCTGGCACATCCCCTGTCCTTATTTGGGGTTTCCGGCCAAAGCTTCCCGCCAGAGTGGGGGGTTGCAGTGGCCTGGGGAAGCTCACAGAGGCGGCATGCCTTTGAAGCTTCCCCTTGCCCATCCTGGGGGAGGAGATTTAGCACCTCGCCCAGGATGTGCATTGTTGCAGGACCAGGAGAGCAGGGGCTCTCCTACCCAGGGGTCCAGCAACATGTCTGCTGGGTGGCAGCCTAGGCAGCCTCAGAGCAGACGTGGAGTGTAGGTTAGGTTTAAGGGGGCACCTCTAAGATGCCCTCTGGGGTGCTGGGTACATTAAATCCCACACTGGCATCAGTGTGGGTTTAATGTGCTGAGAAGTTTGATACCAAACTTCTCAGTCTTTAGTGTTGCCATTATGGTGCTGTGGAGCTCGTATTTGACGAGCTCTCAGCACCATGTACTCTTAAATGGCAGCACTGCACTTACAGTGCTCAGTAATGGACCTGGGCACTGTAGGGGCACAGGGCTCCTGCTCCTGTGCCCACACTATTGGCATAAGGCACCCAGCTAGAGGGGTGGCTGATGTATGCCATGGCAGTGTAGGTGATGGGCATGGCACACAGGGATGTGTGTCATGTCGACTTTGTTTTTGTCTTGCACCCAAACACTCAGCCTGCAAAGGCAGTGTGTGAGTGTAAGGGTACAGGGCCTCTAAGGGTGGCACAAGGAGTGCTGCAGCCCTTAGAGGCCTTCCCTGGTCACAAGGCCCTGGGTACCTAGGGTACCATTTACCAGGGGCTGACATGTGGCCAGGGTTTGCCAATTTGGGTTTGGTTTGTTTTAGGGAAGGAACATAGGCCCTGGGCACCTGATTGGCAGGAGTCCAGGGCACACTCAGTCAAAGTACATTCAGCAAAAAGTGGGGGCATACCATGCAAGAAAGATGGCACTTTCACTCGGAAACTGGTGCAGAGGTGTCCTTGGGCGTAGGCTTTTTCCTTATTAGAGCAGTCATGGTAGAGGGGGCCTGCGTACAGAGGCTGCAGGTGATGTCAGAAGGTCCACAAGAGGTAAATCCACGGTTGACTCAGGCTCTAGAGGGCTGGGGGACCTTGATGACACGTTGGCCCACATCAGTTCAGGCTTGGAGCAGCGGGTGCACTGATAGTTTCAGGTGTCGGGTTTTCGTAGTTCCCGAGGCCTCCTATTCCTTTATTTTGGAGATGCTGTGAGATGCAGGGAACAGTTCTGCTGTTCCACAGGAAGTCTTGGTTCTTTATTGAAGGCAGGCAGTCCTCCCAAGTTTCTGGAGTCACAGCTGCAGGACTTGTCGCCTTTGGTGCAGTTTTCAATGAGGGATGCTGGCGGGACTGGTACCAAGTCAGCTGTTTCTTCTCTCCTCTGCTTTTGCAGCTCTTAGGTGTTCTCTCTTAGGTCATCAGGATCTCTTTCTCTGGTACCAGGGACTCTACTGAATTTAGGAACATTAGGGGAGTGTAGGGTAGTAGCCAATGGGCTGTTGACCCTTGGGGTCATTACGGCCCCTATAGGACCAACCCTGTCCCAGAATTCCTAAGTATGCCATCGCAAAGATGGCTACTTCTGAAAAATCGTGTTCACCTCAGTGTAGCCCACCTTAGGGCTAACTACTAGCCTGGAGGTGGCACGCCTAGCTTATTCTCCCAACTGTCCAGGTGACAAGGGAGTCCTGGACAAAGGAGGGGTGGCTTCCTCTCCTGTGAGGGGAGCCAGACTCGCATTCCAAAGACTGCAGCTCTTTGAAGCTTGCCAGCCTGGGGAAGCTTATCAGCAGGTCATCCTGTGGGAGGGGGTATTACACCCTCTTCCCAGACAGGCTTTTGTTCTAGGCCTCCTGAGAGCAGAGGCCTTAGGAGGTCAGAACAGTATCTCGGGTGGCAGGCTGGCAGAAACCAGTCAGTGAGAACACCAGAGCCTGGTAGGTTTTCAGGGGGCACCTCTAAGGTGCCCTTTGGGTGCATGTATTGGTAAATCCATCACTGGAATCGGTGTGGGTTTGTCAATATAGATAGTTGATAGCAGATATCCCTATTTTCAGCAAAGACATTATGTAACTGGCTAACATGTTACACAAGTTTCCAGGCCTTGCACAGCTCTTTGAGTTATGAAACTCTCAGATGTGCATAGGCAGCCTAGTTTAAAGTAAATTTGGAAGAAATTGAAAATTGGAGAAATATTTTAGCTAAAGACCATTTTGGGTTCCCCCTTGTGAAATCACTTATTAATTGAATGGTACAACAAATGTTAAGGCTTGTACCCCACTGCTGCACCAGCAATGTAGGAAGCTGGCTCTTTATGTAATATACCAAATTATTGGTAATATCGTGTTAGACCTGGCATCTTTGATGTGTTTTTCCTTTGTCTTTTTGCTTCCGACCTCCTGTTTTTGACTGTGTGCTGCATTTTATTTATCCTGGTTTTAGAAATCTGTGCACTTTACCACTGCTGATCAGTGCTACAGTGCAAGTACTCCCTGTGTAAATTGTGATTGGTTATCCGTGACTGGCATATTTGATTTACTGGTAAGTGCATAGTAAAGTGCTCTATGTGTGCCCAGGGCCTGTAAATTAAATGCTACTAGTGGACATACAGCACAGGTTGAGCCACCCACATGAGTAGCCCTGCAACCATGCCTCAGATCTGCCTCTGCAGTGTCTGTGTGTGCAGTTTTGAACAGCCATGTCGACCTGGCAAGTGCACCCACTTGCCAGGCCCAAACCTTCCCTGTTATTACATGTAAGGCACCCCTAAATTAGGCCCTATGTAGCCCCATGGGCAGGGTGCTGTTTATGTGGAAGGTAGGACATGTGCTGGTGTGTTTTACATGTCCTGATCGTGAAATACTGCCAATTTTGTTTTTCATTATTGCAAAGAATGGCTTTCCCATAGCTTATCATTGGTGCTGCCTTGTAACATTTTACAAGTGTAACTATCAATTGGGAACATCGAGAGATTTGGAGTTTGGGTTATCCAGTATTGGGGTATCTTTCATAGATTCACATGCCTGAATCATTCCCCGTCGCCGAGGCGGGAGTCCCCGGTAAATAAAAAAGTAGTGCCAAAATGTTAGTAGTAGTAGTAGGCCCAAAGAAAAGGCTAAAAGCCTAAATCTTAGCAGCCTATCTACCTCCTTATGCAAAAGGAACCAAGAATTTGGTAACAACCAATCAGACACCAGCACCCTTCTAGAACCCTCTCAGCAGAGCCAGTTCTCCTCAGATTTTCACCGCACGTCGTGTGGAAGGGAGTCTCCCTGAGTGCCACTCAGTTTTGTTTCAACTTGCTTCAGCATGTCAGACAAGAAGGCTTTGTTTAAGTCCTGCAAGACCTGCGCCAAGAAGAGAGTCCATGTTGATGATCAACATGTGGACTCCATCTACTGCCTCTACCCTAAACATGAGGCAAGAGATTGCAAGATTTGCTGCACCTTCCCTACAAAAACTCTTAGGGATAGGGAGGTGGGAGTGCTTTTGTGGCTTAAATCCTCTTCGGCTGAGGAGGATGACAGAGCCTCTACTTCTAGCTAGAGCTAGATTGCAGGACAGCTCTTCCAGTGAGGGGAAGAAGCGTCAGAAATCTCATCATTCTACTTCTGAAGCGCACTCTCCTCAGGATTCTGCAGTCAAGGCTACGGCACAAACTGTGAGTAAAAGCCTTTCAAAATCTCTGGCTTTTTCTCAATCTTCGGTTTCTGTCACCTCGTCTGCTTCTTCAATGACGGACACCATCACGACGACGGCAATTACCTCTCCTATTCTGTCTATGAGGATTACTATCCTCACAAAAAAGCCCGTCGTCGAGGTGTCGTCGACGAAGTCCTCGTCGACGAAGGCAGCAGTACCATCGACGACGATTACGCCACTTAAAAGCCTGTCGACGTCTAGCTCGTCGACGAAGAACTCGTCGACGAAGATTCCATCGTCGAAGGGCCCGTCGACGTCTAGCTCGTCGACGAAGACCCCGTCGACGGCGAAGGCCCCGTCGACGGCGAAGGCCCCGTCGACGGCGAAGGCCCCGTCGACTGCCCCGTCGACTGCCCCGTCGACTGCCCCGTCGACTGCCCCGTCGACGATCCCGTCGACGATCCCGTCTACCACAGCCCCGTCGACGACGACCTCGTTGACGATGGACTCCACAAGCCTAATCACATCAAAGGAAATGGCGCCCGCTCATTCCACTCCAATTTCCACCAGGACTTTTCAACTAAAGTCTTTTCAGAGGCAGGAATGTAGTGACATATCACCGCTTACTCCCTCGCATCTCCTGGAAACATATGTGCAGTGTGAGGATGAAGATGATGAGGATGACTAGGACGAAGGGCCCTTTGGGATTGCTCGCCGTCCTTCGGAACTGCACATCAAATGTCAGGAAGACGATGATGATGAGGAAGAAGATAACTATCAAGGGCATTACTATCAGGAAGACATAGTCGTTCCGCATCATAGACCTTGCTACAAACAACCTTCGTCGGAGCGAGATGTCACATCTGCCTCCTACGTTAATTCAAGACCTGCAAGCCATGCTTGCAGATTATAAGCAGCGTTTTCCACCGCAGCCAATCCTTCCACAGGTTCCGCAGACTGCGCCACAGCCGGACCCATTGCCTTTGCCTGAGGATCCAGCCCCAATGCCTCAACTGCCTGATCCTCCACAGGACCCGTGTCAAGGTCAAGATTCAACCTCGGAGGAGGAATTCGAAGAGGGCGAGCTGCCAGACCCAGCAGACCCTTGGGATTCTTATATAATCCCTATGACTTCGCCACCTACCCCTCTACCATCTGATTCGCCCCCGGAAGATATAGGGGGGTTCCATAACCTTCTGCAGCGCGCTGCAACCAGGTTCCACTTGCCGGTAACCATTGAGCAGTCTGACTGTTTTCTGCATTACTTTAAAGAAGAGTCAAGAAAGGTTACGAGAGCTATCCCTATAATTGACTATATTTGGAAGGAAGGAGTTAAAATCATGAAAGACCCAGCATCAGTGCCAGCGGTGCTTCAACGGATTGACAAAAAATACCGTGCTCCAGCCAACAGTCCCTCCTGTCTCATTGGCCAACCGCGTCCGGACTCGGTTATATCTTAGGCAGCCCAACAAAAGTCTAAGAATCTGGCAGCACCGGTCACTACACCACCGGATATGGAAGGACGCCGACTGGATCTAATTGGGAAACATTTTTCAACTATGGCAGCTACTTCTATCAGGGCAGCCAACTCCCTAGCGATAATAGGGCGTTATGACCGCCAAATGTGGTCAGAAATGGCAAGCTTTATCGACCTCATCCCAGAGGACAACAGACAAGAGGCTCGAAAGATTTTGTTGGAGGGTGAGCGTGCAGCCTCAGACTATCGACTGCGCTCTGGATATTGCGAATACTAACTTTCGCCAGTTGGCTGGGGCTGCGGTTCTCAGGCGCCAGGGTTGGCTTAAGGCTACCACGTTCAGACCAGAAGTCCAGACAAAAATATTGGACATGGCCTATGATGGCGAATCATTGTTTGGAAAACATATAGATGATGCACTCCAAGCAATTAAAACCGATACTGATACTGCAAGATCATTGGGCTCCTTGCAATACAAAAGAGGTACCTTCAGAGGAGCAAGAGGCCGTGGATTTTCATCCAGAGGGAATTATCATACCCAACAGAATAGGTACCAGCCTCAGTATCGACAATCTTATCAGTCTTCCTACAGACAGACCAACACGTCTGGTTTCTCTCGTCAAGGTGGACGAAAAAGATCGCAGAATCAGGGAAGAGACACCTCACGGAAGCAATGATTTCTGCAGGGCGCCTTCCACTCCTACTCCCCTCCCCAACTTTTGTGAGCAAGTGGCAAGAAATTACGTCGGACCAGTGGGTTCTGGACCTGGTTCACAACGGTCATACCTTAGAGTTTGTCACCAAGCCACCCAACACACCGCCCAAGGGACCCCCTCCCCCTCGTCTTCACTTACTATTCAAAGAAGTTTTAATGATGCTCCTCAAGAACGCAATCGAGAAGGTTCCTGCACTTCAAAAGGGGACGGGTTTCTATTCCTGCTTATTTCTCATCAAGAAGAAATCAGGGAAGTGGCGCCCAATCTTAGACCTTCGCAATCTGAACAGATTCCTCAAGAAGCAGGGGTTTCGCATGGTCACTCTGGCAGAAATTCTAGGTTGCCTCAACGAGGGAGATTTTCTAGCTTCTTTAGATATGGAAGACGCTTACTTTCACATCCCAATACATCCGAAGAATCGCAAGTATCTTCGCTTCACAGTGGCTGGTGCCCATTACCAGTTCAAAGTGCTCCCGTTTGGGTTAAAATCTGCCCCAGGGATCTTTACGAAGTGCCTAGCTCCAGTGGCAGCAGCGTTACGATCCCAAGGAATCCAAGTTTTCCCATATTTAGACGACTGGTTAATAAAGGGTCCTTCGGAAAGATCAGTCAAGACTGCCGTGACAACATCTCTTCGTCTGTTCCACTCTCTGGGGCTTACGATCAACAGGAGCAAGTCTCAATTACACCCAAGGCAGATCCTTCCTTTTCTGGGAGCTCTGTTAGATACCGTCCGCTGCAAGGCATTCTTATCTCACGAACGGCAAGTTAGTCTGCAAAACTTAGCAATCCGGATTTCCAAAAGAAAGTCAGTTTCTGTCCGGATGTTCGCGTCGCTCCTAGAAATGTGCTCCTCTGCAATACACCTCGTCCCTCTGGTGCGGCTCC
The DNA here is from genome assembly GCF_964204655.1 of Triturus cristatus. NCBI lineage: Eukaryota > Metazoa > Chordata > Amphibia > Caudata > Salamandridae > Triturus > Triturus cristatus. Next base: position 365,252,126 of record NC_140584.1, on the reverse strand, counting down.
GGATGCGACCCTTGCAGGAGGAGTTACACCTTCAGTGGCAGCAGGCGATGGGCTCTTTCGACGACATCATCAGAGTCACTTCAGGCATGAAGAGCGCTCTAAGTTGGTGGTCCCACATTCCCAACTTATCAGAAGGGCTCACTTTCATTCAGAAGATTCCAGACTTTGTCCTCACTACCGATGCTTCCATGGAAGGATGGGGAGGTCATCTCCAAAAGTTACAGATACAGGGGAAGTGCTCTCCAGAGTACAAAAACAAACACATCAACAGTCTGGAATTGCGAGCAATTTTCCTGTCTCTGCAAGCTTTCCTTCCAAGGATTGCAGGTTCTTCGGTTCTGATTCGAACCGACAATACCACCAGCATGTTCTACGTGAACAAACAAGGAGGAACAAGATCAGCAACTCTGTCCACGGAAGCTCAGGAGTTGTGGGAATGGGTCACACTCCACAACATAACCCTCCGAGCAGAACATGTCAGAGGTCTCTGCAATACATTAGCGGACACACTCAGCAGATCCCAATCAGATTGCCACGAATGGGAGCTAGAGCAGGCTCAAGTGCTCAGAGTATTCAGAGCTTGGGGAACACCACCGCTGGATTTGTTCGCCACAAAGGAGAACAAGAAATGCCGCTTCTATGCCAGCAGATACCCTCACAGGGCTCATGGGGGAATGCCCTGTCCATGCGATGGTCAGGGATTTGTGCTTACGCTTTTCCCCCGATACCCCTAATACCGAGGGTCATACGCAAGATGAAGTTGGAGGGCTGTCGTCTCATCTTGATTGCACCCAGATGGCCACGCCAATACTGGTTTCAGGAGCTCCTATTGCTATCACAGGACCAGCCGATCCGTCTTCTCCCGACGCCCACGATGCTGTCAAGGAACAGAGGTCAGGTTCTCCATCCGGACCCTCAGTCCCTACATTTACACGCATGGCTCCTGACTTCTTAGAGTTTAAGGACTTGGATATCCCTCAAGACTGTAGGGATATATTAACGAAATCACGAGCCCACAGCACGATAAAAACTTACCGTCTAAAATGGAAACGGTTTTGCTGCTGGTGTGAAGCAAACCAGGTGCACCCGGTGGACGCTCCTGCAGAACAGATCCTCCCTTATTTGTTACACCTGGCAAGATCTGGATTTTCTTTCCCTTCAGTCAAAGTCCACTTAGCTGCACTTTCCAGATTCAGAAGGGGTGCTCATGGCCCTTCTCTTTGTTCATCCTCTTTAATTAAGCAGTTTATGAAAGGACTATTCCGAGAGTTTCCTCCGGTCAGACTTCCGCCACCGGAATGGGAACTCAACACAGTCTTAATGCAATTAATGAAGCATCCATTCTAACCCATTCACAAGGCTGACCTCAAATTCCTTACCTGGAAGGTTGCTTTACTTCTGGCTTTAACATCAGCTCGACGAGTGAGTGAAATTTATGCGTTTACTGTAAAGGAACCTTTTCTACACTTCACTCAAGACTACGTGCACCTCCTAACTAATCTAACATTTATCCCTAAGGTGCCTTCACAGTTTCATCTTAATGAACCAGTGACGTTAAAAACTTTCTTTCCTAATCCATCTACTCCAGTGGAACGAACCTTGCATTCTCTCGATATCAAGAGATGTCTTAAATTCTATCTTCAAAAAACAAAGAACCTTAGAAAGTCCGATCAATTGTTCGTGGCTTATGGCCAGACTACCCTGGGAAAGGCGGTTACAAAGACCACCATTGCCAGATGGATAGCATCTACAATACTTTTCTGCCATGACAAGGCTCGCAGGCCTTTGTTGAGGAAACCCAAGGCCCATTCCATGAGAACAGTAGCAGCGTCTACAGCATTGTTTGCTGGTGTGACTCTAGAAAATATCTGCCGTGCTGCGACATGGAAAAATGTCCACACTTTTACAAGACATTACTGCCTCCAATCTACGCATCGTGATGATGCAGCAGTTGGGCAAGCTGTACTACGACATCTGTTTCTTTGAGATATCTTCAGGTACCCTTTTCATATTTTAATATGCAAGATGTGGATATCTTTGGTATAACAATGCAATGTGTTACAATAATGATTTGCTTTCATTTTCAATGTTATTGCATTACATGCTGTTTCCTCTTTATGGCTTGCATGTTTCGAATTTGAAGATTCTTTCTTATACCTCTTATTAATAAGCTGTGGATGCAACTTGGGAGTATCAGCACTAGTCTCCCACCATCCGCAAACGACTGTATACTTGGTATACTGCTCGCTATTCTGATTCAGGCATGTGAATCTATGAAAGATACCCCAATACTGGATAAGAAAGTTACTTACCTGTAACTACAGTTATCCAGTATTGGTATCTTTCATAGATTCACATGCACCCACCCTCCTCCCCGTAGAGTCAGTTCTATATAATTTGGGACGTTCACTTCCCACTTGTGCTACGAAAATCTGAGGAGAACTGGCTCTGCTGAGAGGGTTCTAGAAGGGTGCTGGTGTCTGATTGGTTGTTACCAAATTCTTGGTTCCTTTTGCATAAGGAGGTAGATAGGCTGCTAAGATATAGGCTTTTGGTCTTTTCTTTGGGCCTACTACTACTACTACTAACATTTTGGCACTACTTTTTTATTTACCGGGGACTCCCGCCTCGGCGACGGGGAATGATTCAGGCATGTGAATCTATGAAAGATACCAATACTGGATAACTGTAGTTACAGGTAAGTAACTTGTTTTCTTCTCTGAGCTTAGAATTGAAAAAAGCATCTTTTAGTAAAGATGGTTTTTGAATTGTTTGTTTGATAATGCCACTTTTAGAAAGTGCAGACTTTCTTGTCTAACCATCCTGTGCCTCTGCTTGCCTGTGGAATCAACATCTGGTTTAGACTGACAGGCGTCTGTTGGTGCATTCACTCTAGGCAGTCACACAAAGGGAGTTGAGGTGTGCGGTGCATATCCTGATGGCCCATCACCAGGCTGATGAGCCATTCTGAGCAAGAGTGGTGGGAGGAGTTGTCACACACACCTTACTAGGGCTGTGCCTGGCCCCTCACAATGCTATCTCCGCCCCCTGGAGTATGTCTGGAGCCAAGACCAGGCAGGACAAGAACTTGTACACTACAAAGACAATCCCTTGAAGAATACCTACTTCAAGGGCAAAAAGGAGTAGAAGTATTCAACATAACCCCCAGAATTTTAGAACACGTCTGGATCAAGAGGAGACTCTGCCACAAGGAAGTGCTGGATAGCTGTCAGGATGAGCTTTTCCCCTTTGCTGTGTGTTGCTTTCCTGAGTTGGCCTTCTGCTTCTGTCTTGAAGAGAACAAGGACTGGACTTTGCTTTTGTATCCTGCTTGAGAAGATTCTCCATAGGCTTCTGTGTGCATGCCTCCTGTTAAGCCTCAGGGCCATCAAAAACTTCACTTGCAGCCCCACTGAACTCCTGAACTCTGACCTGCCAAGTCGTGCCAATTTCAGTTATTAGCCCTTGGAGGTAGTTTTGCTGCTTCAAGAACTGAAAATCCACGCATCGCCCCTGCAGTGCCGCGAAGATTGAGACAGCGCCTGTTCGTGGCTGGAAGAACCACCGGAGTCCGGCGGGCCGTTTTTCTATAAAAATACTTTTCACTTGAAAAATTGGAAACAGTGCAATTTTCAGTTCAGCAATGTTAACCCATGGGAGGGAATCAAAACGACTTACAAATCCAGTTTTCGGGGTCTATGGTCAACGCCAGGCAAGGTTCAGGCTAGCACCAAGACTGCACCACCAGCGGCACAGGGGAGGCCGAGTGCACAGGTCAATTTCGGGGTTCGGTGCTCAATGTTAACCAATGGAGACTGGGGGTGATCGAAGTTGCGCTGCGCTAAGGTCAGTAAAGCTGTCAGGAGTCAATCTCCTGGAGTTAAGGTAATCACATGGGGGCCACAAGGCAGCACCAAAACTACACCCTCAGCGGCACAGGGGCGGCCGGGTGCAGAGTGCCAACACGGCATTGGGGACCCAATGCAAGTCAATGGGGGAGATCCGTTTTGGAGAAAGGTTGCAGGCTCCAGCCAGGAGACTGAACGAAGAAAACCCACAGCTGGCCAGGTAAGTTCTGATGCTAGGGGACATGGGCACTCCGTTGGTCAAGGCTCAGGGGCTTCGTGTGCAGGGGTGTCCTTTTGTGCCGGGAATATCTTACTTGGCAGGTCGCGGTCAGGGGGAGTCTTTGGATTGAGGCTGCATTCATCGATGTAGAGTCCGGTTGGGATCAGCCCACGGTGGACTCTGGCTCAGAATTACTGGGGAACCTTCGCAGGACTGGTGGGAAACTTGGACTCTGGCCATGGGCATCGGGTGCAGAGGTGGGTTCGGAGGCGGTTTCGCGTTTCCTCATGCCAGAGCTCTTCGGTTTTAAAGTTGCTCTCTTCTTGGACAGTGGAATTAACGGTGAGATCTGAAGTTGTGCCACTCGTGGTACAGTTTTAGGGAAGGAGCTCTGGCACAGGGGACCTGGTTGGGAGGGACCCTGTACCTTTCAATCGAAACCACACCATGTTCCAGGCACAAAGGCAGGGAGCTAACTATGTCAAAAGACACACTTTCTCACATGCTCTCTTAAATCGGAGCTGTTCTGGACACAGTGCAGTTTTAGGCTTATCCTACTGAACATCGATCCAGGATATTCAAGCTATGATTCTGATGTTTCATCCTCTACCCTGGATTTCTGTGAGAATGACCCTGAGGTATTTGGGCCTCATGACCTGCATCCTGCTTCTAACCTATGCCTGTTGACATATACAGGTTCTTCAGTGAGACCTGAAGTCTCACTGGGTACAGCATCAAGGTAATCTCTCTGACATGGGCCACATCTCAAAGGTAACATGACAAAGATTTGTAGTGGTGGCTGACGAATCGCAATGGTGGTAGACCCCTCTCCCTTCCCCAGACAGAGCTGACTCTGGTCTCCGGCAGAGTCCGTGCTCCACATCAACCTGTTGGAGCTTTGGGCGATCACTTGGCATTGAAAGCCTGTTTTCAGTTGCTCAAAGGAAGGCTGGTGCCGTTTGTAGGAAAGTGGGTTTCTGTTGCAGTACCCCCCACCTCCTTTTTGCATGATTCTGATGCATCTTTGACTGAGTGGGCACTGGGTTCCTGCTAAACAGGTTCCCAGTGCCTGTGTTCTGTCCCAAAACTGTAACATTGTTTCCACAATTGGCACACCTCTGGCTCACATATAAATCCCTTGTAAAAGGTACCAGTGATACCAAAGGCCTTGTGGCCAGAGAGGGTCTCTAAGAGCTGCAGCATGTATTGTTCCACCCGAAGATACCCCTCCCCAAAAACAGAGATACTGCCACTACAGCATGCATGCTTTGGTGCAGATAAAAGTGAGGAATCGACCGGGTACACATCTGTGTGCCAGGCCTACCAGCACTGCAAGAGGCATAGGGAAGTCGCCCCTACAGCAAGCCTTACAGCCTTAATGCAGGGTGCACCATACCTCATGTGAGGGCATAACTGAAGTTGAAATAAGCTTTATTTCGATAAAAGAATATCTTAAAAAGCACAGACAAATATGAGTTGTAAAAACAAGTGATGCCAAAGAATAAATCATGCAAATATAATGACAACATGATCCCAAGATATACAAAGAATTATAAAAAACATATAAACATTATAAATAGGACAATATAAAATAGATATGCAGGCAGGCAATGTAAAACAGTCTGACTACTTAGTCAAGGGCTGCAAGGCCTTTAGACCTTAGGAGCCAGGACCACCTCAAATATTTCGATAGGGCGCAAACAAAGAGAGATCGTGTGTCTGATTTAAGAATGCGCAACGCTATGAGGTGGTCACGCGTGCCCAAAGTTCTGCATAAGGGTTTGAGCCAATATGATCTTGGGATTTTATATTCTGGGCATGCAAAAAGCACATGTGCAAGAGATTCAAGTTTAGTTACACAAAAAGGACAGGTGGACAAAGTTTGGAATGGAGGTTTCCAGCGGGCAGTCAGCTCTCGTACTGGAAGAGTGCCAATTCTGAATTTGAAGTAGAGGGCTCGATCGTATGGCTTCTGAATAATGTCAAGATAAGGCTCAAAATGAACGTTATCTTTGAGGAGAAGAAATTCGGTGGTACATCTACTGGAATGGGAGCTGAAATTCCTTTTTCCTATAACCCAACTCCAGTAGAGTTTCTTCAGCTCGGCTTTCGGGGGCGAAGTTTTATTTATCCAGGCGTCTTTTAGGCCAAGATCGAGAAGCAGGGACTTTACCTCTTTTAACCATTTAATTTTGTTCCAAGAGGGCATGGAAAGTATTTCGGATAGGCCCTCCGCGTACTTGGCTAACTCGGGGGTCCGCCAGAGCCGAGCCCAGAGGAGTAAAGGACGAAGTTTGGCCAGATCTTTCAACGCATGGCACCCTAGATCCGAAAGTAAGGGCACTATAGGTGTGCTCTGCGGAAGTGCCATCAGTTCCTTGTAGAAACTGGAATCGGATTTGGCAAGTTCCTCAATATTGTTTGAGCCCCATAATTCGGCTCCGTAGAGTGCCGAACTCACACCCTTAGCTTTGTAGATGTCCAGTGCTGGGGCTATTGGTCTAGAAGAAGAGGAACGATGTTCTCTGAGGAGGGCACCAGTGACCCTCTTATGAGAAAGAAGCATTTTGTGCAAGTGAGATGTCCATCGCATATTATCTGTGATGCGGATGCCTAAGTAATCAAACTCTTTGACCCTTTCAAGAGGAACTGCGTTCAAAACTGGAGGCTGACCTAATTTTTTAGGTGGATTTAAAATTAGGTATTTCGTTTTGGTGGTGTTGATGATGAGACCTCTATCATTACAGAAGGATTGGAAACTATCAAGAAGGGTTTGCAAGCCCATAGGTGTTTTGGAAAGGAGGAGGGTGTCATCAGCAAACAGGAGAGTTGGAACACGTTCGCCCGCCAGGGATGGTGCATCAGCAGGAACTTTCAACAGATGGTCCACTACCCCATTCACATAAAGTGAAAAAAGGGTGGGAGCAAGAACACACCCCTGGCGGACGCCCCTGTTTACTGGAATTTTCTCAGTTTTTTGGCCCTGTTGGCCCCAACGCACTTGGGCATAATTGCCGTCGTGGAGTTTTATTAGCAGGGCCAATATGTAGGAAGGAATGTGCATGTCGGATAAAACACGCCAAAGGGTATCGCGGGGGACAAGATCGAACGCTGTTTTTAAATCTATAAAGGCCAAGTAGAGACTGCCTTTTCCAAGGAGGACAATCTTCCAATAGATAAGGATCAGTCTGAAGACCTGTTCTATAGTGCCCGTCCCGGCCCTAAAACCTGCTTGATAATCTGAGAGAATGTTGTTGTCATTTGCCCAGGTAAGTATCCTTTCCAAAATCACTTTCCCAGTAACCTTCTGAGATGAGTCGATCAGGCTTATTGGGCGGTAATTAGCCGGATCTCCTCGGTCACCCTTTTTGAAAATGGGAACAACCTCAGCCCCCTTCCATGACTCAGGGACTGGGGCGCCGTTAACAATAGCGTTGATAAGGGTCGAAAGGAGCTTCCCCCAACTTGATGGATCAAGTTTAAGCACATCACCGGGGATACCGTCCTGACCAGCTGCTTTCTGCGGGACAATAGACTGGATAGCACTATATACCTCCCTGTCAGAGAAGGGGTCAATTTTCTGGGCGTCCACGAGGGGAAGCGTCCCCTCAGGGAAGAACATCTCCACCGTCTCGGATCGAGTGGAATAGAGATTGAAGAAGTGCTCATACCAAACTGGACCAGTGATATTGCATGTTAGAAGTTCATGGGCTGGTCTATTCTTTGATCTTATTGTATCCCAGAAGGCACCGGGGTTACGTTTAAGGGAAGCCTCCCTTAGGGTCTGCCAAAACTGTTCCTCCCAAGACTTTTTTGCTTTGGAAACCGAGGTCTTATAATCTTTCCTAGCTTTCTGGATCATGGGTGTATTCCCACTCTTTAGAGCCACTATTAGGGCAGATTTGTTAGTCCTGCAATTTTGCGAATACCAGCCATTCTTGGAGATGGGCTTTAGCCCTCCCCTCGGCAGGCCACCTTTGCAATGTATTCGAAATAGATTCCCCAATTTAAGGATGGTGTCTTGAAAGACTAAAGGAGCCCTATTAAGGGAATCCTGAATATTGGTGGTTGGAGTCAGCTCAGCTTGCGTAGCGTGTAAAATAGACCTGATTGATTCGACTTTGACATCATCCAACATTACTTTGCGCCATTTGAGGCGCCTCTCACAGTTGGTGGGGATAACCTCCGAAGATTGGAGGGGGTTAGCCACCAATGAAGACAAGGACCCATGTGATTGTGCCCATAGTGAGTTTAGACAAAGAGATAGCCGGTTATGGTCGCTATCATGAGAGGGAATTATTTCCATGTCCACCATGTGTGTCCAGAGCTCAAGATCGAGAAGTATATAGTCGATCCTTGAGGTGTGATTAGGTCTGTTGTACGTGTGGGCGCCCTGGAGGTCAGAGGGTGTTCTACCATTGGCCGCCCTTAGGCCAAATTCTAGTGACATGGTGTTCAGGAATACAACAGATTTAGTCCATCTCTTGATAGGGGGCAATGTTAGTAGTGGGATACCTCGCTTGACGTCATCCTCTAATAGATCGGGAAGGTCTGCTGAGGCAAGGGGCTCGAAGGAGCAGTTAAGGTCACCTGCTACTAGGACGTAAGCTGCATGGTGATACTTGCGTAATTCACCTTCAAGAGATACAAGCGCAGGTGATAGAGCACCTCCGCTAAGGCCCCTCGCATAGACGTTAAATATCTCAAGAGGTTTCCTTCCCTGGGCTCCCTTAAGGGTAAGCCTTAGTATGTCAGGGGAGACAATATGTGCCCGCCTAATGGTACACCCAAGGGAAATACTAACCCAGATCAACAGGCCACCCGAAGGACGACCTCTTCCTGTTGGAGATAGGATGGCTGGTATAAAGAAGGTGGTATAGCCAACCATATGATACGGCTCTACAGCCCAAGTCTCCTGGAATATACAGATGTTGTAAGATGTTATAGAAGACTCCCAATGAGGAAGGTCAAATTTGCTGGCGAGGCCGGCAACATTCCAACTTAGAATCCTAAGGAGAGTAGTGGTGGTGGCTACATCTTGTGGGATAGGTAAGTTGGAGGAGTCAGGAGTAACCTGAGTCGAGTTGCTGGAGGAGGGTGATAGAGGATGATTAATACCCTGTGGAGTTGGAGTAGGCTGGGGACAGGGCTGGTGGGCATATGGACCCAAGCCGGTTTGCAGAGGCTCCCTAACCGAGCCAATGGCTACTTCGGGATCATCTGCAATAATTTGGGCACCAGCAGAAGAAGGAATATCGGCCTCAGCCGAGGTTCCATGTCAGTAGTGCTCATAACGACTATGGGTGTCGTAATAGTTGCTTGGGGCAAACGTGGAGGAGGCCTTATTGCTAGTGTTCCAGACTCCCTTAAAATACCCATCACAAAGTGGTTGAAGAAGAGGATATTGGTAATGGGAGTAAGGAGTGCCAGAGTAAAATTGGCTTAGATCTAGACATCCTATGGCACGCATAGTGGGTTGGTGGTAGTTGCAGATTAGCCTTACAACCCGAGGATCTCTAAAATTTATGATGACACAGTCACCAGGGATGTTTTTTGGTTTATTGCCCACCCAAGATACCCTTCTGACATGGAGAACATGACCGTCCAGATCATGTGGGAGCGGTCTATAAGTGTTCAGCCAGTGTGTTGTTTTGTTACGCAGTTCGATGTAAGATTCTGGCTTGTCAGATTTAAGGCAAGGAACTCCAGTCAGGATGGCAACAAGGGGTAGGCACTCCGGTGGAAGGTTAACATGAGGTAAACTCAGTTCTTGGCCGGGAGAAGGAACTTTAGGATGGGCTTGTGTGTGATCATTGTTGGATGGTTTAGGGAGGATCTGTTCGGGCTCTACAGAGCTATCAGTCGAGCCGGAAACCTGTTTTTTATTATTAGAAAGGTTGACCAAATGAGTATTGGGTAGTGGGGGCCTTGGGGCTGGTGGAGGAATTCCATTCTTAGGGCCTGAGCTTGAGGCAGCATATGATTTAGGCAATGCAGCTTGGGGCGTGGACTCAATGGAAGTAATTGAAGAGGGGTCGACAGTAACACCATGACCCTGACCCGTCTTTGCGTGTAATTTAATTAGTGACTTAAGAGAGAAGAAGTTGTCCAGAGAGGCTTGCTCAAATCTCTCAAGCCTCTCGGACAATAATCTCACTCTTTCCGTCATAGGAAGTAACAGGGATTTAATCAGTACTTCAAGTTGACCAACAATTGGATGCAGGGGTTCAGGGACAGTTTGTGAACCAGATTGTTGATGAAATTGCTCTGCGGGGATATGGGTAGGCAAAATGGTAGAGTGGACAGGAGAAGATCTTATCCTCTGCTGATGTGAAATAGGCAGTGCTGTTCGACCCGCTTTCTTACCCCCGATAGTGCGTGGTTTACTTTTGTATTTCTTCGATACTTTTGCGTAGTCCTCCTTGTTACCACTAGCTGCTCTTTTCCTTTTGCTTGGAGCGGGTATTGGGTCTGCTGCAGTAGGTGACCCAGTGAACGCAGGAGTTACAGGGTGTGAGATGATAGTAATAGCGGAGTCGGAAACTGCCTGGGAAGTAACTAACAAAGGGGAGTATGAGAGGTTTTGCGATGTAACTTGAGCGGGGTCGATGGGATTGGTGGAGTTTGAGGCCGCACTCGGCGGTGAACGCTGCAAAGTCTCAGTTGCAGTGCCATCCACTTGAGTGATCGTTCTGGCGGGAGACACAGCTCGCGCAAATGCACCCATTGAAGAGCGCTTATCTTTTAGTGCGTCGAGAGAGAGTCTCCGCTCTGTGAGGGCAATTTCTTTCTCTAATACAGAGCAGGCACGAATAATGAAGTGATCAAGGGTGCCACTGACGGAAGCCCCACCTCCCTTTCCCGAACGTGTGGACATTGCCATGGCTAATAAGTAGATACAAAGATCACAACATGAGGTGTAGCAAACAATCAGTCACAGATGCAATGCGTCAAGTCAATAGAGCAATGAGGGTCTTTACCGGATAGAGGGTTGCGGTAGTGACAAGAGGGGTGGCCCAGCCCGGCCTCCTTTGGCCCCTGACGGCCACAGACGGCCCGCCCTCTGCCCGGGCTCAGCCCGGCGGCGCCCGCGCGCGTCCCGCGACGCGGGGGGGTCCACGTCCTTTTGAGCGCCTCCCGGCGCGTGCTTTGCGTGAGGCGGGCGCTAGGGGACCTGGGAAATGTAGTCTCCCCGCTCTTCGGCCGCACGATGGTAAAGCGGCAGCAGGGGAGACACGATGTAATTTGGCCCAGGAACAGCGACGAGGCAGCAGGTAGGGATAGCGCCAACAGACTTTCCCCCACAAAATGTCCAGATATCGATTTGAAAGGTTTCCCACTCCCCAGAGGGGTCCACGTCCTTTTGAGCGCCTCCGGGCGCGTGCTTTGCGTGAGGCGGGCGCTAGGGGACCTGGGAAATGTAGTCTCCCCGCTCTTCGGCCGCACGATGGTAAAGCGGCAGCAGGGGAGACACGATGTAATTTGGCCCAGGAACAGCGACGAGGCAGCAGGTAGGGATAGCGCCAACAGACTTTCCCCCACAAAATGTCCAGATATCGATTTGAAAGGTTTCCCACTCCCCAGAGGGGTCCACGTCCTTTTGAGCGCCTCCGGGCGCGTGCTTTGCGTGAGGCGGGCGCTAGGGGACCTGGGAAATGTAGTCTCCCCGCTCTTCGGCCGCACGATGGTAAAGCGGCAGCAGGGGAGACACGATGTAATTTGGCCCAGGAACAGCGACGAGGCAGCAGGTAGGGATAGCGCCAACAGACTTTCCCCCACAAAATGTCCAGATATCGATTTGAAAGGTTTCCCACTCCCCAGAGGGGTCCACGTCCTTTTGAGCGCCTCCGGGCGCGTGCTTTGCGTGAGGCGGGCGCTAGGGGACCTGGGAAATGTAGTCTCCCCGCTCTTAGGCCGCACGATGGTAAAGCGGCAGCAGGGGAGACACGATGTAATTTGGCCCAGGAACAGCGACGAGGCAGCAGGTAGGGATAGCGCCAACAGACTTTCCCCCACAAAATGTCCAGATATCGATTTGAAAGGTATGCCCCTATAGTGTCTAAGTCCAGATTCCCCCAGAAGTCTACAGGGCTCAATGCATACCCAAGATGCTCTATTAGTAGTAGTGTGGTCGAGTAGCCTTAGGCCTAGCATAGAGTAATGTAAGACATTTATTGCACACACATGACCAATAAGTGATACACGACTCAAACAGGAGATCCACACCAATTTTATGAAAATGAGCTTTGTTTGAGTTTTATTTTAAGACCAAGATCTTCACAATAAGGTAAGTACATTTTGTGGGAAAAATACCCAAGACTTTCAAAAGTCGACACAGTGCAAAAGAGTTTAATGTTATCCTATGGAGGAAAGCAATAATGCAGTTAAACGGGTTAAGTGCACGACTTAATGTTTCTGTCTTCGGGACCAAGGGTCAGCAAGTATCGGGGAGTACCAAAACTGCACCACCAGCGGCACAGGGGCGTCCGGGTGTAGAGGTTAAAATTTGGGTTCGGCCCAGTGCGTTTCAGTGGATACTGGGGGGTGCTTGGAGCCACACTGCTTGCAGGTAGGTAAATAGGATGCAGGTGCCAAGCTTTGGGGGTTAGATCAAGCACGGGGGCACAAAGCAGCACGAAACAGACACCACCAATGGCACAGGCTCGGCCAGGTGCAAATTCAGCATCTTCCGCCCAATGCTTTTCAATGGAGAGCTTGCTTCAGACAAACAGGCTGCAGGCATCGCACCTGAGGTTGCATGAGGAAGACCAACGACAGCAGAGATAAGTAGAGATGTAGAGGGTCGTAAGGGCACCGTCGAATCAGCTCACCAAGGCCCAGGGGCTTTGGTTGCAGAGGTGCCTTTAGACATCGGAGTCTTCTTACTGGAGCCAGTCGTGGTCAGGGGGAGTCTCTGGATTCTGGCTGCACACATCATCGTTCTGAGTCGGTGGGCCACCTGGACACTGGTCGTAGGCATTGGGTGCAGAGTGATAAGGACTCTCGGATCCATCTGCCACCGGGGTCCTTGGTGTTGGATTTCTGGGGACAGAACCGCTGTCCTCAGTTCAGGCCTTTGTCGAAGTTCAGGCAGTCGTCCTTTGATTTCTGGAAGTTGCCTGCTGCAGGACAGGTGTCGTCTTCTCACTGGGTCTTTGGAGCTGGAGACAGGCTGTTAGGGCTGTGGCCAAGTCAGTATAGTCGTCTTCAGCCTTTGCTGCGTGGCGTCTTCTTTGTCCTCTTAGGTTGCATGTAACTAGTTTCAAGGTCTGAGGGAGCCTCCTAAGTACTAGATTTAGGGGTCGTTTTAAAGGAGTAACAGATAGGGCCAGTGGTTGCCTCCCTTGGGGTAACTACACCCTCTATTATGCCACCCTCCTGTGGGATGGGGCATAGTCCTAGCCCTGATTAGATGAGTCCCCTCATCTTCAAGATAAAGGGACAGAAAAGTGTGCTTAGCTTCGCCGCTTTCACCTGAGGGGTGGAGTTGGCGAAGGTGGGCACACCTCTTAGTCTTTCTAAGTATTCGCACCAGCTTTCCCACCCAATGTGGTGATGTAAACCAGGGGCTGCCAGCAGCAGAGGCTATGGGTCTCATTACAAAGGCAGCAGGCGTTTGAAGCTTCCCCTTCAAGCACTGTTCCCATCCTGGGGGAGGTGGTGTGACACATCTGCCCAGGATGTGCATTGTTTCTTGTCCCAGAGAGCAAAGGCTCTCCACCCAGGAGTCCAGAAACAAGTATGTGTGGCAGGCTACTTAAATCCATTTAGTGACCACGCCAGGGTGGGTAGGTTTTCAGGGGGCACCTCTGAGGCGCCCTCTGAGTACATGGTTTAATGAATCACACACTGCCATCAGTGGGGGTTTATTGAGAGGAGTTGTTTGGTACAAAACACTCTTGGATTCAGTTAAGCCATCATGGTGCAGGGGAACTCGAGTTGTCTAGTTTCCAGCCCATGAACTTTCTAATGCTTCACTAGCACTTACAACAGCATGAACACTGGTCCCCCGATCAGCCTGCTTCTTTGAGAGGACCTTCATTCCGAACTTCCTTTTTTTTTTTTGTAATATACTTTATTTAAAGACCACTATATCAAATCCAATGCAATAAAAACTTACATAAAGGCAGTCATTTTCCCCTTACAATGGATACAGCATAGATACTTCGAGAAATGACCATCTTTCCCCCCTCCCTCCGTTAGGCTGGAAATGGGAAATAAATAAGGTCCGGTGACCTCTCGTATAGCTGCCCACTGCAATAATGGCAAATAAATGAGTAGCATAGTGTTATTACTTTTTCCAGTTAACAAAGATAACAAATTCAACTATGTCCCTTCCCTCCCATCCCCCCCCCTCCTGATCGTTCAGTATTTTCTATATCCATTAGAACCTCAAAGGGGAGTACTAACAGGGTAGTACGATCTGGTACGCGATAATCATGCAATGTATGGGTCCCAATCTTGAGGCCTACTGAGGTATAGGCGCCTATTCTCTCTAAGTGCTTACAAAATTTGAGTACCTGGAGGGGGCAGTAAGTCAAGTGATTCAAACTCTTGTAACATTGCCTCCCAATCCATTGAGATGGGCTGTTTCCGAAGCCCCGTCTCCTCCTCCCTCCGAAGTGCCGCCCCTTCTGCCTTTCCCCATTGGATCATGTCATCTTGCCAACTGGCTAACGCTGGACACCTGGGGGACTTCCACCTCATAGTGAGAGTTCTTACCGCTAAAATGAGGGCTAGGTCTATGAATCTCAGTCGTACTTTCTGGACTCTCGAGGGTCTGTGGAGGCCCATAAGGCAGTTCAGGACATCCTCTGATATAAGGGTTTGTGTGGTTTCGCCTAGGGCTTGACTAATTCCCTCCCAGTTGTTCCGAAGGTGTGGGCAAGACCACAGCATATGGAGAAAGTCTGCCTCATCTCCTTTACAGCGGGGGCAACAGTGTGAAGCGTCAGGAAACATACGATGGATCCGCTTGGGGGTGAGATATGCCCGATGTAGGATCATGGTCTGGATGAATTTTAGTTTGGCATTACGGGAAACTCTTTTGGGGTGTTCTAGCATGCACTGCCAAGCCTTATCAGTAATCTCCGATTTTAGAGTCCCCAGACCATTGCTCTCTAAGTGAAGTGAGAGTGATTGCAGCGTGCGTCCGTATACCTGTGTATAACCAATGAACCAAATGTCCCCCCGTCCCCATGTGATATAGAAGATGTACTAGGTTGTGCTGTGGGGATTCACTGCGCCGTGGTGCCCATGTGTTCTTTATGTAGTGGGATATAGTGGCGTGCCTAGATGTAATCGTGGCGATGCGCCTGTGGTCTGTAAAAAGGTGTCGTGGTCCATCAAGTGTCCGTCACTAAAGAACGCTCCAATGTCCTCTACTCCGGCCTCTATCCAACCCTGTATATTGGTCTTCGCGAGCCTACCTTGTGGTGTGGGGATACCTAAAAGAGGGATGTTCGGCGAGTAAGGAGTCGCCATGGAAGTGTATGTTAATGCCTTCTTCCAGCATTGTAAGGCGGTAGTCAAAAGGGGGGGACTGTCCGAGGGGATCTTAACCTTGGGCAAAAGCAGGGAGTGTAGCACCCCCCGGTCCATCTCCCCCGATGAGTACCCGATTTCTTGTAGGTGTCTCCCTGCGGTCCAATAAGATAGCCACTGGAGCTGACTAGAATAGTAGTAGGCACGAAAGTCGGGAACTCCCAGACCCAAACCTCCGCTCTCTAGTTGAAGTTTCCGCAGGCTGATACGTCTGCAGCCTTTGCCCCAGATAAGTTCCACCAATAAGGTGTTTAATGTATTAAAGGTAAACTGTGGGATTATGACCGGTAGGTTCACAAAGTAGTATAATAGGCGATTTGGAGATGGCAACCCGCCCCATCGCTGAGAGCGGTAGGGAGGACCAGAAGGCCACGCTAGCCTGGAGCCCCGTTATGGCTTGCGTGATATTGCCTTCTATCTGATCTACCTGTGTTCTATAGACTTGGATACCTAAGTATTTAAAGGTGGTGGGTGCCACTGGCAAGGTATAGTTGCCAAATCGCAGGGTATCCGGATATGGTCTATCCCTGAAAAAGAAGGCCACAGATTTCCCCGGGTTTATAGCCAGACCCGAGAGGCGTTCGAAGGTGTAAAAAATGTCAGGTAAGGGAGCATTCTCGGATGACAGGTCACGTAAATACAACAGGATGTCCGCGTAGATGGAGGTCAGGTGAGTCACTCCATCAATGGCTATACCAAGCCGGTCTGCCGACCTGAGTGCTATCGCTAAAGGTTCCAGTGCAAGAACAAATAATAATGGCGATAACGGACATCCCTGTCTCGTGCCCTTGTGGATAGTGTATTGGCTAGAGATGTAGCGACCCGTGCGGGCCCGGGCCGTATATAGAAGGCGTACCCATTTAAGGTATGTGTCTGGGAATCAGAATCTTTGAAGGGTTACGAACATAAATTCCCAGGAAAGAGAATCAAAGGCCTGACGGAGGTCCAGGGCTATGCAACCCGCCGACTGATGAGCATGCGGAGTGGCCTCCATTACATAATGTAGTCGCCTGGTGTGGAGAGACGTACTACGATTCTGCAGGAACCCGCACTGATCGCTATGTATGAGCATATTGAGGGAGGGCTGTATACGATTGGCAAGAGCCTTGCTTAAGATTTTATACTCCGTCGCTAGTAAGGAGAGGGTCTATAATTATGGAGATCTAGGCTGTCACGTCCTGGTTTGGGTAAGGATATGACCAGTGCTTGCATGGTGGAGTGGGGTAAGTGGCCTTCTGCGAAGGCTGCTTTATATACTGCTTCTAGTGCAGGCACCAAGTCCTCTGAGTACGTGTGGTAAAATTCAATGGGTAGCCCGTCAATCCCAGGTGTTTTATTTCGATTTATACCTTTTATCGCAACTCGTATTTCTTGTTGCGTTATGGGACCATCTATTCCCGCTCGTATCTCTTCGGGACGTTCTGGCATGGGTAAATCCCGCAGGAATTCTACAATAGAGGAGTTTTTAACAGGTAGGGGCGTAGCATATAATGTAGTAAGGTAGTCCTGGAAGGCTAAGTTGATGTCCCACTGGGTATGGACGATATTGCCATGAGTTGTACGGACACTAGGTATTACCGGTGGGTCGGGCCTATCCCGAACTATGCGGGCTAGAAGTGTACCAGACCTGTCTGCTTCTGTGTGTTTACGTTGAAGGAATGCCCTCTGATCAATTACCCGTAGTCTTTCTAGTGTTTCAGCGTGTTCGATACAGGCGGTCTGTAGTTCCGTTTGTTTATCAGGGTCAGTCACGCGTTCCTGTTCCAATATAGACATCCGTTGCTCAACTCTGTGTAATTGTTGGTGCGTTTTCTGGCGAGCCCCCACTAATTGTCCTATCGATGCCCCCCGTACTACCACCTTGAGCGCATCCCATTCGATTAAGTTGGAAGAGGCTGTGTTCCAATTTTCGGTTAGATAATTAGTAATAGTGGTAGAGAGGGATGTCCGGAAAGGAGCATCCTCTAATAGTTGTGGATGTAACTTCCAGGTGGGCACTGGGGTAGGCACAGTACCCCAGTTTAGTGTAAGCTCTTGTGGTCTGAGAAGGTTTTAGCTAAGTAAGTGGCTTGACAGACCTGCGTGATATTGGATCGAGAGCAGAGAAATCTATCAGTTCTAGTGTGGAGACCATGCACTGGGGAGAAGAATGAATACTCCTTGTGAGTAGGATATAGACATCTCCATACGTCCGCAAGTGTCCAGCCATCCACCCAGGTAGCAAACAGTTCAGACAACTTAGTAGCATTTGCGCAGTTAGGGGGGGGTGAGATCTATCTAGGGTAACATCCAACCCAGCATTCCAATCTCCTCCCAACACCCAGGGGATACCATCCCAGTCCGCCAGTGCAGTACCCAGGCGGTACAGGAAACGATCCTGTTCACAGTTAGGGGCGTATACACTACCTAGGATTATCAGGGAACCATCTAGCGTGCCCTTCAATAATATGTACCTCCCTTGGTCATCAACCCGACGTTCCAATTCCATAAATGGGACCCCATGGCGCACCCAGATAGTCACTCCCCTGGCGAACGCCGAGTAGTTAGTGGAGTATATATGTCCCCGACATTTTTTGCGTGTTTTTACCGTTTCCGAATCTGTTAAGTGGGATTCCTGTAAAAACACTATATGTGCTTTACGCCGGAGAAGATAAGCGTGTATGCGATGTCTCTTCTGTATTGCCCCCAACCCACGTACATTCCATGTGACTAGGTTATAAGACCCTAGGGTGGTAGTCGTAGTTGGCATGATACTATATGTAAAGAGAAGCTCCCATGTATATAGAGCCAGCAAACCAGTTTCGACCAGGAGCCCCCTTCCCCATGAACTACAACAAAACCTGGCACCGCGTCTGAACTACGCTTGGCCCAACAAAAATATACAGTGGTTCCATAACAAATAACAATGCGTACGCTTGTAGGGGGGCCGCCGCCCTTGATCATGTCCATGTTTACGGTAAGGTCGGTTACCTAGTGGCTCCACGGGGCCCGCAGAGGGGGGATTATGAATAGACAGATCAGAGACAGTGGTACCGCCATAATAAAACATACATGTACAAGAGCAAGAAATAGAACTGGAGTCCCCGCAACTCATTTCCCTTGTGTCTGCTGGGAAAAATCAATCTGAATATTCCATCTAAGCAACAATATTCAACCTTCAGCATTATTATATAGGTTATTACAAGATAACAGAGAGCAAGTGCAGGAATACAGAAAAGGATATGATATTCTTCAGGAGTTGGCTTCCATGTCCTCTGCATATCACTTGCCTATCCACAGTTCAGGAAAGTTCTACGCTCGACAAGTGGGTCCTTCGGCTATTAATTATCCATTATGCCGTCTGCCACCCTTGGGGTGATTGTAGGAAAAAGGATAATACTTTGTTCAGGATCCGAATTCAGGGTCCTGTCCTCCGAGTCTGTAGTGGTTTTATTAGAGTCTTCGCGGAAAGCCCCAGCAGCGGCCAGAGCCCCATCCCGGTCACGACATTGTTGTTCGTGCCATGGCCCCATTCGACTTTTCTCCTGGGTGGGGGTCTGAGATCGGCGAGGGCCTGATTTCTGAGGGGTCGGGGTTTTTTTTTCCGAGCCCTGTGACGATGAATCCAAATGGCTGAGCTGACTAGACCCTATGCACATAACTTCCTTCCATTCCTCGGCGTCTGCAGGGCTCTCGAAGAAGTGAGTTTTTTTGTCATAGATTACTTTTAGCCTGGCAGGGTAGAGGAGTGCGTATTTGAGTTGCGCTTTTTGCAGTTTCTTCTTGTCCGCCTGGTAGGACGCTCGCTGTCTCTGGACCAGGATAGTGTAGTCTGGGTATAATGAGATGCGATGGTTTTCAAACTGAATTCATGATTTTTCCAACGCTTTCTGTAGCAGTGTGAGAAAGTGGCTCTGTATATACTGTTCCTTAATAGGTACGGGGTGTACAGAGTCCACAGACCCCAAGTGTTTAACAGAGGTTAAAGTTAGATATAACCTCTAAAGTGGTAGCCTGTTCGAGCAGTAAGGCAGTATCAGAGGACCGTGTAAAGCATTTGTTGTACACACTCAGTCAGCAAATAGTTCCACACACTCAATAACTGAACTCTAGGCCAATGGTTTGTATATAAAAAAATATATGCTTGTTTTATTTTAGAACCAACACTTGGAATTAAAATATACTTTCTCGACAGGAGATGTTTCATAAAAATACTTTTGTATATGCAATAGACTTTTTAGTAAACAGTTACAAGTAGTTGCAGTAGGCAACTCTATTCCTAAACACAATACATTGAGCTCAATGATAAATTCAAATTATATGCAACAGATTACTTTTCAGATTACTTTTGTAATTCCAGGCTTGGAATTGCAGAAATCAACACTTAGAAGAAATTTCACAGAAAAGCAGTCAATGGTTTCCTATGGAAGAAAAATGAGTTAAAGGTAAGTATAGTTGTGGGTACTTTTCAGAGTCAGTGCTGGGCACCAAGATCCAGCACTGGGAGCTCACCTAAGAGCAGGTGAGTAAATTTGTTTTTGTCACTCAGCTGATTTTTGGTGATTATTTGAAGATTTGAAAAGTCCACACTTAGAAGAATTTTCAAGAAAAAGCCAGTCAATGTTACCCTATGAGGAAAATGAAGTTATCGGTTTAAGGGTAAGTACTCGACTGGCAGAGGTTGAAGTTCTGGGCATAGACTCAGGGGTCCCCCAGTGTCAGGTAGGTACAGTTAGTTCACCCTCAGCGGTTTCAGGATGGCCGGGTGCAGAGAGAGTTAGGCCCAATGTTATCCTATGAGGGATAGGGGGGCCTTGGTTGGTGGCTGCTGTCTGGCAAGCCACGCGGCTGTGGGAGCTGGGCTCCTGGTCACTTACTCAGGGCAAGTGGGGAAGTAGGTTAGAGTAGAGTTTTCACTGCCAGGGCCACTCGGGTGGCTGGGTGCAGGGTGCTTTTGAGCCGTCGGGCGCTCAATGGATTTCTATGGGAAATCTCCGGTTTGGAAAAAGACTGCAGGCTCGGGGACGAGGACTCTTCAGGTGCCGCCACCACTTTGAGAGGTAAGTTGGGTAGTTGGAGGATAGGTAGGTACCCCGGGATTGGGCACAGAGGGCCGTGGGGCGCCGGGTGCAGGGGTGCCTTTTGGTGTCGGGAAATCTTACCCTCTGTTGATCGCGGTCGGGGTGGCACTCTGTTCTGAGGCTGCAGGCTTCTCCAGGATTGTCGAGGGGGGTCCTTGGGTGCCGGACTCGGGGTCACAGTCGCCGTGGGGTCCTCCTCGTGGGTTTAGTTCGCACCGGCCAGGCTTGTCGGGTGCAGAGTGGGATGGGATCGCGGTTCCGGGCTGCTGCCAGGGGTGAAAGGTAGGTTCTGAGTAGAGCCTCTAATCATGGGAGTCCCAGGGAATCAGAGTTCAAAGGTAGCCAGGTCCTCCGGGGCTCCTGCTCCTGTGCCCACACCATGGGCATAAGGCACCCAGCCAGAGGGGTGGCTGACATATGCCTTGGCAGTGTAGGTAATGGGCATGGCACACACAGATGTGTGCTGTTAGAAAGGATAGACGGACCGGGAGGGTCGGCCGGGGTCAGGAGGAGAGGTCTCCGGGGAGAGCCGTCTCCAGCGATCGTACAGACAAGTAACTTCCCCCCCACAGACAGATACCACACACGGATAAGGTTCAGTGTTCTTTATAAGCACTTCTTAAGGTACGGTTGAATGGTACAAGGAGGTCTGGACTCAGGGGTCCCCTCGATTCAAGTCTCTCAAAGCAGGGTAAGGGGTAGCGGGACAGTCTGTCTACCAGTCAGGTAGTTTGGATGAGATGATGATTAGCTCACAATCCTCGAGCTTAGTTGGTGCGGGCCGCGGCAGCGCCAGCAGGTCCCGGAAAGATGGTCGATGTACGGTCCGCGGCAGCGCCAGCAGGTCCCGGTGAGGATGGTCGTTACAACGGGCCGCGGCAGCGCCAGCAGGTCCCGGAAAGATGGTCGATGTACGGTCCGCGGCAGCGCCAGCAGGTCCCGGTGAGGATGGTAGTTACAACGGGCCGCGGCAGCGCCAGCAGGTCCCGACGAGGATGGATGTTGTAGAAGGCCGCGGCAGCGCCAGCAGGCAGGACGATGGTTCACAAGAGCGGGCTACGGCAGCGCCAGTAGTCCGTCAAGGCTGAGTTCTCTCGGTGTCTCTCGACTCCAGGATACAACTGCCTTCCTGCTCCGGAGTTGCCCCAGTTATAGGGCAGGCGCTCTTTGATGTCCGGACCCTCGCACTTGGAGGTCGGAGGGCCCGGGGATGAAGGTGTCCAGACACCCAGCAGGGGGTGGAGCCAGCGCCTGGGGGAGCTGGAGGCGATCGGCACCTGGCGGGGGAAGAGCTCTTGACACTTCGTCCTCCCATTGACCTGCCAAGTGGTCCGCTCACCTCCCGGGTGGATGGTGGTGCCGGGATGTCGGGGCCGGTCAGGCCCGGGGTTAGGGTCGGGGCGAGGCCACGCGGCCTCGTGGTGCAGGGCCCAAGATGGCGGCTTGAACCGGCCGGGGGAGCCGGTGGGGCTGGGCCCCGTGATGAGTAGAGGTCGGAGGGCAGAAGATCCGTCGGGAGACGGGGTACGGGTGCTTTTCGTGGGTTATGCCTGGTGGGCCGGAGCTCGGGCCCTGTCGTGCGGGGAGGGAGCAAGCCCTTCGTGTGGCCTGTCCAACATGTGCCATGTCGACTCTTCATTTTTATCCTGCACCCAGACACTCAGCCTGCAAAGGCAGTGTGTGTGTGTGTGTAAGGGTACAGGGCCTCTAAGGGTGGCACAATGAGTGCTGCAGCCCTTAGGGGCCTTCCCTGGTCACAAGGCCCTGGGTACCATTTACCAGGGGCTGACATGTGGCCAGGGTTTGCCAATTTGGAGCTTGTGTGTTTTAAAGAAGGAACATAGGTCCTGGGCACCTGATTGGCAGGAGTCCAGGGTACACTCATTCAAAGTACATTCAGCAATTTAGCAAAAAGTGGGGGCATACCATGCAAGAAAGATGGCACTTTCTCACAAGCAGTACGTCCCGGTCCCTATAATTCAGGATTTTCACTATCAATGTGCGGGGTGGCGCGCCTAGTTTGGGTGGCCCGGTTGGTATTCTATGGGCCCGTTCGACACAGAAGTATGGGGAGAGACCCTCCAGCGCTACATGGTCCCGGAACCATGCCTCCATAAAGTCCGTCGCCTTGTTACCCTCGCTGCGTTCTGGTAAGCCAATTACGCGGATGTTGTTGCACCTGTTTCTGCCCTCCGCATCCTCCACCCTGTCCAGAAGGCCCGACACTTGTTGCTCCAGCTGCCGTATCGCGGTGGAATTCGTGGTCACTTGAGGATCCAGGTCCTTGAGGGATTGTCCATAGTCCTTGACGGTGTCTGCTAGTTTTCCGTGGTCCGCCCTGAGTAGTGTAAGGCCGGTTGTAAGTGTACCGAGCTGCGTCGCAAATTCCGCCCTGGAATCACGAATTTCCTTCAGGATTAGGTCCAGTTTGTCTGGAGCGGCCCCAGACGGATCCGGGGAGACGGCCTCGTCCTGCCAACCGGAGGGGTCCGCCCTGGCGGGGAGCCCCCGCCTCTCGCCGGCCATCCTGCGTCTTCGCCTTGGTTCGGCCCATGACGTGAGTTCACTGTGGTAGGGTAATGTAATCCCTACTCCGTTGGCGCCTGTAATTACTATTAATGGAACTCTGTGTGGTCGGGAGGAGAGGTCCAGGCTACCCTTAGGTGGGTTACGGGTGCATGCCCCTGTCCATATTGCGTCGTTTGGAAAAAAGGGTGGGAGGATCTTTCGGCTGGGAGGGTCTTGTATATGAGACAGTGATGGCACCCCCCTGCCGGACACACGAATCGACAGACCAAAGAATCAAGTTTTGCATTAGAAAGGTCCAGCCGGCCGGTGTAGGTCACAGGGTCGCACGCGGATGGCCGGCTGGTCGGGATAGGCTGCTTAGTGATGGCGCCACTCCACTCTGTCTGATCACGCCCCTTCCCCTCCGGCACAGCACTGCCTGCCCGAGCAGGGATTCAACAACATGTCCTGGCTGGTAGTGGAACCCGGAAAGGGCAATGGAGGCCCCGCCGTTGGGTGCGCACGTGACGGAGAAAGCAGCGTCGCTGTATGAGTGTGACTGTATGAGGGCGGAGAGTTGTTCAGTGCCCTTTGGGCATGGTCCAGGACATGCCCTGGCCCTCTGAAGGAATCAACCCCCCATGTCCAGTACAACAGAGCCCCTCCAGGTTCCAAATCGTGCCGGGGAGGGGGGGCCACGGGAGGGGGAGGGGAAGCTCAACTGCGCACACCAGCAGCACAGTTAGGCAGTAGGCAGAGTGTCCACACCGTAATAATCCTCGCCACTCACCGCCTATATCTCGTAATTCCTCCTGGATAAGGCTGCGCGTTGTCTGTCACTGCCGGGCATTTCTGCGTCAGCGCGGCCCTCCGTAGCCGCCTCCCGGTGCATGCAGCCTAGACCCGTCAGGCCGCCCGCGATCCTTCCATGCGGCCGAGCTGGCTGTTCATTGGTGTGTATGCCCGTTTCTCCGGTGCTCCCGATTGTGGCCAGCAGCGAGCGGGAGCCCCGCCTCTCAGCACCCCGGGCTGCTTGCACCGCGCACGGACCTGCTCCACAGCGCAGGTCCCGGCTTCAGCTCAATCGCTGCAGCGAGTCGGCCCGGGCTCACAACTGCCCCGTGCCTCGTTCCGGACGGGCCCCCAGGGCATCCAGTGACGCAGGGGAGTCCAGGACGTCAATCGTCGGGTTCTCCTGTCGACTGGTAGTCTGGGAAGGCGGCACCAGAAATTAAAGCCCCCCGCAGGCACCGTAGCTCTACCAGGAGTCGACCGCCATCTTAGGCGGCTAGCCACGCCCCCCCCATTCCGAAGTTCCTTGTTCTTCTGGCAGCAAGGCGTTCCTCCACCAAGTTGGTATACGCCTGCCGCTGGGATACATTTGTGGCATGGTTTGCTTCTAGCTACATAGATCCTCTTTCTGCACCTTTTTCTAAGGTTCTTCTGTTTACTAGATTTTTGGCCCAGGAGGGCTCTGCTCTGGGCATAGTTAAAGGTTCTTTTGTCAGCCACTTTGGCTTTTTTGCGGTTGGCAGACCAACCATCTTTCTTAAAGTCACCTATTGTGCTGAGGTTTCTAAAAGACTTGCCACACAGGTTTCTCCCCAGGCCATTCATCATGTCCCAGTGGTATTTAAATTGTACTCTGACTTTCTCAGTGTGTGTGCCTTTTGAGCCTCTGCTTAATTGCCCTCTTAGGCTATTGACAATCACAACTGCCTATCGGGTGCCATTACATTGGCTAGGAGGGTCAGCGAATTTCAGGCACTCTTGGTCAGTGCACCCTCCCTACCGCCAACCTTGTATCTGGCCAGGCTGGTATTTCGGACACGGACCTCCTTCCGAAGGTTGTGCCTCCTTTCCATGTAGGCCAGAACATCGCCCTGCCTACCTTCTTTGTCTTTCTTACCCCTCCAATCAGGCAGAGGTTTCACCGTCTGGACCTAAAAAGAGTGTTATTGTGCTACCTTGATCGTACAGAAGAGTTCCAGGGTGGATGATCAACTCTTCATGGGGTATGTAGGAGCCAAGTAAAGTAAGGCAGTGCAAAAACAGACAATTTCAGTGGCTAGTACTCTGCATGATACGCATTGGCCAAGAAGCAACCCCTAGAGGGTATGTGCGCTCATTCCACCAGAGCCAAGACTGCACCCACTGTGTTAGTCCTCGGAGTCCCTGTCTTGAATACCTGTCTGACAGCAACGTCGGGCTACTTCGCCCGTTCAGTCCTGCAGTACCTCCTGGTTTAAATAAGCTTTGCAGAACCACCATTGGGGACGCATTAACTCAGTATTTATTCTAAAGCAAAGAATCTGTGGCAAGACTTCTCTATCAAATGAGAAAGTTACTTACCTTTGGTAATGCCTTATCTAGTAGAGACTCTATCTAGCCACTGATACCTCCCATCTTCCCTGCTCTGCCGGATGATATAGTCTAAGACACCATTCTCAGGGTCTTAGTTTGTCACACCATTTGTTAGTTCTCATCACAACTCGGCGCTTGTGGTGTGGAAAGTCGCAAAAGTAACTGACGTAAGAGAACCAAGGTTAAGCCCATATAGGTACTGTGCACGTCATTTTCCATCGCTGCCGACGTGTAGCTGAATGCGCCACCTACCGGGTCCAGTCTGGCACCTGGGGAATATTTTAGGGTAAGGAATCTACAGCTAGATAGAGGCTCTACCAGATAAGCCGTTACAGAAGGTAAGTAGCTTGTTCATTATGTCTAAGGCAGAGCAGGTTCCAGTGGGTCATTTATTGATGGCAGCGAAACAATAGCAGCTTATGGGAGATGGCTAGACCCACCACATCTGCGACGATGGTATAAGTAGCTCTGGGCAATATTAGCAGTGGAGAAAATACCATACAATATGAAAGGTCGACATAAAACTTGCAAAGCAGTTTGCTACAGTTAATTACCACACTCGAATAAACAATGCAATAAATTAAGCATTAAATAGATTCAGAGATGTGGCTAATTGCTGGCATGACGGGACTATCCAAGTATTGTCAGTTGGTGTCTGGCGAGAGAAAGCTGCCTGGGGACGAGGGAGGGGAGGTATTGAGATTTGTTAAGGAGTTCGAAATACCTGATTAGTTTGTACCTATTTGAGGAAATGTAATCTGACCAAGCATCAATAAAGTGTTAAGAACTTTGAAAACTCTTCTTTGACAATGTAATGACATCTGAACTTAGGGCTTTTCATCTACCATTACTTCTCTTGCACCACATCAGTCACCATTTAAGACCATACAATACATTTCAGAGTAGGATGACTTTGATCCAGGCCACACAGATCAGGACCTGGTTGAGGGAGAAGAGAAGAGCAGGATGATGCATGGAACAAATGGCACTTCAACTCTTCAAGGAAAATAATTTGAAAACTTAAGCAGTAAAGGCTTTTCCACCAGATGAAACATTGTCCTGTCATTCAGTAATACAAAGGGTGACTTTGCACCATGGAATAGCCATGCAAGATAAGGAGGAAGATCACTACTTTGTTTGTGCAAATAAAAGACCAAGCTGTTTCTTCATATGTTGTAGACTGTCCTACAAGTTTGTAGGAAATCTTTGAAGATCCAGTCAAAATGCTTACTGTCACACCTAACATGGAAAGCATGTTTAAAGCTACACTGCCAGATCCCATGCAAGTATGAGAGCATGTGCTTCCTGATATTAGGGTTCGGCACACAAAATGGCATTCAGGCCAGGCACAGGCGATGGGCTACCCCAGACAAAGCACCAAAGACATGCAATGCCCAGGAGTTGACCTGCCTACAAGAGCGAGCGAGTGTGCCTTCACCCGCAAGTCGCCAAACCATTTTGGGAGATCTCTAGAGGGATTTTTTGCTGCCCATAGAAAAGCTAGTGTAATGGCATCGTTTTATACAAAGACCCTCTCAGATAATTTGTTCTTTCCTTTACATCTGAGGGTGCAGAAGGAGAAAAATGCAAGAAACTAAGATTGGTGCTCAAGGGTGGGGGGTCTCTTATGGGGAGCTTCTCTTCCGGAATGGTGAGAGACACTTGTAATCCCCTACTTGTGTAAGGGAGCATTGCTCAAGAATTCTCCTGATCCAGTATGGTGCTTGGGGAGAGCCTAACGGTGAAGATTTTCCAGGTAGTTAGTTCAACCAGAAAGAGCTTTAACAAAGGTAGTTAACTTGTTCATCTGTCCCATACTCCAAAATATTAAGTTGCTCCAAACATCAGGGTTCTCTCACAGAAGACCAACTGGATAACCTGCAAGCTCAGAACCTTTTGGGATCCAATTTTGTGTCAGGAAAAGTGGTTCCAACAAAGGAGAGTTTGTTGGTGTTTTAAAAGTTGATTTCCTTGTGCTAGATGTGTATCCTCCAACAGGTAGCAGGGTAATGACATTTCAGAGAGTGATGTCCTGCATTGGTCTGCTTTCACATGAGCATCCTAAAGTGCATTCTTTATAGGAAAATCGAGCACAGTTGCCTTCACCTTTAGAATGCAAGATGGAGAACCCCAGCTCCCCTTGTACATAAAATGTGTACCTACCCTGAGGTGTGGCCAGGTTAATGATCAGTTCCCTCCTGTGTGCTTACTCAAAAACATGTGTTGGAGTACCTTTCCTCCCACTGGGTTTGGTGCCAGCCTGCGCAGAGTGACCAATACTGGGGCTTTTCCAGGTATCACTAACATTTGCTTGTGACAGGGCAAGCCCCCTTTGAAGTAAATTAAGGTTATCGTGCTTGTCATGGGAGCAACTTTCACATCCAATTCAGGCAAATTACAGGCTGGGGAGTTCCTGTTAGAGCTCATAAAAATTAGCTGCTTCAGGAGGATGCAGGTAACTGTCATTAAAAGTTTTGGAAATGTAACTTTTATAAAGTCAGACCTTGTCGATGGATTGAATTTTTATGCAGTATAAAAGTTAGTCTTTGATTGGAGTCTGTAGCTGGTACAAGTCAAACATCCTGCATTAAAGTGTATAATCCAACTTTTCTAATGTGCCAGCCACAGCCTGATCAGTGACAATGTCGCTTTGAGCCTAGTCGCCGGGCGAAAATGCCATTTCTAATGTCACACTCTTAATTATAATGCACTCTAGCTTGTGTGCAGCAAGGTGCACTTAGAGGTGACTGATTTAATAATTTATATCAGGTGTTCGAGGCATATGAGCTGCAGATTATACACTGTGCATAGATCGCCATCTGGTGTTGGGCCCGGATGTTTGCAGTTTGTTTTTCCTCTTGGAAAGTCTTTGGAAGTCACGAGGTTGGTGACTCCTCCTATGGTTCGTATTGCGCATGGGCTTCGGCTCCATCCTCAGATTGGTTTTTTCCGCCATCGGGCTCGGATGTAATACTTCGCGCTCCGGTTCCGAACTTCTCCAGTTCAAGGATCGACGCAAAATCCTCGCTCATCGAGATCCTTCAGATAATAAATCATCTTAATCACCTTCTCTTCGACACTTCTTCGATTCCGGTCGTCGACGGCGGCCTTCGGGCCTATCCCGGCTCCGGTCTCGGCTGATGGAAAGAACTCCCTTCAAGAAGTGCCCTCGATGTGGGTCCAAATTCCCCCACACCGATCTTCATGAGGTGTGCAACCTCTGCCTCTCCCCTGAACACGAGGCTCGAGACTGTCCCGCCTGCAAGTCTTTTAGATCCAAAAATACTATTCGAGATCGAAGGGCCAGACGCAACATGGCGCACTCCTCGACCTCCGCTCCAGTCGATATCTTCGGGGACGACGTCGAAGCTCTGGGACAGCAGAACATCGAAGAAGAGGACGACAACCTAGTCAGTGCTTCCGAGGCCGACGACTCAGATGTGGAGGACATCACCCCAGCGCAGAGGGTCGTGAGTACTATACCCCCTCCCACACCCACGCTGATACCCAAAAAGGCTTCGGTCCCTCCTTCGAGCCTAGGCAAGACCAAGGACACTGCTTCTAACACCCCACCTTCGGGCCCGGTAAAGAAGCCTATTAAGCCTTCCGGCAGCTCGGGTACCGAAAAACACCCTTCGGCACCGAAGAAAAAATCGGCCTCCACCTCTACACCGAGCCCAGCACCAAAGCCCTCGGTGTCGAAACCCACCCTCTCGGTGCCGACCAAACATCATAAGGCCCTCGGCGCCGACACTCCCGTGCCGAAGCCTGTCTCGGCACCGAATAAAAGATCGGAGGTCCCGAAGAAGCACGGCATAGACGAGCCTAAAAAGCCATCGGCCCCGAAAACCTCGTCGCCGACCGAACAACCAGTGTCGCAAGAACTTTTCACACCGGATCCTCTGCAAAAGACACTTACCAAGGATCCAAAAACTGGACATTTGACACTGTCTTCAAAAAAGAGACACTTGGACAAACCAGCTCCACCTCCACCTCCACCTCCACCTCCAAAGAGGAAGGACACTGCTACCTCTCCTTTCAGAGTGCCTTCCCCACCTCCTCCACCCTCCCCACCTTCCCCTTCTCCACCCCTGCCTCATCGCTCTCCGACCCTGTCTCCAGACCAGGATGATCAAGGGGACCCTTACTATGATCCAGCAGATGTGCAACAAGACCCCACCCCTACTGGATCCCCAGACCCATGGGATGACTATAACAATCCGGACATCCCAGATGTCCCACAGGATGACCTTTACCCATCTAGGCCATCCCCACCAGAAGACTCGTTAGGTTTTCACCACCTACTACAGAGGGCGGCACATTATCATACTGACCCAGAGGAGGAAGATTTTCTCCTAGACACCTTTGATACTGCACATAGGTCTACTGCTATACTACCTATGCTAAAAGGAGTAATTAACATGCACCGGAGTTTTTTAAAGACCCAGTCAGGGCTATGGTCCTAAACCCACGTATTGAGAAAAAATATAAAGCCGCCCCCACAGATCCTTCATACATTAAAGACCCTGCACCACTGGATTCCTTAGTGGTATCTACAGCTAGGAAGCGTTCAAATTCTCAGACGTCAGGCGAAGCACCACCACCTGACAAAGAGTCCAAGCTCCTAGACGCGTCAGGGAAGCGCACTGCGTCACAAGCCGCCAATATATGGCGTATCGCCAACACGCAAGCGCTATTGGCCAGATAAGACAGAGCGCATTATGATGAGTTAGAGACCATCATGCACCATCTCCCTGAAAAATACAGAAATAGGGCTAATGAATTGATCCAAAAGGGAAAAACTATAACTAATACCTCTATACGCTGTGCCCTAGATGCGGCAAATACAGCCTCCAGGGCCATAAACACCAGTGTCCTTCTCCGTCGCCACGCCTGGCTAAGAGTTTCAGGTTTTAAACCTGAGGTGCAAGCCTCCATATTGAATCACCCATTCAATCAACGACATTTATTTGGTCCAAAAGTTGATGAAGCCCTCGAAGATGAAGAAAGATACTGATACGGCGAAATCCATGGGAGCCCTACAGTCACACACTCCTAGGCGCTCCTTTCGCCGCTCTTCCTTTCGGGGCACGGGTAGAGGCTACTCCTCAGATAGCGCATCCACGTCATAACAATCCCCTCCTCAGTCTACCTTCACAAAGGGTTATCAAAGAGGCGGCTACAGAGGCAATAATAATAAAGGCAGAGGCAAGACAAATACCGCCCGCTCTGCCACACCGTCTACCCAATGACTTTCCCCCGCTCCCTCCACACCATTCCACTCCGGTCGGGGGCAGAATACAAGATTTCCTTCACACCTGGGAGACAATCACCTCAGACAGATGGGTGACCCAAATTATTCATTCAGGGTACTGCCTAGAATTAACATCTACCCCCCCCCCCCCAAACATTCCACCCACGCAACGCCCAATGTGTTAAGAACATGCCACGTTACTAAAACAGGAGGTAATCTCCCTCCTGCAAAAACTAGCCATAGAGCAAGTCCCCATCAATCAACAAAATTTAAGGGTCTACTCCCTGTACTTTCTGATTCCAAAAAGAGACGAGACTCTACGACCTATTCTAGATCTCAGACCTCTAAACACTTACATACATTCAGACCATTTTCACATGGTAACCCTTCAACAGGTTCTTCCACTCCTCTCCCAGAACGACTTTCTCACCACTCTGGACTTGAAAGACGCATACTTTCACATCCCAGTACACCATGCTCACAGAAAGTACCTCAGATTTGTAGTGGACGGCCAACACTACCAGTTCAAGGTGCTCCCGTTCGGGGTCACAACAGCACCAAGGGTATTCACCAAGTGCCTAGCAGTAGTGGCGACACACCTCAGAAGACAACACATTCACGTCTTCCCATATTTGGACGACTGGCTAATAAAAGCCACGTCCTACGATCAATGTGTGCGCCACACCGCCGCTACAATCCAACTGCTTCACCAGCTAGGTTTCACGGTGAACCACCAAAAGTCCCACCTGGTACCATCACACACAAAACAATACTTCGGTGCCACCATAGACACCTCAAAAGCCATAGCCTATCCCAATCCTGCCAGGATTGCAAACATACAGGCTTTGCGTCAAAAATTCATACTTCAACACTCTCTCCCAGCAAGAGTGTTTATGCAACTGATAGGTATGATGACCTCTTGCATTTTCATAGTGCCCCATGCAAGACTCCAGATGCGTCCACTCCAAGAGTGTTTAGCGCGCCAGTGGAACCAGGCCCAGAGGCAACTGACAGATCTGGTGTTGGTGGACGGTCGCACCCATCGCTCTCTGCAGTGGTGGAACACCACAAACCTTTCCAAAGGTCGACCGTTCCTGGACCCGGTCCGACAAATAATCCTAACAGACGCATCGCTCTCCGGCTGGGGAGCTCATCTGTTACATCTCAAAGTACAGGGCACATGGACGCCGCAACAGAAGTTACTCCAAATCAACCATTTGGAGTTGCTGGCAATCTTCCTAGCCCTAAAATCCTTCCAGACGCAGATTTCAGGCAAGGCAGTCCTCATTCACACAGACAACATGACCGCCATGTACTACATTCAAAAACAGGGGGGCACACACTCTCCACAGCTCTCTCAATTAGCACAGAGCATATGGAGATGGGCAATTCCACAGAAAATCTTTCTCCTGGCCCAACACGTCCCAGGAGTCAAACACCGTGGCAGATCTGCTCAGCAGACAAACGCAACAGATTCACGAATGGGAACTTCACCCACAGGTTCTTCACCCGTTCTTTCAGAAGTGGGGGCATCCACAGATAGACCTATTCGCCACCCACGAAAACAACAAATGCCCAAGCTTCGCCGCCAGATATCCACACCCATTGTCCAAAGGCAATGCGATATGGATGAACTGGTCAAACAAATTTGCATACGCTTTTCCACCACTCCCACTAATTCCATTAGTGGTGCGAAAGCTACAACAGCATTCCCTAACACTGATCCTAGTAGCTCCAACATGGGCCAGACAACCGTGGTACACCACACTGCTGGAACTCTCGGTAGTACCACACCAAAAGCTGCACCTCTCACCATGCCTCCTAACCCAGAACCATGGAGAGATCAGGCACCCGGACCCAGCTCAGCTCAACCTTGCGATCTGGCTCCTGAGGTCCTAGAATTCGGATACCTTAACCTTCCCCCTGATTGCATGAATATTATCAGGGAAGCTAGACGCCCTACTACAAGGGCATGCTATGCTGCAAAGTGGAAAAGATTTGTTGTTTACTGCCACAACAACACAATCAACCCTCTAAATGTGTCCATAAAGCACATCATACTTGCTCCATCTACAAAGGTGTAACCTAGCATATACATCTATTCGGTCACACCTCGCAGCAATTGCTGCTTACTTACAAAACAGGCAGCACCTATCACTTTTCAGGGTGCCTGCCATCAAAGCCTTTATGGAAGGCCTCAAAAGAGTAATTCCACCCAGAGTACCACCCTCACCTGTCTGGAACTTAAATATAGTTCTCACAAGGCTAATGGGAGCCCTTTTGAACCATTACATAAATGTGAGCTGCAATTTCTCACATGGAAAACAGCATTTCTAGTGGCCCTTAGAAGGGTTAGTGAAATACAAGCACTCACTATACAGGAACCTTTTCTCCAAATGCATCAGAACAAGGTTGTACTCCGCAGCAACCCAAAATTTCTACCCAAAGTCATTTCTCCCTTCCATCTAAACCAGTCGGTAGAATTACCAGCATTTTCTCACAACCTCAAACCATTGCGGAAAGGGCTTTACACACACTGGATGTTAAAAGGGCCTTACTTTACTACATCCAAAGAACACAACCTTTCAGAAAAACCAAACAGCTATTTGTCTCTTTCTCTCCACCACATAAAGGCAACCCTATTTCTAAATCGGGGATAGCTAGGTGGATTGTAAAATGCATACAGATTTGCTACCACAAAGCAAAACGAACGCTATCTGTTTCCCCTAAAGCCCACTCTACAAGGAAGATAGGGGCTTCTATGGCTTTTCTAGGGAACATACCACTAGATGACATCTGCAAAGCAGTGACATGGTCAACACTGCACACTTTCACAAAACATTACTGTGTAGATGTGCAAACCAAGCAACAAGCTAGTGTGGGCCAGGCTGTACTAAAAACACTGTTCCAAACAACTGCAACGGATGCCGGTGGTCGCCGCTAGGGTTGGGTACTGCTATATAGTCTATGCACAGTGTATAATCTGCAGCTCATATGCCTCGAACGGAATATGCTACTTACCAGTATGCATCTGTTCTTAGCATGTAGAGCTGCGGATCTATACACGCCCACACGCCCACCTGTATCCGTTCCAGTCTATCTTATTTAGATACAACACACATGGGTTTCTTTACTGTTATTACTACGCTCCATCTTTCCCTGCTGGCGAAAAACAATCTGAGGATGGAGCCGAAGCCCATGCGCAATACGAACCAAAGGAGGAGTCACCGACCTCGTGACTTCCAAAGACTTTCCAAGAGGAAAAACAAACTGCAAACATCCGGGCCCAACACCAGATGGCGATCTATGCACAGTGTATAGATCTGCAGCTCTACATGCCAAGAACAGATGCATACTGGTAAGTAGCATATTCCTTTCCTATATGTTAAGGCGATTTTGGCAGATCTGTGTAGCACTGTTCAAGCTGCTGCTGTCAGGCTACATATGGTAGGCCAGAAGCCATGTTTTCGCTTATCACACTAGTGGATAGCACAATAGGTGTTGCAGTCCACAAGTTGACTAGCTTTCCATACCATGGGTATTATTCTGCACCATATGCCATGGTCTTATAGGAACGTTATATGTGCTAATCCGGTTTTAAGGCATTTTTCAGCATCTTTTAGAGGTTAGAGCACATACACTGGGCACTTGATAGCAATGTCCTAATAGAATTCAAAATTACCAACAGGTGAATCCCGACCCCTGGGTGTGATCACTCAAAAAGGGATCACTTTGCAACAGCACCCTTGAAGACACTGAAAATATTGGTGTCCGTAATCATGAAAACTCTCCAACACCGAGTATCACCAAGACATCTGTGATCTTTGGTGCCTGTTTACTGGAGTTGGCGGAAGGAAAAGTCTTTACAACGGTTACAGTAAAAGCAGCTACTTCTCAGTCTGCTTAAGAAGTTCAAGCCACCTTAGCAGCACCCCACCTTTTTAAAAGCATGACCTAAACCATGCTTCTTATTCATCTTGACAGTTAGATCTCCATCTTCCCCTGACACTTTGGCACCTCCCAACAGGGAAAGTCCAAGGATGGAAGTTGCAGATAAAATATTTTGCACAGCAGCAACAACTCTAAAGACAGCTAATGATGTGGCTCTCTAGGCTGTTATGGCTGGGAAATACATGAAGGCCTTACATGATTTCCTGAGAAACATCTAACACATTGCAGGATTTAGAAGATATGTTATGAAGGTCTCTCTTGTTTCTATCAAGTCATAAGTACAGCAAATGGTTCAGCATGCTGGCAGCTTCTAGTTATTGCTGTGGTATCACCCTGTGTTATATTTCCTAGTTATGGCTGAATTCTCTTTAGGGTGATGCTCAGCTTAAAATTCTCAACCTACCATTTTCTGTCAAATTCCCTGTTCAGACAACATACAGAGTAAGAAACAGTGAGGATTAAAAATGAAGCACAGACTCTGTAGGCAGTGGGTCTTGTGGAAAAGATTTATTCAGATCTCCGAGTAAATTATTGGCATAACGATCGTCGCTTTTATACTCACAAGAGGGTTCAGTTCCCCTTCTTGGCTGTATCAGCAGCATTCACAACACCAAAGAATATTCAGGTATCAGTACCTGGTTGATTCACTCATAAAAGCAAACTTAGAAAGTAGGGCAGGTCTTGCAAATAACACTTTTACTGTTAATACTGAAGTCGGACCCTACAACCATATAACTTCTATGTTATCTGGGGTCAACCTTGGATCAGCATAAGGAAATGTTTCCTCCACAGGAGAGAGTGGCCTGAAAGTGGCATAAGTGTCCTCTTCTCACTCCCTGTGCTACAACCTGGCAAGACTAGTCCGGAGGCCTCTCCAGCAATGCTGGAAAGTCGTTGCTTTCAAAAGGAGAACAATTGTGAGGACAAAACAGTCTCTTACCTGGTGGTGTAAGAGAGCCAATCTGGTACAAGGTGTCCCTTTCAGCAGGAACTTTCAGCATAAACAATTGTGAAATAAGACTCGCTCTCAAGGCTGGAACGCCCATCTGAAAGCTCCTCTGTGCAGGGCCACTGGTCTAGGAAGATGTATACATCACCATGTTTGTTTACAACTTGGAGCAGTCCATCCTACTATCTCTCTGGCAATGGTTAGGATCCTTATTCAGTCAGGCACCCTACAACAATGCACTGCTTGAACAAACAAGGAGGCAAAAGCTTGAGGTGATTTTCACTGGAGGTGCAGCATTCTTGGGGCCTTGTCCAGAAGTTTTTCGATAAAGGTAGTTCACTCGCCAGGAATCCTTACAAAGAGAATCACAAATGGGTTCTAAATGATGGAGTTCTTCTAGAAATCTTTGCAGAATGGGGCTGTTTGAAATTAGATCTCTTTGCTACCCCTCTGAACCCCCCAAAAAAGCTAAGTCTTTATCCTGTCTTCCAGACCCAGGCCTCTGAATAATGCCCTGTAGATAAATGGTCGAAAACATTGCACCTTTCCTCCAATCCCATCAATACCAACAGTCATCGTTGAATATGATGTTGTCAGGCGACATTGATGCTCATTGCTCTAGAGTGGCCTGAGCAATGGACAAGCCGTAAATGTGAGTGAAACTACACAAGAATTAGCTGTGCATAACAAACCATTTCAATAGATTACAGGATCAGATTTTCCACCTTAATCTGACACCAAAACTCCTCAGATCAGACAATATGGTCATCTGAATCTTCAATAGTCTTGCAGACTCTAAAGGAAGCTACATGCCTTCTACTCCTTCAAATAGAGATTTTCCTTGTGGCGTTACAGCCATATTTCTCTATTACTACTTGCATTTTGCTCAAACAAGTCTTTCTCATCAAAGACCACCTTGGCACGATAGTTCCTTATATAAAGGGTTCTAATCATGCATCGTTTGTTTATATATTTGTTTCATAAAACACATTGTTGAATGCTTAAAGATTTTCCTCTCGTAAAAGGACACCACCTTGTTTGAAGCTCAATTAAGTTCTGTCAGAATTAATAGTTCCACTATTTGAACCAAATCTCAAGGTTTCATTGCAGCATACTTCTTGGAACACTGCTTTTCTAGTAGCTAATTAACTCTGAGGGTTCTTGAAACTGAATCCCTTTTTGGTGTGACATCCTATATGATGTTCCATGCAAATGTGGTAGTAAATTAGAAGCCATCCTCTTTCCTCCCCAAATATGATCAGAATTTAACATTAACCAGACTGTTACTCTACCAGTTTTCTTTAGATATCCAACTTCAGCAAAACATTCCTTGCTCTCTCTGGACCTCAGGGTAGTTCTACACTTCTGCCTAGACTAGACAAAAGAATTAAACTGATCTAATCAACTCCTTATCAAGTGTGGCCATTATCGACAGCATCCAGCTGCTTCAGAATTGCATCTTGCATATCACTGTTTTTACAAGTTGCTTATAAACCCCGCCAGAGAAACCAATAACTCATTCCACTAGAGGAAAAGCTGCTACTGCAGCCTGGCCAAGAAACATTCATCTGGCTGACGTCTGCAGGACGTCCTCTTGGAAATCATTTCACTCTTTTACAAGACTGTCTTGATTCTGGTACAAAAGCGGATTATTGTTGGTCACACTATTCTGTTAACTCTGTTTAGAGTTTCTTCAATCTCTCATTTGTTTGAGTTTTATTCCTTAGACCTAAAATTCATGAAGGAATGTTTTTTTTTTTTAAACTTGCTATTCTACTCTAACATATGACATACTACATACTTGTAGTCATGGTTTTGCATCTTAGTAATCTTCATTGAAGTCTTAAATGACGCTCCATTCTATCTAGCTTTATTTCTTGGGCTTGCTGTATAAAAACTTTTTTTTTTTTTATACCAGGCTCCACTATGCGCTTAAAAACTAACTCTGTGAGGCAACTGCCACCAATACAGGGTATCCTCATTAGTGGAAGCCCCTGAGCCTTAAAGGACAGGGTGTTTTAAAAAAACCTTTTTTTAACTTTAACAGTGCAAGCTTATCGGGCGTTTGTATTGCACACAGTTTTTAATATTGCCTTTAAAAGATTTTAGAAGTGTTCAGCTACATCTGTACGTTTGACTCATCACTGTGTGTGTGTGTGTGTGTGTGTGTGTATGTTATGTATTTCTATTTACAGAATGTTTGATATGAAATGTTCGGGGGGGGGTCCCACACACAGCTGGGCATTTTTCTAATGTTTATGATTTCTATGAACATTACTGCTTGTATTGCAGAACAAGGACTACAAGTAACTTATTTCTTTGTAATTTCATATGCAACCCTTCCTGAATGCATGACAATGTGCAGTTGTTCTATAATAAAATACTGTAGTATCAGTTTTATATGCACTTCCAAATAGCACACATACAATGACTACCATCCCGATGGAGGAACAATAACATTTGTGTCTGAATCCTGGTGTATGATAGGTTATGTTATCATGAGACATTTGGTACATTCTGGAAACCAAAACAAAAACCTTGTAGAAAAACAGTTGATTTTGAACCCAGTAGTAGATGGCAGTAGAGCGCACAACATGTGAATCTACAAAACTACATCTCCAAAGTGATTTTTGCAGGTATACAACTTCCTCATTTTTGGACACTTATATAAAAATATGTATATGTCATGTTCAACATTTTAAAATAAATGTGTATTTGTTTTGATTTCTCACCAGGAATGGCGGCATGCTCACGGTATGAGATGTCTTGGTATTCCAAACACGGCACATTTTGCAAATGTCACACAGATTGAAGATGCAGTTTCTTGTAAGTTGTGCTTTTACTACATTGTCTGGGTTTCAAGCTTAATGTACTTTTATTTCCCATAGAAAAATATTGGCCCACAGTTCTTGCTTGAAGTTTTGGTGAACTTAAACGAATTAAAGACTGTAGTATGATACAACTGTTTTATGTGTTATGTACTACTGACTCTTCTATGTTGCAATGCATGTACTGCTGCCTCCATGTACTGCCTTTTTCTAAAGACCAAACATAATGGATTAGTTTTGTCTCCAAATTTGCTTAGTCAGAAACTTCAGTCATAACCCCCTTTGCCCTAAAAAGCCAGACCCGAAAAGTAGAAAAAAACTTGTCAGAAATCTAAATACAACCAAAATCTTTGTAATACACAGCTAATCAGTAATTTTTCTAATTTTATTTGTGTATATATTTAATAGCTAAATAAGCTGTTAATGGAAAGAATCAACTTTCATTTAGTCCTACTTATTCATATTCACATTGTTTGTTGACATTTCATTTAGCTGTTTTATCCTTCGTGGCTGTTTTGCATTTTCAGTTTGTACATAGAGCAAAGAGGTTCTGAAGAGGATAGAGGTACAGGACCACTTGTGGTCAGTAGCCTTCAGAAAAACTATCGAAAAGACCCCACCCGTATCTTGGGATTGATGCAATCTTAGAGTAAACTCAAGGCAAACACCGATTATTAGCAAGCACTGGCTAACGTACAGGATTCAAGTTGAGGCCATTTCAACTGCAGAGTGTTCCTACACGGTCCCATTGGCTGCAACGGTAAATTCCATTCTTCCATTTTTACACTTATTTTCACCTGGAGCAAACACCAGAAAATACTGTGAGTGCCCTGGAGAGTATTGAAGTGCGTAGAGCCGCAGAATGAGGTCAGGTGGAACTAAGGGTGACACCTTATTGGCCCAGTGAAAAAGAAAGGGCCAAAGGACCACCAGTGATGAACCTGAACCGCAGCCTCAAATGTTCAGGTCCAAGCAAAAGTCCTCACGGACCACAGATGGCATTTTAATTTCTCAGCTTATTTCAGCTCAGAAAAATGTGTGCCACCTACCCAAGGCTCCAGAAACATCTGTCCAAGTTTTCTTTAATGAAAGATGGAGCAGAACTGTATCCCACTAGTGAGGAAGCAAAAGGAGTTTTTCCATCACTGCAACCCTCTCAAATGCCTCTTCTCACAACCCCAATGCCCTCTTGATCCACCCAGGGTGAAAAAACAGTAATTGCCCAAAGTCTATTATCCAACCAGCCCCTCAGGCTTAACTCCACCAATATATCTGTAATTTTGTACCCTGATCCGCCTTTACAGGCGTCAGAAGAAAATTGTCAGCAGACTGATTTAGTAGTGCAACCTGAGGAGGACCAGCTGTCTGACTGGTCCTTATCTTTACCAAATCTCAGTTTGCATAATTCAATTAATGACGCTCTCAGTGGCGACACACCCCTGGCACATCAAAGCAATCTCTACAAACAGGGCTTTCTTACAACAGCATTAGGCGTGCCTACAGGTGTAGTTACTGAGATCATGGCAAACGACAAGGGCAATCAGTCCATTTTGTCACCTATTATCACTATCAATTCCTCAGGCGTAACTGATTCTGCATTTAGTGGTGATTGCAAAACCAAGATATTTATGCAAGACTATATAACCAACTCCATCCCAAATAGTGGGATTATGAAAAAAATAACGACCAGGATAAGGGTCTTAAGCATCTTGTCGACTACCATAACCATTATCAGTTCTGCAAGCGCAAATGATTCTGCATCTAGTGGTGATTCCAAAACCAAGGCATTAATGCAATACTTTACAACCAACTCTCTCCCAAATATTGGGACTTGGCGGCAACTACTCAATACATTAGACATCACAGCCAAAGCCCTGAAATATCAGTCCAACAAGTTCGATATTCAATATTCAAACCTCCCTTGAAACGCTAGCACAGTACGCATCCACTATAGACTCACGTTTTGAACGATTTATTACTTCCATAAGCTGTTTACTTTTAGATGCATATAAGCCATCCACATAGTTTAGCTCCCTCGTCCACTCTTAACAAAGATTGTATGTGTGCCATTCTTATGGAGAAACTGCTTGCTTTAACCGCAATAGTGGGCGATTTACTACAGGAAGTAAAAATTGTAGGAAGGCGCAATCCATGAATGGCAACTCTAAATATAATACCATCAATGCCCCTGCAAGGCACTGTGGCACAACCACTGCCAGCCCTGCTTCACAAAAACCTCATCAATGTTAACAACTCAAAACTGCCAAATAATACTGTGGTAGTCAGTGCGGAGATCCATTCAGTGGCTCGTAACACCGTACCAGTAACAAAATTCTCAACCTGGAATGAAAAAATACGGAGCAGTTAAGTAATGCTAAACGTTCCTTAGTCAATTTGGAAGATAGGACAGCCACCCCGTGCGGCAATTAATCAGAACAGCTATCGAAGCGCAATAGGCAGCAATAAAAAACAGGTTAAGATCCAGAAAAATATGAGACAGGCAGTGACGTTTGAGGAATATTTTCATCTGGACAAATCAGCAACACCAATAGTTCAAAAGACTGCCCTCAAATCCTCAAAAATCAGATTGCAGCGCCTTTTCCCAAAATTGTAATGTCGTGCTTAATCCCGATAATTTCATCAGGGCACAAACCATCATTAATGCAGTTTCTAAAAGCCCAATTGGTTTAAACCTGCTGGCTCCCTCTACAATACAAAAAAAGAATTTCAGTATAGATACAGATTTTTCTACTCAAATTATAAAAAAAAAAAAGGGGGGGGATAAGAGGTTGGGGGTAATCAGTCTGCAATGGACACTGCAACATCGGCAGCCCAAATACCACTTCGAAACAGTCAACAAAATCATGTCATATTATAGGCATCCAGAGTGTACACCCTCTATCGGATCTCAAGATGAATTTCCCAAGTACAACTGTAACAACTAATCATTTTAATATAGATTCTTCAGCAACTTTAGGGCTTGCCTGTAAAATCGCCCAGAAATTATTCAAATCATTTGAATAATAGCCATCTAAACGTTATAAGTATGCAACAGCTAACCACTTATTGACAAGTGAAACCATAAGTGTGAATCAGCCGAGTTTTACAACCTCAAACACAAGGAGATGATGGACGGAGCTCTGAAACCTTTCAGACACTCACCCCCAGTCACAGATCTGGGTTGAATCCATCATCGGTTTTTAGCTCACTTTGCCACCCCAGTTCAGACACAGCTATATGCAAATCAGTCTTGACCCTGTGCCTATGGGAACAGTCCAGCCCGAACTGCCAAGCCATGTCTTCCCTGGACCGGAAACAAGCATCCTGGGACTGGATTCCGGCTAACAGCCCTCATCAGCCATCATCTTTTTGCATTTGTCACCCCTATTGGGACAGGTATGCTCAGACGTGGGTCTAGTGCTCTCCATGCCACTGGAGTCAAGCTAGCCTGGCTGATGAGGGCTGCAAGCCAGAAACCGGTCCTAGGATGCTTATTTCCAGTCCAGGGAGGACCTGGCCTGGTAGTTCGGGCTGGACTGTTCACATTTGGCGCAGGGTCAAGACTGATTTGCATATGGCTGGGTCCAAACTGGAATGTCATGGTGAGCAAAAAACGATGGATTTAGGCCCAGATCTCTGTACTGGGGTGAGTGTATGACATTGTTCTGCATTCTGTCCATCAATTGTTCTTTTTGCAACCTCAACAGAGTCATTGCATTATGTGTCCGCTAATACGTATTCACACTAAATCAGATAACACAACGCCTATTTAGAAGAGCCTAAAGTGAAAACCACACAGACATTAAGCTCTGCCTTTTAATATCCATTTTTTAAGGCACACATGATTATGTGCTATTCCTCATAAAGAGACCATTATCTTGAAAAGTCCTGATGAAGGTGGCGCTGTATCTGTTTGCACACCGCAACGCGTCGACGCTTCTGTGGTGTTAAATTCGAGCAACTATTGAGTAAAAAAATAATTCTATATGATATGACTGCAATATAGATTCAATCGAATTAACGTTTTACTGATGATTTTTAATGTCACCTGTTGTCTCTTTTTATTTTGTTGATTGACTTATCATATGAATTGTTTTTATGAATTGCGGACAGTGTTTGCTGTTTTTTTTTTTTTTTTAAAAGAATTGCACTATTGGTTATTGTTAATGTACATTAAATAAATTTGTGATTTTCATATTTGTGATTTTTATAATTATATGTGGGGTTGTCGAAAGTATACATTTATGAAAGGATTTCACTTGATGTATGGTTGAATGTGGCTCACTGGTTGATCCAAGGGAATACTTTTTCTATTGTTTCTATTCCTACCCCGCCTTTTGCTGACAAAGACACCATTTTACAAGATTATCAAGTTTTAATGACCATATGGCGCCCAGATTACGCCCCACAAGGCAACGTTGACATTTTGAATCGAGGCAATTTAACAAAACTCCTAGCATCACACACAAAGTTTTGCCATCTGAAATCTAATATTATCACTGCCATACAATTCATTCCTTCGGACATTCTAGCTCATAAATAGGCCACAGCAGTAACGTGGTCCTATCTCAATACAATCTGCGAAAAACCGGAAGATCTTTGAAGAATGGGGAATTCTGATCACCCTCTCAAAAAAGGCACGCTACCCAGCAGCTTTTAAAGAAGGAGCGCGAACCAGACCCCATTCCGTCCTTCCTAAATCAGGAAAGAGTTTATCGACATCCAGGCAGAGAATTTGCCCATAGACCAAAGTCGCTCTTGAGAAATACAGCAGTCCTTTGTCGATCACTTGCACCAATCAATTTGCAATCATTAATCGTCTCCACGAACTGACTTGCACCAACCTTGGCCACCTCAAAACCACTCTGACATGTATCAAGCGAACAGAATAAGTCCAAATTAGGAAATACGATCAGGCTGCTAACAATCTCCTTAGTGCCTTTTGCCACAAAGATTTTTTTATGCATTGAAATCAAACACTGGCGACATAGTACCATAAAGTGTAATCTATTTCTTATGAATATGTATCTACATCCAACATCTTCTATGACGCAAAAGAGAGAGTGAAGAAATTAGAGCAGCTGATCGCTGCCATCAAGTTGAATCACGTGAATGCCCACCTTCTCCTCGCTGGAGAAATCTTAAATTTGCTACAGAACCGTTTTCGCAGTATCACAGAAAAAATAGCAGACTTGCTATGTCTGATTCCATCTCACGTCTCAATGCCACAAATAACAGACCTCATTGGTCGGACTCTGTCAGCAGCCTTGGAGGCCATGTTATTGAAAGCTTTAAATGGACCCGGAAGACCAACCCACTCGTCCTGTCCATCATTGCCCGCATAGATCAGCAGTGCTAGATTACACGCTTTGCTCAATCACTTTGTTTAATACCATTACTTCTTACGCCATTACACCCCGATGTGAAAGTGACCACAGCCTCAGGTTTGTTTTTATAAAACCTGATCAAGGCTCATACCACCTTAAGCTGTATCGGTTTGAATCACCCGCGACACAATTGGAGGCAGGTTGGATGGAGTCTGGAAGTGGCCATCAAGTATAATAACTGGAAAATTAAAACACTGAACCTGGGCATGGTCTTAATAAATACCATCAATGGCTGGCAACTCTGCGTACAAAAATTAGTCTCTGTATTGGTCAATAGCTATCAAGGCACCTCATCCACAAAGCTTACAGTTATTAAACCTTGGTTCACAAAAGAGCTAAGGTTGCCGGAAAAAAACATTGAGTAAAAAGTTACATTTAGTGAAACGATCCAACTCCACTCTTCTAGATGAAGTAGAAATTCTGTGTAGCCTTTACAAAAACAAATTAGGCAACATAAACAAAAGTGCTAGGTATCATTCCAGACTGAACACTTTCTATCATGCCGAAACAAAAACTCAAAATGCTTCTGGCTCATCGTAAACCTTCTGAACAGGGTATAAGGAACAACAATGATAAATGGAAATAATGTTACCTCCGAGAACTGGGCAAAATGTCACCGATCTGTACAAAGTCGCAAGCAATTTGCCTGCCCAAAAACAAAAGACTGAACAACAGAACTCTGCGGAAACAGATGCAAAACATTGTCAATATGCTGCAACTTTTAATGCTACAAGAACAGCAACACTAATCTGGAAAAGCCGAGCTGACTGCGTCCCAAGTCCCAACGGCATGCCAGCGTCTATTTACAAATACGACATCGATCTGTGGTCCAGAACTCTTGAAAATCTGTTCAGCTGCTGTATAATTAGAGAATATATTCCAACTTCTGCGCAAGATTCTATTTTACATCCTATTTACAAAAAAGGTCCTGCGTCGCTCCTCGACAGCTATTGACATATCTCATTGCTGGATGTTGAGGCCAAATACTTTGTGTCGCTCCTGCTAAAAGAATGGGCAGCGACAAACAACATGCTGCTTTTTAACCAAAGTGGCTGCAGAAAAATCTCCGGC
Organism: Triturus cristatus; assembly: GCF_964204655.1. Classification (NCBI taxonomy): domain Eukaryota; kingdom Metazoa; phylum Chordata; class Amphibia; order Caudata; family Salamandridae; genus Triturus; species Triturus cristatus. Next base: position 365,207,142 of record NC_140584.1, on the reverse strand, counting down.
ACTGTTAAAACCTTGTGGCCATAAGGATGCTTGCAGCAAAACAAAGACCAAAGAACAGCTGTACTGCTGTTTTATAGATTACAGTAAGGACTTCACCATGTTAACCGTCAACTACTGTGGTCTAAGCTTATTGCCTGGCAAATTCCTGTACCGCCAAGATGAGGCATTCTGTTGCTTTATTACAACACATGGGCCAGAGGAAAACTGGGATCCCATACAGCAGTCGCTGATAAGATGAGAATTGAACAAGGCGCCAGCGCTTTTTAATCTATTTATGAGCGACCTGGTACTCGCATTAAGTCTAATAAGCCATGCTCCATAATTAGCGGATCAACCTATCACCTCGCTTCGCTACGCGTACGATGTTGTTCTCTTAAGTTCATGAAGCACTAGTAGGCACCAAGGCCTAACGGGAAGGGCATTTCTCCCATTCGGTCCTGAGGGACTTTGTGGTCTGAGCAATTCTGCAGACCCACCACCTTTGGAGGTACTGATCTGTTCTAGAGGTGAGGAATCTACAGTTAGAAGTATCTATCACAAAAAGAAGTTACCTTTGGTAACTCTTTCTGGAGGATATTATTTTTGTACTGCAGAATACTCACTGTCCTCCCACAGCCCCATTCTGTGGTCTCTTTCCCAATTCATTAAACTACACATTAGTACCTAGAATTCTTGTTTGGCTCTGCACCTGAGGGAAGAAAGAAGTCTGAGTCAGGAAAGAAACTGAAGTCAATGTGTTGACTGGAGGACAGTAAGTTTGATAGTGAGGGTGCTTGGAAAATGAACTCTGGGGAAAAATATTTTTATTGTGTGTGATCTGCTCTTTTCATTATTAGGAAGAGATGTTCCTCTTCTCAGTTGAAATAGCTTCATGCCAGTGGCTATTGCCTTTTTGTGTACAGAAGAGGATTCAAAATTTTGTCCTACTTTAATACGAACTACCAGGAATTAGTATGCCGTAAAGCTTGGGTTGGCCTATGCTGATGGTGAAGTATAATTTTCATTGTTTTAAAAAAAAAAACATTTTAACATTATGTAATTATTTGTTTCAGTATGGGCAAAACTGAAGAACCAAAAGGCCTCAGAGAGGTGGCAGCCTGATACTGAGGTAAGTAGAAATACACGTTTTATTTTGCAATTCTGTAACTGCATTTATTAAATGTCTGTTACTAGATAACCATTCTCCCACTAGACTTGTTAGTAACATCATAAGAAAGATACCTTGATTAAAGGGGATATGCAGCTAAGACGGAAATGAGTAAGCTGTGTAGAACTTTGATAAGATGTAAAATGTGGATAAGGAGGTAATGAAGTTGACAGCCACGTTTTCGTTTGTTGTTAACTTTGTCCCTGACTTAGTTATGGTTAGCAAAGGAAAATAATAGCTAGATTTAGAAAAGTGGGTAAGAGCAGGAGTGGATGACAGAATTAATACATTTTCTTACAATTGTGTTAGAGTTTGAGGGGCCTATATCAACAGGAGATATCTGTAAAATGTGCAAAAAAGATTTCTGTGATATGTTACATTTAGCTTTCCTGTTCATCGATTGTCACAGAACTCCTCGGGGGTATACAGTGTCTTTACTCTATGGTTGGTGACTTTTATGTTCTAAACAAATTCAAATTACATAATGTGAAGCTATCTGCAAGAGTTTTGATAATAAGCCAGTTCGCCTATATAGAAGCGTGGGGAGCTTCTTAATAGGAATCCTTATCAAGTAAGACGAAAACTGAAGCAAAAGTTTTTATATACTGTTGTAAAACCAAGCCTTAAAGTGCAAAGCAATGTGCCCAGTAATGTATGCAGAGAACTGACACCTCCCAACTGCACCTTCATCTTCTTACTAAGAATAGATAGCAGCCCACAGACGTCTAGGTTTGGTAAACAGAAATTGATTTTTAGCCTATTGACCACTGAGCTCTTACTGCAGCCTTCCTAGGTGACGCAGGCAGATGAAGAAGCACAGCAAGATCCATTGAATGTGCTTTTCAGATGTGAACACTTCAAGCTAGTCACAAATCACCTCTACTTTTTTTGGTCCTCTGGAACCACTCCCAGCAGATCAAACTCTGATACAGGCCACGTGTTCTGTAAAGTTACTTGTCTTTCCGTTCAGAGCACGCTCCAGTTCAGTTAAAGGAGCTTGGTCTCTTAACCTAGAAATAGAAACTATGCTAGTGAAGCATAAGCTAGCTGGACATGTGCATTCCTACCTTCTTTTGTATAATCGCAGCCACTTGAGTGTTAAAGATTTTGTGGTGGTGCATTGTAATCGGAAGCTTAGAAGGATCTCTGCATATCGAATGACCTGTGTGAACTTATTCTCACAAGATTTGATGGAAAGAAATAGCACATATACTGACGGAAGTTGTACAGTTGATTTACACACCTTTCACATGCAGAGCTAGGCTGTGTTCTAATAAAGCAAATTCTTTGTGTGTGCACATGTTCTCATCCTTCCTACAGCCCAAGGCTTTGGGATTTACAGAAGGTCCCTGTACCATGTTCTTTTTTTTGTTTGTTTTTTGTGCCCCATCTCAGAATCAGTAGTATGTGCAAATAATTGATGCATTGAAGTAATATGGAAGGTACAGTTTCTTCTATCATTGTATGTGCAAGAATTTAGTATGAATGTGTACTTTTATTTTCGTTTCAGGAGGAATATGAAGACTCCAGTGGAAATGTTGTCAACAAAAAAACATATGAGGATCTGAAGAGGCAAGGCCTTCTGTGAGCGTACCCTCTGAAATCAGTTTCAAAGGACATCTTTAGACTACAAGACTACAATGTTCCGATGTTGCAAGTTTACTAAATAAACGTTCTTTTCTTCTGTTCTGAATCCACATGGAATGTTCTGTGCTTACTTCTCCTACCAATTATCATATTTTTATAACTATGTACTGCATTGTCATAATGCTGTATATATTAAGATATGTCTGATTTTATATTAAAAATCCTTCCACCAGTGCTTTGGGACCTTTTCGTTTTTGCCTCCTGAAACTTGAACATTCTGGTGTACTGCGACATACTTGTCACCGTTCAGATGTGAGATTCAGGGCCAATGTAGTAAACAATCTAAACTAACCACTCTCCATTAGAAAACTTGCTCAAGTAAAAAATATCCATATACCGTAGACCTTTTCCATATGTGGCCGTGTTGGAATTCTCAAATACAATTTAATAAAATGTGAAAAAATCAAAAAAAAATCCATTCATGTGCAGTTAGTTGACATTACAAATTGACTACCTTCTTCATACGGTTTACTTTTCATTGGATGTATTATTGTTTCTGATCGATACTTCGAACTGCAGATTACTTACTTTACAATACTCCCCAAGCACCAGACTGGATCCGTACATTTTTCTTCAGCAGTGTTCTTGTGTGTGGAGCTTGGCTCTTTAGCGCCTCTGAAGTAACGGAGCAGAGGCGTATATAAGCACCACTCTTGTGCGATGTCAGTTCTTTTCTTTCCGTACTTCCAGTTTTGTCTGTCTTCAGAAGATTTCTAAATCTAATTCCAGTGTGCTAGGTAATGATGTACCCACCTAAAACTAAAGATTTCAGACCAGGACACAACTGCAGAGAATACATTTTGGTAACACACCTCTTGAGGTCTTTTCGCTGGTGTTTGGGCTCAGGCAGTGACTCAAAGTTCTGTGTTAAATGTGCCCTCATGATCCTGAAGGTAATCTGGAACCAGGAGGTCAAGCTCTATGTTTCTGAACACAAGAACAAGTCACATTCAAGACGCATACACGGTCCAGTTTCCGAGGCCATTCCTGCAAGCGTTCAAATTTGCCCTAAAAGTCCTCTGGTAAGTCAAAGTCCAAGTGCAAACCTGAAAAGCAGAAGTGGGACTCAACCTAATTCCGCCACTCTGAACCAAAAGAAAAGACACAAGGGTGTCCTGATATGTGTCGTTAACTTTCTAGATCTCTGGTCACAGAACGGATTCCTTCGCTGCCAGTGCGCCTCACATTTCAAGTGCCATTGGTGATTCAGCAGCAGCTTTTAAGTAAGGCATGCTTTACATTTTTTATGTGCTACTAGCTCCTTCTGGCGTTCCTTGGGGTCCCATGTGACTGAAGGCTCCCTCTGTCTGGTTACTGTCTGTGGATCCTTCCTCAGTGCTATGTGACCTGCTTTGTACCTGCTTCGGGCTCCATACCAACTTCAGTACAAGCTTCCACTCCAGCTCCACGATCTACAGCAAGTCCTTCCATGTCGACGCCACCAGTACTGGAAGAGAATCCATTACTTATTCCAATGTTGGACACTGGACCGTCTTTGGCTCAATCTCGACCAATGTGTCTCTCCTTGAAATTATAAAAGCGCACCCGGTCTTCATGCATCCTGTCCCGGTGCCTTTGTCAGGGCAGATATACCAGCCTGCCCTTATTTTATTTTGGCTCTTGACTCTGTCAAGGGACACACCAGGACCAGGATGGGGATGATTATGGTAGGGATGGAGATAGGGTTCGAGGCATGTGGGCTGCTGAATTCATATCTGTGCATAGATCGCCGCCTAGTGTTGGGTCCGGATGATTGCATATTGTTGTCCTGGAAGAGCCTTCGAAGTATCACGAGATAGGTGGCTCCTCCCCTGGACTACAGTGCGCATGGGCATCCTCTCCATCCTCAGATTGTTTTTTTCCGCCATTGGGTTCGGATGTGCTTATCTTAGCTCAAGTTAGGAAAACTTTATTTAAGGCCAAAAGCCTTTAGATATCGTCAGTATCGTTTGCGTTCGGTATAGATAAATTATTATACTTGTTTTCGACCTTATTCACCCTTATCGGACCGAGTTTCGGTCCGAACATCGATCGACGTCCGAAGATGGAATCGAGGACTCCCTTCAAGAGATGTCCTCTGTGTCACGCAAAATATCCACACGTCGATGTCCATCCGGTGTGTAACAAATGTTTATCACTGGATCATGATGAGACCAAGTGTATGGCCTGCGCCCGGTTCCGGTCGAAAAAGACCCTTCGGAATCAACGAGCGGCTAGATTGGAGGCCAAAAAATCGGCACCTAACCCGGTTAACATATTCAGTACCGAGGATGAAGAAGTCGAGAGCGTCGAAGAGGTGGAACAATTCGAATACGTTGAAGAGCAGGATGTTCAAGAACAATCGGACCCTGCTTCGGAGCATGACTCCCACTATGACGACGAAGATGAGGAGATCTTTGAGGACGAAGACGTCGTCAACGAGGTAGGAGACGACGATGAGGCCCTTGGGACCGAGGAAGATAGCTCAGGCGAGGAGCTAGGCCAATCCGTCGATGCGGAGGCCGAGGGAGATAGTCTTGATAAGGCTCAGGTCGAGGGATCGCCTGCGGGCCTTACCCAAGATCGGTCGGATCGTTCTACAGCCCCGCCTGAAGGCCCGGCTTCGAACATTTCAAAAGAGCCAGAAATATCAATAAAGACTGGAGTCGATTCCGTGAAATCGAAACCAAAACCTGCACCGGTCAAATCGAAACCGAAAGTGCAACTGGTTCAGGTCGGATCGAAGGCATCGAAACCTTCCAATCCGTCGACACAAAAGGACATCGGAGCCGAAAAACCAAAGAAGGACTTCGGTACCGAGAAACCAAAAAAGGACTTCGGCACCGAGAAACAAAATAAGGCCCTCGGTCCCGAGCAGACGCAGAGGCCTCTAGCACCGAAGGTTGGGGCACCAACGACCAAGGTCAAGGTGGTCGATCCGACTACATCAACACCGAGGAGTGCTGAGACTTCCAAAATACCCGATCAACAAGGCGTCGATCCAAAACTTCGGATCGAAGCCCCGAAGACAGGAAAGAAACCGGAGACCGCGTCGAGGCCTGTCTCCAAAGAGCCTGTCGGATCAAAAGCACCGTCTGCATTCACGTTGAAACCGGTATCAGAGTCCCTAAAGCGCATCAGGGAACGGGACACTCTCGAACCGAAAACGGGTCCCGAACCGAACAAGGTCGCCAAGGCTCACTCGGCGCCGGCACCGATCAAATTTGGATTGCCACCACCGGGGACACCTAAGATGTTCGAACTTAGGAGTATCGAACAACCAAGAACAGTGTCCACAGAAAGAACAGATATCGAAAACTCACAGGACCAGTTTATCGACGTAGACACTGGTAGACTGTCGTTCCGCAAGCGGAAAATTGTTCCAGAAAAGACTATGGAATCATACAAAATTCCACTGAAAAGGACAATGGCATCAGGTTCAACACCAGTGCTTGTGGAACCTTACCAAACATATGATCAGGAACCACAATCCTTTTCTCCCGCACACTCGGAGGCGGATGCAGGAGAGGGCTATAATGAGGATACCACTTATCCTGTGGATAATGACCCTGATGAACAACAGTAAGACCAGGATCAAGCATGGGGAGACCCTAATGACCCAGGAGACCCACAAAATGCTCCTGACACTCATATTTATAATATAAAACCATCTCCCACTGAAGATACTGCTGCTTTTAACGTCCTCATTGAAAGAGCGGCTGCCAATCACGGAGTGGAACTTCATTCTGACTCTGTGGAAGAGGATTTCTTGGTGGACACGTTCTCCACATCAGAACAACGGTCAAGACTCTACCAATGTTAAAAGGGGTTATTAAACATGCTAAGGACATCTTTAAGGAGACAACCAGAGCACGGGTATTGGACCCGAGAATAGAAAAAAATACAAACCAGCCCCAGGAGACCCAATGTACATTAAGGGTCAATTGCCGTTGGACTCAATAGTAGTTTCTAATGCTCGCAAGAGAGCTAACTCGCAAACTACCGGTGATGCTCCTCCTCCGGACAAGGAGTCCAAAGTGCTAGAAACATCGGGAAAAAGGATAGCAGCACAAGCGGCAAACATCTGGCACATTGCCAACACTCAGGCACTCCTGGCCAGATACGACAGGTCACACTACGATACCCTAGAAACACTGATAGAACACCTACCAGATGACTACAAAGATGGAGCGGAGCTACTCATCAGAGAGGGAAAACTCATTACAAATGCGTCCATCAGATGCGCACTAGATGCAGCTGACACTGCAGCACGGGCAATCAACACTAGTGTGATGTTGAGGAGGCACGCATGGTTGAGAATATCAGGTTTCAAACCTGAAATTCAAACTAATATCTTGAATCAACCAGTCAACCCAGACTTTTTATTTGGCCCCGAGGTTGACACTACACTAGAAAAGATTAAAAAGGACACAAACTGCGAAATCTGTGGGGGCTCTACAGTCGCAGCAGTTTCGGAGTGGCTCCTTTCGTCGCCCCGGGAATAGGGGAGCAGCTAGAGGTCAGGGGTCCCAGCAGCAGTACAATAAAGGAGGTACCCAGAGTACCTATAATAAGAACAATAGGGGTGGATATCGTGGATCCAGCACCAAAGACAGAGGACGAGGACACAACAACACCAGGTCCTCCGCCAATAACAAACAGTAACATCTTGTCACTGCCCCCCGACCACATAACACCGGTCAGGGGGAGACTCCAACAGTTCCTGCCAGTCTGGAGATCCATCACCACAGACAGGTGGGTCAGAGAAATTGTCCAGTACGGGTATTGTCTGGAATTAACATCCAATCCACCCAACATACCACCAAGACACCGTCCTATGTCCGCAGAGCACTTGACATTATTGCAGCAGGAAGTACTAAGTATGCTGCAGAAAGGAGCCATAGAGCTCGTGCCTGTAGAACAACGAGGGTCAGGGGTGTACTCTCTGTACTTCTTGATCCCAAAAAAGGACATGTCTCTGAGACCTATACTGGACCTAAGACCTCTCAACCAATACATTCTGTCAGAGCATTTTCATATGCTCACCCTCCAGCAGGTTCTGCCGTTACTCAGTCAGGGAGACTTCCTAGCAACACTGGATTTGAAGGATGCGTATTTCCACATACCCATACACCCATCACACAGAAAATATCTCAGGTTCACTATTCAGGATCAGCATTATCAGTTCAAAGTCCTCCCTTTCGGAGTAACAACGGCGCCCAGAGACAGCACATTCACGTCTTCCCTTACCTGGACGACTGCCTTGTTCAGGCAAAGTCAGCCCAGCAGTGTGCCAGCCACATATCCCACACCATTCACCTTCTTCACAGTCTGGGATTCTCACTGAATTATCCAAAGTCACATCTTCAACCCGCCCACGTACGGCAGTACCTGGGCGCGACCATAGACACTCTGGCAGCCACAGCTCAGCCAAATTTAGTGAGGATCAACAGCATGCAACTGCTGATAAAGAAGTTCAGACCTCAACACTCCCTTCCAGCGCGAGTGTTCATGCAGTTGATAGGCATGATGGCCTCCTGCATCTTCATAGTCCCGCACGCGAGACTACATATGCGCCCGCTTCAGGAGTGCTTGGCACGTCAATGGAGTCAGACTCAAGGACAGTTGAAAGACCTAGTGTTGGTGAGCGGTCAGACATACAACTCTCTGCATTGGTGAAATCCACAAAACCTTTGCAAGGGCCGACCGTTCCAAGAGCCTGTTACACAAATAATACTGACGGCGGACGCGTCTCTCCAGGGATGGGGAGCTCATGTACTCAATTACACAGTGCAGGGACTATGGACGACACAGCAAAAGAAGATGCACATCAACCTTCTGGAACTGATGGCAATCTTCCTAGCAATAAAGGCATTCAAAGTACACTTGTGCAACAAAGTCGTGTTGATCCGGACGGACAACATGACTGCCATGTACTACATACAGAAGCAGGGAGGAACACACTCTCCACAGTTGTCTCATCTGGCTCAGAGCATGTGGAGGTGGGCCATTCAGAGGAACATGTTCCTCATGGCAGAACACCTCCCGGGCAAGGACAACCAAATGGCGGATCTGCTCAGCTGACACAGCCACTAAATGCACAAGTGGGAGCTACATCCATCAGTACTCCAACCGTACTTCCAGCAGGCGGGTCATCCAGAGATAGACCTATTCGCCACAAGGGAAAACGCAAAATGCCAAAGCTTTGCCACCAGGTTCCCGCATCCACAGTCGCAGGGCATTGCGATATGGATGAACTGGTCAGACAGATTTGCGTACGCTTTTCCCCCAGCGCCATTAATACCGCTAGTGGCACGCAAACTAAGGCAACACTCAATGACACTCATCCTGGTTGCTCCAATGTGGGCACGCCCGCCATGGTACACCACGTTGCTAGAACTTTCCGTGGTGCCGCATCAAAAGCTGCGGCTAACACCCAGACTTTTAACACAGAACCATGGCGAAATTCAGCACCCAGATCCGCAACAGCTGAACCTGGCGATCTGGCTCCTGAAGTCTTAGAGTTTGGCTACCTGAACCTGCCTCCAGAATGTATGAATATCATCAAGGAGGCCAGGAGACCCACGACCAGAGCTTGCTATGCGGCTGAATGGAAAAGATTTGTCATTTACTGTAAAAACAATGACATTAATCCGCTGGATGCATCCATTCAGAACATCATCTGTTACCTGTTACACTTATACCGATGCAATCTGGCATACAGCTCCATCCGTATACATCTAACCGCAATAGCAGCCTATCTTCAGAACAGGCAGCACCTCTCTTTATTCAGAGATCCTGCCATCAAAGCCTTCTTCGAGGGACTCAAAAGAGTGATTCCTCCAACACACCCACCGGCACCGGTGTGGAACCTGAATGTGGTCCTCACCAGATTGATGGGTCCACCTTTTGAACCTCTACATTCATGTGAGATTCAATTCCTCACCTGGAAAGTAGCTTTCTTAGTGGCAATCACTTCGTTGAGAAGAGTTAGTGAACTCCAGGCACTAACCATTCAAAAGCCATTCATACAGGTTCACGCAAACAGAGTTGTACTACGTACCAACCCCACATTCATGCCTAAAGTGATATCGCAGTTCCACATGAATCAGACTATTGAACTGCCTGTTTTCTTTCCAAATCCAGAAAATGTCGCAGAGAGAATGCTCCATACACTAGATGTAAAGAGGGCCCTCATGTACTATATAGACAGAACAAAGGATTTTAGGAAAACAAAACAACTGTTCGTTGCCTTTTCTCCACAACACAAGGGCAACGCCATTTCCAAAGCAGGGATAGCCAGATGGATCGTTAAATGTATTCAAATTTGCTATGAAAAAGCTAAACGCACATTAACGATTCCTCCAAGAGCCCACTCAACACGAAAGTTAGGGGCGTCCATGGCTTTCCTAGGCAACATTCCTTTAGAGGACATATGTAGAGCAGCCACATGGTCCACTATACATACATTTACTAAACACTACTGTGTAGATGTACATTCAAAACAGCAGGCAGCTGTAGGACAGGCTGTTCTCAAGACCCTTTTTCAGACTGCTGCAGCTGGCACGGGCAGCCGCCGCTAATGGAGGGACTGCTATGTAATCTATGCACAGATATGAATTCAGCAGCCCACATGCCTCGAACCGAATATGCTACTTACCAGTATGCATCTGTTCTTGGCATGTAGGGCTGCTGACATTCATATCGCCCACCCTCCTCCCCGGCGCCTGTAGCGGCTGCAGCACTCAGAATTACTGTATAGCATGGTCATCATTTACTGTATCTACTCCATCACTGCCACAATGGCGAAAAACAATCTGAGGATTGAGAGGATGCCCATGCGCACTGTAGTCCAGGGGAGGAGCCACCTATCTCGTGATACTTCGAAGACTCTTCCAGGACAACAATATGCAATCATCCGGACCCAACACTAGGCGGAGATCTATGCACAGAAATGAATGTCAGCAGCCCTACATGCCAAGAACAGATGCATACTGGTAAGTAGCATATTCATTTCTATACTTTCATTACACAGGTACCTTTTACATTTATTTACAAAAGGCCAGTGGGCTTGACACCTCCCCTGAGGCAAGGTTTGACCTGCCACTTGGGCCACCACGTAAGAAAGTGCCTCCTTTGCAGTGGTGCTCTGTAAGGCAGCGGAGGTCTTAGTTTTACAGCTGAAACAGTTAAGACTAAAACAGATGTCCTTACAGAATTTTTTTTGCCTGGGCCAGCCACTTCTGAGTCCTTGCTCCCTTTTAACGAGGGTCTCACTGATACAGCACACCTGCTCCTGGTGATCCTGATTTTCTTACTAAACCTACTCCAGAGAGTTGTGGTTCTAGCTTCAACCAGTAAAAGTGAATCTCCCACAACTCATCTGGATAGGAAGCCCAAGAAGATTTAGGCTTTTGGCAAGCATGGGTCTTCCTCTGCAAGTCCACATTGCGGTCTGCATATTGGGTCAATACATGCATTCCCTCTGGGACAGGGGCAGTGAGATCTTGCGGGCGCTCCTGGAAGACTTTAGGGCCGCTGTGGCTCAAACATTCATGATGGACAAGACACAGCCAGATATGTTATTTATGCTAATCTCGATGCTACTGATTGAGGATGGTGGTTGGCATAGAAAAGTACTCCTTTTGGAATGGCTACCCCCCCCCACACACACTTTTTGCCTGACTCTGATGCATCTTTGACTGAATGTGCACTTGGTTCCTGCTAACCAGTTTCCCAGTGCCTGTGTTCTTTCCCAAAACTGTGCAAACACAAGGAGATGATGGACGGAGCAGTGAAACTTTTCAGACACTCACCCACAGTCACATCTGAGTTGAATCCATCATCGTTCGTTAGCTCACTTCGCAACCCCTGTTCAGACCCAGCCATATGCAAATCAGTCTTGACCATGTGCTTCATGGGAACTGTCCACCCCGAACTGACAAGCCAGGTCTTCCCTGGACCGGAAACAAGCATCCTGGGACCGGTTTCGGAGCAACACCCCTCATCAGCCAGGCTAGCTTGAATCCAGTGGCAAAGTGTTTGTTTTGTTTGCCCTAAGTTGGTAGGGAATGCCCAGACATGGGTCCTTTGCTCACTTTACCACTGGATTCAAGCTAGGCTGACTGATGAGGAGTGTGACTCTGCCGGCATACCTTTGGGCTCAGCGGACTCGGTTGGGGGTTACAGGTCTTTGCCGCCACCGGCTTCGGTCCCAGCGCCGCAGGTCCCCCATGGATCCAGGCCCGGATCTGTGCCGGTCGACCTCACCACACCTCCTCTGGCGTCTAATCCATTGACTAAACCGCCGACGCCTCTGACTTGTTGGATCCACAGCTGGTGTGTGTCGACACCGGCCTCCATCTCAAACTGGATACGGAGCCGGACCGGCGTAGACTGATGCTGGTAATGGCGGCGACTGGCACTTTTGTGCCAATTTTCTACCCTGGTGCTCCCTATCGCCCTGAATGGCAGCCAGGAGAGTGTGAGGAGGACTGGAGGGGTCTGTTGGCCCTCTTGCAGACCAACTTGAAGTTCCGGACTGGAGAGAAGAGTTGGGTGATGCCAATGGTCTGGATATCTCCCCAGACATTGGTATGCTTTCTCCCCCTACCATGGCTATGGAGGAGGGAGCCTCCTTCGCTGTGGTGTTGCATAGGGCGGCTGAGGCCCTGGGCCTTGAGCTTCCTAGAGTGGCAGTCAGGACTAACCTGACTGAGGTGCTTCAACCGTCAGCGGCCTCTTCGGAACCCCTGCTGCCGTTCAATGAGGCCCTCACGGACATCCTTCTGGGCACTTGGTCCAAGCCCAGCACAGGGGCTCCTGTGGATAGGATGATCGCTTGACGCCACCGCCCGGCTCCGGGTGACCCCATTTTCCTCTCCCAACATCCTACCCCTGAGAGCTTGGTTGTACAAGCCTCTACTTCGAAAGGCTCGTTCCCTACTGCTCCCCCAGATAGAGAATCCAAGAAGCTGGAACGTCTTGGGAAGAAGATGTTTTCTTCCGCCAGCTTGGACTGTGGTCGGAGAACACCGCATGTCTATTGGGCCGTTACACTCACTCAGTGTGAGATACGGTTAAGCAGTTGCTGGCACATGCCCGGAGCAGGACCGGGCCGCACTCTCCCATGCGGTTGCCAAAGGGAGAGATGCAGCAAAGTTTGCCATTCGCTGCAGACTGGACACAGCCGACTCGCTAGGCAGGACTATTTCAACCTCCGTAGCCCTGAGACGCTACGCCTGGCTAAGATCCACTGGCTTCTCGGGTGATGTCCAATCTACACTTTTGGACATGCCCTTTGATGGCCGTCGTTTGTTTGGCGACGAGGCAGACCACGCGCTTGAGCACTTCAAAGATTCTCGGGCTACAGCCAGGTATTTGGGCCTCGAGACTACATCTTTCCCCAGTTTGCCTTTCGCCCCTTTCGTGGCTACGAAATGGGTGCCCCGCCATGTTCCTCCCAGAGCCACAAGCCGGTGCTAGCTGCTCAGCCTCTGCGCGGCCAGGGACGTGGGACCCAGCGTTGTGGGTCTGAGGGCCAGCGAGTGGGCCAGTCCACCAGTGCCCCCTCTGCAGCAACCTCCAAACCCTACTAGTCCGACCTTTTAGGACCACCAGTTGCCAGTTGGCGGCAAACCATCATGTCGGACAGGTGGGTTTTGCAGATAGTCCGAAGGGGCTACTCCCTCCCCTCGAGACTACCCCTCCATCCATGCTACTGCCATTCCATCGCATGCTGGAGGATCACTTGGCCCTTTTCCGCCAGGAAGTTACGTCTCTCTTGGCCAAGAGAGCTATCGAGTGGGTTCCTGCCCCAGAAGTAGGTTGTGGTTGTTATTCCCACTACTTTCTGGTGACCAAGAAGGACAAAGGCCTGCGTCCAATCTTAGATCTCAGGAACATCAACCACTTCCTCCGGATGTAGAAGTTCAAAATGTAAACCAACGTTAAATGAGAGGAACCCCTTTGGACAACCAAAGGATAGGGGTACTCAAACAGGTACAAAAAGGGTATTGTCCTTTGGTCAATACTAATAGACCCACAACTTCTTCAAACGCACCCTTACACTCATTTGGTTCTCATCCTCATGAATATCTTCAAAGTTTGGCCCAAACAATAAATCTATGGTACACTGAAAGTAGAAATTAGTACAAAATGTATTAAAAAATCATTTTTGCCAACCTAGAGTTGGGTATATCAACAATACCTCCTATGTTAAAAACAATTAATATATTTAAAAAAACCACAAAAAAAACACCGCCTTGGTACTCTAACAGTACTCTAGGATACTCAACAAATTCAAAAAATACACTTCATTAAAGCAGCAAGAAAAACATGATCAGACAATATTATTTGTCATTCAAGTTTGCACTTCTATAAGAAGAAAAAACCAACAAATCCAGTTGGCTCTTTATATTTCAATTTAAGTTGGTTTTCAGCTTAGGCCAGTCAGCAACACATAGATTGTGCAGAAGAATAGCCTAATCCTACAGTCTAGCAGCCCCTCCAAAAACTTAGAGATTTCCATTAATACCATAGAAAGCTTATCGCACTGGTGGAACATGTGGATTAGATCCGCTGGACCATTATTGCATCTAGGACACTTATCATTCTCCACCAGACCCCAGGCATACAGCTTCGCCGGAGTAAAATACAGATTAAACAGCGTTTTGTAATGCTGAGCCCGTAGGTTAGAAGATCGAAATAATCTCTTATTTAATACAAGTGCTAGATCTAAATCCACGTCGGGGTCGCCTAATTTCCCTGCAATTGCCGATTCTGTCTGCTCCAAATCGTCCTGAATACCCGTCATTAAATGATTATAGACAAATGTTATTTTATTACCCCCGTTCCATAAATAATCGATCAAGGGGAAACGTCTTGTTTCAAGTATCCTCGGTCTAAAAGCCTTCAACGTTTGGGCTAACTGTCCATACGTAAACCAATGATTAGATGAAATCCCAAACTTGTGTTGGATCACTTCGAACCTGAGGACCTCCCCCCCCCCTCCATAATATCCCCAATAGAACTAATTCCATGTTCTTTCCAAGCCACGCAATTCCTGTCCATACCCATATAAGGAAATAGGTTAGAGTTCCAGAGAAGGAGGTGCGCATTAATTTTAGGAATTACAAGCAGCTTTTGGACGGCTTTCCATGACCCCCACACCCCACCCATGATCTTAAGCCGGGCCCTCTTATAAAATCTCCGATCCACCTCGCTCAAGAGTAGCCCCACAGCCTTCTTCCCCACTAGCAGCTCAAAAATAGATGGGGGATCCTGACTCTCTGCCTGTGTCACTACCGAGCTGGGAACTGATTGAAAAAGTATTGACATTTGAGCCAGAAGGCAATATAAATGATATAGACGAAGGTTTGGTAAAGCCATGCCCCCCCTTACGAACGGGAGCGACATAAGGTTCATGGAGCGCCTAGTCTTCCCATATTGCCAGATAAACCGGTTAAATATTGACTCCAGATTTTTTAATAGTTTTTCCTCCAGCAATAATGGGATGGCTCGAAACAAGTAAAGGACCTTCGGAAATATTGACATTTTAAGGACGTTTACCCGTCCTACCAGGGAGAGGTGTAATACGTCCAACCTCTTTAATTCTGCTTCAATCGATCCCATTAGGGGGCAATAATTTTCTGTAATGATCTTATCTACTGAGGCATTAATTCTGACCCCTAAATAGACCGCTGAGTCTACGTATCTACTGTCCGACCTATTGATGTTCTTAGTGCAAATAATCTGGGTCTTCCCCCTCATTTAACAGATACCCAGACCTGCTACCAAAGTCTTCCGCCAGCTCTGCAAGTGCAGACATCGCCTGCTGGGGGTCGGTGGTAAGAACCGCCAGATCGTCAGCGTATGCTAGCAGTTTGGTTGTAAACCCGTTCAACATCACTGGACTAATCTGAGGGCAGCCCAAAATTCTTTGAATCAGGGGGTCTATATATAGAGAAAAGAGGATCGGAGAACAAGGGCAACCCTGACGCGTTCCTCTCTTAATCACAATTTTCTCCGAACTCTCCCCCATTACCGACACCCTGGCCACCGGATCTTTGTACATAGCTCTAAGAGCCCTGATGACCTTGGGACCAAATCCCCTGCCTACAAGAATACCCCATAAATACTCCCAGACCACGCGTTCAAACGCTTTCTCCGCATCTAGGAGGATCATGGCCATCTCACCCCCCCCCCAGCAGCATGAGCATCGAACAGTGCGATAGCACGGCGTGTGTGGTCCGTCGTTCCGCGCCCAGGCACAAACCCATGCTGCCAAGGAGAGTCAAGACCGCCAATGACCCTCCCTAGCCTTTTGGCCCATATTTTCGAGTACAGTTTAGTATCCGCGTTGATGAGCGAGATAGGTCGGTAAGAGCCTGGGTTCTCCTTGGGTTTATCCTTCTTGTGAAAGACAATTATATTGGTCTCTTTCCATGAATCTGGAATGTCCCCTGTACACAGTATACCATTAAAGAGATCCAGCAAGATGGGCACTATCTCAGATTCAATGCTTTTGTACACTTCCAGGGGGATTCCGTCGGGTCCTGCTGCCTTACCAGCAGCAAGTTCCCGTAGGGAGGCCAGAATCTCACTTCCAGTCAGGTCCCTATCTAGCTCTTCTCTGGATAGATCATCCAGCATTGGGCCCCAGCTACCATTCTCATCCATTTGTGGTCCTTGGCGGCTCTCTTCATCGTACAATTTGATGTTGTTAGGTGTAGATAGGAAATTGGAGTTGGGTAGGGCGGCTGAAGCTCTGGTCTTTATATCAACTGCAGTGCTACGCATCCTTATTTCAGCAGCTTGGAAAGATTCCTCCCCTCCGACATTTCAAATGTGGATTGCAAGGTTGCTGGGAGTGCATAATATTGAGGCTTGTCTATATGAGTCAAAAGGTAAAACATTAAGGGAATTAGGAAGAAATATTTGGGCACCACTTGCTATCTGGAGGAGCTTGAGCGCCTAAATACTGCTTTATATATTTAATTATGTATTTAATGATAATGAATGGATCTGAAAGAAACACGTTAGTTAGATTCCTCACCTTAGAATATCCCCAGGCGTCAGACTGGATCCGGAAGATTTTTCGTCAGCAATACCCCTTGCGCGTCGCTAGGCGTCGTCTGCGGCTCCGCGTCCGTCGTCGGCGTCGTGCGCCGGGATGACGTCGTCGGAGTACTTAGACGCCGCCCTCGCGCGCTGACGTCAGTTCTTCTTTTTTCCGCGCCAGTAAGCGCAGATCCGGGAGAGCTACCCCTTTTAGTCTTTTTTGACTAAATCTTTTTTGATCATTTTTGATCCTTGTCTATCGACATCTGGTGCCGGTAGGATGCCTGGGTTCAAGGCTTGTGAGGATTGTCATCGTCTGATGTCGGTGACCGATCACCACCGCCGGTGCCTCTACTGCTTAGGCCCCGACCACGACGCGGAGTCGTGCAACGACTGTCAGGCCCTGACTTCGAAGGCTAGGCGGGAGCGGTCCCGCAAGCTTCTCGAGCTTCGCCACTCGGCTCCGCGTCGTGCGCGATCCCGGTCCAGGAGGAGGTCCAAGGATCGCTCGCGGAGCCCTAGCCGACGCCATCGCTCGTCCGGCTCCAAGTCGTCGGGTAAGTCCAAACGCTCAAAGAAGTCCAAGAGGCGACATCGCTCTTCGGACTCCCCTCGCCGGTCGCGCGACTCGGCCGAGGGTCAGGGTGGTTCCACCCCCGCGGCTCCGGCGGAGCCGCAGGTGCCGCGTCCGCCCCCATACCTTCCGGTCCCTGGGGCTGACGCGGCGCCGGCGGAGATCAGTGCCTTCCTCTCGGCCATCAGGAGCCTGGCCCCGCCGTCGACGCCCGCTGGCGCGCCTTCGGGCCCCGCGGCCTCGACTGGGCGACCTAGCGTGCCGGCGGCTCCGGCCCCGGCGCCGTCGACGACTCCGGTCTCGACGCCGCAGGTCCCCGCGGGGCCCTTGCCTGGGCCCCAGTCGACGCCGGTTGACCTAGTCACTCCTCCACCGGCGCCGACGCCTGAACCACCGACGCCGTCACCGGCGCCGCCGACGCCTGTGACGCCGACACCCCGGTTTAGCCCTCATCCGGACCCGACGCCGGCACGGCGTCCGCCGACGCCGCATCCGGCGCCGCTTGAGTCCTACCATCTCTACAGTCCGGTTCCGATCATTCCTCCTGTTTATCAGGAATCGGAAGAAGGGGGCGACTGGGAGGGGTTCGAGGACCCTCTGGCTGTTCAGTCACAGCTTTCTCAGGACTGGGCAGACGAACTGGGGGAGGCCAGTGGGCTGGACACCTCGCCAGACACTGGATTCACTTCTCCTCCGACCGTGGCTTCGGAGGAGGGTGCAGCATTTTCTGTGGTGCTGCGCAAGGCGGCCGAGGCCCTTGGGCTCGAGTTGCCTGCCGTGGCTGTGAGGACTAACATCCTCACTGAGGTGCTTCAAACCTCAGCAAGCTCCACTGAGCCTCTGCTGCCGTTCAACGAGGCCCTCACTGACGTTCTGCAGGGCACCTGGTCCAAGCCCTCCACAGTTCCTCCTGTGGATAGGAACGTTGCCAGGCGCCACCGCCCTGCTCCGGGCGACCCCAGTTTCCTGTCCCAACATCCCACCCCCGAGAGTCTGGTTATCCAGGCCTCTACTTCCCAATCCTCCTTCCCGACCGCTTCGCCGGATCGGGATTCCAAGAGACTCGAGCAGTTCGGCAAGAAACTGTTTTCGTCCCTTAGTTTGGGCCTGCGGTCCTTAAATACCGCCTGTCTCTTGGACCGTTATTCCCATTCCCTGTGGGATGCGGTGGAGGACGTGCTGCCCCTGTGTCCGGAGGAGGTCCAGACGCGTCTTACCCAGGCTTTGGCCGATGGGAGGGATGCAGCACGGCACGCCATACGATGTGGGCTTGACACCACGGACTCGCTGGGTCGGGCGATTTCCACCACGGTGGCGCTCCGCCGCCACGCCTGGATGCGGTCCACGTCATTTTCCGGGGATGTCCAGACAACCCTCATGGACATGCCCTTTGATGGCACTCGCCTGTTTGGTGAGAAGGCGGACAGTGCGCTGAACCGCTTTAAGGACTCCCGGGCTACGGCCAAGTCCTTGGGCCTCGCGGCTCCGCGGGCGCACACCTCCGCTTTTCGCCCCTTTCGTGGCCAAGGAAGGGGCGCCTCCTCACGTCCGCAAAGCCACCAGCCGCAGAACCAACCTGCGCGCGGTCGCGGACGTGGCTTCCGCCGTGGCGGAAATGGAGGCCGACGTGGTCAGCCCACATCCACCCCGGCAGCATCCGCCTCAAAGCCTTCCTAGTCCGAGCTTTCAGGCCCATTCCACGCCAGTGGGCGGCAGAGTTCGCCATCACCTGCTCCACTGGCGGTCCATAACATCGGACAGGTGGGTGCTGCAAATCGTCCGAAGGGGCTACTCCCTCCCCTTCGAGACGACCCCTCCAGCCATGCCACCGCAGCACCACCGTATCTCGGGGGATCATTTGGATCTTCTCCGCGAGGAAGTTTCGGCTCTCTTGGCCAAGGGGGCCGTCGAGCGCGTTCCGAGTCCAGAAGTAGGTCGTGGTTGTTATTCCCACTACTTTCTGGTTCCCAAGAAAGGCAAGGGCGGCCTCCGCCCTATCTTGGACCTCCGGAACGTCAATGCCTTCCTCCGCAAGGAAAGGTTCAAGATGCTAACGTTGGCTCAGGTTTTAGCTGCCCTAGACCCTGGAGACTGGATGGTAGCGTTGGACTTGCAGGACGCTTATTTCCACATCCCCGTCCTGCCGGCCCACCGGCGTTACCTGCGGTTCACGGTGGGCCAAGAGCACTTTCAGTTTACCGTGCTCCCCTTCGGCCTCACCAGTGCCCCTCGGGTGTTCACGAAAGTGATGGCGGTGGTCGCAGCTCATCTGCGCAGATCAGGGGTTCCAGTCTTCCCCTATCTCGACGACTGGTTGTTGAAGGCGGGCTCGCCCCAGGCAGTCGTCTCCCACCTCCAGACTACGGCGGATCTCCTGCATTTGCTGGGGTTTTCCATCAACGTGCCGAAGTCACACCTGAGTCCCTCTCAGAAGCTCCTCTTCATCGGAGCGGTTCTCGATTCGGCGCGGTTCCGGGTCCATCCACCGGAACAGCGGGTCCGGGATATACGGGCCCTGATTCCCATCTTTCGGCCTCTATCCCGGGTTTCGGTCAGGCTAGTGTTGCGGCTTCTGGGGCTGATGGCTTCCTGCATCCTACTAGTGCATCACGCCAGGCGGCGCATGCGGGCTCTGCAGTGGGACCTGAAGTTTCAGTGGGCCCAGCATCACGGCAACCTGTCCGACCATGTCTTGATCTCGGAGGGCACTGCACAACAGTTGCAGTGGTGGCTCACGGACCGCGAGTGGGTCATGGGCAAGAGCCTCTCCCTTCCCCAACCAGAGCATGTCGTAGTGACGGATGCGTCCCTCCTGGGATGGGGTGGCCATATGGGAGAGGCGGAGATCAGAGGCCTCTGGTCTCCGGCGGAGTCTCGTCTCCACATCAACCTGTTGGAGTTGAGAGCGATCCGGCTTGCACTGAAAGCCTTCCTTCCCTCTGTCAGGGGAAGTGTCGTGCAGGTGTTCACGGACAACACCACCGCCATGTGGTATTGCAACAAACAGGGCGGGGTGGGGTCGTGGACCCTTTGTCAGGAGGCTCTGCGCCTCTGGACATGGCTGGAACACCAGGGCGTCACCCTGGTGGTTCAACATCTGGCGGGCTCTCTGAACGCCAGAGCAGACGAACTCAGCCGCCGGTGCATGATGGATCACGAATGGCGTCTGAACTCCGAAGTGGCGCAAGGCCTCTTTCAGCAGTGGGGAGAGCCTTGGTTAGATCTATTCGCCACCGAAGAGAACGCGCAATGTCAGCAGTTCTGCGCGTTGGAATTTCCAAGGCGGCACTCGCTCGGCGACGCTTTTCGTCACGAGTGGAGTTGCGGTCTGTTGTACGCCTTTCCGCCTATACCACTTCTGCCCAGAGTGCTGAAGAAGATCAGGCACGACCGGGCCCAAGCCATCTTGGTGGCTCCGGATTGGGCACGAAGGTACTGGTATCCCGAGCTACTCAGTCTGTTGACCGATCCCCCGATACGTCTGCCCCTTCGGGAGGATCTTCTGTTGCAGCAGCAGGGGACGGTCCTCCACCCGAACCTGTCCAGCCTCCACCTCCATGCGTGGAGATTGAGCGGCGGCAGTTGATGCCATTTGACTTGCCTCCTGAAGTCTGTGATATCATTCTGGCAGCCAGGCGTCCCTCCACAAAGTCGGTATACGCCTGCCGGTGGAACAAATTTGTGGCATGGTGCACAGCAAAGGCTGTGGATCCCCTTTCCGCCCCTCTTTCTGAGGTTCTCCTCTTCCTTCTTTCTCTGGCCCGGCAGGGCTCTGCCCTGGGCACCCTGAAAGGTTATCTTGCTGCCATCTCCGCCTTCTTGCGGCTTCCTGATCAGCCTTCTCTTTTCAAGTCCCCTGTGGTTACGCGCTTTCTCAAAGGCATTACACACACGTTCCCTCCTGTCCCTTTTGTGATGCCTCAGTGGGACTTGAATCTGGTTTTGACATTCCTGATGTGCGCTCCCTTCGAGCCTCTTCACAATTGCCCTCTTCGTCTTCTAACTCTAAAGACTGCTTTTCTGGTGGCCATCACCTCGGCTAGACGGGTGAGTGAGCTCCAGGCTTTATCTTCAAAGCCTCCTTTTCTGTCTGTTCATCCGGACAAGGTTGTCCTTCGGCCTCGTCCCTCCTTTCTTCCTAAAGTGGTGACTCCATTTCACCTTGGGCAGTCTGTCACCTTGCCCACCTTCTTTCCGCCTCCGCATCCTTCTAAAGAGGAAGAGAGGCTCCACCGTCTGGACCCAAAACGTGCGCTCTCCTTTTATCTGGACCGCACAAAACAGTTCCGGGTGGACGACCAGCTTTTTGTTGGGTACGTGGGCGCTAAGAAGGGGAAAGCTGTGCACAAACGAACCATCTCTCGGTGGGTCGTTTTGTGTATCAAAATCTGCTATTCCTTGGCTAAAAAGGACCCTCCTGTTGGGCTGCGCGCCCATTCTACTCGGGCCACGGCGGCTACTACTGCCTTGGGACGGGGAGTCCCTTTGCAGGACATCTGTCAGGCGGCGACGTGGGCTTCGCTACACACGTTTGCCAGGCATTATTGCCTTGACAGCCAAGTCCGGAGGGATGGCTTCTTTGGCCGTTCTGTCCTCCAGGACTTTCTGGTGTGATCTTGGTTCGCAGACCCACCACCGGGGATGGTATTGCTTGGGTATCTATTCTAAGGTGAGGAATCTAACTAACGTGTTTCTTTCAGATGAACAAGTTACTTACCTTCGGTAACGATGTATCTGTAAGAAACATTAGTTAGTTAGATTCCTCACCGACCCTCCCATCCTCCCCGTTCTGCGAACTGACATCTAGGGTTAAGGTTCTCCTTTTCAGGCCCCTAGATTTTATTTTTGGCACCAGTGTCGGTCTTTGCATGGCTCTGCGTTCCTAGCGCGGAAGGCTATGTACAAGAACTGACGTCAGCGCGCGAGGGCGGCGTCTAAGTACTCCGACGACGTCATCCCGGCGCACGACGCCGACGACGGACGCGGAGCCGCAGACGACGCCTAGCGACGCGCAAGGGGTATTGCTGACGAAAAATCTTCCGGATCCAGTCTGACGCCTGGGGATATTCTAAGGTGAGGAATCTAACTAACTAATGTTTCTTACAGATACATCGTTACCGAAGGTAAGTAACTTGTTCTTTAGAACTATTGCCCTATTATTATTATTGTTTTGTCCTTGTTTTACTTGGATTTACAATGGTTAGTATTGTCTAAATGTGCTCTTGTATGGTTTAACAGGAATATCTATTTAATGAATTTGTAAAATTTGTGTACGACACCAGTAAATCTCAATAAAAAAAAAAGTGTCCCACCCCACCAGGAGCAAAGGCGTTTCATGAACTGCAATATCAAATAGAAACAAATAATTCAAGCTAAGCGCATCCCATCATCCTGAGTTCCCTTTCACACTCCTCAGAATGTCCTATTCCACATGATGCACTTTCTCTGGTTTCCCTTCCTCATTAGGCAGACTTAGTTACATATGCCGCCACTTTCCTTAGGTTTCTAAAGTCATTTAGTGCTCTTTTAATTTTTAAAAGAACTTGTATTGTATTGTTTATTTTTATGGCGCTTTTCATACCCCTTCCAAGGCCTAACGCGCTTTCCTGAATATACCAAAACCCAGAGCCCTGAATTATCTACACTGTGATTCAATGAGCTAATGCTAAATGTTAATCGAAGTAGTTTAAAATAAAATTCAGCTTGTCTTCCAAAAAAAAAAAAAAAAAAAGATTGTGCAGAAGAAAGTGCCTTGACGAGTTTTGATGGTATATAATGATCTCAAACCATCTTTTTCAAGATAAGAGTTTTGCTCTTTCGCAGTTCAATATAATTCCAAAATTCAAAATACCCTGTTTCAAAATAAATATATTACAGTCAATATACATAAAACCCATTCATAGAAACATTATACATGCATCTTCTAGTAATTTCATACTTTAAACCTACACGTAGTGTCCTCACACTCACTTATTAGATCTCATTTCATTTAACCATATAAAATAAATAAATATTATATTTTTATTTAACCATATATCCTTCATATCCTCATTTTTTACTGGACCTATCTATTATAGGTCTTACAGGTTTCCCCTAAAAAGTCAGGACTATAAATGAAGTGTGTTTTTACACTACTCTTCGTCTATATATTTAGCTATTCACTACCAATCTCATCTTTTGTTTAATTTAGTGTGACGGTGAGTTGTTTCCAAAAGGGCAGTCCAAATAATCTAGTTCCTTTTTACTTTGAATTAAACTCGCATCATTCAAGTCTTACATGTTTACTAATTTCTACTTTCAGTGTACCATAGATTTATTGTTTGGGCCAAACTTTTAAGATATTCAGGAGGATGAGAACCGAATGAGTGTAAGGGCGTGTTTGAAGAAAGAGTGGGTCTATTTGTATTGACCAAAGGATAATACCCTTTTTGTAGAAGTTCAACATGTTGACATTGGCTCAGGTCCTGTCTGCTCTCGAACCTGGAGACAGGATGGTAGCGTTGGACTTGCAACACCTATTTTCACATCCCTGACCTGCCTTCCCACCAGCGTTACCTACAGTTCACGGTAGGCCACGAGCATTCTCAGTTAACAGTGCTCCCCTTTGGCCTTACCAGTGCCCCTCGGGTGTTCACGAAAGTGATGGTGGTGGTCGCAGCTCATCTGCGCAGATCAGGGGTTCCAGTCTTCCCCCTATCTCGATGACTGGCTGTTGAAGGTGAGTTTGCACCAGGCTCTCTTCTCCCACCTCCAGACTATGGCGGACAGCCTGCATTCGCTGGGGTTCACTGTCAACATGCCAAAGTCGCACCTGATTGCCTCACAGAAGCTCCTTTTCATCAGGGCGGTTCTGGACACAATGCAGTTTCGGGCCTATCCTCCCGAGCAGCGAGTCCTAGATATACGGCTATGATTCTGATCTTTCAGCCTCTATCCTGGGTTTCGGTCAGAATGACACTGCGGCTGTTAGGCCTCATGGCCTCCTGTATCTTGCTGGTGGATCATGCCAGGTGTCAAATGCGGACTCTGCAGTGTGACTTGAAGTTCCAGTGGGCACAGCATCGGGGGAATCTTTCCAATTGCGTCCAGATCTCTGAGGGCACTGCACACCAACTGCAGTGGTTGCTGACGGACCAGGATTGGGTTGACAGGTCCCTCTCCCTTCCCCACCCAGAGTTCACAGTGGTGACAGATGCATCACTTCTGGGGTGGGGCGTCCACATGGGGAGGTGGAGATCAGAAGCCTCGGGTCCCCGGCGGAGTCCGGGCTCCACATCAACCTTCTGGAGCTCCTGGTGATTCGTCTTGCACTGAAGACATTCTTTCCCTCTGTCAAAGAAAGAGTAGTGCAGGTGTTCACGGACACCACCACCGCCATGTGGCATTGCAACAAACAAGGCAGGGTGGGGTCATGGACCCTCTGTCAGGAGGCCCTTTGTCTCTGGAAGTGGCTGGAACATCAGTGCATGTCCCTGATGGTTCAACACCTGGCGGGTTCCCTGAACTCCTGGGCGGACGAACTCAGCCGCCGGTGCATGATGGATCACGAATGGCGTCTTCACTCTGAGGTGGTGCAGGGTCTCTTTCAGCAGTGAGGAGAGCCTTGGTTAGATCTATTCATCACTGAAGAGAACGTTCAATGTCAGCAGTTCGGAGCATTGGCATTTCCAAGGCGGCACTTGCCCAGTGGCGCTTTTCGTTACGAGTGGAGTTGTGGTCTTCTATATGCCTTTCCGCCTATACCACTTCTTCCCAGAGTGCTGAAGAGGATCAAGCGCGACCGGGCCCGTCATTCTTGTGGCTCTGGACTGGGCACGGAGAGTCTGGTATCCCGAGCTCTTGCACATGGCCATCGATCCTCTGATCCGATGGCCTCTTGGGGAGGTTCTTCTGTCGCAGCAGCAGGGGGCGGTCCTCCACCCGAACCTGTCCAGCCTCCACCTCCTTGCGTGGAGATTGAGCTGCGACAGTTGACAGCTTTTGACCTTCCTTCTGAAGTCTGTAACGTTACCTTGGCAGCTAGGCGTCCCTCCACCAAAACGGCATACGCCTGTAGATGGAACACATTTGTGGCATGGTGCACAGCAAAGGCTGTGGATTCGGCATACGCCTGTAGATGGAACACATTTGTGGCATGGTGCACAGCAAAGGCTGTGGATCCCCTTTTTGCCCCTCTTTCAGAGGTTCTCCTCTTCATTCTTTCTTTGGCCCAGCAGGGCTCTGCTCTTGGTACTCTTAAAGGCTACCTTTCGGCCATTTCGGCCTTTCTTCGCCTTCCTGATCAGCCTTCTCTTTTCAAGTGCCCTATTGTAAATCGTTTCCTTAAGGGCATTATTCACCTTTTTCCTCCTATTCCTTTCGTAATGCCCCAGTGTGACATGAACCTTGTTCTGACTTGCCTCATGTGCAATCCCTTCGAGCCGCTACATAATTGTCCTCTCAGACACTTGACCTTAAAGACTGCTTTTCTGGTTGCCATCCCCTCTGCTCGCAGGGTGAGTGAGCTACAGGCTCTTTCTTCTAAGCCTCCTTTCCTTGCTATTCATTCGGACAAGGTTGTCCTTCGAACTCTACCTTCTTTTCTTCCCAGAGTGGTAACCTCTTTTCACATAGGACAGTCCATACTTTACTCACCTTCTTCCCGCCCGCATCCTTCTAAAGAGGAGAAGAGGCTCCACCGTCTGGATCCAAAAGTGTGCCTTCATTTTGTCTGGATCGCACAAAACAATTCCGGGTGGATGATCAGCTCTTTGTTAGTTATGTGGGCGCTAAGAAAGGTTGGGCCGTGCAAAAATTATTCATCTCTCGATGGGTTGTTCTTTGCATTCAAATTTGTTATTCCTTGGTGAAAATGGAAACTCCAGTAGGGTTGGGTGCCCATTCCACCAGGGCAACGGCAGCCACTACTGGTTTGGGACATGGAGCCCCCCTTCATGACATCTGCCAGGCAGCCACCTGGGCTTCATTGCACATGTTCACTAAGCATTACTGCCTTGACAGCCACGTCCGGAGAGATAGCTTCTTTGGCTGCTCTGTTCTTCAGGACTTCCTGGTGTGAACTTGGTTCGCAGACCCACCTCCGGGGTTGGTATTGCTGGGGTATCTATTCTAAGGTAAGGAATCCATAGCTAATAGTCTCTTTCAGATGAACAAGTTACTTACCTTCGGTAATGATCTATCTGTAAGAGACGTATCTTAGTTATGGATTCCTTACCGCCCCACTCATCCTCCCTGTTCTGCGAACTGACTCCTGCAGTAAGGAATTCCCTTTAAGGGCCCTAGTTTTATGCACCAGTGGTCGTCTTGCATGGCTCTGTGCTTCTGGCGTGGAATATCGTGTAAAGAACTGACGTCAGCATGCAGGGGCGGCGTCTAAGTAGATACCGCAATGTCATTCTAGCGATCACAACGACTAACGCAGAGTCGACCGACACCACCTACCGACGTGCAGGGGTACTGCTAAAGAAAAATACTCCGGATCCAGTCTGACGCCTGGGGGTAATTCTAAGGTAAGGATGCCATAACTAATATATGTCTCTTACAGATATATATTTACCGAAGCTAATTAACTTGTTCGATATTGAAAAACTTATTTTACTGTAACAAAGTATCTTTGGTTCCAAGAAATAAATATACAAAAAGTAATATTTTTACAATTAGTCTCTGATTTAGTAATTGAACGTGTAATCATTCCTTGCCTGTGTGTGTACAACAAATGCTTAACACAGCCCTCTGATGAGCCTAAATGCTCGCCCACATTTCCACAAAAGAGAACATTAGTGTTCTCTACTTTAGCCTCTGTAAAGCCTCTGGGGATGCACAGGACTCTGTGCACACTAAACCTTACTTTAGTATAGTATATACAGAGCCAGCTTCCTACAGTTGGCACCAGTGTTGTGCTTCACCAACATGCATGGATGCACTTGTTTTCCATCATTGTACACATTTCTCTCATAGATGTTCCTGTTTGATGGCTCAGCATTTTTGGTTAAAAGGCAGACTGTGTTGCAAGTCTTTAAGAAAAGTAAAGCCAGTGCAAGCTCTCTGGGTCTGTTGACCCCTGCCAAGCATCAATAATGCCAATTTCCAAAATTTCAGAGGCTATGCCAGATGTTTGGTATATAGGCATAATCTCCACAACCAGTGCAGCAGTCACCCCAAACCTTTCTTACAGAGACTTCTAGCCACAGATTCCTCACCTTTAGAACATCTCCCAGGCGTCAGACGACTGGATGCGAAAAATGTTCAGCAGTAACTACATGCCGGTAGGGGGCGCCCTGCGGCTCTGCACTGACACTGTTCCATCCCTAAAATGATGTGTGGAGCCTATACAGGCAAGATTCCTGCATGCTGACGTCTGTTCCTTTCTTTATGTGCCACCAGACGTGGATCCGGAGTGCTCTCTCGTTTCTCAGACACATCTTAATTTTTTCAGGGTGCAAGGGATGTCACCCAAAAACTACAGGTTTTAGGGACTGTCCCAAACAAATGTCTGTACCTATGGTGCCTGGGGTCGAGACACGACACCAAGGCCTGCAGTGACTGTATGTCGATGAACAAGAAGGCCATCCAGGACTGCGAGGCAAAACTTTACATCTCTGAGCACAAAAAGACTCTTTGGCAAGACGGATCTTTCCATGGTTTGGTCCCATTCCTGCTCCAGGAGTCATCAATCCACTTCAGAGGCCGGTCTTCATAGTGATCCAAATCGTCCAGTAAGTCCAAAATGAAGCAGGACTCTAGCCCAACACTTGCGTTCACCCGAGCAGGCGCAGGGATGGCCCCATGGCTCTTAATCTCACTCCCACAGCTGCTCAATTTCAGAGCAGATCCCGTAATGTGTTATAGCATAACCCAAGTATTTAGGGCAGTCTGCCACTCCAAAATAGATCGAAGATTTCCACACAGCCATACTCCAATTATCCGATCCTTGCAGACTCTCTCTGCGGCGTCTTCGGGCCCCAAGGAGCCAAGAGGTTTTCCATGTGAAGAACTGCAGGCAGGTTCGCCACATCCCTTCATGTCGCCTCCAGTCCAGACCCCACCTCCTGTGCCATGGTCCACATTGGTCCCTGAGACTCCGATGTCAGTGCTGCATCCAGTGATGCCAGAAAGTGTTTCTCGGGATGAGTCTGCACATCCCAGTCAAGATGATATTTGGTATGGCGACTTCCAAGAAGCTAATGGCTTCAATACCTTCCCTGAAACTGGCCTTCTCTCAACTCCTGGGCCAGCCACGATCTATCCGCTTCCACAATTTGTTGGGGTTTGAAGACCACTGATTTCTTTGGGCGAGCCGTTGACGCCAGTGTCCCCATTCGCTGCCATACATGGCTGAAATCAACCATGTTCTCTGGCGACGGCCACTCCTTATATATGGACATGCCCTTCAAATGGACTTGCCTATTGGCAACAAGGCTGATTCTGTTTTAAAGCGATTTAAAGAGATCAGAGGTACTGCACACTTGCCTCACCAATTTTCCCTATCTTTCGTGGGTTTGATCGAGCTGTCTCGTACTGTCAGCCTCAGCAAGGAACCCATCAGTTTTGTGGTCGAGCTTGTGTTGCTCACTGCAGCCAAGGTCAAAGGGACACCTAGTTCCCTGCTCTCCATGCAGCCCTACCTGCTTAACCCATTTAGCATGCCCTTAAGGAACACAGCCACTTGAAGGGAGGCAGGATCCAACAATTCTTTCCCGGGATGGCAAGCTATAAAATCAGACAAGTGGATCCGTGCTCTCACTGCTGGGCCATGGCTCCAAAGGTTCTAAGGGAGCAATCACTAAAGCTGCTTGCGGCCTGGCAGGCGACGTCATGCTGAACTTCTTGATGGTCTTGGGCCAATCGAGAGGAATATCCCAGGGCCGCTCGAGGAGTCCTAAATCTTCTTCATCCCACTCACGATCTCTTGGGACACTCAGATAAGAGGCACAAGAAGTAGAAACGTGCTTTGACTTTTCCTCGTCTGTCAGCCGACGCAACGGGGGAGCCTCAGCGTTCAAGGCCTCGTTCTCCGGATCCTGTGCCTGGTTTGCTCTGCGCTTCCCCGCTTTTCCGGGAGCCAGAGTGAACCCAGCTCAATTCAAAGATTTTTATGAGGCCATGTGTCTCATTTTTGAGCGACCTGACCCCTCCAGCGTGCCATAGGGCCCGTGGGGTCAGACCGGACTCCTTTGGGTTCACTGCCGGGGGCTCCATCCTAGACGCCCCCACCCCCCTCTCTAGATCCGGCCATGGATCCGGACTGGCGAAGTCGCACTTGACTCCCTTCTCAGATGCTTCCCCTTATCCGAAGCCATTCTGGACATGGCTCTGTTTTGAGCCTTTACCCCGGGAAAGAGAGTCCAGTATATTAAGGCAATGATCCCAATCTTTCAGCCTCAGTCCTGGATTTCAGCAAGGCCTTTTGCATCCTACTGGTGGACATCTAGCAGCAGATTCCATACCTTTTGAATTTCCCAGGCGTTACACTGGATCTGGAAGATTATTTTTCGAGCAATACCCCTGCATGCCGTTAGGTGGTGTCGGTCGGCTCCATGTGGCGTCGGTGTAGCCTACGCCGGAAGTGACATCCATGTCACCTATATAGGCCCCACTTCTGCGAGCTGACGTCAGTTCTTTTCTTTCCATGCCAGTCACGCGCTGATCCGTGAAGAAGCTACCCTCTGTCACTGTGACAGGATTTCTTGACTTTGTGCCGACCCCTATTTTCTCGGTGTGCATGACTCATGTCTAGTAGTGGTACAGGATTCAAGCTGTGCGGCGCCTTTCTCCGCGCCATTCCAGTGACGGACCCACATTTTTGGTTGTTTGGAACGCGACCGCGACTCCCAGTTGTGCTCTGACTGCCGGGCCAGAGCTCGGAAGGCTTTGAGGGAGTGGTCCCTAAAGCTGCTTGCAGCCTGCTAGGCAGTGCTAAGCTGTACTCCTTGGAGGTCTCGGTCCTGATCAAGAGGAAGGTCCCAGGGCTGCTCTTTGGCATTCACGGCCTCGGTCTCCGGAACCTATGCCTGGGTTGGCTCTGTGCCTCTCCACTTTTCCGGGTGCAGTGCGACCCCCGCTCAATTCAAAGAATTTAATGAGGCTGTGCGCCTCAGTTTTGAGCAGCCTGACCCTTCTGGCACGGCTTTGAGTCCTGCAGGGCCAGAGTTGGCTCCATTGGGTTCTGTGCCGGTGGCTCCAGCGACATTGTCCTCCCTCCCCCATACCACCTCCCGATCTGGACCTGCGCTGGTCATGCTATTACAACAATCCCCCCGGCAGTGCCAGCCCTATTCTCATCCATGACGATCCGGAGCCAGTACCGCATTGACCGACGCCGATTGCAGCACCAACAGGTCCTAGGTAGTTTCCAGAGTCTTCTTTCGGAGTGCTAGGATTGGAAGAAGAATGGCAGGGGTCGCTGGACTCTTTAGAAAACCAGACTTGTGAACATGACATTAACTGGTATGAGGAATTAGGTGAAGCCAGCAGACTGGATACCTTTCCAGATACTGGCATGCTTCCCCCCCCCCCTCCCACCGTGGCTACGGAGGAGGGAGCCTCTTACGCAATAGTGGTGCGTAGGGCGACTGAGGGCCTTGACCTGCACCTACCCTCAGTGGCAGTCAAGACTAACATCTTGACAGAGTTGCTACAGCTGGAAGCTTCATCAGAACCCTTGCTCCCTTTTAATGAAGCCCTCACGAATGTCCTTCTGCGAACATGGTCCAAACCCAGCACATGGGCTCCTGTCAACAGGACGATCACCCACCGCCCTGCCCCGGGCAACCCAATCTTTCTCACTACCCACCCTCCCCAGAGAGCTTAGTAATTCAAACCTTTACCTCCCAGGACTCAATCAATCAATTCTTGCTTTATTTCGATTATAAATTTCAAATCATAAAAGCGTACAATAATACAATCACATATCATAACACTATTTACAAGTTAAAATGGGATTAAAAAATAACAACTAGTTAAAAGCGAAAAAAGCAAAAACTTAGGTATCCAAAGTGATACATCAATCTAAAATCTTGCGGTATTTGACAATAGATTTCAAAGAATTTGCTAATACGAATACCAAATACTCCCCCTCCAACAACTGTAAAAATAATAATGCTGGGCGACATTGCCTAAAACCAGTTCGCTTCAGATACGGAATAAGCCATTTTTTTCTTAGATCCGTATAAATTTTACAAAAAAGGATAGTATGCAAAGTCGATTGTTGGGATTTTTGATCACAAGGACAAGAGGGGAGATGTTTGGCCCAATTATTTTGTACAGGGAATGTGACCATTCGGTGGAAAAAATTAATTCTAAATCTTACCAATAGGTAACGCTCATAGCTTGTCGTATTATAGGTAAGGTACGGCTGTAATGTAGGGACCAACTGAATCAATAAAGAATGGGTGGCAGAAGGTTTAGCAATTTCATTCGTCAGTCTTTGTTCCTCCAGATGGGCAAGGGCTTTGTTTTTTAAAGTCTTCCTAGTGATCTCACTTATTAAGGAAGGATTGTGATAGTATGTATCCCAGCCCAGATCGTGGAAAAAACTTGCGATATACGAGAGCCACCTAGACCTATGAGCGTTATCCATTGAAAGGCAGTCAGACAAAATAGACTGGGAGAGGGTTGCCTTGTCAGAGGTCCAGATCTTACGCCATAATAAGAGTGGTTCGATTTTGGCTTGGTCTGAGACATGAGCAAGGCCCAACTCTATGTGGCAGGCAAAAGTGCCCGCACTCCGGGGGACTGCGAGAATGTATCTCAAAAAAGAAATTTCCACTTTTTTTTTTTTTTTAAAAGAAATTTTATTGTTTTCATACAAACTACAACAAAAGGACACGGAATCAGATCGTATACACATTGTAGTGGGCAAAACACCATATACAATCATCATTTCTCCAAGTAGACCTGGATCGAGTCTCCTGAGGCCATCCGTATCAGCCACCCTCCCCTTCTCTCCTTCAGCTTCTCTAGTCATCTGAGTCAGAGGACTCCTCATCAGAAAGAGGCGGCGGATCACATATGTTGCCCCTATATTTGTTCCATGCTCCCCACACTCTGACCCACTTTCGAGGACAACCCCGCCTAATAAACACGTAACGCTCAGCAAACATAGCCACATCCATTTCCTTTTTCCACATCGAGAGCAGTGGTGTATCCGCCGCTCCCCACTTTTGAGCTATGATCCGTTTAGCCATCATGTTCCCGAGCGTCACCCAGCCCTGCGCCTGGCGATTAAGATCCGTGGGCTCCCACACATTTAGCAGACATCGTCTGGGGTCAGGCAGTAGTGACACCCCACACACCTGCGACATCGTTCGCAGCACTCGCTTCCAGAAGAGTTGAAGAACCGGACAGTCCCAGAGCAGGTGATAGAAGGTTCCCTCCTCCCCGCAACCCCGCAGGCAGAAGGGATGTGGTGCTCTGCCCAGTCTGTGCAAAAGGCTCCTGGTGAAATATGAGCGATGTAGAATACGAAGTTGCACCAGGCGCAGCCGCGAGGGTATACCCGCCTCGCGCGGTGACGCCAGCGCCTCCCGCCAATCTGGGTCATCAAAATCACCGACCTCGTCGGCCCATTTCTCCCGCAGGCCCCCCATAGGGTCCGGCAAATTGTTGACCAATTTGCGGTATGTGAAAGATGTGGCTCGCTTAGGCATATATTCGGTCAGCAGCCTGTCTTCTAGCGGAGATGCCTCTGGAACCTGCACACCTGGGGTTAACTGTGCCGTCAGGGCGTGTTTCATCTGTAAATATCGGAACCATTCCGAGGGAGCCAGTTCATACTGTTGTTGCAAGCGAGCGAACTGCACCACCTCCCCTTTGCGCCACACGTCGCCTATCACCGAGATCCCGATAGCGTCCCACGCGGCAAAGCCCTTGCTGTCCATAAGTCGTCCCAGTCGCTTCGTGTCCCAGAGAGGCGTGAGCTGCGTCAGGACTCCACGCCACCCCAGCCTGGCCTGTGCCGCATGCCAGATAGACACAGTGTGACGCAGAGGGCCAATCAGCTGCGGGGCCAGCCGGGCATCATATAGTGGGGATAGCATACCCCTTTCGCCCAGTATATCCCTATCTGCCTTAAACGCTGGATCCGATTGCGGCGCATGGAGCCACTGGTTAATCACCTTGAGCTGCGCCGCCCAATAATACAGCTGGATATCTGGGAGAGCAATTCCCCCATCGTACCACCCACAGACCAGCTTCGCCTGTGCAATGCGTGCTGGTTTGTTGCCCCAGAGTAAGTCAGAGACTTGCGCTGCAACCGCTCGGAAATAGGCCGGCGGCACCGGATAAGGAGTATTTTCCAACACATAGAGAAACCTCGGTAGGGCCATCATTTTAAAGAGCGCCGCCCTCCCCACCAGGGTCAAGGGCAGCGTTCCCCAGTGCCGCACATCCTGCCGGAGGCGGTCCAGTTGAGGGCTTAAATTGTGCCTGTGAAACTCCATCGGATCCGAGGCAACGTGTATCCCCAGGTATTTGAATGACCCCTTCGCCACCTGTAATTGGCAGCCCTCTGGCAGTCGAGGAGGGGGGCCCCTCAGCACCATGAGGACCGACTTCGACCAGTTGATCGTATATCCGGATGCCCGGCCAAACACCTCGCAAATATTAAGTAATGTAAGGATGGACCGCCTCGGAGATGACAAGTAAAGCAGTATGTCATCCGCGTATAGGGAGACGCGGTCCTCCCAATTCTCCGACCATCGAAGGCCTCTCATCATAGGCTCCCAGCGTATCCATGTCGCGAGGGGCTCGAGTACGAGGGCGAAGAGCAGCGGCGAGAGCGGGCAGCCCTGTCGCGTACCTCGCCCCAGGGGGAAATCCTCCGACATGTGCCCGTTGGCCGCAACATGGGCCAGTGGCTTAGTGTACAGGAGGCGGATCCAGGCACAAAATTTCGGCCCAAACCCCAGATGAGATAATACTGCGAAGAGAAAGGGCCACTCCACCATATCGAATGCCATACGGGCATCAAGGGAGAGAATGACAGCGGGTTCCTGAATTCGGTCCATTCGGGCCAGCACGCTATGTAAACGCCTCAGATTGTGGGAGGTACTCCTCCCGGGCATAAGGCCCGACTGGTCCGGGTGCACTATGTCTGTTAAGTGCGGCATGAGTCGGAGGGCCAGCAGTTTCGCAAGGATCTTGGCCTCTGCATTAAGCAGGGAGATGGGGCGATAGGAGGCGCAGTGGTCCGCCGGTTTACCCGGCTTTGGCAGTACCACGATGGTGGCCGTTCGCTGGTCTGCGGGAAGTTCCCCCATCTCCAGGCTGTGTTTGTACATATTCAGCAAATGTGGGGTAAGCATCTCGGGCAGTCGTTGATACAGCTCAATCGGGATGCCATTAGGACCCATTGCCTTGCCAGGTTGTAATGCCGCAATAGCCACCTGCAGCTCCTCGACAGTAAGATCGGCCTCTAAAGACTCCCTAGCTTCAGGGGAGAGCTTAGGCATCTGTAGGTCACTAATGTATGTCAGCGCCACCTCCACCGACCTGGAGGAGCTAGAGGAATATACACCACGAAAATGCCCCGCCAGGATGCGCACTATTTCTCGTGGGTCCGACGTTGTCGACCCCTCGGTCGTGGCCAGCCGCGCGATCCATCGGGCTCCGCTGTCTCGCCTGTCCAACCACGCCAGTAGCCTGCCGGTTTTATCGCCGACATCGTAGACCGTGTGCCGTGAGGCCTCAAGTCGCTGTTTGACACGGTCTGCCAGGTGTTCCCTGTGTTTTACCTGAGCCACACGCAGGTCATGGGAGGCTTCACGGGAGGGGGTTTCGGCTTGACGAGCTTCCGCAGCCCGGAGCTCAAGCTCCAGCGTCTGCAACTCAGACGTTTGCATGCGTTTATGTCCTGTGATGGCAGCCATCGCCTGGCCCCGCAGCACCGTTTTGTACGCCTCCCAAAGAATTGTGGGAGAGTCGACCGAAGCTGCGTTCTCGTGGAAGTAGAGCTTCGACTCCTGTGTGATGGATTTACTAATCTTCGGGAGGCGCAGATAGCTGGGGCGTATCGGGTAAACGCTGCGGCGCATCAGGTGGGAACTACGGTAGTGCAGAAGGATCGGGGAATGGTCAGAGATGCCCCTGGGTCGAATTTCAATACTTTCAACGTTGTGGAGGCATCCGGGGGAGCCCAGAAAATGATCAATGCGGGTTAGACTGTTGTGCACCCCGGAGTGGAATGTATAGGAGCGTGTCTCTGGGTGGTGCCAGCGCCAAAGATCTGTGAACCCTAGCGCCGCCACGAAGCCCGCAAGTCGTGTTGCGCCGCTGCCCTGCGCCCGAGGCGGGGACCGGTCAATGTGATCATGCATCACCGCGTTGAAGTCTCCCCCAAGCAGCACCTCTCCCCCCGGCAGGGTAAGGAGAAATTCGCTAAGTGCCGGGAACGCCGTGGTATGCAACCCAGGAGGGATGTAAACCGACACTACATTATACAGGTGCCCTTCCCATTGTATGTGAGCCGCGGCAAACCGCCCGGCTCCGTCCGTTTGTACACCAAGCACTATTATTTGGGACTGTTTGCGCAGCCAGATGCCAACCCCTCGGGACCCAGAAGTAAACTCAGAGTGGACCACCATCTTATATCCCCATCTGTCCAACGCTTTAGTAGCCGTGCCGGTGAGATGGGTCTCCTGGAGCAAGACCAACGCCGGGGCGCACCGTTTAATACTATGCAAGACCAGGCCTCGTTTGATTTTGTCTCCTAAACCCCGTACATTCCAGGTCAATAAAGAGAGGGGCTGCACCGGGGTCAAGTCAGTGTCAGGGGCTATTGGATTAAGTAAATCTGGCTTCACGACGGGTGGGAGAGGAGATAGAGCAATAGGCGGATATAGCATAGTGTGACCCAGGGTGTGTGTACGACATGTGTGTGATGTAAGTCAGAAGGCCGTGTCCTACCAAACCAGAACCAAGAAACAAAACCAAAGAACATACCCCGTCCCCCCACCCCCCTCCCTGCCTCCCTGCCACACGGACTCAGAACTGCCCGCCACCCCAACTCAGCAGAGCGCTCAGTCCCTTGAACCCCAAACAGTACTTGCGCTTTTTAGGGGGACGTGGAGTCCGAGGGGGACCAGGACATCCCCCGTCCCCAGGTCCATCGTTCATATCGTAAACCATTCAGTATGCGGACATTACAGCAACATCAGTTCCCAGCGGGTAGTCTGGAACTACAGTTCGGGCAGGATGCGAGCCGCCGCATCAACCCGTGGGTTCCTCCTCAACCTCTGCAAGGCTCTGTTCATGTCCAGTAGGATCGACCTCACTCCCGGGACGCCTTGTCCCTCGACTCGAGCGCCCCGTGCCACCAGCTCGGCGCCACCCCTCCAACCAGTCATGAGCTTCCTCCGGTGTGTCGAAGAAGAAAGTCTTGCCCTCCGCCGCCACCCGGAGACGCGCCGGGAAAAGCATTGCATAGGGAAGTTCACGAGCCCGCAGTTTCTTCTTGACCTCCACAAAGCACCGCCGCTGCGCCGCCACCGCAGCCGTATAGTCTGGAAAGAAGGATACTGTGGAGTTTTGAAGCCGAATCGGCGGTGCCACCCGCGCCGCCTGTAGAATGGCATCCCTGTCTCTAAAATTAAACAGGCGGGCCAGGACCGGCCTCGGAGGCGCCCCAACCTTCGGACGCCCCCCCGGTACCCTATGTGCGCGCTCCACTGAGAAGAATGTCGAGAGGCCCCGGGGTTGCAACTTAGATTTAATCAGTTCTTCTACATAAAGGTCCATGGCCGGGTGCCCCTCACTTTCGGGAATCCCAATAATGCGCACGTTGTTGCGGCGAGAGCGCCCTTCTTGGTCGTCCAGCCGGGCCGCCATGCGTTTGTTCTCTGATTCCAACTGCGACACTCTCTGTAAGAGGCCTTTGGAGTCCTTCGCCAAAGTCTCCGTTGCCTGCTCCACCTCCGCTACCCTGGCAGACATTTTCTGGAAGTCTGCGCGGAGCAGGGATACGTCCGTTGAGATCGACCCCACTGTGGATTGTACCTGCGTTAAGGCCAGCATGATGTCCTCCAGCGTCACCTTCGGCGTGTCGGTGGCCGTCGCCATCTTCCCGGTGGGGCCGCCGCGGTCCGACACCTCGGGGTCCTTGGTGTAGGCGAACTTAGCAAGTTTGCCTTGATGATGCCCCTTGGTTCCTTTCCCGCTCATGGCGTCGGTGCCACCCCCCAAATGTCACTCCTGCCGAGCAGCGGGGGAGCGATGCGTCGGGGGCCCCCCAGGCCGAGCCCGGACCCTCCAGGCAGCCCAGGGAGCGATCCCTGTCCCAGGTCGTCCCCGAGAGGGGGGGGGGGGCCGGCACAGAGCAGCAGGGGCGGCCTCGCGTCCCAGCGGGGGCCCGGTACAGGTCCGGATCGTCGACTCCGGTGCAGCTCAGGCCCGAGGCCCGATCGCAGCGCGCTCCAGCGCAAGCCAGGCCCACCGGAGGGATAGTGGATTCCGGCGCCTCTCGCAGTCCCTTTGTCACGGGCCGATGGGGGGCGTCCAGCGCTCGCCTCACTCCTGCCTCGGCCACCCCAGGCGTCGCCAGTATTAACTGTGGGCGTCCAGCCTCCGCCACCGCCGCAATGCAGATCCGCTCGGGCGCGCCCCACCCAGGGCCGCCCCGTCACTCGAGGCCCCGGTCGCGCACGCTGCGGCAGTCCGCAAAGGTCCGGGCCCTGCCGATTCCGTCGTAGACGTCCGAGGGACCCCGGAGTTGGCCCGGGGTGCAACGCTGTATGTCCGCTGCACAATTTTGGACCTTAGGGAGCGGAGCAGTACCCGGATAAGTGACGGATGAGAGGGGGAGTCGATCGTTCCCCCGGAGCCCAACTAGGCTGCGGCCATCTTGCTTGGCTGCAGGCCACGCCCCCGAATTTTCCACTTTTTGAATACAGTCTGTGGTCACAAAACCCCATAAACCCGCCCCGTACAGAGCCACAGATAAACATTTAGCTTTATAGATCATAAGGATTTCTGCTGGAGCTCTATTTCCCAGATTCCTGGTAAAATTAATAAGGGCTGTAGTTGATTTTAAAAATAAAAGTTTTCTTGCTTCTACAGCCGGCTTCCAGGATAATTTATGATCCATAATAATACCTAAATAGGGATATTTTTCTGTGGTGGCTATTTTTTTTTGATCCAGGTGGATACCCCTCATTTTGGTAGTACTTTTTTTTTGGCCGAGACGTGCCCTCATTACAAACGTTTTAGAGACGTTGATCTTAAGGTCAAGGCCCGCCATAAATGTGGAGTATCTGTTCAGGTTCTTTTGCAATTCGCGGGGGGTACGGGCTAAAATCACGGTATCGTCAGCATAAAAAAGTGCGGGTATAGGACGATTATTCACCATAGGAAGGTCCTGGGATCCCCTAGTCATCTCTTTCTCCAGACCATTTGTGTACAATGTAAAGAGAAAAGGGGCCAGGACACACCCTTGCCTAACCCCTCTTTCTACTGAAAAGGCTTCCGTCAACTCTTCCCCCTACCCCATAACGTACACTTGCGGTAGCATTGGCATAGAGTTCTCTAATAAACTAAACCAAATTTGATGGAGCCCCCATATCAGCCAATAAAGCCCAGAGCTTAGAGTGGGAGACACAGTCGAATGCGGCTGATAAGTCCACATAGACCATATAAAAATCTCCGCTTTTAATATACACATATTTGTCTATTAGAAGTGAAAGATTTAATGCCTGTTCGATGGTCCCCAGGCCCTGTCGAAACCCATATTGCAAGTCTGAGATAATCCTGCCATCTTCCGCCCAAGCTTGTAATTGGTCTAAAATGACTCCCAGGACTCATCCCCAGCCGCTCTCCCGGAGAAGGAATCCAAGAGACTTGACAGTTAGAGCAAGAAAAATGTTTCTTCATCTAGCCTTGCAATGCGGTCAGTGAACACTGCATGATTATTGGGCTGTAATTCCCACTCTTTGTGCGGAAAATGTTGCACAAGTGCTACCACAGGTCCTGTAGGAGGCCCGGGCCGTCCTCTCTGTTGGAAAGTAGGATCTGCTTTCATGGTTACCCCCACTTTTTGCTGGTGTCAGTATGTTTTTTTGAGTAGTCTAACTGTGATCCTGCTAATCGGGACCCCAGTCACTGTGCTTCCTCTTTAAATTGACCCTTGTAAGTACTTCTGTACCTCCATAAATGGCTACGGGTGTACCCTTGTAAGCCCTTAGTATATGGTACTAAGGTATCCAGGGCACAGGTACACCAGGGGTCTCCCATGGGATGCAGCATGTATTGTGCCACCCATGAGAGACCTCTTAAATTGTGACTACAGGCCTGCCATTGCAGCCTGTGTGACTTGGCGCTTGCATCCCTCATGACAGATATTTTTTCTTATATCTGAAGTCACTACACATAAAACCTATAATTCACC
Source organism: Triturus cristatus (assembly GCF_964204655.1). NCBI lineage: Eukaryota > Metazoa > Chordata > Amphibia > Caudata > Salamandridae > Triturus > Triturus cristatus. The sequence goes on along the minus strand of NC_140584.1, from coordinate 365,167,359 downwards.
CCTATGGCAGGCCTTGCAGTCCTGATGGCGGGGTGCTTGGTTATAAGTGCGAGGGCGCCCCTGCATGAGCAGGACACCCCTACAAACCCCATAGTCAATTCTCCAGGCTTTATAGGTGCAGCCAGCCATTTTGATACATATAGTGGCCATCCGTCAGTACGCGATGGCTGGCTAACTATGTAGTGGCTGTGCCGACCCTGTGCATGTTTAGTATCAAACCTGTTGGAATCCTACCCCAACACAGATACCGGTGTTGGCGGTATAGTTCCATGTACTGGGGGGGCTCCTCCGGGAAGCCCCCAGTAGTCCCGGTAACAGCCTTTCTGGGTCTGACAGCTAGTTCTGCTGCCAACCCCAGACACAATTTTTGCACTCCTGCAGCTGAGCTGAGCTGAGCTCAAGCAGGGGAGGGAAGAACAAAAGGTTTCCGGTCACAGGGAGGTGTGACCACCTCCCAGACAGGACTTAGCGTATTGGGCTGGGGTGGCGGGGCTTGCCATTGCCACCAGACTGCTATGAACGCACATTGGTGCCCTTCTTGCATACTCCAGTTGGAACCACTTATGGGAGCTGTAGGCCCCCTCTCTGGCGCGAATGGGACAAAGGTCATGGGAGTATCCTCGCCTCTGTTGAGCCTCTACTCTGAGAGGCACCCCTGAGTTGTTCCAACCTTTTCCCTAGGGTACTTAAAGGCTTACCTGTGGGTAGATGTGTCATGGGACATGACTCAAGCCTGAAACCACATCACTTTTCAATTGTCTGGACACTTGGACTTTGATGGACTTCGCCTGGAATCGAGACTGCATCAAGGAAGACTCCTGCTGCTCCTCGCTATTTTGCAAGTCTTTCTTGTCATCTGTACTGCTTCCAGGATCTTCAACAGACCTGGGGGCATCAAGGACACCAAAGTAATCTCCCTTGGAGTGAAGGGTCACTCCCCTGCATCTGCAGGTACCTCAGCTAAGCTGACGAATATGCTGCTCATGACGTCCTTTAGACTTCGAAAGGCTCAGCAACACAGGTGGTGGTTTTGCATCTCCCTCGAGGCCTGACCTGTCCTCTCAGCAAGTTTGAGGCCAGAATCCCTCGTCAGAACTGCTGGGACCAAACACTGTGCACTGTGTCGACTAGCTGTTGTGAGAAGTTGGCCTGCTATATGCTGTCCACTAGTTATAGTGGGCACCCTACACCAGTCCAAACAACCCCTTATTGATGTTAGGTTAAAGACAACCTTTATTGAAAGCTATCCTAGTGGTAGCTATGGAGAACAGCCTTCAGGCTAAGTCTTGAAGGAATGTAAAGCAGCTTGTTTTACCAGTCTATAATCTCTTGAATGGCTAAATGAAAGGCAACCACACCAGGTATATATATAAAATATATGTATTTGTTTCTAAACACACCCTACTAGTCTCTTTATGAGGCTAGAGTTCAAAACACATAAGTTACACTTCATATATTACAGTAAAATAGCACAAATACACGTTGGGCCCTAGGGGCGAGCCAAACCATATACTAAAATAGTGGTATAAGAACCACGACTTAACTAGACACAAGGCCTAGAGTCTGTAGAATCGCTGGGACCCCAAGGAACCACCCAAGGTAGTGACACAGGGGACCCATGGGGGCCGTGTGCAGTGTGAGAACACAGCCGTGAGCTCCCGTTAGCTTCTATGGGGAAAGTCGCGGTTAGATTTTTAAAGATTAGGGACACTTAGAGATCAGCTAGGACCAAACCCTTTTGGACTTAGGAAGTTCTAGGATCAACACCCACGGGAGCACCGGAGTACTTGAGTTACCTCACCCAGGGAAGCCTGGTGCATAGGTGTCAAATGGTGTCGGGTCGCGACGTCGTTTTCTATGGAAGCTGGCGAAGAAGTGCTGCTGCTGGGAAATTGCAAGGTGTCCGAAGAGATCCAAACCTGGATCGAAGATGAGGAGAACCTAATAGCAGAGGGGACAGAGTCTGGGTCACTAGCCAGTGACCAGGGGTATGATAGGCGAATGCCCACCAATGTCGGGTGATTTCAGGTGAAGAAGGTGAAGCTTGACTCTTCAGCCACGAGGACCAGGAGACGTCGAGGACGACCAGGAACTGGATTCAAGCTGTCCCACGGAGGATGTCGAGTGCTGCAGCGTCTGTGCCCGGATTGGACACAACAAGCCTTGGCAACAGCAACCCACGCAGAAAGGAGAAAGATGCTTCGGTGCAGACCAGCAAGGTCTGAGGGACTCACCACGCGGTGGAGGGTCAGGGCACATCTGGAGCAACCAGGGAAGCCCAAGAAAAATCAGAGTTGCCTTCACAGGGACCCACCAGTCGACGGACCAGGGATCGCGAAGGAGCCTCGTGCTGAAATGCAAGAAGCGGGCTCATGGAACACTCGTGGAGTATAGGCCCACAATCTTCGGTGCAAAAGGTAAAGGGGCTTGGGCTACAAGTAACCCAAAGCATGACTTCAAGAGACGGCGAGAAGTCAATGCACTTGCAAAGGTGCACGGTGACCAGGAGTTCCGGTTCCACGTTATTCACGAGGGCTGCGGGTCTCAGCTTTGCTGGGGACTCGGGTCGACCTATGAAGTCTGGAAATCCTCTTCCTGGGCTGCAGATACTTTGGAGTCCGTCGGGAGCATCAGAGATGCAGACCGGCAATTGCTTTGTTGGTGCCGGCCAAGTATGGGAGTCACTCCTTGACCCCAATGGAGATTTCTTCCATCCTCTAATCTTGAGTAGAGCGTCGAAGTTCCAGGATTCAGAGTTTCGTCCAGGGATATCTAAAGTCCTGTTGCCAGGGGTTCCTTACTTATACCTAAGAAAGGGGTTGGACTAACTCAGGGGACCCACCTCTGGGAGGGTTTGGAAAGAGAGATGGCGCCACCCATTTCCCTTATCCAGTTTCGCGCCAGAGCAGGGGCTGGTAGTCCCTGAACCGGTTTGAGCTGGACTATGCACAGGGACACCAAATGTGCCCACAGTGCAGGACTTCAAAGCACTCTTAGAGTGCTCCCACCCAGCCCCAATACACATCAGCCTGTCTGGGTGGTGGTTACACCTCCCTGTGACAGGAAACCTAATGTCCAGGCCTCCCCTGCCGGAGTTTTGGTCAGCAGCAGGAGGCCAGATCGGTGTCTGTGGCTGCAGCATCCATTTTGTGATGCCAGGGCTCTTTTAAGTTGGTACCAGTTATACCGGTGCTGTCACGTCTTCCCCCTCGAGAAGGGTGGGATCATACGCTCACACCAGTTACCAAACACAACATGTTTCCGTGCAGCCAGTCCAAAGTTGGCATTTACCGTTTGATTATAATGCACTTAAGAGTATATGGTCAGGCTGCACTACTGACAACCCCGGAGGATGGATTCCGAAGGCTGCAGAGGGGCTCAGCTCATGCCTGGGCACCCTCTCACATATAACCAAGCACCCTGCCTTCAGGATTGATAAGGCCTGCCATATGGGTGACTGATAGGTTTCTATGTACAGTGATAGGTGAGATATAGTGAACCTATATCTCTGTAAGGGGCACATGCACCACCTTACCCAGGCTGCAGTAGCAGACCTGTGGTGTCATTTTGGAGGGCTTCCCAGGGGTGGCTTAATACATGCTTCAGCCCCTGGTAGGCCTCTGGGGTACCTATGCCCTGGGTACATAGTATACCATATACTAGGGACTTATAAGGGCACCCCAGAATCCAATCTGTGGTGTACCTAAAGTACATGGAATCAATTTAGAGAGGAAGCAGCTAGGCTAGGGTCTTGAATAGCAGGGCCCCAGCCATACTAAAGTCGAAAAACAGTGTTAGAGCAGCAAAAAGTGGGGGTAACCATAAGAGGCAGATCCTACTCTCCTTCAGCCGTTGCCAAGGCTTGTTGGCTCTGTGCTCCAGAGATTTTTGGGCTACAATAAGCTCCAGCTTCCATCATCTCTTACTGCCAAGTACAGTGTCCTCATCGCATCCTGTGCACCGTGGACCTTCCTTCTTGGTGAGCTGCTCGAGGTCCTCCTGTGCCTCCGGCCTGTGGATCCTCTTCAGGTTCTACCTCTGCTCCAGTGGGCTCCCTGGTATTACTTGGGCCTGCTCTGACTCTCCTGCTTGTGGTGAGTCCCTTGGACGTTGCTGGTCCCAATGTTGCTCCTTCTTTGCTTTCCACCCCTGTTGCAGCTGCCAAAGATTGTTGGTGCTCCCACCGGACACGACCCCCTGGTTCTCGACTTCCGATGTGGGGCAGCTTGTGCACGGCTCCTGTTCTTCCTCAGCATCGCCTGGTTCTTACAGCTGCAGTGACAAGGTCACTGTCAACACTTCTGAACCATCCGAAAGTGGTGGGCATTGCTCTTCCGTGCCTCCTGGTCATTTCTGAGTGGCATAGACACTCTGCGTGCATGTTCTTCACTTAAAGAATCCACCCTTGGATTCCACCGGACTCTTGCACAGTCTTCTCCAGCGACATCTTTCCTGAATTCCTCCATTGTGGTCTATGGCAGATTCCAACGTCACTAAGCACCTATGCACCCGGCTTCCCTGGTGTAGGTATCCTGGTTCATGGGGTATCCATGGGTGGAGGGACTCTACAACGTTCTGTCTTCCATGGGGTTTCTTCAGGGTCCACTGGGATGGGTCCTTCTTCTCTAAAACTGCAACCAGCACTTTCCCATTGACTTCTGTTGGACATGAGACTGTGTTTCCAATCTGCACACAGTTTCCGTGGTGTTCCTGGGTACTTATCTTGGGTGGGTCCTTGTGTCCCCAGCTCCTCTGAGTCTCCTGGTCCAATTCTGACTTCAGTCGCAGTTCGCATTCCAATTTTTTAGTATATGGAGACCACTGTATTTTGTGCTACTTACCTTATTAAAATTGAAGTATTATTGTGTATTTGTGTTTATATCTCCGGGTAGGAGATATACCAATGTGTTAGTGAATGTTGTGTAATAAATAGAACTATTTTTACATAAACACTGTATGTTTTTTTTTCCGTTTAACCTACACTACGTGATTAACCTGGTAAAACAAGTTGCTTAACACTCCTTCAATATAAGCCTGAAGGCTGCTCTTCGTAGCTACCACTTTGAGAGCTTTCACGAGGTTAGCAAAGACCACTAAAATCACCATAAGGGTTGCTTGGGTTAGTGCAAGGTGCTTCTCCTAAATAAGTGTGCACCGCATACTAAGCCAGCCTCCTATACTCTCTCACGCCGTTACAGATGGGCGATGCAGCAAAGTTGGCCATTCAATGTGGCTTAGACACGACCGACTCGCTGAGCAGATCGATTTCTACAGCGGTGGCTGTTAGACGCCACGCCTGGCTGAGAACATCTGGCTTTTCGGGAGAAGTCCTGGCTTCGCCCATGGACATGCCCTTTGATGGCACCCATCACTTCGGAGACAAGGCAGACACGGCGCTGGAGTGCTTTAAGGACTCACGGGCTACGGCCAAGTCCTTGGGCCTCTCAACTGGTTCCCGCCCCAGTCTGCCTTTCACTCCTTTCGTGGCTACGGAAGAGGCTTTTAACTGCGCCAGCCCTATCCCAGCCACTGAGCCACGTATTTTCCACAACTTCTGTGTAGGTAAGGGCGCGGTTCATTTTGACCCCGTGGGTCGGGTAGCCAGATGTCTGGTCAAGCCACCACCCCCCTATCCGTAGCTTCCGCCTACAAACCCTCCTAGTCTTGCCCTTCAACAACATGGGCATCCAGTTACTTCCTGGATTCGCCTTCAATCCCACCACTGGCAAAACATTACTTCGGACAGGTGGATTCTTCAAATTATCCAAAGGGGCTACTCCAGCCCCTTCGAGACCATCCCTCCCTCCATGCCTCCATCCAGAGTAGGCTGATGGTGCATCGTCTACTTTTGCTCCAGGAGGAAGTCATGGCTCTCTTGGCCAAGGGAGCCATAGAGAGGGTTCAGACACCAGAAGTAGGCTGTTTGCTATTCCCACTACTTTCTGGCCCTGAAAAAAGACACGGGTCTTCATCCAATCCTAGACCTACGGGCTCTCAACTACTATCTAAAAAAGGAGAAATTCAAGATGCTTGCATTGGCTCTGGTCTTGTCTGCCCTGGACCTAGGGGAATGGATAGTAGGGTTGGACTTGCAGGAAGCATGTTTTCTCATCCCGGTCCTGCCTGCCCACAGGTGTTACCTGCGATACACTGTGGACCACGAGCACTTTCAGTTCACAGTGCTCCCTTTTGGTCTTACCAGTGCCCCTTGGATGCTCATCAAGGTGTAGGTGGTGGACGCAGCTCATCTGCAGAGATCAAGGGTGCCAGTCTTCCCCTATTTCAAAGACTGGCTGTTGAAGGCGGGCCCGCCCCAGGTGGTTGTCTCCCACCTCCGGACTACCGCATACCTCTTGCATTTGCTGGGGTTCACTATCAATGTGCGAAAGTCATACCCGACTCCCTTTCAGACGCTCCCTTTCATCTGAGCTATTCTAGAGACAGTACAGTTTTGGATCTATCCACCCGAATGGTGAGTCCAGGATTCTCAGGTTATGATACCGATGTTTCAGCCTCTATCCTGGATTTTGGGGAGAATGACTCTTAGACTGCTGGGCCTCATCTTACCAGTGACACCTGCTAGATGGCATATGAGGGCTCTGCAGTGGGGCCTGAAGTTCCAGTGGCTGCAGCATCAGGGGACGAGACTTGTAGTGGTGGCTGACGAGCTGCGATTGGGTCAGAGGCAGACCCCTCTCCCTTCCCTAACCAGATCTCACAGTAGTAACAGATGCATCACTTCTGGGATGGGGCGGCTGTCAGGGAGAGGTGGTGATCAGAGGACTCTGATCTCTAGCAAAATCCGGACTCCACATCAACATGCTGGAGATCCAAGTGATCCGGTTGGCATTGAAAGCCTTTCTACCCTCCATCAAAGGAAGGCTAGTTTAAGTGTTCACAGACAGCACCAACGCCATGTGGTACTGCAATAAACAGGGCGGAGTGGGGTTGTGGACACTTTGTCAAGAGGCCCTGCTTCTCTGGACATGGCTGGAACAGCAGGACATATCCCTGGTGGTTCATCTCCTGGCAGGTTCCCTGAATGCCAGGGTGGACTAACTCAGCCGTTGATGCCTAGTCGATCACGAGTGGCTTCTCCATCTGAAGGTGGCACAAGATCTCTTTCAGCCATGGGGAGAACCTTAGTTAGATCTGTTTGCCTCAACAGAGACCGTGCAATGTCAGCAGTTTTGAGTGTTGGAGTTTCCAAGGCAGCTCTCGCTCAGAGACGCTTTTCATCTCCGGTGGAGCTCAGGCCTCCCGTATGCCTTTCCACCCATTACACTCCTCCTGAGTGTTCTCAAGAAGATCACAGACAACTGGGCCCAAGTCATCCTTGTGGCTCTGGATTGGGTTCGGAGAGTCTGGTATCCCGAGCTTCTGCAAATAAGCATTGATCCTCCGATCAGGCTGCCCCTTCTTGAGGATCTTCTGTCGCATCAGCAAGCGAGGGTGCTCCACCCGAACCTGTCAACTCTATGCCATCTTGCGTGGAGATTGAGCGACAGCAGTTGATAGCTTTCCACCGTCCCCCCTCCCTCCCCACAAAGTTTATCATGTTATTGTGGCAGCCAGGCGTCCCGCCACTAAGACGGTATACGCCTGCTGGTGGAAGAAATTTTTAATATATTTTACAGAGAAGTCTATTGACCCTCTTTCTGATGTTTTACTGTTTATTTTGACCCTTGCCCAGAAGGGCTCTGCTCTGGGCACCCTCAAAGGGTATTTGTTTGCTTTCTTGAGGCTGCCAGACCAACCCTCTTCATTTAAGTAACCCATGGTACATATATTCCTAAAAGGCCTTGTACATATGTTTTTCTCATCCCCCCTTCATTATGCCTCAGTGGGACCATAATTTGGTTCTCACCTTTCTCATGTGTGCTCCTTCCGAGCCCCCGCATAATTGCCCCGTCTGGCTTCTCGCAATAAAAACAGCCTTTTTAGTGCCCATTACATCTTCCAGGAGGGTGAGCAATCTGCAGGCTCTATCGTCCAAGCCTCCCTTTTTGACGATATTCCCTGACAAGTTGGTGCTTCACACTAGAGGCTCTTTCCTCCCAAAAGTGGTAACACTTTTCCATGTCGGACAATCTGTCACCTTGCCCACATTTTACGCTTCTCCACATCCTTCTAAGGAAGCAAAGCGACTCTACTGTCTGGACCCAAAAAAAACGTTTTAGTTCTACCTTTACCGCATGAAAGAGTTATGGGTGGAGGCCAGCACTTTGTGGGGTATGTTGGGGCGAAGAAAGTTCAGGCAGTGCAGAAAAGGCCCATCTCACAATGGGTCATTCTCTGCATCAAGATCTGCTACGCTTTGGCAAAGAAGCAAGTTCCTTAAGGCTTAAGATTCTACAAGAGCAACAGCTGCTATTACGACGTTAGCACGTGGAGTCCCAGTCCTGGAAATCTTTCAGGCAGCAATATGGGCATCTCTGCACACGTTTGCCAAGCATTACTACCTGGATAGTCAAGTTCACACAAACGGCCATTTTGCCCGTTCGATCCTGCAGGACCTTCTACTCTGAAATATGTCTGCAGTTCCTCCTCCAGGGATGGTATTGCTTGGGTATCAATTTAAAGTTAAGGAATCTGCAGCTAGATATTTCTGTCAGATGGACAAATTACTTACCTTCCGTAATGCCTTATCTGGTAGAGACAGTATCTAGCTGCAGATTCCTTACCAACCCACCCATCCTCCCCACACTGCAGACAATTTCTAGGATCAAAGTTGTTCCCTTTCAGGGCCCTAGTTTTTAAACACTCCAATGTCAGTACTCTTCATGGTTCTGCGTTTCTCATGGAAAGTCGTGAAATGTAACTGACAGCGCGCCTAGATAGATGGCGCGGACATCCCATCTGGCGCGAATGACTTCGACGCCTCACAGACCCGACCGACACCACCTACCGGTGTGCAGGGGTATAGCTCGAAGAAAAATCTTTCGGATCCAGTCTGACGACTTAGTCTTAAAGGTAAGGAATGTGCGGCTAGATACTGTCTCTACCAACTAAGGCATTAACAAAGGTAAGTAATTTGTCCATCAGGTAGCATATGTGGGCTCTGTAGTGGATTCTGAAGTCTGTGTGCCCAACATCATTGGGACCTCTCCAACCATGTTCAGATTTCACGGGAGACTGCAAAAGATCTGCAGTGGTGGTTACTAGACTGTGATTGGGTCTGCAGCAGACCCCTCCCCCTACCCCAGCTAGAGTGGACAGTGGTGACTGATGCATTGCTTCTGGGAGAAGTGGAGATCAGAGGACTCTGGTTTCCAGCGTAGTCCTGGCTCCATTTAAACCTTCTGGAGCTGACGGCCATCCACTTGATGTTGACAGCCTTCCATCCATCCATCAAGAGGAGGTTGGTACAGGTGCTCACTGACAACACCTCTGTCATGTGGTCCTGCAACAAACATAGCGTGGTGGGGTTCACAGATTTTGTCACAGGAGGCTCTGCACCTCTGGAAATGGCTGGACCACCAACTGATCTTCTTGGTGGTAACCTACCCGGCAGGCTGTTTGAATGTCAGGGCGGAAAATCTTGGCCATCAACGCCTTGCGGATCATAAGTGGCAATTGAATCCATAGGTGGCGCAAAGTCTCTTCTGTGAATGGGGAGAACCTTGGCTCAATCTCTTTGCCACCACCAAGACACGCAATGTCAGAAGTTCTGCATGCTGCTGTTTCCAAGGTGTCTCATGCTTGGAGACGTGTTCTGCTTCAAGTGGAATTCGGGACTCCTTCATGCCTTCCTGTAGATACCACTCCTGCCCTAAATTATCAAGAATATCTGATAGAGACATCTAGCCGCAGATTCCTTATCTTAGAATTCTCTTCAGGTGCCAAACTGGATCCGGAGATTTTGGTACAGCAGTACCTCTGCGCACCAGTAGTGGGCGTCAAGCAACTCTGTATCGACATCATCCTGCAGATCTACATCGACCGAGTCCATCTAAGCCTGCGCTGACGTCTGTTTCTTCTTCTCCGTGCTTACAACACAGTTCCGATCAGTGGTTCCTCTGGCTGTTTTTTGGCAATGAGTTGTCGAAAGTAACAGGGTGCTTTTTTATATCGTCTGGGATTAAACCCTGTGGGTCCTGTGGACAACAAATGTCAGCCACAGACCCCCATTCTATTTGTATGTGGTGCTTAGGAGATCACCATGACTCAGAGGAGTGCGACTCATGTCAACGGCTTTGACCAAAAGCGGTGAAAGAACATCAGATGAAGCTTCTTGAGTTGCGAATGTCGAAGTCTTCGAAATCGTCCCCTCGGCCTCTGTATTCTTCACGCTCCAAGGACCGAACATGGGGCCGATAAGGGAGCCATTCCTTTGGACGTGACTCTCCCTCGCCGTCTAAAGGTGAGTCTCTACGCAGGTGGTCGAAGTCACAGCGGTGAATGACTTCATTACATGACGCCTGCCACCAGTCTCCGGCTGAAGGTTCGGTGCATGAGTCTACCTCGCGTCTCCCAGTCCCCTAGAGCTGGGATTACCCTGACCCAAATGAGAGAATATTACAACTCTCTCCATCGTTTCTTTGGGTCTTCACCTTCTGTAGGAAACTGGCTCTATATATACCACACCACAATGAGGTATAGTGTGTATAGAGTCCAAGTGACCCCAGAGGTAGGTAGAGGTTAAAGTTAGATAGAACCTAACTCTATTTGTGGTAGAGTGGTCGAACAGTAAGGCAGTATCCGAGGACAGTGTTAAGCATTTGAAGTACACACTCAGTCAGCAAATGAATTAACACACTCAAGAACTGAACTCTAGGCCAATTGTGTTTGTATAAAATATACTGTTCTATTTTTAGAACCAAGCAAGCCTGGCACAGGTAAGCATTAAATAATTTACAGTAATGAGTAGCTGATTGTAGAACAGTTTGAAAATGCAATAGAACTTGTACTTTGTTTGATTTACAGGGGATGCAGTAGGTTGCAACACTTAGCAAATACAGTACATTGGAATGAATACGCTTTTTCAGTTAATTACAGGTAAGTTACTTTTTACATTACTTTTCTAACTCAGTGCTGGAAACCTAGATTCAGCACTGGGTCATTTCTTGTAAACAGGTAAGTAATTACGTTTTGGTTATTCGCATGATTTTTAAAGAATATCTTTAGATTTCAAAACTCCACACTTAGTCGTTTTTTGGAAGAAAAACAGTGCATTGGAATGAATAGGCTTTTTCAGTAAATTACAGGTAAGTTACTTTGTACGTTACTTTTCTTACTCAGTGCTGGATACCTGGATTCAGCACTGTGACATTTCCTGTAAACAGGTAAGTAAATACGTTTTGCTTATTTGTGCGATTTTTAAAGAATATTTTTACATCTCAAAACTCCAAACTTTTTGGAAGAAAATTGTCCATGTTATCCTATAGAGTAAAAACGGGTTATCGGTTCACAGGTAAGTAATCGACTGTGGAAGTTAAGGTTCTCTGGTTAGACTCAGGGGTCCCCCAGGGCCAGTGATGCACTGTTGTTGCACCCTCAGCGGCACTAGGGCGGCCGTGTGCAGAGTGTTGAGGCCCAATGTTATCCAATGGAGGATAGGGGGCCTCCGGATGGTGGCTGCTGGCAAGCAGGCCACTGGGTTGTGGGAGCAAAGCTCCTAGGGTTAAGGTCAGGGCAAATGGGGAAACAAAATAGCACAAAAGATGCACCCTCAGCAGCACTGGGGCGGCCGGGTGCAGAGTGCTGTTTCGACGTCGGGCGCCCTGTTTTTTTCTATGGAGAACCTCCGGTTTGCAAAAGCACTGCAGGCAGGGAGACGAAGGACTTCTAGGTGCGACCACCACTTGGAGAGGAAAGTTGGGAAGTTAAGAGTTGGTTAGGCACCGTAGTTTTGGGCACACAAGGCCGTGGGGCGTCGGGTGCAGGGGTGCCTTTTGGGAATCTTCTTACCAGCTCCTGGTCGCGGTTAAGGGGGCCTTCTGGATTTAGACTGCAGACGTCAGCTGGAGGCTTGAGGCAGGTCAGGGGTAGCTGGATCTCGGGTCAGGATCGCCAGGGGGGACCTCCTCGTGGTGTTTTTCCACTAGAGCTCGGGCCGGGTTCGGCGGGTGCAGAGTGGGCTGGATTCGCGGTCTCTGGCTGCTGCCAGAGGGTGCCGTTGAACAAATCCGGTGTTCACGGGAGAAGCAGTCTTTGGAAATGAAGGCAGGCAGGTCCTCCGGGGTTTTTGAGGTTGCTGGCTGCAGGACACACCGGGATTTCGCAGGAGCAGGTTCGAGGGGAGACAGGCCGGTAGGGCTGGGGCCAAGTCAGTGGGTGTCTTCTTAGCTGGCTGCACAGCTGTTTGGTCCTCCTTCTTCTTTTCTTCTTGTGGTCAGGCTGGATCTGAGGAAGCAAAGTTCAGGGTGCCCCCTAAATACTAGAGTTAGGGGTGTTAAAGGTAGGTAAGGGCAGGGACCAATGGGTCCCTTCCCTAGGGTGGGTACACCCCCTATCGTGCCATCTTCCAGTGGGAGGGGGACAGGAGCCTGTCCCTGGTTGGTTAGGTCCCCCCATCCTCAAGGCGGGGACTCAGAGTTATGCTTCACCTTGCCACCCCCACCTGATAGGTGGAGTTGGCAGAGGTGGGCACACCTCTTTCCCTCACTTGTTTTTTCCACCGGTTCTCCCGCCAAAAGTGGGGGGTAGAACCAGTGGGGACCAGTTGCTGAAAGTAGTAAGGTTCACAAAGGGGAAGCTTCAAAGGCATGCCGCCTTTGTGCACCTCCCCTTTGTGAACCCTGCCCATCCTGGGGGAGGACACTTGGCACCTCGTCCCAGGATGTGCATTGTTTCAGGCCCCAGAGAGCAGCAGGCTCTCGACCCAGGGGTCCAGAAACATGTCTGGTGGTGGCAGCTGAAAGCAGCCACTCATCCTGGACACTAGTGGTGGGTTAGTTTTCAGGGGGCATCTCTGAGATGCCCTCTATGTGCATTTTTCATTAAATCCCACACTGGCATCAGTGTGGGTTTAATGTGCTGAGAAGTTTGATACCAAAATGCTCAGTTTTCAGTGTAGCCATTATGGTGCTTTGGAGTTCGTAATGACAAGCTCCCAGCACCATATACTCTTAATGGCAGCACTGCACTTACAATGTCTAAGAATGGACTTAGACACTGTAGGGGTACAGGGCTCATGCACCTGTACCCTCACTACTGGCATAGGGCACCCAGCTAGAGGGGTGACTGATCTCTGCCAGGGCAGTGGGTTGTAGGCATGGCACACAGGGATGTGTGCTATGTAGACTCTTTACTTTGTGCTGCACCAAAACACACAGCCTGCAAAGGCAGTGTGTGTGTGTAAAGGTACAGGGCCTCTAAGGGTGGCACAATAAGTGTTGCAGCCCTTAGAGATATTCCCTGGTCACAGTGCCCTGGGTACCTGTGGTACCATTTACCAGGGGCTGACCTGTGGCCAGAGATGTCAATTGGGTTCGTTTTTGGGAAAGAACCCAGGCCCTGGGTTCCTGATTGGCAGGGACCCAGGGCACACCAAGAAAAAGTGCATCAGTAGTCTGGCAAAAAGTGGGGGTGGTTACTGCAACAGAAACCCACTTTCCTACATCTTCCCATGGAGTGCACAGCACTATGACTGAGTCCACGCCGTAGGGGTTCGCCCTCTACGTCTGTAGATTTCTGGATTTATAATCCATTCCAATGCTGGTGCACAGCCCTTTGAGGTTACTACCTTCGGCGTTGGGGACAGCTGATGACTTCGATGATGGCACCGCTCTGCGCTCCACCTTCTTTCCACTTTGAAGCCAAGGCGTTGCCTCTTCGGCGTCCGACGGTGTCTGATGTGGCACCGGATATGGCATCGGTGAGCCGTATGTCCTTCCACTTGCTTTTCCTGCAGAGGAACTTGACGTTGGGGGTAATGGAGAGTTTTTCCATCCCTTTTCTGATACAACCTCCTGTAGAGTCTAGTTGGGTGATTAACTTAGGGGAAGCTAGTGGTTTGGACTCTTCCCCGGCCTCAGGCCTTCTGTCTGGAGGTATTGCTTCCCTCCATGAAACTGATAACAGATCCACTACTTAGAGTTTTATATCAGAAGCTGTCAGTAGAGCTGGTACTTCCTTTTAGTGAGGCTCTGTATGATTTTCTGTTAGGGGTTAGTCTAAGCCTGAAACTGTGGAACCTGTGGATCGTTCTGTTAATCACAGACATCGGCCGGCCCCTGGAGATCCATTGTGTCTCCTTAGACATACAACTCATCATAGTTTTGTGGTGCAGGTGGCCTTGGCCACCCAAAATATTGGTACATTCCCTGCTGTCTCCCCAGAAAGGGAGGCCAGGAAATTGGATAGCTGTGGCAGGCATATTTTCATCTTCACTAGTTCAGCAATGTGTTCTCTGAATACTTCATGTTCCCTTTGTAGCTTCTCCCATGCATTATGGAATTCCTTAGAGCATCTGCTGCCCTCCCTTCTGGTAGAGACACAGAACGTTCTTGTCCCGTTGGTACAGGACGGCCAACAGGCGGTTACATTGATTATTCATTGTGGTATGGACACTACTGATTCTGTAAAGTCGGGCAATGGCCTCTTCAGTAGCACTCAGTGGTTGTTCCTAGTTGTGCACATCGGATTTTCACTTTTCAGATGAAGTTCAGGCCACCTTGTTTGATATGCCTTTTGATGGTGCATGCCTTTTCGGCACGCATGCTAACTCTGCTTTGCAGAGATTTAGAGATGGGGGCAGCAGAGTCTTAACCCTGCTGGCTGTTTCCTGGTTTTCTTGTATTAGTTTTTATGGGGAAACCATCCTTTCCAGTATGAGCCATTCATAGGGCGCCGCCCATTGGCTTTTCCTTTCAATCTTCCCTTTATAGGGTGATACTGAGTGAGGTATTCCCGCTTGCTGTAGGTACTTTTGTTCAGTTTATTCTGTCAGTAACCGGTTACGTTTCCAGTAATCTGGGACACATGTGATTTTGTAACTTTGTATACACCTGTACTAACGGTTTTTTGTTGTTGCTGGGACTGGGTTTCTATCGGAGTGCTTTTCCTGTTGTGCGTACCATGTCTGAGTTGTGCAGGTGCACGTTGGGCTTGTTCCCTGTTCTGCAGGGATGGTTCTTGGTATGCCTTGTGGGCACATTGGGATTTTTCTCTGTATACTTGAGTTCCCTTGTAGGGACTTAATTTATCTGTGTTTGAACATGGAGTGTTAGTGGTCACGCTAAGCACCAGTGATATGTTCATTTCTGTTTCTCCTGTAGCCTTCATGTAGGTTATCTTTCTAGCTATGGGGTGTTCTTACCCTTATTGCTATCTTCGTTCCATATCGGATGTATTGGGGAGGGTGGCAGAATATGTGGCTGGATAGGATTTAGCTTGGAGCTGGACTTTTTATGCAGTTTGTTTGGCAGCAAGATTTATTGACAAGGTTGTTTCTAGTCCTTGTTAGGCTATGAGTGGTTAGGTCTATCTAATGCAATGTTTCGGATCTCACCTCTGCATCTAGATGTCCATGGTCTGGTGCCACTGTCCTTGTCACTTTTAACTTCCTTATTTCTGAGGGTATGTATTTCCTCTCGTATCTGGAATGCTGTATATTTCTTCCTTTCCATAGACAGTGGTCATTTATTAATCCTGGTTGCAACCAAAACGTTTTCTTACTGTCTGGTTGTTCTTATATGTCTTATTCATCATTGTTGATGGGTTGGTGGCTAATTTACATCTAAGATATCCTTCTGGAAAGTGTCACTTTAACTTTATAGTTCCTGTTTTCTGAGGTAGGAAGCAGAGGTCTTCCTTACAATCCTCTCCCCGGAGGGTCTTTTGCCTCCTTATAGGGTGTGATAGGATTGGTCCCTCAAGGTCTGTTAAACCTTTTCTAACTTCATTGTGAATTTCATCTGATTGGACAAATTTTTTCTTCTTCTTCTTCCTTTTCTCCCCCCCCCCGCCCACAGGAAGAGATCGGTAAATCCCTTTTTAGGTCTCGCCTGGCGTAGGCTGCGCGCATGCGCAGTCTCGCTGGTGAGATCTAATGTTCCTGGGTATTTTCTGTAAGGGAAGGGGCGTTAAGCCCCGCCCCTCTTTTCCATTGGCTGGCGTCACCGTTTATGGTAAACGGTGGCCATCCATTGGAACAGAGCTGTGCATGACGTATTTGCTCAGCTTTTTGAGTCGTCCCACTTGGACGGGCTCGCCTGAATTACGTTTGTCGCAAAAGGTTTGTTATCTTTATGGGGCCATGTGTTTCAAACACATGGCCCCATAAAGATAACAAACCTTTTTTCAGGCGAGGCCGTCCAAGTGGGACGGCAGAAAAAAGCCGAACGAAAACGTCATGGCGAGTGCTTGTTTTTGTAATCTTTTGTGGTACTCTTAAAAAAAATACACCGAACTTCCGATCCCTTCACCTCACATCCCGTGGTGTGTGATGCTGCACACCCCTGCATTTGTTTATAAACACCCCTCCCCGTGGTCAGTGATCAGATCATCACTGCTGCATGATTCTTTTCTTCAGGGGGCCTCTCGGCCACCACCTCTATTCCCATTGTACTGTTAACAGTCCGCATCCACTGCGCCTCGGTGCAGACATGAAGGAGCGGAGGACCCCACCGTCGCCAGCTCCCACATCTTTTCTTGAGCCGACCCCACCTCCTCCAAATGAAACCATTCAGCACGTGCGCCCATATTACTCTGTGTCAAAATCTTTGGAGCTGCAGAACATTAAGCTAGCTTTGAAAAGTGCAGCTTTTTCTGCAACCTGTTCGCTTTGCGCTTCATCGATTTTGGGTGGTAATAGGCGCTTCTCCTCTCCCGCAGACCGGCCTTGAGTTTGCGTTTTTTTTTAACTAAACAAAGCCAGACTTAATAGCGCACTCCCCCAGAGAATAGGCAATTTGGTAGCCTTCCGTATTGCAAGCGTGCTGGTGAGCGCTTCTGCTGCCATTTGTCTGTCAGGCGCCTCCCTGCTGCTCTAACTTGCCCACCCCTACCAGGACTAATGCGACATGTGAGTGCCAGCGCACCTCTTCCACAGCCGCCCGGGGGACCCCGAAAGATAGCAGCACGTGGGAAACCTTAGCAGGATGAACAGGCAATGCACCGAGGTCTTCCATAGCCCGCTGAAAATGACGAAAGGGGAGACCACCGGCGCCGTGGTCTCCGGGTTCGTGTTTAGCGCCTTCACGTTCCAGCATTTCAACTCCAGAAGCGACCCAGTAAGTAACAAAGTGATGCTGTTGAGTAGGTTTGTGCATAAACTCCTTAACACTATGTGTGTGGTGGGACCGCATGTTGCGTACCCTCACCCAGAGGGAGCCCATTTTTCATTTACGTTTCACACACTACTGTCCTAGCTGTCTTCCGTGTTTTGAGTTTGCTTTTGTCTAATATAAACCGCCAGCAACGCTTTTTTAATTAATGCAAATTGTGCGTTTACATTCTGGCTAACATCCCTAGTGCTGTCGGGGTCGTTATCTTTAGTGCCCTGCTGGCAACGTTAAAGTTCCTCACCCAGCTAGCTCAGGAGGCTCTTATATAATAATCGGTATTTAGCATTTAATAAACTATTAATAAAATGCCAGCTTAGAAGGGTTTAACATCCAGCAGTGTAATTGCTTCTACAGATAGAGACAGTTCGGCGTGGCGTTATCACTGGTAGGTATTAAACTTTACACAGCGCCTCGAGGTTCCAGGCAGCACATAGAGGCACCTCCTTTTCCGTGTCCGCTTTGGCTAGAAAGTTTGTCATGTCCGCATGGAGGTGGTGCCACTAATTGGCAGTCTTTAGAAGACTAAGGATGCATCTGTGAATAATAGTCCTTTTATATAACTCCACTGCCAGTGTTCGGCAGTGCAAGGCGTCCGGTGATTAATTTCTGCCGGTGCTTAAATGGGTGGGCACTCAGTCTTACTTTTGGAGAACGGTTCTTATATTTCATGATCGAACTTTGACCCCCAGCTAGAGTGAGAAGGGGAAGACAGGATGAAGAATACAATAAAGGAAACCGTGAAGAAGGAAGAAATTGGGGATGAAAAGGAAGGTGCAAGAGAGAGATAAATAGCAAGTGAAGGGGGGGGGCACGGGGTGGCCTCAAGACTAGGCAGCCCCAGTGAGGGCTCACGAGAAAAAACCCTGCACTCCTGCACCACTTATTTATTTATGGATTAATTGATCGATTACTAATTAGGGCGAACCTTTCAATGTTAGTCTTTCGCCATAACTTTACTGTCGGTGCAGAGCACTGCAGGGACCAGCACTATTTAAGGCTCTGTGTTCTACTCTGTGAGTTGACATGTGCTGTCGTTAAAAGAAGTGCATCTTCTAAGCAAGTTTTGCATGCGGCTGTGTGTGTGTGTGTGATTAATCCTTATTCGATGTTACAACACGTGGTTGCTTTCATTAATATTGTGTGAGAAAATGCGTCTTTGAAGTAATGATTGAGTGAGTGAATTAATAGCAGAGCGAGTTTATGATAGGCTTGTGGGAGTCAAAGAACAGCCGCATGAATTATTGAACGTCCTGAAAGTGAATTTTAACCCGATTTGCATTCCTTACTGCCCACTGCAACAGCAACCGAGCTCCTTTGCATATTTATTTTTTTAAAAAGAAGTGAGAGATGTAGTGGATCTAGGAAAAGGCGACTGCATGAATCAATGGATAAAAATCTGAAAGAGTGAGTCAATGAGTGATTGAATTGATGACTTCAGTGAGTCAAGAACCAGACAACTGAGTGAATTATTGAGCATGGATCTGAACTAAACAGCCATCTAACCTGTGAAAAAATGAATGCACAAGTTGAACTAGAGAAAATAAGCCATTGAATGAATGAGCTGGTAAGTTACTGAGCTAACAGCAACTGTGCTTATCAGCATCCTGCCTACCAATTGCAGTAAGACCTGCAACAAGCATTGGAAATGCAATAGGTCTCGCCTTTGATTAAGTTAAAGCCATTTGCTTTGCTAATGTTATTGTATAGCAAAGCAAATGGCTTTAACTTAATAAAAGGCGAGACCTATTGCATTTTCAATGCTTGTTTTGTAAAGGGTACGTTGTGTTTCAGGTTGGGACATTGCTTTTTGGCCTCAATTCTTGTGGTGGCTCCATCACTGCCATCCACCTTTCATTTCATAGGGCTTTCTCCCTTTATGACGGTCAGGCTTTATCTCTTGTCGAGAATGTTAGGCGAGTTTGGCTACCTGAAATCTTTGATTGGTTAGGGTCTTTCGTGTGTTGGACTTTATTTCAACTGTAGCCAAATAGACCTGATGGTCTTATTCCTCCTTTATGGATCGAGTTTTTACAGCTACTGTTTTTTAAAAATTCTTTTTGGATAATCGCCTTTTGGTAGCTTTCTCAGGCGGTAAAGTTCGTTTATACATGATTGCCAAGGTTGATGTTCCTCACACTTCCTCACTTCTCTTGCATGGTATTATGATTGCTGGTTATCCAGTTTATTGATAATAGCTATATATTTATAGTTTTCACTTTGTGCGATTGCACTCTTGGTATATTAAGATTATTGTTTGTAGTTATATCTACCTCTCAATGGATAGCACTATTATTCAAGGGTTTCTTGTTCCTACAATGGTTAGACTTCCAGCCTAATGAGGAAGACTGAGGGTTTGTTTTTCGATGGGATGATGATACTTGTGGTATCCTGATGGTCTGGTGTGTAGGAGGGTATATTTCCATATTTGTATGTATATTGATCATGTATATACAGGTATATGTTATAAGTATGTCCATAAGGAGTGTATGCCTGCTTTTGTTTCTACACTCTTTTTGAATACTCTAGATCGACCTTAATATTGGGACTGGAGCACTAGCTTGCTCTCAGGGCCCCAGACTAGGTAAGCAGAAGATTAGACCATGGTCTCAGGTGACCACGGACAATCTCTGCTCTGCTCTGGGAAGTTTGCGTCTTACCCATAGCAAAGACTCTTCGGAGGCTGCTTTGCTCTTCAAGGGATGGCTGGCGGCTGCGGTGGATAGGGTGGCACCTGAGAAGCTGCGTGGCTCCAGGAGAACTAAACCATCCGCGCCATGGTATAATAAAGAGCTCAAGGACCAGAAGGGCATCTGTAGGAGGGCAGAGCGTATGTGGAGAAGGGATTACAGTGCTGAGGGCAAAGAACATTACAATCGTGCTCTCACAGCCTACGGTTAGCAATAATCGCAGCTAAAAGCGCTTTTCTTGCCACCAAGATCAGGGAAGCCGGTAATTCGGCTAAGGAGCTCTTCAAGACCATATCTGCTCTTTCTAAGCCCCCTCAAGATAGCACATATCGGTCTGACTTAGCAACATGCTAAAAATTGGCTCTGTACTTTCAGGATAAGGTTCAGACAATTCACAACGACTTCATGAGCTCCTTTACTAGCTCAGAGTGTTGCGGCCAAGAGCAGGTAGCTAGTCCTAAGGACGACACTGGCCTTAGTAACTTTCCTCCCATTTTGGTGGAGGAAACGTGTAGGTTGATTACCTTAATAAAATCAGGATCACCTTTGGATCCATGCCCCCCATCAGTATTTCATCGTGCGGCAGAGGTTATTTTAGGAGAGCTGTCTCCGCTAATCTATCAAGTAATCGAGTCTGGTAGTTACCCTTTAAGCTGGAAGAGGGCAATAATTAGACCATTGTTAGAAAAAAACACCTTGGATCCTCTTATCTTAAAGAACTACCGTCCGCTTGCTGCACTTCCTATGGCGGCTAAGGTCATGGAGAGGGAGTTAAACCGGGTCCTAACAGAATATTTGGTCTCCCATGATCTGCTTGACTCCTCTCAGCACGGTTTCCGTGCTCAGCACTCCACGGAGTCAGCACTCCTGGTGGCAGCGGAGAAAATTCGTTGTATAGTGGACGGGGGAGGCAGGGCAGTGCTGGTGATGTTAGATTTGTCAGCTGCCTTCGACACTGTCAACTACACGGTGTTGAGGCGGAGGCTTCAGGAGATTGGGGTGCAGGGAACCGCTCTGTCCATCCTTTACTCTTTTTTGGAAGGTAGGGAGCAGAGTTTGCTATGGGATGGTCTGCAGTCTAACACTTTCCATCTACCCTGTGGGGTTCCACAGGGTTCTGCCTTATCACCAACGCTTTTTAACATCTATATAGCCCCCCTGGCCAAGCTCATTAGGAAATATGGTTTTACCATAATTTCCTATGCCGACGATTCCCAGCTCATAGTCTCGACTGTGGAACAATCAAACGATGTGGCTTCTAATTTTCATAGCTGCCTGTCTGAGATTATGAGCTGGATGCGGGAGAGTTTAGTGAAAATTAACACAGAGAAGACGGAGATCATAGAGTTTGGCCAGGGCAGCCCCGTGTGGAATAGATCTTGGTGGCCGGTGGAGGCGGGGGAGTGCCCTAGTCCTGTGCATTAAGTCAGGAACCTGGGTATGCTTTTGACAATCAGCTCAATTTCTCATCACACGTCAGCAACCTCGCTTCATCATGTTCCTTTTTAATAAGGACTCTGCGGAAGATTCTTCCTTTCATCGAACCTGACCTTCACAAGACGGTGGTGGTGGCTCTTGTATTATCGAGACTTGACTACTGCAACGCCTTGCTGTTAGGGATAAATAAGACTCAGATGAAGAGGTTGCAGACTCTGCAGAATGCTGCTGCAAGACTTCTGATATCTGTTCCCACAGACCAATCTATCTCTGGTGGCATTAAAACATTACACTGGCTCCCGATCCAGCAGCGTATAGAATTCAAGGCTATATGTTTAGTACATAAGGCTATATTTGGAGGAGGAGCCAAGGATGTTCAGAAGTTTTTCATTCCTTATGTACCTGGCCGGGTCTTAAGGTCCACTACAAAAAGCCTCATCAAGATAAATTGGATACGCAAAGTCAGATGGGGTGGCAGAGCCTTCTCTTTCCGTGCCGCCGGTCTTTGGAATAAGCTTCCCTGCTCTATGAAATCATTAGGCAATCATCAAGCTTTCAGAAAACGGTTAAAAACATGGCTCTTTAATGAGACTCGCTGATGAAGATGATGTTTCTCCCTCTCTCTCTACCAGCGCCAAGACGCTCCGGCATTCGTTGCGCTATACAAATGACTATCCTATCCTATCCTTCAACTGGTTGGTGCTATATACATTTCCACTGCCTTATTCTAGGGGCTCCGGCGTTACGTAGTCTCGGAGGGTGGTTTTCTCTCTGCAGGGGTTCTCTATGTCTGAGAGTGGTCTCTGCCATCTATCGAAGTTGCTATTTTTTGCAATACGTTTGTTCGCCATTGTAGAGGCATCTCTCTCATACACTTTCTCTCTCTCTCTCTCTCTCTCTCTCTCTCTCTCTTATGGGTGTGCTCTGAGAATCCTCTTCATCTCTGATATCACAGAGGGGTTACATTCCACAATAAAGTGCTATTGATTTAATTTAAGGGTACAGGTTGATGTCCTTGCCCTCTGAGTTTTGTCCAATTGTGAAAAATTCGAGTTAGATCATGTTCTCAGTTCCATGGTGTAGGAAAATAGGATCTTTCTGGAATAGATACCTCCACTTTTTGCCTCGTGTCAGTGTGTTTTGACTGTTTCACTGGGGTCCTGCTAACCAAGACCCCAGCGGCAGTGCTCTTACCTCTAAATGTGATGGTAAGTACTTTGTACATCCCACAATTGGCTTACTGGGGTACCACTGTAAGTCCCTTGTATATGATTCTGAGGTACCAGGGGTCTCCCATTGGCTGAAGCATATATTGTGGTACCCGTGGAAGTCCATGCAAACTGTGTCTGCAGAGCTGCCATCGCAGTTTGCATGAAATGGTGCAGGCACCTTTCACTTTAGAGATATGGTTTTCCTTATATCCGGTCACTGCACTTTTAATCTATAAGTCACCCCTAAGGTAGACCCTTCAGCCCAAGGGCGGGGTGCATGGTTCTAAGTGTGTGGTTACCCCTGCACAAGCAGAGGTCCCCTACAAAGCCTGGGCTCCATTCTCTTGGTTTTGTAAGTGCAGGACATTCATTTTAAGGTATGTAGTGGGCATTGGCAAGTTGAGATGTCTAACTACATAACGGCTACCCCAAACCTAGTTATGTTTGGTATCAAACATGTTGAAATCATGCAACTACACTGATTCCGGTGTTAGTTGCATTATACCATGTACTGGGGGGTCTCCTTAGAGCACTCCCCCAATACCTACCTGTGTAGCCTTACAGGGTCTGCCTGATAGCCCATGCTGCTGCCGACCCTAGACAGTGTTCTTCTCCCCTGCTAATAAGCTTAACTCGGGTAGGGGAAGCTGAGCAAAGGATTTCCTGCAAAGGAGAGCTGTGACCACTTCCGAGCTCCACTAGACTGCATTGAAGGGCATATTTGGTGCCCTACTTGATTAAACCAGTATGCCCAGTTCAGGAGCCCTTGGCTCCCACTTTGACACAAAACTACACAAAGGAAAGGGGAGTGACCACCCCTCTGTCCAGCTCCTCGCTAGGAAGGGGCCCAGAGCTCCTCCAGGTGGCCACTTGATTCTGCCATGTTTAATTTTGGCCCTTGGGAGCATCTGACTGGCTAGGCCAGCTGAGTAGCATCCCTGATCCCCCCCTACCGATAGGTGGGTCACCACAGAAGAGGTCCTTCCCCCTTTTAGGTTTACTTAAGGGCTCCCCTGAGGGTGGGTCTTGAGATTCCCCCCAACAACAACTTCAAGATCCGATTGCCTGTCGTCTGAAAACTGTTTAAAGACTCTTCCGCTGGTGGACACTGCTGTTTCTTCGAGCCAATACTAAAGACAAGACTGCTCCCTGTGGAAAGATTCCTGCTGCATCTTCGTCCCTGTGCTTCTTCAAGTTCTGCAACTTCATAGCCATGCATCCTCCGAGTCACCAAGGGTTCTGCCTTGATCCAAGCAAGAAAGAATCTCCCTTGGAGTGAAGGAGTCACTTCCCTGCATCCGCAGGCACCTCTATGTCAACGACCAGTTTGCTGATCCTGTTGTCCCATGGACATCGCCCAGCTCTGCAACACAGGTGGTGGTTTGTTGGTTCTCCAGAGGTCTGACCGGTCTTCTCTGCAACTTGGGTGACTGTAATCCCTCTCCAGCCAATGTGAACCGTCTCCTTGTGCACTGCATCTGTTTGCCATTGCCAAGGCTTGGTGGCTCTATGCACGGAAGAGCTTCAAACTCCAAGAAGAACCGGCCTCCAGCATTGCACAGACCTTGCTTGTTTGCAACACAGCATCTTCTTCCACAAACTGTTGTTTGCGTTTGCCAAGGCTTATTGGTGGTCCTACCGGCCACTGATCTTCCTGCACTCGTCGACCGGCGTGGGACAGTTCATGGATGGCACCTGCACTCCTGAATAGTCGCCTGGTCTCCACAGCTGCTGTTTCAAACTCACCATGCTACAGCAAGGACCTCCGACAAGGACTGGTATTGTGTTCCTGGGCCTCCTGGTCACCTCCGGGTGGTTTAAACTCTGTTCCCTCTGCTTTAAGTTTCTTCTCGTCTGTATTCCACATCCTGGTTCCACCGGCCTGGTCCACGAGACTCTGAGCTGCTGATTCTCCACGACCCACCATTGGTGTCAATGAGTGGTTCCGACACCACTTCAGCCCTATGCACCTGGGCTCCCTGGTGTAGGTACCCATAGATGGAGTGGCTGTCCAACAATCCTGGATCCAAGTGGTTCGTTCGGGGACCTTTGGGAAGGGTCCTAGAACATTACAATTTCAATCGCGACTTACCCTGTGTTATCCTATGGACGTCTAACCCGGTGTAATCACTCTGCACCTGGGCGCCTTGGGGTCAATGGCTACTTACTTTGGGTGGTTCCGTGCTTCCCCATGGGTCCTCCATCCTTGGGTATTAGTCCCATTTTGGTAACCATTTCACATTCCACTATTTTAGTATATGGTTCGGTCCCCCCCAGTGGTCCATGTATTTTCCTATGCTACTTACCTGTTTCTAAAGTATTTCTTTTGTGTATGTGATATCTCTGGATAGGAGATATACCAAGTTAGTGTCTAGTGTGTGTTAATAAATGCAAAGTATTTTTTTTATACTTATCTAGTTTGGTTCTTTTTATGTGTATGCTTACTGACTGACTAAATGGTTAATGCACCTGTTTTACACCCTCCTGATTAAGCCTTTGCTGCTCTCCACGGCTACCCCTTGAGATCTTTGGTTATCAGCGACCTAAACACTATTACTAAGGGTTGCATGGACTCCGTGCACAGTACCTCACCATAGGGGGACACTATATACTGAGCCAGCCTCCTGCACACGGTATAGAGCTAATGCTCTAATTTGGTGGCATGGATTAATGTCTGTGGTCTCCTAGAGTCGTACAGTCATGGTTTGACAGGGAAATATATTATTATTTTTATGAAGTGCTTTCTCCAACGCTTCCTCATCCCTCTGTTGTGGGTTATGTTGTCTACATGTTTCTCATGAGGACTTTACACAATTCTTCTGGTGGAACATCTTTGCTTTGCTTGTGATTCTTTTGACAGCGTAGTTTCTATGACCAGCTAGTCTTTTGGTTTGTCTAGTAAGCAGACCCACCTCCTAGGATGATGTTGCTTGGGCATCTAATTTTAAGATAAGGAATGTGCGGCTCGATGTCTATATCAGATGAATAAGTTACTTACCTTTGGTAAAGCCTTATCTGGTAGAAACAGGATCCAGCCGCAGATTCCTTAATGACCCACCCCACTCGGCGATCTGTTAATCCTGTTTCCTACAAGATCCCTTTCTTCGCATTCTAATGCCTCTTTTCAGGACTTGCATTTGTTTAACAAAAATGTTATTTCTTTTTGGCACACTGTTTCCATATGCAGTTTCTAAAAGTGAGTCCCCATTGTTAGCGTGAAAGGTAAGAAAAGGCTGATGTCAGCGTGTCGGTGGGCTTATATGGACTCAGTTGACATGACATCCGAAGGACGATGTCGATATGGAGTCGCTTGACGCCCACTACCGGCACTCAGAGGTATTGCTGTACCAAACTTTCCGGATACAGTCTGGCGCCTGGGAAGAATTCTAAGAAAAGAAATCTGCGGCTAAGTCCTGTCTCTACTAGATAAGGTGTTACCTAAGGTAAGTAACTTATTTATCAAGATCGACTGGGCCCAAGTCATCCTAGTGGCTTTGGTTTGGGCACCGGTTTCTGTCCTCCGATCAGGCTGCCCCTTCAGGAGGATCTGCTGTTGCAGTGGCAGGGCCAGGTTCTGCACCCAGGCCTCCGCAGTCTCAACCTTGATGCCTTGAGAATGTGTAGTGACAGCTGAACACCTTCAACGTTCCTCCAGGGGTCGTTGCTGTCATCTTGGCAGCCATGCGTCCCTTTACAAAAACGGTATATGCCTGTCATTGGGACAAATTTGTAGCTTGGTGCGGCACCCACCAAATAGACCCCCCCCATCAGCAAATTTATCTGATGTTTTGATATTTTTTTGGCCAGCGCCTGGCAAGGCTTTGATCTGGGCTCCATTAAACTTTCCACTTTTCTACAATTGATGAATCGTTCTCCAGTTGTTATGCGTTTATTAAAATGAATCCAACATCTGTTTCCTCTACCCTTTGTCATCACACAGCGGGACCTTAATTTGGTCCTTGTGTTCCTGATGTGTACTCCGTTTGAGTCACTTCACAGCTACCCCTTGTGGCATCTCACCCTCAAGACAGAGTTCCTCATTGCCATAACATACATGCAGTGGGTGAGGGAGCTTCAGGCTCTCTGTGTCAACCTGGTGTACGCCACCTTTACCCAATCTGGGGTTGTTGAAGTGAGCATCCTTCTTGCCAAAAGTGGTGATGCCGTTCCATGTCAGTCAAACCATCACGCTGCTAGCGTTCCATGCTCCCCCTCACCCGCCTAAGGAGGAGTCAATACTATTGCTTGGGCCGCAATTGAGCGCTGAGCTTTTACATAGATCGTAGCAAATACCACCAGGTGCATGATCAGCTGTTTTGGAGTTATTTGGAGTGAAAAAAGGCAAGGCTGTGTAGACGAGAACAATCTCCCACTGGATCGTGCTCCGCATTAAGATATGCTAGGCATTGGCAAAAAGTAGCCTCTGGAAGGACTACATGCTTATTCCACTAGGGACAACGCTGCTACCACTACGTCAGCATGTGAAGTCCCTGTCCTAGACATTTGCCAGGCGGCTACATGGGTGTCTCTCCATACGTTCACAAAGCACAACTGTCAGGACGGTCAGATCCATCGATGAGAGAATTTTGATTGCTCGGTTCTACAGGACTTTTTGGTTTGAGTCCATTCACATACCCACAGTCTAATTAGGTACAGGGTTAGTACATATTCAGCAGGTGAAAAATCTACAGCTAGAAGTCTGATCCCAGTGCACCCTGAATTTTTGGGTCCATCACTGAAGCATCAGGTTGAGACATTCAAGGAAGCTGTGTTGCGAATCTCAAGCTCTGTATGGGTTACCTCTCACTTGCCTTCAGGCCTGAAGGATCCGCAAAAAACTGCAATTGGGTTACACCCAGTGGGTCGGTCCTCTACACCGTCTCTGCCTCCCAAACCCCTGTGGGTTCTGCTTCAACTCTAGAGCCACCGCCACGCCTGGCACCATGATCCGACGCCAGAAGCGAGGACACTGACCATATTGTCTTGTCCAAGGTCGCATCCTGGAACAGTCTCACTGTGATCAATTCCTGCTGATTCCGACTCATACAAAACTGTATCATTGCCTAGGAGGCAGCTCCAAGAGCTCCATCATTTTTTTGGAAAGGATTCTGACCAAAGTCAGCCAGCTTTTGACACAGATGGAGAGGATGTGAATTCACTTACTCTAAATACGATGAAGAAAATTTCTATCTGGAAAATCAAATGTACTCACTGAATCCATGCAGCCTAGGCAGACATTATCCAAGCCCTTGCTGCATTTCAATGTTGCCTTGTCTAACACCTGGGCAAAACCTTGTTCCTACCCGCCTGTTATTAAGCAGGTAGTCGGATGTGACTTATTAATACAACAGCCTACACCAGAGAGTTTGGTGGTTCTGGCATCCACCAGCAGTCGAGACTAATACCTTTCCCATGATAACTCCTGACCGCGAGTCTATAAACGCATGGAAATGTTTTGCAAGAGCATATTTCTGTCGACTAGTCTTGCCCTGCGCTCCTTCAATGGCAGCTGTCTCCTGGTCCCGTAAAGTCATGTTTTATGGGATGCAGTTGATCAAATCCAGAGGACCTACAGGCATCTGTGTCCCAACCCAAAGAGGACGGCCACAGTACTGTGAAATGTGTTATAAGGTCTGGCCTTGACACAACTGACTGTGAGGGTAGGGCAATGGGCACACGTGTGGGAATTAACAAGCCTCTTTGATGGGCATGTCATTTGATGGTTCTCGTCTATTTGGTGAGAACACAGACTCTGCCCTAGAACACCTCAAAGAAAGAAGTGCCACAAAACATTCCATGGGGCGGTCTGCCCCTACCAGACAATTCCCTCTGTAGTTTCGTCCTTTTCTTAGATATGCTGGGGGTTCTAATGCCAGATCCCACAATTGGTGCAATAGTCTTCTCAGCCATTTCGTAGCCAACGCCGCAGCACCCAGAGACAATGGTCAAGTAATCAGGGGCAGCATGCAGCTCAGTCCCTCGCCCCTCTGGAACCCACAACTGCAAAACCACTTTTAAGTGTCCTTTTCAACACACATCCACCAAGTAGGGGGCAGGACCAGACATTTCCTACAACAGTGGCAAGACATCACTTCGGACATATGGGTCCTCCAACTTGTCAAACGAGGCTACGCTCTCACATTTCTTTTTACCTCACTGCACCTTCTACCCCCATCGGCATGACTGGCAAAGGATGGGCTGATAAGCTCATGCCTTGCCCGTGTGATAATTCGGCAAACCAGAGCACTATGCATTTTATCTTGTACAAAGAGGCGAGGAAATAATTTTTAGTACCACTTTTAAGGGAAATCTTCCCCTGAACATATATTGATGGTTTTAACTTTCTGCATACTTTGGCCACTCCTGTTATTTCCACTGTGGTATATAATTATATTAAAGTTACTATGGCTATCAGAAAGTGTTACAAGCTTTAGAGACTGAATAAGATTGTTGGAATTGCTCTTTGTCCATATTTACACTGCTGGAATTTTTCTTTTTTTTACGATCTGTATAATGCTATGTTGTCTTAAACCTTCTTACTTTAGGTATTGAAATTTTAAATTTTAAACAACGGAATTTTATGAATTCTTTCTTTCTTATTCTATTTTGGGTGATGTTTTACAAACGTGTTACAAATTTCTTAAATTGTAATGTTTTTATTTGTCAAACTTTTATGGTTCATGGAACCAAAATAAAGTTATTCTTTTCTTGACTTGACTGGCAGGAAGTGCAGGCTCATTTGGCCAAAGGAGCCATAGAGAGAGTCCTGGCCACAGAAGTAAGAACTGGGTGTTACTCATTGTTAGAAATGGGATTTTTGATAGGCTAGGGCGTGTGCCACAGCCAGGCAGAAACCACCACTCTATTCATGATAAGGGAGTTACACTCCTAAAATAACCCCTGCTCACACCCTTGGTTGGCACGAGCAATCAGGCTTATCTTAGAGGCAGTGTGTAAAGAATTTGCACATAACCAACAGTAACACAGTGTAAACACTACAAAAGGACACCAAACCAATTTAGAAAAATATCCAATATTTTTATATACTTGAAGATAAGACCAAAAACAATAAAAATCCACAATACAGTACTCAAAAATTTTCAGTTATTAAATTATGCTTTAAAAAAAGTTCCTTGATGTCGATAGCTCCGTCTGGGGCTATCACGGTGTCGTGAGCAAACAAATCCAAACAGTTCTGGCTGACCGCGGCGTCGCAGACCAGCTACGGTGTTGGGAAGACCCGCAAACAGCACCTTTTAGAAATGCAGGGTGCCGGGGACCTCTCGTTGAGCATCCGAAAGCACGGCGTCTGCAGGCGTTGGTTTCAGAGGTCGGTGCAGGAGACGTCAGGGCCCTCGAAGTCACACGCATTGCAGATCGTACTCCTCTCTGCTGAAGTCAGGAGCACTGGCGTCAGCAGGTGTCGGGGGCTGCGGTGCGAAGTGCAGCGGTGCGGCGTGCGGTGCCCTCAGGTCACGGTGCGAGCAGCTGCTCGGTGGCAGCGTCCGATGGCATCGTCGGTGAGACCAGAGTCGCGATGTGAAGTGAATGTGGTGCTCATCGCGGTGCTGGCAGGTCGCGGTGCAAGCAGCGGCGTTGTCGTTGCTGAAGCGCTGATGTCGGCTGATGAACTGGAGTCAATGGCGCCGGTAGGCCAAAGCTGCGGTGCGGGATGAGGGCAGTGCATTGTGTAACTTTATGAGCGGTGCCCCCGAACTACGGTGAAAGCAGCGACATAGATTTCGGCGTGGAGCGTCGTGGATACCAAGGTGTCGTCATGAAGCGAGGCGGTGCTGAGTGCGGTGTCCACAAGTCGTGGTGCGAGCAGCGGCTCGGGGTGGCGTCAGCAAGTGTCATCCGTGAGACCAGGGTTGCGTTTTGGCGGTGCCCTCTGCAGTGCCGTCAGGACACGGAGTCGGCAGCAGCGTCGTCAACATCATTGTGTTGCTTTTTCATCTGTTGCAGCACAAAACACACAGTTCCCAGTGCTGAGGGCAGACGAGCTTGAAGTCTTTGCTGTTCCTGAGATTTCTTGAACAGGGGGCAAGCTCTACCTCAAGCCCTAGGAGAAACTCACAAAAGTAGACTGCAGAAAGTTCAGTCCAGTCCTTTCATTGCCTAAGATAGGAGCAGCCACTGCAGGCCAACACAGCAAAGCACACAGCAAAGTGGTATTTCCTCCTCACAGCTTCTCCAGCTCTTTTTCTTGGCAGTCTGCTTGGTCCAAAAGAGTTCTAAAGTTCAGGGGTGTGGGCTCCAATATTTATATCCCAAAATCCTTTGATCTCTTAGGCAGAGAGTGTCTGTGCCCAGCCAGAACCAGTTCTGTCTTCTCTGGTGTGACTTCCTGGCAGGGGGTGGAGACGGCATGGTGAGAGGCAGACCAGGCCCTTTGAGGTGCAGGGAAATCTCCTCCCCCTTCCCCAATTGCAGCCCAGGTCTATTCAGCCCTTTCCTGACCCACCTAGACTATCTGGAGCTACTCCTGCTCCCCAGTCTTCTGTCATCCAAAACCCAGACAGGCAATCCACATTGCAGCAGAGGCACACGGGATGAATGAGCAAGAAAATACCTACTTTCTAAAAGTGGTATTTTCAAACACAGAATGTAAAAATCACCTTCACTAAAAGATGCATCTTTAGATTCTGAGTTCAGGCATACTAAACTTTATTTTCCTACCTAATTCCCCAGGCCAATTATGTTTATAAGATGTTATAAACAAACTACCCATTCTGTCCTATGGAGAAAAAGTAGCCTTGCAATAGCGAAAAACAAAATTGGCTGTAATTCGCTATCAGGACATGCCACACACACCAGAGCATGTCCTACCTTTCACATACACTGCACACGGCCCACAGGGGGTACCTTGGGCCTACCTTAGGGGTGGCTGACATGTAAGAAAAGGGAAGGTGAGGGACTGGCAAGTATGTGCACTGGCCAAGTCAACATGGCAGTTACAAACTGCACGCAGACTCCGCAATGGCGGGTCTGAGTTACCTTTTCAGGGCTACTCACGTGGGTGGCACTATCAGTGCTGCAGGCTCACTAGTAGCATTTGATTCACAGGCCCTGGCACACTCAGTGCACTTTACTAGGGACTAACAAGTAAATCAAATATCCAATCATGGAAACACCAATCCATAACACAATTTACCACAGGAGCACTTGCACTTTACCACTGATCAGCAGTGAGAAAATTGCGCAGAAACACTACGCCAGCAAAAACAGAGTAAAAACCGGGAGGTCAGAAAGCAAAAACTCAGGGGAAACATGCCAAAAGATGCCAAATCTAACACACATACTACCTCCTTATGCAGCAAAAAGACGGGTGACTTGGTACTATTTTAGATCTCTGCCCTCGCAACTCCTTCCTACAGAGGAAGGACAAATTCAAGATGCTCACGCTGGCCCAAGTCTGGTCTACCCTGGATTCTGAAGACTCAATGGTGGCATTGGACCTGTAAGATACATATTTCCATATTCCTGTTCTATAAGGCCCACAGACATTATCTGGGGTTCACAGTGGGTGGAAAGCATTTTCATTTTGTGCTGCTCCGTTTATCCTTACCAGTGCTCCTGGGTGTTCAAGAGATTGATGGTAGTGAGCACCTTCGGAGGTCGGATATACCAGGCTTCCTGTACCTCCACAGCTGTCTGTTGAAGGCTGGCTTGCTCCAAAGCTGATGTAGACCAACTCCAGACTACGCTGAACATCCCTACATCGTTGAGGTTCACTATCAATGTGCCAAAGTCATACTTGCCTCCTTCAAGGATGCTCCAGTTTATCAGATCTGTCCTGGAAACGGGGCAGTTTTAGGCCTACCCTTCACTTCTCAGACCACCACCCAAGGGGAGCGGAGAGTATAGAACATTTAGGCTATGAGCCGATGTTTCAGCTTCTGTCCTAGATCTTAGTGAGGATTGCGTTGAGGCTGTGGGCAATATTGGACTCCTGCATCCTGCTAGTCAACCACTCCAGATATCACATGCACTCTTAAGTGAAGCGCAGGGCTCCAGTATGCCTTTCCGTCTCTTCCCCGCCTGGCTCGATTCTGAAGATCAAGTCCAACTGGGCCTAAGTCATCAGTGGGGCTCCAGACTGGGCCAGGAGGGTTTGGTATCCACATAGTCTATGCATGAGCCTCTGTCCTCCGATCAAGCTGCTGCTTTGGGAGGATCTACTGCTGCAGCAACGTTGGCAGGGACCTGCACCTGGGCCTCCGTACTCTGCACCTCGATGCATAGAGATTGCGCGGCAGCAGCTAGTCTCTCATCTTTCTTCCTAAGTCATTGATGTTATTCTGGCAGCCAGGTGTCCATCCATGAAATCAGTGTATGATGGGCACTGGAACAGGTTTGTGACATGCTGCGGTCACCATCAGATTGACATGCTGCAAGCTAAGCTGACTGAAGTATTGTTTGTTTTGTCATTAGCCCAGCAAGGACTTTCATTTGGCTCTGTTACAATACAAGACAATAGGATTTGTAAAGCGCTGCTTATCACCCTTAAATATATCCAGGTGCTTGGAAGTGTGGGGGGGGGGGGGAGTGCTGCTAGTGCGGGCTACCTGTTGAACAGCCAGGTTTTCAGTTTCTTTCTGAACTCTTGAAGGGTGGGTGTTGATTGGAGTTGCAGAGAAAGAGAGTTTCAGTGTTTGGTGAACATGTAAGAAAGGTGCGTCTGCCCCTCCTACTTTTTAGGTGATATACAGTTGTAATACAGTTTGGATTGTAGTTGTATATGCCCTTTGTTTTGACTTACAGTATTGTTACTGAGAAATGCAATGCTTTGTAAATACAGTGCAAATACTTTGAATGGGCTTTGTAATAAAATTACAGGTAAGTTACTTTTGAGATAACTTTTCTTACACAGTGTATTATAACTTGATACTACACAGGGAAATTTCCTGTAAACAGGTAAGTAAAACCGTTTTTGGTAGTTAGTACAATTTTAAAGAATTTCTTTAGGTATTCAAACTCCACACTTAGAAACTTTTCCAAGAAAAACAATCAATGTTATCCTATGGAGGAAAATAGTGTTATCGGTTTGAGGGTAAGTATTCGGTAGTGGGAGTTCAGGTTCTGGGGGTAGACTAAGGGGTCCCCCAGGGTCAGGGATGTACTCTAGTTACACCCTCAGCAGCTCTAGGACGGCCGGGTGCAGAGTGCTGAGGCCCAATATTATCCAATGGGGGTAGGGTGACCAACTGGCATGGGTGCAAATTCAGGATGGTGAGAGTAAAAATTCAGGACAAAGGGTCAAAATTCAGGACACAAATTCAGGACAAAACTTTGAGACAAAAAGTACGTTTTACAGACACATCAGAGGAGGTCGCCCAATAGTATTTAAGTAAGTACGTAGACAACCAAAAAAAGTTTATTATGTCCTTCCTCAAGCAATCCATTATGTATTGCAGTACCCATATCATATTTTTTTCATGCCATGCCAGCCAAAGTCTGGTATCTCCTGTTTCAGTTACAGTATCCAGAGTCCCCCTGCTGTGCATCTGTCTGTCACTTTTGATATATGTCCCTTGGGTATGCTTACTTTGCAAGGGGACTGACCTGGAGGGAAGGGTGGCCATCAGAGGAATAAACTGATCCTCCTCGAGAAGTAAATGGCCTTAGTAGGGATAAGTAAATAATTCAGATGAGGATGAACTCCAGAATGGCATCACCAGCCCATGGATTCCAACTGAGGGACGAGAGAGGGAATTAAAGTCTTTGTAGCCCAATGGTTGTTATGCCTGACTCAGGGGCGCACTCCTGGTTTGATCGCCCAGGCAAACCTATTGCCATTCCGGGCTTGACAAAGGTCCACAAGACCTGTCGAAAACACACACACATTACTAAGGCTCCAGCAGCCTTAGAAATCTTTTTCTATGTGAGTACCCGTGTGAGAAGTTGGCCTGGCATATGCTGGTCACTAGTTAAAGTGGCCACCTTGCACCAGTCCAATTCGACTCTTATGGTTTAAGACAACCTTTTAAAGAAAGCTATCCTAGTGGTAGCTGTGGAGAGCAGCCTTCAGGCTAAGTCTCTGAGGAATGTAAAGCAGCTTGTTTTACCCTATAATCTCTTGAATTACCAAATGAAAGGACACCACACAGGTATATATATCAAATATATATGTATTTATTTCTAGACACACTCTACTAATCTCTTTATGAGATTAGAAGCCAGGAACACATTCAAATATCAACGTTTCACAATGAGTTAAGCACAAATATGGCTGGGGCCCTAGGGGCGTACCAGACCATATACTAAAAAAGAGGTTTAGGAAAGTCGACTTACAGAATGACAAGGCCTAGGGCCTGTAGAATCGCTGGGGCTTCACTAATGCAGCAAAAGCAGGTAAGTAAAAGACCCACGGGAGACGCATGCAGTGCGAGAACACAGCCGCGGGTTCCCTATTGATTTCAATGGAGCAAGTCGCGGTTTGATTTTTAAAGTTTAAGGGTACTTCGAGAAAGTCTACAAGCAAGCCACTTACAAGGTAAGTAATTCGAGGGCCAACACACACTAGGGCACTAGAGTGCACGAGTTACCTCACCCAGGGAAGCCGGGTGCATAGGTGTCTTTTGGTGTCGGGTCGCGTCGCTGTTTTCTATGGAGACCAAAGAAGATTTGCTGCTTGCGAAGACTGGAGAAGTGTCCGGTGGAATCCAAGGCTGGATTCAAGATGTAGATGACCTGAAAATTGAAGGGACAGTGTTCACAGT
This sequence comes from Triturus cristatus, assembly GCF_964204655.1. Classification (NCBI taxonomy): domain Eukaryota; kingdom Metazoa; phylum Chordata; class Amphibia; order Caudata; family Salamandridae; genus Triturus; species Triturus cristatus. Next base: position 365,132,071 of record NC_140584.1, on the reverse strand, counting down.
CACTTGCCGGTGACCCGGGGCCAGGAAGATGGATGCCCACGGAAGTCGGGTGATTTCAGGTGATCAAGGGTGTTTTGCCCTTCGCTCACAAGGACCAGGAGGCATCGACGATGACCAGCAGCTGGATTCGGAGTGTCCCACGACGTCTGCAACTTACTGAGGTGTCGGCAACCGGATTGGAGCAAACAAGCCTTGGCAACAGCAAGTCTCGTGAGAAGTGAATAAAGTCAGCGTTGCAGACCAGCAAGGTCTGAGGGACTCACCCAGCAAGGGTGAGTGAGGGCAAGCCTGGAGCAACCAGGAGAGCCCTTTGGTTTGATCAGAAAGTCTTTGGGAGACCCACAAGCCAATGGGCAAGGGATCGCAAAGACGCCTCTTGAGGAAATGCTTCACAGGAGCCCACAGTCACTCTGGATGGGGTAGGCCTCTGATTTCCGCTGCAAAACCTGCTGGAGGCTTGGGCCACAAATGTTCTAATGCACAAGTTCGTAGAACGTTGTTAAGGGGTTGCACTTGACAATAGTGCACGGTACCCGGGTATTGCTGTTCCTCGTCACTCGTGGGGTCCACTCGCCTCAGCTCTGCTGGGGACTCACAATGGCCGTCAAAAAATCAGGAAATCCACTTCCAGGGCTGCAGGGACTTCGAACTCTGGCGGGAGCGGGAAAGTTTGCGACCGTTGATTAGAGTTTTTGGTGCCTGCCAAGCAGGGGAGTCACTCCTTGACTCCAAGGGAGATTCTTCTGTCTTCCAAAGGTAGTGGAGCATCGAAGGGCCAGGATTCTTCTTTGTAGAGCGTCGTCCAGGGTTATCTACTTTGCAATGGCAAGGTTTCCTATCTTATACTGAAGATAGGGGAGGGACTAGCTCTAGGACCACTCCTCTGGGAGGGTCAGGGTAGGGGGTGGTTACACGCACGTCCCTTTGTCCATTTTCACGCCAGAGCAGGGACAGGTAGCCCCTGAACCGGTTTGAGCTGGCATATGCACAGAGGAACCTACTGCTCCCCCAGTGCAGGACTTCAAAGCACTCTAGAAGTGCACCCACCCAGCCCGAATACACTAAATCCTGTCTGGAAGTTAGTGACACCTCCCTGTGACAGGATGCCTATTGTTGGGCCTCCTCCACTGCAAGTTTCAGTCAGCAGCAGGAGGGCAGCCCAGTGTCTGTGCTGGTTGCATCCATTGTGTGATGCCAGGGCTCTTTCAGATTTCTACCGTGTTACCACAGTAGGTACATGTCGTCCCCTCTAGAAGGGTGGGATCATACTCCCACACCAGTTACTGGTGTGGGGGTATGATTCCAAGTTGTTTGACACCAAACACGACATGTTTTGATGCAGTCATTCCAAAGTTAGCATTTACCAGTAGGTTTTAATGCACTTAAGAGTATATGGTTTAACCGCATCCACAAACAGCCGCAGAGAATAGACTCTGCCAGCTGCAGAGGGGTCCTGCTCATGCAGAGGCACCCCCTCACATTGTAAACCAAGCACCCTGCCCTCAGGATTGATAGGGCCTGCCATAGGGGTGGTTTATATGTGTGGTTATGGTGAGATATAGGAACCTATACCTCAGTGAGGAGTGCTAACACTACCTCACCCAGGCTGCAGTAGCAGGCCTGTGGTGTCAGATTGAGTCTGCTTCCCAGGGGTGGCATAATACATGCTTCAGCCCCTGGTAGGCCTGTGAAGTGCCTATGCCCTAGGTACCTAAGGTACCATATACTAGGGGCTCATAAGGTACCACAGTATCCAATCACTATTGCATCTAATATGCAAACCAAGTCGTTTAGAGAGAACAGAGAGACTGGGGCCCTGATTAGCAGGGACCCAGCCAGACTATAGCCAGAAACCAGTGTATACATCAGAAAAAAAGTGGGGGCAACATAAGTGCAGATCCTACTCTCCTACAACCCGGCTGAAAGAGTAGGATAGAAAATCTTTGTGAATTACTGTGAACTTCTGTCTGGGCAAGCACAGACTATGCCAGGGGAGGGATACAAAAGAGGATATATGAGGAAAAGGCCAGAGGGTGCTGCGAGACGATAGCAGTCTTTCAGGATGAGAGCCACCCTAAGTCAGCGGCAGTGCACTGTAAGGGGCTAGGATTTGTGTGCCGCTTGAGACCCTTCAACAAAAAGGACATATCACCCCTCACCACAAAGGGCATATAATTATTTATGATATTTATTTCATTGTATGGAATATACATAACTCTCTTTTAAGTATAAAACAGGTTGTCAATGATTATATAACATTAGAGACTGAAACCTGTGGGGGTGGAGTGTTGACGCTGTGATTATTCTCCCACATTAACCAAATTTCATTTACCCACAAGATGTGGCAACCAGCCATTTTCAAATTGTAGCAACATGCATTCAACAATGAATGCTACTGGGCAATAATCTTGCTGTTGAATTTTTATCCTCCCCCAAAATATCTGCATTGAGCATGTTGTATATGATACTCCAAAGTTATTTAATTGGGATCACCTTCTGGGCCAGGAGTTTCATATGAATCTGGCAACTCATTGTACCTTCCGGTCAAAAGTGCACATGGCTTAAGGTCTGGCACAAAACAAAATTAAACGGACACAAAATGCGAAATGCGTTGGGGATTCGTTGCTGGCTTTGATCATCATGCTCACGTATTCCGCTTTTCAGTGATTTACATTCTAAGACTTTTTGCAACTACTTCAAGAAAGACCCATTAGTCTACCTTTTAAGTACTAGAATCTTATTACAGGAGGCCAGGCAAGATGCAGATAGAATAATCTTTTTGAAACCAAGCACCTTATGTCCCATATATGCAAACGCCATGAAGTTTTTCTGGTCTTCTTTTCTTGGGCTGAAAGAGGCATTAGCATCAAACCAAGTGTTTCTCTATCAAGGGTGTGGCTAAAGACAGAGGAACATATAACAAGAATAACTTCCTATTTACCAGGTTTATTTGAGCCCAACTGAGTTGTAATCAGTTTATCAGACTTGGAAGGAAGAATAGCTGAACGAGCCCTGACAGAAGTCAGACCTGTGTGCTGTATGGAAGTCAGCAACGGGAATTCGACTCACTGTGTCATTTTATAGTTTACAGTGCTATTGCACGCTTTTGCATACTATTTCATAAAGTAGAACATATACAGTCAGAGGACCATGTGCTCTTTGCTAAACTTATAGGTGGCTATCCCACAGCATGCCATACAGCAGCTGAAAATAAATTACACATCACCTGGTTTTAAGCTGTTCGATCTCTGTGCGCTTTTCTTTCTCAAGTTTTCAGTGTGCTTCTCTGTGTGTCTTGAACTCCTCTTCCGGGGGTTGCTCTGCCCTAATCTCTTGGTCTTTCAATAGTTTTTGGAGTTCATGAACTCTGTAACTATCTTGTCATCAGGAAACTCCAAACATTCCAGCAATTAGCGCTTCCCAAGCAGCCTTTACATTTGCCAAGTAACCATTTACACACATTTGCATTTCTTTGGGGAAGCAGACTCCCTGGGCTTATTTCTTTCAGCCGTCTGCCCCTCCCACCGGAATGCAGCACAGGAGACTCCCCTGCACTTCAGCTGGGGAATCTAAATTGTGGAAAATAACTTATGGTATTTATCTGACAATCTAAAATTACGGACAAATGCTGTCCATTAAGACATTCATCACGGACAACGGACAGAAGGGAAAATTTACGGACAGTCCGTGAAATTTACAGATGGTTGGTCACCCTAAATAGGGGATAGGGGGCCTCCGGTTGGTGGCTGCTGACGAGCAGACCACTTGGTTGTGGGAGCAAAGTTCCTGGACTTAAGCTTAGGGAAAGCGGGGGTTTAAGACAGCACCATGGGTGCATCCTCAGCTGCACTAGGGCGGCTTGGTGCACTGCAGAGTGCTGTTTTGGCGTCGGACGCCCTGTTACTTGCAATGGGGATTTTCGGTTTTGGTTTTCATCTGCAGGCTCGGTCTAGGCAGACTTATGGGAGGAACCAACAGCTGGGCAGGTAAGTTGGAGGGCTCGGGAACGTAGGTGCACCTCGGGTTCTTTTCTCCAATGCGCAGGGCGACTGGATGCAGGGGTGTCTTTTGAGGTCGGATTTCAACTTACTGGGCCACTCGCGGTGGGGGGTCTCCGTGGAGAGGCTGCAGGCGACGTTGGGGAGTCCTGGAGGGGTCAACCCACGGTGGACTTGGAGTCTGGAGTGCTGGGGGACCTCGCTACGACCGGTGGACCATTCAAACTTCAGCCGTAGGCGACGGGTGCAGTGGTAGTTCCAGGCGTCGGGTTTCTTTGTGCTCAGCAGGCTCAGAGTCTGTTTTCTGAGTTTCTTTTGAACAGAGATGCTGTTCACAGGACATCCGGTCTTTGTTGAAGGCAGTCAGTCCTCCCAGGGCTCTGTAGGTCGCTGGCTGCAGGACAAGGCAACTTTTGGCGCAGGATCTCTGGAAACTGCAGATCGGCCGGTAGGACTGGGGCCAAGTCACTTGTTCTCTGCAGTCTCCTCTGCTGGGCGTTTCTACTCTCGTTCTTCTGCTTCGTAGGTTGCGGGAATCTCCCTTCTTGGTTCAGGGCTGCCCCCTAAATACTGTTTTTAGGGGGTGTTTTAGGGGTCTCGAGGTGAGTAGCCAGTGGGCTACTGATCTTAGGGTGACTACACCCTTCGTGTGCTCACCCCACGTGGGGCAGTGAGCACAATCCCTAATCCTGATTGGGGAGTACCTGCCATCTGCAAGATGGTGGGCGCTGAAGAGTGGGCTTCACCTCGCCTTCCCCACCTGAGGGGTGGAGTTGGCAGAGGTGGGCACACCATCTGGGCTGCTCTAATTTTTTCTGCCTGTCTTCCCGCCGAAAAGGAGGGGAGACAGGAAGGGGCCTGCTCCTGATAGCAGGAGAGGCTCGGGGTCACATTACAAAGGCTGCAAGGCCTTTGAAGCACCCCTGCAACAGATGGCTCTTCCCGGCCTGGAGAAGGTGTGAACACCTCCGCCCCGGAAAGGCTTTGTTTCTGGGCTCAGGAAGCGAAGGCTCCCACCCCAGGGGTCCAGAAACATGTCTCGTGGTGGCAGCCTGGTGTGTACCAGTCAGGAAACCCACCAGAGACTGGTTGTTTCAGGGGCATATCTAAGATGCCCTCTGTGTGCATTGTTCATTAAATCCCACACTGGCATCAGTGTGAGTTTAATGTGCTGGGAAGTTTGATACCAAACTTCCCAGTTTTCAGTAAAGCCATTATGGTGCTTTGGAGTTCGTAATGACAAACTCCCAGCACCATATACTCTTAATGGCAGTACTGCACTTACAGTGTCTAAGAAGGGGTTCAGACACTGTAGGGGTACAGGGCTCATGCACCTGTACCCTCACCACTGGTATAGTGCACCCAGCTATAGGGGTGGCTGACCTATGCCAGGGCAGTGGGATGTATGCATGGCACACAGGGATGTGTGCCATGTCAACTCTTCACTTTGTTCTGCACCAAAACATGCAGCCTGCAAAGGCAGTGTGTGAGTGTAAAGGTACAGGGCCTCTAAGGGTGGCACAATAAGTGCTGCAGCTCTTAGAGTTCTTCCCTGGGCACAGTATCCTGGCTACCTGTGGTACCATTTACCAGGGGCTGACCTGTGGCCCGGGTGCCAATTGGGTGTACAAGGTACAGTTTTTGGGAAAGAACAAGGGCCCTGGGAACCTGATTAGCAGGGACTAAGTGCACATTAAGTCAAAGTGCATCAGTGGTCTGGCAAAAAGTGGGGGGGTTACTGCAACAGAAACCCAGCTTCCTACAAATGGTACTTTAATTTAGTTCCCACTTTTCATATGTTTACCCCATTTGAGCACATGCACTGCTATCTACTATGTTTCTAACCAGCAAATGGTATTTCTAGTCACAATAATTTCCACTCATCATGTGACTGAGCTGCAAGCCCTCCCGATCCAGCCACCTTACCTGACATTCTTTCCAGACAAACTAAACGAGTTGAGAACTCAAGCTGCATTTCTATCAAAGGTAGTAACACCTTCCCACATCGGGCAGGCTATCACCCTTGTGACTTCCAATGCCTCACCTCACCCCACGAAAGAGATGGGGCAACTCCACTGTTTGAATTCCAAGGGAGACCTCCATTTCTACATTCTTCGTACCAAGGACCATTGGATGGATAATCAATTCTTTGTGGGTTTCTCAGGAGCAAAGAAGGGCAAGGCAGTGCAGAAAAGAACCCTCTCTAGGTGGATAGCTCTCTGCATAAACCTCACATATGCATATCACCAGGTAGAGTTGAAAGAGTCCTCTAGGGACTACACTGCGTTCATCACTCCTTTTGGCACATATAGATTCATTTGGATGCCGTTCGGTCTAATTTCGGCAGCCTCAGTTTTCCAGCATCTCATGGAAAAGGTATTAAAAGGTATTGAAGGAGTATGTGTCTACCAAGACGACATATTTGTCTATGGGAAAGATGGCGAAGAGCATGTTGTGCATGTTCGTAATGTCATAAAGAAACTTGATGATTTTAATCTGACCATTAAGGCTAAAAAATCATTTTGCCACTACTACGATAAATCATATAGACAATACCAGCACTGGGGATGGAATTATGCCCAAGGATGAGTTGGTTAGAACCATTTCTAGGATGAGGTCTTGTACATCACAGGAGGAGCTGGTTAGGTTTTTGGGGATGGTTGAATATTACAATAAGTTTGTGGGAAATTTTGCTGAGTTTAGTGCGAACATGAGGTTGTTGTTGAGGAAGGGAGTTGGTTTCGTATGGGATAAAGCGTGCGAGGGAGAGTTTGCTGCTTTAAAAGTGAAACTTGAAATGGCTCCCAAGTTGAAAAGCTTTGATGCACCCAAAGCATCCGAACGGGAGGGTCTTGCTGTGTTTTGGGGTCGTAAGGAAGTTGAAGACATTTCTGTGGGCAGTGAAGTTTGAAGTAAGGATGGACCACAAGCCTTTGTGTGAGACATTCATGAGAAAAGGTATTGATTTGGTGTCAAGTGGGATAACCAAGTGGGTGATTGCATTGCAGGACTATGAGTTTGTAATGAGATATATACCAGGGGTTGAAAATGGCGTTGCTGACACATTGTCAAGGCTATTCTCTAAGGGTCATGATGTGCGAGGTGATGCTGAGTCTTGTGGGGATTAAACAGAATTTGTATGTGCAGTTGAAAGTGTAGTCATTCCTGAGGAGCAGTGGCAAGAAGAATTGCAAATTGATGCTGTGCTGTCAGAAATATGTTGCTGGTGAGAAATGGTTAGCACACTAAAAACAAACCTCGAATGAGGGCAAAATGTATTGGGGTGTGAAGGGCGAATTGGGTACGTGTGGTGACCTCTATTTTGTGATACACTGCTCATACCTCCAGTCAAGCTTCCAGCAAAATTAATGGGCCTGGCACACGATTCTCATCTTGGTGTGTCAAAAACCAAGGAAAGGCTCCGCTCATCCTACTGGTGGCCCGGGATGGATTTGCAGATTGAGAGGTTGGTGACTGAGTGCTTATCTTGCTCGATGAGTGAGAAATCAAAGAAGGTGAGAGTCCAACCTATGGTCATCAGACCTTCTCCCTCAGGGCCATGGAAAGAAATAGCTCTTGCCATTCTTTTTTTTTTTTTTTTTTTTTTTTTGAAACCGTTTATTACAAGTCTTAAAAGTATACAAGTATGGGCCCACAACCTTCCGGCCGGCCGCTAGCAATGATAGGAACATACGACATACATTTATGGAACACGTGACATTACAGGAGGAGCATTTCACAGTAGGTAACAATGTCAAAAGCCACATCATCCAGGCCCCATTATGCGGTTTCATTTTAAATGAAGAACAACCAAAATTAAAATCACACCCACAAGGCAACCCACAATCAAAAAATAGCAGCACGTGCTCCCCAAGAGGGGGGATCCCAACTATACACAGAAGTGTGAGGAGGGGGAAGAGAACGGAGCGAGGACTGGGGGAACCCAATGCCCGGCAGCGGGGGAATGAGTCGGCTAAGGGGATGGGGCTGGCGAGGCATCAGGCAGCAGCGGTGGTGCGCAGATACCCCCTCGGTAGGCGTTCCAGGGGCCCCATACTTTCGCCCATGTCCCAGGCTTACCCCTCGCCACATACACCACCTTTTCGCGAAACATGCACCAGTCCATGTGTTCTTTCCAGGCCGAGACCGTCGGGGGCCTCTGGGATCCCCACAGTTGAGCAATATCACGCTTGGCAATCATATATCCCAGAGTCACCCACCACGTTTGCGGCGCCGAGTAATCAGTCGGTTCCCACACATTCAACAGGCATCTCCTCGCTTCAGGCATCAGCGCCACATGCGTAACCAGTCGCAGCACCTCATGTACACCACGCCAGAACCCCTCTACCTCCGGGCACTCCCACAAAATATGCATAAAGGTCCCCAAAGCACCACACCCACGCTTACACAACCCATCTCCAGCATAGCCCATTCGCAGAAGCTTTGGCCCCGTCATGTAGACCCGGTGGAGTATCTTGAGCTGGACGAAGCGAAGGCGAGCCGGTATGGCCACCTCTTTCGGGGAGGCCACCGCGGAGGTCCAGTCCTCGTCGTCCAACTCCAGCCCGTCGGCAACCCAAGCCGCACGAAGGGCAGTCAACAGGCCCGAGCGGTCGTTTATGAGCTTTTTGTATATAAGTGAGATCGTGCTGTCCGGGACGTGCCCATCCAGCAGTCTATCCTCCAGGGGGGAATATTCCGGGATGGAGGCAGCGTCCGAGAAGACGGAGCCCAGCGCATGACGGACCTGCAAATACCGAAAGTATTCACTGCCCTGCAACTGAAATTCCGTCTGCAGCATATCGAACGTTTTAAATCCTCCCCTCGTCCAAAGATCCCCCACTTTACTGATACCTATTATGTCCCACTTCTCGAAGCCCTTAGAGGTCCACAGGGAACCTAACCGCTCAGACGCGTATAGAGGTGATGCCCGGGTCAAACGGTCCTTCCACCCCATAGCTGCATTGGCCGCGTGCCAGACTTGCACCATAACACGCGTGAGGCCCGTCAGACGAGCGTCGGGCGCGCTAGAGTAGAGCGCTCGATTGTAGTCGCCACCTGGCAGGAGCATCTTGTCCATTTCAAATGCCGGGTTTAAGGCGGGCCCGTAGAGGCCATGGTTAATGGCAGCGAGCTGGGAGGCCCAATAGTACCGTTTAATATCCGGGAGGGCAATCCACCTCACGGAAGTAGCGCGCCGGGACCAAGTCCATAGTGTTCTGCAAAGCGTACAGAAAACGCGGCAGAGACATCATCTTGAACAATGCCGCCCGGCCGAGCGGCGAAAGCGGCAGGCGCCGCCAGCGTGCGACATCTACCCGCAGACGCTGGAGGGGGGGAAGCAGATTCCGTTCATACCGGGCCTCCGGGTCCAGAGTAATGAAGACACCCAGGTACCGAAATCCCTGCGGGGCGATCTGGATCGGACAGCCCCGCGGGAGAATAGGAGCCTCCCCAGAGAGAACATACACACACGACTTAGCCCAGTTGATGACGAGACCGGAGTTACGACCAAACGAGTGTAAAACATCAACTAGCACTATAAGTGATTTACGTGGGGAGGCTAGGTACAGAAGGATGTCATCAGCGTATAGGGATACGCGGTCCTCATACTCGGGGGTCCAACGGAGACCACGGATGGAAGGCTCCCACCGCAGCCACTCCGCCAGGGGCTCCAAGGCAAGCGCAAAAAGAAGCGGCGACAAGGGACAGCCCTGTCGCGTGCCCCGGCCCAGCTCAAACGGGGCCGATACTCTTCCGTTCACGACCACCTGTGCCAATGGGCCCGCATACAACAGTTTGACCCAACTGATGAATCCTGGGCCAAATCCAAACTTCTCAAGCATCGCCCAGATGTATGGCCACTCAAGCGTGTCAAACGCCATGGTGGCGTCTAAGGACGCCAAAATGGCCGGTTCTCGTATAAATGGGACGCGCGCAAGCACCCCATGCAAACGCCGCAGATTAAGGGCTGTATTGCGATGGGGAATAAAGCCAGACTGGTCCTGATGAACCAGATCTCCCACCACACCGACCAGCCGATTGGCGAGTACCTTGGCGAGAATTTTGGGCTCCGCATTCAGTAATGAGATAGGCCGATAAGAAGTAACCCGATCCCGAGGTCTCCCCTCCTTGTGGATCACCACGATTGTAGCCAGACGCTGGTCAAGCGGGAGGGAGCCCAGCGAGTGGGCCGCGAGGAACATTGCGCGGAGGTGAGGCGCCAATGTATCCGGTCGCAGCTTATACAGCTTGATAGGGATGCCGTTCGGACCCATGGCCTTGCCAGAAGCGACCGAGCGTATGGCGAGGGCGATTTCGTCGGAGGTGGGAGCGGCGTCCAGCAACACCCTGTCCTCCCCGGACAGGGAAGGCAGCGCGATATCCCTGAGCAGGGTACGGGAATCCTCTTCCGAGCAAGAAGAGACCGGGGAATACACCTCGCGGAAATGCTCCGCGAAACAGGAGACAATTTCTTCTGGCTCAGTTACACACACACCATTCGATTTCTCAATCAGCGGGACCACACGATTCGCTCTCTCCTTTTTATCCAACCACGCTATCAGTTTACCAGCCTTATCACCCACATCATACAGTCGCCCCTGTTGCTCTCTACTAAGGCCCCTGGCCGCCTCCGTAACGAGGGCTCTATAAGCCGCTTGTTTGAGCTGGAGGACATGCAGTGCAGCATCCGTCACCCCATCTTCTAGATTACCCTCCAGCTCAGCTATTTCAGCCTCCACCCGGGTCACCTCCTCCCGCTCGCGCCTCCGGGCGTGGGAAATAAGGGATAGGGCCTCCCCTCTAAGTACTGTTTTGAAGGCCTCCCACAAGGAAATAGCTGAAGGCACTGACCCCACATTCTCCTCAAAATAGCGCTGGAGGGATTTAATCAAGTCAGCGCGAATGGTGGGGTCGCGCAGGTACCAGGAATTGATTGGGACTACCCTGCTCTCAGCCCTCGGAAAGACATCAAAATGCAACAATAGCGGGGAGTGGTCCGAGATACCCCGTGCCAAATGGCGCACCTCCCCCACCCTCCCGACATGGGCCGCCGGGACAAGGACATAATCAAGCCGTGAGAGACTACCATGGGCCCCCGAGTGGAAAGTGTATTGCAGCTGCGTGGGATGTTTTAAGCGCCAGCAGTCCACCAATCCCAGTGTATCCAAGAGGCCGGATAGCCACGCCTGTGCCCGGGGGAGGTCCCTAGGGGGGTGACGATCCACAGTCCCAGAAACCACCGCGTTGAAATCCCCCCCCACCACCAGAAGCCCCCCCGGAAGGCCAAGGAGGAGGCGCCCCAGATCTGCAAAGGTGGTCGACTGCAACCCCGGTGGGACGTACACTGACACAAAGACAACCACTTTGCCCTCCATTCTACCCACCAAGACAGTGTAACGTCCCCTATCATCGTGGAGCACCTCATCAATTTCTAACGGGAGCGAGTTCTTTACCATGATACCCACACCCCTCGAGCCTGACGTGAAGCCCGAGTGGGCCACGAGGCGGTAGCCACGCCGATTCATGGCGCAGAAGGAATTGCCAATAAGGTGTGTCTCCTGCAGGAAGACCACATCAGGCGAGAGTCGCTTCAGATACTGTAGGACCACACCTCGTTTGATCCTGTCCCCCAGTCCGTTGACGTTCCAAGACAACAAAGTTAACTCCCTACCCCCCATCATACACAGAAACCATCATTCGTCCCCCCGAGAGCACAGTAGAACCAACACAAAAAAAGGGTTGCCTTGTGACAATAACGAACAACACCCCATCCCTGCCCACCCACCCCAACCAAACTCCCCCCTCCCTGCACCCCTGCATGAGCCCAGACAGCCCCCCCAACGTGCAGTGTGCCTGTCGCCCCATAGATAGTTAAACTAACTAGACCCCCAGAGGAGGAGGGAGAACCCCCAAGAGACCCCACACAACCTCCATAGGAGGGGAACTTAAGCAATCCGACGTATAGTCAAAAGTGGCATCATTTTTGTCCCGAGCGAGGCCTAATATTAGTCCCTCAGTCTTGGTCCGGCGAGCCCTCTCCCCCAGCCGCTCCCCCCCGCCACCCCGATCCCGATCTCCAGACAGAGTATCCAGCCAGTCCCCGGCCGCTTCGGGACGTTCAAAAAAGTGTGTGCGACCTTCCACCTCCACTCGCAGCTTAGCTGGGAACAGCATGGCGTATTTGAGATTTAGGTCCCGAAGACGGCGCTTGACACCAAGGAAGCTCAGTCTCTGCTTCTGGACCGCAGGGGTTAAATCAGGATAGAAATTAATGTCCATATTGTCAAGTCTAATCGGTCCCTGTAGTCTGGAGGATTGCAGGATAGCGTCTCTGTCCCGAAAATTAAAAATCCGGGCGATGAGAGGTCTCGGAGCGGCTCCGACCTTAGGCCTTCCCCCGGGAACCCTGTGGGCCCTCTCCACAGCAAAGAATTTACTCAGCCCCCGTGGCTGGAGATGGGTAACAATCAGGTCTTCCACGAAAAGGTCCGCCGCCGCTTCCTCACGTCCCTCAGGCACCCCGATGATACGGATGTTGTTCCTCCGGGCCCGACTCTCGGAGTCCTCCAGGCGACGATCCATTAGCGCACTCGCCCGAGCAAGCCGGCGCACCTCCGTTTGCAGGGCCGCCACATCTGTCGTAAGGCCCGATGCGGTGTGGGCCAAAGAATCGACTCGGTCGTTGGTCTTGGAGAGATCGGCCCTTATCAGGCCAACATCTACGAGGACCGAGTCGATCTTCTGCGCCAGTGTGTCAAAACGCTGGCCCACAGAGGCCTTCATCTCGGCGATGGCGCCCATGACATCCCGCAGAGTCAGATCCGTGGGCAGATCGGGGGCATCAGTAGGGCCCTCAGGGGACCTGCGTGGCACCTCAGGAGATCCCTTCTGGAGGGTATAGCGATCCATGTTGTTGGACTGATGGGCTGCGCCACGCCGGGTCGATTTTACCTTTGCCCGATCGCCATCTTGTTTCGTGGCCATGGTCCCAATCTCCCGATCGCACCAGCCACGTCATGAAGGGCGGGCAAGCCGGTCCACGGGCTCCGGGGGGGTGCCACCCCAGATCTGCGGGGCGGATCACAGCCGGCGGGCAGGCAGGGTCCCCCAGCGAGGCCACACCAACACACAAAGCCCCGCAACCCAACCTCGCATATACAGCAAGGAGGGTGCGAAAGCGAAAGTGAAAGCGTGGGTTACGCGAGCCACCAAGCCCTATCCGCCGCTGTTATTCACTTCGTCACTGGATCGCCCCACAACGCAAATCCGGGGTTCGGCTAGGAGAAGGCCGCAAACCTCAATCGGTGCTAAAGTCGGTGTCCGAGGTCCGATTTGGAAGCGGAAAACGGGCGCCACCTCAGCTCGGGCTCACCAACACAGTCCCCTCATCTGGGACAGGATATGTTCAGGATAGTCATAGGAGGTCGCGGAGGTCCTCGGGAGCCTCGCACCTACGTGGCCATCTTGGTTGCGCGCTAGGCTCCTCCCCCCCGCTCTTGCCATTCTTGGTCCAGTTCACTGAGAAGGTCAACAAATCTATGTAATTGTTGTTGTAGACATGTTCTTTAGGTGGCCTAAAGTGCTTTTGAGTGTGGGGGTAGAAGCTAAGTATGTGGTTACCTTTCTGAGGGAGTTGATGGCCAGTGAGGGTTATCCCGAGGTGCTCTTGATGGACAATGGGGTTCAGTTGGTATCCCAAGAGATGGAAGAGTTTCTGAGTTCGACTGGCGTAAGGCATAAAAGGTGTGCTCTGTACCACCCAGAAACTAACGGTATGATGGAGATATTTAATAGGTACTATATCTCTGGCATAAGCTAATGGTTTACATTGGAAGGAAGAGTTGGGAAAGAAAGTTGAGTTATGAGTTATATAGAATGACGCCCCACAGCACAAAGAGAAAATCCCCCTTTAAGCTGTTTTTGGGTAGGTCTCCCATCATCGCTGTTGAACTGGCATGGGTGAGAAATTTGAGAGAAGGTATTAAAGATGATGTACCTGCAGGCACCTGGTATAAGAGGGAGGCCACAAAGGTGCATCAGAGAAAAGTGAATTTTGATTGCAGGAAAGCAGTGGAAAATACAGTGGTTGCGGTGGGGGACATGGTGATGATCAAACATCCTGGGTGGTGTGGAGGTGGGTCTAAGTCCTCGAAACCCATCCGTGTCATCAAGGTGTTTGACAATGCTGTAAAGACGCTAGATCATCACATTTGGAACCTTGGGAGGATTGTAGTGTACAAGGGTCCTAAACTGGTCTGTGAGCGTGTGGGTCATGAAGGCATGGCATGCAAGAAGAACCTTCTTCATCCCAATACTAAGAGTAGCCTCAGAAGGTCCTCTAGGGAAGGGAAAATATCTTCACATCTGAAGGAGTTTGTGTAAACGGTCTCACAACTGTAGGTTCTTGTGTAAATTAGCTTTCTGTTTAAACCCTCCTATATGCATTTGAAAATCCCTACCCTTTCGGATAACTTTGTAAATATCATGGTGTACATATGTTTAGGTTGTGTTGTACAGGAGGGAGGTGTGTGGTATCTTGTTCTTTTCCCTGGTTTGCTCCTGCTGACATGGTGGAATGTTGTCATTAGAATGTCACCATGTTAGTGAGGGGACTGGAATGGTATGGGAAGAAACTGGCAGTTGCCAGAGGACGCTGTTGGGTGTGGATGGGATCTTCTATGGAGAAAAAGCTATTTACTGAAGTTCAACCTACCCCGAGTTCTGTTTGCTTCCAGCCACGATTACTACAGTATCCTCTTACATAGATAATGTATTAATTTTATTGACAGACCCTGAGAGCTCCAGCTTGTGGTCTCTCCAGATCCTTTACATCTTCAGCAAAACATCAGGTCTTTTCATTGACTTAGCTTAATCCTCAGTCTTCCCGGTTACTGCTCACCCCTGAGACCTGGGTTGGGCATCTGACCTGCAAATTGTCATGTGAGGATTCAGAAACCTGGGAGTACATATTACCCCAAATGTCAAAGAGGCAAGGGAGATGAATATCCAACCAAAAAAAAAAGAAAGTCTTCTGTGCTCATGTGCCTAGTCGAACCTTACGTTCTTCAACTGCCAACCTTCTGATGGTCCCCCGCGCAAACAAGGTTTCCTGGGGTGACAAGAGATTCACTGTCGCCACTGCTAAACTGTGGAACTCCCTCCCTCAGCAAATCAAAGCCTGCCCAACGCTACCTGCCTTCAGGAAACTTATACAAACCTGGCTTTTCAACCAATGAGCATCCTACCATACAACTACTCCTCTTCAGTCCGTAGCGCCGAGACACCCACGGGTATTTGCGTGCTCTACAAATCGCTTAAATAAATAAATAAATAAACCACTGATAATCAAACTAACAGCAGACTTTAAGACATGGTCCATGCTTCCCCTGTCACCCATGGGTCGCTCAGCCATCTTTGAACTGGGATTGCTACCCTGTTACTTATATTAACTGCAAAACCACCTATATGACTTTATCCGCTCCCTCTCTACACTATATATGCCATGCTTCGAAGCTTCTTAGAGAATCAAGGCTTCCCCTTACAGCCCTAACTAAATGTTTCCAACCCACATACAAGGGAGGTACTGCCACAGCTGACACCGAACCGTATTGCAGGACCTCTCACCTAGTGCTCGTTAATGACTAATGGTATGACACCCAAGGAGACCCTATCTACGATTCCGAAAAATAGACACTCCAAGGGACCACTATACATTATCTACTCTATGGAGTAGAGATACAGCTGCCACTTCCACCGGCGGCAATCGTGGTGATTTAGATACGGAACACCACTCTCAAGAGCACTGGATGGGATAAGAGGCTGACGGGACAGACTAATACGTGGGTTCCGCATTACAACAGGTAGCAACGCTGAAGTGGTTACAAAAAAGGGATACCATAAGCTTTCCCACCTTGAGGGATTTGATAGAGAGCACAATGTTTAAATCATAACAGGCCTTTCAGAAAGAGTATGACCTACATTACAGCCAGTTTTATTGTTACCTACAAATATGGCACACCAACAACCTATATTAAGGAGAAGATGAACTCCGGGCCTACAATCCCCTGGAGGCAAAGGCGCTTCTGGGAGAATTAAGGAACCATAATGTGACACAGGTCTACAGTTAAAAATAAACCACATGACTGACTCCTTTGCCGCACTCTGGTCCACTTGCTAGCGAGACTTAGGTTTTCTAACCGATAAGTAGTGGGTGGAGACAAGGGCATCCCGTGGCACTCAGCAGTTGCAACACAATTCTGTCTCGTTCAGCTAAAATACTTTTGCAGCTTATAACTGATTATTCAAAAATTTGGGGAGTGGGAGTAATCACCTCCCCCACCTGCCTCAGATGTTCGATGCAGGATGGCGATCTAGAGCACACTTCATGGAATTGCGAAAAGTTAGAACCTAATTGGAGATGGGTACTCTCCTGCTTGGGATTGGTGCTAAGGTGGAGTATACCAAAGGACCCAACGTTGGGCCTTCTACATGTCACCATGGACCTTGATAAGGAACAATACAAATTGACGTTACTTTGTGGCTAAAAGGGTCCCAGCCCAATGATGGAAAGATGATAATCCGCCCTCCGTCGAAGAGTGGCAAAAGGATTAGACTGGTATATGAGTAGGGAGGCCAGGGGCTGGCCTCAAAAATACATACAAATCTGAAAGAGATGGGCAAATTATTGGGGAAGTACTATTGTTCTAGGATAATCCCAAGCCATGACATTAGAGGCAGAAATATACACCTATGTGGGATAACTGCAAACAGCCCAAAGTGAGCAGACTGTTGTGAACTCACCAATCGGAGGGGGGTGGGGATTGCTCAGGAAGGGGTGTCGGGGGAGTCTGGGGCAAGAAGAACCTTTGTTTTAATGTTGCTCTGTTATCTTCTTTGTAAAGACACCCTCACTTAAAATAAATGAAATGGGTGCGAAAAAAAAACTTCTAACTAGGACTGCTCATTGTCCTGGCCAGAGAAAGTGGTAATATATTTATTCAACTCCTCGATGAAGGGCATATTAAATATTAACTAATAACCCATCCATCACTGGCCTACCTCTGAACACGCCATATAGCCAAGCTTCAGATAGGGGTGAGTGAGCATTGAATGGGGCCTTTGAGCAGAGATGGCACAGTTTGCATTGCCTAACATTGCAAGAAAGTCATGGTCTAAGGAGAACAATTCTCCTTGGTTGTCAAAGATACATTTAAAATTTTGTCAAGGGACAGGAGAGGTCCAGGAGCTTCTCCTAGCAACGTCTCTAAGCCCGGTCCAAATGCTTCTAAGGGTTTCTTGCTCAGGAATGTAGCCATGTTCAGGTCAGGGTCAGGAGTATGAGCCACTTTTCCTTCCAGGGAAGAATGGGGGTATTGGGCCCATAACCAATTACAAGCTTCCCTGTCAATGGGGAGTCTAAGTATTGTCTAGCTGTATGCTAACCATCTTGACTTGATGGGTCCAATCAGCTGGTCGAGGATGTACAGTGCCATTAGGACAGAATAGCCCGCCTGCCATGGATTTAACTGGCTCCATGTCCACAGATGCTTAGTCTTTCGGCTCGTCCCGATCGCAGCTTTTACCATGTGTGGTTGGAAGGGACAGTCCGTATCTCTGGCCTTGTTCTTGTGATTCTCATGATTCCCCCAATACCACTCTGGCACTGTCATCAGACCGCTGCGCCTCAATATCAGCATCCTGAACTGGTGAATCCCCAGAGACAATCAAATCTGCAGTAATTAGTAGGATACTACACGCCTTATCATACTTTTTTTTTTAATCTTAGGGAGAAAAGTCTGTTTAAGCTACTCAGATGCGCTGTTGAGCATCTCTCAATTTGATTTTTCCCTCAACTTCTTACTCCTCCTCAGAGTTTTGAATTGTATGTTTAGTTGCCATGAGTACCAATGGGGAGGGTCCATGGAATCACCAGCTCAAGAACTGCCAGTTATAACTTTAATTAATGTGCAAATTAACCCTACTTTTTATGTGGGTTATAGGGCAAGGGGGATATGCAGGGCTTTGGAGCCTTATTACTTGTCCTAGGCAGAATACATTTGAAGGCCTTCTTTGCAGTGGCAAGGTGTGCAGCAGTCTAGAGACTGTGATGTGAAACCAGAAGTAGAAATGGAACTGCTGTGTGCAAAGGCGCCATGGCTCCTTGTGCCTCAGCATGGCAGAGCATGGGGCAAAGCTGGAAAAAAAATATTTCTGTGAGCTACAATCATCTCTATTAAATTCCATACATAGGCCCGGATTATGATTGGACCGATGTTCTTTGACCCCACCGCAAAACCCTGGGGCAGATTTACAAGCCCCTTGTGCCACTTTTGCATCATTTTTCCCATGTTAAAAATGACGCAAAAGTGGCGCAAGGGGCTTGTAAATCTGCCCCCCAGTTTCCACAGGGATCAGGATTACAAGTTGGGTGGAATTTACTGCATATGGTAATTACCATGTCTAGGAAAATCTCTCTTTTGCATGATCACCCCCATTTTTTGGACAGGTGCTACTGTTTTTTTTCCACTGTGCACTAAGATTCTTCTAAACAGCCCTGTGATTTGACACCTAAAATATGTTGAAATTGGCTATACTACTACGGCTATATTTAAGTTTACTGTAAGTCCAAGGTACATGGTACAAAGTCTACCCATGGCCTGTAAGTTAACTTACTGCACTGGACTGCAACACACATTTTGCCACCACTACAATGACAGTGTAAATCATGACTTCACACCTACTACTGTAGCCTGACTGTGCAGTCTTTAAAGTGCAATTACAAAATAATCACTTTTGACAGGCCTAAACCCTCTGTTAAATATTAGTAAGGCACTCCTAAGTAAACCCTAATGCCCAATAAGGCATGGTGTATAGTATTGAAAAGTAGGACAGGTAAATGTTTAATGTAAAACATGTCCTTACAACATCAAGGCCCTGAAAGCTACTTTCACTGTAGTAGGGTTAGCTGTTCCATGAGAAAGCATTAGGATATCATATTAAAACTAAATAGTGTTATCTCTACTTGGGAAACAGGTAAAGTAAGTTTTTGGACTTTTAAAAATATTTATTAAAAGCCCAATTTACTGGTAAGGTGGGTTTATACTAAATATTTTACAAAAGACCCTTTAAAAAATCACATTTTACCTGCCTAAAGCCTCTAGAAGCCTATTTGCATGAGCTTCCAACTGTCAACCAGGAGCTAAATAACCCCTTTGATGAGGTGTGAACTTGTTCTCGGAGATGAGACAAAAGTGTTGGGTGTGTGGAGGTGTTCTGTTTGTCTGACAGGATGACCATCTGGGCAGTACCCAGAAACTTAATTAACTTCAAAGAGCTATACCCTGTCACAGACAGATGCGCTTTACACCTCCTGGGCCTACCCCCTCTTTCGTCCCTCTAGTCAGCCAGACATCAATCCCAGGGGGAGAGGAGCTGCCACCGTTAACCGGTTTTGAGCAACCACAGAGAAGGAGTTGCTCATTTTCCTAGCAACACCTCTAGGGTAAGCACAGGAGCGCTGCACAGGAGAACACATTGTCTATAATGATGGATTTAGGTAAAGAGGGGCAAAGTGGGATTTTTTGCAGTAGGGCACACAACAACTGCAAAAGAGGGAAGGGCCAGGAGTCATCCCCACCAATAGGCTAGTGCTAGGCATAAATGTGGCACCGCTGGGCACCCACTTCAGAACACCACTGAACCTGTAGAAGACAGTAGGACTGTAACAGCTGTTGAGACTTGTGAGGAGACCTGAAAGGAAGGACCTGCACTCACTTGTACCCAGGACAAGGTAATGGACTCCTAGGGTCAGTTGGTTGAACCCCTGTTAAGCTACATGGACACAAGCAGCTAGAGGCCCTTTTCCAGAAGAGCTCAGCTGACCAGTTCCAACTGGACCTGCCATGGACCCTGCTTGTGTCTTCTGCTGGAGCGAGTCTTGACCCCAAAGTGCTAGAGACTCTTGACTGTGTCAAAGATTACTCCTCCAAGCATCCTAAAAAACCTGGGACTTAGAAACTTTGTAACTGCAAAGGCTTCTGGAGGATTGGGCCAAACCTGCCAACTCAATGTGAAAAAGGTGCTTTGCCAGTGGGCTAAAGATTCAGGTTGCTTCAGCTCAGTACTTTTCTGCAGCAGCAATTCCATTTCAGCGGAATGCCGTGGAGAGGCTATCTGGACTCATGGAGCCCTGTATGGCTAAAGCTTTCAGCCTTGCCCCATTGGAGGAATCTGAGCCCCAAACGTGACTAAGCCTGAAGGTAAAAATCTTTGCCAGGTGAAAGTGCCAAAATTATCCGACTGACAAAGTGCACATTTTGAATTTCTTGCTCTCTAAGGTTTCCTACCAAAAGTCAACTGCTTCACTAGAATTTTGTCCAATACTATCTGACCCAATACAGGCCAGCCACAGCCTGCTGGCATGCCCCACTGAGGATTTTTGACTTCCATTTCTGAGACCTAGGGCCAGATGTACGACGCCCAAAATAGCGCCTCGCAAATTGCGAGTTTTTTGCGACTTGCAATTTGCGAGGCGCTATTTTGGATGTACAACAGTGTGTAACACACTGTTAATGATTCCCAGTGGGGTCGCAAATAGAGAGGCTCATGAATATTAATGAGCCTCTCCCAATTTGGGACCCCATTGGGAAAGGCAGGCCCTCCCAGGTATGGTGGCCTGCTGGGCTCAGTAGACCACCATGTCTGGGACTGCTTTTAAATAAAGCAGTTTTTTTTTTTAAAATGCAGCCCGTTTTCCTTAAAGGAAAATGGGATGCATTTAACAAAGAAAAAAATGAAACGATTTCCTTTAATTTTTTAAGGGCAGGCAGTGGTCCCTGGGACCACTGCCTGCCCTTAAAAAATATTTCCCCATGCATTTGCAAAGGGAAAGGGGTCCTCAGGGGACCACTTCCCTTTTGCGAGTGTATTACTACATTCTTGAAGAGGGTGGTATTTTGCGAGTGTTTTGCGCCCGCAATTGCTGATGCAAAACATTCATACATGGGCTTGTGCATGCTATTAGGAAGGGAATGCCCCTTCCTAATAGTGAGTCGAGAAACATATTTAGCGAGTCGCAAATAAATTGCGACTTGCTAAATAGGCTTTGTTCATGGCCCATGCTGTTTTTGCATGCGCAAATGGGTTCGCAAACCCGTTTGCACATGCAAAAATGGTCGTACATCTGGCACTAAGTCAGAAGGTAAAGCTTCGGACCAGGACAAACCTGGTTTCTGTACCCGGCACGATCCATTACGGCCAGCCTTAAATTGCACCTATGTACTTGTCAAGCGGAGCCAGATAACCGCAGTTCGCGCTTAATGCCTTTTGGGGCTATTTTCATTTGAAACTTTACAAACTCATATCTCTGTTTCCTCTTTGATTTTGTTAAGCCTGTGTGTCATAGCTACAAGGGGGTGAGCTCAGGTTGTCTTTACTGGGCCAAACAAGAATGGTGCCATTATTATTTTTGGTGGACTACGATCCACATCAGCTAATAATCATCTTTTTCACACTAGGTGTGTTAAATATGTCACACTTTGTTATTTTCGTCAGGTCAAACCAGCCAAAATTCAATAGGGGAAAAGTGTACGGTATTTACTGTACCATGCACATAATGTTACGGTAAACACCTAATTCTGCATGTTATTCCTCAGAAACTAATAATAGGAGGAGGTGTGGCGCCGCGGCCAGGGCAACTGACTCCGGAATCTGGGGATCACGGTTCGATCCCCGGCGCCGGCGGCCGATTAGCCCAGAACCATGTGACTCTGGGCAATAGCTTGCTTAATCTTCCTAACGGCCCCCAGCGCCTAGAGACCCTGACGGGTGATTGTTCATGCTTTACAAATGTGGATTATTATTATTATATTATTATTTATCGCTGTACTCCGGGGTTACTGTTAAGAATCCGGTGCAATAAAAAGCACCTAGATTCGGACGAAATCCGAATAAGGGCCACAGAACTCACAAAGAGAAAGCGAGGAAGAGATAAGTGGCAATAAGGCCCTTTTCTGGAGCTGCTCAGCAAAAAATAGTGGAGGAATTGGCAGCAACAGTTTAATGGACTGTGCTACTATCGATTGGTTGTGATAACTAGTTTTTTTTGTCAAAACTTCTTAATTGGATTTTCTCAAAATTCACGTCATTACAGCACATATTATCCCAAACCCAATCCCTACCTCATAGTAAATGGTTTCTATTGGAAGGATCAGCTGCCACTTTCTTTAGGATTGTCATTCTATTGGACACAATGTCGATATATGGCACTTTAAGTACTTCTAGCAATAAATCAACATACCCTTCAAAACACCCCTCCTCCCCCCACCCCATAACTCACAAACTAAAGGCACATGTGAATATCACCTAATGTATGAGGATGCGGCTGGTGTATGTAGTTTGTAATGGCCATTGGTCGAGATTGTACCTGTAGGGAGGGTTCTCAATCCCCCAATGACTGACTAAGATAGATTGAAAGAGATGAAGTGCTCATTTTCGCATTGGGCATGCACACAAAGAGAGACCTCAAGCGAGATATGTCACAAGTGGGCCCAGATATATTCAAATATTTTTAAGTTGTCGGAGAGAATGTCTGCCATGTGCTCCATTTTGAGAGCCTGCCAAAGTCGGGCATTCTATTGTGTCAATGAAGGTGCTGTTTTTTGCTGCCAAGCGGAAGCCACTAACATATATTTTTTTTAACACCAGTTTTTATTATGTCAATCGTCAAATACAATGCAGAGCCCTGTAACCCAGGGACGGACTGCCACATAATACAAAGAAGTATTGCGTTGACTTTTAGTAAATGTATTATACAAAAACTGAAATGATAAAGAAACAAAACCCCCCCCTGCACTGTGTTTGCACCACACAATTAATAACATATAATCACCCGCACATAAATGACATAGTCCGCCGGACCCTATAGGTCCCAAACCACAATTCCTGCCTAATTTAACCCTCAACTGCCACATCCCCCACAGCTGGGGGATCTAGGTCCAAGCCTCTATAGGTCGCCAACCTCTTCCAGATCTTAAAATGCTTCAACGGGCACCCTCGAGCTTTAAAAATAGGAACCTCCAAACCCATATTGAAATCCAAACCATTTTTCCATGCCGAGAGCAATGGTGGAACCCCAGCCTTCCACTTACGAGCAATGTCTTGTTTAGCCAGCGTAAAGCCCAGTAGCATCAGATGGCGCTTATAAATATTTCCCCCCACCCCCTCCATTATATGTAACATCACCAATTTTGGGGAATAAGGGTGTTCCCACCCCAAGACCTCAGCAAGACAGGCCAAAACCCCCCGCCAGAACCTTTCGAGCATCGCACACTGCCAGATTGTGTGAAACAGGGTACCATTCGCAGAGCCGCATCGCAGGCATTACGGGGTCGCTATCAAACCCGCCTTCCACAGCCTGACGCGAGTATAATATACGGGGGTGTAGATAATGAAATTGGATCAGCCAAAGGCGCATGGCTACTGCGCCACCATGCAAAAACCCTTGCATCAACATGGATGCGCCGTATTTACAATTCGGCTCACCATGGTGAAAGGATTGACAGATGCGCCAGAAATTCTGACGCATCTGTTGACCCAAAAGTGACGCATTGCTGGAGTTGCAACTCCAGGAACACGTCACAACAGAGAGGTGAGTCCCATTCAAAAAGCCTTGCATCATTCCTTACGTCTGGTCTGAGGAGGCGTAGGGATTTTGAGGCACCGAAGGCATAGAGTGACGCAGTCAAATGTTGTAAATTTCACTGCGTTAGTTCTACATGGCTTTTTGCGTGGGAACGCCCACCTTGCATACATTATACCTGACGCAGGTATAATGTGACGCAGGGCTTTACAATATGACACCTCTACCTAGATGCACCACGTTGTAAATGGCCTGCAACTTTTATGTTGTCGCTGAGTCACAAAAGTGATGCAACGGCGACGCAAACATGATGCAAGGGGCTTGTAAATCTGCCCCTTTGTATCAGAGAATCAAAATCCTTACTTACAAGTCGCAGGGAGGGCTTTCAGGATGAGTAATCCGTGGATGCGATAATACTCGCCACTAAGTCCTTAATAGAACTGAAACTTTCCATTACGATAGCTAGGACATTTTTCATTCTATGACAGGACTAGAGGCAATCATTATGCTAGTTTAAAACTTACTTATCACTAGCTGAGTCATATCCAACACTAGCTTGAAATAGAACCTTTTAAAGGTCGAATCTAAGGACCAATCAGCCGTGCTCATGATTTCTTCCAAGTGGGCCGCTAGAGAAAAGGCTTTAGACACCATTGCCCCACGAGGGGAGTGTGCCCCAAAGATCTGAAGGTCTTTCCCCGCTTCCTGCATCACCCAACATACCTAATGGGCTATGTTTGGGGAGGATACTGCCTTTTGAATTTTTCTGAGGGTGATTAGAAGTTGTTGCTTGCTTGGGAGATGGAATTCTCAGACATCAGGCCTTGAGACAATGCACAGAGCACAACATAGGAAATCTGGGAAAGCCGGTATCCAGTAACCTTAGTGTTAGACTTTACACGTCTGGCCACCGTAAAAGAAACTTTAGATGGAGAAAAGGATCTTTCCGTAATTTCGAGGGTTCAAACGCCCAAAACCCTCTTGCAAGACACCATGCAGAGTAACATTGCTTGCTTCGCGGATAACAACTTCTTTGAGAGGAACCAAGTAGGTTGCCAGGGACGGTAAAGGTTTCAAACTCTATTAGCAAACCAAAGAGCAGAATACCGTGGCTCTGGAGGCAAGGAAAGTCTGATCCCCCCCGTAAAAACCTACACACAAATGAATGTTTCCCCACCAGGGACCCCTTCACTGGAACATGACCCGCTGAGATGGCCGAGCAGAAGGTGTTAATTGATCGGTATGCCAAACTTTTCCTCGCCAGGTCAGCGCGAAATTCAAAACTTGCACTATCTCGGCACCCACGGGATTGCAATCCCGTCACAGACACCAACGATACCATGTGCTTCAAGCTGATCTATATCGCTTGATGGTGCCCTCTGACAATGCCATGGATAGGAGGTCCTTAGCCTGTGCTGAATGGCCTGGGATTGACCATTGTCCCCTGTAGTCCTCCATGCCATGAGGCGGAGTGATCCTGCTCGGACCATCTGATGTGGATTCTGGATTAAGGAGGAGAGTCAGAAAATAGGGGGAGAAGGATTGAAAAATTCCAAGAACATTCCAGACGAACCGAAAACAGGGGTAAGGCGTAGCCCATCTTTAGTTGGCAGTTCTGTAGAAAAGCATCAGCAGCAGTCGCCATGGGATTCGGCCTCCAACTGAAATACCTAGGAAGTTCTTGGTCCAACCTGGACAGCAGGCCTGCCAAGCGTGCAATCTGTCTCAAGGACACTCTGTGTCTGGTCAATGTGTGCCGCAATTTGTGCCAGATTTTTGACACTTTCCTCGAGGGAAGACTCAATGTAGTCTCTTTGGAATTTAAAATGAGGCCCAAGAAAGCCACCTTTTGACCATGAATCAGGAGGAGCTTCTTCTCAGTTATAACAAAGCAGAGGCTTTTCAGAAGGGAGACTGCCCCTTGCAACTGGGCCGACAGCTGTTGGGAATCCTGTCTAAAAAAGAACATGTAGTCGAGATACACAATAAGGCATGTCCCCTGGGCCCTGAGTTGCTCTACAATCTGTCTGAGGACCTTTGTGAAGCACCACGGGGCCAAAGAGAGTTTGAAAGTAAGGGTTTGAACTGAAACACTTGTTGTCGCCATACGAAAAGGAGTAATCGCTTGTGTGGTGGAAATATGGGGATAGCTAGATAGGCATCCTTCAGGTCCAGGTGGACCAACCAGTCCCTGGGGAGTAACAAAACACGAAGGAGGTAACCCCTCCATATTGAAGTGGTGATAGACTAGCCACTTGTTGAATTCGGGTAAGTTGATAACCGGTCTTTGACCCCATCTAATTTGTCGAGCAGAAAATGGTTGCTTATGAAGCCCTGTGGGTGAGGTGTAGTTGGGCAGATCGACCCTTTTTCGAGCAGTGAGGAAATCTCTGCATCCACCAACTACACCTCGTGGCACCAAAACTACCGAGGCCCAGGTCGTGGACCCTGATAGGGGGAACTGCCAAATTCTACGTGAAACCCCTGAATTGTTTGCAAGACCCATGCATCATTTGTAATGGATTGTCAATTGTGTAAAAAGGATGCCAGGCGACCTCCTACTCGAACTAGGGAAACATGTTGAAAACTGACGGGCATTAGAGGCAGCATCATAGCCTTTGTATCCTCGGTCCCTGAAGTGTTGTCCGCAGGTCTGGTAAAAGTTGCCAAAGTGTGTTTGGTCTGGATACTGCCTGCATCTGGTGCCTTGCATTCTAGGGGCATTTTTGGAGTAGGAGCAGCCGGCCAAGAAGCCTCTGCCTCGGCCGACCCCATGAACAACCTGTGAGGAAAAAAACCCTCTTGAGGGAGGATTGGGCCTTGTCAAGGGACATAAAGGTACTGTCAAATTTCCCCAGCTCCTCGATAAATGTTTTACCAAAAAGACCCCCTTGTGCCACTGCCCCAGCCTCTGAATCTGCAGGTCTCCTAACTTTGGGTCCACTTTAATAAGAAAGGAGCGCCTCCTCTCTGTGGACAGAGCGCAATTGGCTTGCCCATGAAGGCCAAAGCCCACTGCGCCCACCTGTAGAGGGCCTGAGGGGATATAAGGTCCCCCAAAACCTTGGCATCTTCTGCCATGTCCAGGATCCTGGTGAGGGGGCCTAGGGCGTCCAGGATGTATCCTCGCAAGCCCGCCAGGACCTGCCAATGCCGTTTATGTGGTGTTTAATTAATTTTGCTAGAATAGTGGCCATTCTTGGGTCTAGTCCAGGGGTTAGAGATACTTTGCCATCTAAGGATGGCTGAGGGCATTCTGCTTTAAGGCAATTGTGGGCGTCCTTCCCCAGCGGGGTTCTGATCCGCCCTGCCACATATATTGCCACATTGGCGGAGGGTGTCCATTTGGCAGACTGGGAGTCTATGAGGTCTTCGTGGTCCAACATGTTGGACCCTTCGTCCTAATGGTGAGGATCCGTGGCTGGGGCGTAGTGTAGGGGCGCCATGGGCATGAATGCCAGGGTTCCTTGTCCCTGTGGGCATCCTCATCTGGGGTGTGGAAGGTGCAGGGTCTACTAACAAACGTGCGGACTCTCCAGGCACGAAGGCCGGTGGGGCTTGATTTAGGAATGCTTCCCTGAGGCACAAAAAGGCATCATGATCAACCCCTTGCTCCCAGGGGCATTTGGCCGGTATGGGATCCCCATCAGTGGGTGGGGAAGGGGAGGGGGCCGGGTCTATGGAGCTTTGATTCTGGGCCAACTTTGCGCAATCTACTGGAACAAGCGTTGTTTCATGGGGGCCATGGCTTCTTCTACAGCATTTTAAACGGATGCCTCTACAGCACCGTAAAATTCGTCATCCCATAGGAGGGAAGCTAAAGGATCATCTTCATAAAGAGCATCACCCTCTTGTTCCACGGGCATTGATTAGTGGGGCACAATAAAGAGGGACAGAGATTGCTGGTTTTCAGTTAGACTCAGAGAAGTAAAGCGCTATCTGGAGCCCCTAGGTTTACCTCGGCACAGCGCAGCACAAAGCTATACAACCAGGCTAGTGCTGGGCTCACAATGGAAACCCAGAGGCTCTCATTCAAAGGGGTCCACAACCCGGGACACCACACCCCTGGCACTTAATTTCAAGAATGGGGTGCTGAAGCCACTTGGGAGCGTGTCCCCTACTGGTTCCTCAGCCTGAGAAGCATACAAACCCCAGTGGGGAGTCAATAAGGCAGTTATTACTGGCCCTTCAAGGCGTCAGGTAAATAACCAATTCAGACTTGGAAGCCTGTACAGACCTCAGGTAGAGGCGCACTCTCCAGGGACAGGTAGAGACTGAGGCAGACGGAGCGATTCTGTGTTCCCAGTGACAGGAATTCCAACAAGCATTTATAAGTATTTAGTTATGCAGCACAATATCTTTGTGCAACAACATTAACTGTTGCATGGCTAAACACTTATAAGGTCCCAAAGGCGAAACCTCCAAATATTTCTGGTGTAGGGGACATAAAGTATTAAGTATGGTGGAAAGAGAGGGGAAAAGATGAAAAGAGGCGGAGCTCTGAGTAATAAAGCGAATAAAGACATGACAAAAAACATAAGATAACAAAAAATTCAATAGTGCTAGATGAAACAGAAACGGAAATGATTTAGTAATAACGTTGGTCAGCCAAGAGTAAAATAAAATGGAATAACGTGGAATCCAAATAGCTTAGGGAACAAGCTGGGATGATAGTGAGTAATCCAGGAAGGTTAATGAAAACGCGAATGTTGCTTGGCCTGATGAAATACAAGATAACAACACAAAACAGCACAAAATATGTCTGATGGCATAAAGAAAATGTGGGTGAAGGGGTCACAAAAGAACTGTGGCGCAACTCACCGCACAATGAATGCAGTGCCCTGAGTCGGTAGAAAATACAGTCTGACGGAGCTCTGCCTCTAATAGAAGTCAATAGCGCGTGGATACAAGTCCTGCTAGGTGTTGATGAGAACAGGAATCCTCAAGTATCACAGGTGATAATAAAGTAGGAGAAGCGTTAAAGCGTGGCGGGTATGGGAGTCATTAAGGAGAAGGTGAAAAAGAACAGTGCCATCATGAAGGAGAGGATTGGGGGGTAAATCCAGAAATAATAAATTCCTGAATACGGAGCGCTAATGAGGAAAGAAAAGACGCCTGCAAGTGTATAGCGTCACCTTGGTAAAGAGATGGGACTCTGCAGCAACGAAGTTGCAGTTTAGGGCGTGGATTCAGCCGAATCCAGTGGATAAAAGACAGCAGGCGCAAATCCAATGACAGCGCTCAAGTGTCTGTCAAAAAGAAAAACGGAGGGGGGGGGAAATCAAAATATTAAATAACGGAATCACTGTGAGAGAGGAACAGGCGCAGGGTCGTTCTCAGCAGCTCGGCGGCAGACTTACTGATAAGGAAGATGAAACAGCGCTCAGATAATAGGCTGATACAGAGTTCGGGGCTCCGGGTGCTCGAGACGCGAAAAAGGGAGCTTTAAATATCCCGCAGGTGAGTGCCTAAACGAATGATGTTATGGCACGTGAGTGATCTACAGCCCCTGGTGGGTTGGTCAAAGCAGGGAGGGCAAAGAAAAAAGAGAAAGTAACTAACGCCTCAACTAATGACGTGGAGGCACAGAAAATCGTCTCAGCCCCCTGGAGATTTCTTCGAGTACGGGAGGTGGATAATCGTGAAGGCAATCGGCTTCTGAGCTGCAGTCAAGCACAGTAGTAGTTTAAGGATGAATCACGTTGGCACGAAAGGGCGACATGGATTTCTTTTAAACCAGAGAAGGACGAACGTTACCATGTTTATAGGAGGCATCAGATCAGGCTAGCTGTGAACCAAGGAGCGTAGAGCAGTAGAAACATCAACGAGGCAAACCAAGATATAATCGCCCATCTTCTAGATTGTGGTGATCAACCTAGACCTGCATGAAACGGAGGCAATACTCTGCAATATTCATGCCTTACCTCTTCTGAACTCTGCCGG
This sequence comes from Triturus cristatus, assembly GCF_964204655.1. Classification (NCBI taxonomy): domain Eukaryota; kingdom Metazoa; phylum Chordata; class Amphibia; order Caudata; family Salamandridae; genus Triturus; species Triturus cristatus. Next base: position 365,102,488 of record NC_140584.1, on the reverse strand, counting down.
CGGGGCATTGCTCTGGAACGACTTTGAATGGACTCCCCTCCTGATCTACGTTGCAATAATGACGATATGTCCTGGCTTAAACTAACGGCAGGGAGATGCTGGTAAAATTAAACACCAGAAACACCTTTCTTTCAAATAAAGAAGACTGTGTGTGACCTATTGTTCATTACGCACATGCTCAAAGCCAAAACACTGTCTCTCGTGCATGCGCGCTGACACGAGAGTGCGCACTAAGGAGACACTAATAACAAGTCAGCTCACAGCACAAGCTCCAGATGGCGCCTCGGGTGCTGAAAGCTACCGGCTGCGCGCGTGCACGCTCGCGTGATTGCAAACGCTAGGCCAGTGTGGCAGCACTTTGAAAACCCGTACACTAAATGTCTCGGCCAGAGCAGCGCATGCGCTGGATCAGGCGATGTAACGCCCTGAACGTCTCAGGATCGTTTAACAGACACGATAATGAGAACGCAACCACTTGTGAAGGTTTAGTTATTTTAATGAAGGCAAAAATAATACAAGTAATAAACAAAGGTTATAGTCACTGGAATCCTCCAGGCTAAGTACGTTACCAGCCCACAGCACGGATGGTCCTAACCGTCCTCTGCATATACGCCGATCCCGGCGTATGCCAACAGAGGGCAGAAATGAAATGGCCGACAATGCCAATCGGTAGGCTGTGAGGGGCACGAAGAGTGTTGGGGAGAATCGAGGAGTCAGGGAAACACCCAGCCGGGGTCTCTACCTGAAGGGAGCAGCCGCTCAACCTCTTCCTCAGACTGCACCGGGACGCGGAGTCACCTCCTGGTGATGCGTCACCGATACCCCAATCACAAGCAAAGAAGACTGAACCGAGAGCAGCCGCTCGATCAATCCCGTGGACTTCCGAGTCTGTAACGCGGCAAACACCTCCTGGTGTGCGTTACAGCTGGCAGTCCCTGTATCTCTGGTCGGGCTGGGAATTACGACTCCAACCAGCAAAAGCGCCACTGCGCTTTGACTCAGCCGAGTCAAAAAGCGAAGCTCAATGGTTATCCGGTAGAGCTTCCGGGTCCTTCACAGGTGACGATGGGGCAAGACACGGCCCAGGGAGTAACGACTCGACCTACCTCCGTTCTTGCCTTACTGGAGCACCACTCCGGAACACTGCTCTTCACTAAGCAGGTACGTCGGTGTAACACAATATCCGACAGCGTTGTACCTCCCGGTTCCTCCCTTTATAGGGCGTGTTTTCCTTGAGTTATGTAACAGCTCTCCTGTTTACATAAGGGCGTGTTTTCCTTGAGTTATGCAACAGCTCTCCTGTTTACATAAGGGCGTGTTTTCCTTGAGTTATGTAACAGCTCTCCTGTTTACATAACCTCTCAACCGCTAAGCATCCTGGGAGATGTAGTCCGTTTTCGCTGGTTACCGTTTTCCTCCCCTCGCATGACAGGAATTCTTGACAGTACATCCTCCCTCTCAGTGGCTCCCCACGGGTCCAGCGCTGGCAGGAAAACGCCGATGGAACAAGGAGACCAAGCGCGGAGCATGAACCCCTTCAGCCGGTTCCCATGACTGCTCCTCCGGGCCATAGCCTTTCCACGCAACCAGGTACCACAGCTTCCCCCTGCGCCATTTGGACGCCCGTATGCCCGACACTTCATACTCCACCTCCGACTCCACGCATACCGGCCTAGGTGTCCCAGACGGCTTGGAGGGTGCTGGTTTGAGCAATGATACATGAAAGACAGGGTGTATCCGCAATGACTGGGGCAAGCACACCTTCACGTTCACGGGACCCATACACTTGGTAATTCGATAGGGGCCCATGTACTTGGGATGGAACACACTGTTCTTTCGAAACCTCATGTTTCTTGTGGATATCCAGACGTAGTCTCCAGTGCGGTACAGTGGCCCGGGCCTTCTCTTCCTGTCTGCCGCAGCCTTGTATCTTCTCTTGGCCTCTATTAGGACAGCCTTTGAGCGCATCAACGTGTCTTTTATGTGTGCCACCCTGTCCGCTGTGGCGGGAATCCTGTCCTCTCTGAACGGATGTAGAAATGGCAAGAACCTGGGATGTTGGCCATAGTTGCTATAGAACGGAGATGACTGTGTGGAGCTGTGAGTGGCGTTGTTATAGGCTATCTCTGCAACCCATAGCAAGTCGACCCATTCTTCCCTGCCCTGGTCCACAAAACATCGCAGATACTGTTTGAGCGTTTGGTTCAGGCGCTCGGTTTGGCCGTCCGTTTGAGGGTGGTAGCTGGTGGACAGGGCGGTCTTAACATGCAGCGCAGTGCACCAAGTCTTCCAGAATTGCGCAGTAAACTGCGACCCCCGGTCCGACACGATCACCCCAGGTAATCCATGCAGTCGTACCACATTCTTTAGGAGTAGTGACGCCAATTCCCCGGCCGTAGGGACTCTCTTGCAGGGGATGAAGTGCCCCATTTTCGTCAAGTAATCCACCACCACCAGTATTGCCGTCATCCCCTGGTCTACCGGTAGGCCCACCACGAAGTCCAGTGATATGCTATCCCATGGTCTATCCGGGGTCGGAAGTGGATGTAAGAGCCCTTGGGTTCGGCCATGGTCGGCCTTCATGGTAGCACACGTAGGACACTCCTGTCCCCACCTCCTGACATCCACTCTCATGGTTGGCCACCAGAAATGCCGTCCCATGCTAGCCACCGTTTTTTCAAAGCCCAAATGACCAGACATGGAGAGTCATGGCACCAGATGAATGCTTGTTTCCTTAGCCTAGGCGTGGGTATCAATAGGCACCTGCCTTTCAGGGGTATCCCGTCCTTCAGCTGCCATTCTCTGTGACTGAGGAGCCACCTCCGCCATGCGAATGACCTGATCCCTCTCTTTATTCCCCTCAGGAAAGTATCCGGTTGGATAACCCCCAATACCATCCTCGGGGAAATGATGGAATGCTCGGTCGCAGGCAATGGTTCCTTAACTGCAGATTGACGGGACAGGGCGTCCGCCTTCCGGTTTTCCGTCCCCGGCCGATATGTGATGCGGAAGTTGAACCCCGCAAAGAAGATCATCCACCGCAGCTGTCTGGGAGAAAGGTGTCTTGTCCCTTAGTGACCGAGTTGGAAAGTGAAGGGATGGATGAGTGACTCCGAGATGCTCCTTCTTTGGTCTGGGAGTCCTCTAGTTTTCCGCCGGTACGTCCACCACGGCTGTTACCGACCGGTTGGCCCGATAACGTGACGTCTTCGGTTTGGCAGGGCATTCACGTACGTAGTGGCCTTTTTTGCCACAATATAGGCACAATCCTTGTTTACGGCGTGACTCTTTCTCCGTGGCTGTGAGGCTCGCTCGTATTGCGCCGATGTCCATGGGTTCTCCCTTGGATGCGGTGGCAGTTTCAGGACTTCCCACTGTCACATAGGATGGAAGGGATTTTCCTTTTCTCCCATAATCCCCCTTTCTTTCACTTAGCCTATGTTCCAGCCGTAATACCAGGTTGATAAGGCCCTCACATGTCTTGGGTTGTGGGTCAATATGAGCCACGGCGTCCTTGAGCTCATCGCACAGCCCGTGATGGAAGAGCGCCGTCTGTTTAGCAACAGGCCACTTGGTTTCCGCAACCAGCCTTCGGAACGCGTTGAGATACTGCACCAGGTCGTTGGATCCCTGTCTCAACTCAAGCATTTCACGGTCCGCCGTGTACGAGTCAGCCCTTCTGTCGAAGACCTTCAGGAATTCCTCGCGAAAAGCACCCCAATCACATAAGATGGGGTCGTCCCTGCTCACCAGAGGTACGGCCCATTGTGCCGCGTTTCCAGCCAAATAGGATATAAGGAAAGCCACACGAGCCTGACTCGTGGGGAACGCCCTTGGTTTGCACGATAAATGTAGCGCCACTTGTGTGAGGAATACCTGCACTGTGTTAGGATCCCCACTGTACCTCTCTGGTGTTGCCAAGGGGACGGCTACCGGCATTTCCACTACTACCGCAGGGGTCTGGTTCGTGAGGGAGGTGCTGGGCGTGAGCGGGTCCAATTGGATAGCATCCAGTCTGGCTTTTACATCGGCTGTTTCTTGCCTGGAGGCAGCCAATTCAATTTGCACGGTCGCTAAAGCAGCCAGCACATCATCAAGTGTTGCCATGTCTGTTATCGACCGGGAGTCAGTTAGTGTTATTAAGGTCGGATATTTTGTAACGCCCTGAACGTCTCAGGATCGTTTAACAGACACGATAATGAGAACGCAACCACTTGTGAAGGTTTAGTTATTTTAATGAAGGCAAAAATAATACAAGGAATAAACAAAGGTTATAGTCACTGGAATCCTCCAGGCTAAGTACGTTACCAGCCCACAGCACGGATGGTCCTAACCGTCCTCTGCATATACGCCGATCCCGGCGTATGCCAACAGAGGGCAGAAATGAAATGGCCGACAATGCCAATCGGTAGGCTGTGAGGGGCACGAAGAGTGTTGGGGAGAATCGAGGAGTCAGGGAAACACCCAGCCGGGGTCTCTACCTGAAGGGAGCAGCCGCTCAACCTCTTCCTCAGACTGCACCGGGACGCGGAGTCACCTCCTGGTGATGCGTCACCGATACCCCAATCACAAGCAAAGAAGACTGAACCGAGAGCAGCCGCTCGATCGATCCCGTGGACTTCCGAGTCTGTAACGCGGCAAACACCTCCTGGTGTGCGTTACAGCTGGCAGTCCCTGTATCTCTGGTCGGGCTGGGAGTTACGACTCCAACCAGCAAAAGCGCCACTGCGCTTTGACTCAGCCGAGTCAAAAAGCGAAGCTCAATGGTTATCCGGTAGAGCTTCCGGGTCCTTCACAGGTGACGATGGGGCAAGACACGGCCCAGGGAGTAACGACTCGACCTACCTCCGTTCTTGCCTTACTGGAGCACCACTCCGGAACACTGCTCTTCACTAAGCAGGTACGTCGGTGTAACACAATATCCGACAGCGTTGTACCTCCCGGTTCCTCCCTTTATAGGGCGTGTTTTCCTTGAGTTATGTAACAGCTCTCCTGTTTACATAAGGGCGTGTTTTCCTTGAGTTATGCAACAGCTCTCCTGTTTACATAAGGGCGTGTTTTCCTTGAGTTATGTAACAGCTCTCCTGTTTACATAACCTCTCAACCGCTAAGCATCCTGGGAGATGTAGTCCGTTTTCGCTGGTTACCGTTTTCCTCCCCTCGCATGACAGGAATTCTTGACAGGCGAGACCTAAAAATCACGCTGTGGGCCACATAGAAATGCCGATCCCACAGCGGCCCCTAGCGGTAAGGACCTCACTGAACTCTACCAATGCCAGGAGTATATGGTTTGGTCACATAGAAGCGCAAATCGTTTCCGCAACAGTAATGAAACATGCACAGCAGTAAGAAAAAACAGCACATAAAATGCAGAGAAAAAATGAAAAAAGCACTTATCTGGAGTTGGTGACAAAGGGGAAGGACTACATTGGGGAATACTGGCCTCTGATTGGACACCTACTGCATTGTGGGACTGTTGGGCTTCATTTGTTTTTACTATTTCCAGTGTATGGAAAATGTAATTTGTTTACTTATCAAAAATGGCTGCTATTCAAGGGAGTGGGGAAAGTAAAGCATAATCCTCACCTTCAGTCCTGGCATAGAATCCCACTTTTCAACGGGACTGCATAAAAGCTGCCACCCTGCAGAGAAAAATAGATGCTCCCACTTCAACAGTATTCATTTGAGGCTGGGGTAGGAAACTCTCAGGAGTATCTCTCATGTCACCCAGGAGACTGCACAAAAGCAGAATCAACTCAAGCAGATGAGACTGCAGAATTAGCCCAGTTTATCGAGATCTCTCCCACTGACAGTCGCGGAAATTCCAGACACCAGGGAGGCAGATGAGTGCCTGACCCCAGAGAAACAAGCCATGATGTCCAGTGGGTGCAAGACCCTGATGTCCGCCCAGCTGTATAGAACAGCAGAGATGCAGATGTGGGTGCGAGCATACTACAAAGGATGACTGGCTTTCTTTCTGAGGGAGATGACTTGCCGTACCCATAGCTTTGACAGAGCATCTGTAGGACCTGGCACACTGTGGTACACAGCATTATGAAAATGAAGACGAGAGTTAGACAGATGGTGTGGTTTCCTGACATTGATTACCAAGTTGTATGCACAGCAGCGACCTGCCTGTCATGTCAAGTTGCGGGGCCTCTAGACTAATTAGCGCTGATCATATCAGAAGAGCTGCCTGCTGCTCCATGGGTGGGACACAATTTGGATTTTGCAAGTCTGCTACATGATCCACACTACTGGTAGTGGTTGACGATAGTAGCAAATAACTGGAAATAAAAGATGCCTAATCAATAGTGGAGGAAGATTTGATACAGAAAATAGAAAGGATACTAGTGACCAATGGCCTCCACAGGACATTAGGACAGAGAACGGACTGCAGTTTTAAAGCCAGGAATTTAATCAGTACATAATAATCGCTAAATATAATGCACAGAGAGCTAACTCTAAGGTTGACTCAAGTGAAAGGTGAGGCAGAAAGATGAATGCACACTTGTAATAATGCAATGTGAATATTATGTGCTTTTTTTGTGTGTACATATAATGGAAACATAGAGTCGACTACTTGCAAGTTTTGGTGAAAGTTACGAAATTCGTCACATAACCTCTTCTATCCCTCCACTATTCTTTTTCAATCCAAAAAACAGAATAACATGTCCATCACTTAAATTAATTTCATATTTCCCTATACTAACTCCCCTCCACCTCCCCTTTACTCACCCCAACCCCCCGGCTATAAACTCAACAAAAAAAAAATTCTAGACTCTTTCCCCTTCCTTCTCAATCAAAATAACTTTCTAACATATCCACCTCTCAAATTACTTTCACATTTCACTATACTTATTCACCACTAATCCTTTATGGGTTCCGGAGTAGTGTGCTACTCACCGAAAAAGCACTTCAACACCTCATCAGGGGTAGCAAACGCGATTTGAATACAAACCTTTTCCCTCTTCTATCTCTCCACTATCCTTCTCAATCCAAATAACTAACATATCCACCACTCAAATTACTTTTATATTTCAGTATACTTATTCACCACTAATCCTTTATGAGTTCCGGAGTAGCATGCTACTCGCCAAACAAACGCTCAGACCCCTCATCAGGGGTAGTAAGCGCTTTATAAATGCAATTACAATACAATACAAGTGGTTCTCCACCAGCAAATGGTACTTGGTCGCTGTCCAAGCCCATCCAGCATAACTCAACATGGACTCGCAAGTATCTCAGAAGTGACCCCCATCCAAGATAAGCGAGTAGTAAAGTGAGAGGCATTGGTGGCCAAGGACCTACAGACTGAAGACTTTGTGTTAATGCATGAACGCACTACTCGCAGTAAATTCAAACCACTGCTAGTACCGAGGCCCTGAGCTGTAACAGAAATGGAAGGCACATTGGTATTGATGCAACAAGGTGGTTCAGTGTCACCTCGCAACAAGTCCTCGTTCAAGGAGGTAAAGATGCCTGTAAAAGGCTCAGAAGCAATACTGAGCAGTCAGGAAGAGGACTTGCATGTAGATTTGGCTTTTGCAGAGGGAGTGAGCAAAAGCTATACAAATGCAAACCCTTCCCTCATCTATCCCATAACTATCCTTTTTCAATCCAAATAAACTCACATGTCCACCACTCAAATTAATTTCATATCTCTCCTTATACTAATTCACCACTAATACTTTTTGGGTACCGGACTAGCGTGCTACTATCCGAAAAGCCCCTCGACAGGGGTAGTAAGTGCTATATAAATGCAATTACAATTACAAGCGACCTAATAAAGCCTCAGGTTGTTGTGTCAAATGCCTGGAGGCGATAACAGAAAAGTCATAGAGGCGCTCCAATATAGTCAGGTGGCACGCTATCTAAAGCACAGAATTTTGTTTACATGTTTTAACACCTTAATTACATAGGCCACGCGTCTTGGGGAAAAATGTCACAGTACCTCGAGCCCCTCAGTCCCTTCACACACAACTTTTTCATCCCTCTTAAAGCCCTGTAGCAGTAGCAACTCGACAACTAATTGTCTATGTGACAAGTGTTAGCTCCATGCGACCTATTTGTAGTTTTGCTTGCTAATTAACTGCTGTTCAGTTGAATGAACGCTGCAGAAGGAATCGTTCTTTTTCCAGTTATCCCGGAAAAGTGAGACTGAAACTCAAAGTGTTTGGCATGGAAACCGCGGCCATATTAGTTGTAGCTAAAACAGACGTTTTATTCCATTTTCGATCTTAAAGAGAGGGCAAACGCTAGGCTCGACTATACATAATATGGCGCATCCGGAAATGACCATGTCTCATTCTAAACGTTCGGCCTAGTGGTTAGAATTTTCAGATCGAGGCTTGGAACGCGCATGGCCGTCCGAGTACCGGGATTTACGATGGTCCACGCTTCTTAGAACTATATCCGTAGAGTACAAATCTTGTTCTTGGTAATACATTTCATTTTTGTGCTTCGCACGTTGCAGCATTATGTCGTCCTTCAGAAAAGCGCTCAAATCCAAACAGAAGAACCACCGGGAGCGGTCTCAGGTATGACACGAATTGACACGGCAATCATGAGTGTGAGGTCAGGGTGATGGGAGAGTGCATATACGCGCCTGTAGAAGGTGAGGGGCATGGGGTTACATGTGAGTGGACGAAGGGACAATGGAACAAGTGTTAGGGGCACTGCAGGGCCACACGGGAGACTGGTTCTGTTATTGTAGAGGTGCAGCCACAAGTGAGGGAAACGAATAGTTTGTGGCAGACTGGACGATGATTCACCCTCGGACTCCTTTGAGGTGCATAGTTGAAGGGGTTGGTAGAAATGGCATAGGTTCAAACATAGAATAACAAAAGGTTCTATGTGGGAGGTGCAGGGCTTTAAGTGGGATGGAAAAACAAGCATTGGCATAGCCAATAGGTCTCGTTTTTGGAATCTTATAAGTATTTAGCTATACAGCACAATATCTTTGGTGCAACAACATCAACTGTTGCACGGCTAAACACTTATATGGTCCCAAAGGCGAGACCCATTGGCTATGCCAATACTTGTCATGTTTGGCCTTTATTGGTATAAAGGCAATACATATGATGTCATATTCTTTGGAACAGAATTTACCTATTAAATCCTGTTCAGAAAAGTTACAATACCTTTGTGCCTATAGCTCGCATTCCCTTTTAGATATACTGCAGGCACGGTTTAGTTCTGGACCTGGATGGTTCTCATATATTCAATGTTCATTCTCTTTGTAACAAATACTGTATGTAAACCAATGGCCTTTCATGTGTAATCTTTGATTGTATAACAATATCGTCTGATTGTATGCCTTTTCTCTTAAATTAATAAAATACTTTGAAATAAAAAAAATAGAAATGTCACACTCAGTAGTGCACAGCCCTTCAGCTACGTCTATTTTAAAGTTTCAATATGTGTCTATTTATTCTAAAAGTCTGATCGCTTAAACACCGACACACAACAACATATGACTTTTCAGTGTGAAAAGATGCATCAGGTTGTGCTCCGGGGTGCCCTCTGATGGATTGGATTGGATTGGATTGGATGTACATTTGTAGAGCGCGAATTGCTGCCCGGAAGCGTCCAAGCGCTGAGAATGCCAGTCACCCGCCCAGCGTCCCAGGGAAGGAGAGAGGGGGGGTAGATTAGACTGGGTGAAATAAGAAGGTTTTTTGCTGTTTCCGGAAGGCCGTAAGATTGGAGTTGGCTCTGAGATGCAACGGGAGGCCGTTCCAGGCTCTGGCAGCATTATGGGAGAATGTTCTGCCTCCGGATCTGGCTCTTTTAATTCTGGGGGCCAAAGCAAGGAAGGTCTGACTGGAGCGTAGGCTTCTGCTGGGCGTGTAGTGGGTAATTAGGTCTCGCGTAATCCTGGGGCCAGTGTTCCAGAAAGCCTGGTGAGCTATGCACATAGCTTTAAACATAACTCTCTGGCGCACCGGTAGCCAGTGAAGGGATACCAGTCCGGACCTCACTGCCTGTCTGCGGGGAAGGTCGAGTAAGATGCGAGCTGCGCAGTTCTGGACTGTCTGAAGCCTCCTCAGAGTGGAATCAGGAGCACCCAGATAAAGTGCGTTGTTAAAATCCAGGCGTGACTGAATTAGACCTTGTACGGCTACTTTGTTTGGCCTCCAGAGGGAGGAGAGGGAGAATTTTCTTTAACGTCCTCATGATGCCAAAACAAGTGGCTGAGAGTTTTGTGGATTGTACATTAAAGGACAGAGATCTGTCCAGCCAGACTCCGAGACTCTTGATACTGTTTTTGGGAGTTGGGGGGGATCCCAAGCTAGGCGGCCACAGGGAGGCGGGGAGACTAAGATCAGAGGGGCCTAGAAGCATAAGCTCAGTTTTGTCCCCATTCAATTTTAAGCACGATAGGGACATCCAGGTCTTCACTTCCTCCAGGCACTCTCTGAGCCCGCCTCGGACAGAAGGATTAGCTGCCTGCGACATGGAGACCACCAGCTGCGTGGTCCGCATAGGAGATGATCTTAATCCCGAATGGGCGGACGACATCAGCCAGCGGCCTCATGTACAGATTGAAGAGAGCAGGGCTCAGAGAAGAGCCCTGGGGGACATCGCACTTCAAGGGTCTGCTGGTGGACACAGACTCGCCTTCGAACACAACTCTGTAGTGTAATGAATTGGAGGATTTATTGCCCCTCAGCGTCACAAGTGGCAATGATTATTTCTGCTGCGGCTCGTTGATAAATGGGCATTATATGACGCCGCACACTTGAAGCGTACTCACCGTGAGCTGCTGCACCTTGGGACCCCCTGGATGGTCTTTCATGTTTCTGGATGGAGTGGACCTGCATCCGTCAAACCTGGACCTCCACACGCACCCCTGTCCGACATCAAGCTGGTAAGAGATTAGAAAACAAGACCGGTAAAAGGGTGTCTGCCTCCCGAGCCACGCTCCGTGGCACCTAGATAGAGCAAGAGGAGGGACCAGCAACAACCCCGCAGGACAGCATTACATCCGTGCATTCAGTGACAACAAATTGCCCTCGGGGCCGAGAAGAGGCGCAACAGCTCCTCAGAAGCACAGCTCCTGTTGTCACCTCAGGGCGTTGCTCTGGGAGAGGATGCCAGGTTTTTCAGCATAGACTCAACACAAGGAAGGGAGGGAGGGAGAGCGGTCGCTTCTAACCTGCACAGAGCATCAACCCTCACTGAAGAAAGACAACTCCACAGGGACAGGGTGGAGGAGAGGGAGAAAAGGGTGGAATGGATGGCTGCGGTGAAATGGTTTGTGAAAGACAGAAATCCTCTAATCGCCTCCGGGGAATATCCAAAGGGTTTAGTGGAGTTTATTTTAAGATTTGAGATCACATGGATAAAAGACCAAGTAAGGCAAAGAAAAATATAGGAAGGAAAAACAGTGTAACTGAGTTAAACCAGGAGGGAGGGACGTTAAAGTAACTTATGATAATATTAACGGTAAGAAGGAAAGACTAAGGAAACAAGCATTGGCCGCGCGACGCGGGAAGCTTGTAGTAATGTAAAACAAAAAAACACGCTAGTGATGCGTGCGCGCAGCAGCACGAAAAAGTGAAAGTAATTGCGCTAGAACGGAGGCAGATGGCAGCTGCGCCCGTGCACGCTCGCTTGAACGCAGGCGCTAGGCCACCAAAAGCCTGTGGCAGCACTTTGAAAACCCCGATACTAAATGTCTCACTGGCTCAGCAAGACCTGACAAGGGGTTCTCTCTCAAAGGGGCGTGGCTGATGTAATTTAGGGCGTGGTTTAAGAACACGTAAGCTGAAAATCTGTGCTTAGCATGGTGTGCCGCCCGACTGGTATTTAGCTGCTTCTGTCATTGCATCCATATACAAGTAACATTACACTTACAACAAGCCAGGACTATTGGCGTTGTCAATGGTTGTTATTTGCATAAGATAAATAAGCAACAACTATGGCTTTGTTGTATATAATATAGAAAACGCTTCCATTTTGAAATGATGAGACTGAAAGAACTATAACGAGTCTCTGAAGTTACCTGAAAGGCAGCGAAGGGTGGTACTGCTGCAGTGTTAAGACTTTTTATCGCCCTGTGGGTGAGGGCAAAAATGGAGAGTCCGATAGCGACCTATCTCAGCACCTGCTTATTAGGAGGCACCAGGTCGTGGGAGAAGAGCTCTTAGATGAGGAAGCAGAGACACCTCGAGTTAGAAGATTACAGGTGTTAATGTCAGCGGTTTCTGGAGAGGGTAATAGAGTATTTTAAAGTAGTATTATAATAGCCGGTGAGTTGGGCCTTTTTGGACAGGGTCATGGTGGCCAGCTGACGAACAAAAGTTACTCTTAAAGTAGTGGTGCATTCCCGAAGAGGGAGCAGAATGGTCAGAACTTAGAAAGAGCTCTTGTAAATACAAGGGGAAGTAAAGGTTACTGATGAATAGAGAGTAGTAGGGGGCATGGTCATTGATTTATTTGAGGTTTTATATAACGTGGACTATGCCATGTCGACATCGGAATGCTACACACCAGTGGTTCCCAAACGTTGTAGAACCACAACCCACTTTTTAGAAAGACAAACTTTAACGACCATCCTAGCTTTAATGGACATGAGGCAGGGCAGATTCTTTTTAATGTGATAGTAGTTGTGCTTTCAAAATACTGTGAATTATCCAAAAAAATACTCTTTACAATTGGTTTGCATTCCACTCTAACAGCAAGTGTTTGTAAATGCCAATTTCTTTGACCACTGCACTGGAGCGTGAACACTTTTCAGAATGGGAGTCTGGCCTGAATTCACTGAAATCACAAGGCTTTTGGAAAATCTTGGTGTTGATACCAGTGATTTTAGCAAATTTTGGAAAAAAAAACATTTGCAAGCTGAGTTGGGGTTAAGTCCTCCTATCCATTTTGTGTTAAAACAATGCCCATTTGTGCATTTTGGACTCCAAGTATATATTGCAGCTTTATATAGCGTGTACTCTGCCCAAGGACATTTGGAGCACTTTACACGAGCACCAGATACTTATATAAGGTCAGATTCATTTAATTTTAGGAGTTGTTTGCCCAGAGCCTACGCCAGGACCCAAACCTGGTTCCCCTGATCCAAAGTCAGCAGCGTTGCCTATTAGGCCACAGCCATATTCCTCAAATTATGTGTGAAAGTCACACACAAGAAGGATGAGTAGATCAGTGGTTGTTCACCTTTTCTCTTCCGTGGACCCTTTTTTAATCAATACTGGAACCCGCAGACCCCTACTGAATCGTTATTGGAGGCCCAGGACCCACACCGAGTCATTACTAAAAGTCCAGGAGCCTGACCTAAGTTCTTTTAATGATTTTGAACTGCAAAATAGTACAAGTGACTGCAGAAATTTGCATTAGTTTGTGCGTGTGTCTGCAGATCCAGTCCAAGTTTTCACGCTAAGCCGAAGCGAGAAGGACGTGAGGAGTACGCCAGCTGCACTAGACCTCGGTCCCTGGCGGTCTTTGCCCTCTGCTTTTTGCCCTCTGGTTTGTGCCTGTGGCTGTTCTTGTCTCTGGCCCCTCTCTCTAGCACGGAAGGAGTGGAGGCCGAGACAGAGCTGTGCAGAGTGGTGCAGAGAGCTGAGTGGAGCGGAGCGGGACGGAGTGGGGTAGTGTGAGCCTTTGTAGCTTCGAGCCCCAAGCGCTGAACCCTGGGCCTTCGTTGTGCGAGCCCCCGGAGCCAGGAGCCCCAAGCCTGAGAGCAGTCAGAGGGTGAAAGGTCGAAAGGCTGAACAGTTGAAGGAGTGCCGCTGGGGAGCCGAGGCGAGCAGCAGGGCGTGAGGCGTGCGGTGTGCTTTTCCAGCGCTCTAGACCTCTCATGCCCGACCTTTTACACACCAGTACACACTGGTGAGGACACCCTCATGTCCTGTGCAGAGGTGAGCAATGGGAGTAACCTGGTGATTGCCGCAAGAGCTATAGGGGCACCTATGATCTAAAGCGAGGTAGCGTGAACTTGACGGCCACATAGCATGTACAAGCGCGTACAAGAGGTTTGAGGAGTCGCTGGTGTGCATTTGTGGACGGAAGGCATCTGTGGACGGAAGGCACTTGTCCTTTGGCTGCTTCCAAAAAAAAAATCCTTGCTTGGTGCTGCGTGGCTTCAAGGTTTTTGGCTACTCCTCTGATGACCCCGGAAGACCCCTGAAGATTACAGGAGCTGTAGGGGGGGTCATTAACAGGTATGCAAGCGTGTGGGAAAAGAGAGCGCTAGGAAAAGCTAGGAAAAGCGCAAGCAGGGTGAAAGCAGGAGTGGGAGACCTGTGGTCACGCTGACACGCTAAAAATTGCTGATGCTGAGAAAGCAATAAGTAGTCCTGACACCGAGCCCTACAGGAGTTGTTGATGACCCAGAGTAAAAGACCGTGTACTGAGTTCAATTGTGATTGCGGGTTTTGCGGGGATGTGAGAGTGCTCCCGTAGGGAGTGCTATAGGACATCCAGAATGTCCAGCGGAGACTCCGAGCTGTATAAGCACCTTCATTGGAATATACCTTGTGAATCTTCATATACTTGCCCTTGACCTGCTTTTGCTATACTGAGGAGCATATTCTGGCACATAAGTAAATACGCATTTACTAGTAGAACAAGTAAGTCACTGGAAATGCATTCAGGTAAAGAAAGATCTTTGGGTACTCCAAAAAACGTGCTCGAAAAAATCAAGCACCAAAAGTGCTAAAAAAGGCTAAAACTCAAATTAAGGGGGCGAATCAGATGCTAATCTCACCAATAGCTAGGATGTTTGAAAAATCTACTAAAATCACACAGAAATTTCTTTATGACAAATCCAACAACCGCACTCATGTCAATGCAATCAGAACCTGAAACAAAAAGTTTACAGACCCTAATCAAGCCAACGAACAAGTCAAAAGAGAATGTAGTTTTACTTGATGTAGTTGATGTAAATTGGGTTTCGGATCAGGTTAATGATCAACAAGCTAAAGATCTTGAAGGACAAAGAAAAGAGCGAACAGAGGATGTGGACTTATTTCATCTAGTACATCCCTTGTATCAAATATTCTCTCCAGAAACGGGAAGTAGAGTGTCGGATAAAAATAGGATGGAAGTAACGACAAAGGAATGTAAACAAATTGATAACACCAAGAATGAACATATTGGAGGAGTTCCGTTGCCACTAGAAGTAAAAAAAATGAGGACTTAATCAACAAACATGCACTGACTACTAAAGCTCTATACCGAAATGACAATGAAAAGGAAAAAATTGACCATATATCAGGAAACCAAGAAAAAGGCTCTACTGGTATAATTAACTCCGTATATGGGCCAATTGTGCAAATCAATGCTGGTGGAGAAAATATCACGGAACGGAGTTATGAAAACCGAGAACAACTAGAACAGGCCGCTTTAAATCAATTAAAAACATCTGTTATTATAAATAAAACTCTAGGAAGCAATGATCAACCTGTACTTACAAATGAATATATCACTAATAATACTAATGTGCCAACGCCAAAAAATACATTAGCACTTGCAGGTAAAGAAAGTGGTCATGATGACATTAATATCTCATCGTGTTCTAAGGAAACAAACATGAACAATAAAACTAAAAATCAAGACAACCAAGATGTAGGATCCATATGGGATATATTCTATCAAACATCAGTATTAACCCTTGAAGCACTATCAGTACAATCTAACAAAATGGACACTCAAATTGACATACTAGGAGTTATGGCAAATGCCGTTACCGTGATTGAGAATAAACTGACTGAATTGAATAATCTCATAATTAAAGCCCAAAGGGAAGCAGCGTCAAGTTATATTGAGCGTACATGTGCTCCCATAATTAACAAAATTAGCTAATTGGTAACTATTCCAGATGTTGTGAATACAATCTTAGAGGATGTCAAAGATATTGTCTGTAAAAAAAAAAAGGATTATCGTAAGGAGGACGGGCTCCATTCTGATAAAAGGGTATTTGCTCTAGCAGAAAAACAGGAGCAACCGAATGTAAAAACAGATACTGAGGACCTTACTAAATCAAGCACGGCAATAATACAGAGTATAAATCAAGACCTAAACAAATGGTAACGAAATATTGTTGGACTCCTCACATGAGCTGAATAAAGAAGGAGAAAACAATGAGGACTCAATAGCCTTTGAAATAACAAAAAGACAGAGAGAAAAACTACGTAAAGCAAGAAATAAGGCAAAAAAGGAAAGTACGCCACAAATGGATATTAAATTGGATACAAAAAAGGAAAGAACAGTAATAACAGATACTAAATTGGATCCTTTGTCTAACACAATTGAAGTTGGAGGAAAACTAAGGAAAAAATCTATAGGAAATCAAGACGGTAATATGAGTGTGACAATCTACAAAATTTATAAAAACAATTGACAGAAAAGAAAAATATAATGATATTTTTGCTCAGTCTGCGAAATCTTGTGGCAAACAAAATCTCGCCAGGGCAAATATAAGTACACCAGTTGAAAGTTCCAACCAAATGCTTTGTGCCCCTGAATCCGAAGTAAATAGGGCCCATGAAAAAGAAGTACAACACAAAATCAATGAAAATGGTTGTGTAATAAAAGAGTTCACTTCTTGTGATATTCTAAGTGAACAAATAAAAAATATGACCCAAGACATGAGGCCCCAAAATATACTTGAACCTAGACCTACAATGCATAATCAGAATGACAAGCAAATTTATATAGGTCCATCGGTCCAGAAGTTAATATAGCAAGACCAAAATACTGCACCAAACCCAGTTAGGAATACGAACCAACAAAGATAATCCGGCTAAGAACGAATTGTGGGCTGACAGATCAACGATTAATTCTTGGAAAGTAAAGGACATGATAGAGGAAACGACGTACAAAAAAGCATGAGATAATCTAGTGATTGAAAGAAGTGGCCAGAACAGGCAGATTACATATGAGGAATATGGAAGAGGTCAGGACAAAAAAAGTGAAATAGGGCTCCCAAAAAAGTCCGCTCAAATTATCTTTACACCAATATACGAATCGAGGGGAACACATGATATTTTGAATAGAGGAAATATCCTTCGGCTCATGAAAACAATAACAACACTAGAAAAGGTAACATCTGAAGATATTGAATGTGCAGGTTTTTACCTAATCCTGAAGGAAGATATCCACTAACATTGTTAACAGTGGCCACTGTGTCTACAGCGGACTTGACCTTGAAAGAGCATTGGATCTTTCAAAATTGAGGGATACTAATCAGCCAACCGATTCCAAAGGTCTATCCACCACCTTTCTTTAAAAAAGGAAGCCTGGTAAAAAAAATCAGTCTTAAAAAAACTGACTTGAAGATAAAAAAAATTGTCTAATATAATAAAAGGAGAAAACCGAAATGGAGTAAAATGAGAAATCGAGCATGACAGCCTTACATTGTAATAAAGAACATTGACAAACTTCATCACAGGCAGTATTACAAGAACAGAATATGGACACTCCTATAATAAAGATCTGCTCATGGAACATAAACGGGATTTGAAAAAAACTAATAAATGCCCAAATACAAACATTATCAAATTCTCATCATGTAGTACTATTGCAGGAAACCTGGGCAATGGACCCATTTATGTTAAAACAGTATAAAGGATATTTTGAACCTGCAATCACATATCCAAAATTTGCTCGTCCTTGTGGGGGCCTAGCAATATTCGTACTGATTGATTTAAAAGCAAAACATGAGCGATTACTGACGAATAATTCTAATCTTCTTGCGGTAAAGCTACGATATATATCTAGCAAAAGTAGGATACAAAAAACCCTAATTCTAATCAACATATATATACCGCCTAAACAGACCTCCAGGAAAGAAATGTATGTTGCTCTTAATAATTTACTTCTGGAGCAAATCTTGGAAGAGCCCTTGGCTGATTATATCGTAACAGGTGATTTCAATATAAACTTGTTAATACCTTTCCTATGGGATGACTTTGTTCAGTCCCAAAACCAACAATGGGAAATCCCTGAGCCAACAATGGAACCTAGAACAACTAACACACAAAATAGAATCGAGAGGAATTTTTTAATGGACATGGAAGCGCTGGGACTAAGAATATTAAACGGAAGATTCCCAACGGACAGTCCACCTGCTTGCTAATTTCATTCCTATAATGGTAATTCACGTAATGATTATACAATGACATCATTGTGTACTTTCAGCCAAGTGATTTCCTACTGCTTGAATGAAGTCCCGGATAGCGACCATAGTCAACAAATTATTGAGATAAAACCGCCCTGTCCAGAAACTCAAAAGTATTTGACGATGCATGGTCAGACTTGTACCATCAATGATAGGAAACTTATATGGAAACCAAATAATACTGATGAAATTAAGGAAAAAGCGCAAAGTCTAGTTAAAGACTGTTTCAAAGAAACAACGATGAGAACAGTAATTGAGCAATGGGAAAAATTCACACAGAAAATAGTGAGTTATAATGAAAACACATCATGTGTACAAAGAAAACAAGCGACCCAGACTGAAACAAGAGAATCTAACATATATCTCCCGTATACTGTGAGAAAAATTAGACGCACGCGCAATAGACTTAGGAAACAGTTAATCAAGTTTCCGCTTAAAGAGGAAATACGGGTACTATTAAAAAAATACTAATTACAACCTGAGGAAACTAATTTGGAACGAAAAAAATTAAGCCAGACAAGAACTGTGGACAAAAATCTTTCATGCAAGTACCCTAACAAATTCAAGGGAGTTCTGGAGATTGATTAATGGTCTAGCTAGACCAAATAAATCTGCTGTAGGATCTGCCTTATCCGAAGATGAATGGGTTATGTTTCTCATAAAACATCTAAACCCAGAAACTTCAGCAAGTATTCCATGTAACAAACAGGAAAAGAAGAAAAAAACTGACCTGGAATGCGATTGTGACATTTATATAACCAAATCTCAAGTGGCCAAGCTGATAAATAAACAGGAGGATGGGGCCCCCCGGTCCCAACGGTATTCCGTTTGCACTGTACAAGGAAGCACCAGATTTTTGGTCTGTCTACCTAACTAATGTTTTTAATGAAGTAGTTCAGAGTGGATTAATCCCGATATCGTGGAGAGGCTCACTAATAACACCTATCTTTAAGAAAGGGAATTGGCAACTGCCGGAAAACTATCGTCGAATTACCCTTCAAGATACGGATGCAAAACTGTTTGCTGGCATTCTATTATCGATTTTTAACAGATTGGGCAAAGGAGAAGCAGGTACTGCCCCCGAACCAAACAGGCTTCATTAAAGGTCTTGGAACATCTACACATATACTAATATTATCTGTATTAATTGATAAGGCAATTTTAGTAAAACAACCCTTATATTTTTGTTTCGTGGATTTTAAATTTGCTTTTGATTGTGTTGACAGGCAACGTTTGTGGGCTAAACTTAAAAAAACAAGGAATTCCTGATACATTGTTAAAAATGATTAAGCTCCTGCACTCTGATACTTGGGTCAGGGTGAGGATTGGTGACGGACGCACGCTAACTAACAAAATTCCAACATCTAGCAGTCTCAAACAAGGGTGGGTCTTGGCCCCCTTACTTTTTAATTTATTTTTAACTGAACTTCCTACGGCTTTGAATGAAATCAATGCACATCCTCCAAAGTTAGCAGATAAACAGATATCCAATTTGTTGTATGCAGATGATGTTATACTCTTAAGTTATACCAAAATTGGAATGCAACGATTAATCGACGGCATTTTTAAGTATTCAAAGGCAAATGGTATGGTAATAAATGAAGCTAAGACCAAAGTAATGGTTATTACAGAAAACATGCGACTTAAACATAAACACAAATGGTTTTTGGAAGACAATGAATTGGAGCAAGTTGTTTTCTATAAATACCTTGGTGTTATTTTTAATGATAATGGAAACTTCCTACCACAAAAACTGGATATCACAAGGAAAGCAAATACCCTTGTTGCGGCATTTAGGACTATTCAGGAAGTCATAGGTTATTTGTCTTATCGCCCTTTTTTTAAAAATAATCGCTGCAAAACTACTCCCTACTTTAACGTGTATGGTAGCGAGGCAATTAATGGGAAAGATGCGGAGATCATTAATAGTGCAGTGGCTAAAACTTACAGAATCTTATTCTCCCTGCCAAAGAATGCCTCACAAGCTCAGGTGAGGTTGGAGTTTGGGCTAAATAATCAGCTATATGCAAGAAAAGGGCAAGCACTTAAAGTATGGAATAGAATTAAAAATGATCAAGATAGCCAAATGTCTCGTTTATTGTGGCAGGAAGTAAAAAATAACATAAATTTACATGTCTGGTTCTATCTAAATACAGCGATAGAAGAATTTGGTATAACACCGATTTGGAACACCACAATCACACAGGACAGCTTCAAAAAACAATTAATAAACTCACCAACCATCTCTCCTTGATAAAGGATAATGATATGTTTGTAAAAAGAAATCATGCATGGCCAATCATAAAAGGATTTAAGCGAAAAAAGGTGCAAGAATATCTGGAAAAATCATGGTCTAAGAAAAACAAACATATCTCTAGCAACGCTAGATTTGGTTGTTTGCCAGGATTATGCCACTTATTACCATGGAAGAGAACAGAAGAAGACAAACTATGCAGGCTCTGTAAATCCGGATAAGAAAACATTATACATTTACTATGGCTTTGCCCGGACTTGGAATATGAAAGAAAATGTACCCTCCAGAGACTGTTTAATAAACGTGGAGTAAGGACATGTAGGCAAGCCCTGATAGCATGTTTAAATTCTGAAGATTTATTAATTAATTCAGCATTTGTGAAATTTGTATGTGCAGTAGGGAAAAAGTTGGAGGTTTTTACCCGATTTTACTAATGGATTGAGCTAACATGTATGATATATAATCAAGTTTTTGGATATAATTCTAAATGATCGATTGTTTTAATAATTTTTAACCTTGATGACATTTTAGCTATTTTTTGTAAGACTTTAATTAATCAAACAAATAAACTTGAAACTTGAGTGTGTATGATCAAGTATTGTGTGCACATTCTCTGTTGAAGTGGCTTTGAGAAGTAAAAACAAACAGCAACAAATAATACTGGAAAGTTCATCTAGATTCTTGCTTGGGAATACTTGCAAGGGTGTGTTTTAAAACTGAACTTAGGGACATAGGTAAGTACCTTTTGAACTTGTGATGCTCTTCAAAGTGTGGGTGCTGACATCAGTGTTTATCACTTAAGTAATTGGAATTGTGAAAAATCCAAGCTTTACACAAAGTCTAGCAAATGTATTCAGCAGTACAGTGGTATGGGTGTAGTGTGTAACTGGTGGTGCATTTTTTTTTTTAGCACACTGTTGCCAATATATTACTATGGAGTTTTGCGGTAGGTCACTGTTATTTACAAACACATTGTTTTCCATTGAAATGGCCACTAAATTTGCACAGGCATACCGTTGTATTAATTAAACTATATTGCACACAACTGATAATTTTTGGAAATCGGTCTCAGAATTACAAAACATGTCCTTCATTTTTGCATTCCAAATTTCTGATATATTCTTAAATGTGTGCAGCTCATTTACAGGTATTTACATTTTGTTGTGTGTTTACACTCCCTGTACCAAAGCAAGTTTTCACATAGTTCACTTTAAAAACTCCTCTAACTTTGCTTTACAGTCAGAGAAAGAAAGGTAAACACCCTTTCCCATGTTAAAAGAATAAGCAGCAATTTGCCAGGAGACATAGCTTGACATTTGACCTCTGTCTATGTAGCACAGCAAATGTGATAAGATAATTACAAAACGTAAAGGCAGCTCTTGTGCGACCCACAGGTTGGGAAACTCTGCTTTACACTATTGCGAAATCATAATATGTAAAAACAGAACTACACCATAAAATGTGATTTTACAATTTCAGACAAGTACCCAGACATTTTTAAACCTTCTGTATACCATCAAAGTTTAATGAAGGAGGAACACGTTTTTAAAAATTCTCTTATGCTAAATCAAGTGGGGTTCCTCTGAGTCAGGATCACCCTGCAAAGGCAGATAATTTATGAAATAAGGATTCTGGATGAGACGGATCGTGGAAGGGTATCATATGTTAAAGCTTTTCGGTGAGTGAGGAATAACAATCCCTCACTCACTTTAAACCCCAGGCAAATAATGAGGGAGGAGTGGATCTCAAAATGAGGATTACAAAGATCACAGGTGATGTGACCTGCAGGTATTGTGGCAATAGAACTTTTACAATTGGATATGGCATAAAATATACATTCCCAGAGTGAGTGGAACAAAGGTCTGTAAAGGTAGAGCCCTGTGTCAGTGGGTACCTTATTAGTTGGTAGAAAGGAGAGCTGTCATGATCTTGAATGAGATGCAGAAGGTCACAAAAGCAGGGTCTCCAGTTATGGTATCAGAAGGACCTGCAGGTTTTAGGTCTCAGGTTAGAGGGTGCATACTTTCATTGCCTGATGAAGGAACCTAGGTTTGAAGCCACAGATAGTGGGTACTAGTGATAGTGATAGAAATTTTATTGCATGTAGTTAGTTAAAATCATTTTAAAAAATCATCGAAATTTGTCAATAAAAACACAATCGGCAATATTGTTTAAAAAGCGTGAAAAGAATAGAGGAGGTTATGGCTGTTTCCCAAAGATCAGACTTCATCATAATTAGTCAGCATTGATCGATGCACAGGTTATTACTCAATTTTTTAACTTCCTTTGTCCTGTAGCTAAAAACGTGAGCAATATTGTGTTTAGTACCAGGTTTTGCTAGTCTGCTACATCATGGCTGGAATCGGGAGTTTAAAGTGCAGTCCTATGGTGCAGTATGTCTCGCATTGCAGGCGGTCATCATGTTTCATTGCTGCAGTTTTAACGAAAAGTGCTGATGTGCATGAATCCTCGACTACGCTGCTATGATCATGGACAGTGTGCAGATATAAACTAGGTGTTACAAGATCTCCCATTCCTGTGCGGAACCATGTGCATTGTGAATTTTAAAACCAGTTGATTTCTAGAAGTTCACAGTCCTCGGTCTCCTGTTTGAAAACCATGTGCAAAATACATACGCGTTGGCTCTATGTGTTTGATTTAGACAATAATGAGCTGACTTTCTGCAAAAATTTGGTTGCCCTGCAAGTGGTCTGAACCGAATTGCAGTTCAATAGTTGCATGATGGCCGGTCGGCAAGATGTAATTTGCGAAGTGCATGGAGTATATATTGCAGTCTCAGCATATTCACAGCTGAGCAAATGCACACTATGGATGAGGGACTCCTCGGCTTGGCCACAAAGTCTGCAAAGCATGGTTGGCCATGACTGTTTCCATTTTGGAATCTGGTCTTTTGTGGTGAAGGCTCCCAACCTGATCAATATTAGCTGATGCTGGATCGATGGAGTGATGTGCTGGACGAGGCATAGTTGAGGCAGAAGCATCTCATATGAGGGAAAGACCATCCAGCCGTATTTTTTCTTTGATAGGGCAGCTTTATCCATTATCCAGACCTTTTGCTTTGCTGCGTTGTTGATTATGTTTTTGAATGCATTGAAACTATGATCTGTGTTCCAAGCGTCATGCGTGTCAAGCGTTGTCAATGCTTGTTCAGGTACGGTGTACCAAGCTTTTCCTCCTTTGGGTTAGTTCTTTATTTCTGTCCAGCAGTACCCCAGCAAGGAGTCCTCTGGTGCTGCTTTTAATTTCCAGTATATCTTTATTTCTGCCGCTTGTATAATCGGAGGTTGGTTTAATAACCCGAATTCCAAGCGGACTTGGGCTTGAGATGTATACTGCGGAATCCGGAAGACTTGTTTCAATAGGGCTGATTGCAATAGGTTTAAGAAGTTGGCATCTTGTCCTTTGTATAGTTCGGAGCTGTATGTGAGAGTTGGGATGATCTTGGCAGCAATGACTTTGTAGTAGATGAGCATTAGATGGACACTTTAATTTCAATTTTAACATGTTCAGGGCAAATCGTAATTTATTTGCTTGAGCTTTTCTGGTGTTTAAGTGGTCTTTGAGTGTGAACCTTGTGCCGACCACTACTCCCAGGTATTTATAGGAGGCACTCTGCTCAATTCTATTTCCTGCATCATGCCAGTGGTAATTTCCCGTTTTTGCTGATAAACACATGACCTTAGTTTTCTTGTAGTTGAGACAACCCAAGCTCCTTGGTGTATTTCACCAACTTTGTAATCAAGCGCTGGAGTTCCACTGGCGTCTGACTGCATAAGACAATGTCATCTGCGTACTGCAAACTTCTTATTTTGCGGTTTGCGATTTTCGGGGGGTCACTTTGCACTTCTGATAGTCTCCTATCTAAGTCTGCGGTAAAGATATTAAAGAGATTAGGTGCCAGCACGCATCCCTGCTTTAAGCAGGTGCACGTAGGAATCCTTGCTGCGGTACTTTCTCCATTGCCCAGTTTCATCTGGGCCCAAGTGGATGTATACAGATTAACGATAGCCTGTAGTAGTGATAAAGGAACACCCCATTTTGCCATTTTTTTCCACAGAAGTTCTCTGGGTACCATGTCAAACGCTGCTTTTAGATCAACGAAGCAGGTGTACAATTTGGTGGATTTTCGTTTGACATTTTCTACAAGGAGATTCAAAGCCAAAAGATTGACAACGTATTTGTACCGGTTCTAAAGCCTGTCTGTGTGACTGGAATGATCTTATTGGAGGAGACCCATTCTTCCAGGGCTATCAGGAGGTTTGATGCATATATTTTTGCTTCTAAGTCGATTAGGGCGATTAGCCTAAAGTTCCCAGGGTCTGACCTGGTGCCTGCTTTGAATATCGGGATCAGAACGCTACATCTCCAGGATGCTGGTATGCTATTTGTTTGGAAAGCATGGTTGAATAGTGGAGTGAAAAATTAGGTTTAAAATATGGGCACCCACATGAATGGGCAATGGATCCTCCAAAGTAAGGGTTTAAAGGTTAAAACTCATTTCTGGTTCCATTACTTGGTTCAGAGTCTCTCTAGGCATTTGTTTTATGTTAATCTGAGCGGAACCTCGTCCTCTAATCTCATCAGGAAATTCAAAAGTATTTAAAAGGGTTCTCAAAATGTATTGGTAGGAAACAGTTTTTTAGTGAAAGAAAAAAACTGTAAAATGAACATATTTAAAAAAAAAATGTTTAAAATTGATTTGTACGTTGCTACATTCAATATGTTGGATTACATTTCTATTGGGTTTTATAAGTAGTTTAAGTGTCAACATTTTTCTAGCGAGCATAATAGATTACCACCAGTAACACTGTTTAACAACATCTGAACCAAATTCTTCAGTCTAATATGTATACCCTTACTTTTCTGCTGTGGGAGATTTCCATGCTTGTCCAGTTTCAGTTATTTACTTCAGTTTGTTTACTGAAGTCTTTTCCATATGTGGCACCCTCGAACTTCCTCACTTAGTGGTCTTTCCCGTTACATTTCACTGCAAGGCTATTTTGACCTGAGGGAAGCTGGAGGGCATAGGGGACACGTATTTATTTTTATTTTCCACATTGTCGTTACTGATTTTGATCTCGGATGTTCTTCTGTTCTCAAGTTTAAAACTATAATGATTTATCCCAGTCATTGAGCAATGCTTCCCCCACCCTGTTACTTCTGTTGTGTTGCAATCAAAGTTGTTTCTACTGTCCACCATTCCTTTACATCCTCAGCCATGATCCAATGTTGAGTGCTCTATTTGCTTTCCATTTCGTGGCTATATTTCGCTTACCCAGTTCCAAGTACAGGTGTACACGTTTGCAAGTGGCTTACGCTTTCTTCGGTCTATGCATTTGGCCAAAAAGGCATACTGAACGGGTGACATCCAAGTGTTTGCTTGTTAAAATTTATATAATAGGGACTACCATGTCAATCCTGTATTGTGGTCTGTATACAGTCCCACACTGTATGAAAGAAGTCAGCATTTGCTTCAGTATATCTAGGAGATTGGTGAGAGGCACTGGTATACATTTTGGCTATCTTTGCTGGGTACATGTAATTTTCATTTAGGTAGTTGAACTGAGTGAATTCAAACTATGTGTTTCTATCTACTGTCAAAACCTCAGGTATTCACTTAGTAAAAATGTAAAAAGTTAATTCAAAGGAACTAGATAGGTCAGATGAGAGGAAGGACCCCAGGTTTTGACAGCTTGTCAGATTGGGAGAGGTTGGAAGGCCAACCAGAGGGTTCGTCAGTCTGCATTCCAACCTCTCTGAATCTCAATCAGTCTGCTAGCGGCACCATCTCTGTGGTGCTACCAAATTGGAGAGGGATTCCCAGTCTGCTCGTGCTGTGTACTGACCCGCAACAGGCAAGGGAGATGGTGGCTGACAGGATTAGAGCAGCACCTGCATTCCCCTACCTCTTTTAGGTCTCTGGAAACCATGAGAGCCAGTGGGAGCACCGTCCACTTCACTTTCTGTTCAGCACCCATCCTTTAACTACTCTTGCGTAAGAGAAGTGATAGCTACCAGTGGAAGCCAAACACAAACTGTTATGCTCTTTTTAGCAAACATGTTAAAGTTTGGAGAAGATTTTTAGGTCATGCCTCATGCAGCATATGCACTGTTGCTTGCATGACATTTTGTTTGTATACAAAGCGCTTAGAGCCTGCCCATTAAAACAGTGATTGTCAAACGCGAGGCCTCGGACAAAAGAGAAAACTGCAATTTTCATAGTAGTGGGAGGACAAGAGTATATAAAATGGCCACTGACAGCCATAAGAAGCATGAGAGATGGCGTTTACAATGTGCTTTTTGTACAACACTGCAAGTGGAGGGGAGTTATCTCTCCAGAGCAAGGGCTTAGACAACCAAAACAATATATTATAACACCCCCTCAAGGCCTTAATCCCTTCTGCAAGCAAAGTAGGGGTTATGTTCTCATATCCATTTTCTGTTACAACAAGGCCCAGTCGTGCATTGTGGACTCAAGATATATATTGCATTTTTATATAGCGTGAATACTGAAAAAGGATATTTGAGCACTTTACATGAGCACTGGCTCTAGGCACTTCGGTAGTGGAGTTTGTGAAAGGTGGCAGCTTCATTGTGCAGAGCAATAAAGTCAGCCCAAGTTCCTCAAACTGTCCGCGCAAAGACCCCAAAATTGTGCCTCTATCCATTTGTCCAAAGCTCCTCAAAGAATCTGTGTAACCCACCATCTTTGCACTCTACGCTTCTCAGTGTCTGTGTACCGCACCGCAAAGTTGTCCTGTCATAGTTGCTTGCCCTATCCCGCTCTACCTTAAGCATTGTTGCTTGACGTGTTCCACACACCCGTCGTAGTTGTTTGCTCCGTTCCTCCCACTCCATCATTGTTGCCCCCTTGCCATTGCTTGCTAATCACCCTTAACCCCTCCTGCGTTGTTGCACGGGCCGTTCTCCCCTCCCACCCCTCTTCACGGCACTCCTTCCCCCGTCCACTTGCATCTCTCCCTCCTACTATTACTTGTCCCATGCTGTCTGCTCCCTGTCATTGCGTGCTTCGTGCTCCTGTCCACCTCCCTGGACCACCTCCTCTTATTGTTGCTTGCCCCTTCCCACCAGAAAAAAGCCCTATGACAGGCCAGCGCTGGCTGTGTCATAGCGCTTTTTACCCTAAGCATTGACAAAACCAATAGATCTCTCCTATGTGAGATCTATTGGCTTTGTCAATGTTTTTTTGCCATTTTTTTGTAGCAGCACAGCTGTTATGCAGCATAGTTGAAAGTAAAGAATAAAATAGCACTGTGACTCAGCCAGCATTGAAGACGTCATAACGCCTTTTTCTTTCAGCTATGTTGCACAGCAGCTGCACTGACGTAGGGGAGGCCTATTGAGCTTGGCAATGCTTGTTTATTTTACCCGTACCCAATATTTGATTCACAGGTTTTCAAGGAAGTGATTTACAGTAAATATATTTTCTGTCTATTGCTTTTCAAAGGCTATGTATTACTGTAGTGTTTTCAAGCCAAAATATTCAGTTTGAATTCAAAAGGTGCAATACTCAGCTCTGCTGTTGATTTCAAACTCTAGCTGCCACACTTGCTATTTTGGTACATGTATAAAAAAACACCTGGGGGTTTTATACCTTAAAACAATGGGCTTCTGTAGTATTTTAAATGTTCACCTTTTATGTAATGTCTGTCACCCAGAAGATATGAATTTTACATTTTCAGAACATTTAGCTGCCTATACAGAAATGTTTTACTGCCCTTGACCATTTCCATTATTATTCTTAATTGTTGATTTCTATGTAAAGGTTGCTCCAGTTTGCTTTGCTAACTTATTGTGCTTTTATGTTTCAGCCTGCTTTTCGGAAAAATGTTGGTCTTTTGGAGAAAAAGAAGGATTACAAACTTCGTGCAGAGTAAGTAAAAAATGTGTCATCAAACTGCTTATGTAGAAATGTAGATAGATCTAAGTTATTCTATTCGACCCCTCCTCTCATATTGCCAAATACAATTCTGTTCTAAAAAAGAGCAGATTATATCTGCTCGCTGGGTTTCAGTGATTCTTGTTAAAAAGAAGCCATTTGCCTCAGTAAGTAACTGATTTATTTAAATTGCCCTGTATGCATTACATATTGCCAGACATGTTCAAAATGGCAGGATCATCCCTACATTTTGAGGCATAAACTGGTTCGTTGTAAGTGTCTTGCTTTCAAGCACTGACAATTGTGCCTAGGAGGAGTGGGGACATTGATAGGAGTTTTTAGGGGGCTCGTCTGGAATCCCCTGCTATGATTGGCTGCCTATCACCATTGCTCAGACTGTCCCATACATGTGTCTTGCTTGTATCTGTCCTGGTTACATATGCAGATGATAATGCCTAAGTGGATTAGGGACAGCAATAGCAGTTTGCAGAGGATTTGCTAGTTTCCACGCCTATGACTGGCTGCCTGTCGCTGTATCTCAAGTCATACACTATATAAATCCTGTGCTGTTATTTAGCCCATGGGCGTCCAAAGCGTAATAACAGCAAGCAGAGAGTTGGACACTGTGCCAGTTTCTGGGGTAGTACTGAAACCATGTGAGTAAATATCTTCAGAATTTCTAAAATCAAAGTAGTTGTTTCAGATATTATACAGGGACATGCAACAACTTTGTGTTTCATTGGAATAGGAAAGGTTAGTTTCTTAAATGTGAAACAGAAAACAAAACTCCAAACCAATATGTACAGTTTTTGTGACATTGAGCCTGACTGGAGATCCCTCTTTATGGAAAGTCTATCTAGACCCTTTGCTGCATCGATGAAAATCTTTCTAACAATACAATTTAAAGGAAATTTGCACCGCTTTACAGGTCTGAGTCTCTGAACTCTAAATCTCTACTCAGTTACCAAGGTTTTGAGTTTTGATAAAAGAATTTCAAAGTATCTCTGAACCAAGTACAATACGGGCCCAGCAATAATTGTAGGTATCAGATACTGATACTAGAACAGCATACTTTCAACTATGTACCTGTCGTGTAGTTGTCCCTACTTTTGATTCAGTGACAATGAGTCCAAGTATGCCTTACTCTATCGAGACCTAGTCCACATTTTGTCTTGCATGACCAACTCAGAGGAAGTTCCTGATATGATTATGGATGCTCATTCTTAATGGTTTGATAAACTGAAAATGAGCTTCTTTACTGAACCTCTCCAGCTTGAGAATCACCCCTCCTCCCCCCAATAAGGCAGTTGCCACATGGTACGACAGGGCTGGTAGGTCAGCCAAGAGCGATCTCCTTAGTTCCCTTAAAAGAGGGTTCTCGCAGGATATAAAGTCAGCTAGAGCAGACTACAGACTAGTCCGGAAATGTGCAAAATCTACATGGGACACAGCAATTTGAAACAACATTTTGTCTGCAATGCGCTCTCGGGACCAGGTAGCTTTCTGGCTCATAATAGCACATGTCACATGTGCCAAAAGAAATAGGATGAAGCCAGAAGTACATGTTATTCCACAAGACTGGGTGAGTCTTTTTAAATCTTTATATAGTAGATCCCCCTTAATCCTTGCGTACCTTGATTCCGCTGATTTTATAGGGTCCCCTACATCCTGTAAGACTCCTTTTAAATTAGATACTGTTAAAGATGGATGGGCTTACAGTGACTGAAGTGATCACGGCCATTAACTCTCAGAAGGCACGAAACTCACCCGAGCTAGATCAAATTCCGGTGTACCTCTTCAAGGCTGAACCGGTCATTTGGGCACCCTACTTTACAGCAGGAGGCAAGAGTCCGACCTCTAGGAAAGGGTCAGAGCTTATTCCTGTACACAAGAAATGCCCTAAGTCTGATCTAGCCAACTACCGCCCTATCAGCCTTATTGATTCTTTCCAAGAAATCATTTGTAAGCTTCTATTAGACCAGCTCCTTACTTGGTTCGAAGGAATTTAAATTTTAACACAGTTTCAGGCTGGATTTTGCCCTAAAATTAGTACAGTCGACCAGGTTTTTATGTTTCAGTTAATAAGGTGAAAAGAAGTAGACATCGACCTCAAGGCGGCATTCAACATGGTCCCTATGGATAAGCTACGGCGTACACTATGAGACCCAGGGCTTCCCCGCTCTTGCCTCGATTTATTTGCTAGGCTTCACAGTGACAGTTTTGCACAAGTTAGATGGGGTGCAAACGTGGATAAACACCGATCCCTTGTAGGTTGCAAGAGGAGTCGGGCAAGGATGCGTCCTTGCTCCCACGTTGTTCCTGCTGTTTCTAAATGGCTGCATCAATTACCTCTTGGATTGTGATAACGACTCTCCAGTTCTAGAGGGAACCAAAATACATACTCTATTATTTGTGGATGATACTTTATTAGTTTCAAAAAACCCCAAGGGCCTAAAGACCCTCTTGAGCAAGTTTAACATATTCTGCCTAGATCAAGGACTGGCAATTAACGCAAGTAAGACAAAATGTATTCCCATCCACCCCTGTAGAGGCTTCAGAGGATCAATAATGTTGAAAGGGGAGGAGTTGGAGAAGGTGTCAGATTTTCATTACCTTGGCATTCGCTTCTCTAGTGCAAATACCTGGGGCGCCCAGGTTACCAAAAGCACTCTCATACTAAAGCGCAGGGCGGTAGCCATATTAAAATTCACAAATAAGACCTTGTTCTATCCAATCTCCGCCTTTCGTGAGGTTTGGAGAGCCAAAGCTGTAGTTACCTCAACATAATGGAACAGAACTTTGTGGTTATGGTAATCTAAAAGCCCTTGAGGTGGCCGAGAATACATTTTTAAGAGTAGCCCTTAACTGCCCTAAAGCACGCCATTGATTTTTAAACATGACCTAGGTTTCCAGTCCATTGTTCCCCTAGTGCACCTGAAACCTATTCCGTTCTGGCTACGGATTTGGTCTACTAGATAAATCACAGAGAGGTGTTTTGCTACCCTGGTTGGAGTACATAAAACAGTTTTAATACGCTAGGAATCTACACAGGAATTGACTGTCCCTTGAAATTCCATCTTCTGCGAATAAGAGATTGAAGGTCTTCTATGGGGAGCTTGAGCAGGTTAAATTTGCCAAACAGGTAGGCTTAGGCCAAGTGACATTTTTTTTTCTTTTTTCCCCATAGGATTCAAACCTACCTCTTACTTTGAAAGCTGTATGAAATGATATTTATCCTCCAGTCACAAGAGCTCTTTATATAAGGTTCAGGTTAGGTACATTACCGCTTGCTACCTTTACCGCTAAATGCAATAGTCAACAAGGTGGCAGTAAAATATGTCCTGTCTGCAGAAGTGCTGACAAAACAGATAACCATCTCCTCTTTTTTGCCCAAGTTAGTATAAGCAGCGTAGACGCAGCATTGCTCCTCTTTGCTGCCTTTTAGGTGTTGCCCTATACAGGGTAGCAATAAGATTTTAAAGAGCAGGCATGTCTCCGGTCATCGTCTTCTCCATTGCTAAATTTCTGGAGAGCATATGGCATATTCGGGAAAAAATTGGCTCTCTTACCCTTTCTTACTCCTCTGTCTAATGCAACCCCCTCTCCCTACGCATCACAGGTTTATTGATAATAGAACTTGTGTTTTTAATCATATTGTTAGCTGGAGCACTTGCACGTTATTCAGCTGGAATGTATTGTGAGACAGGGAAGAGTACGTAACCCCAGCTTTATCCCTGTTTCTAGACTATCGTTGGTCCACAATGGATACATTCCTCTGTTTTAGGTATCAAATGTATTTAATATGCACACGCCTAGCAATAGATTTCATTGGGGTTTCTACTTTTTAAAGTTTATTATTCTGTCTTGAAGCTTTTAAAAACACCCTTAATACAGAGTGACATGTATAAACTGTACTCTTAGTCATGACGGACCATGATAGGTTTTTGTTTATGGTCGTGTTTGTTCTTTGTCCACAGGCCAAGAGTGGTTACTTCTATGAATATTTTATGCTTGGTATCTGTATACATGTTTCAGCTTTCATTGTACTGTGTCCCCTTTAATAATTATTTCAACTTTACTACTTTTAT
Organism: Triturus cristatus; assembly: GCF_964204655.1. Classification (NCBI taxonomy): domain Eukaryota; kingdom Metazoa; phylum Chordata; class Amphibia; order Caudata; family Salamandridae; genus Triturus; species Triturus cristatus. The sequence continues at coordinate 365,070,089 of NC_140584.1, read as the reverse complement.
GGCCATTGGCCTAAATAATGTACATAAAGAACGAAAGATGTAACGTATCCAACTAATAATACCCAACTGTCAGAAGTTGAATTTCTCTGTGATGTTATAAATTGTGATTTGCTTTATAGCACGAATCCTGGATTAAAGTGTGATGTTCCTCCGTATCATGCAAGTGCTAAATTTTGTATATTTTCAAAAGATGTCTGGCCCCAAATATTAATTATAGAGACAGAGATGATAATGGGGAAAAAGCCGTCGGAGACATAGGAAATACTACTTGCAGGTTCGAACGAGTAAAATGCCCTTTCCTTGTCGTACAGTACAATTAATGTGGCACTTTAAAGATTATAAGTGAAGGAAGTGATAAGCAATGAAATTGCCATAGCTGCTTAATATCATATTCATCAAAGAATTAATGGAACCTTTGCTCTCTATGACTCCAGTGTGGATAATGTTCATGATGCAACCCAAAAACGTAATTTGATTAATCCTGCTAGGGTAATTATGCTTGTTTCAACTGGCAGACTGCAGTTTGACTTGAACACCCAGTGGAATTTGGCCATATAAGTAACAAAATGAGAAAAGTGCCAAATAAGGAAACAACATGCCATTGGGTTCTGTGGGTGTGAGTTGTACACATTGTATAACGATCGACCTAAGATAGTGTATTTTTTATTTTAGTAACGCATCAATTAAACCACAGAATAAGCCTACATCTCTGAGTAGGGGTAAGAGAGGTGGCGACAGTTACATTACAATAGATGCTAAATCATGTTTTACTATTTTGCACAACAGATGAGAGAGGAAAAATAGTACTGCTTTATAGAATTTGACCTGTTGGGAGTCCTGGATCCAGTTACTGACCTGGTATTTATAATTATTAGGATTTGTTAGAAACATCAATGGGGGAGATGCAATGAATAACCCTAACCGGATTCCAACTCCAAATCTGAGAATAGTTACATAATAGGAAGTGAAAGATGGTGTCCAGGTGCGGGAAATTGGCAGTGTGAGTATGATTTTGTGGCCGGAAATGCCCACTTTCAAACACTGGGCAACTTGGATGTGCCATTGTTTAGGCTTACAGACTATCATTAACCTCTTCCATGCTCATGACTTCTCCCGGCCGTCATGTGTCACGATGGGCGTGTGCGGACGACGGCCGGGAGACGTCATGACCACGCCCGAGATTGGAATGTCCAGCACCGCGGCAGCGCTGCGGCGGAATTTGCGCCGCAGCGAAGAGGTTAAATTTGAGTTGCAAGAATCCAGCTATGCAGTGTTTTTCTTTGAATGTACGCAGCTTCTGTCAGATGATACTCAAAAGGGTTTCCTCCTTCCTACCTCGAACCTCTCAACGTTTGCATTTTATATTATTTCGCACCTAAAGTTAGGAAATTGCTCTCTTTGTGTGGTTGCCTTACACTGCTTTCAACTTAAATTGTTAGACTTGGACACTACCCTATATGTTAATAGTGTAATTGTTTTGGCAAAACTTGATTTTTATTCTTTCAGGAGATTTGCAGTTTGCATTTTACTTTCTGGGAATGTTTTATGTGCTCATCTTGCTCATGCACTGTATCAAACAACACTTTGGCCATAGTTGGGATTCAACCTTCTTAGAGAGATGCCCAAAACATACCCATTTACTAGCAGGGTATTATATAACTAGCAGTGTCCAAATAAACTTGAGGCCTATTTTCCTGATAGATGCCACCACCACAACCTTTCGGAAGTGATCATCAATTGTATATCAGTGTGGCTATGTTCTGACATCCTTACACCCCTAGCCAAAGGAGGGTGTGGAGATGGGTGGGAACTGTTTATCAATATCTACTTGGATGTTTGTGATGTAAAGATGACGAATAAGAAACTGTAATTGTCAGTGGCCCTTTAGTCCACTTTTGTCTCTGTTGATAAATAGTTCTTGTGACAGGCACTTTTTTACCCTGACAGTGACTCTTATAGTGAGGTTCAATACTGGTGCCTATGATAAATTAAAGTCTCGGCGAGGTGATGAAACTACTCAACAATTTTCAAGTGGTGTTTGAGTGCAGCAATGCTCGCCTCTTGCCCCCACGTTATTAACCTTTTTTTCTTAATCGTATGCATTAAACATCCCAGAATGAGGTGAATCCTCCTAGAATGGCCAGCATGAACATCACACATTTCTTTTTGCAGACGGTGCCACCACGTTGGCTTAAACTCGTGGGCATTTTTCTTAGATTTTTCTGGATGTTTAATATGCCTATAAAATCTGGCTGTACATACACAAAACGAAATGTGCGACCCAAAGCGCTTCTCCTTTCCCAACAGTAAGTTTTAGACTGATAGTGATGTCCTGGAGGTGGCTACTGCCTTGGACTAAATGGGTCCCGATCAGTGGCAAAATTTGAAGGAAGAGTTAAGGGGAGGTTAAGGGTATGGCAACGATAACCAATAATCTAAGCTTGTCTCTAGTTTTATCACTGCTTTGTAACAGAAGCAGCGACAACAGTCTTGGACATTTGCCATTTAAAGTCTACTGCTGCTGCTAGATATGGAATAGAGCTATGCGACTTTAGGCTGTGCCTCCATGCTGGTGCTGGAAAATGACTTTTTCAGGAAAATTAGGTTTATGCCTAGGCACACCTCTATTAACTTTGAGACTGGAGTAAACGATTTTAATCTTATAGTCTGCTTGAAACCACTCGTTTTTAAGTGCACTTGTGACTTAACACACATGGTTGCATGGGTCATGCACATGCCCTGAAGGTGCTTGTTCTTAAACCTTCCTTCAGGCTCCTTTGCTTTCAGCATCTTGACCGCAGACTTGAATGTATGGATCTGCGATATATATGAGACATGCAGAGGTGCGTCATTTTATAAAGTTCCATGGATATATGGCACAAGTGGGACAATATCTTTTTCAGGAAGCACAGACAGAGAACGGAGAGGACAGAGAGCCGGCAGATACCCAGGATTGAACTGTTGTTTGAGTTATGATTATGTAATCAGAGTCTGTGAGATTTGAAATATGATTCATGGTCTATTTCTTGCTGACAACACTGACCACCAGTGTAGCCTCTAAGTCAGTGTTACCGCTAAGCCTTGTAAATATAAGCGGGAAAATCACCATAATAATAGCATCAATGTTGTAGGATGATGGTTGTAGGGTTTTTGTATTCTTTAATGGATTAAAAACAATAAACACAAATATTAAGTATCTTCTTGTCCAGTGATGAAACCCTGCATAAATCAACGTTCCCTGTGTAAAATTCCACTTACACCATTTGATGCCATGCAGTGAGTTGATATATTTTGCAAACGTTCTCATACTTGAGCTCTGACATATCCTCTTTGAATATGCCAGGGTTGTTGTTATTTCAGGGTTTGGATTCTAGAATGACCCTTAAAATGCCACATTTCTGATAATACCAAACACTAAACATACCAGTGAGTGTTTCCGTATTCTCTGGCTCTGTCTGAATGGACTAAGTCTAAATGGCTCTTTCCGAAAACGGAATGGCCTCTGTTAGGGCAGCTTTTTGGTTACAGTAGGACTTGAATTTGATGAACTTTTGCTATGTCTGAGTTCTTATTATACTATTGTTCTAACTGTACAATTGCTCTATTTCATAATTTAGTGTCTGAGGAAGCGTCTTGCGAAATGTTTGAGCAAAATACGTTTAAACATACACTGGTTATATTTGCAGTCCAGTGACTTTCTCCGCTTGAGCCCACTGTGTAATTCTTGGGCAAATCACTTCATCTTACTGTGCCTCCGTTCCCTTGTTTGTCATAACCGTGTGACAAATCTTAGGTGAGTGACTGGTTTACATTTTACAACTAGATGAACTCTGCAAGGTATTATCAGTGTCAAAAAGCTATGGGCCCTATTCTCAATTATATTTTAGTACATAAACGTATTTTACACATGCAAAAGTTGGTTTTGCACTCTACAAAGGATATACTTTTGAAGATTTTTGTATGAGCAAATTTCTCACAGCAGCAGAGATAAAATGTTAATTCCACGATTGCAATGCCCTGGCAGTTTGTGCACACCCAAACTTACATGTTAAAGGCATTCCAAAGCTACTCTCCAACCTACATAGAAAAGGTTAGAATTTTAATCCTGACGGGGGCAGGAGTAAAATATTTCCAGGGTGCCAAGAGACCACCTCCTCCAAAAATGAAGGTTGGTGTAGGGAAAGGAGTTTCTCCATAGGGAAAATATTTTCCCACTGGAGAAAAAGTTTTAACAAGTGAATTTGCACTTGCTTTCATATTTTCATATGAACAAATGCACATGCATATATTTGCTCATGCCAATGTGAAATTCACAAACGTTTGCTAGTTTGATTCCTAGGCCTACTTCTATATTCTTGTGAATTCCTGAAAATCCTAAATCTACCCACACGCAAGGTCATAAATTATTTTTGATTCCCATAATGTTAACTTTAATGAATTTAAAATAATTCTCCATTAGTCATTATTGTAAAAATTCTGACATGCCTCAAACATGTTTTCACATTTGATGCCGCAGAGAAATTATTTTTAAAGTTGTTCTTTAAAGTTACTGAACAATTCAACAAAATGGGCTTTGACTTTTGTTTTTTTTAAATTGACAATATTATTTGTGCACCTTTTATATTGCAATAAGTCCCCAATCTTGTGATAGCGCCTCGGTACTTGCACCTTTAATATTTTCGAAAAATCATCAAAGCTATTTATCCATTGGTCATATGAACCTTCTATTAGTTGACTTGAAGCATTGTAAGGGAGCAAACATCAGTAATACATTTCAGACTTGTGGAGGAGCTCCACAATAAGGATGAGGAATCAATATTTAAGATTAAATGGGTTTATGTTAGAATATTGATCAATCCTATATATAAACAGAATAAGAGTACATTCTTGAGATAAAAGTATATAGTTTGCAGGTTGAAATATCTCCATAGGAGAGGCGTAATAATATGAGATACAGAATGGTAACAGCCACAACAATTATAAAGCAAATTGTTGCAAACAGGTGTTCCATAAAAACCTCTCCTTTCTAACCTAAACCTATATGGAGGACAGATTTACTAATGGTGGATTTCTAGCCAGGGAGCATAGACGGTATCGGCATGAAATTGAACTTCGATCAAAAGGCAGAGGAAATAGAAAAAGTGTTCTTCATAAAGCTTCACACTTCATAGAAAGTCCAGCAAGAGAGAGATCTGTACCCTCTTGCAGTCAGGGAAAGTCTGCTGAACTAACTATGGAAACACCAATTAACATTAACAGTAGCTTCAGAAACATCCTGGTCTCTCTTTACACCACCAGGAACCAACCATATTGCTGAATGTGAAAGAAACCAGTACACTCCCTTAAGTTTCCATCCCGTTGAAACACGAACTGCAAAGCTCAGCCTTGAGCTTCCCATCATTCTAGTACGCGATAAACAGAAGGCCTCCTTTGATCATTATTTCTCAGAGTTTGATGCCAGCTTCCACTGAGCAGGCCTCTATATCAGTTGTCTAATACAAACAATGAGTCTTTCTCTAGCTAATGAGAAGCACGATAATGCACCTGCAAAAGGAAAGAAACAGCCTACTAAACAATTTAAAACCCATACTTCAAATGAGGGCTAAATCCAGGCTAAGTTAACTCAAAAGAAAATAAGCTTTGTTTACACGCTTACACATGCATTTACACAAATAATGGGATAAATGGCTATGGCTATGCTAACACGATTACATTAATTAATTAATCCAAATATGTTTATACATGGATCCCTAATACCTACAATGATTACATTCTATTAGTTGGTTTAAATGCATCACACACGTTAATTAAAGCTAGTCATACACTGTATATGAATGTCGTATAGGACTATATAAATGTTTTATTGTGACATATTAAGGGTGGAGCCTACATTACGCTGCTCCACTTGTGTTCATCCTTCTGCACATATTTGCATTTAATTCAATTCAATTTATCTTTATTCGATCACATTAAAAAGCAGATCATAAAAGATTACATATACATAAATATAAAGACACAAATAAATTCTAGGGGTAGGCAGAACTCGCGGAGTTTCACTCTGCAGAATTCCGTGGAGTAACCTAAAAACTCTGCAAGACTCAAGAGTGTTACGCGAGCGGTGGAGTTTAGTATTTTGCGCTGCTCGTGCTGATTTTTAGCACCAGGAGTTTGTCTGACACTGTCAAACCATCGGCATCCGCACCACGCTGTGCGCCAGAGGGCGCTGTTTCTTTCTGCCGCTCAAGTAGATTTTCTACTCGAGTGGCAGTTTTTTCAACGTGAGCGGTAGCCACCTGCCACGGCCGCCCGCGTTGAGAAATCTCGCCGGAAGGCGGGCTGGCGCTTGATTTTCTCGCAAGCCAATTTAACGTTGGCGAGCTGCGTGTGATTAAAAATGTCACCACGCAGTGATTGATGGATTCTTACTGAAACTCCATGTTTGCAGCGGAGCGCTGAGTGCGCAAAACTCCGCCAGAGGAGCGGAGTTTACCACCCACCCATAATAAATACCAAAAAGTTTAGTTGCTTCAAGTCTAATAAAACCCATAAAAAACAAATCACATCAATTTATACATACAATACCTGCCGCCAAATTATAAGACGGCGGAAAAGTTAATATCAGTATGAGCTGTTCAAAAATAAAACCAGGTTAAAAGATCATAGCATTATGCAAATGTACAACCGATGTTATATTTAAAAAAAAAAAAAAAACACATCTGAGCAGAATTCTGGGCAATTCAGTTATTACCGATATAACAAGGCCGCTCTACACTTTCAAATGGAAGACATTAAAAAACCTTTAGTAAAAGACTGATAACATTCACAGGAAACGGTAAAGTGCAACATAGTCTGGGGAGAAACCTGGGGAAAACAAAGTATCCGCTGAATAGATTTCAGCCTAAACCAGTTCAATAACATCCGCTTCCATGTTCTCCACCCCAGCCTTGTTTGTACCATACAGCTGTATTCTGTTCCCATAGTCGTAAGAGAGTCCATCTAATATTACCTCTTTGTTTGAAGAAGCCTGCTCGTTGCACCAGATCGAACACCAACATTGCCGTAGTGCTAAATAAATCAAGTCTTCAACATATTGCAATCCCAGTTCCTTGGGGTACAGCAAAGCGTGAAGTTGTTAGAAGGACCTCCAGTATGCAATGGCACATTCTGTTCTCTTTGACTTGTACCACTTGCTTCCTTAAAACCACAATATACCTGAACCATAGGTTAGAACAGGAATGCATTTTCTCTTGCAAATCTCCAACATGGTCGTTATTGACTTCTTCTCTATGGAGGAATCAAGGCTAAAGATCGAGCTAGCTGCTTGCAGGAAACTATTTTTCCCACTGCTCAATACAAGGGCCCAAGTACAGGAATTATCAAGTATTAACCCTAAATAGTGGCACTGGTTTACTTTCTCAGTAGTCCTATCCTTGATAGTTAAACTACGTGTTCTCACATTTTTGGGAACACAGACCATGATGAAAGTTTAAAAATAATTTGCCTCCAGGTTCTGATGTTTCAAATAGTCTACAAAGGAGAGCTTATACCATTCGCTGTTCTAGCAAGCAAGACCGCATCATCTGCATACATAAGAGAAGGAATAGGTTTCTTATTAGCATCAAACCCCTTTTTCACAAGTACAGATTCTAGCCCATCTCTATAAATCAAAATCGATATAGGTGCCAAAACACATCCTTGCAGGACACCCCTGTCTTAGGGGGAAAGTGTCAGTGCATTCTCCACCATCCATGAATCTCACAGAAACAACAAGGTCCGTATTTAGTGATCTCAGAAAGGCCACAAAGCCACCAACCCCCACCTCTAGCCCTATAGCTTATAAAATATCCAACAGTTTGGGTTTAAAGCACTGGATAGATCCATGAGTGCTAAATGGAGCAAACCACATTTTGCGAACTTATATTTACACACTAATAGTTGCAAATTCAAGCATTGCTCCATTGTTCCTAGTCCTTTCCTGAACCCATATTGACCCATGGACAGGGTTTTGTTCTCTGAGGTCCAAAGCAATGGCCTATGCAGAACAATTCCACCAATGACTTTAACCATGGAGTCCAGTAGAGACATGTGACTGTAGCATTTAGTCTCCTGGACGTTCCCCTTTTTAAACATAGGTATAATTGTTGAAGAACGCCAGGAAAGTGGAATGCCTACCTTACAAGCAGAATTAATATTATTTCTAGTAAAGCTGCCCAGAACTCAGGATTTTCCTTGTATGAATCCATGGGCAGCTCATCAGGCCTAGGGGCCTTTTTGGAGGGACTGTTAATGGCCTCAAGACTTTTTCTGGGGAAACTGAAATTTCTAATGGAAGGATATAAGAATCTCCACTCAAAGGGACACATGTACAGTCCTTAAAGCAACCAATTTTACTTAAGTGATCTAGCCACTCCTCAGCGCCAATATTCCAGAGCACATTCTGTTACAAAAAAGGGGAGTACCCTGTCTGTTTCAATGTCTCCCTAATTCAGGTTTCTATGAATTGTTCCACCGCTTGTCCCTCTACACGCTTAGGAAATCCTAGCAGGCGCCAGTTGTTCCGCCGTAACCTCCCTTCAGCTTCCTCTGCTCTGTCGTCTAGTACCTGAGTAACCTTTGTCATGCGTGTTACCTGCTTCTTAAGGAGGCTGACTTCTGTCTGTAGATTAGTTCTGTTCATTTCTGCTGTTCCCACTTTATCAGCCATTTTTCGTATGTCTGCTCTCTACTATAACTACCACGATCTGTCCTTCCAGCGCCACTCTCAAACTCTGAATGGCATCCATGATGGGTGCTCGGGTGGGTTCGTCCTGGTGTTCAGAAGTTATTACACAGTTTGAGAAAGTGCCTTCTTTTATTCACCTTAAATTAGTATGTTTTGCCTATTTAGTGTCACATCGACTAAGTTATGAAATGTACACTTCCTTAAGCACATACACGTTGTGCTGTCTTAAATGTACATGCATATTATTTTTAAAGGTGGTACCAGCAATGATTTTTTAAATTACAGATCTGTGTCCTGATTTGTCTACTTTAATTCATCAATTGATAACCATATTTATGCCAATTTCCAGCAGTGTCTCTGAGATTTCCATTCATTGTTACACATTTCTTTAAATTTTTTCGGAATTATAAAGCACCCCACTTCTCTGGGCACCTGCACAATAACCATAATATAAAGGGTGGTTTCAGGATGGCATGTAAATCATATTTTCAGCTTCTGTTGAAATTACTGTAAGTAAGCAGAGTCTTGTGAGCGCTTCAGTAAAAAGAGCAGTACATCTCATTGACAACATTCGGCCACTGATGAATAGAAGTCTAAAAAGGGTGACTAGATGAGGCCTCACAAAAACCTTCAAGATCTCACCCCCTTTTACATACTTAAGGTCATTCTCGTGAAATGTGTTTTCAGTTAAGATACATACACTTAAAAGTTGCTTTTTTTCTCTCTCACTGGAATTTAGTATAAGGTCTTACAGACTGGCAACATTTAGTCAGGTCTTTGTGCCTTTGATATCTGCTTAGCAGCTTAATTATTTAAGTTCTGAAATTCCTTACCCACATTCTTTGTCATATCCTCATGTGAGGCATTTCAGCAGTCCTCTTTAAACAACTTCAGGATCTGGACGATGAGTGTCTCTTCTGCCTCTGAAAAAGTAGGCGACATTAGACTGCAGATGCCTAGTGAGATCACTTGAATCCTCCAGTGTTAAGTGAGGGTCCAACACACCACCAAGGTAATGGCTTAGCTTGCAATCTGAGATATTGGGACCCAGAATCATTTTCCACTATAGATGACAAGATTCAATTGCATTGCTTACAAATTGTGTTTTTTGGATGGTTCTAGCCTTTGCCCAGTTTACCTGAGACAATGCCTCTGCCTCACCAGCTGAGATCTACTCTACAGTTGCACTGGGTTTATTAGGGGAGCAGTTTAACATCTACATGACACCCTTGTGGGAGATAATAGATGCTCAGTTTTCATGTCTCACATTTATTGAGAAGAAACCCAGCTGCAACCTAGGTTCGTAGGCGAGGGTACGGTGGAGATAGTACAAGTGACACGTGCCATAAAGAACATATAAATATGGTTTACAAAAGAATGCTCTGGCAGAAAGCTTTCAAGACTGTTTCTATGGAAGCACTACTTAAATTGTGCATGGAAATGCTTACATTAATCAGAGCTGTAGCTATTTATGCCGGACACATTCCATTCCATGGGAAAATAACATTGGTCATAGCTCAGGAGCTGGCAAGCATACAGTGCCATGCTACATCTTCTCTAACTATTTACACAAGCAGCCCCTGACATGTTTTTGCTATGCGGGGCATCCCATGAGACCTAAGGCATTTCACTTAGTAGAAAGATGGTGGCGGGAAGATTTGAAATGATCTGAACAACTGGTAATTACTCTAGGGTCATTCCATTTGATCTCATTTGTGTCCGCACAGAAGAGATCAACTACATGCAAATCAGCCTTATGGTGGGTGACCTTGTATAATTATTGCACACCATTTGTATTGTGGATTTTACAAGAGGCGGATTTGGAGGATGCTGGGTGGTTATTGTATCGAAACTGGACATGATGGATGACGCTAAGTGGGTATCCAGTTGAAAAGTGTGACAGTTTGTAAATGGTCTACAGCTGCCTAGGCATACAAACCATACATTGATACTATGCAATCATTTATATGTATTTCTTGTGCTAGGAGCTAGTTTAATCAATGTACATTTATAATTTCAGCGATTACAGTAAGAAGAGAAACACTCTCTCTGCTCTCCGGAAGAAAGCACTTGAGAAAAACCCTGATGAGTTTTATTATAAGATGACCAGTTCAAAGCTCCAGGTAAGTTTCTGCTTTTACTCTTGTTTTGACGTTTTTAGGCGGATATGTCTGCTTCTGCAAAGGGTGTGGGAGACTTGTAGTGTAACATAGGCTGGTCTGTTTCAGGGTTTTCAGTACTGACTTGTTCGTTCATCATTCAAAAGCTAGTTTGGATCTCTAAGTAAGTTATTAACCTTGTAGAGAGCTGGGAATGCTGTTTGGTTAATGCTATATAGGTAATGTGGAACTTCCCCCATGAAATGCATCTTTAAAAAAAAAAAATTTTTATTAACCTTTACTACCCCAGCCGTTCAACTTTTATGGGCTGTGAGCAGTTGCTGTTATGCCCTGTGGCTGATATATTTTAAACCACAAAACAAGCAGTTCCAAAATCCGAGCAGAAGGGCTTGAGTCAGTCATTACGCTGACTTGCAGCAGTGAACTCTATAACTGCAATGGACCCTTTTTACATGTCTTTTTCCTGCTCTTTGGTCCGCTGGCTTGAGCGACTGCCTCAGCTTTCTCCAGTATGTGAAAGGCATGTAGAAAACCTAGTGCGTGCACAGCAGTTATGCTTTTTTTTTTTTTTATCTTTCACGTAAAAAAAAACCTTACAAAATGCTAAATGGCTGATAGTTCTTGAGATATATATATATATATATATATCTATATATATATTTTTTTTTAAACAATGCTTTACTAATCTAAAAATAGAAAAATGATTTTTAAATAAAGAAAAAAAATCTAATGTGTCCTACAATACTGGTGTGTGTATTTATTAATTACCTTTTGGTTTAAATCTATAAGCCATCTCTCCCCACCCTTTCTATTGTTTTATCTATTTTTTATATTTATAGATCTAACGAGGTCACAGGGATTTGCGAGTGGGCATTGTCTTAAGAAAAAAAAAAAATCAAACTGTCGTCATTCTGAGCACTCCTAATTTTCACAAATGCCATCTTTGACTCACCATAGCTCTCGCCAATTGTAGTTTTTTTTTCTTTAGGATGGAGTTCATGTTATTAAGCAACCGGTTGAGGAAACTACAGAAGAGCAGCTGAAAGTGATGAGGACACAGGATATTAAGTATGTGGAAATGAAGAGGGTGGCCGAGGCTAAGGTGAGATTTTGTAAGACATAATGTTGTTCTGTATTTGGTACCACAAAATATTGGAACAATATTTAGCAGGCCTTTTGGAAAAATCCTTCTGTCTGTAAGGTTTTATTGTTGGTAGTAGTCACTGTACGCTTCTGTGAGTGAGATCTGGGTTTATCCTGTGGGGCTGTGTTTGTAAGGGTGTTGCTAATCGCCCTGAGTTTTCAGCTTAGCCTGTAGGCAACAAGCCAATTTTGAGTTCCTGTCACAACATATAAACGTCCAATCCTTTCTTTGTGCACGCCCCAAAGTGGGTCTTTGGCTAAAGAGCATTTGTAAAGATCTATGTCATAAACTGAACCATTTTTAAGTGGTGGGTGTAGATGACTTGTCTTCAGTATGCACTTGGATAGGGGGAGTAGGTCATTTGCCCAGTCCTCAGTATGGGCTTGGTTCTGGAATATTAATTCCTAGTTCTCTGCTCAGTATGTGAATTGCCCAGTTTGTTTGCATGCTTGGCCTATTGTAGTAATCTTCCTGTCTCCAGATTTGCTTTACCCAGGTATTGCATTGCTCAACCCTTGATATCTACTCTTATGGGTGTATCTATTGCTATTTTCCTACACCTGTTGCATGTCTGTCTGCATGGTCTATCTGAAAGAGACAATTGGTTATGGATTCCTTAACTTAGAATTACCCCCAGGCGTCAGACTGGAGCCAGAGAATTTTTCTTCAGCAGTACCCCTGCGTGTCGATAGGTGGTGTTGGTCGACTCCGCATTCGTCATTCGTCGTTTGCATCGTGGTTGCCGGAATGATGTTGCAGTATCTACTTAGAAGCTGCCCTCGCGTGCTGACGTCAGTTCTGTATTTTTCCACGCCAGCTAAAGCGCAGATCCGGAGAGCGCGGTACCTCGAGTCACTTTTTGACTCTCCTTTTTGCTACTTTTTTCGACTTCATTTTGAGTCGTTCGACTCCCGTCCTTGAACCGGCTTCAAGGCTTATGACTCCTGTCACAAGCTGATGTCGGTAACGGACCCACACCTTGTTTGCCTCTGGTGTTTGGAGCGCGACCATGACCCAAATTCGTGCTCCGACTGCCGGGCCATGAACCTGAAGTCTTTGCGGGAGCGGTCCCGAAAGCTTCTTGAGGCCCGGCAGTCAGCTCCACGCCGGTCGAGAAGGAGGTTGCAAGAACAGTTGCGGAGTCACCACCACCACTCCTCGTCGAAGTCTTCGTCTTCTTGGTAAGTCGAAGCTCCATCGCTCTTTGCATTCTCCTCGTCCGTCGGCTGACGCAACGCAGGAAGGGGAAGGTATTTATCCAGCTCCGCCCGCGCAGCCTGCTGGGTAGACTCTGGCCTTCTGTCCCTTTCCAGTAGCCGGGGCGACCCCTGCCCATCTTCGCAGCTTTTATGAAGCCTTGCACTCCATCTTCGGGCAACCGGACTCCGCTGGTGCTCACTCAGGCCCCGCAGACTCAGTTGGGGGCTCTAGGCCTTCGAACCCGGCTCCGGCGCCGCAGGGCCCCCAAGGATCCAGGCCTGGATCCAGATTGGCGCTGGTCGACCTCCGACACCACCTCTGGCGCCAAATCAAGTGACGACACCTCCGCCCCCTCCGACGCCGGTTGTGTCCCCAGCTGACGTCGACCCCAGCCTCCCCCCCTCGATGTAGACGTGGAGCCGGACTGACATCGACCGACGTCTGGATCGGCGCCGGTCAGTACTTTTGTACCAGTGTTCTCCCCTGGTGTTCCTTATCACTCTGAGTGGCTACCAGAGGAGGATGAGGAGGACTGGGAGGGCTCTGTGGACCCTCTAGCAGACCAGTTGGAAGAACCGGACTGGAGAGAGGAGTTGGGTGAGGCCATCGGTCTGGACATGTCCCCAGCCCTTGGCATGCTTTCTCCCCCTATGGTGGCTACGGAGGAGGGGGCTTCTTACGCAGTGGTGTTGCGCAGCGCGTCCGAGGCCTTAAACCTTGAGCTTCCTACGGTGGCAGTCAGGACTAACCTCCTGACTGAGGTGCTTCAGCCGCAGCGGCCTCTTCGGAGCCCCTGCAGCCATTCAATGAGGCCCTCACGGACATCCTTTTGAGCACCTGGTCCAAGCCCAACACAATGGCTCCTGTGGATAGGATGGTTGTCCGACGACACCGCCCGGCTCCGGGTGACCCCATTTTCCTCTCCCAACATTCCACCCCCGAGAGCTTGGTAGTCCAAGCCTCGACATCCAACGGCGCATTCCTTAACGCACCACCTGATAGGGAATCCAAGAAGCTGGAACACCTTGGGAAGAAGATGTTTTCTATCTCCAGCTTAGGACTGCGGTCGGTAAACACCGCATGTCTCTTGGGCTGCTACTCCCACTCTGTGTGGGATACAGTTGCGCAGGTGCTGCAACAGTGTCTGGAGGAGGCCTGGGCCATGCTCTCCCGTGCTGTTGCCGAAGGGAGAGACACAGCAAAGTTCGCCATCCGGTGTAGGCTGGACACCGCCGACTCACTAGGCAGGACGGTTTCCACGTGGGTAGCCCTTCAACGCTACGCCTGGTTGAGGTCCACTGGCTTCTCAGGTGATGTCCAAGCTACGCTTTTGGACATGCCCTTTGATGGCCATCGCTTGTTTGGCGACAAAGCGGCAACACGCTTGAGCGCTTTAAGGACTCCAGGGCTACGGCCCGGTCTTTGGGTCTCGCTTCCACCTCCCGCCCAGCGCAGTCTGCCTTTCGCCCCCTTTGTGGCTACGGAAGGGCTGCCCCACCATGTTCCACCCAGAGCCACAGGCCTGCCCAAGCTGTCCAGCCTCTGTGTGGCCAGGGACTTGGGACCCACTGTCGTGGGTCTGGGGGCCAGCGGGCGGGCCAGTCCACCAGTGCCCCCTCTGCAGCAGCCTCCTAGTCCGACCTTTCAGGGCCACCTTTTGCCAGTGGGCAGCAGGATTCGCCATCACCTCCCCCACTGGCTCACCATTACGTTGGACAGGTGGGTTTTACAGATAGTTTGAAGGGGCTACGCCCTCCCCTTTGAGACTAATTTTGTCGACTTCTTTTTGAGTCGTTAGACTCCCGTCCTCGAACCGGCTTTAAGGCTTGTGACTTCTGCCACCTCAGACCTGTTGCATGTCAGAGGATAACTTGGCCCTTCTCCAACAGGAAGTTGCAGCTCTCTTGGCCAAGGGAGCCATCGAGCGAGTTCATGCCCCAGAAGTAGGTCGTGGTTGTTAATTCCCACCACTTTTTGGTGCCCAAGAAGGAAAAGGGCCTGCGTTCCATCTTAGATCTCAGGAAAGTCAACTGCTTCCTCCGAAAGGAGAAGTTCAAAATTTTGACTCTGGCTTCAGGTCCTGTCTGCCTTCGACCCTGGAGACTGGATGGTAGCGGTGGACTTGCAGGATGGTTATTTTCACATCCTCGTCCTGTCGTCCCACCGACGTTGCCTGCGGTTCACGGTAGGCTATGACCACTTTTAGTTTACCATGCTCCCCTTTGGCCTTACCAGCACCCCTCGGGTGTTCACGAAAGTGATGGCGGTGGTCGCAGCTCATCTGCGCAGATCAGGGGTTCCAGTCTCTCACTATCTCGACGACAGGCTGCTGAAGGCGGGCTCGCCCCAGGCAGTCTTCTCCCACCTCCGACTACGGCCGACCTGCATTCGCTGGGGTTCTCCATCAATGTACCGAAGTCACACCTGATTCCCTCTCAGAAGCTCCTTTTCATCGGAGTGGTTCTGGACACAGCACAGTTTTGGGCTTATCCTCCCAAGCAGCAAGTTCGGGATATTCGGGCTATGATTCCGATCTTTCAGCCTCTATCCCGGGTTTCGGTCAGTATGACCTTGAGGCTACTGGGACTTATGGCCTCCTGCATCCTGCTGGTGGACTATGCCAGGTGGCATATGCGGGCTCTACAATGGGACCGGAAGTTCCAGTGGGCACAGCATCCGGGAACCTTTCCGATTGGCATGATGGATCACAAATGGCGTCTTCACTCGGAGGTGGTGCGAGGTTTATTTCAGCAGTGGGGAGAGCCTTGGTTAAATCTATTCGCCACCGAAGAGAACGTGCAATGTCAGCATTTCTGCACGTTGCAATTTTCAAGGCGCACTCGCTCGGCTACGCTTTTCGTCGTGAGTGGAGTTGCTGTCTTCTATTTGCCTTTCCGACTATACCACTTCTGCCCAGAGTGCTGAAGAAGATCAAGCGTGACTGGGCCCAAGTCATTCTTGAGGCTCCGGATTGGGCACGAAGAGTCTGGTATCCTGAGCTCTTACACATGGCCATCAATCCTCTGATTAGACTGCCCCTTTGAGAGGATCTTCTGTCGCAGCAGCAGGAGACGGTCCTCTACCCGAACCTGTCCAGCCTCCACCTCCTTGAGATTGAGCAGCGGCAGTTGACAGCTTTCGACCTTCCTCCCGAAGTCTGTAACGTTATCTTGGCAGCCAGGCGTCTCTTCACTAAAACAGTATCTGCCTGTACATGGAACAATTTTGTGGCATGGTGTGCAGCAAACGCGGTGGATCACCTTTCTGCCCCCCTTTCAGAGGTTCTCCTCTTCTTTCTTTCTTTGGCCCAGCAGGGGTCTGCTCTGGGCAGTCTCAAAGACTATCTTTCGGCCATTTTGGCCTTCTTTCGGCTGCCTGACCAGCCTTCTCTTTTCAAGTGTCGTATTGTAAATCGCTTCTTTAAGGGTATTACTCACTTATTTCCTCCAATTCCTTTTGTAATGCCCCAGTGGGACTTGAACCTGGTTCTCACCTATCTTATGTGCTCCCTTGGAGACGCTAAATAACTGTCCTTTCAGACTTGTGACACTCAAAACTGCCTTTTTAGTGGCCATCACCTCTGCTCGCAGGGTGAGTGAGCTTCAACCCCTTTCTTCTAAACCTCCTTTCTTGGCGGTTCATCCGGTAAAAGTTGTCCTTCGCACTAGGCCTTTTTTCCTTCCCAAAGTGGTTACCTCTTTCCACATAGGACAGACCATCACTTTGCCCATCTTCTTCCCGCCCCGCATCCTTCGAAGGCGGAAGAGAGGCTCCACCGTCTGGATCCAAAACGTATGCTTTCATTTTATCTGGATTGCACAAAGCAATTCCAGGTGGACGACCAGCTCTTTGTTGGCTATGCGGGCGCCAAAAAAGGTCAGGTCGTGCAAAAACAGACCATCTCCCGATGGGTCGTTCTTGGCATTAAAATGTGTTACTCCTTGGCGAAAAAGAAACCTCCAGTGGGGTTGTGTGCCCATTCCACCAGGGCGACGGCAGCCACTACTGCTTTGGGATGTGGAGTCCCCCCCTCCTTGACATCTGTCAGGCAGCTACATGGGCTTCATTGCACATGTTTACCAAGCACTACTGCCCGGACAGCCAAGTCCGGAGGGATGGCTTATTTGCCGGTCAGTTCTCCAGGACCTTCTGGTGTGAACTTGGTTCGCAGACCCACCTCCGGCGTTGGTATTGCGGGGGTATCTAGTCTAAGGTGAGGAATCCATAACTAATTTTCTCTTTCAGATGAACAAGTTACTTACCTTCGGTAATGATACATCTGTAAGAGACATAGATTAGTTAGGGATTCCTCAACACCCCATCCATCCTCCCCGTTTTGCGAACTGACTTCTAGAGTAAGGGACTCACCTTCAGGGCCCCAGTTTTGTGCACCAGTGGTCAGTGTCTTGCATGGCTCTGCGCTTCTGATGTCGAAAGTCGTGTAAAGAACTGACGTCCGCGCGCAAGTGTGGCATCTAAGTAAATACCGCGACGTCATTCCAGCGACCACTACGCCAACGATTAACGCGGAGTCGACCGACGCCACCTATTGACGCGCAGGAGTACTGCTGAAGAATAATTCTTCGGATCCAGTCTGACGCCTGGGGGTAATTCTAAGGTGAGGAATCCATAACTAATCTATGCCTCTTACAGATATAGCGTTACCGAAGGTCAGTAATTTGTTTGTCTTGCGGATGTACTCAGTCCAAGGTATTAATTAGATTTTCATATGTGTTTGGTCCACGTTCTGGAGGCATACCTTCTAATGTGTTTTTGATCCAGGATTTATGCTGCCAAGATTTGTTTATGCATGCGACCGAGGGTATGGTCTGCCCAGTTTCGGTTATGTATAGGGCCAAAGTTTTGGACTGCCCAATGTTTGGTATGCTGTCTGACTAGGGTATGGACCACTCTGATTTTTGGTTGCATATTTGGCCCAAGGAATGAGCCAACCCCGTTTAGTTAGGTTTATGGTCCAGGGTGTAGACAGTTATGCTTTTGGTTATTTGCGTTACTCACAGTGTGGATAGCCCAGTGTTTGGTATGCACTGGGCTCAGGGAATTGAGAATATATTCAGACCGAATGGACCAGAAGTGTAGCTGTTCAGTCCCAGCAGGGTATTTGGTATCCTGCCATGGAAATGTACTTAAATGAGACATAAGTAACTACTTCTTGAAATGTGCTTGGCCCGTGGCATCAGTCATTCAGACTTCAGTAAATGTCTAGCTTGCCCCATGCTCCAGTTGGCAAGTCCTAGCCCAGGGGGTAGGGTACCTCTGTGTGGGTTCGCCTCTGTGGGTGAGGGATCACTGGCTCACTTTGCAGACCTTGTTGCCATTCCTTGGGGAACGTAGACACTTCGAGTACTTCCTCTGTACATACAGCACCAAACTCCAAGGACGTCATCGGGGTGATAGGGTTTGTGGGCAGGGGATAGAGAGGTGCAAGCTACTGCCTCTGCCTTTTCAAGCCTGTACCCCATTTATTTCTTAGAAGCTTCTGGGCGGTGGCTAGTGTGGGCCCAATATCTACAGTGCCTCTGGAGTGCATGGTATTGAGGTTTCAAAAATACCCAGATGATAAAGAGCACGTTTCTGCTAATGTGATGGTGGTGTAGAGATATTTCGATTGATTTAAAGTGAAACACTGTCCCTACTTAAGATTTCATCCTAATCTATTAAAATATTTTATACAAGTAATAAGTTACAGTGGGCTTCAATAATAAATTTACTAGGAAGAAGTATCTTTTTTTTTATTTTATTTTTTTTATTGGAAGGAGTATCTTGTAAAGTTCAGTCAAGGGCTGGAAATCCAGCATCTGTTATTTCCAGAGAAGGGTGGGTGTTCCATTCGCTAAATGCCACAATTCAACACCCTTGTTTACAGTCGGACATTTGTAGGGACTTCAGCAGGCCCTTCTCTGAGGACTTAAGTCAGCATGCACCAGTGAAAAAGGGAGGTTGACAGATGTGTGTGCACCTTAGCCTAAGTTCAAGGAAAACTTTATTCTCCAACGTGATCAGCCTAGATTGGGGGAGGAAGATGCTGCTCATTCGTGCAGATTATGGAGTTAGCATCCATGCAGCCAAGTACTGAACATGGTCCGCATGCAGTGTATCCCGACAATCCAAATGCAGTGGTGTCGACCTTGCGTCAAGGGTCTGATGGTAAGCGAGAGGTCTTGATTGGAGTGTGGTCACAACCCTTGTATAGCTCGGATTTAAGGCTAAGCCTGCAACAATCCAGTTTCAGCCCTTCGCTTTCTTATGCTGCGCTTAAATCATATAATCTGGTTAAAGACTTGTGCCACCTTGAGTAGCAGAGAACCATGAGGTACATAGCGCCAACTGAGAAAATTGGATTCTCTTTGTATCCCTAATAAGAGTTTTGTGCTGCAATATGCTGGTGGGTGTGTGTGTTCCTGTCACACAGTCCTGTGTGTGCTGCGTGGTTGGCCTTGGGTTTGTTGCATTTATGGCGTGAATTTATCTTTCTGCAAGTAAGAAGACTATTTTCAAGGCGTCAACTCTAGTAAGAATGGATGAGGGCTGCGTTTGTAATATTGATGCATTGCTGCCATCTGCTGGCGTACTGCTGTTATTGTACCAGTTTGATAGCCTTTCTTTTTTTAGGTTAAAAAATTGCAGTTGCAGGTACACTGTCTTCAGAGGAGAATCTACATATCTGTAATCATGATTAGTACCCCGCATACAATGATGCATGTGATGTTTTCAAAAGTTACAATCTAAAATTAACGCCGAGTTAGATACATTTACACTGAATGTAGAAATAATAATAGGATGGAAGATGGGGTCCATCCATAAGGATGGGCAGTGGACTTCCCACTCTAGTTGGACACTAGCAGGCATCCATAGGAGGCCCTGTCTAGAATTCCATAAAACTGCTTAGATATCCTCACCAACACCATCCTGGGATCCCCACAATTGCCCAATTCAGTTTAGGGTGTCCATACCGCGGGTTAAGCTACTCAGACTGCCTGGCTGCGGCGGTTCAAAGGATGCAGGGTGCATCATATGGATTGGTCGAATCCCACCCAGTCCCTTTGTGTCTACAGTAACCCTGACTTTGAGCAGGGATTGCTGGATAGTTGTGTGTTGGGGTTCTGGCTCCTGGTTGTATACTTAAACGAATATGTAGTAGTTGGGGAAAGACCATTATCTAGTCAAAGAGTATAGCATTCATTGTGCGCTTCGGGAGACGATGTTTTCGACCAGTCTACCCATTTAAGGTGTTACTGACCGATTCCTCTGTTTGAGAAGTACTCTTATATTCGTTATCCATATTTCCTCATAAGACAGGTTTCCGTGCCTTCTGACACAGGCACACAGATGGTCAAATAAGGTGAACTTATTTTGTGACTTTCACATTGGGTGACATGGTGCCATGTCTAGAGAAGGCATATACAGTTTTATGCAGGGCACATTTCTCGTGAGTTGCAGGAAATATGGTGTGGTAGCAGCTGCCCGCATGTTCATTTTCTGTCATTAAGCCAGTTGCAGGCTACTTTTGTTCCAATTTTGGATCTGCTCACTGCAACATGGGTCTAGATCTAGTGGTCCACGGTCTGATCCGGCGAGGCCTGGCTGTGGGATCAAGCTTCTTGCACTCACAGGAGCTTTAATGCGATGACTGGGCGTCCACTATTTCTTCAATCTGATTGTGTCTGTGGGGGTTTTAGAGTGATACTCCTCGTGGGTTCACAGCTTCGGCTCTAGGGGTGCAAGATAAACCACTCATGGCTGCTGTTGTGGCGATTCCTCAGTACTCATTGAAACACACAGATGTGGTGCAGCCTCCTATCCCTAAAAAATCTAGAAGTTGGGAAAATACATCCAACTTTCTCAAACATGAGCTAAATGGCAATCTGATGCCTGTAGATGTGACCGAGGCGATCAGGGGTTTTAACTGGACTTTTACGATCAGTGTTTATATTTTGCTCACAGAAGTGTATAGCCTGGGATAAAAGACAGCAATTTGCTTGGGTAGATCTCTATTTAAAGAGTTAACCTGTGTGTGAGTTTGCTGCAGTTCACTAGTGACACTTTGATACTTGGGTGTGCTTCCCTGGGAATTAGAGATTTTTCTTTTCTTCATTTCGTTCATGGAGTTGTAGGCATCCTTTCTTCCTTCTCTGAGATCTAAATGAGCACTGTACCTGTGTAACAGTAACTGAGTACTAAATCTCTTGGGGTTCTCAAAGTGTTGTGGTCTTGTTTCACTTTAGTTGAGTGTTTGTACCCAAGAGGGCTATGACTGTAATCCGATGGGTCACTTTACTGAAAGGCCCCTTTGGAAGAGTTCCTCTTATGAATTGCTTGTGTACGGTACATTCTAGCTGGAGCGAAGGGCAGTATTCTCATTTTTTTGCCCTGAGCTTTTCCCTCAGGGCAGCACTTTCTGCCATTACTACTTTTCAACCATTCCTAAAAATACTTGGGGAATGTATAACTTTACCCAAAATATTCCAGGACTAGAGTAGGAATGCTAAATAAGGCTTCTGAAATATTTTGGATAAAGTTGCTCTTTCCCTAAATATTCTAGGACTGAAATTGAAAGTGTACATTTGACCTTCCAGTGTCTGCCACACTCACTTCAGCCCGGAGGGCACACTTCGGGGCACCGCTTGCTGCAGTTAGAGCTTATGTTTGGTGAACTGATCACAGAGAGTCATGTGCATCGACTGTAGTATGGACATGTTGAATCGTTCAGTTGTGTGATCTCAGTAGAATATTACCGGAGAGAAAGACTCTTCGCACAGATGGTGCATAGGGTTGTATACCCACAGTCTAGGAGCATTGCTGATGAGAGGGAGTGAGAAACAGTACAGTCCGAATGTAATCCTTGTTTGTCCAGACTTTATTGAAGTCTCTCAAAGTTCCTTTGTTTAAGTAAGATGTGCCCTCTTGTTGAGTCAGACTGAGAAGTAATTTCTGGCGGTTTTTTGTTGTAGGAGCATTGGTTCATATAGTGGACATTTAAGGACGTAAGGGTGCTATGACAGTTAATTTTCAGAAGGACATTTGGTCATTCCTCACATGAAAAATGTTTTGAGCATTGATTGTTTTTGTGCCCATTGTCTTCAGTGGAATATCGTTAGATATGTAAAACTTATCTATTACGTCAGTGTGTGCTATGTCCAGGTACGCTGTCCAGTGCAGTAAGTGAAATTTCCATTCCAGTAGCCTTGCAGATGATAAGAGCTAAATCGATCTTGTATGTCCCTATGCAACTATCAGGTTCTCGCACAATACCGAATACAAGCCATGATAAGGAATCTGTTGCACATATGAGGAAACCTAATGAGTGATTGATGTAACGCCTCATCTCGCGCTCAAATACCAGAGGTGGCCCGAGTGAATACTCCTGCTTGACAGCGCTACACTTAAACACTAGTCAGTTTTCCTTCTTGAATAAAGGTTTGATGGGGACATCAGGCATAATACACGGGGAAATACCCCAAAATGGGTATACCACATCACATATAACCAAACACGCACATGCAGCTTATACATAGTGGGTCTATTTATAGCCTGCCGTGGATGTACCAGTGAGAGCCAGTAGGCTTCCATTGAGTTTCAGGTGTAAACGACCTGTGTGTCCCCTCCTCCCCCCTGAACTAGCTGTCACCAGCTGTTAGCAGTGTATGGAATGGGTATTAGGATGGTAGTAATACTTTAGGTGTATCCCAAAAGCCCTAACAGAGTGGAGCATTCACTTAGCGTTACATGCCATGATCATGTAATGCACTGGTACCAGAAAACAAACCAGGTCTGTCAGACTGTAAACATGTGGAACAGGTTGTCACATGGATGCGCTAGGGACTTTCAATGCTGCCTGAACTCTGAATGTGTGGGATATGTTCAGGACATCCAGAATTGGATCGGGTGAGGCAGTCTGGGTGACTTGAGAAGATCTTAAGCTAAAGTTGAATGTCGCTGGTGTAAAATATTAACAACCGGTTTCTATAGCACACAACTTAGCAGTGTTACCATTCTAAAGCACTGTAAATAACAGGTGTTACTATTAATTGAAAGACTGAGTTTGTTTTTCTCTGTGGGTTTCAGAGATCATGAGCTAAAGGTCTTATGGATGTAAATAGTGGGTGCTTACCTCACAGCTCTCGTTTTGGAGTAGATGTCCGAGGGACTCAATCTACAGAGTGAAAATAATGGGTGACCGTACAGAGCACTGGATGTATGGGGATACAGGGAATGGAAACGTCTTGCAAAAGTGGTTTCCATTTTCAAGAAATGAGGAAGCCTGTTCGTGGTTGAAACCCACCTGCAGCTAGGGTTGACAGAAGAAGGAATAACGCAGTATCGAACATTCTGGAGAGGTTCACGTGGACAAATTCACGAGGATGATTATGAGATAATATATGGTGGACAACATCTGTTTGTATGGTGGTGGCTTCAGGACCATAGGGAGATCAGGTTAATATTCCTGGAGTAGGTTGTGTGGGTCCAGAGTGGCATGAATAGTGAATTGATTCATTTTGCAGTAGATGGTGACTGTGAGGTATGTTCTAAGCGAATAGCTGGTCAGCTCAAAGAGTGTAAGATGAGACTTTTTAAAAGTGGGAAGATCTGACCTTTCAGAGGAGAAGGGACATTCTTTTAGCTGTTCGATGTGCTGATGATGTGAAGTAGTAGCGACTGGACATTTGATGGAATATTTTTTATTATGGGTATGGAGAGGATGTCTTCACAAAGGAAGTGGCTTATAAGGATAAGATGATAGTTGCATGATCCAGTGGATGAAGAAATAGATGGGGAAAGACTCCTAGAGATCAAAATGGCGGAACAAGAGTGGAGTGGGACAGAGTGATCAAAAGAGGCAGCCTATCCCAGATCTTCCCAGGAAGGGTTTTTTGATCACAGTTGGCCCTCTCAGTTAAGTGCTTGATTGATGATGTTTCTGATGTCTGCATTTATTGGGTTGGCCTGCTATGAAGAGTGCCTTGATATCATTGCTGCCTTGAAAGAAAGTTTAGAAGCCTTGCTATGTCTTTCTTGTGTTGAGTTTACACTTGTACAGAAGTAAGAAGGACGATGAAATGGCGTTCGCTTCACTAATCTTCAGCTTGTTTGGTTGCGGTCAGTCTGAAAGCACCTAGAGGGAGTTTACTTCTGGGCATGGTTTGTTGAAGAATATTTCTATTCACAAAACACGTAAATAGTTAAGTGATGATGGTTTTCTGTTGGCTACTGAGTAAGCTGCTGGTTTTTCCCCGTGGTGGGCACACATAGTCAGTTTATGGCTTTAAGAAGTGTGTGACTGCTGCCAACCTGCTCCATTGGCGGAGGGGGCACTACAAGAATGTGACTATAGGGTTGCTTAAGGGGACCACGAAAAAATCTGCCAAAAGGTAAACCAGAATTGCAAAATTAAGGCATGGGCAAAGTGGGCCCTTGTTCGGGGCCCCCACCTTTAAAGGGGACCCCTCGTTAGGCTTATGTGACAGTCGGGTTTATCTAAAGTTCTTAAATAACTAGGTTGTTTAAATACTTTCTTTTTACTTTTAACCAGCCAAGGCTGGCAGGTTATTCCGCCCCCTACCTGAGAGACAGTGATGGTTCAAGAAAAATACCTATTGGATTAGAATTTAGTTTAACATTTCGAAGTGCTTAGGTCCAGCTCAACTGCACAAACCTTTGCCTTTATACAGTATGCACCACTTAATGTGCAGTAATGATTGGCAATGTGTGCTCCCTCCGGTACTGCACCATTCTTGTGGAGCTGCTGCCCGACCGGTGCAATCACAGCCTAGTGCTGCTAAACTCTGAATACCAGTCCCATGCAGCAGAGGCCGTGCAGTAAACAAAAGGACCATTGTATTCCTGAATGGTACTGACAGGCCAGCTACACCATGCATTGCTGGTAGGCTTGGTCAGACCACTAGTCTTTCTACTTTTCTGGTGCAGTCCATCTGGAGACTGCTTGCGCCAAAGTAGGGCCCAGGCGTAGGCCACGAGCATAGGCCACATGTCAATGTGCAGTGCAGAGCAGCACTATATGTTCTCTTCATGACTGCACTGTCCATGTGGAGCCATTGCTTGGCCAGTGCGATCGCAGCCTAGTGCCAACTAACTCCGAATCCCTGTCCCTCACAGAGCAGGACTGGAGTACATTAAACAAAACAAATGCACCGTCTGTATGCACAGGCTTAAGAGGTGAGAAACCACTCCACTGCGCCGCATGCAGCGGGCTTGTTCATGTGATTGTTTTTTCTGGTGCTGGCCAGAAAAAGGCTGTTTGTTGGTGTGTTGGGCCCAGAGGTAGGCTCGCCGAAGAATAGGGTTGTCAGTGAATCCATAATAGTTGCTGTTGGTGTGAATGAGCAGATGTATAATAATATCAGAATTGTTCTAAGCAGGGGGCCCCAAATTATGGTTGACCGAGGGCCTAAAGAAACTTCAGATGTCCCTGTGGCGTGGGCTCCGAATATCCTAGCATCAGAGCTTATCATTGCTTAGGGGTCCTTCACACACCTGTTATGACAGGATAAGGAAGCTTTTCACATCGAGAGCTACTTTAAAAAAAAATCTTGTTACTTGGGATCTCCCTATTAATACATATTGGGGGTTTCTAGGTAGCGAGCTAGGGACAATGACCTGCTGTTTCACCATCTACATCGGGATAAATGCTGCTTCATGAGCTGTGTGAGCAAGTTTACACAAGTTGACGTACACTCACAAATATCCGAGAAGCCACTGCGGCTGTTCATAATACTGTGCAGTGTATCGTATTCTGTGTAAATGGCTCTACGATTAATCCTTAGTATCTTTTTTTTAATCAAATTTAGTCGTTTAAAAGCTGAAACATTGGCGGGGCATCCAGTGGCGGCTTGTAGGTAACGGGGGCGGGGAGTGGGGGTTAGAAAAGAAAAAAGAAACGTATTTGCTTGTCGCCGTCACCAGCCGTAGGCAGCCTCTTCCTCCTCTTTGCTGTGCACCCAGGCTTCTCTAAGCCAATCACGACGCTGCTGTCACCTTGACAGCAGCGTCGTGATTGGTCTGAGCGCTGTGGTTGGCGTGCAGAAGGGACTGACAGCCTGTGCACGTTCTCCACCGGACAGTGCATTACAGCCCGATGGGGAACATGCAAAGTGTGCATGACTGTTTGGCCGGCCAAACAGTCATGCACTTAAGGTGCAGCAGCAACCACTTCTCCTCCTGCAACTTCACGGCAGCGCAGCCCATCCCCGACCCGCCCAACCTGGCTGTAAGATACGAAAAATAAAATGATAATAACTTATATTATCGTTTTATTGTTCTTTTTACACTGCTCCGAGGGCAGTAGAGTGACGCTCCTCCGCCTTAAGCAGAGGAGCTGCCACTGGCTGCATCTCTTAGACTTTTCTAGAAATACTCCTTTGCTGTAGTTTGTATATTCTTGTGTTTGGGAATCTTTGCTACACCCAATAAGCGTGTTTAAAGGATTTTCTTATTATCACGTTGTCTCGCTTATTCAGGACCGTGACTTCAATTGTTTCTTTTTCTTTTGTGATAGAAAATAGAAAGATTGAAGTCGGAGCTCCATCTGCTGGATGCTGAAGGGAAGCAACCCAACAAGCACATTTTTTTCTTGGATAAAAAGAAAGAAGGTATGTTGGGCACAGGTTTCTTAAATGTTCTCAGTAGTTAGCCACTGGCTAGAAGGGAAACCATCCAGTGCCCTCCCGTATGGTGAGGGATCAGCTGCTCTGGAAGGCCAGGAGGCAAATCACAGCTGATTACAGAACAGCAGTGGATGGAAAAGAAGGCTAGGAGACTGGATCACCGCTGCCTAAACATGTGGGAAGGAGCTATGCTGAAATTTCAGACGCTGCGGCTGCTTTCTTTGCCTCCTGGCACAATAATACATTGTAACTGCCTATAATGACAAAAAGAGAGAGCGGTCTGCTGCAATGCCCTGCAAACGCTAGTAGGCTGAAATGATGTGCATTGGAAAGTATTCTACCTAAAGAATATCCAGCCCACCCTGTCTGTCTGTGCCTCATTAGCACAGCCTCTATCTGCACTCAGTCGTACTTGAGAAAACTGCATGACGCTGTCACAGGCAAGTGGCGGTGGGCTGGGAGAGGCCCTCTCGGTTCCCTGCTTCCAGCGCCCCTATAGCTCACCCTTCTGTAGCAGCATGAAGAGTGTACATCCTAGCCATACGGATGTCAGTCAGGGGAGCCATTATCACTAACACAGTTAATGGTATGGCAAAGGGAAAGTGTTTTGTGAATACATGTGTGAGTGTCGCCTTATTTGGACCTAAAAAATGTGAAAAAAAGTTGTGTCCCTAGGCAAGTTAGTTATTTGTTTACAATGGATTTTCAGCTTTAAAAGTAAAGTGGGAGCATGAGGTTTGTTGTAGCTGCCTGTAAAAGCCTTCACAATGTAGAGACCTTATTAGAGGAGGAAGCAAGAACTGAACACCCCATCAAGGAATATTGGTAATTTTCAATGAACCAGTTGTACAACAGGATCCCTGTAGCTTGGTGCTGACTTAATAACCATTCAATTCGCAAAATGTTATTTGGGTACACAAGTAGCCATAAAAGAACAAACATACATAACATAGATAAAATCATTAAAAACACTTTAGTGCTCTAGAACTTATCCATACTAAGATAATACAATCGGTGCAATCACCATAATACTAAGTCACTAAAAACAGTCCTCAAATGTCAGGCCCTCACCGCGGTTTTCAGAAACAGTCCGACATGAAAGGTGGATTCCTCATTATTCAGTTGGCGCAAAGTGTTGTAAGCTTCTCGAAAATCTGTAATACGAAGCCTCTTGATTAATGGTAGTAAAAAGCTTTTAGTATACATTAGATAAAAGTCACAGAACAATAAAAAATGTAGCATTGATGGGCCCAACCTTCCGTTGCATGGACAGGGGAAGGAGTCTAAGTTGGTTTGAAAGCCTAATCGAAAACTTAACAAGTATTTGACTGTGCCTTCCCTGAGACGATACAACAGGGCGTGCGGTGCACCCCATGCCCCATCGGGCTTGTCATGTACCTTTGAATTGGTAGTCTACCTCTTGATTTACCAAGCTCATTCTTCAAACTCTGTATGTATAAATTCAAACCAGGCAGTGAGCAACTGTCTTTTACTGATGGGATGAGGGTCATCTGGTTTCTCGAATAGTTGTTGGAATCTTAGCATGTGCATGCAGGATTCGACATACGCCAACCACGGAATATTTCTACCTTTGTCATAAGAGAGACAATCTAATATGATGTTTTGTGAGATCTGCCTCTGTATTATTCCAGATTGCAAGCCAAAGGCGCAGTGGGCGAGCGCTAATGTAATCCTCAACATAGGGAATATTCAATTCACCATGACTGACCAGGTTAGAACTCGAAATTGGCGTCAACTTGTCTTTTCTTAAAGTATGGTTTTTGTTCCCACATACTAGCTTTTCAGTTATTAATTTTATCTTGGGGCAGCAGCTTACCATTTTCAGTAAATGTAATTTTTGTCCTTGTATATCTAAATGTCTTTTTTAAAAAAAAAAAGTTGTTGTCCCCAACTTCCAGCATGTCTTTTTCATTATGGACTTTCATGTATTATTATCCCCGCGGTACAGTACAGAGTTACAAGATCAGGTTGAGTCCTAGTATGGTTCTATGCAGCTTCCTTCAGTCCACCGAGTATTCTGCCATTGTCTGCCTGGCCCCCAGTGCCTGGAAATAGTTTTCTACTCTAAAGTGCTGGTACTTTCCCATTAGACGTATTACGGTTCTGCTGAGAAGTATTGGTACTTTCAAACTCATCAAGTACAGGTACTCGGTACCTGAGACTACTTGTCCATTTAAAGCCCTGAAGGCCATACCTCCCCTCTGAGCCAAAACCAGTGTAAGGAGGCAGATGGGACAAAAAGAGTTGTGCTGGCAAGCACAGTAAGGGCAACTGCAAGCTGAATTCCATCTTCCACCACCGCAGCCATCAATATATCCTGACCGACTCGCGATCGGCCAGTGTTGGGAGAGTCTGCAGTATTAGATGGTGCTGAAGTTGATGTAATGAGTCATCCAAGGTATGGAAAAGGTTCCTTTTTTTGCAGTCATTCCTGACTGTGGTGCAGAACAGATGAAGGCAAGACCTGAACTCATGCCCACGCCACCCCACACATGGCAATGTACTAGTAATCAAATAAGATGTTTAAAATTGGATCGGGTGACTAGCTTTGCTCTTGCAGTGAGTTCTGGCAATCGGTTTTATTGGTGACTGTTGTAATTGATCATCTACCACTGACGAATCCTGTAAAGAGTGGTACTTTGCTTTACTGTGAGTTTGACAGCATTTAAATGAGGACATTAACTAAATGTTTTATTTCAGTTGAACAGTTTGACCTTGCAACTCATCTGAAGACTGCACCAGAGTTAGTCGACAGAGTGTATAACAGACCCACCATTGAAACGCTACAGAAAGAATCCATCAAAGGGGTCACTGAGCCACGCCTGTTGAAGGTACAGTACTGATCAAAGACTAGCCCTGCTTTTACTTAAAGCACCCGCCACACCCTGGAAACCTTCACATTGATGCTGCTGCAGTTGCATGTTGGGACAGAGTGATCTTTAGGTCATTCACTTGTATAATTTAAATTTGTTATATCTGCATGTATGCTACTTTGTGGGCCTCGGGAAATAAATGTGGCTGTAGTGATGGAGCCTGACCTTTTCACTTGACCAAATTGTGCCACTACCAGATTGCTTTACCTCCACTTGGATTTATTTCCTTTTCTGCCAAACTGAAGCTCGTGAAAGAGACTTAAGTGGAAGTGTAGAGTGTTATATCAAAATGTTTTGTACAGTGTACGCACACCAACATTTTCTCAAAATCCCGCAAATATTCAGACATCACTGCAAATCATACATAATCTTCTGTAGCAGGAGGCACATGATGATGTGCATACGTTGGCACAGTCGTGTGGCAGAGGTACAAGTTGTGCTGCAGGAGAGCACTGGGCAGCAGTGCATGTTGACCAGTTGGGCTGTATATAGTATGCTGGCACATGGTGAACTACAGTAGATGATATGCACAGTTGGGAGGGTACAAGTTATTGTCACTTGAGTTTTTTTTTGTTTAAACCATTATTTATTCGTTTTATATAACATAGCATTGCAGAGATAAGAATTGCAAGTACAGTAGACAGTGGGCGGAGCACGAGACAGCTCTTTGAGTTACTACGGGCGGTTACATCAATCAATCAATCAATCATTTGTAGAGTGCAATAATTACCCGTGCGGGTCTCAAGGCGCTGGGTGGGGGGGGCAGCTACTGCTCGAACAGCCAGGTCTTGAGACGTCTCCTGAAGGTCAGCAGGTCCTGGGTCTGTTGCAGATGGGTGGGGAGGGTGTTCCATGTCTTGGCAGCGAGGTAGGAAAAGGAACTGCCGCCGCCGGTGGTGGTTCTGTGTACGTGTGGGACGGTGGCGAGGTCGGCGGAGCGAAGATGGTGATTCGGGGTGTAGAAGGTGAGACGTTTGTTGAGGTATGATGGTCCGGCGTTGTGGAGTGCTTTGTGAGCATGGGTGAGGAGCTTGAAGGTGATCCTCTTGTTGACTGGGAGCCAGTGCAGGTCTTTCAGGTGGGCAGTGATGTGGGTGTAGCGGGAGATGTCGAGGATGAGGCGTGCGGATGCGTTCTGTATGCATTGAAGTCTTTTCTGGAGTTTGGCCGTGGTTCCTGCGTAAAGGGTGTTGCCGTAGTCCAGTCTGCTGCTGACGAAGGCTTGGGTGACTGTCCTTCTGGTTCCGGTGAGGATCTATCTGTAGATCTTGCGAAGCATGCAGAGGGTGTAGAAGCAGGAGGAGGAGACGGCGTTGACTTGCTGGATCATTGAGAGCGATGAGTCCAGGATGAACTCCAGGTTGCGTGCGTGGTCGGTGGGTGTTGGTGCGGCTCCCAGAGCGGCTGGCCACCAAGAGTCGTCCCAGGCGGAGGGGGTAGAGCCGAGGATGAGGACCTCTGTCTTGTCTGAGTTAAGTTTCAGGTGACTGCTCTTCATCCAGTCGGCGACGGCCTTCAATCCTTTGTGGAGGTTGGTTTTTGCAGTGGCGGGGTCCTTGGTGAGTGAGAGGATCAGCTGGGTGTCATCGGCGTAGGAGACTATGTTGATGTTGTGCGAGCGGACGATGTTGGCGAGTTGAGTCATGTAAACGTTGAACAGGGTAAGGCTGAGGGATGATCCTTGGGGCACGCCACAGATGATCTTGGTGGCTTCAGAACGGAATGGGGAGAGACAGACCCTCTGGGTTCTGTCGGTGAAGTAGGAGGTGATCCAGTCCAGGGCTTTGTCGCTGATTCCTGCGTCATTGAGGCATGTGCGTAGGGTTTCGAAGGCGGCCGAGAGGTCCAGAAGGATGAGGGCTGCGGTTTTGCCGTTGTCCAGCAGGGACCCGATGTCATCGGTGGCAGTGATGAGGGCGGTTTTGGTGCTATGATTGCTGCGGAATCCTGATTGGGACAGGTCCAGGATGTTGTTCTTCTCGAGGAAGTACATGTAAAATCATATACCAGTTCTAAAAGGGTGCAAGACAGTTGCTCGTCACAGTGTCACAAGCGTACAAAACACAACACATAAAACATACATCCACACTCCTTTTATGATGCCAGTCCTGCTAAATCAGACTGAGTAGAGCCTACGGAGCTATCAGAGCTGTTGCCCTTTTCGCCCCCCTCTGTCAAATAAGGATCCAATTTTTACTTGAGTTAAGTATAACTGGTGAATTTCAATGTTTTTGTTTTTAGTTGAAAATGTTACCTTTCGACTAACCACTTCACATAACTGAAACATCACTAAAACCTTATTTTTTTTTTTCAAGCAGTGTTTTTTTTGTTTTTTTGTTTTTAAGGGATAGTAAGATTTTATTACCATATTTAACCATGCCAAACCCATGCACCCACCAACCGCACAGGAGGCCAACCCCCCCCCCCCCCCACACACACGCAGGGTCAGCCAATAAGAGCACCCATAACAATACAAAGGGATATCATTTTAAAAAATGCAAGTCTGTTGGCTTTCTCAAGGGGTCACCACATCAGTAAATAAATGGCAAACTATTGACTTTATCAAAAGGTGGCTGTAGGAAGGTGGAATCTGACTGCATGGTTGCCCCCACTTTTTTCCTGGTGTTTGAATGGTTTTTGACTAGTCTGGCTGGGACTCCAGGACCCCAGCCTATCTGCTTTCTCCCTTAAATGATTGGAGTGCATATTAGATGCACTAGTGATTGGATACTGTGGTACCCTATGAGCTCTAGTATATAGTACCATAGGTACCAAGGGCATAGGTACTTCACAGACCTACCAGGGGCTGAAGCATGTATTATGCCACCCCTGGGAAGCAGACTAAATCTGACACCACAGGCCTGCTACTGCAGCCTGGGTGAGGTAGTGTTAGCACTCCTCACTGAGGTATAGGTTCCTATATCTCACCATACACACACATATAAACCTATCAGCCACCCCTATGGCATGCCCTATCAATCCTGAGGGCAGGGTGCTTGGTTCACAATGTGAGGGGGTGCCTCTGCATGAGCAGGACCCCTCTGCAGCTGGCAGAGTCTATTCCTTGTGGCAGTTTGTGGATGCGGTTAAACCATATACTCTTAAGTGCATTATAACCTACCGGTAAATGCTAACTTTGGAATGTCTGCATCAAAACATGTCGTGTTTGGTGTCAAACAACTTGGAATCATACCCTCACACCAGTAACTGGTGTAGGAGTATGATCCCACCCTTCTAGAGGGGACGACATGTACCTACTGTGGTAACACGGTAGAAATCTGAAAGAGCCCTGGCATCACAAATTGGATGCCACCAGCACAGACACTGGGCTGCCCTCCTGCTGCTGACTGAAACTCACAGTGGAGGAGGCCCAACAATAGGCATCCTGTCACAGGGAGGTGTCACCACCTTCCAGACAGGATTTAGTGTATTGGGGCTGGGTGGGTGCACTCCTAGAGTGCTTTGAAGTCCTGCACTGGGGGAGCAGTAGGCTCCTCTGTGCATATGCCAGCTCTAACCGGTTCAGGGGCTACCTGTCCCTGCTCTGGCGCGAAACTGGACAAAGGGAAGTGGGTGTAACCACCCCCTACCCTGACCCTCCCAGAGGAGTGGTCCTAGAACTAGTCCCTCCCCTATCTTCAGTATAAGATAGGAAACCTTGCCATTACAAAGTAGATAATCCTGGACGACACTCTACAAAGAAGAATCCTGGCCCTTCGACGTTCCACTCCCTTTGGAAGACAGAAGAATCTCCCTTGGAGTCAAGGAGTGACTCCCCTGCTTGGCAGGCACCAGAAACTCTAATCAACGGTCGCAAACTTTCCCGCTGGAGTCCGAAGTCCCTGCAGCCCCGGAAGTGGATTTCCTGACTTCTCGACGGCCATTGTGAGTCCCCAGCAGAGCTGAGGCGAGTGGACCCCACGAGTGACGAGGAACAGCAATACCAGAGTACCGTGCACTATTGTCGAGTGCAACCCCTTCACGACGTTCTACGAACTTGTGCTTTGGACCACTTGTGGCCCAAGCCTCCAGCAGGTTTTGCAGCGAACATCAGAGGCCTACCCCGTCCCGAGTGACCGTGGGCTCCTGTGAAGCATTTCCTCAAGAGGCGTCTTCGCGATCCCTTGCCCGTTGGCTTGTGGGTCCCCCGAAGACTTTATCGACTCAAAGGGCTCCCCTGGTGCTCCAGGCCTACCCTCACTTACCATCGCTGGGTGAGTCCCTCAGACCTTGCTGGTCTGCACCATCGAATTTCTTCACTCTACACGAGACTTGCTGTTGCCAAGGTTTGTTGGCTCCAATCCGGTTGCCGACACCGCAGTCAGCTGCAGACGTCGTGGGACACTCCGAATCCAGCTGCTGGTCATCGTCGATACTTCCTGGACCTCGTGAGCGAAGAGTCAAAACACCCTTGATCACCTGAAATCACCCGACATCCGTGGGCATCCATCTTCCTGGCCCCAGGTCACTGGCAAGTGACTGTGAACACTGTCCCTTCAAATTTCAGGTCATCTGCATCTGGAATCCAGCCTTGGATTCCACCGGACACCTCTTCAGTCGCCGCAAGCAGCAAGTCTTATTTGGTCTCCATAGAAAACCGCGACTCGACCCGACACCAGAAGACACCTATGCACCCGGCTTCCCTGGGTGAGGTAACTCGTGCACTCAAGTGCCCTAGTGTGTGTTGGCCCTCGAATTACTTACCTTGTAAGTAGCTTGCTTGTAGACTTCCTCAAAGTACCCTAAAACTTTAAAAATCAAACCGCGACTTGCTCCATTGTAATCAATAGGGAACCCGCGGTTGTGTTCACACACTGCATGCTTCTCCCGTGGGTCTGTTACTTACCTGCTTTCACTGCAGTAGTGAAGCCCCAGCGATTCTACAGGCCCTAGGCCTTGTCATTTTGCAAGTCGACTTTCCTAAACCTCTTTTTTAGTATATGGTCTGGTACGCCCCTAGGGCCCCAGCCATATTTGTGCTTAACTTATTGTGAAACGTTGATATTTGAATGTGTTCCTGACTTCTAATCTCATAAAGAGATTAGTAGAGTGTGTCTAGTAATAAATACATATATATTTGATATATATACCTGTGTGGTGTCCTTTCATTTGGTAATTCAAGAGATTATAAGGTAAAACAAACTGCTTTACATTCCTCTGAGACTTAGCCTGAAGGCTGCTCTCCACAGCTACCACTAGGATAGCTTTCTTTAAAAGGTTGTCTTAAACCTATCTACCATAAAAGTCGAATTGGACTGGTGCAAGGTGGCCACTATAACTAGTGACCAGCATATGCCTGGCCAACTTCTCACAGTGGCCATATGAATATACAAGGTAAATCTATTGACTTTGTCAAGAGGTCATCACATCATTATATAAGCAAGCCTATTAGTTTTGTCAAGAGGTCACCACATTGTTATATAAAGACAAGTCTATTTGATTTGTCAAGGGATCATCCCATTATTATACAAAGCCAACCGATTGGCTTTGTTAAAGGGTAACTACATAAAAAGACGAGGCATGCCTACTGGCTATGTCAATCGGCCACCCCCTCAATATATGTAGGAAAGTCCATTGCCTTTGTCAATAATAGTAAACACTGTCAGTCTTTCTTTTATACTCTTCAGGCCACGTAATGCAGCCATAATCGGAACAAGGAGGGCTTCCTGCAATCCTAACTTGAACAGCAAAAGCTCTAGCTTGAGGAAAGCTTGAAAACATCTTTTAACTATTCCATGGGTCATATTCTGTAGGCCCCAGGCAACGTAGAGTACATTTTATAAAGATTTGTGAGGGGCTGTTGCACTACCTGCAGCTCTCACTACACCTATGTTACATGTTGGTGGTTCCCCAGGACAGAGTAAGGTACCACAGAACACAAACCAATATGCTAATTACTCCATGAAGGGTATTATTGGTGGCTGGAGCCAGGGAAAGAGGCTGTGAGACTGCTTGGTCGAAAGGCGTTGGTGTTATCTTTGCTCCTTGTGAAGTAATTATAAACAAGCATTTGCAATGCAATAGGTCTCGCATTTACGCGAGTTTAAGCTATTGGCATTGTAAATGACAATGCCTTTTATTTATGTTTTAAAAACGGACACAAAAATAAAAGGCATTGTAATTTGCAATGTCAATAGCTCAAACCCGCGTAAATGCGAGACCTATTGCATTGCAAATGCTTGTTATTGGGAGGAACGGAGAGAATAAGTGATTTGCCCAGAATCACAGGATGTGTATTCGACCCCGATTCTCGAACCTTGGTTTCCCATTTCCAAAGTCGGCAGTCTAGCCATTAGACCATATCCTTGTCCGAAGTACGGCAGGTGCTCCTAGTGATTGGTGTCTCGTTTCTTAGCGCTTGCTTGTATTTCAATGTAGAACTCTTGAGAGGTGCCTCATGGAAGTTGGAGGGCGGGCACCAGGGAGACCTGTGCATGCTGAGAAAAGAAGGAACATGCCTGGATTCTGACTGCGGTGAAACTCAAGCAAGGGTGGGTGTGGGGGAAGTGGAGGGCAGAGGGAAGGGGGTCGGAGGATTGCTGACAACAACAGTGAAATGCTGCTAACATGACAAGAGTACATTTAAAAGCAAGCTGAAAAAGCGTGCAGCCAGGGGGAGAAAAACAAAGGTAAACGGCAAGCGGAAGGCTTACTTACATTGGACTTTGGTAGAGGAACGGTACTGTATGCAGAAGAGAGCAGCCTAGCAATCATCTCTGTATGAAAGAGAGCGGATCACAGCAAGAACCGCTCCGTGAGGTTTCCTGCTGAAAAGCTTCACAGCTAGCTCCTCCACAGTGGCCACTCTCACAAGCGCTATGCACACAGCGGTTTGAAAGTTAGAAGTAGGGCAACTTCACCATCAAAAAATAGAACTGGAAGCAAGCAAGCGGTGGTGTCGTGGGACGGCAATGTTTATTCATTTAACGCACAACAGGTAGCGTGAGGAGATATTTTACATAGCTCACCTTAAAAGCAGAAGCTTGGTCTGCGCAGTTATTGAAAGCGTACTTATTCACATGTTGTTTTGAGTGCTAGCAGGACAGCGTTTTCTCAGCAGGAGGGCAAGCAGCGAGGCATTGGGATGGCCAACACAACAAGCATTGGTCGCGGGAATGCAGCGCGAGAGAGAGGCGAAGGCACGCGCGAGCCCGCAAACATGCGAGTCGTGCGCGCGCAGCAGCGCCCAAAGTGAAAGTAACTGCACGTTCACGCGAGCGTGAACGCAAGCATTAGGCCAGCAAATGCTGGTGGGAAGCACTTTTAAATCCCACTTACAAAAGTCGAGCAACAGCGCATGCGCTGCTGTAGGCTCGACCTAAAAATGAATAGCTTTACAATCCTGGAGTACTGTGTACCTTGTGTTTATGTATGTACGCACACACTCTTTCTTTCTTTGCATATAATCGCGGGTGACAACTGTATGTGAGCTCCAACCAGCTTGGATGAGCATTTCAGCGTTGAGTGACTTTTGGAAGATAGATAGGTAGATATTGAAAAAAACAAAGGTTACAGGGACGTTATAGTTAGACTCATATTTCACTAGTACAAAACCAGTGAAATGCAGCCGTTAGAGTTACCTGAGCTTACTATAATGTACGCCCCCGCAGTGCACTGCTTATGACGTCACATATTACATAGCTCATGACATGGTCCGTGACTTCACTCATGACCTCTTACATGACATCTACAGAACTACCCACATACCCACTCACACTGGGCTGACCGCTCTTCTGATCCGGATATGAAGTTTGCCATCCCTGATGGCTTTAATATTGAAAGACTGCACAGAGTAGAATAAAGAGGTGGAGGGATAGCGACTGTGCACCGTAGACACCGTAGATCAATAGAGGCCAGCTTTTTGCCAATACTTCATTTGGACTGTGAAGCACTTAGCTTCAGTATAAAAATAAATAAGTCATTAGTTTCAGGGGTTGTAATGTATCGACCACCTGGCCCAAGGGCCAGTATTAGCCACAGAATTCAGGCCTTTATGGAATCCTGTACTGGATATCTGAACTTTACCATAGTAGGGAACTTTAACTTCCACCTTGAGCAGTCCACTAATATGGACACGGACCACTTAGTGGACACTCTAAAATGTTTTAACTTACACCAGTTAATTGATAAACCTATCCATCGGGCTAATCATACTCTGGATGGAGTCTTTACAAATAATCAAGAGCTGGAAATAGATATAATCCTACCACTTCCTTGGTCGGACCATAAAGCGATCTTCTTTCTAATAATGACTCCCTGCAATGGAGCATCACTGACTAAGACAGCTAGAACTGTTAAATATAGGCCATGGAAAATTCTTAATGTGGAGCGACTGGGGGACACTCTTCTTAAGTCAATCCCGATCCAGACAATAATGTCCGCAATGCTGCAGTCACCTATACACATTGTTTAGATACAGCTTGCCGAGCGGTGGACCCGGAAAAAACTTTTAAAAGCTTCAGGAAAAACCCATCAGCGCCATGGTTTTCGCAAAAAGTAAAAAAGACACAACAGAAATGCAGACTTCAGGAGCGTAGTCGGAGAAAAGAATACTACCCAGAAGAAAGAATTAAGTACAAAAAAATACTTGGAGTATAGGGAGCTAATTAAAGCGGAAAAGAAAAACATTTTTCTAGTAAAATTAGTCTAGCAACAAACTCTACCAGGGAACTTTTTAAAACAGTCAAACGCCTCTCCAGATGGAATGATAGTAACAGCTTTGTCCCAGACGCTTCCTTTTGTAATCAGCTGGCAGATTTCTGTCAGCTTAAAGTCAACTCTGTATTTCATGCTTTTTCCGCTGTCTCGAACATGTCTAACGCAGTGGCAGCTCCAGACCAAGTTGAGTCTGTGAACTGCGGATTAGACAGTGAGCCATCGACCGCACCCAGATTTGAACATTTCTCAATTCTTTCCTAGGATAAAACACCTAATCTTTTAAGTTCTATCAAATCCGGGGCCCCATCGGACCCCTCTCCTCCTTCGGTTATTAACTCAGTGGCCGGCATGGTGACTGGACCACTTACAAATCTATTAAATAGGATTCTTAGCTCCGGACAATATCCAATCATCTGGAAGAGAACTTTCATACTGCCTCGGGTAAAAAAAAAAAAACTTTCTTGAACCCTAAGCAGGTGGAAAGTTAGAGGCCCATCTCCCGTCTTCGGTTTCCAGCCAAGATTCTGGAGAAGGCAATGAACAAACAAATACTTTCCTTCCTCGATACCAACCAGCTGCTTGACTCCTCTCAATACGGTTTGGGAGCAAACCATTGTACTTAGTTGGTGCTGGTGGCAGTATCTGAGGAAATAAAAGGATTAGTTGACAAAGGTGGCAGAGCGGCATTGATCTTGCTGGATCTCTCTGCCGCCTTTATACTGTTCATCATACACTACTTGTCAAGCGATTGCATTCTCTAGACTTCAGGAACACTGCACTGGCACTGCTGATCTCGTTTCTCAATGGGAGACAACCGTGGGTAAGATGGGAGACAACCACACCAGATCTTTCTCTCTGACATGTGGGGTGCCTCAGGGATCTGCTCTTAGCCCTACTTTATTCAATGTATATGTCACCCACCTTGTCAATCTTATTTGTAGTTTTTGGCCTGGCAGTATTTTCCTATGCCGATGATACAAAGATAGTGGTATCAATCTCATCGGAGGTGAAAAAGGAGGCAGATAATCTTTGCAGATGCATTACCCAGGTTGCGGACTGGATGCAAAAGAATTGTCTTAGGCTGAACTCTGATAAAACTGAGGTTCTGCTCTTTGAAAAGGACTCCTCCTTCTGGGATGCATCCTGGTGGCCCTCGGAGTTGGGCGACCTACCAAGACCAATGCCAAAGGCAAGAAAGCTGGGTGTCATCTTTGATACTAAATTATGTTTTTCAGAACAAATCAATGCGGTGAAGTCAGCAGGGTTTTCTGTGTTAAGAGTACTTAAGAAATTTCTCTCGTTCATTCCTATTGATCTACAAAAGACGGTGATGATGGCACTCATTGTTTCGAAGATAGATTACTGTAATCCCCTTTATTTGGGAACTTCCAAATATATGATAAAGAAGCTCCAGTCTGTGCAAAATGCAGCAGCAAGAGCACTGCTGAAGGTTCCTAAATTCAGACCAATCTCACACTTAATGCATGGCCTGCACTGGTTGCCAGTGAAAAAGAGGGTTTCATTTAAGGCCATCTGCATTATCCACAGGGCCCTTAACAGAACCGGGCTGACCTTTTTTTCAGGATCGGTTTTCCTGGTATACCCCTTGCAGAAACCTGAGGTCTAGCTCGGCGCACATGCTCACTGTCCCAAGAATAAGCAAAGCACAGTGGGGTGGGAGTAGGCTTTTGTACCGCGGTGGGAAACTATTGAACACCTTGCCCTTAACCCTACGCTCGCAACTCAGCCTGCAGCTTTTTTTTCTAATTAGTCTTGGGGAGGTGGCAGTCCCCAGGGCTGCGGGGGAGGTCCTACGGTCCCCGCACTAATTTTAAGTTTCACCCGAGGAGAGGGTGGCCTCTGTGGTGCAGGGGGTGCTGTATGGGCACCCACCTCATACATAACCAATGCCCCGGGGAGTCGGCCGTCCCTGGGTCTTTGATTTGCCCTAGGAGTGGGTCCTGTGCACCCCCCTCCAATTTTTATGATTTGCCTCCGGGACCTAGCCCACCCGGGAGTTATTTGAAAAGAAACACTTATTATTATTTTTTTCCACGAATATTGCAATTTCACTGTATTTTTTTTAAATGTTTTTTTTTGCCTGTTGGGGTGCCTCTGGGACCCCTGGGCCAACTGTATGGGATCAGCATATTCCTACTCTGCCCCCCTTTTTTTAAATTTTTTTGTTAGGGGTGGGGGAAATCCGCTGCCAACGCTTCCTGGTTGAAGTGCTGGCAGACAATCGGAGCTCTGCATTTTCCTGCAAAAGCTTGTTAATCTTTTGTGAAGTTGTTGCGGCCACAGATTTCACTTACTATATTTTCTTAAATTTCTCAACCACTACTGAACGGATTTACACCAAATGACAAAAGCACAGTCTTTGTAACCAAGTCTACCTTTCTGCCAAATTTGGTGCAATTCTGTCCAGCAGTTCGTGCTGTAGATGTGTTCAAAGGTCCTATTGGAATTAACATGGAAAAACACACTTTTTTTTGCACCCCTTTTTCTCGGTCCCCACCTGACGGATCACTCCAAAATTTTCCATGCACAATGAGACTCACTGTGACACTTTTTGGGGGGAAATTTCGTGAGGATTTGTCAAACGGCACCAAAGATGTAGGCAAGACAAAAAATCACTTTTTCAATGGAAAAGTTTTTGACTTGCACATAACTTTGGCATTGTGTGCCAGTAATTGTAGTTGTGCATGAAAAGTTTTGGGGTGATCCATCAAGCTGGGCCAAGAAAAAGGAGGTTTTAGACACGCCTGCAGCCAGAACCGCTGGACGGAATTACACCAAATTTAGTAGAAAGCTAGATTTTATTCCACAGATTGTGCTTTTTGTTATTTGGTGTAAATCCGTTCAGTAGTTTTCGAGAAATTAAAGTAAATCCAAATTTGTATATCTAGGGTCGCCGAGTGTTCGCAAATAATGATGAGCACGTGCAGAGATCTGCAGAGCTCTGATTGGCTGCCAACACTTCAACCAGGAGCTGTTGGCAGCCATCTTGGGACTGGGCTCCAGCCGAGACCCACAAAAAAAAAAAAAAACACAAAGAAAAGGAGGCAGCGTATGAATGCCCTAACCCTCTTGCCTTGGTCTAGGGGTCCCCCTGAGATCCTTCCAGGGGGAAAAAAGCATGTTTTTAAAATAAAAAAAATCACAGTGATTTTCACACAAAACAATCGCAAATATATCGGTGAATTAAAAAAAAAAAGAACGTGGTTTCCCATATTTGTGTTTAATGTCACTCCTGGGTGGGTCAGGTCCTGCGTGATAATTAAGATTATGAGAAGTTGTTGCTTTGCCACCCAGATTGAAGACAAAGTGCACTTAAAAATTTGCAAACATTCGTGACAAGAATTTTCAATTCTATTAAGGACAAGGAGGCGAGGATTATGCTTTCTCATTTCTTTATTAGAAATGCCCAGCAGCCAATCAGAAGAACCGTTGTAAAACGAAAAACTACAGTACCCATGAGCACCAGGGTACCACGTGACCAACCATAGAGTCTCACATATAAAAGATAATGTAGGTGAAAGTACGTCCTCTTTCTTTGGTGAGGAACAGGAAACAGGAAGTCCAATGAAAAAACGATGAATGCCAGGTAAAAGAGTCCATCAGCAACAGCCGGTGATCACCCTGACGATAGAAAACACAGCAATCGCAGAACACAGGAGGCAGAAGACCATCCAAGCAGAGTAAGCAGGAGGAACAGAAGGGCTGCTATTTCGGGTCAGAACCTGAAAAGAAATGTACAGCTGTAATATTCATCCCATAAAGAGAGTGAAGTCAACAAAGGGGGGGGGTAAAAAAGAGAGAAAAACCAATGCATCAGCATAAATTAAATGCAAATATAACATTGAAAACATGAGAACAAATCATGACCTTGGGTGGGATAATCCTCGCCTCCTTGTCCTTAATAGAATTGAAAATTCTTGTCACGAATGTTTGCAAATTTTTAATTCTATGTCAGGACAGGAGGCTCCGATTATGCTTGTTCAAAGCTGATCCACCACTACAGAAGCAATATGCTCAATAGGTTTGTAATAAAAAGTTTTGAACACAGAGTCAGAAGACCAATCTGCGGTTTTCATGATGTCCAATAATGAAACACCCATCGAGAACGCTTTAGAGGCCATAGCCCCACGAGCCGAATGAGCACCAAAAATGGAAACATCAATTCCAGCCTCAGACAAGAGCCATCTAACCCAGCGAGCTAAAGTAGCAGGAGTAACAGGACGGAAAGGTTTCTGCAAAGCAATAAGTAGTTGACCCTGTGTGTCTGAACGTAAAGGGGCAGTACATACCTCATAATCCTTGACACATTGAACAACGCAAAGGTTGGGATGATGAGGAAAGGAAGGATAGGTAACCGAAGAAGTAGCCGTTTTGGTGCGTTTAGAAATAAGAAAAGTGACACCCTCGGGTGTAAAACTGCGACGTGCCAAGTCTAACGCACATCAGAAACTAGTTTGCAAGAAACAAGACATAACAGCATAGTCAGTTTGGCAGATAGTTGCTTGCGGGAAAGCAAGGAATTAGAAGGCCAAGCCTCCAAAAATCTCAAAACAATGGAGACATCCCAAAGCGAGACATATTTAGGACACGAAGGATTCGACAAACGAATGCCCTTAAGTAATTTGGAAATCAAGGGATGCTCACCTGCAGGTTTACCATTGATAGGAACATGAGCCGCGGAGATGGCGGAGCGGAAATTGTTGACCGTGCGATAAGCCAAACCAGAGGAAGCGAGAGAGGCTAGAAAATTAATAATCATAGCCACATCCGCTGAAGCGGGATCAACTTCCCGCTGAACACACCAGTCACACCATCGTTTCCATGAGGCTCTATATCGTTTGTGAGTACTGGGAGACCAGGCGTCACTAATGAATTTGGAAGCGTCGCATGAAAGGCCTGGGAGCGACCAGCGATCCCCGAAATTCGCCACGCCAACAGAAGGAGATTGCCGGATAGAACAAGGGGATGTGGATTGCCGAGGGGATCCAACAACAGATTCCACTTCTGGGGAAGAAGGAACGGGACCGCACAGCACATCTCCAAAAGAACCGGGAACCACGCTTGAGCTCTCCACAGCGGAGCAATGAGAATTAACTCTGTTTGAAAGCGTTTCGAGTAGGCCAGAACCCTGGGAATCATCATGAACGGGGGAAAGGCGTAACACAGAGTCGACGGCCAAGTCTGAAGGAACGCATCCGTGGCTAGGGCTTTCAGATCCGGCCTCCAGCTGAAAAACAGAGGGAGCTGAGTGTTTAGGCGAGAAGCGAACAGATCTAGGTGACATTGACCCCAAGTCCGACGGAGAATGCGAAAAATGCGGGGATGAAGGCGCCAATCGCTGAAGTCGCGAAGATGGCGAGAGTTCCAGTCCGCAATCTGATTGTGACAGCCGGGAAGATATTCGGCAATAACTGTGATCTTCTGTTGAAGACAGAAGTGCCAAAAATCCTTGGCGATCTCCGCCAAAATCTTGGATCTCGTTCCCCCTAACTTGTTGACATACCGGACCGCTGAAACATTGTCCATGTGGAGAAGAATGCAACAATTGGACTGAAGAGGAGAAAAACACCGGATCGCAAAGGAACCCGCCAGGAGTTCCAGGCAGTTTATGTGAAGGGACAGTTCCTGGGAGGACCATCGACCCCCTGTCGAGACGGGACCGCACCGGGCTCCCCAACCCCATAGACTGGCATCGGATTCTATCACCAGATCCGGAGAGGAGCCGAACAGGGCTCGCCCATTCCAGGCCTCCATGTGGTCTAACCACCATTGCATCTCGCTCTTCGCATCCTCGGAAAGAGGAATCGGATCGGAATAGCGAAGAC
The DNA here is from genome assembly GCF_964204655.1 of Triturus cristatus. Classification (NCBI taxonomy): domain Eukaryota; kingdom Metazoa; phylum Chordata; class Amphibia; order Caudata; family Salamandridae; genus Triturus; species Triturus cristatus. The sequence continues at coordinate 365,025,862 of NC_140584.1, read as the reverse complement.
CTTTTTGGAGATGACGAATCTTCAACCTTTGAAGTGCACTGTAGTGCAGAGGGCCCGGGAAGATCGCCTGAATGGAGGACGCCAATAGACCGACAACACGTGCTAACGATCTCAACGACACAGTCTGTCTGGAAAGAACTGGCCTCAATTCCCTCTTGATGTACCGAATCTTTTGGTTTGGTAGTAGAAGTTGACAGGAAAGGGAATTCACCTGGAAACCCAGAAACTCTATCACCTGAGTAGGGTTCAAGATAGATTTCTGAGGATTGATGAGAAAACCCAGAGATTGTAAAAGGTCGATAGACCACTCCAGGTGCGTTAAGACTGTGAGGGGACTGTCCGCCATGATAAGAATGTCGTCTAGATATATTATTAAGCGGACACCCCGAGCACGCAGACATTCCACAACGGGCCTCAGCAGTTTCGTGAAGCACCAAGGTGCTGACGAGAGGCCGAATGGGAGAACCGTGTATTCGTACCAAGTCCCCTGCCAACTGAATTGAAGAAAGCGGCGATGAGGCTCGAAAATGGGAATCGAAAGATACGCATCCTTGAGGTCGAGCCGAACCATCCAGTCCCCTTCGCGAAGATCGCGCAATAGATGGATCCCCTCCATTTTGAAGTGTCTGTAAACTACACTTCCATTGAAATCCTTCAAATTGAGGACCAGACGATTTCCGCCCCCTTTTTTCTGAACCAGAAAAATAGTGCTGATGAACCCCTGTGGGTGGGGAATAGTTGGAATGATTGCCCCTTTTTTGAGAAGGGATTCGATCTCCGCCGAGATAAACCCTTGGTCCTGAAGAGAAAAAATTAGGGGATTTGGAGGGAGGGATTGATGTTGGGACTGATAAAACTCTATTTTGAAACCCTGAACAGTTTGCAGAACCCAAGCATCGTTGGAGATTAGACGCCAGTTGTGGAGAAAAAATCGTATTCTGCCCCCCAGAACCACCTCGGAAAAAGGAATCAAACTCACCTGAGGTGTTAGAGTCGGGGTAGGCACCTTGGTTTCCACCGGAACGGCCTTTCCGAAATTGACCTCTCCCTTTGCGGGAAGGATAGAAATTGGAGCGGGAGTTGTATCCAGACTCCTGACCACTGCCTCTCTGGGACTGATAACCCCTCTGGGAGGGATTATGAGAGCCACGGCCGAACGAGCGTCCCCTATGTCGTCCGGCCCTGGCAAAAACCGGACGAAGTGCATGTTTGATGGAAGCCTGAGCCTTATCAAGACCGCTGAAGGTCGCAACAAACTTAGTCAATTCCTTAAGAAAAGGTTGGCCGAATAAAAGACCCTGAGCCACTGGACCAGATTCTGAAGTAGAGAGTTCCGCCAACTTTGGATCGATTTTCAGAAGAATAGAGCGACGACGCTCGCTCGAAATCGCACAATTAGCGTTGCCTAACTGGCAAATAGCCCTCTGAGCCCATTCTATTAGGTCATCAGGATCCACAAGGGAGGAAGATTCCTCGGCTTGAAATCCAAGATCAAGATTCTTGGTGAGTGGGCCTAATAAATCCAGCATTTTATCCTGACAGGAGCGCCAGGATCTGTCAAGACCCTTTTTCGGATCCTTCGCGAATTTATTAAGGTATGAAAGCATTGTGGGATCAATCTCAGGAGTGTCCGCCAGGTGATCAGCGAGATCCGGGCGAGGGCACTCGGAGCGGAGGCGAGCCCTAACATCCTTCTCAAAGGGCTGTCGAATGTGCGCCTGAACATAGGCCGCTACCGCAGGAGAAGGTAGCCAGGAAGATGAATGGGGATGATAAAGTTCAGAAGGTTCAAAGGTAAGGAATTGAGGATGAGTTGGAGCATCGACATAATGCTCCTTACGAGACTTCTTGCGTGGTGGCGGAACATCCTGGTCCAAAGGAGAGGAAGGAGGACCTTCAGTGTCAGTCAGAAGTCCAGCAGAGGCAGAAGCGCCCACCGATGGCAAGGAGGAAGCCTTTTCTGAGGCTAAAGATTTAGCCAGTCTTTTAAAATCCGACCTATGCGGATTAGCTGGAGATTTTGATAAACGTGAAGAAGGTAACCAACCCTGTTGTTTGGCGTAGTTCGTCAAATGACGTTTCAGAGGATTGATAGCGTGGACAAGGGCTTTATTAACGGAGTGTTGAACCCCTTGGTCCAGAGCCTCCACCAAATCCTGCTCTAGGAAACTAGAGTCGTCCTCCTCAAAGGAGTAATCATCATCATCAAAATAATCTTCCATTTTGTTTCACAGTATTGTGATAGTAATGCCCACAAAATGATACTCCAATATCAATGTATATATGCCAAAGACACAATTCAGGGGGAGTGAAGAACCCCACAGCAAGCCAGAAGGAAAGGTAGAAAAACCTGACCAAAAGATATAAATAAATAAATTGTGGAGGGAGGGCTTGCTGAGATATCACTCTAGGCAGTGCCTAAGCATTATTATACAGCCCAAAGCCTTGAATAAGCAAAGGGCGTCGATGGGGCTGAAGAAAATCCGAGGCTGTGGGCAGCGGTGTATAAAACAACCGATTCAGGCAAAGCTCCGTGTGGAAACACGAAAAATAAACAAACAAAATGGCCGCCGCGCATGCGCGGTAACGGCCGCCTCGAGATAAATGCAAAAGAGGAGCTCGCGCGCTAGCGCGAGTCCCTCAGCCCCAGTACTCCCACTCCACCGTAAAATGCACACAGACGCTCCGACGAGCGTCCGGACCTCGGGAGGTGAGACCACGCTCCCAGACTCTGCACCGCGCGATGTAAAATACCGAGCGAGAGACACAAATAAGCGTTTGACAGCGCACAACAAAGTAGCAATGCAAGTTAGCAACAAAGCATTCCAAGGACAAGCAAGCGTCAAAGCGGCATCGCAACAAAGTATCAATGCAACAAAGTAGCTATAGAGGTAAATAAAGCACTTAACTGGCTGCGGAGCAGCAAAGAAAGAGGACGTACTTTCACCTACATTATCTTTTATATGTGAGACTCTATGGTTGGTCACGTGGTACCCTGGTGCTCATGGGTACTGTAGTTTTTCGTTTTACAACGGTTCTTCTGATTGGCTGCTGGGCATTTCTAATAAAGAAATCAGAAAGCATAATCGGAGCCTCCTGTCCTGACATAGAATCTGTTTTCTCATGCCACAGACTCAAATATACTTCCTGGCTGGGCAGTGTGTGTTTCTCCTTACCGGAATCTCCGAAGCAGTGCTCCGCTCAACAGCAAGCGTGCAACATTCCGGTCCAGGTAGCAAATTAGAGAAATGTGCAAGGGATCGGCTCCTATCTGCCTGTGGAGCATAATTCAGGCCGATCCTTGATGCACACCTCTTGATCTTCCTTTCCATCGCCGCACTTCCGTTCTTTTACTGCCCCTCTGTTGACACTGTCCAGCTCGGGTTGTCACAAACTACTTACTTTATCCGTGACCATGTAAACAATTTACTCCTATACTGGAAGCGGATAACATCCCTCGTACCACCTCACGTCAGTGCATGGGGTGTATATAGCGCCACTGCCTCCCTACCTCCCCTCGCGCCCGTAAAGAAGTATAGATAGCTGCATTACACCCGTACCTACCCCTTGCGCCGGGCATGGGGTGTATATAGAGCCACTACTTCCATACCCTCCCTCGCGTTTGTGCATGGGGTGGAACAGTACGGCTGCTAACCTTCACAGGTCGCAGCTCCTCCCATACACTCCTCGAGGTGTCCGTATTTGTGTGCGGGGGGAGGGCTTGTGTGCAGTGACCACCTGCGCTGGCCCTTTCTGGAGCCGCCAGGCCCCTGCTCGGTCTCACAAACACCACTACACAGGCTGTACCTGCCGGAGCTCTACACATCATGGTTGACATTTCTCGCTTTTGTTGAATACTTTATGGTCTCGCTTACCGTTTCCCAGGCATTAGCAAGCGGTAGACTGCCACCCTATTTCTTTATGTGAACTCCCGCAACTTGTTTCTGCTGCAATTTTTCTTAACTGTTTTTTAAAATCTAAACAGCACGTTTTTTTTACCATTAAAATGAGTTTTATTTAAAACACTCGTTTTGCTTTTTGTGGTGAATGTGGGTATGTTTCAGCTGCATTGAATGATTGTGCACCAATTGTTTCACCAGAATGTTTTCGGCGCTGCTCCACGCACTGAAGCAGTCTCCTGGGCAGTGCCTGCTGCCGGGGCTTCCTCGGGGTCCGGCTCGCACAGCTGGTTAATGTGCCTGCTGCAGAGATGTCTCGCGGGCGGTAGGACACAGTAAGTTTTAATGGTGAAGGGGGGACAGCCGTTTTTTCCGATCGCGGATGAAATGAGTACCCTTGACTTCCGTTCACACTAATGGATGCCGTTTCATATTTATGCACGAGTAACCTGGGACAGGACAACTTTTTCCCTGTAGCCTGGATGCTGTGGCTCCCGGGACTGCCACGCACCAAGCCCCCCATTGGGCACCTTCCCCGCAGTGGGAGAAGGGTGCCTGGAGCACACTATGTGCCCGAGTGCCAAGGGTAGGGCTCCACTGCCAGTCCGCACCACTGCCCTGCTCCTCAGCCTGGCAGCCCTCTTCTGCTGTTCCAAAGTGAGTGTTTCTTCACTCTGGGGATGGAGTGTGTGTGTGTCTGAAGGGGGTACCGCGCCTGGGTTATCTGAAGCATTGGGGCTGGTTCACATATTTCGCTGATTTTTGTCTGTGTGAAATGCTGGGAAATTGTTAGAAGAAGAAATGCCCTTCCCCATCCACACCCAATATACCCCAGCATTGAAAACGTTACCTTCATTCTTCTGAAAAGCAAGCCTGGCAGCTTTTGAAGCTAGGGGATCCCCTCACCCCCCAAACGTACATATTAATTTCACTCGCCACAGTTCAAGGCACCACAATGTACCAATACCTGCAAGTGACAAAGCACACTTTGATATGCATTATTGTGGTATATATAGCACCAAGTGCGGGTCAGAGGCACTTCATCTGAAGTGTAGGGAGTGCATTAGGGTACAGAGCCCCCTAGTACCAGAGAAAGGGCTCGTAGTACGCTAGAACAATGTGTTTTCTGTCAGGTGAATTCACTTAGCGCTAAAGCTGCACTCAGAGAGCCCAGCGCTTTATTATCCAACTCAGTCCTGGTGTTCAGAACATTTATTAGAATGGAAGAATGGTAGGCCCGCGCGCTTCTTCGATAATGCATGGCAACATAAGATGCACAGCGATGAATGCCATGTTTTGCCACTGGGAGTGTCATTTACTCTTCCAACTTTAAGGACTTGAACAGTCTCTGACCCCCGTTGTGTACATTGGTCAAGTGGAAGTAGGGATGTCCGCTACTTCATCACTCCAGCACCACCTCCGTAGTGTGCACTGATCACCACTCAAGAGGCACACACATGTACAGACCAGATAACGCTTCCACCAGGGCAGGAAACCACCATGGCCAGCAGTGTCAAACCCTCAGCCAGTGGTACTCGTCTTCTATGGGTCCTCCCTCACAGAGCCACACGCGTCTGTACAGCGCTGCCCATGCTCTGCACACCCCTTCTCTGTCGCTAGCAGTGACAGACCCTCAGCCAGTGGACATATTCATTGCTACACTTGTCTTCACCAGAGCCCGCCACAGTGCCGCACGCTACACTGCACACACCTTCTGTGTGGCCAGCAGTGTGACACTCCCTCCTGTGCTGCATCTCACATTGGGACAGACACTTGCACTGATATCTCCCATATTTCTTTAATTTATTTACATGATGCACTTTCTTAGGACCTGCGATAAAATGTGGTTCTAAAGCTGCAGTGTAACTAAAGTGGGTAACATGACACCCGTTACCATGTACGCTGACCGCCTAGCAGCCTCGCACTGTGTATTGTAGTTTTGTGTGCCAGCCTGATTCGCTATTCAGGGATGCGTTTCAACTTTACGGATTATCTCTAAACCCTTTAACAGGCCAACGGTGAAAGCACTGTGCATTTCCACAAATAAACCTTGCAAAGTAGCTGGAACTAGACTCTCCATGTGCTGGTTTCCAAATAATTTGTAATACCAATGTTCAGCACAAGTTTAAATGTCCTAACCTTAATACAGTAACCCTAGGAGAGATCAAATGAGTAATGAGCCCAGGATCACACATTTTTTTGGTCCAAATGCGAAAGAGTGGATTAGAATTCAGGTCTCCCGGTTCCTCTGTCCGCTGCTTCCACATAGGCCTAGGGAAGATGGGGCTGCATTGTGAGTTTGGGGGGGGGGGAAATGCTCAGTGTGACTGGAGGGGAAGGGATGACTGAGCAGGTCTCTAGTGGCTGCTATACCGCTGGATAGAAAGGGTAGCTAGGGTGAGATTAATCCCAGTCGTGCCTTCTTATTGGTTTCTCAAGGAATGTGTTTAGTGATATACTCTGTTTTTGTACAGTGCTTCGTAGTACACTTTTACTGCTCATAAGTGCTTTAATTAATAGGTGTTGCTATTACCCAATTTATCTGTACTTATTTTACCAACCATGGCAAGATCGTTTATACATATGATGTACGGGTCACTTCAGGAGCCAGCTTTGTAGGTTTAACTCTCTGGGCCACCTCAACAGTAGAGGGGATAATTATATTGGATTCTAAAAGAATTGTTTGGTATTCTGTCCAGTAAATTGGTTCTGTTAGAAAGTTTCTAAGTGTTTTTGTCCATTAGTCATTATATTTTATGCCCAATATGTTAGAACAGGGCACCTCTTAACGGACAGCTTGGCTGGGTACCTCATTTATGAACTAGATGAGGGTACTGATGTCAATTAGTCGTTTAGGGACAAGTTCAAGAGATGCCCTGTCTATTGGTGGCAGGACAGTGTTAGTCAGTGTGAGTACAGGAATTGGGTAGCATGTATCCGTGGAAGTATTCCAGGTGGAGATGATGGCAAGTTATCGAGGCAGAGAACATCAGCCCACACATAGATTACAGAGCATGGGATGGTGAAAGATTTGCTGCCGTCCACCTAAGGGTTGTGTTGCTTCATAAGATGTCCCTTTAGCTTAAAAGACGCACTCTATGGCTATTGAGACGACACCCTCTCCATAACCTCAAAGCATGCTAGACCTGATGCCTGATGATAGATAATCCCAGACTTAACACAGCTGTTTTACCGGCATAAGGTGATACTAGTGGGACCCATAAGGTATACTGGGAGGAGGAGCTCCTGTATGGTGAACCGAGGGACCCCAACCCAGGGGCATCCAGGAGATGGTGGTCCTTCAACGGTACAGAGAGTTCCTCCTCAACCTGACCCACAAGATCCACTTGGCTGGGCAGACCAAGACCAGGAAAAGGCTGGTCAGCCACTTCTACTGGCCACAAATGTCTGAGAAGGTCAAGGAGTTTTGTTGCTCCTGTGTGACCTGCGAAGCCAGTGGCAAGGTAAAGGCAAGCCAAAGTCTCCCATTATACTACTAACTCTGGTGGGGACACCCTTTAAGAGAGTGGCAATAGATATTGTTGGTCTTCCAAAACCACCCCCACTTCAGGGAAAAGGGTTTATCCTAGTGGTAGTGGATCTTGCCACTAGGTATTCTGAGGCTGTTCCACTTAGGACAGTCACTCCTCCTGCAGTGGCTAGAGCCCTCCTTGGGATCTGCACTGGGGTGGGTTCCCTAAGGAGGTTATTTCAGATAGGAGCACAAATCTGATGTCCACCTATCTGCAGGCCATGTGGGAAGAGTGTGGTGTGACTTATAAGGTCACCACTCCATATCTTCCCAAGGGTAATGGTTTTAGTTTGGAGATTCAACCATAACAGGCATGACCATGGATTTACCTGAGAAACTCAGGAGGAGATGGTACACTATCCAATCAGGCCTGTTCCCATACAGGGAAATCCATCAAAAAGTAGCTGGCTTCTGTCCCTTTGAGCTGCTCTTTGGGCACCTTGTGAGAGGTCCACTCAGCTTGATTAAGGAAGGATGGGAGAGACCCTTGAAAGAACCTAAGCAGGACATAGTGGACTATGTGCTTGGCCTACGCTCCAGAATGACAGAGTACATGAAAATGGCAAACAAAAGGTTTGTGGCTTGTCAAGCACTAGTATGACCAAAAAACCTTCATGGTGAAATACCAGCCAGGACAATTGGTGTGGATCTTAGAAGCTGTAGCACACAGGGCCTTATGGAACAGTGGACTGGGCCCTACCCATCTTAGAGAAGAAGGGGGATGACACCTCCTTGGTGGACTTGGGTACTCCTAGGAATCCTCACAAGGTAATCCATGTGAACAGGTTCAACCTAAACCATGAAAGAGCAGACATTACCATGTTGATGGTAACATATGGAGGCTAGAAAGAAGAAAGTGACCCTCTCCCAGACCACCTATCTTCTCCCAAGATGGAACTGTGGAGGGAGCAGTCCTTTCCCCCACACTGACAAACCTGCAACAAAAGGATGGCTATCACTTGGTGAAGCAGTTTTCTGGGCTGTTTGGTCTGACCCCAAGGTCGGGCAACATAGTGTACCCATGATGTGGACACTATGACAGCTTTCCTGTCAAGAGTGAACTTTACAGATTGTCTGACCAGGCCAAGGCCAGCATCAAAGCTGGGGTTGCCAAGAAGTGAAGCTGGGGTTGATTGAGCTCTCCAAATGGGCCAGCCCGGTGGTACTGGTGCCCAAACCCAACCAGAAAGGGGGAAACCTGAGATGAGGTTCTGAGTGGACTACCGTGGCCTCAATGCAGTCAATAAGACTGATGCCCATCTCATTCCAAGAGCTGATGAGCTCATTGATAAGTTAAGGCAGCTAAGTATCTGAGCACCTTTGGCAGATTGCCCTCACTCCAGGAGCCAAGGAGCGATCTGCTTTCTCCACACCTGAAGGCCACTTTCAATTCAAAGTGATGCCCTTTGGGTTTAGGAATGCCCTTGCCACCTTCCAGAGGTTAGTGAATCGAGTACTGTCATAATTGGAGAGTTTCAGTGCAGCTTATCGTGACGACACTTCTGTATCTGAAAGAGACTATTAGTTATAGATTCCTTACCTTATAATTACTCCCAGGCATCAGACTGGATCAGGAGAATTTTTCTTCAGCAGTACCCCTGCGCGTCAGTAGGTGGCGTCGGTCAACTCCGCTTTCGTTGTTAGCGTTGTGATTGCCGGAATGACGTCGTGGTATCTACTTAGACGCCACCCCTGCGAGCTGACGTCCGTTCTTTATTTTTCCATGCCAGCCAACCCAGATCCGGAGAGAGCGGTACCCTTAGTCTTTTTGACTAGAGTTTTTTCAACTTTTTGTCGACTTCTTTTCGAGTCCTTCCACTCCTGGTGCAAGGGATCACACATCGACGGACCGGCTTCAAACCTTGTGACTCCTGTCACAAGTTGATGTCGGTCACGGATCCACATCTTGTGCCTCTGGTAATTGGAGCTCGACCACGACCCAAAGTCATGCTCCAACTGCTGGGCCATGAACCCAAAGTCTTTGCGAGAGCAGTCCCGAAAGCTTCTGGAGGCCCGGCAGTCTGCTCCGCGAGGTCCCAGTCAAGGGGGAGGTTGTGGGACCAGTTGTGGAGTCACCACCATCACTCCTCTTCGAACTCTTCGTCTTTGGGTAAGTCGAAAGGAGCCGAAGAAGCACCATTGATCTTCGCCTTTTCCCCATCCGTCGGCCAACGCAACGCTGGTTGCGGAAGGTAGTCGTCCGGCTCTGCCCGTGGAGCCTGTTGGGTCGACTCCGAGCCTCCCTCACTTTCCGGGAGCCGGGGTGACCACTGCCCAACTTCGTAGGTTTTACAAAGCCCTTCACTCCATCTTTTCCTTCGGGCCCCGCAGACTTTGCTGGGGGTTCTAGGCCTTCTATGTGGCGGCTTCGGCGCCGCAGGGCCCCAGGGAACCAGGCCTGGATCCAGATCGGGGCCAGTCTACCTTACGACACCTCCTCTGGTGCAGAATCCATTGGGGACTCCTCCGTCCCTTCCGACGCCAGTTGTGTCCCCAGCCGGCATCGACCCCGGCCTCCACCTTGACCTGGACACGTAGCCAGACCGGTGTCGACCGGTACTTTTGTACCCCTCTTCTATCCTGGCGCTCTTTATCGCCCTGAGGGTCAGCCAGAGGAGGGTGAGGAGGACTGGGAGGGGTCTATTGACCCTCAAGCAGACCACCTGGAAAAGCCAGACTGGAGAGAGGAATTGGGTGAGGCTAGTGGTCTGGATACATCCCCAGACCTTTGCAGGCTTTCTCCCCTTACCGTGACTACAGAGGAGGGCGCCTCAAACGCTGTGGTGTTGCGTAGGACGGCTGAGGCCTTGGGCCTTGAGCTACCTTTCGGTGGCAGTCAGGACTAACCTCCTGACTGAGGTGCTTCAACCAGCAGAACCCTCTTCAGAGCCCCTGCTGCTGTTCAATGAGGCCCTCACAGACATCCTTCTGGGCACCTGGTCCAAGCCCAGCACAGGTGCTCCTGTGAATAGGATGATTGCCCGACGCTACCGCCCGGCCCTGGGCGACCCCACTTTCCTCTCCCAACACCCTACCCCTGAGAGCTTGGTGGTCCAAGCCTCAACGTCCAAAGGCGCGTTCCCTACCGCTCCCCCCAGATAGTGAATTCAAGAGGCGGGATCATTTTGGGAAGATGATAGTTTTCTTCCCCCAGCTTAGGACTGCGGTCGGTGAACACCGCATGTTTCTTGGGCTGTTACACTGACTCTGTGTGGGACACGGCTGCGCAGGTGCTGCCACAGTGCCCGGAGGAGGTCCGGACCCTGCTCTCCTGTGCAGTTGCTGAGGGTAGAGATGCAGCGAAGTTCGTCATTTGATGTGGGCTAGACACTGCCGACTCGCTAGGCAGGACGATGTCAACGTCGGAAGCCCTACAACGCTAGGCCTAGCTGAGGTCCACTGGCTTTTTGGGTGATGTCCAATCGACTCGTTTGGACATGCCTTTTGATGGCTGTCGCTTGTTTGGTGACAAAGCGAACAACGCGCTTGAGCGCTTCAAGAATTTTGGGGCTACGGCCAGATCCTTGGGCCTCGCTACCACTTCTTGCCCCGCGCAGTCCGCTTTTTGCCCCTTTCGTGGCTATGGAAGGGGCGCCCCACCACGTTCCGCCCAGAGCCACAGGCCTGCGCAAGATGTCCAGCCTCTGCGTGGCCGGGGACGTAGGACCCAGCGTTGTGGGTTTGGGGACCAGCGGGTGGGCCAGTCCACCAGCGCCCCCTCTGCAGCAGCCTCCAAACCTTCCTAGTCCTACTTTTCAGGGCCACCAGTTGCCATTGGCCGGCAGCATTCGCCATCACCTCCCCACTGGCACCACATCAAGTCGGACAGATAGGTTTTGCAGATAGTCCGAAGGGGCTACTCCCTCCCCATCCAGCCTGCCCCTCCCTCCATGCTACTTGCTTTCCATCTCATGTCAGAGGATCCCTTGGCCCGTCTCCGTCAAAGTTGCGGCTCTCTTGGCCAAGGGGGCCATCTAGCGAGTCCCTATGCCAGAAGTAGGTCGCGGTTGTTATTCCCACTACTTCTTGGTGCCAAAGAAGTGTGGAAATATGGATTCTTCTGGTCAGTTATGTCCCCTATCTTGGACCCCAACGGTTCTATGTGCATGTTACAAGTACATGTATCCTCCCTCCAGTTCCAGTTATCAAGACGCAAACACATGTGCGTCCACCGTCAACATGTCCTCTGTCAGATCCGCCATGAATAGGCCGGATATTCCATTCCTAAGTATGAAAAGCCACCGGCTTTATATGGTTCACTTATGCCATTTTACAGTCCAGGCAAGTAGGCCCTGATTCTGTCATCAAGCTTTTCTTGCCTTCTGCCTCTGAAAACTCCAGTCTGAGCCTGCATCTGTGACCATGAACTTTGTCTCATTCTCTGCGCGGCTCACGAAGCCTGACATCAGCCTATTCTCTGCCAAGAACTGTATTTCACCTTCGAGTTATCTGCTCCCCCCCTCAGCCGATGCATTCCTGTCTAGTAGTTTAAGTAAACATTCTTCCAGCTACCGAGCAAAAGGCCCGGCTTCTCTGTCTTTATACAAGTAATTCATAGCCTTGTTACTATGGAAGATTCCGCCCTCGCATTTAGTGTAGACACTTAGACGCTTGTGCACGCACTAACAGTCAGTATAGTCAGTATAGAATAGATTCTGTCTGAGAGTCCTTCTTTTGTGGATAACATAGTTCTTTAAACATAGGATGTTAGATATGATTTGGGATTAGGTTGACTTGACCCCCCAGACTTTTCGTCTCCACATGTAGAGCTAAACGTCAAGTCCCTTTCACCCCCTAGTTGCACGTCAATCACACGTCATGCTGCTGCGCGCGCATCTATGCCAAGTATTATCTTATAGATCCACCTATATATGACATCATAACCAATTATGTTCCTTTTTACTCCTTATTACACCCATTTTCGGTTACGTATATGAATCGTCATTTTCCTTATCAATTGTTACGCCTACTGCATTCGCTTCATTGTAATGTATGTACTATAAAAGTCATTTCTTGTCAATAAAGTATGTACTTCACTTCCTGAACCTCCGTGGTGATGGAACTTGGAGCAACCGATTATAATCGTTCATTGGAATAAAGCCCATTCCGAACCTCTAATACCACGGATTCTGCCTCTCATTTTACTGAGCTGTTTTATTATGTTTCCGTATCAAATTAAGTCCCGGTAAAGGAAAATTATTTACCACATGAATGGCGCCCGAACAGGGACACTTTCTCATCTCACGCGCCGGCGGTGAGTTGCAGGCCCGGTTTCCTGCCACAGCTGGACGGACAATAACGCGTACCAGCAGGATTTCCTGTATCTCCCTCCGGTCAAGCGGGGGCGACTGAGGCTGCGATCAACACCCAGACGAGGCGGTGAGAAGTGCGAAGTATCCCGACCAGAGCCTAGCTGAGAGAGCAAGATCCGAGGTATACAGAGGCCCACCAGTTTTCCGAAGTCCCAAGTCGAGTCCAGTTTCCGACGAGTCGAGTCCAGTCCGGTCCAAGTCCAGTTTCCGAGGCCTTCCGTTTCCGAAGCTACCCGGTGAGTACCATTGCTGGGGAGGCATTTCTGACGTGCACATAGGTTGTGCCGGTCAAGACGGGTTTGGGTACACAAATCCGGTCTGCACTGTTTTAGCAGTGTATATGTACTGTTTAGCAGTATATCAAGTATTCCGAAGTATCTAGTTATTGTCAAGAATTATGCTTGGTGATTAGTTATGCAGACGATCATCATTGTTTGGTTACTTTAAAGGTTAAGAATGTTTAATGTTTAATGTTTAATGTGTTAAACGTCCTGCATATTGTGGTATGAATGGTTGTTCATTATTGTGCTTTTGTACTAAGTGTGTTCAAGATTAAGTATCAGATCAGTTCTCAATATGCCGCTCTTTTCGAAACTAAGACAGATCACTACAAGAAAAGGGGTACTCGAAGAAGCCGTCCCTATTCCTCCTAGGGACACTCCAGGGTACTTCATGTATCATAAACATGGCTTAGATGCTATATTATTTCTTGATTTATGGGTAGACTACACCAAGGAATTACCAGAAAGTCAGAGGTGGCCCACAGCGGGAACCTGGGATGCAGAGTGCATCATGAAAGTAGAAGAAGAGTTATGGAAAAGGAAAGTCAGACAGTCACAGAAAGATGCCATTGAATTATGGCGTAAAGAATCACATAGACGAACAGAAAAAGCACGTAGACAGGAAGAGAAGAGTAAAGAGAATTCTAATGAAGTCCGAGAAAATCTATTAATTGAGGAAGGTATCCGAGTGAAATCAGAACAAGTAGATAGACAAAGGAATGCCCTTATGAATGGTATGTATCCCCTTCTGGCCGAAGGATTACCTAAAGCTACTCCAGAAATACCGAAAGACTTGCCGCCCCCATTATTCCCAATAAAGGTACATCCTAAGGGGCATCCTAGAACCGCAGAAGATGTTTTTCTTTCCTCATATTTAGATGACGCAGCTCCCGAGTATGCTAATTCCGCCCCACATAGACCACCTATCAGGGAGGTTCAACGCCAAGATCCGGTACCCGTATCTCTACAGCAACAAGTTCCGGCAAGCACATCCGTTTCTACATCTGTTCCCACAGCTGCTTCTATAGCTGTGTCCACACCTATAGTTGCTGTATCACGTTCAACGAATCCTTTCACACCCGACACCCCAGATGGGGCTACGGGAGGTGCTACCAATATTTTTTCTACGCCACCCAGAATAAATAAACTTACTTTTCAAGAGTCAGCACATTCACGTACACCCAAACTCATAAATGCCCGTACGCTTAAGGAACTTCTGATAGATTGTAGATATGACCCTGTGCCCGGAAAAGAGGACGAAATGACCCTAGCATCATTACGTATCAGACGAGCCGCAGTGTACTTAGGGAAGTTACCAGGAATGACTGCGCATCTAGATAAAATATACCATTTTGTCCAAACAGGGCGAGATCCAGAATGTATTAACAGAGCTATGGAATACCAGAAAGTGGAGATACAGGGGGAACTGTTACGTTTCCTCATAAATTGTGTGATCAGAAATGAAGACCGACCGGGGGTAGACCCGGAAGCAATGCAAATTCTTACCAGATGGAGCCAGAATATATCAGAAGGTAGACATGATAAACAAAATTGTATAATAGCCATGTGCCGAAAGATCCGTAAAGAAATAGGACGCATACACGAAGAAAGATTAGCGGTAGATGAGTTCGAACAAAACGAGGAGGAAGGATCAGGACTGCCCACAGGACAGTCAGACACTATAGCCTATGTAGGTAGAGGAAGATCTTGTAATAGTAATAGATGTCCTATTGACCCGATACGTCCGATATGTCCAGACAATAACCGGAGTTTCCCAACACCCGTAGTCCATATGAGGTCTAACGAGCATTCGTTCCAAGTCGCCGACAAACTACTCCGAGAACGAAGGGGTTATCATTTCCTCGATTCTATGGATGAACAAGATTTAGCTAGGGCAGCTGTCCATTGGGTTGACAGTCCCGGAAAATATGGTGATGATACAGTAGCACGCACGTTTTTGAATCTCACCCCAGATGAACAGAGGTTAGCTGGGATTTATATGATTCAACAACTCATTATACTATATCGGAGTCAGCATTCGGACCCTGGTCCCTTACCTGACATATTGACTGAATTGCTTATGAATAAATGGAGAGGTTCAGGTACTAAATTAATTAAAGAAATTCTAGAATCAAGAAAGCAGTATATTCTTTTTGTATGTTCAGACCGTGTCTCATTACCCGTCAAGGAAAGAACCACGTATTACATGGATAGACAGAATCCCTTACGAGAAGTGCACCCAATAAAGGGCGAGGACAACGAGTTTAAGCGCGTATTTGTATATACGCCCATATCAAAAATAGAATTGTTAGAAATGAAGAAAGTGGTACCCAGTCATGACAAAGACCCAGCGGGTTTTCACCGAGAAATTAAAGACATGTTACTAATGGGAGAGTATACCTATCCCGACATTATGACAATATTAAAGGTATTGATGCCTGCTGGCATTTATGAGAAACTCAGGGAAAAAGAGTGGGAGGTAGGAGACCAAAAGATAGAATGGTCAGTATTAGAAGCAGAAGAAAAGGCCCGAACTGCAGGAGCAGGACTCGGGGATAAAACTAAAGCACTACCAGGTTTATTAGTACAGGTACTGCCACGTTTATTAACTACGAAAAAGGAAGATTGGGGTACAATTTCAGCCTGTAAACAGAAGCAAGATGAAGACACTAGTGATTACTATGCCCGATTTGAAAAATGTTTTGGTATAAATAGTGGCATAAAAGCAAGTAGCGAATCATACCCACATCTGTTTGTAACAAAATTAGTAGAAAATGCTCTACCCCAGGTAAAGAATAGAGTATTAAAATTCGAGAGTACCTGGCAAGGTAACACTCCATCACAAATGTTACAAATGTTACAATACCATCACAATAGAATTAGAGAGGAACAAGAACATGAACACAGACGCATGAAAGACACGAAAATGAAAATGCTAGTTTCTCAGACAGTTCCAGCTGAAGGACATAAGAAGGGTATGACACATTCCGGTGATTCAGCAGGACCTGTAAAAGGGACATGCAATTATTGTAAAAAGCCAGGTCATTACGTACACGATTGTCCAGTTTTGAAACATAATATCGCCATAGGTAAAACACAAGAAAGATCACGGCCACCTAGACAGGACCAGAATGAACAAGGAGCTCCGCAGCATGCACAGTCCATGCCAGCTCCACCACAGTCTGTGCAGTTTGTGCCAGCTGCACCAGCGCTGCCTGTTGCTGCCACACAAACCACGACACGACAACTGTACCAGACCGCACAGTACGACTATCCTGATTATCAACGATACGCATGAACAAACCTAGAGAGGGAAGTTGACTTACCCCTTATCGAGATCCCTGTAGATCAAGAAGGACCTTATATACATAGTGAATTATTAGGTCAAGACAGAAAATTTTTACTCGATACAGGGGCAAGTCGAACGACCATAAAACGTAGTGAAGTTCCAGGGGCACCCCTCTCAGGCTCACAGAATATTTCCCTTGGTTTTTCAGGAAAGCCTATTGTTAATGAAGTGTCACAGCCTCTCCCACTTACGATAGGACCTTTGACCCGAACTACCGATTTATTGCTTACTAAATCATGTCCAGAAAATCTGTTAGGAATAAAAACACTGAAAGCTCTAGGAGCCATAATATGTTGTTCTCCGGAAGGAGTAAGATTGTTTTTACGTGATTTTAAAGGTCATTATGTGTCTAGAGACATGGATCCCCGACTACAGACTTTACCCACACATCTATGGGCACAAGGCCCTACTGATGTTGGTTGCATGAATATTACACCATATCGAGTCACATTAAAGGCAGGAGTGGTACTACCACGAATGCGACAATACAAGTTACCACCAGATGCTGTAGTGGCTTTACTACAAATCATTGACGAGCTCATTGCCCAAGGAGTGGTTGTGGAAACAGACTCCAATGTATGTAATTCACCGATAATTCCGATTCTTAAACGAACAGATCCAAAGGCCCCGCCAGTCTATCGATTGGTTATTGATCTGCGCGAGTTAAACAAATGCATTGTGCCACAATTTCCTGTGGTCCCAGATATCTCGTCATTACTGACAGCTATTGATTCCGAAGCGACATTCTTTACTGTAATCGATCTCAAGAATGCCTTTTTCAGCGTCCCAATAGATCCGGAAAGCCAATATTTGTTCGGATTTAGTTTAAATGGACGTAGCTTTAAATTCTCACGCGCACCTCAAGGATTCACAGAAAGCCCCAGCATCTATAGCCAAGCACTGAAACGAGAACTTGACAGTATCCACATGCCAGTTAACACGGCTCTGCTTCAATACGTCGATGATCTGTTGATCACCGCGAGAAGTGAACCGGAATGTGAGAAAGCATCACTGACAGTTTAACAATTTCTAGCCGAAAAGGGGCACAAGGTGTCCCCTTCTAAGCTGCAATTCTGTGTCCAGCGAGTTATTTATCTTGGACACTCGCTGTCCAAGGAGGGAAGGCAGCTTACACCCGACCGCATTCAGTTAATAGCTAACATGCAAATACCCAAGACACAAAAGGAGGTGCGGGCTTTCATAGGCCTCACTTCATACTGTAGACAGTGGATCCCGCAATACGCATTTTTAGCAATACCACTCATTCAGTTGACAACACAGGAGGCAGCCACATCGACTGTTCTCCCTTGGACCCAGGAACATACACAAGCTTTTGAAAGCCTAAAGAAAGCTTTATGTCAAGCACCTGTTTTAGCAACACCATGTTACAGAAAACAGTTTACACTCTTTGTTACAGAACGCGAAGGTACTGCCTTGTCAGTACTCACACAGGAACAAGCAGGAGCACACAAACCATGTGCTTATTTTTCTAGTACATTAGATCCCGTAGCCCAGGCTTTGCCTGCATGCCTAAAATCAGTGGCAGCGACAGCTTTAGCAATCAGACAAAGCGATGCCATAGTGTTAGGACATCCATTGACAGTTCAAGTACCACATGCAGTAGAGGTTCTTGTAAATAGAACGCAAACACAACACTTGACTATAGCACGACTCACAGGGTACGAGCTTACATTGTTTCAGCCACATATAGAAATCAGATGTTGTAATACATTAAATCCTGCCACACTTTTGCCAGTAACCGGAACAGACCCACTAGCCCATGACTGTATTGAAGTTATTACTATAACGACGAAACCCAGACAAGACTTAACTGATGTCCCATTGTCAGACCCAGACCTGACATTGTATGTAGATGGTTCATGTATGAGAACAAATACAGGAGAATTAGTGGCTGCTTACGCAGTCACAACAGATACTGAAATCATTGAAACTAATCGTATAAATACTTTGTCAGCTCAAGCCGCAGAGCTCATCGCTCTGACACAAGCCTGTATTCAAGCTACAAATAAAAAAGTCAACATATACACTGATTCACGTTATGCATTCGGAGTTGTACATGACTTCGGCGTGCTGTGGCGAGAGAGAGGTTATTTAACTTCCCACGGTGCCCACATTCAGCACGGACCCCTCATTCATGCCTTATTAGATGCAATACATCTACCGACTGCAATATCAATTATGAAATGTAAAGCTCATACGAAAGTTACTGATATCATTTCTCAAGGCAATGATCTAGCCGACAGAACAGCTAAACAGACTGCTCAAACCCAAACATCCGACATGACAAAGACAATAGTCCCGATGCCGACACATTGTATGACAGTTAAAGATCCTACCCTTGACGTAATTGACATACAGACACATGCTACACCAGACGAAATAAAGAAATGGACTGAATTAGGAGGGATCCAAACGGACCAAGGATGGATGATGAAGGAAAAGTCTGTGTGGTTCCTCCCTGATTCAATGGTCCAAGTCATTATTAACACTATCCATAGTCCAGCGCATCTAGGAGAAAAAGCTATGCTAGATAGCATTCAACACATTTGGTTCAATAAACATTTACGAGCAGCAGCCAAACAAAAGGTCCGTACCTGTATGATCTGTTGCCAGTTCAACCCAGGAAAAAGTGTTCCCGTAGAACAAGGTGGATTTCATCCTCCTAATCACCCTTTTGAAGTCCTCCAGATGGATTATATCCAGATGGAACGATGTCGAGGATTCAAATATGTTCTCGTAGTTGTCTGCGCTCTGTCCCGCTGGACGGAGGCATACCCGGTTTCAGATTACACTGCCCCGACTACTGCCAAACAGTTGGTTCGAGAATTCTTCCCACGATACGGTTTACCACGTGTTGTTCACTCAGATAACGGCCAGCCGTTCTCATCCGAATTAATGAAACATGTTTCACTTTTGTTAGGTTATCAGTGGAAATTCCACTGTGTCCGACACCCTGAGGCAGCAGGTCTTGTAGAAAGACATAATCAGACACTGAAAATTAGATTGTCCAAAATATGTAGGGAGAAAGGTGTCGACTGGGTAGTAGCACTACCAGTTGCACTCTTTTTCACAAGAATGGTCGCACACTCTCGAACAGGGCTATCCCCGTATGAGGTGATCTTCGGCAGACCACCAAATATGTGGGGGACGCCTATACCACGCAAAATAACTGATATTGACTGTAATATGCTGACAGATTACTTGGCTTCCTTGATGTCTGCACTACAATCTTGTCGTTCACAGGTAGCTGCAGCCTTTCCCGACAACACTGAGGTGAAACCTCATGACGTAATTCCGGGGGACCTCGTCCTTGTGAGGAATTTCGACCGAAAGACTCAGTTGGAGCCCAGGTGGAAGACACCAAAGTTGGTCTTGCTGACCACAAGGACAGCCGTGAAGATCGAAGGCAGGAAAGGATGGATTCATTCAAGTCATATCAAGAAATTTCATGGACTTCCTTCAGATGTAGACAGCCCACCTCGTGTGTCCTCACCAATTGACTCAAAACTACCTCTGGCTGAGACCGACAGTAAAGAACTTTATAAACTAAAATTAAGGCCTAGACCGTCGGACGATTTGATTGTTTAAGTCCTCTCCTAGGTGAAGCGGTTGAATCTGTCTACGACATGTATCGCCTAGACCTGAATCATGGACAGTCGCGAAAAATAATGAAACGACAGGCGTATTGTAAATCACTGCGTAGCCATTGCATAGTGACATTATTAATCTTGTTTTTTTTGAGTCTTTTAATAATTACTGCAAGTATATTGTTGCACATATATTACCCTATTGCCAGAAATGTTTACAATGTTACTGCTGAACATTCTTTTAGTGACTTACCTCCGCATGAATTGTCTTATAGACTTGCGCTGCGCAATAACACTTTCATTAGTATGTTACATCATTCCCATCAGACTAGTAATGCAACTAATTGTTGGGTGTGTGGCCGGCTCCCTCCCTATCAGAATTATGAAGGAGTCTTGCCTTTCTTTCCACATCCGTTTACACATAATGGCTCCTGTGGAGCATGGTTTAGTTTAATCAATTCCATAGACTCAGACACAGCAGTTTACCAAGACCAGTGGGTATGGGGAAATCTGAACCTAGTTTTATTCAAAGTCTGTTACCCTGATAAGGAGGGTCGCCCCAAAGGAACAGGAACTGATCTAGAAAATGAAGTATATGGATTAGGTAACTTTACTCCTAATCCCATGGTTCTAAATGTCGAATCCAAAGTTGAACTAGTTTTACCAACCATGTCAGTATTCCCAGCGAAAGGTGAATTGTGTGTAAGAAAAGTTGGTTCCATACATATGGGCCATAGTAAATGCACTACTACAGTAGAATTCAGTGATCAAGGCAAATCTTCATTTAGAGCTTATCGCCACTCCTACTTTATATGTGGTCAGACTGCATATATGCGTCTACCTCTAGATTGGGATGGTACCTGCTACATTGCATTCCTTTTGCCACCTGTTTTCCTAGCTCCTCCTGATTATTATAGAAATATTCATTTAGTACACAACAGAGAGCGGAGAGATCTCCCAATTGTCGATTACACTGAAACAGCATGGGAAAAATACACAGATTTCAATAAAGGCATTTTTCCCTATATAGGTACTGTTACTAATAGTAAGCTGATACGTAGATTAACTAGAACCCTTGAAGCAGTAGTGAATGAAACTATTTCCGCCTTAGGCAATTTAACAGAAGAGCAATCTGCTATGCGGATTGTTGTGCTTCAAAATCGTCTTGTCCTTGACGTCATCCTGGCTGATAGGGGCGGAGCTTGTAGGGTCATCGGATCAAGCTGCTGCGTATTCATACCAGAAAATTCGCCATCTGTATATAAAGCTATAACTCGCCTTCACAAGATTGTAAGCCAGATACACCAGAACCCAGGCACCTGGACTTGGTCCGGTTGGTTTTGGAGTGTGATATCAGCCTGGGGATGGAGAGTTCTATCCTTCCTAGGTATTGGCCTTCTCATACTATTCAGTTGCTGTCTATGTCTACAATGTGGACCAGCGATCTGTGGTCTGTGTGCCACATCGTGCACTCCACATCAAGATTTTCATTCAAGATCCCGGAAGAAGAAAGAAGAACAAATGATGCTATATGAACAGATCAATGGATTAATGAAGATTGATATCTCTTGACGGGCAAGTAGGGGACAAGGAGGGAATGTGGAAATATGGATTCTTCTGGTCAGTTATGTCCCCTATCTTGGACCCCAACGGTTCTATGTGCATGTTACAAGTACATGTATCCTCCCTCCAGTTCCAGTTATGAAGACGCAAACACATGTGCGTCCACCGTCAACATGTCCTCTGTCAGATCCGCCATGAATAGGCCGGATATTCCATTCCTAAGTATGAAAAGCCACCGGCTTTATATGGTTCACTTATGCCATTTTACAGTCCAGGCAAGTAGGCCCTGATTCTGTCATCAAGCTTTTCTTGCCTTCTGCCTCTGAAAACTCCAGTCTGAGCCTGCATCTGTGACCATGAACTTTGTCTCATTCTCTGCGCGGCTCACGAAGCCTGACATCAGCCTATTCTCTGCCAAGAACTGTATTTCACCTTCGAGTTATCTGCTCCCCCCCTCAGCCGATGCATTCCTGTCTAGTAGTTTAAGTAAACATTCTTCCAGCTACCGAGCAAAAGGCCCGGCTTCTCTGTCTTTATACAAGTAATTCATAGCCTTGTTACTATGGAAGATTCCGCCCTCGCATTTAGTGTAGACACTTAGACGCTTGTGCACGCACTAACAGTCAGTATAGTCAGTATAGAATAGATTCTGTCCGAGAGTCCTTCTTTTGTGGATAACATAGTTCTTTAAACATAGGATGTTAGATATGATTTGGGATTAGGTTGACTTGACCCCCCAGACTTTTCGTCTCCACATGTAGAGCTAAACGTCAAGTCCCCTTCACCCCCTAGTTGCACGTCAATCACACGTCATGCTGCTGCGCGCGCATCTATGCCAAGTATTATCTTATAGATCCACCTATATATGACATCATAACCAATTATGTTCCTTTTTACTCCTTATTACACCCATTTTCGGTTACGTATATGAATCGTCATTTTCCTTATCAATTGTTACGCCTACTGCATTCGCTTCATTGTAATGTATGTACTATAAAAGTCATTTCTTGTCAATAAAGTATGTACTTCACTTCCTGAACCTCCGTGGTGATGGAACTTGGAGCAACCGATTATAATCGTTCATTGGAATAAAGCCCATTCCGAACCTCTAATACCACGGATTCTGCCTCTCATTTTACTGAGCTGTTTTATTATGTTTCCGTATCAAATTAAGTCCCGGTAAAGGAAAATTATTTACCACAGAAGGACAAAGGCATGCGTCCTATCTTGAATCTTAGGGACGTCAACCGCTTCCTCCGGAAGGAGAAGGTCAAAATGTTGACATCGGCTCAGGTCCTGTCTGCCCTCGACCCTGGAGACTGGATGGTAGCATTGGACCTGCAGGATGCCTATTTTTTACATCCCCATCCTGCCTGCCCACTGGCGTTGCCTACGGTTCACTGTAGGCCATGAGCATTTTCAGTTAATCGTGCTCCCCTTTGGCCTTACCAGCGCCCCTCAGGTGTTCATGAAAGTGATGGAGGTGGTCGCAGCTTATCTGCGCAGATAAGGGGTTCCAGTCTTCCCGTATATTGACGACTGGTTGTTGAAGGCCAGCTCGCCCCAGGCTGTCGTCTCCCACCTCCAGACTACAGCGTACCTCCTGCATTCGCTGGGGTTCACTATCAATGTGCTGAAGTCACGCCTGAGTCCCTCTCAGAAGCTCCTTTTCATCGGGACAGTTCTGTACACAGCACAGTTTCAGGCCTATCCTCCCGAGCAGTGAGTCTTGGATATTCAGGCTATGATTCCGATCCTTTAACCTCTATCCCGGGTTTCGGTCGGAATGACTCTGAGGTTGATGGGCCTCATGGCCTCCTGCATCCCGCTGGTGGATCATGCCAGATGGCACATGCAGGCTCTGCAGTGGGACCTGAAGGTCCAGTGGGCACAGCATCAGGGAAATCTTTCCGATTGCCTCCAGATCTTGGAGGGCATTGCACACCAATTGCAGTGGTGGCTAACGGACCATGATTGGGTCAACGGCAGGTCCCTCGCCCTTCCCCACCCAGAGTTCACAGTGGTGACAATTGCATCACTTCTGGGGTGGGGTGGCCACATGGGGGATGCGGAGATCAGAGGCCCCTGGGCTCCGGCGGAGTCTGGGCTCCACATCAACCTTTTGGAGCTCTGGGCGATTCGTTTTGCACTGAAGGCATTCCTTCCTTCTGTCAAAGGGAGAGTAGTGCAGGTGTTCACAGACAACACCACCGACATGTGGTATTGCAAAAAACCGGGCAGGGTGGGGTCATGGACCCTCTGACAAGAGGCCCTTCGTCTCTGGAAGTGGTTGGAACATCAGGGCATGTCCCTGGTGGTTCAACACCTGGCAGGTTCCCTGAACGCCAGGGCGGACGAACTCAGCCACCGATGCATGATGGATCATGAATGGCGTCCTCACTCTGAGGTGGTGCAAGGTTACTTTCAGCAATGGGGAGAGCCTTGGTTAGATCTATTCACCACCGAAGAGAACGCGCAATGTCAGCAGTTCTGCGCATTGGAATTTCCAAGGCGGCTCTCGCTAGGCGGCACTTTACGTCGCAAGTGGAGTTGCGGTCCTCTATACGCCTTTCCACCTATACCACTTCTCCCAGTGTGCTGAAGAAGATCAAGCACGACTAAGCCCAAGTAATCCAAGTGTCTTCTGACTGGGCACGACGAGTTTGGTATCCTGAGCTCTTGAACACGGCCATCGATTCTCCGATCAGACTGCCTTTTTGGGAGGATCTTCTGTCGCAGCAGCATGGGGACGGTCCTTCACCCGAACCTATCCAGCCTGCACCTCCTTACGTGGAGATTGAGCAGCGACAGTTGACCACTTTCGACCTTCCTCCCGAAGTCTAACGTTATCCTTGCAGCCAGGCGTCTCTCCACCAAAACGCTATACGCCTGTAGATGGAACAAATTTGTGGCATGGTGCGCAGCAAAGGCTGTGGATCCCCTTTTGTGCCCCTCTTTCAGAGGTTCTTCTATTCATTCTTTTTTTTGGCCCAGCAGGGCTCTACTCTGGGCACTCTTAAAGGCTATTTTTCAACCATTTCGGCCTTTCTTCGCCTTCCTGATCAGCCTTCTCTTTCTCCAATTCTATTTGTAATGCCCCAGTGGGACTTGAATCTTGCTCTGACTTACCTTATGTGCTCTCCTATCGAGACGCTCTATAATTGTCCTCTCAGACAATTGACTCTCAAAACTGCCATTTTGGTTGCCATCACCACTGCACGCAGGGTGAGTGAGCTTCAGGCTTTTTCTTCTAAACCTCCTTTCCTGGCTGTTCATCCGGACAAGGTTGTCCTTCGAACTAGACCTTCTTTTCTTCTCAAAGGGGTCACCTCTTTCCACATAGGACAGACCATCACTTTGCCCACTTTCTTCCCATCCCTGCATCCTTCTAAAGAGGAGGAGAGGCACCACTGTCTGGATCCAAAACGTGTGCTTTCATTTTATCTGGATCGCACAAAACAATTCCGGGTGGATGATCAGCTCTTTGTTGGCTAAGTGGGCACCAAGCAAGGTCGGGCCATGCAAAAATGAACCATCTCGTGATGGGTTGGTCTTTGCATTAAAATGTGCTATTCCTTGGCGAAGATGGAAGCTCCAGTGCCCATTCCACCAGGGCGACGGCAGCCTCTGCTGCTTTGGGACGTGGAGTCCCCCTTCATGACATCTGCTAGGCAGCCACGGGGGCATCCTTGCACACGCTCACTAAACACTACTCCTGGATAGCTAAGTCCAGAGAGACTGCTTCTTTGGACCTTTACTTCTCCAGGATTTTCTGGTGTGACCTTAGTTCACAGACCCACCTCCGGGGTTGGTATTGCTGGGGTATCTATTCTAAGGTAAGTAATCTATAACTAATAGTCTCTTTCAGATGAACAAGTTACTTAGCTTCGGTAATGATCTATCTGTAAGAGACATATATTAGTTATAGATTCCTTGCCAGCCCACCCATTCTCTCGGTTCTGTCTACTGACTTCTAGAGTAAGGGACTCCCTTTCAGTGGCAGGGGCGGCATCAAAGTAGATACTGCAACGTCATTCCGGCAATCACGATGCCAACGACGAACGCGGTGTCGACCAACGCGGTGTCGACCAACGCCACCTACCGATGCACAGATGTACTGCTGAAGAAAAATTCTCCAGATCCAGTCTGACGCTTAGGGTTAATTTTAAGGTAAGGAATCTATAACTAATATATGTCTCTTACAGATATATCGTTACCGAAGGTAAGTAACTTGTTCATTTAGCTCCACCTGGGAGGTGCACCTGGTCCACCGCAAGGAAGTAATTCAGGCCTTGCGGCAGGCATGTCTTTCAAAGCAAGTAAGTGCCAGATCGGACAGGACTCTGTTGTGTACCTGTGTATTAGAAATAGGGGTCTCTAGTTGGCAATGGTTTTGCACCTTTGTCTAAGTAGGGACTCTTCCTTCTAGTCAGGATAAGGGGGATACACTACTGAAATAACCCCTGCTCACCCCTTGGTAGCTTGGCACGAGCAGTCAGGCTTATCTCCGAGGCAATGTGTAAAGTATTATCACATAACCAACAGTAATACAGTGAAAATACTATAAAAGGACACCACACCAGTTTTATAAAAATATCATATATTTGTATATATCCCAAACAAGACCAAAACGACAGAAAATCCAACATACAGTACTTGAAAATATATACTTTTCAAGAATACTTTAGAAATATAGTTCCTTGAAGTCTGTAGCTCCGTCCGTCCAAGGCTACCGCGGCACTGGAAACAACAGAATCCAACAGTTCCGTCTGACCGCGTCGGTTGGGGATGTCTGAAGACTCGTAATCGGTACCTTTTGTGTTGCGGCCGACTCATTGGTGCAGGCCGGACGAGGCAACCATTGCGGTTGGAAAGCGGAGCGGTGCAGCGTGCGGTGTTTTCAAGTCGCGGAGCAAGCAGTGGCTCTGTGACGGTCGTCTAGCGGTGTTGGTGAGACCATGGCTGCGTTGCAGAGTGAAGGCGGTGCTCGATGTGGTGATGACAGATCACAGTGCAGGTGACCGAGCCGGTTGCGGGGAACTGGCGTCGGTCGTTCCGGACTGCGGTGTGGGACCGGGCGGTGCATCATGAGACTTACGAGTAGTGCCCCCAAGCAACGATGCAGTCACGGAATTTGCGGTCAGTGTGCAGCGACGTCGTGGTGAGACCAGGGTGGCGAAGTAAAGTGAGGCGGTGCGGTGCCCACAGGTGACGGTGCAAGCAGTGGCTCGGTGGCATCGTTGGTCGGCTTCATCAGTGAGACCACGGTTGCGGTGCAAAATGCGGACGGTGTCCTCTGTGGTGCCTTCATGACGCGGAGCCAGCGACGGACTCAGTGACCGAGTTGACTGCTTCCCCCCTCTGTAGCAACTAAAACAGCAATTCCAGAAGCGGTACCCAGAGGTTGGAGAGTCTTTGCTGTTCCTGAGACTTCGTGAACAGGAGGTAAGCTCAGTTTGAAGCCTGTAGAGATACTTAGCACATGTGTAGAAAGATCAGTCCAGTCCTTTCACTGCACAAGGCAGGAGCAGCAACTGCAGGCCAACCCAGCAAAGCAACAACACAGCAAAGGGGCAGTACTCCTGGCAGTTATTCCAGCTGTTCTTATTGGCAGGTTCCTTGATTCCAGCGATTTCTAAAGTTCTGAGGTTTAGGCCCGAATATTTATGCTCCGTTTCCCTTTGTTCTCTTGGACAGAGAGACTCTGGGCTCAGTCCAATCCAGTTCTGTCTTCTCTAGCCCAGCTTCCCAGCAGCAGGTGGAGACAGCATTGTGTAGGGAAGACCAGGCCCATTTAGGTGCTCATAAATTTCCTCCCACTACTCTAAATGCAGCCCAGGTCTATTAAGCTTAGCCCTGACTCATCCAGGAAGGAAGGACACACCTCGACCCCCTTCCCCCGGGGCTGTCTACAGTGAATGCACATCCCCAGCCCTTGTCACTCCAAAGCCAAATCAAACCACAAAACCAGCAGAGGCACATAGGATGGCTAAGCAAGAAAATACCTACTTTCTAAAAGTGGTATTTTCAAACGCAGAACCTTAAAATCAATGCATTTTTACATTCTGAGTCCAGGCATACCAAACTCCATTTCCCTATCTTGTCCCAATGGGAAGATATGCTTATAAGATGTTATAAGCAACCTCCCATTCTATCCTATGGGACAGGTAGCCTTGCAGTGGTGAAAAACGAAATAGACTGTAATTCACCGCCGGGACACACACCAGTACTTGTCCTACCTTTAACATACACAGCACCTTGCCCACAGGGGTCCCTTGGGCCTACCTAAGGGGTGTCTTACATGTAAAAAAAGGCAATATCAGGGCCTGGCAAGTGGGTGCACTTGTCAGGTCGACATGGCAGTGGCAGGTCTGAGACCCCTTTTCAGGGCTGCTGGGGTGGGTGGCACAATCAGTGCTGCAGGCCCACTAGCAGCATTTGATTTTACAGGCCCTGGCACTTCAGTGCACTTTCGTAGAGACTTAATATTAATCCAAATATGCCTACCATGGAAACACCAATCCATACAAAATTTACCACAGGAGCACTTGAACTTTAACACTGAACAACAGTGAGAAAGTACGCAGAGAAAAACCAGCAAAAACAGAGTCAAAACCGGGAGGTCAGAAAGCAAAAAGCCAGGGGAAACACGTAAAAATATGCCAGGTCTAACACTGGGCCACCAAGTTGGTGGGGTCATGTACAACCTCTCCAGCCTAAGATCCAGACCATTCTGGCTTGGGAGCCTCCTAAGACCCAGACCCAGGTCAGAGCCGTCTTAGGCCTGACAGGGTACTTTAAGAGATTCGTGAAGGTTTATGGTACCATAGTGGCATCATTAACTGACCTGAACTCCAAAAAGCAGCCTATAAAAGTTATCCTGTTCTCAATGCTATTCTTGTTGCGAATACTTTTGCATATATCTTAGAGTCACAGTTAATTAGGGTTATCGGTCGATACAATCCCATTTCTAGAGGAGATTTATCTTTTTTTGGAAATATTACCTTCTTGGCATTGGACCAAGAGTCAAGAGGGGGTGCACCATTAAAAATAAAAGCTACCAGTAAAGTAAGGAGGGTTTTTATCTGAGGGGCAAATATTATATAAAACTCCATCGATATGTGATCTGCGCCAGTCGCTTTCCCATCCGGAAGACTTCCAGGGCTTTAGCTATCTCATCCCATCTGGGAGATTCGTCAAGTTGGTCATGATCTTCAGGACTATGTACCGCCAGGGTGATCTGGTCTAGATATTCCAGACTCTCTTCCTCTCTCAGTTTTAAGGGCCCTGTGTTGTCTTCAGAATAAAGATTCTGGTAGAACTCGCGGAATGCATTACGAATGTTAATTGCATCCTTTGTGATCTCACCAGAACTAATAGCTGAATTGACAGAATATCGCTATCAGACACCTGTTGTCTAATTCTGAGAGCAAGTTGATGGCCAATGTTAGCGTCGCATTCATATATTTTTTACCTGGCAGATGCCCACTTCTTAGCAGTTTTCTCAGCAAATATGGACCCTATTTCTGCCTTGCTAGCTATCACTTCTAACTGATCGTTTTTGATTTCAGCACCCAAATTGACTGCCAAGATTAGTTTTTCCTCTGCCTTTTTCATCTTGTCTTGTGCCCTTGCTAGCTGTGCTTTGGCTTTTTTGTTCTTTCTTATAGAGTACCGCAAGGTCTCACCTCGAATGCTCACCTTCATTGTGTCCCATACGGTTCTCACTGCTGCTGATCCTATATTGATTTCCCAAAACTCTTTGATTCACCCCTGCATATGTAGTCTGTAACCCTCATCATACACTAAGGATGTTTCAAATCTCCAGTTCGAGGTTTCCCCCCTAAGATCTCACCCAATGATGTTTCAGATGAGAGGATTGTGATCCGACATAAATCGTGGGGCGATCTCAATAGACCAGCTTTGGAGTATTGATGAAGACACAAGAAAATAATCTAATCTAGCAAGGGAGAGGTGTGGAGCTGAGAAGTAAGTGTACCCCGGATGAGTTGATTTTAAAGTGGCCCAGTCATCACTGAGCCCATGTGTTTGTATTAGATTGAGTAGGGCCCGATGGACTTTAGGCTTCCTACCTTTATAGGGCCAGTAATTGGTTGCTTTCCAGTTACTGGGTAAACTGATGTTTAGATCCCCAGAAATTACCAGTGGTAGAGGCCAATGGCCGCGTTCTCCTGAGATCCAGTTAATGACTTCAAGGTTGTCAGTATTGCTTCCATTTATGGAGCACAGTGTAAAGACCGAATTAGGGGGGAGATGGCATTCTGCGATAACCCACCTGCCCAGGGCATCAGATTTCACCTTACTGGAAGTCAATGGATGTCTATTTTTAACCAAAACTCCAACCCCTCTTGTCTTTTCCCCCTGGGAGGTACCCCCAATGACCCTATACCGCAGTGAGTTTAATAGGTGCTTCTGGGATCCCTCCACATGTGTTTCTTGCAGGGTAATAACTTCAGCTCCTAAAAAACATAGACACTGAGCTACTTTCTGCTTTTTCAGGGCATCGTTTAAACCACAGATGTTAACGGACACAATTGTTAAGGAGCATTGATTATTCAAATTGTTTAACATTTTGTTTTTTTGCTTCTCTCCTAGGTGTACATCTTGCATCATAAATTTGGTATAACCCACAATATTCTAATATTTTACTTGTTTGTGCATTTCTTTCCCCTTTCCCATTGTCTTTTGTTTTGTTTTGTGTCTTACCCTTTTTTTGTATTTTAGTTTCACTAACCAATATCAAACGTACCAATATCGTGAACCCCATCACCACCAATTTGTGATCTCCCCTCCCCCCCCCCCCCCCCCCCCCCCATAGATAGAGCAATCAGGGTGACCCTGAAAGATGGTTGTCAGTTAGGATGCCTCGCCGCTGGGTCGCGTCTTGAATTTAACAGGTGACATTATCGGCCTTGGATTATAATACTTCAAATTTTGAGCCCAAAGGAACGGACCAAAATCAAAAAAATCAGATTACATCACCATATATACCTTATGGGTACCTTCCCCATCAGTCAAGTGTAGTAAGAGAAAGATGTTCCATTGAGTTAGTTATTTTTCTGGCTTATCAAATTACCCTTTTGCTGGTAGTTTTCACCTCTAGCTTTAACTTGCTATCCTTTTTTTGCCTTAATCTCCCCCAGGTATTCCCCTGCCTTGACCTCTGACATGAAAATCCGTGTGGACCCGTTCAGAATAACTTTCAGTCTGGCAGGATTCATTAAAAACACTTGGGCACCTAACTGTTGAAATGGGGTGATTAATTGGCGCAGGTGCCACCTGCACTCTACCGTTGTATGGCAAAAGTCGGGTTTGGCAAAAAACATCACACCATTAGCCCCCTTCGGTGAGTTCGGACGGGCCTGATCATACACAAACTGTCTGAGGAGGAAGTTCCCAAAGAACACTAAAAAAGCCCCAGGCTTTCCACCGGAAGAGCTGCTGCCCCTACGACTCGGTTTTAGATTGAAGGGGAATCGGTGCGCTCGCTGGACGTCATAGTCCCAGTTCCAATTTGTTTGAGCCGGGAAAGTTTCGCGTAGCAGTTGTACAATGTAGCATCTTGGGTCATCTCCTTCTACTCCTTCCAGAATACCTAGTAATCGGAGATTGTTCCTGCGCTGTCGATTTTCTTGTCCCTCCATTTTCATCCTGACGTCTGCGAGGCATGCTTCATGAGCAGACCCCTTGCTCTTTAAGGTGGTTACCTCTGTTTCTAGGCTCTCTGCGTGGCCTTCAACCATGCTGACCCGGTCGCAGATGTCAGTGCATGTCTTATTTAGTTTTCACAGGCCCCCTTGTAGTTTTTTTAGCTACCCCCTTAGCGGCTCGATTGTCAGAGTGAACCTCTTCTTGGAATTCTTTAATCGAGGCCAGAATTGCGGATAAGGAGGGTTCTGTCATGTTGTTGTTGTTGATTTAGCATTATCCCAGATAGACACCTGCTCATCTTCGTCACATGGGGGAAAGAACATTTGAGAATCTGAATAGTCCCATTTTAGTTGGCTAGGATTTCTACTTTTCTTCTGGCGTTGTACCGTCCCTGTATTTTTAGAGATATTGACACTAATATCTTTGCTGGAGCTGGCTTGATCTCCATCAGAGGATGACAAAGAGCCGTCTGAGACAGAGTAGAAATGTTCCCACTGATCTCTGGGGTCCAGGGGGCTCTAAGGCCTGGATTGGGTTCAACTCTGAAGATGTAATCCGTAATGCCTGTTACTAGGTTTTTTAACCCGCACTTTCCCCCAGCAGCTTGGTGGAACTTATGTGTAGGGTGGTCAATGAGGCAGAGTCCAGGAGGGACATTGAGCCTGAGCCTAATATATGTCTGGTAGCCTCTTCAGGAAAAGGAGTGGTAGTGGACAGATTATTAGATGAGCTTGTCTAACCCGCTAGTCCTTCTATGCTACTTTGATCTACCGGCTGGTCGCTAGGTGGTTGAAGTTCCTCCTTTTCTGTAAGTATGCCGCTTTCTTGAAGCCCACCCAGGTTAGGTTCAGGTTCAGGGATCAAACTCTCTCAAGCTTCTCTGGGCAGAAGAACTAGTTCTGGCGCAGCCGGAGGGGTAAGGCTTGGAGTGCCATCTAGAGTAATATCAGGATTGCAAGACAGTGCCTTGGGGCCAGTGAGCATTTCTACAATCGTAAGTTGAAAACCTTCCTTAAACTCCCTCCCCCCAGCACCCCTGCCGCCCCCGATTTTCCCAGTGACTCGTTTTAGACAATTGGACTCACGTTTACCTCTGAGTGAGCTGTCCGACATAGCTGTTTCCCCAGGAGCGGTGTTACTTGGTGTGGGCTGGGAGGCCTTTGGCTTGTTGGTTTTCCCAGCCCTGGAGCCCCTGGTCGACATCTTCAAACACAAACACCGTTCCCGTGTCTATGGAAGAAGTCCGGGAGTGACCACGGGAACTGAGGAGTCAAAGTGGCACAAAATCAAACAGCAAGAGTGGAAATGCAGCGCTTTTCCCAGCACTCTTCCCAGCGCGAAACACTTCCCACAGGCAGCGATGACTTTCGTGCTTCCCAAGATTTGAGAGCAGAGGCTCGCGTCCTTCTTTTCCGCTTCCACTCGATTTTATCGTTGTCGTTGATGGTCCCGGAGCTAGCGCTGAGGATACAATGTTGCACTCTGTCCAAAGAAAGAAAGAGAAATGCAGCGCTCGGCTTAGCGCGGCACATTTCCGATGTACTGTGATGTTTCCCTGAGCTTGAGAGCGGAGCTGCCGCATTCACGTCCTGCTCCCTCACGGAGTGAGCATCGTTGGTCAGTCCGCATAGCCGATGGTCGAGATGCACGGCGTGCGCGGCTGTGCGACACCATCTGGCTCCCCGGCAGTCTCTGGTATCAGTGGCAACACGGTTCCATCCCTAAAAAAAGTACGACGGAGCATATCCGCAGAGCTGTCACCCTACTAGACGCAGCTCAAGTTGCTGGAGACCCGATCTCATTGATTCTACACGACGCTGAGAAAGCGTTTGATCGGGTCTCCTGGTCATTTCTTTGGGTCATCATGAGAAAAATGCGCTTTGGGCCTAAGGCAATACAAGCCATACAAGCTCTCTACAGTAACCCCACAGCTAACATATTAGTTAAGGGGATCCTGACGGAGCAGATTAAATTCTCACGGGGGACGTGCCAAGGTTGTCCATGCTCACCTCTGCTCTTTGCTCTCTATATAGATCCTTTTATAAAGGCTATAGAAAACAGTTAATCTATTTGAGCGGTGAGCAGATTTGGGCTAGACACTTAAATCATGGCTTATGCCCATGACCTGGCGGTAGTAACCCCTGACCCTGTAATGCTCTAGAACAAGAGGCAAAAAATTTGGGAAAATCTCAGGCTACGTCCTTCACCAAGGCAAAACCCAGATTATTAACAGCAACCAAATTGACTGGGCAGGTGGCCGGGTGGTACAGTCCGAGAAATATCTGGGGGTCACTTTAACTGCCGATATCGATCTAATAGAGAGAAATCTGACCCCGCTGGCTACCGAAACCAAACGGGCACTTAAATGGCTAAATAACTTGCATCTTACCATAATAGGGAGATGCAATGTTATTAAAATGACCTACTTTCCTAAATTGTTGTATTTCTTTAGGGCCATCCCCTTGGAGATGGGCAAAGCAATGTTACAGAAATTCGATCATATCTTTTCCCAATTTATCTGGGCATATTCTCGGCCAAGGCGAGCTTTTAATCTGCTTTCCCTTCCCCGTGAGAGGGGAGGATGGGCGCTACCTAATCTGAGATTGTATTACTGGGCCTCGGCTATGCAATTTAGCGCATTTCTGCTTCAAGAACAGTCACATATCCCAAATATAGGCCTGCCATTACCCTATCAATTGCTCTTGGGAGAGGAGACCCGTGGGTGCCTCTGGAGGCAGCTCTCCTTTGGATTCTATAAACGTTTAAGATTTAAGACCTTAATGAACGCCTACAAAATCTTCTCCAACATACGTAAAATGTTTGGGTTGGGTGGTCTGAATTATTACTCCCCTCTTAATATTAATCCTAATTTACCCACGATATTCGGCGTTTCTTATATACATGAATGGCATTGAGCAGGTATATTAAAAATGGGAGACTTGATAACCACTGATGGTATTAAATCCTTCTGATGGATACATCTGCCAGTGGATTCCTCACCTTGTGAATATCCCTTGCGCCAGCATTCCACTGAACTTTTTTTTTCCCCCCAGCTCTCTACGCCGACATGGACGACGTCATAATGCATCGGCTCCGCTCGCGACTCCGTATGACGTCACCAGAGCCATAAGAGAGCCACGTCGGCGTGATGACGTCGGTTCCCTTTTTTTCTGCGCCGGCGACGCGCAACGGTTTTTCCAGTACTCTCCTGCTACTTTGTAGTTGTTAGGTGTTACTGTTGTCGAAAATCTGTAATGTCTTGGACGAGGAAGTCTGGTTTTAAGCCCTGTAGGGAATGTGGGGGCCACTTGTCTATAACGGACCCCCATGATGATTGTTTGTGGTGCCTTTCGTCTGACCACGATGTTGAGGATTGTTCAAGCTGTAGGAGGATGAATCCGAAGGCATTGAAGGAGAGGAAGGCGAAGCTGTTTATGGCCAAGGTCGGAAAGGAGAAGAGAGGTAGAAAGAAGGAGAGGTCGAAAGAAGGAGAGGTCGAGGCCGGAGTCGTCGACTTCGAGATCATCGAAGTCGAAGAAACATCATAAAAAAAGGAAACATTCTTCTCGGCGCCGGTCTTCAAAGAACAGGAGGTCGAGATCGGCTTCGCCTCGACGCCGCCGAAGTAAGGAATTGTCTTCTTCTCCTTCGAAGTCTCCGGAGGGTTCTCCTTCGCCGAAGCGGGCTCCAGCGCGGTCACTGGCGCAGTCCCTGGAGCAGTCACCGGCGCCTTCTCCGACATCGTCTCCTGTTCCAGTGGAGTCGCCTGTTTCTGATGGTGAGCAGGAACAAGGTAAGGAGCCTTCTCCAGGGCCTGAGGATTCTTCGGCTCCGGTGGAGGACACTGCGGCGCCGTTGCCAGATACTCCGCAGAAGGATACAGGTTCGGGTCCTTATCCGCAGTTCCCGGCTCCAGGTACTGATTCTTCGCATTTTTTAAATGCCATGTATGGAATCTTCAATCGGGCTGCCTTCCCATCCGGTGCACCGACTGGTCCCGTGGGTCCTATGGCGTATACTTTGGGGGTGCCGCAGCATTACGCTCAGGCCCCGTTTATGCCCTTTCTGCCGATGGCGCCTTTGTGGCAGTTTCCGGCGCCGTCTGGGGATCCATCACGACTTCGGCTGGGTCGTCCTGCTTCGGAGCCTTCCTCGACGCCGTTGCTGACTCCCTCGGCGCCGCATCCGGCACCGCCGACTCAGTCTTTGGCGCCGCCGACTCCAACACCTCTGGCTCCACCGACGCCGCGTACGACGTCGACGTCGCCGGCTCCACGGATTCATTCAAGAAGGGAGGCCCGAAGGGTCTTGGATGAAGAAAGGTATAGAGTGGAGGTAGAGGAAGGTGAAGTGGACACGTCCTCTGATGAGTTTGAGGGGATACAGGAGGCTAGTGGCCTGGATACGACCCCTGAGTGGGAGCATACTTCGGCTAGATCCTCTCCACCACAGGAATTGGCTCCTTACCATATGGTTATTAAAAGGGCCGCAGAACTGTTAGATTTGCAGTTACCCTCTGCGGAATACAAGTCTAACCTGCTGACGGAGGTGCTGCACTCACCTACTTCAACTTCAGAGCCTTTACTGCCTTTTAATGAGGCCATTTTGGAGCCTGTTTTGGAGGTATGGCAAAAACCACTTTCTTCTCCGGCGGTTTCCATGCAGTTGGCGAGAAGATACAGGGTGGCACCTGGGGATCCGGATTTTCTTTCTACACACCCGTCTCCAGAGAGCCTGGTTGTGCAGGCATCCTGCTCGAAGCATGCTTCGGGGGCGTTCCCTCAGTCTCCTGCAGATAGGGAGTCCAAAAAGGTTGACCAGGCGGCTAAGAAGACTTTCTCTTCAGGAAGTATGGCACTAAAGTCTACCAATGCCACGTGCTTGCTGGGTCGTTATGTGCCTGCCTTAATGGACTCAATGAAGTCTTTAGCCCCTAAGCTGCCTGAGGGTGATAAGGCGTCCTTCATGGAGGTAGCTGCAGACACTCAGGCTGCTGCTAGACAAGTGATCCAATCAGGGCTTCATACAGCAGATTCGGTGGCGAGGATAATGGGCTCGTCCATAGCCACAAGAAGGCAGGCATGGCTCCGTTCATCTGGCTTCTCCGCGGATGTTCAGGCCACATTAGTGGATTTGCCGTTTGATGGACAGAAGTTATTTGCAGATAGGGAGTCCAAAAAGGTTGACCAGGCAGCTAAGAAGACTTTCTCTTCAGGAAGTATGGCACTAAAGTCTACCAATGCCACGTGCTTGCTGGGTCGTTATGTGCATGCCTTAATGGACTCAATGAAGTCTTTAGCCCCTAAGCTGCCTGAGGGTGATAAGGCGTCCTTCATGGAGGTAGTTGCAGACACTCAGGCTGCTGCTAGACAAGTGATCCAATCAGGGCTCGATACAGCAGATTCGGTGGCGAGGATAATGGGCTCGTCCATAGCCACAAGAAGGCAGGCATGGCTCCGTTCATCTGGCTTCTCCGCGGATGTTCAGGCCACATTAGTGGATTTGCCGTTTGATGAACAGAAGTTATTTGGAGAGAAAGCTGACTCCGCCCTACAAAGATTTAAAGACAGCAGGGTAACGGCTAAGTCTTTGGGTTCTGCAAGCTCTTGCTAAAGGATCTGGTTTTAAAAAGTTTAGGGGTTTCGGAAGATCTTCCTTTCGCTCCTTCCGAGAGCCTCAGCAGCAACAGCAGAATCCCATCTATAGGTCCTATAGAGGGTGACAAAGGGGTGGGAGAGGTTCTGGACGCAACCCCTCTTCTTCTTCCTCCTCCTCTGCTCCCAATGAGGCTTCCCTAGATCCCCCATCCCGGATCATGTAAGACCTGTGGGGGGTCGGGTGTCCTACTTTCTGCGGGGTTGGAAATCTGTTACGACAGACCTTTGGGTTTTGAACCTCGCGGAGACTGGGTACGCCCTTCCCTTTCGGGAGTTTCCTCCCCTTTACCCTCCTTGCCAAGGTTACTGCTCAGAGGACCATCTGCTTCTTCTGCAGAAGGAGGTTCTAGCTTTGCTTCAAAAGGGTGCGATAGAGGTGGTTCCGGAGCAGGAAAGGGGTCAGGGATGCTTCTCCCAGTATTTCCTGATTCCCAAAAAGGACGGCAGATTGCGTCCGATACTGGACCTCAGAATCTTGAACTTTTACCTGAAACAGGAGAAATTCAAGATGCTGACCCTTGCGCAGGTTCTTCAAGCGTTGCAGCAAGGAGACTGGATGGTGTCGCTCGACTTGCAGGACGCGTACTTCCATGTCCCAATCCTGAAGTCGCACAGGAAGTATCTCCGTTTTACGGTTGGGTTGCAACATTACCAGTTTGTGGTCCTCCCGTTTGGTCTTACTACCGCACCTCGAGACTTCACAAAGGTGATGGCAGTGGTGGCTGCTCATCTCAGGAGGTCGGGGATTCCAGTTTTCCCCTACCTGGACGACTGGCTTCTGAAGGCAGAGTCCCCAGAGATGGTGCAGCATCATCTGCAGGTAACATCTCAGCTGTTATTCGACTTGGGTTTTTCGATCAATGTGCCCAAATCTCACCTGGTGCCCTCTCAACGCAACCTGTTCATAGGGGCAGTACTGGACACTACTGTGTGTCGAGCATTTCCTCCTCCTCAAAGAATTCTCGACATACAGGAGATGGTCCCTTTATTCCACAGTGGAGCGATTGTTTCAGTTCTGAAGGTCCTTCGCCTGCTCGGTCTGTTCGCTTCCTGCATCCTGTTGGTTAACCATGCACGCTGGCACATGAGGGCGCTCCAGTGGTGTCTCCGCAAGCAGTGGTATCAGCACAACGGAGATCTCAGGGAGTCGATCAGGATCTCCAGAGAAGCTGCAGCGGATCTATCTTGGTGGAGCGTGGAGGGCAACCTGTCTCAAGGAAAACCCTTTCATCTACCTCCATCGGTGGCCACAGTGATTACGGATGCCTCCACCCTGGGGTGGGGCGCTCATCTAGGGGATCTGGAGATCAAGGGTCTTTGGTCTCCAGAGGAAAGGTTGCTTCATATCAACCTTCTGGAATTGCGGGCGATTCGTTTGGCGCTCAAGGCCTTCCTCCCTTCGCGGTCAGTCTGTTCAAGTCCTGACGGACAACACTACCGCGATGTGGTATGTCAACAAACAGGGAGGAGTGGGGTCTCTTTGTCTATGCAGAGAGGCCCTACGTCTGTGGACCTGGGCTCCGGTCCATCGGATTTGTCTGATGGCAAATCATCTGGCCGGGGTGCTGAACGTACGTGCGGACAGTCTCAGTCGGCAGTTCTCCGCCGACCACGAGTGGAGGCTCAATCCGGAGGTGGTTCGTCACGTCTTTCGGACGTGGGGGACACCTCGGGTGGACCTGTTTGCCACCCACGAGAACGCGTACTGCCCGTCATTCTGCAGTCTCCAGTTTCCGATGCAGGGGGCATTGGGGGACGCGTTTCAGTTGAGTTGGGGCTCGAGACTCCTTTACACGTTTCCTCCCATACCCTTGATTCCTCGGGTTCTGGGGAAGATTCGCCAAGACCGGGCCCAAGTCAGATTGATCGCCCCGGATTGGCCAAGAAGGGTGTGGTACACAGATCTTCTCCACCTCTCCTCGTGCCCTCCGCTCCGTCTCCCTCTGAGGGCAGACCTCCTCTTGCAGTCGGAGGGGCAGGTTCTACACCCCCCACCTCCAGAGCTTACACCTTCATGCCTGGAGATTGAACGGGGCAACCTGAGTTCATTCTCTCTCCTGCCTGATGTGGTGGATGTTATTTTATTGGCCAGGCGATACTCCACCAAGTCCATTTACTCCTACAGGTGGTCTAAATTTGTTAAATGGTGTGGAGAGAGATCCATTGACCCTTTAAAAGCCCATCTTTCTGATGTGCTCCAGTTTGCTCTTTCCTTGGCTCAGCAGGGCTGTGCTGTGGCCACGGTCAAGGGCTATCTTTCGGCCTTATCGGCTTTTCTATGCCTTCCTGATCAACCGTCTCTATTTAAATCTCCGGTTGTACTGAGGTTTATCAAGGGCCTTACAAATATGTTTCCTCCCACTCCCTTTGTAATGCCACAGTGGGACCTTAATCTTGTCTTAACTTTTCTGATGGGGTCCCCGTTTGAGCCTCTTCATAGCTGTCTTTTGAGGCTGTTGTCCTTTAAGGTGGTCTTTCTTGTAGCCATAACCTTGGCAAGGAGGGTGAGTGAGCTTCAGGCTCTTAGTTCTAAACCCCCTTTTCTTACATTACGTGCTGAAAGGATGGTTCTCAGGACCAGGGCTGCTTTCCTGCCAAAAGTTGTTACTCCGTTTCATTTGGGGCAGTCCATTACGCTCCCTGTTTTTTATCCACCTCCTCATCCTTCCAAAGAGGAGGAAAGACTCCATCGCCTGGATCCAAAGAGGGCTGTGAGTTTTTATTTGGACAGAACAAAAGACTTTCGTCTGGACGATCAGCTCTTCGTTGGCTATGTGGGTCATTCGAAAGGAAGAGCGGTGCACAAGCGCACTTTATCGAGATGGATTATCCTTGCCATCAAGATCTGCTACGCCCTGGCTGGTAAGACTCCTCCTGAGGGTATTAGAGCTAAATCATCTACATCTGCTTTGGCCCGGGGTGTTCCTGTGGCAGATATTTGTAAAGCCGCGACTTGGGCCTCCCTCCATACTTTCGCAAAGCATTATTGCTTGGACTCTGAGATGAGGAGGGAGGGCCACTTCGCGTGCTCTGTCTTGCAAGACTTTCTGGTATAGGAAGGTGGACACCCTCCTCCGGGAGTGGGGACTGCTGTGGGAATCTATTCACAAGGCGAGGAATCCACTGGCAGATGTATCCATCAGAAGAACAAGTTACTTACCTTCGGTAACGCTTTTTCTAGTGGATACAGTATCTGCCTGTGGATTCCTCACTGACCCACCCGCCTCCCCGTTGTCCACCTTTGTATACCTTAAAAGATGTCTTGCTTGAGATGCTGTTATATTTTCTTATATATTGGTAGGAAATGCTTGTTTTGTTTAGCTTTCCTTTTCTTTGTATGCTATGTATATTTGATTGTGTATTGTATACTTTGAGTCTGTCGTTGGTCCACCTGTGCGCCTCGGAGGCATGGAAAAAATGGGTGGAACTGACGTCATCACGCTGACGTGGCTCTCTTATGGCTCCGGTGACGTCATATGGAGTCGCGAGCGGAGCCGATGCATTATGACGTCGTCCACGTTGGCGTAGAGAGCTGGGGAAAAAAAAAAGTTCCGTGGAATGCTGGCGCAGGGGATATTCACAAGGTGAGGAATCCACAGGCAGATACTGTATCCACCAGAAAAAGCGTTACCGAAGGTAAGTAACTTGTTCTTCTGTGCACTAAAAACTGAATTCATCTGGGGGAACATGAGTCTTTTAAATATATGGCTATAAGAGACTTCCAGACCCGTGAGACCGGGGGGATAGCTGGTTTCTCTAGGGTAGACCTTATTGACAAATTAAAAAACTCCACCCTGCCCAGGATCGGATACATATATGCTATATTAATTCGTTTAATGCCAGATAATACGCTTTTCACTGCCAATAAGTGGCAAGTGAAATTGAATATTTCTTTTAACATATTCAACCAGGCCGTGCAATCCGCCAGGAATGATTTACTATCCGCTAAATTACAGGCACAATTCTTTAAAACCGCCTTCTTCGTATATATTACACCTGGCAGAGTTGCTAAATGGGGAACGGGGGCAGGAACGTTCTGTCCCAGATGCGCAGAGTTCAGGGCAGACTCGATACATATGTCCGCTACTTGTCCCCAACATACACCTCTATTGGGCCAGATACAAGACTTTTTTATTAAAGTTCTTTTGCGGGAATTCCAGTTACCCCCCCCCATCCGATTGTTCTATTAGGCACGCAAGACAAGATTAGTAGAAAGAACGGAGGTGCACTTATGTTTGTGGCTTTGACCATTTTACGTCTCTGCATAGCTTTATCTTGGAAGGACCCCAACCCTCCATTATTCTCTCATTGGCTAGCTCGATTGATTTCTATTTGTTATATGGAAAAGGCCATATTTTCCAGAATGGGCAGCCAGGGAAAAAAAGGGTCTTGCTATCTGGCAACCCATATCTGCTTGGCTTAGATAGATGGACTCAACAGGGGCTTTATACACACAAACAATAAATCATGTTTTTCACTTTAGGCAGGATATGTCTACCCCTTGAGTTTAGAAATACAGGCGATATTCAAGTCCAGGAAGGCCTTGGCTGGGGGAACTTTAGGGTACCCACAATAACCTCGTCTGATCTCAGATGAGACATCCTCTTAACCATACTATTAATGCCATAAACAAGTTTTAATGTTATAAGCTGTAATGTACTGTTATTTCTTCCCTTTATTCACTGTTTTATCGACTCTCGAAACATTAGACATTGAATACCTGTTTTAGGTCATCACCAAGTGCCTATTCTGATGTTTTAAGTGTCGGGGCTGGAGGGAGGGCAGGAGGGAGGTTCTTGTTCGAAATGGCTTCGTATTTGACTTTTGTACTTTCAATAATAAAAAATAAAAAAAATAAAAGTTATCCTGACTGAGCTGTGTCAAAATGCTTTTGACACTCTCAAGGATGCTAAGCACCTGTCTTGAGGGCCCCTAACTTCAGTAAAGAGTTTATTGTCCAGCCAGATGTCTCTGAACATGGAGTAGATGTAGTATGGTCACACAAAGATGATCTGGGCCAGGATCAGCCAGTTGCCTTCATCAGTGGGTGACTTATTCCTAGGCAGCAGCGTTGGAGTGCCATTGAGAGGGAAGCTTGTGCTGTGGTTTGGTTCCTGAAGAAGCTAAGACCCTACCTGTTTGGGACTCACTTCAAAGTTCAGACCAA
The DNA here is from genome assembly GCF_964204655.1 of Triturus cristatus. Taxonomy (NCBI): domain Eukaryota; kingdom Metazoa; phylum Chordata; class Amphibia; order Caudata; family Salamandridae; genus Triturus; species Triturus cristatus. The sequence continues at coordinate 364,983,822 of NC_140584.1, read as the reverse complement.
CCACAGATCCTTCAAATGGCTAATGCAGATAAGAGGAGAGAACCTCAGGTTGTTAAGGTGGTCCATTTCCCTACAGGAGATGGGCTTCACAGTGGAACACAGACCTGGTACTGACCGTGGTACAGACCATGCCAATACAGATGGCCTTGCCAGGTTTTTCCACTTAGATGAGAAGAATCACAAGGAAAAAGTTTAATTGCTCATCATCTTTCGTCTGGGAGGGGGCCATGTAAGGAAATGCCTCTTTTTGTGTGGTCACCCCCAAGTTTCTTCACTGCTGTGTTTTCGGCTCTGAGAGTGCTCTTAGACCTGCTAATCAGACCTCAGCACAAGTGCCCTGACCCTAAATGTCGAATTGTCTATACCCAATTAGAAAAGGCTTATTTGCCTGTAAGACCCTAGTAAATGGTACTCTGATGCACAGGGCATGTACGTTAGAGTGGTATCCCAGGGCTTGCAGCACTGATTGTACCACCGTGGAGGTCCCGAAGTAAAACAAATCCTCCACTGCAGTCTGGTAGAGCAGTAGTGCACGTCTAGCCTGACTTTGCCATTTACAGCTATGGCAAAGCCACCACTTCTCTCTGAAAATGTGTCTAAGTCACCCATCTGGCAGACCTACCAAGACCTAAAGGCAGGGTGCACCATATAACACAGTCAGGATGTGTACTTTACATGTCCCAACAGTAAAACACGCTGACACCTCAGCTGTGATGAGTCCTGAACGGTGCGGCCAACGTGCGATCTCCAAGGTAGCAAACCGCTTGTTACATTAAGTCGAACATGTATCTCTAGTCAAAATTAATGTAACTTGCTGCAATGTGCAGCTTCAGCAAAGCTGCCAGTTTGTTGCCTTTAAAATTCCCGTGCACTCCCGGGTACACATGGAGCCTACTCCGTGAAACAGCTTTCTGCCTTCCTGGAGGGACGTGCCAACGACCATGAGGGACTGCAGGCCAGGGTGTGACCTCGCCCCTGCCGTAAGCCACTTAGATGTTAGCCTTCAGAGGTGAAGCTGCCTTTGAAGAACAGATGTGAGACACCAGGGGGGAGAGCTACTCCACTGTTGAGGTAGACAGGCTGGCACGGGGAGCAGAGAGGGGAAGCCAGTTACCAAACCGGGTTCCCCAGGGTTGTGTAAACCTGGGTTAGCCACATCCCAGGGTTGGGATAATGGGCTAAGGTCTGTACACCAGGAGAGGGGTCTTTCCATCTTGGGAGTGGGCAGAATGATGCATTCTGGGATAGTCATATACCGCACTCCACGGGAAGTGGTCATCCGGTGGGAGGGAAACTGATAGCCTATTAGCTACCAACCGCATCCTGTCATGAGGGCGCTTTCCGAGCATAAGGGGGCCACTCTAATCTCGACTGACTTGGAAGAAGGACTGTCCTATTGCACCAAGGGGCCAGCAAAGAGAGGCTGCACAGCCGAGGACTGCACCTAGTGGCTAGCTAAGAGAGGGACTGTGCCTGCTGTGTTCTGCTCAGGGAGAAGATGTCTCTGTAGCCCAATCAAGCTAAGAGCACTCCAAGGGTCAGCTGACTGGCCTCTTGTTGGCAGCACGTTGACACAGCTGACGAAGTCTGGGGAAAGTTGGTAACTCATAATCTTCACTCCTCTACCACCGCCACTATGCACCACTGAGGAGCAAGACCCAATGCGTAGAGCGGCACCAAAGTTTGCGGAACCCTGCAGTGCTGTCAGAGAGTTGCTGGGACTCTCAGAAGGCGTGTTATTGACTTTTGAAGGATTGACCTGTGACAGCGACAACTGCAGACTGGTAGTCCAGTGGTGACTAGACTTCGTCCAGAATGTAGAGGACGTGGGACGTCCGCCCTACAACATAGACCCCCTCACCATATTCGAGGACCAAGGAGTCTGCAGGAAGACCCTTGTCAACCACGTCGCATCCACAGCTTCCTTAGAGCATCTTCAGCATCCTTCATCCCTTGCATCAGAACCACTCCATAGGAATCCCTTGCAATGCGGGTAAAGTGCCTGGAACTGTTGAAGGATTGCTTCTCCTGTCAAGGTAAATGTTCTTGAGGACCTTGCTGGTCCAGCTGACTAGCTCCCTGCCAGAACTGATCGCCCCAGGTACTTCTAACCGACTGCGTTGATACTTTCTTAAGTTTTCTTTGAAAAATGTTGTTGACGTTGTCGATGCTTGTTCACGGTTGAGTGAAACTGCACTGATTTATTATTGCTTGTAAAATCTAGGTCTCCGGAAGCCTCTGGTGGATCTTTTTCAATCTAGTGAATAAATTCTTATAAAAATTCTACATATTTTTGTTAATTGGTGTCGGATTTCTTGAGTGTTGTCGATTTTCTTCTTAGACTATTTTGGTGTTTTTGAAATGCTTAACACTTGTTCCTCTGTGTAAGTCTTGCTTCCCATTACTGCAACTACCCAGGATTGAGCTAAGTATTTGACAGATGAAACCCAAGGGTCCTACAGGGGTTGGTAAGTGTATTACATGGTGAGGTTGCACTCCCACACCATATAATCAGTACCACTGGACTTATGCGATTGTGCGGCCATGGTGATTTTCACATAATTATAGATTTGCTGCATTTGCCACATAATCCATCATCTGCCACATAATCTGCAGATTTTAACCCAAAAAATTGTTTCTAGCTCAAACAGTTTAAAAGTTACAAAAATGCAGCAACATGTGCTGCTGTGTGGTGCAATACCCTTTTCAAACTGGACCGGTCACCTTATTGCTATATTTGGATGTAAAACAGGCACTAATGAGGTGCAAACAATACCCAGACAGCATTACCATGTTTAAAAATTATGAAATAATGAAGTAATACTAGAACAAAATGTGCAGCATTATGCCGCATAATTTAGCTTTTCTTGCTGCATAAGTTACTCAACCCTGTCGCATAATATGGCTCTCTCCTGCCGCATAATCCCAGTGGCCCTGCATATAATACAGCCCATTTCCTCGCAGTGACTTTGTTTTTTCAGTGAATTTACAAGGTTTTTCAAATATAAAGTAAAATATAATAATTCCTAACTATAACATCACTTTAACATGTAGTTTAGTAACCAGAATGCTTTCAAATTACGATAGCCACCTATCAGAGACACTTACAACACAATACAAAGATATTTCAATAGCCACCAGTAAACTCAACATCATAACACAGATGGAATCGGCTAAGGTTCAGTTGAAAGCACTGTTACTTCTATATGCCACTTAATTATGTATGAATTCTGAAATTGCACGAGCAACAAACACAATAAAAAAATTACAAATAACAAAAACCGAAGTCCCATTGTCACCAGAACAATAACATTTGTTTATTATTTTCGGTACCCATTTCTTACCGTTGTTTTTACATTGTTAATTCGTAAAGATCTTGGCAATTACACTTTAACTGTGACCACTCATCACTACTCTTATAATAAGCACGCATTTAAACTGTTTTAAAAATATATTATTTGATAATTTAGTAACAAACTACATACTTTAATTACACTATGTTTTTTAGAACTTGCACATGAAGCACTATGTTGAAGGTAGATGAATAGAGCAATCTCTTTTGCTTCATTTTGCTCTGCTGAGCACAAGGTAAATAGATTACACTTGCTTCACCTCCAGACCACCAATGACGATCTCAGATGTCTGTGGTTATGCCAGAGATATATAACAGAACCTCTAAGCCTTTCAGCCAATCCAACTACAGCCTTTTTTAGATCTCGTCTTCAAGATATATTGTATTCAGGTATGGACTTGAAGCTCTGCCCATCTTTTCAATTGGCTCTTGTTACTGTCCTTTCTAAAGCGTTGCTTGTGATTCGTAAATAGTCTTAATAGTCACTCCTTAGTAACGCCTTTTCTCCTTTTGCAACCTCCGATGAGGACTGGCCTTCTAACAGTGTTGTTACTCCGTATGTTTTATTTACAGTCTGTTAGCACTATTTAACAAATGAGTTTATCCTAGCTGCGGTTGCAGGCGTTGAGGCACACCTTCATCTTTAACAATGGCAATCATGCCTTTCTTTACTCTGGGTCGGCTCGCCAAACTCTTTTTTTTAATATTGTAAATTGTTCGTCGGCAGAGCAGCACTCAGCCTGTGAAGTGCTGGTTACTAACAACCTATAATATTGAAAAAATAGAGCAGTCGGCCTTTCATTACTAAAAGGTTGAGCTATTGGCGTTGCAAATAATATTGCAACGCCAATAGCTCAAACTTTCAGTGATGCGAAACCTATTGAATTGCAAATGCTTTTTTTTCAGCTTGAAGCAAGCTTCTGCTGACAAAGTCTCCTTCCCCAGGGCTGTTCCCCTTGTTTCCATTATGTGGCTCTCTCCCTCCCTCCTTCATACTCTCCATTGTTGGGAGAGGACTGGATTGTCTTCGTGCTCTTTAACAGTGATTTCAGCTGCAAAGTGCCGACTTGGCTCAGCTTGGTGCTCCCTGGTTGAAGATGGCCGTAAAGAACATGGAGAGCAGTAGGGAGAGCCTTGACAACGTCACGCTCGAGCATAGACGTTATGCTCTACAGTTGGGCGGTGATGCCCCTTTACTGCCTGATGCTCTACTTGCGAGGTACAACTTTCTTTTTTATTTAATTTAAATTGTTACATTGTGTTACTGCTACACCCTGCCCGGTCTCGAGAGGCAGTGGCATGTGAACTGTCTGCTTTTTACTTTACTCTTTACTGAAAGGGAAGCGTTTTAAGTAGCATACGTTTTCTCTCATTTTGCACATTACACAAGGTAAACTGCCCTTTTAAGCTATATGTGCTGCATTCACGCAATTTTCAATGACACTGTCAGCGTTCTTTCTATAAACACTAACCGGTATGAAAGTTAAAGTTGGATCTGCTTTTCAGTGTCTGGGCTACCGTCCCTTATAGGGTAAAGTGCTGGTTATGACACTGTCAGAAGTTTACATAAGGAGGGTACAATTTAAGGGAGCATTTATAGAGGGGTACTTGCAATTTGTTATATGATTCTTCCCCCCCAAATACATAGAGAGCAATTTTCCATTTTAATAAGTCTAGCTCGTACTAAAACGAGTTGCGAGAACTGCTTGCTGACAAGGCCATAAGGCAAGGTGAATGGACACGATCACACTATCATAATGAAACCATGCTCTTAATACCTCTTGCAAGCACCCCTGGCAGGCAAGCACTTACAAACGTCCTGGCCGTCCCACATAAGGACCCTTCCTTACAGCTCTAAACTGGTCATTAACGTGAGGTATTTTCATCTGGTATGCTGACCAGGCTTCACGTTCCCTCCCTACTTGGCTTCTGGTGTTAGTCTTGTACGTCAGCACAGACATAGCTTCATCAGCATTTGTAAAGAGATTCTTATCATAGCTTTGCCAATTTAGCTGCTGAAAAAGTGTTACAAAGCTCAAGGGTTTTGACTTTTTATATATAATTACCCTATCCTGTGCAAATATGGTCTTTTAAATTTAGACTGTTAGTTTGGATGCATAAGAATAGGGCCGGCATGCATGTCTTTGCGAAGTGGCTCATTCAGAGACAAGCTGAACGACATTTGCACAGCTCAAGGATTTTTTTGTTTGTGATGAAAATGGTAATTCAGTGATATGCTCTGAGAAGTTCACATTAAAAACTTGTCTGTGAACACATTCTAAATATATCCCTCTATTACAATTGAATTGAATTGAGTTAAATTTATAAAGCGCAGCATATACCCAAAGGAGTCTTGGCGCTATGCATGATCTAAGAACAGTGAGAACAATACGCACAAGGTCGTAATCTGGTTGAGCGAGTTAGATGGTTTGTGTAAACAGCCAGGTTTTTAGACCTTTCCTAAAATAAATTAAAGAGGAAGCTGATTTTAAGGAGATGGGAAGTTTATTCCACAGCATAGCTGCTGATCTGAAAAGGCTCCTGCCACCCTAAGTAGCCTTTTTGAAGGGGGTAATTACCATGTTCCTAGCTGTTCCAGACCGTAGGGTTCTATTGGGAACATACCATTTTAGTTTGTTCCTGAACTGTGCTGGTCCCAGATTGTGCAAAGATTTAAAAGCCAGACATAGGACCTTAATCTTACATCTCTGCCTGACTGGGAGCCAATGTAGTTTTTTTATGGCTTCTTTAGCTGAGACGTTCTTGCGGATCTTCAGAATGAGGCGAGCTGCCGCATTCTGTACAATCTGGAGCCTGTTGATCAGTCCTGAATTGATGGTAAGGTAAAGGCTATTACAATAATCTAAACAGGAGAGGACCAGAGGCAAGATCACTGTTTTTAGGAGATCCTCTGGTAAAAATTGCTTTATTTTGTTAATTAGCCTAATGGCACAAAAAGAGATAGCTGTGATTTTGTTGACTTGGGCTTTAAGTTTAAGTTCTTTGTCAATAATGATACCCAGATCCTTGGTTTTGGCAATGGGTGTTGGTAGCACACCAAGTACAGGTGGCTGCCAATCAGGTGTCCAGAGGGAAGGTTTGTTACCAAAGATGATTACCTCTGTTTTTGTTGCATTCAACTTCAAACAGTTGACATCCATCCAGTCACTCACACTCTTCATACAGATCTTGAAGGCCTCACCCGGGTGCTTTCCTCCCTTTGTTAAAGACACAACAATCTGTGTGTCGTCAGCGTAGGAGGCCAAGACAAATCCTGCTTTTTTTATTATCGAGGCAAGCGGTGCGACATATAGATTAAAACGTGTGGGACTCAGGGATGAGCCCTGCGGAACTCCACATGGCAATAAATTGTTTAGAGGTTACTTACCCCATTGCTACATTAAGTTGCCGATTGCTCAGAAAGTATTTCAAAAGTTCAAGTGCCGTGCCTTTTATTTCTGCTTCTTGCATACGGACAGCCAAGATCTCATGGCTGACCGTATCGAAGGCAGCCGAGAGATCAAGCAGCACCAGAGCGGCCGTACCTCCTACGTCTAAAATTGACCGAATGTCCTCGGTGGCAGTAATTAGGGCTGACTCTGTGCTGTGATGCTTCCTAAATCCGTGTTGTTTCATCTACTATGACATTGGATTCAATGTGTTGAGTAATTTGTTTATTTTGAATAAAATATATAACATTCCTAATAACACACCATAAAGTTTAGAGATCACTCTTGCTGTTAATCCAACCTCCTAAACAAAAACAAAAAATCTCTCCTTTGAATTAACATTCCCTTTCTGCCTCCAGTGGTCTAAAATTCTCTTCGTGTTAACTATGAGGGACTAGCTATTTCACTCTCTTGATTTGTCTTTTTATCCAGCATATAAACAGCACCCTCTAAAATGGGGTACCTTTTACACATACTGTCATGTGTTAAGAGGTCTGACGTCAACAATGGGGTATTCCGCGCTACTAAAACTTAAAAAATAGATCTAATTTCTCACTGTGCTTTTCACTTTAACTCCCAATTAGTGGATGGTCCCAGTGGTAATTCCTCAGTCTCAGTCCTCTAGACAGTGCTACAGCTACTTATCTGGTACCAGTGGTAAGTCCCCATTCTAAAACCTCAAAGCACTACTGCAGCTCTGTCTCTGGTCACAGTGGTAATTCCTTATTCGTAGTCCTCTAGGCAGTGCTGCTAGCTGCTTCTCTAGTCCTGTTGGTAATTGCTCATTCTAAATCCTCTAGACAGTGCTGCAGTTACTTCTCTTGTACCAGTGGTAATTCCTCATTCTAAGACCTCTGGGCAGCACCGCAGCTGTATCTCTGTTCATACAACCACTACACTCCAAACCAAAACACATAGGTTAAAGACATTGTCATTTACAATGCTAATAGCTCTTAACTCTCAAAAATGCAAGACCAATTGCATTGCAAATGCTGAATCGTGTAATGGGAATGACAACTATTGGTTGACCTTAACATTACCTCAGTGTTCCATTCTTCACACGGCAAATGTATATTTTCCACAATACTTGTACTACATGTATCATAATCCTTTATAATGAACTTTGAAAGATTTTTAATTAGCACAATTTCTAAGATGCCAAATATGTAATTAATTTTTTACATTTTTGGTTATGTCATACACTTTGACACCTGTAACTTCCTTTTTCTCACTTTTTCATACTTCTCTCCAAATGATCTTGCAATACTCTCACTGGATGGTAAAATACCTCGTCAGGGTCACTCAGTAAATTTCATGTGACTCTGACAAGTCCTACACAGCACACTTCACCCACAGAAGCTTGCCTTCTACTCTCTCAAGACCCTTATGGTATCACACCAGAATGTCACCCGCCTTTGCAAAACTCACACTCTTGCATCATAGAAAAAGCAGTTGCTCACTATCTAACCTACTTTTTTACCTGTCAAAAAACTACCAATGTAATTTCTACTTTTGCCACCCTCCCACTTTTTCTCCTTTCATACACCTCCATGTTTTTCCTACACATTACTCATTCTGCTGAGCACTCCTGGCATCCCCGTACTGCACCATGGTTCGCCTCTGGATTTTGGGACACAACTTCATCCGCTGGCCTAGAAAAAATGCCAATAATTGTGGCATTGACAAAGATTGTGGATTTCCAAACTTGACCATCACTTGGATTGGCCATAGAGATACAAAGTGGCATCAATTGTTACCAATGGTTGAGAGCATTTTTGATTGGAAGCAACCAGACCTCATGATAGTGCACTGTAGTGGCCGTGACCTAGGTGCACTCACAGGGGTTGCAGTTGAAATTCAAATGTAGGAAACCTTTTCACCATTGATGTTCTTTTTTACTCCCACAGCCTTTGTATATTACAATATATGTCAAAGGCAAAAATAGCAATGGTTAAAACAGTTATGTCCTAAGATTTAGAAGTCCCCGATACATGTTAAAACGATTTCTGCATTTCGGTGGGACCATGGGCAGGTTTTTACAGGGAAAAAGGTGTTCTCTTCACTACAGACGGTGCCCAATGTTGTACCGGTACACCGACTTAGTACACAATTACCATATCTCTAGCAATAGCTGAAAAGCTCTTTGAAGAAATGGAAACCTGATGAGTTTTAAACCTTTCCAGGTTGATCTAAGCCAACCCTATGAGCTGACATTCGCCATATTGCCAATATTACAGGAAATCCATTGTACAACATGTTCGAATAGTATCTTGGACCCAAAGATGCTAGCTCATTGTGGTGTTCATTGTGTGATACTATTTTGATTTGTTCTTTTTATCTACCTGTACATAAATGTCCAGTTCTTCTTTGAAGTTATAGCACTGATTGGACATTAAAGTTAAGTATAATTTAAAGTGTTATACTGTATACAGTTCCGAAACTCTAATCCCTACTACCATGTGGAATAAGACTAAACAGCTTGCCTTTACTGCTTGGAGTCATGTACCCAGAGGGAGAAGGTTAGTTATCAGGTTGGCGTGTAAGAGTATTGTCTCTCTGGGATACCACTCATAAAGTACTATCCAAACCGGGTACGGCCCTCCAACCACGACTGCTTCAGGGCTCCACTAGAAAGCATCCATAGCATTACCTTTTTAGGCACGAAGCATCTCATACAATACATTTTGCAACGGGACTTGCAAAACATAGGAGACACTAAATATTTTGTTAATTTTAGGCAGCGATGTGCCTTTAGTTTTCCTGTTCTAGTTCTTGGTCTGTTTTAAGTAACAACCATGCCTCTGATTACTTGATGTTTATCTCTTTTCAGTAGTCGCTTTTTAGGGACTGCCTAGGATGGCTTTCTCAGTAAAGATAGAGACAGGGAATAGACTTCATTATTTAGAAGTCTTATCTTAACTTTTCGCAAAAAAATAATCCAGTAAAACTTGACAACAAAGTTATAATGTTCTGGCAACTTCGAGGCTAGGCAGCAATGTCTCCTCATTCCGCCGTCCTCTGGAATGTGTATTACAGATTGTGTCATGCAAATTAGAATCTTTTAAAATGTCTTTGGACTAAGGGCAGAGCAAGTCCACCAGGTAGACTGAATACGGGGTTCCGAACTCCAGATAAGCAGTTCAATTCATCCCCCAAAAATGGCTAGTAACACATACAAAGATGTCTGTCCATCTTCCACCTGCACTTTCCTCTGATACATCCTGTACAGTGACTGCTGGACTTTTCTTGAGCCTACTTCCACGGATACAGCTTTAAAGAACAGGATTTAGACCTTGCAGTATTTCTACAGGCGAAACCCACATTTGAGAGTGAACATATGTCATGTGTATATAAACACGGAGGGCACTTTTGTCCTAAAAAATATCCAGCTAAGATATAAACTTGAAGGACCCGAAGGTCCTAACTAAAAGTCCTAATATGATGCAAACTTAGAGGCCTTTGTGTATCATTTTAAAGTATGGTTAGTGGGAAAGGTTTCTACTTGATTTTAAATTTAAAAGCATGTTGATTGCATTTCCGTCAATCCAGATTTTTTGTAACTCGTTTAAGAGGAGCAGCCTCCCTAAATAAAAGTCCTTTTTTCGAACCAATGCATTTAAAAACAAAAACCTTCACAACTCTTGTTTGATTGCCTCTGCTTTGATTTACAACTTAGTCTTAATCAGTCTTTCCACTTAAGTATGTATTATTCTATGAAGTAAAATACCTCCAACACTGTCTGTGTACTGCTTAAAGGGCTTTGTTTGTGGGAACATGCAAACCAGACCTTGTTAATTATCTTTATACATGAAAGGGAATACTCAGCCTTCAACCTTTTTTTTTTTTTATAGGGCAGGTTTGGCATTCGTTCGTCCATTCAGGAAACAATCGTGCCAAGGAACTTAATGGCACAGATATATTCCTTTACATTTGTTGAATTCCTTATTGGCTCTGGGACTGGTACTCTATCGCCGTTTTAATGGATTATTAAACCACCAGTATTATTCAAAGTAAATATGCACTCATTCCATTAGTTGGTGTAGTTTTACTTGTCCGCGTGTGCCAGTGACCCAAGGAGCTATAGCAGTTTACTACCTTTTGCAGTCTTCACTGTTTAGAAGTGATTTGTTGTCTGCTAACTTGTTTTTCAGTTCCTGCTAATTAAAGAAATGGGGATGTCGCTACCTCTCCACTTCAAATCCTTAGATAAATGGTCCTTATAGCATAACTAATAGCGTAACACCTGTTTTTTAATATATTGGAAGCAATCTCCATTTGAGTCCATTGTTTTTTGATCACTGTGTCATCTGAGTGTCCAAAACATGCAATCTTGCTTGATACTGTTGCCAAAGTTGTAGGCCATATCCCGCAGTGATTTCGGGCACATTGCGCCTCATCAATGTGGAGCAGTTTGAGCCTCATGATGCACTGATCTACTGGACCAATGACTGTGCATACACTGAGGAAAAACTAACATTTGAGGGGTGGAAGGATTCTGTTTATCTCAGCCACTGGTAGTTGTTCTGGGCCGAATGTTATTCGATAGTCTACCACTACATATGGGGACCAACAATGTGGAAATCAGCCACTTCCCTGCTCCAGTTGTAACAGCTAGTACACATACCATCCAAACAGGGGAAGACAAGCAACCCCCGACCAGTATCGGCTTCAGAGGGGGTGTGGCCTTGCAGTTGGAGTGGACGGTTCCTGCTGAAGTAGGACCATGGAAGATTTCCATACGGGTGTCCATGACTCCTGTGCAACACTGTGCTGAAACATCAATGGGATTCAGTTCTGCATTGTTACCAGTGGTACCTCTCAGTAGTACCATGACTTTCCTGGCTCAGAGTTGCCCTTCCCCACATTCCAAGGACTACTGTGCCATCACACTCTTAAGCTGAGGCACTGGTCAGTTCCCTGAAGGACGTCTATGATCCAGGCTATGAGGGGATTGACCGAGTTCTGTGGCTGCAGTATCACTGATTGGACCCTTGGCTGAATGATGAGCCGTTGCAAACACCCTCAAGAAAATACATTACTTCTAGCTACTCTGTAACTGCTTACCCCTCAAATAATATAAAAATGACAGCCTCACCATCCTATTCTCTCTCCACAAAAGAAACCAAGAAGTATTCTGGGAAACCTCACCAGTGATAAAAACGCATCTTGGAACATGTGTTTCACAGTCTCCAGTTTTCAGTTCTTCAGTATTTGAGAATTGTGAACAAAATGAAACACCTCTGTGTGGAGCCTGGTGTGTGCTGATTTCTCCTGTGTGCCAGCGAGGCAGCAGCCACTCAGAGCTCACTCCACTGTCCCATAAGTGGTCGTTGGGAGGCAACATACTAGTTGTGTTTTGGGACCGGCAGGTTTGAATATTGTCTCTGGTGTACACTGTGGACAGTCTCAAGTCCACTGTTGTCAAGTGTTGTTAAATGTTATGTCTGATTGGTATATCCTCTATCGCTTTCTGTACGGGTGCCTTTATAGTGTTAACTATTGGGTAGTTTACATAAGTTGGTACCACTTTTAAGGTGTGTTTCTGTTAGTAGTATAGTTAGAACAGGGTATCAATGCATGCAACAAAAGCAATATTATTTGGTCTTTATTTTGCAAATCTGTGTTCGCATTAGCAATTCACACCACATTCTGTTTTGCCTCGTTTTATAAAACATAATCTACTTCATCCCTGGCCTGCTCAACTGATTGCCTTCTTCTCCTGTCTTTAGTTAAACGACGATTCATGGTGTTGGACTATATCACGTAACACTATCTTTTCCACATGTGTTTGTGCATGCAGGCTAAAAATACAAAGGCGTGTCCTAATGCAGGTCTGAGAATGTCTTCAAACCTGTTTTAGATCAGATAAGCTCAAACTCCACAAGGACCATGCACTGCTTTCTCCCTGTAAATGCAGGCTCTTTATCAGCCTTTGGCAAAGTTTGGCATTGGTGAGGGAAAGTAGGACGTTTCATGATAAGGGCCAAGTGCTGACTGATAAGGTTATCTGCGTCCGTAACAATTTCATAAAGATAATTTGATGTAATTAAGCAACAGTACCTTCAGGGGAGGGGTGTGGTATTTTTGTGAGCGATCACCACACCTTTTGGTTTCGCTGCCTCGTGTAAATCATCCTAGGTGTGGTGCTATCAAGCTGCACCACACCTGCAAGTGTCGTATTGCAATTAAAAACTGTTTACAAGACAACCAAAACAATTGGTTCTATAGTGCACTGTAAAGGAGAAATGTGATTCTACAGCCAAACACTGAGTTTGTTCCTTTGTTGGGTATATTTTAAACTATGGTGTTTTAAAACATTTTTATCTGCAAACCGTATCTCTATAGAAGCGTTTCTAAAACTTTTTAGTACCACAACCCACTTTTTAGTATGATAATCTTTCACGACCCACCTACCTTTAATGGACATAAGGCGGGCAGTGTTTTTTAAGTGAAGCATTGTACGATAACGCATTGTCTGTTAAAGACAGAGCATTTTCCATTGAAATGGTCAAAATTTGCAGATCTACAGTTTTACTGATAAAAATATATTGCACACAAATGCAAATGTGTGAATATGGTGCATTACTAAGTGTTGATTTGTTCTGATCCTATTAAAATCTTTGTTTCTTCACACTTCAGAATTACAAAAAAAGTGCTTCATTTTTGTTTTCCTAGTTGCTCAATGTGTACATTTCATTTACAGGTACTTGCATTTTGTTGTGTGTCACGAAAAGTAAGACACCAAACAGCCTTTCCCTTCACACTTCATGCAGCTCAACAATATTGTCACATAATTCACTTTACTTTTCTTTCTATGACTGCATTGAGAGGAATTTGTGAACACCAATCTCCATGTAAAAAATAATAGATAAGCAGCAGAAGACTTTTGACCTCTGTTTTTGATTCGCAGCAAATTTGACGATATAAATTCGGAGTGTAAACTCCTCATTATTTATTGCTTGGTCTTTCCAGAGCAAAAATCATCTCACGGCCCACCAGTGGGTTGCGACCCACAATTTGGGAAACACTGCTTTATAAAATGGTAGACTGTTATTTGTGTGTAAAGAAATAACCCTGGGTGGATAATCTCGTATACTTGGAGACAAAAATCAAAAAGCTATCATTTGCAAACCTTAAACCTAACCACCCCCCTGATTGTTTTACCCACTTCAGCTCCTCCAGGCACTCGCTGAGGAATAGCGGATTTAAGACCCGTTGAGAGCAAGGGGGGCCAAGCCTGCAGTCAGACTTAAAGCGCCCAGTCTTCTCTGCTTGCCTGCAGAAAACACTTCCTTCCCATGCTTCACTCCAGTTCATAATCCTGAAGAACGTCACCTTCCAGAAGTCAATGGTTTTTTAACCTTAAAAATGCAAATATTAACCCTTCTAAAAAAATAAAAATCGATCGACCCTATGATTCTCACCAACTACCAGCCAGTGCCCTGCATCCCACAACTCCAGGATATGTACAAAAATAGAATCTGCTACTTGTTTGTCATAGGCCTTAGCTCAAGCTGCAAAACTAAAATGTTGGTGGTAAAAAAACACCTTTCATGGTCTTAATAAAAACATCCAATTAGCTTCAACGCTTCTCAGTTTCTCAGCAGTCTGCAACACTGTAGATCACCAAGTTCTTATTTGAAGGAAAAATTGGAAACTAGCTTCAAATGAGCCCATTGTTAATCCAGATCAGCAGCCAACAAATAAGAAGTGCGTTTGTTGAATCATTGAAGTGCAAAGCGCTATGAGGTGTACCAAAGATGTCCTCCCTATTGCGCCCTATCAGGAATATATCAGTAGCACAGCGTTAGGACCACCGCCATTTTCAATTTCAGATGTACGCTGTGGACACTCAGATATGCATTTAATTGTGCAAATGTGCAATCTTACAGCCTGGTAAGGAAGCCTTTCTCTCCCTGCATGGCCCTAGAATTCATATATAAATGCTAGAACATGTCTATGGAAAAGGCTTCCCATTTGAGTGGGCCTGCACGTGATTCCTGATCAAACCTGCAAAGCATCTGAGCACATTTTTTTACTCTGTATCATATTAATGAACTGATTATGGTCACTAACTTCCAGGACTCTCTGCTGCACTAAATGATGCTGCCTTCTGCAGTTAGTAAGGGTGGTATACTTATGCACAGCATGCAGCACAGATTTGGGTTGCCAAGAGTCCTCGTAATGGCACACTTGAACTTATGGAAAATAATGTGCACAGGTCTTCCCAAAACGACTCCTAGGCAGTAGGGCATGTAAAAGCAGATGACATGAAGTGTAAAATGTGAACACACACTGCACCAGTCCTGCTTCACTTGTAAAACTTGAAGTTTAAAATCAAATATAAATTCCTGTGCACCTTGTGTACATCTTGCTGGAGGCGATGTACAAACTACCCACAGATGTTAACACCACACTACATGACGATCATGTCTCTACAGTTATCTAACCCTCAGGATACGCTAGCTGCTTTTAAGTTACAAAAACACACTCATTAGACGCCCCAAAGTAATGCACTGCTCTGAAACCGACCTTGTGAGTTAAATCTAAATGTATTATCTTTTTAAACTTTTGAAAAAGTGAACTATTCAGCTAAGCTTTTGATTAATGTGAACCAGCTCACTCGAAGAATGACTTCTCTAACAACACAATGATCCCGTTTCCTGCCTCTATGACAAATGCCCAACTCCTAGCCATAGCCCATAGCTTATTTCACAAATTAGTATTGGATGCCTTGCCCCTACTAGAATTGTGTTGCAGCTGTAGCATAAGAAGACCAGCAGCAGACGCAGAACTGATGCAGTCGTTCCATAAGGAAGAATATAAGAATATTTCCTGACTGAATTGTAACTACCCACTAACTTCAAAAATAAACTTGTAATACTCGTTTCTTTATAACTAGTCCAGTTCTAAACATTTAATGTACACACAATAGCCTGATCTGAGAGAACCTAAAAACCTATACGACCCCCACATTTTACGAACATAAATCTTTATGCTCAACATTTTAAAAGGTAATATATATTGATCCACTACACGAGCTGTGCCCGAAAATTCTTTAAATTAATTAACAAATTGAAATGAAATATCATAATCAAGGCACCACATTTTCTAGCATAACAGAATTTAGTACTATTGAATGCACGATGTTTGGGAGCTTGAGCATGTGGATGGATGGGAAGAGGCGCATTTATCTATTTATTATGAATTGTTGATGTAGGCTGACATTTTGAAATGGAGAAGATTGTCATTTGTACGAAAACAAACTCTACTGGCCATGTACCTTTTCTCTTCTGCAATATGTTATTATCTGGGACACTGTTTCCTGATTGACCTGAAATGTGAGCCATTGCACTGGTTTTATGGAACTCTGAAGAAGGAGCAGGTATTTTTGCTATATGTCTGGATTAGTTTTTAGGTAATTTAGGTAACCGATGGGTTATAATAATAAATATATACATAATGTATAGTGTGATTGGCTCTATATGTATGTATATATATATATATATATATATATATATATATATATATATATATATATATATATGAGTTACCAATTAGATAATTAAAAGAATAAGAATACTTTATAATAATTTTAGAACATATGTTGCAAAAATATATTTTTCGAAGGTTACCTATATATACACAATATAGGTAACCTTCTTCAATAAACAACCTTTTTGCAACATATGTTCTATGTTCATGTAAAATATATATTTATATATAAATTATACACGCACACAGTTTAAACAAATATATATTTTGTGTAATAGAATAGACCACACATTTTGAACATAATGCGTTGTAATGGTTTGCATTACAAAGCGTTGGAAACCTTCATTATTGTGAATGCTTTGTAATGTAATGCGAAATGTAATTGTTGGAACATCTGATATGTCTACGAGATAATCTAGGTGGATTTACTGCAAGTGAGTCATCAGCATCTAGCTTAACCAACATGTGTACTTATACATTTGTGTGCAAGCAACGGTTTATACACTGAAAATATTTGTTTCCCACAGAAGTTGGCCAAACAGAGGAAGCACCAGTACACCATTCTGAAGCAACGCATTGAGAGGGAGAAGAAGATGTTCATCATAAGCCAGAAAATTCAAACAAAAAAAGATTTATTGGTGAGACATTTTACATTGGTTGGTGTAGTTATCTATGTAAAAATAACAGTTGATGGACAGAATGCAGAACAATGTCATACATTCATCCCGGTACAGAGATCTGGGCCTAAATCCATCGTTTTTTTGCTCACCATGCCATTCCAGTTTGAACCCAGCCATATGTAAATCAGTCTCGACCCTGTGCCTCATGGGAACAGTCCAGCCCGAACTTCCAAGCCAGGTCCTCCCTGGACTGGAAACAAGCATCCTAGGACCGGTTTCGGGGTTGGCAGGGTATGCTCAGACGTGAGTCCCTTGCTCACTTTGCCACTGGATTCAAGCAAGCCTGGCTGAAGACGGCTGAAATGCCAGAAACCGGTCCTAGGAAGCTTGTTTCCGGTCCAGGGAAGGCATGGCGTGGCAGTTCGGGCTGGACTGTTCCCTTGAGGCACAGGGTCAGACCGATTTGCATATGGCCATGTCTGAACTGGGGTGGCAGAGTGGGCTAAAGAACGGTGATGAATCAAACCCAGATCTGTTGACTGGGTGTGAGTGTTTGATTGGTTCTGATGCTCCGTCCATCGCCACCCCCTTTTGTACCGCGTAGTTATCTATGTGACAGCCTAAAGGCATAATTTGTTTTTGTTGTTTTTATCGATCCTTGGCAGAAGCAGCATATTTTGAACAGCGGTAGCATTCGGGCTATTTGTCCCGGTCATGTCGGTGCTGGTGACTCCATGAATTCACCTGCTGGGTCATTGGTCCCATGACAGATGCGCATAAACAGATATGGGGAAGGGTGCATCACAGTGCTATTTTGTATCACTAATTAATAATATAAGATAGACAAGCATCCATATGTTTAAACAGAATCACAGCATAAATATTTTAATTTGTGTTGTTTTGATCTGTCATTACAACAACAAATAACTTTTAGGGATGGGTGAAAAAAAGAGGCGTTATCTTTTGTGTTGTCTTTGAATTCTCTGCAGCTGATGAGTCTATTAAAAACCATGGAGAATTGGGATATACTTTTTATTTCTCAGCATTCGTATTTTATAGAATAACGTTCTTTCACTGTCCTGCCATGTCATGATTGGATCCATGTTATTTTTCTTCATACTAGTCGAGGTTGATGGGTACTAATCAAAAATACAATTCGAATGGACCTGTTTAATGATCCAAGGAAAAGAATATGTCAACCAATATCACAACGCTTACTTTTATAGTCATAAACTGATCTATAGCTGTCTAGATGTTGTTGCATTATTCTAAATAAATTAAAGGTCTTCGCTGAATGCCTAGCCTTAGACAATACGCACACGGACCACAACTCCGCAAAGGAAACCAAGTACTGCCACTCTTACCTCGCAGATAGGATAGTGAAAGGGAGGGTCCTTTCCATGGGCATGTCTTTAAGCCATTGGCCATATGGTTGAACTTCAGCGTCCTCTTTGGTGGTTTAGCTAGAGGCGATCAAGACCGTAGTGCATAAAAGAATATTAACTTTCATGAGGGGAATTCCCAAATGTTGGATATTAATGTCTGACACCAAAGGATGGTGAAGATCAAATTCTGGATGAAGATAGTCTGTATTGCCTCAGCTTGGGAACCCAAAGCATCGAGTGATGTCACAAATAACTGTTTCTGAGGTGACCACAGACCATGCTCACTGCAAGACTTACAGACTTTGCAGGTGTATAGCTTGCGTGACCGAGAGCAGAGATAAAAGGGGAAAAGCTCCATGTTAAACAGGTGGCACTAGAGCTGTGAGCCTAGCACTTGGATCGCTTGACCTACTAGCCAGCATTAACACTGTGTTAGTCAAGAAACACCATATTATGATGCTACAGAACATAAAAACTGGCTATATAGGTTAGGTGTACTCACTGAGAGGAATATTACCCTGTTTCCAGGAATATTCCTGTAGCCAGTGATTGAAATTATACCTGTAAGTATTGGGTAACTGCTTCCTAGGTCAAAAATAATGAACACCTGCATTCATTCTCTCGCTCTCTCTCTCTCTGCCTCTCTCGGCTCTGGTCCATACTGCTGTGGTGCAGAGTATATCCGTCGACAGTGGTTTAAGAGCCACTGTTGGCGTTAAGGCTGCGATCATCGAATTTGCTAAAAAAAAAAAACATTTGTCACAAGAATCCGATGGATGTGAATTTTGCAACATGTCCTGTAAGTCCTTTAGGGGCCTTGAATTTGCAACTACATTGTATAGAAGGTCTGAAAAAGACAATCCGGCTTTGCACTAAACATTTTTATGTTTTCTAAATTGAAGTATGTGTTGGTGATGTTGCCGTCATTTCTCCCTTGGTGTACAGAAGTGCTTGGATGTAATGTTACCAGAGTTCATCGAGAGACCGTAACCAAGTGTTATTGGGTACCTACTGTCCATTTGTTATTCAGGTAGTCGGTTGTAGCTACTTTTTAGGAAGCTCAAAAATAAGATCCTAAACATACTCCGAATTTGCTCTTTTTTTTAAAGCCTATTGATCCAACGTCTAAACAAATTTGTGTTATACAAACCCATGCAGAACTTACATTGTAGTCATCAATTTGCATTGCAAAATATGTGCAGTTCATGCCTTAGCTGCTGACGGAACATTTTGCTGCTTCATGTCCATGTAGTTATGATGTCACATTTTTCCTTTCAACCTGAACTTTTCTCTAATTATCCCATCATTCACGTCTTTGATCTACCAGTTTTCTTGTAATGTCCACTTACCAAGGTAATATTCTTTGTGCACTTGATTCTGAAACAGTGCTGAGGTATTCTTTGTGTTGATAAAAGGACACAACTATTTGTAGCTAAGCTGTGCATAGCAGAGTCTGTATACGAAGCTTGCCGCATGCGTCTCTATTGCTGTTGGCCAACATATCTTTACCTACTTGCTTCATTGTTTCGAAACATTCCCTTTACTCACATCGGCAGTTCTCTCTATATATTTTTAATTCAGACGATTCCCTCTCGTGAAACACATACATCGAGGAATTGGCCAGTCTCTGAACCAACCAACCAGACAAAATATTCTGCTGGAGGTGCTGAACCTAGAATGGGGCCAAGGATCCTGCGCACTACAAAAGGCAAGCAAACGTTTGCCTTTTGTAGTGAACAGTATACCAAGAAGTTATTTTCTAACATTTTTGAAAATCATTCCGGACACAATTACAATCCTGCATGAGTGTGAAAACAAAATGTGACTCCATGAGCAATACCAGGTTAAAACATCTTTTACAGGCAGCTGTGCCCTCACCAAATATGTTCATCAAGCAGACCACAATAAATATGCAAAAAAATGGAAAATTCTCTGGGATTGTTCATATATGTGTAATCTAACTATGATGGAACTGAATAAAATAATGTTTACATTCTTCAGGTAAAGTTTGGAGCAAGGAATTCAGCTTAATCTAACTCCCACGATACCAGGGTGTGACTGTTAGTAAAAGGGAATGTAGGTTCCTAATACTGTCTAACCATGTTTACTCAACACCCAAACTGTCCCATTGACCAGTTTAACCAAAGACACTCAAAGGTAACAGGGCTCTCTCCCTTTATGTAGCTTGGCTAATCTTGAGAAAAACACGATAGTGCTGTAAAAAAACAAGTGCAGTGCAAATACTTAAAATATGGCCTGTGTGAAGATTGCTACAGAAATAATATATACACCTTACTAAGGTAGACTGGAAAAATGGGAACAATACATCTAAATTAAAAGAAACTTTAGGAGCCCTAGAGTCACTGTTTTTGCAACATGAGTCTACTCTTGATTCACATGCTGTGCATTATTCCGTTATTTGATGACTGGGTCCAGAAAAGCAAGTTAGCAATATATTTTGGCTATTGAACACAGGCCAGGTCGCCATGAGCAGATGACCTCGACCATATGCCCACAATGCACTACATAATCAGTGCCATATTCCTATCTTGTTTTCTGGCATTGGGTTCAGAAGTATGCATATAGGGTTGTATTAAAATAAATCATGGTAGAAATATTTTTCAGAAAATGTCATGGTGCTTTAGTTTTTGGGGAGGTCACAATGAAGTGCTAAGCCAGACTCCCACTAGACCCTGGGGATATATGGTTCACTAACGAAAGATGTCTTCACAAATAACTGTTTTCCAGAAGTTCGTTCACACATGTGATAAGAGGTTGCAGTTGATCTCCGAGTCGGTTTCTATGGTTTTAGATCAGCTCAATCGTGGCTTGTAGTAAATACTTAAAGTGCAGAAAAAACTCAATGAAAGAGAGAAACGGCAGACGTCAAAGCAGAATGTAATTCCTTTGAATAGAATTGGCAGTATTTCCCCATTCCGTTTTATTAATGATTACACAGACTGACTCCAGTAATGCTCAATGCTTTTGAAGTTGCTCAATAAGAACTCTTGGTAAAGAACTATTGAAACATTACGATTTTTATTAATGCAAGCTCTCTTTTAGTTGAGAACCAGTAATAAACCTTTTTGGAGATGGCTTCATCCTTTGGAATTGGTTCAGCTGCTCTTTAGAAGAATGTGCTGCTTTTCCTTACAATTGCCTCCACATGAAATTACACCATTTACAACACTTGTCCTCGAGCAAATACTGTTGGCGTCAACTTGGTGCAGCCTCTCTGTTCTGGTACAGGGCTTTCAAGGCCACAACTGGGAGAATTTTGAAGATCTTCTGCTGTTTTTTCTCTGACACCTCTTTGCGGGAACTAGAAAAATATTCTATATGCTGTCAATCAAAAGTGGCTGTGGCAACAGAAATGGCAAGCTCTGGTTCATCACTTGTCTTCCAGCTGTCCAGCCAGCTGTACAATTGCAATGAAGCAGAGATTGTCACAAAATTTCCTGGGAGAAGGCAAGTCCACTTTGTAAGCTCCTTCTCAGTTTTTAGTTAGACTATTGTGAAGGTAAATCTTTAGCTGGCAGATGGTTTTAAGCACTCCAAAGAGTGTTTGGGATTGTGGTCAACTGTTGTGGCTTTAAAGGGAAACTTGACTGTGACTGAATTTGGTAGAGGTTTAAAGCTGAGTCAGCAACATGTCTCTCTGAAATAGATCACCTTCTCTAGGATACCGGGAGACTGAACACACTGAGAAAGTGGCTTCTTTTAAACACAGTGTCATGTTCTCATTTCTCAATTTTGATAAAGAGAAAACCTCACCTGTCCTTTTCCACAAACACTAGGTTCATGTACCTGAAAAAGCGTTTGGACCTAGCCATGGTGGAGCACCGGCTCCAAGCATTAATTGGCCTTAAGAGGGTACATGCACCGGTCACAGTAGGTGCATTGTATTCCACAGCGGGGAACTAAGAGGCAGAGTTTTGAGAATACATTAGTGTGAGCTTTACCCAGTCAAGCTTAGGCTGGACCACTACGCCTCAAATTACAGTAATAAAAGATTAATAAGCAAACATTTAAAAAAAAGTTTAAAGCTATCTCCAGTTACCTTACCAACACATTACCTTTTATTCCTAGCTATTTTAACTGGTGGTAGGCACATGCTTTTAAGACCTGTAGGTGGAAAACAGTCATTAATGTTCTAAAAACAACATGTAGGCTTCCAGCTGTCTAACACAGGGTCAGAAGCAAAAACAAAGTGCCTAAAATATTTACCCTCCATATTAGACTATTTCCCAAGGTTTAGTCCAATGCTATGTGGTGAAGTTTACTCACCACTTACCTACTTCTTCTCCTCTGAGACTAATTGGACACCCTTGTCAGTAATTATAATCTTCACAACCTAATTTACAAAAACGTCCTTCATGAAATTGGCAACTGCTTAAGTGGTGACAAAGCCAATCTTCTTGGCTGCAATCCATGAGAAAAAAATATTGCTTCCCTTAAATACCAGATGAGCACATGCTGTGTACAGTCTTAATTTCATCCAGATCTTTCACTGGACCTCACCCACTAATGATTATGGTTTCATCGTTTACTTCAGCTTGGCCCTTGTTGCACACTGCAGACGTTTCTGGTATTGTCGTAAAGACACACGGCTAGTGGGATTCTATTTCAAGCGGGAATTGGTTGCACTTCATTTTTAATGGTAACTGGTTTCTGCATGGATTAATCACACATGACCACGTTCAACTGCACGTTTGGGGAAAAATATAAATTACCAGTGCTAAGGCGCGTGTGTGTATATGTACTCGGTAGTCAATTTAGATATTCCAAACTCTGAATCCACGGATGGTACACCATGGTAAAAACATTTGAGCTGAAGTATGTAAAGTTTTGTAGCACAGCCATGGTTTTACACTGTGGTCGTGTACTTGTACACAGAATTTTTCACACTGATACAGCACCTAATTCTGTGCAGCACCAAATCACTACGTGTAGTACCAGCCTCAGTGTGTAATTACATAGGCCAAAAGATGCATTGTAATGCAAGGGATTTTTTACAGCTGTTTGACTCGCTCCTGGTATGGGTGTTCAGTCTGTGCTACTCACGTGCTCATTATGTGTGCACTTTCAGTTCATCAATGTTTGCCTTATGCCCAGGTAAGTGCAGTTTAGTGCCTTCTGCAGTACGGAAGTGAGCAATCACTTCTGGAACTGAAAAAAAGGGCTTCTCTGCCACTCAGTGCCGCTTTCTTAATTGTGGTTAGGTCTTGAAAGCCCACCTTACACTTTCCAATCGCTGCCCTGCTTGAGCGGATAAATTGTCTGCTACAGGATTGTTCAGGAGTATTTGGCATGGGGCATAGGTGACCTACGCACTGAAAGCATGTCCCTAACCCTGAAGAAAGTAGGCTTGCAAGCTCCCTTTCAAGAGTTCCTCCTGAAGCCAGCTGTGCTCCTACATTGAACCATTAAATTTATTTTTTATCAGGTTACCACAGTGTAAGAAATGTGATTATTATTTGGTATGGTTGACTACCCACCTAAAGGTGCAATCACGGCCCTTTTCAGAGTGAACCCTTAAAACCACTAAAATAACCTCAGCTCAATCAAGATAGCTATGGCAGAGCAGACAAAAAATGTAAAAAAAAAAATTGTTTTAAATGTAAATCCGTATTTGTTAAGCACAAGCTCTCACCCTTACGGGTCTCAAGGCACTAAGGGCCGTCGTGGAAATTAAGTAAGCTATTGCCCAGAGTCACATGGTGCTGAACTGAGCTACCGCCGGAGCCGGGGATCGAACCTTGAACTCTGTGCTCCGAAGTCAGCTGCCCTGGCCGCTGCACCACACCTCTCCACTTACTTATAGGCAATGTGTAAAGTATTTATGTAGTACCAAAACAGTAATAAAGTCCAAATGCAAAACAATAAAAATTCCAAACAAAATAGAAAAGTAGATTAAAAGTTCATAAACAAAAGACTCCAAAAATGACAAACATTTAATAAGGGGAACCAGAGACATGACTTTTTGAATGTTTAAGTAGAAATAGCACCAAAAGCATAATGTGCCAATGATAGTAAGTTGTTCCTGTACACTTAGGAGCAATTTGAGGCTGACCGTGATGGATTGCAGGTTGGACACACCAATCCTGTTCGTCATTGTCAAAGATTTTACCTTCTGACTGTCTCAATCTGACTCAGGATTACACTTCTAAAGCCAAACAGGACCTCAGGGAAGGCTCATAGAGACAAATAGGGTGTGAAGCAGAGGCCAACAGCATGGTCCAGTCCAGGTCCATTTGTCACTGATCAGCTGGGTACTTCCAGTAAAAGTCCTCTTGTAGCTCGTAGTTTCCCTGTAGCTTGAACAGGAGGTCAGCCATGTGACTCTTCTAGTGCACTTCTTTGTCCTGTCCTATGTGATGTGCAGGCCTTTTGTCGTTTTCCCTATGTTAGCATGAGCTAGATGCAGGCTGCTCTTTGCTTTGCGCAAGTTACTATACTAATGTATTTTGCTTTTGTGCCGCGCTGTACTTTCACACAGGCACATGCTGTGGTTTTTGCGTTCTGTTCTTTCCTGGGATTTAGTCTGAACACTGTAGACTAGGTCAAACAACAATGCCCCTTGTTGTTCTATTTGGCCAGGCTCTAGCACCTAGACAAAACACACACATGCAGCTGTTGTTTGGGAACACGTACTCTTCGTCATATAGGTATACACGGACATGCAAATACAAACAAAAGAGATCGCGAAAACACCTACAATGTACAACATTAATCTGTGCTTGCTAAAGTACGGGGTCCATTGCAAACACCCAAAGATCTTTCTGCCAGCTCCACCTGGGGCTGCTTCTCCTGTGCAGGCTCCACATGGCCGGGGCTTTTTATTAGCCTGGTTATTCTCAATTCAGTTATTGCCAAATGTCCCCTTAACCGTGAAGACTTTACATTTTGGATTGCTCATAAAAGTGTTCAGCTTGATGCTGTTTTTCCCCTTATGGGTCCTCTGGAAAAGCATAGAATTCTAACTATAGGTTTGCCAGGAAATGTTCTGAAGTGGGTGCCTGGAAGTGCCACGTTTGTCAGGCACTATCTAGTTGGTGAGAATGACTCTTGGTCACACCCTAATCAATGAGGTACAAGTCCCCGGGGTCAACCCTTCCCACTTTGGACATTTTCTAGATGACAAAAGTCTTGAGTCACACTAAACTTGGACTCTGAGGGGCATGGGGAGAGTACTATGGTAATGTCAGTGCCCTCCAACATCTAACACTAAACTCCAGTTTTAGGCCGCCACTGTACCCTCGATAAACCCAGAGACATCATTCTGTTAGGACGAATGCAGAGTCCTTCAGCAACCAGACAGTGCATCCACAAGAATTTTCTTTGCATCATGTTCACTCCCCTTACAAGCATGCCTCAAGTGAACCCAGCACACCTGTTGGAGAGACGGAAAACTCCTCATGTTAAAAGACGTGTACCCTTGCTCTGAATACCCTGGGTGCTCAATTGTACTGTTGTGTGGATCCCTAATACTAATTTGTATGTCATAGGCTAACACAGATCATGCATGTGTGCATCTTGTTGGTCTGGGAGGGGGCGCTCAAAGAGCTAGCCTCATAGTGGCAGAAAACTACCGCCTTCACCAAGAGGTAAGCAGCATGAGCGAGGTGGTGGCACAACATACTGTATAGTGCTGTGGCGCCGGCAAGGCTGGTGGGCAGGAACAGATGTGTGTGGGGGGTAGTAGGGAGTTGCACGTGGGTGGGTGCGCAATATATATATATATATATATATTTTTTTTTTTTAACGTGCCTTGCCACCGGATCCCACGTCTCTGCTCCTGCTCTCTTCGTGGAACTCAAGGAAGAGGAAGCACAGCCAGGCCCCACTGATTAATCACAATGCTGCAATGCAGCTTTGTGAATGGTCTGAGCATCCTAGTTCGACACTCAGCCAGGGTATGGGGGCCTGGGTATGTTTTCCACGCAGGCTGTAATGCAGCCTGCATGGAAAACAGGGAAAGTGCACATGACTGTTTTGGGTGGCCCGAGAGGTCATGTGCACTTAGGAGTGGGCAAATCACTCCTCCCCTGCTCCAAGAGCAGAGCAGCCTGCCCGCAAAGCAGCACAAGCATAAATTGATAATTCTAAGTTATTATCATTTTATGTTTCTACATCACACTGCTTAAAAGCAGTGGGGTGATGCTCCTCCGCCATAGTGAAGGAGCCACCACTGGTATAGTGATCAATAGGAGTGAACAGATCATGTTAACTCTATGCCACTTGAATGAGGCCTACACACACACTCACCTCTTTTAAAGTTCCTCTACTGTGTGCTTAACTCACTTTTGGCCTACATCAAGTTAGATTTAGAGTGCTGTGCAGGATTGGTGACTGCACTAGATGTATGTGTGCTTGGGAAGGGTACATTACAAGGATAGAGCAGTGCTGTGCGGTATTAGCATTGTTTGTGCTTGTACTGAATGTATGCATGCCTGTGAGAGATACATTAGAGATGTAGTGTTGTGCAGTGCGTGCGCAATGAAAGCATGTGCTGGGTGTATTTGCGTTTGCGAGAAATACAATACATGAAGGGTTAAATGTTGTGCAGCATGTGCATGGTGAGTGTGTGTGCTGGCAGTGCGTGTGTTTGCAAATAGCACACCATGGCATAATACAGAAAGGATACAGTACTGAGCAGTGCGCAAAGAGTGATTGTGTGTGTTGGATGTTTGTGTTCCTGGAGTGGACAATACATGGAGGTGACAGAACTGGACAGTATGTGCACTATGTAGGTACAAAGAATTCATGTGTGCCTGCAATGGTACATTACTTGAAGGATCTGGGGTTCCATTTTGGAAAGGCTAGGCCTGCCTGGTGAAGACATTTGTGTTATACTGCATTCCGGTGAGCTTGATTGGATGAGCTGGAGTAAGGGAAAGTTAGAGAGACTCCTCCTGTACACTTCAAAAGGGTGCCCTTTGCTTAATTTATAGATCATAAGGAAGGGGCCAGGACACACATCAGAAAAGGAGATGGGGCTGATAAGGGAATCATAAAGAGTAGGACTGGTTGCTGGAGATTAACCTTTTGATCGACATATGTAATGTAATGTAAATTAGTATTTGTAAAGCGCTGACTGCCACTCTGAAAGGAGCATCCTGGCGCTGGTTGGTTGGGGGTGAGAGGGGGCCCTAGGGATGCTAGATGAGTGAAAGGCATAATTCGTCTGAGGTGCTAAATACCCAAGTCTTCAGAGCCTTCCTGAATTTTGTTTCTGTTTTTAACAATCTTAGATGTTGGTAGAAGGTTCCAGGCTTTGGTCCCCAAGGCGGCCACTGTTTTTCCTCCTTTTGTTTTACATCTGAAAGTGGGTGGTTTAAGGAGGTTGGCTGATGAGGACCTGAGAGTCCTGGTTGTGATGTAGGGAGTGAACCGTGCGAAAGGTACTCCGGTCCCAATTTAAGCATGGCTCTATAGGTGATTAGGATGATTTTAAAGAGAATTCTCTTGTGCAGCGGAAGCTAATGAAGGACTTTTAATTCCGCAGATGCCGAGGAGCTTCGTGGGAGTCTTAAAACTAAACGTTTTGGACAACTTGTAGCTTCTTTAGTGTAGATTTGTTGGCTCCTGCCAAAAGGCTGTTGCAGTAGTCCAGCCGCAAGAGAATCAAGGCCACTGCCACTGATTTCCTTGCGGCAAGTGGAATTAGATCAAAGAATTGTTTTAACGATTTGATGAAGCTAAAGCAGGTCCCTGCTACAGCTGTAGCGTATGGGAGGAAGGAAAGCGCAGTATCGAACGGTACTCTTAAATTTTTGGCTACCTTGACCATGTCGGGCGGGGGTGTTATTCCCTCAGGCCACCATTTACAAGGCTGGAATACGACATCTTTCCCTATGGGAAGGATTTCAGTTTTGTCGGTGTTCCATCTAAGGTGGTTGTCCCTCATCCACTGGATGACTTCAGATAGGCAGCGTTTAAAGTTAAGTTCGGCGCCTGTAGAATTGTTTTCCAGAGAATGGATCATTTGGGTATCGTCTGCGTAGGCCATAACTTCAATCAGAGAGATGAGCGGGGTCATATAAATGTTGAACAGTGGGCTCAATGATGAGCCCTGAGGTACTCCTGTTATATTGCGTTCCACCGAAGGAAAGTACCAAGGGTAACCGCTTGTCTACGGTTGGTGAGGAATGATTTTATCCATTCCAGGGCGGTACCTGAGATGCCGCCGCGTTCAAGTCGCTTCAGGAGGATACTGTGCGAAATGGTTTCGAACGCGGCAGACAAGTTGAGTAGGATCAGAACCGCTTTCCTGCCTTTGTTGGCTATAGTTTTTAGTGTGTCGGTTATTTTCAGGAGAGCCGATTCTGTGGAATGCTTGGGACAAAAGCCAGATTTTTGAGGGTGGAGGATATTAGTGGCTTTAATGAATTTAGTTAGTTCTTTGTATATGAATTTTTCTGTGATTTTGCCTAGCAGGGGAAGTAGGGAAATGGGACAGAGGTTCGAGAGCACAGAGGGGTCGATGTTTTGTTTCTTTTTCAGTGGTTTTACCGGTGTAAGCTTCCATTCATCTGGAACTATACCTGAGTTTAGAGAAGAATTAACTATCTGATTTATAATTGGATTGACCATATCTATGATTTTGTGGAGGATCATGGGGGGGCAGGCATCCAAGGGTGAGCCTGATTTGCATGCTCCTATGGACTCGCGAGTCTGTACTAATGATACTGGTTCAGTAGTTCGGATCCAGTGAGCCGTGGCAACGGGAACTTGCTCGGGGGTGACATCTTGGTTATGGATGGGAACCATTAAAAAGTCCTTTTGGATTTTTTGAATACTGAAATATTATCACACAGTTTTTGCGAAGGGGGTAATTCTTTCTGTAACGCTTGAGGGTTTGTAAAGGACTTTATGACCGAGAAGATGACTTTTTGGTCTTGGTTTGCCTTCTGTATTTTCTTTGAGTAGTACTCTTTTTTTGCGAGTTTAATCTGATGGTGATAGAGCTTTCTGCTATTTTTATAAGATATTTTTTCTCCGGCGTTTGGTCGATCTTCTCCACTTACGCTCGTGTTGCTTACATTTAAGATGTGTTTGGGCTAGGGCAGGCGTAAACCAGGGGACTTTCTGAATTTTTGGTTTCTTGTACTCATCAGGTCTGTCTGGTGGGCTAAGTTCATTGCATACAGTGGTTAGCCAGGAGTGGAAGAGGCGTGTGAATCCAACCCTGTGTTCCCTGTTAGAATGGGGGTTTGAGCTTGGGCAGAGGTTGCTAGCTTAGGGTTGTCAGCTAACTGTGCCCATTTGCACCTATGTTGGGGGTCAGGGTGACTTATCAGGGCGGCTCATCTGTGGAACCCTAAGTGTAAGGGGAGCAAAGAGGTGGTCTGACCATATCTGAGGGGTAGAGGTGTCGACCGATAACGAGGCAAAGTTGGAACAGACCCCATCCAAAGTATGGCCCGCCCCGGGCCACATATCACTGTGGCTAACATCCAGGTGAGAATTCTAGTCACTCCTTTGGCCTGTGCTGTGGGATGATCTGCTTCTGATTCTCTCCTGCTGCGACAGTCTTTAATGAGGAAGAAGAGTGAGAAAAGTGTACATTTCAAAAGAAGCAGAACCGCAACATAAAATTTCAAAGACCCAGACCCTAAATCACATTTGGTGTCTGAAAATGGACTATAAGAAGGATGGTTGAGACCCCAAGATTTGTCATCGGCCAAGCAGCCAGGCGAGAAGGGGAAGCTCTGAAACACTTCTGCCTTTGACCAGGACTGGGGACCAAGAGCTACTAGTCTCTTTGCTGGGTGAGGGGACATCACTCCGGGAAACCAAGGACACCTGCCCCTGAGCCTGGAGTACAATCACCTGCCTGCTTGCTTGCAAGACCAGTATGCCCTGTGAGGAAGAGGAGAGTATTGGAGGGAACGAAGTCCAGTAGGGAGTCCTACCAAGAGGATTTCCCGGTGTGATGAGATAGCTGTGCACCGATCAGGCCATTGCCTGTGTGCAGGAGTGGTTCTGCGACCACCATATGCCCGGTGAGGGCTGCCGTGGACTGAGCCTTGCATCCAGGTTTGTGTGGGTAGCTCTAAGCCGGTACTGCCTCTTTGCGGTGACTTCGTATGCCAGAAGGGGGGACTGTAGAAATTAATGTGCCAACAAAGCTTCAAGACTTGTGTGTGCATTAGCACTGATGCTGTATGCCAGGAGGGCTGCCGTGGTATCAGTGATTGCACAGAAGTCAGTAGGTACCGCAGCAACCCCAGGAGCTGCTGCCGTACAGAGTTTTGCCAAGTTCCGGCTGGCACCCCGATAAACTGAAGTTGTGACCTGCAGGTCAAAATTGTACATCGAGACCTGCCTCCAGACGACGCTGGGCTCTGATAGGTAGCACGAAGATCAGACCCCCTCCCCTGTGTGGGCAAAACTGAACTTAATGTGCCGATGAAAGCCGGGTGCACCGCTGATCACTGTTGAGGCCGTCAGCAAGGCTCGGGTGGCAGCCTGCACTTGGTGGGTACTGCCACGTGTTATGCGAGCAGCCAGAACTCCTCTGAACAGGACCAGTGCTTGAAAGGGCACTCACTGAAATGCTGAACTCTTTTGTGCTGCTGAAGCAGGCAAGACCTGAAATGGGCCTGTCGGGCCTTGAGGGACTTGCTGCAAAAGATGCTGTGGCATCATAGACACTTTTGGCTATTTTCTAAAGAGTTGAGTAAGGTCTACCAGTGAGCATTCACTTGATGCAGCCACCACTGAATGGGAAATAACCCCAACTCCATTGCAAGGAAGGAAGATAAACTCTAGTGCTCTGGCCTGAAGGGAATTGTATTGATTACAACTGTTATTTCTTTGAATTTTTAGAGCTACAAATAAAATGCTTATTTCATATGAAAACTAGTATTTGATTGAGCACTGATTTATTGACACTACCAAATGCACTTTGAGTTGAGTCATGTTCATTAACCTGTATCTACACTTCCTTCCCCCCAAGGGAGCATTTGACTGCTCATCCACATTTACCATTGAGAGTCCAGTGCATAAGGGGTACTTGGCCCAGTTGCTCAGGATCCATAGTAGGTTGGGCCCCAGAACATCTGGAGAGAAAGGCATCAACCAACACGGTTGGGCCCTGTAGCCCCTGGGTTCCCCAGGGCCCTCTGAAAGGGGTTCTGACACCTGTCAAGCAGGATTGGACACTCAAGCATGGTTTGACACTGAAGTGTTGAATATGATGCCAACAGCCAACACCCTGCATACTATATGGGGGTCAGATGAGTCATCTTGCATTTCACACCTATTCAATGCTAATTACTAGTTGGGAGAAGCAAGAGAGCCAAAGTAAAATAGCCTCCAGGATCTGTAGGCAGGGAAAAGATAACTTTCTCAGTTACTTTTAAAAAAAATATATTTTATTATTTGTTGAAACAGTGTTTGTTGTTTAAAGTAGTAAAAATGTAAAAGATTATTTATATAAAAACAGAATAAATTCAGCAATATCTTCAATATTAAAATCATGTAAATACCAAAATTTTGAATACCTATACAAGGATAATCTTTAAAAATCTTCCCACAGTGCAAGTTACATCTAGAAACTCTATGTTTAAAAGTAAGGAGATTGCTTCACTGCGATGTTGAATTTTATACTTTAAAGAATCGGTTTAAAGATTATATTTCTTTTCCTACGTAAATAAAGGCAGTCTACTAATAAATGAACATTAAAATTGTTGAACCATAACCCACATGTACAGTTATCGTCGCTTTCAAAGAAAGAATTACATTTTCCATAATTTAGAAAACAAATTTTCAAAGCCACTCGAAATTTTAGTAACTGGCGTAGGTGGGGATTAGGTTATGAGGATAAATACGGGAGCGTCCAATGTCCCTACCAAGACTCTAACATATAACTTGCTGATGGTTACATGTATAAATATTGTAAATCAGCAAACCTCACTTCTCTCTTACAAGCTGCCTTCAATACCCTCTTTGAGAATTGCGACGGCTCCATAACCCTAAAAAACACAATTTTCATTTTTGTTGCTCTATTTCCTAATCTATTTCTAATGCCTCCCACCCATTTTAAATCACCTAAACGCTGCTTCTTTTACACAGAAGGATGACATTTTTCATTCCTCTTCACCCCAAAGTTTATCCCAAAAACACAATGTGGATATACAAGCTTAAATGTTCCAAGACTGTAGATCGACTTCAAGTCTTATGGCGGAGCTCATGGCACCCTTTGGTAACCCCAACAATTTTTTCAGACATTTACCTTCACATTCGTCCCAGTTTGTATCAAGAGCTAATGCATACTACTTCTGCTCCATATAAACACTGTGTAGGGACCATCACTTTATATACTGTGAGTATTGGTATTAAGGAGGTTCCTCCAAAATCCCTTTTGAATTAAACATGCCCTCCAATTACAGACAATACTCAAGGATCCCCAATTTGACCAATTTAATTTGTCATTAAACCTCATCCCCAGATACCACAATTGGTCGAAGTTAAACTTGCCCCTTTTATACATTTCATAGAATTCCTAGCCAAAAGACCCCCTTATAGGCACCCTGCCCCCACTTTGGTTGCCTGTTTTGCAAATTGTTTAAAGTCTCTTTTATTCATCATTTCACACTCTAACCAAGTCTCCCGGAAGCAGGTAATCCTATTTTCCTCCCAAACCTTCACAAGATCAGCTGTCCATTGCAGACGTCCCAACCTATGAACATTCCAGGAGAAAACGTCATGGTTAGCAGGGGAACCCTCTACCTAATCCACTTTCCCTACCCATGAAGAAAGACTCTCCTGACATAGGCTTAGAGAAGCATATCCATTGTGTAGTGGGAGGAGATACACTACTCTATCTCTTAGAGAGAAAGTTACAGTTACTTCTAAGCTTCCTTGCTTATCCCACTAACCGGCTTTGGGACGGTGACCTTACCACCTCAAAAACCAGATTTAGCTGCTCTGTGTTTAAGCCACCATGATTCATTAGGAAGGGCTTATTAGCCTGTGGGTTTTCTACTTCCACCACAGGTACTAAGCAGAAGTCAATTTCCTTGAGCTCCTATTCAGCATTTAAAATTAATTTTACAAACACTAGGGAGCGGAAGTTACCTCTTGTGACTTGCCTCCCGTTTAAGGTTTACCTGAAGGATACTTGGTCAATAGCCCTAGATGTGATCTCATCTGATGTTACATTTTTCAAAGGCCTTCAACAGATTTAACCTATTCAGATGTCTCACTTATTCGCTTTCTTCCCTTTCCTAAAAACATCCAAATAAACTTGATACGATTTAGGATCCCCTTTTCGGTAACTACATCGTTTCTGATTTGGATCGGCTTCTAATAAGAGGCTGCTGTAGTGGCAATGGGAGACTCCATTTATTGCCATTTATCAATAAAGAACATACAACATCAAGGGAGCACCAAAACAATTGTTCATTTAGCATTGAAGTTACACAATTTAATTTGACAATACACAGAGTATTTATAATAGTGAGTCAGAGCAAACAAATTGACATACAGCAGAGTTGAATTGCCTTTATACAATAGTCACTGATACACTAAGGAGGCTGGTCAATCGTTACCTTGTGCAGTATGTGACCCCAGAGCTGAATCCTCAGCGGTCGACAAAGGGGAGTCCTGTTGGCAAAGAAAAGATAGAAAGGGTTCCCAAATGTCCTTGGGTTGGGAGCGCAGGGGTATCAATTCCCAATAGTTTCAATTGCTCTTGACAATATGTAATGTCATGTAGCCATGCCCTTTATGTAGATTCTTGTCTCCTCTCCCAAAGTATAGCCACCCTGCATTTTGCCAGTAATAAGAGCATGGCAGTGAGTTGATGGTGAGATATGTGTTTGTCAGAGACTTCCCCCAAGGAGTCCCACCAAAGGGGAGAAAGGTGGCATGTGTCCAGTAATAGTGTGTATGGACGTATATGCTTCTCCCAAAATGGTCACCTTCAGACACAGCTATCACAGGTATATATAGCTAGCCTGAGGAGAGCTACAGTGAAGGTAGCGTGGATCAGAAACTAACCCCGTCCTGAATACCTGCATTGGAGTGCAATATAGTCGATAAAGAAACGTAAAGTGTAGGAGTCTCTGTTTATATAATTTGGGGAAAGCGATCTTAACAGCCCGGAGCAAAACTTCCATTGTTTATCCGTTAGAGGGGGGTCTATGTCCTCGTCCCATGCCCTCTGTGCAGTTGGAGAGATGATCCGTGAAGTGGTTTGCATGTTATTATAGAGGCGAATAATTAGTTTACATGAGGAAGGAGAGGTGTGAATAAGTTCTAATGTTAATGAAGGAGGTGGGGAGGCAGAAACGTGTCATGAATAGCATGACTAGTGGCCCTAAGCTGATAATAGAGTATAGTGTCCAATAACGTCATCATCCTTGCCTTCAACATCTGGTTTATTAGGCTCCAAATCCTCCCATACCTTATTTTCTTGGTGACTTTCCTTTCCTCCTTTATTTGTCCCCACCTTTACTTTCATGCTAGCTGCCTTAGACATTTTGCCAAATGGAGTATTCTTGCCAGTCCCATGTCGGAACGTTTTGGGACCTTTTTTATCCCCCTTATTGAAGATTTTTTTCCCCTATAATATAATAGGTGCTGCTTCCCCACCCGACCTTGATACCAACTATTTACTAACATTGGCCATCTGTACACATATTCTGAACCATTTTCCCTCACTTCCCTAAATTTAATGGACCTCTCCTCCCAGGGATCGGGTCTTAGGACATCGGCCTTTCTAGCGAGGGCATACACAAATTTGTTGATTTTAGTTCATGATGAATTTGCTTTAAAAAGCATGCTTAGCAGGGACATGTGACTTAACGCCTCTTTTCCTTTGGGTGCGCATGGGGATCTTTTCGACCTTTACAGCGGGTAATGGCACTCCTCTTTTCCACCGCCCCCAGAAGCACCCAGATAAGTTTCTTATAGGAATTTTCTAGTCTTCAGAGTTTACATAACTAATTAGAGGGAAATGAGAAGCACTCAGCGATCGTTATACTGCTTTAAAGCACTTGCATCCTTCTGACCACAAAAGTGACCACTCAGTGTAACTGCATCAGCAGGCAGGTGAGAAAAGGGGCGATGATGCGCTGAGTCCAGGGGCCCACGAAGGATCACATGCAATCAGCCCCTACGGGCAGCAACAGGAGACGGTGAAGAAAATAAAATGCGGTGCTGCCCTAGGCCGACAAGGCACTCCATTGGCGGCTGGCAGAATAACCTACTGGTGTTTTCAGAATCTGCCAGGAGGTAAAACCGGAGCAAGAAGCGTTTCAGCGCGGCTTCCAGAAACGTGGCAGTCGAGCGGGCACGGACACATAGCGTGCACGCATTAGATGTTGAGTGTCTGGACGCACAGCAGGAGAATGAGTGAAACCCTTTATTAATCAATTCATTTTGTATTACTTTATTCTTTTTTATTTAAATTTTAATAAAAAGACAACTAATTTTATTAAAAATCAGATTTCAGTACTGAATTAAATTTTTAGTAACTATTAAAAAATGGTTGTTTAAATTGTGTTATAGTTGATCCCATTCCTGAGATACAGTATTGGCATTTTTAGCTCAACTCTGGTTTTCCATAGAGGACAGCTAGGCCTGCCACTGTGAAAATAGCTTTTGGGTGGTAGTCACAGTAAGGACATTAAATGTCTGCACGTCCTACTTTTAAATACTATCCAACCAGCCTTGTAGCTTCAAGTCCTACATAGGGGTTGACTTATTACTATTTAAAAGCAAGGTTTTGACTTGTCAAAGGGATTTATCTTGAGAGGTCAAATTGCAGTTTTTACAATGCTACAGGTATGTTTTACACAAGTATAAAGGTGCAGTAAAAGTCGAACACTTCTGCCTTTCAGTATCCTCCTTTTCATGTCATTCAGGGTGTATTGTTTCTCCCACAACTGCCCCCAGTGGATGTTTTAGTCCAGCATTGTATCCATAGGTATTTGTAGAGTGCAAACCTAATTAGAGCACATAAGAATGCTAAACACGGGTGAGAGCCCTGAGTTATGATTCAGGATCGTTTGCAATGAAGGAAGATATGTGTGGGTGATGAATCACATTGTGTAGCGTTGTAGTGTTCTCTGAAGAAGTGAGTATTAATCTTCTTTCTAAACTTGAATAGGCATTGGGTTGTTCTGATGGGGGAGATTTTGTTCAGGAGTATAGATGGAGAAGGTTTACCTTCTGGTTTTCTCTTTTTACCTTTTTTCCTCAGTCTGACAATGTCCTTACTTCTAATGTGACTCTGTCCACTCCATGTAGTTTTTGTCTCTGGCCAGTATGTAGTGGTGTTGCGTCTGCTGGTCATGTATGTGATGCTTCTTATCATGAAGACTGTGCTGGTTTCAATCAATCAATCAATCAGGAGTTTGTATAGCCCAGCTACTCACTCGTGGTTTGGAGGTGCAGGCAGTGTAGTTCCATCACGGTTGGAGTGATTGGCTCAAACTTCTTCACCTCTTTGAGACATGCAGTTAACTGTAGGATAATTTTCAGCAAGACCGCAGAGCAGTGCGTTGCCTCCATTAGCAACGTTGCCCCGTTACCCTCCCGGACATTGTTATAGCCGAATTCTGAAGCCTGTTTCATTGGTCTCTGTTCCACTATCTATCATTCTTGTTTCTTTCATTCCCACTGCTAATGCTTATGCCGCATCTGGAAATGAGCCATAATATGAAGCAATGGTGTACTGTGGCTAAGTGTTGAGTGCTAATAACCCTGGTGCACGTTTGTTGAATGGACTTGGCTCATTTGTTTGGTGTTCTGCGCTCTGCAGATTCCTTTCTGTCCCATAGGGCAGTTCTTGCCTTTTTTCCCCCAGTGTGATGGGTCCATGTGTTCTGTGTGCACTCGGGGAGTGATTGATTTGAGCGAGTGACTATCTAATGACAACACTTGCACTTCCTTCTTTAATTCTTTCTTCTGGCATCACTAAAGGACCATTTCTCAGAATGGAGTATTAAGAGGGTGAGGGCATGGACCAAAATTATTGTTTATTTAGATTTTAACTTTAAAGAGTGCTACGTCTTTTAAACATTTGTTAATAGTTGCTCATTTACTTTACCTACACAAGAATTCCACACTGCAGGGCTGGGCAGGAAGCAGCAATGCATGCTTTCATTACAAAAAACGCAGCATATGTTTTGTGGAAAGCTCTCACACATGGCCACATCAAGCTACCCTCACATATTCCATGGGAAGCATGGCAGCAGTTGTGTATGCTTTTCCCAGACCCATACAAATCAGTTGCAATAGTGCCAGTTTTTGCTACATGCATCATGCGTGGCAGCAGCAATGCATGTTTCTCACACGGTAACACCGAACTGGTGCTGTCGCGTCATTTTCCTTACACAACTCTGGTGCAGCAGGGGCACAGCAGTACACCTGTCTTACAGACTCAGACAGAATAGGTGCAGCAGAGAGTAAAGGCCTTATTTAGAGCTTGGCAGATCTGGTCCTACTGTCACTTATTCAACGGTTTCACTGCCCTCTTACTTGGTGGTCTACCCATTCTATTTAGATGTTGACGGCTCTATGGACGAAAGACCGTCCGGATGCTTCTGCCTCCGGCAAGTCTTTTCACCCACGTAGACGGCATTCTAGGTAGAAGGGTCTGTCAGCGGGACTCCAGCTACGATTAGCACCGGGCTAATCACAATGTGCCTTTCCGTCAAGGAAACTGTGGCGGGTATACCTCCTGCTTTGAGTTGGCAGAATCAAAGGAATTGAGATAGAAACGTACCTTTTTAGGTCTCGACTGGCGATAGCAGCGCGCATGCACTGCTCTCGGCATTCGAGAGCTTCTTGAAATCAATACGGTTGAGGAAAGCCCATTGGCTCACGTCATAGCTTAGGCTAAACGCTGGCATTCTATTGTTAAGGAGGCTTTTTAGTCCCTCCTTGTTGCCGCCCTGTCCACTTTTGGCCCCGCCCACCGGGACTGGATCTTTTACTGGCGGCAGTACACCTGCTGTTTTTTATTGCTTTTAAAAAGTGCGCTCTCGCTGTCCGTCCGTGTCAGTACTACACCACTATCACATGCAGCTGGCAGAGATCAAGCTTCGTACCCATGACAGCGGCACCCGCAGCTAGCTACATCACTGACCTGAATCCCAGCGACCGAATTAAAACATTTTGAGCGAACGAGAACACGCCGTGCTTACTTCCAAGATCTCAAAATGACATTCTGCTTCAGGAACTACAATTGCTCCTGGCTTCTGAGTGGGTGGTGACAGTGTATTCCCTGCTGGGGTGCTCTAATAATGCCGCCTAGCGGAAGGTGCAGGACGGAGGGGCCTTGCGCCGCCTTCTCAGATTATGAAGAATACACTGGTGAAGGGGGCGGTGGAACACAAGTCTCAGTGTAAATGAGGAGAAAACTCACCCTGATGTAATTATAAGAATCTCTGCTCCTGTGGCATCCTATGGGCTCTTAACAACGTCATTATCTTAGTGTGTGTGTGTGCACACCACACCCCTGCACCATGCAAGATCTTACTGTGGTGCAGGTACCAGCACTCTGTGTGATCCTGAGCACACCCTGCACAAGTAACAGAAAGAGGGACACCGACTCTCTATTCCAGTAGGCACCTCCTCCGGTCAGACCTGCACCAGGCGTGTGCACTCACTGTACAATAAAGGAAGGGAAAGCCCGTAGAGCACATCAGCACAGGCGCGTGTTCACTAACTCCATGCTCCGGCGTCTTTTATCGACTCAATAAAGAGGCGCGCGGAAGATGCGGCACTCAGCACACTGTCATCGCCGCAACAATCAATCTTTGATGGGCTTGTGATGGGAGAGGGGCGGACTGTGCTGGGCCGCTTCAAGCGCTGTAGGGCACAGAAGCGTGCATGTCCATGTGTAGTCTTGACTCTGCCCCCGCTCTTCTTGCTGCGCCACCGACCTGCTTCTCCGGGTTTTTCCCCCTTTCTGTGCCACCTGCAACAGTCCAATGGAGGCGACGCGGGAAGCCTGAACTATTCCTGTCCAAGAATGATGGCCCCACAAGCTGTGCTCTAGGCAATGTGCACCCACACGTGCAGGACCCTAGCCCGGTTTTGTATGGTCTGCTTGGAACCCTCAATTTGGAACCTATGGCATTTAGGTGATCCGTGCTTAATTTGTAAAAAGTTAAGTGCCAGTACCCAAGGAATTTATCATGGGGCAACTGCAGGTGTTGCAACCCACAAGCAACTTCAAATTTCCGGTTTAAGACCGAGTTTTATAAAAAACAAAAAAAATAAGATAAATTAAACTAGTAAATGTTCCACTAATGAACGTTGTTTATAAATTACACACACAGCACCACCATGTGGTGGATTCTCATTAGTAGGTGCCTGTGTTTAGATATAATTGCCAGTGCTGAGCACCAGAAAACTCTAGCACAAATTAAGCACTGTAGGTGATACGAAAACCTACGTCGCAGTCTGACGTGTATAATTTCTCCTGTTTCACTGGCTCACTCTCTACAGCAGAGGCAGTGCTATCAATAGTGCAGCAGGTGCAGTGGCACCACAGCTTAGGGCTGGTGGGAGGTCCATTTGCTGTATTTTACTAGCTGGACAGGCGTGGGAATGGGCATATTTCTGTGTGCACCAGGGCCCGGCCGTGGCACTCTTACTACGCCTTTGTCAAATAAAGGACCAGAGACACTGGTGTTGGACCTGGCACAGAGAAATTACGCATCTGGCTGGCAGGTGGCACGCTCTAGCCGGCTGAGCTTTCTAAAATACTTGCAGAACTTTACAAAAGATAGGACACAATCCCTAGTACGAAATCCGACTGCAAATCTAACCTTGCGCAGACCAAAAGCATACCACGTTCACGTTATTTTATTATCAAATAAAAAAATGGAATAGGTCTCGCCTTTCATTAAGTTAAAGCCATTTGCTTTGCTATACAATACCATTAGCAAAGCAAATGGCTTTAACCTAACCAAAGGCGAGACCTATTGCATTTTCAATGGTTGTTTCGGTTTCCCACTTCTGTTTCTATCTTGAACCCCTTTGTCCAGGTCCTTCCTTTGCTGCTTTTACTTGACCAGGACGTTAATCAACTCGTTGTCGCTGTGTCTAAGATAAGCTTCTTTGACTCTTGTCTTACTATGATGCGTTTGTTGACAATTGCTTTAGCCTCTTTTCTGTATACATTGCTCTTACATGCACTTTTTTTTTATTATGTGTAATTTTACAGCTCTTCCAGGTAGAATTAATACAACTGTATTGACACGTAAAAAAATATTTGTTTATTGTGGTGGTTGTGGGTGTTGTGCTTGTGGTGCCTGTAGGTGTACCTTCAAATATGTGTGTATGTTGTTTGTGTGCTATGCTACATGTAAAACAAAAGGGCATAACACATTACCTACATATATTTTTGCAGCAAACACAACATGTGTTGCGTCACAATAATGAGTATTACTTACCACTCTCCACTCCACCAGGGACTCACTCAGTCAGGAATCCGCCGCTAGGACAATGCCAGCACAACGGGGCAATCTAAATAGGCTCAGCACAAAGCCACCGGCCTGACTGACTCCACTGCTGGCTAACAGTACTCCGCCACGTTGACGGAGGTGTGCACTTATGCAACGGTGGACAGAAGATGTGGATGGTGGTTCCGCCAGCCTACATCTAAATACAGTGGACGGGACTCCATCTCCATTGTAACTTGTACTTTTAACTGCTGCCATGGAGGAACAACGGGATTCCCACCAAGATCTAAATCAGGCCCAAAGTTTCTCTTACCCTTGTTGAGTAGAGTGGAGACAGCAACAGTAGAGGATTCTTTCAAAGATACACAACAGAATTAAAAAGTCCTCTGCTCACACGTGCTCCTCATACAGAAGAGGAACATTCTCAGTTCCGACTCCTTCTTTTATGCCCCCCAAGATGGTGTTAATAATAACTGGCACAGGGACACACTGGGTTCCTGTAATTAGAGCTACCAAGTTGCCCATGAAATGGCATCACAGACTCTTAGCTGCTTGGTTTAGTTGGACTGGTGCTGCGATTGCGCATCGTGATACCACTGAGGAGTGTCGTGCAAACGATAATCAGTTCTTCTACTTTCCTGTGTCAGAGCCAAAGATTTCCTCACACGGTGTACTTGCTCTTTGGAGGCATGTGTGCAATCATCTCTTGTCAGAGTGACCTTTCCTTACAATTAAAAAATCTGCTATTTTACCTGTGGAGTGGTTTAATTGTATCTGAGTCTTGGTGTGTTAGTGGTTTTAGAGCTGTAAGGTTCTTCTAAAATGGCTGCTGTCTTCACCTCTGGGATTTAGGAAAAAATACACAGCATGACTCGGAAGGGTAATTGTATATATTTACTCTACTGAGCTAGTGCAGTTAATAGTCATTTGTCCTCGTCTGCTGAAGCTAAATGGGGTGGGAATTTCTTACCATGAGAGCACAGAATGTACCACTTATGTTTGTGGAAAGAGCAGTTGCATAGCACCATGGGGGAAAGGGAGGAAGGACTATGTATGCGTTACAGGATCTTCTCCCTCTTTTTGCTATTTCTTTGAGAGGGCAGGGTTAGGTCTGGAGAGGTCACAGCCCCTCACAAGTGCGGTTTACAGCCACCAAAAGGAGATGAGTTACAGCAACATAAATGTAGTTGCTTATGCAGTAGGCACAAATACTGCAGTTGTATGTGTATGTATGTGGTATTTCTATAGTGCAAGCCAAAAGGCAGGAGAGCGTTGCACATCGACAAAGACCAGCATGAAGTCAGCGATTGATAGAGGCAATTCGGTTGTGGACGGTTAATGCATTTTAATCTAGTGTTCTTTAAAGGGATGAGTCTCAATTGATGTAAGGTGAGTGTAAGTGCCTGATTTCGAATTTATGTGTTACTCATGGCATCTGATAAATCATGATTCCATGGGGTACGTTATTTATCAGGTGCAATAACACCCATTATGAGTTAGTGGGTAATAACATGCACATTTTGGTGTCTAACGCACCACAATCTGCATGATACAGCCAGTACTGTATGCTTTTCCCCCTTTACATTTTTGCAGGTTCTAACTGCCGAAACTCAATGGAGGTTGAAGTATTTAAGGCATCCAATAATGATTGGAAGTAGATATGAGGAGGCCTGCTTGACATCAACTCTGGGCCTTATTATGAGTTGGACGGTGTATTCCGACTCCGGTCGGAATTACGAGTTGGTAGCTATTCAATATACCGACCAACTCATAATTCGGACCGCAGTCGGAATACACCGTCCAACTCATAATAAGGCCCAGAGTTGATGTCAAGCAGGCCGCCTCATAGATCCTTTTACACTGGAATAACCTACAAGTCAACATGCCTGTTTTAAAAAGTAATGACAATGTTGCTTTTTAAATGTAGATCTAACCTTTAACGTGCACAGACCCCAGAATGCTCTGTAATATTGTGCATAACGTCATAGATATTTCCCAGTGAACCCAGACTGATTGTGGTGCACTAACTTGACATCCCAGCAGGCATACGCTCACTGGTCACTTGGTAAAAAGACAGTCAGGTGTGCGGAGTCACTTGAATGACCTGCTGATAGTGGGCCTGATATGCAGCCAGAATTTCTACTTGTGCATGTTGAAAAACCTGTGGGTGGAAACTGCGTGATCTTAATTCTGTGAATCCCCGTTTTCTGCATCAGAACGGATCTACTCCAGCGGATAAGTTGCCAGTTTTGCACATTGTCTGCCGAAGGGAAACTACAAACCCTGATTGCGAAAAGGGGTGGATGTTCTAGGTGGCTTTTCAGCCATAAGCCTGTTAGCACCCACAAAGTTGTAAGTTTGTGGGTATTCATAAATGTTGGTTAATGTTTTCAATGGTGGAAAAATTAGTACAAATATATTCTCATCTCTAGGAGAGCAAAAGGTGAAAAATTATGCGTACTGCCTGCTGTGCATACTGCAGCAGATTGCTCTGTGGACAATGCACTGGAGTAATCCTCTCCCCCCCCCCCCCCCCCCCCCCGGTTTGTCTGGAAGTCTTTGCTTTGTGTGGAGTGGCACATGTGCTGTCATGTGATTCTGTGACATCATAAAAATGCACAAATTTGCACAAGTTGTAATCCGTAGTCTTGTATATTATTACGTGAAGATGGTCTTTTGTTAAATAGCAAAAAAAAATGCATGGAAATATTTATTTTGTGCTGGCTTGTCCAGTGTTTAATACATTTTTATATACAGCAAGCGTTAGGCAATACATGGCATTGTATACATATGTACCAACAACACCCTCTGTCAGTGTTAAGATACAGTGTAACCCTCTCTTCCATTTACAGGACAAGACGCAAAAGGTGAAGGTGAAGAAAGAAACCGTCGACTCGCCCGCCATCTATAAGTTTAAATATCAACGAAAACGCTAAAGACTTCCTAAAGACGTGTGTGAAATGTTACATTGTTTTTCAATAAAGTGATCTTGTTTAAAAAGCGAGGTCTACTTCGTATTAGTTGGCACAGCTGTATTTAATGGGTTGTAAATTGCAGCTCATTTTAAGCATTATTGTGTGCCGTCACCCATCCTCCCTGCCCCAACCTCCACCCCCAACTTTCGAATTCCTTCCCATAAATCACACTCTATTTATCACAAAATATGACTACCCCTTCGTTTATGGGTTGGGCGTTTTCTTCGTGTATGAATATCTAAAACCATGCAAAATCCCGCCTGCTTTATTTGTTATTGATTTTCTTTTCAAACACAAAATAAATAAAAGACAGGACAGACTACTGCAGGTACATCAAGTCATCCATGTCACCATTACTAGAATATAGTGAAAGG
Organism: Triturus cristatus; assembly: GCF_964204655.1. Lineage (NCBI taxonomy): Eukaryota > Metazoa > Chordata > Amphibia > Caudata > Salamandridae > Triturus > Triturus cristatus. The sequence goes on along the minus strand of NC_140584.1, from coordinate 364,939,739 downwards.
TGGTTCAGACCGTGCATTGTAATCGGGTAAATGCAAAGGGACACAAATTAGTAAGTGTACAAAATTAGAATGTAATAGGCCATAGTGTCCAAGTCATCGAGGAGACAGCATATATGAAAGTTAACAGTGGCAGATCCGTGGCAGATCAAGAAGCTTGAATTATGCATTTCTCCGTAATGGACCGTGAGGAACAGACTAATTGAAACCGAATGCCATTAATATCATATTATCATAGATGTTGATGATAATCCTTTTTCTAGCATGGAACAAGTCAAAAGTAAAAAGCCAACAGTAAAAGATTAGAGATGAGAATAAGAAGGAAGAGAGTGGAAGTGGTACAGAAGGAGTGAGGGTAAGAAGAGAGAAGCTTGAGCTCGGAGTCAAAGGGGTAAAACTAAAAGTGGTGCAAGCTAAATTCAAAAGGGAACCTTCATTTAATCCCAGTGGGTGGGCTTCATAAGCAGTGAGGGCCATGAAGTGGCATGGTATAGGCGCCTCTGGGCCTGGTAACTCAGGGGGGTTTAAAAACCTTAGAGCTAGCGTCAAGCGCTTTCCGTAGTTTCCTATGCCTGGGTTTCCAAGGGGAGGTGTTTAAGACGGTATTGTCCGCTCCTCTTAAAAAAGTTAACCATTCTTGCCATTTTTTTTATGTGATTTTCCGAAAGCTCTTCCAATTACACAGTACTATTTTACACGCTAGTGTTAACATTAAGTCAAGCAGAAAGCGGTCATCCTCCCCCGTCAGGTCAGGGTCTAAGATAGCTCTTTAACCGGAGAGATGTTGTGTCTGTGAAATGTATTTGAAAATTTGATTCCAAAAATGTTGTAGCATAGGGCATAGCAGGAGCATGTGACATAAGTCACCTGTATGGGAGTTGCAATTCCAGCATAGTGGAGACTGGGTTAGATTTAATTTAAATAGTCTTGCAGGGGTCCAATATGTCCTGTTTATGATCATTAATTTTGTTTGTGAGAGAGTAGGGGATATTTTGTGCCTGAAGGCATTGTATGTATTTGCTGCCAGTCCAGTGTAATTATTTTGCTGTTTGGTTCTGCCTCCCATTTTGACACATTACTCAAATGTTGCTTACCCGGCCAGGGGAGCAGTAATTTGTAAATCCTTGAGACTGTGTGGCCAGCACTCAATAATTGGGCGAGTCTTGAGGGAAGTGAGGGGGGGGGGGGGGGGGGGGTTAAACATAGATTTAAGTTTTGAGATCTGGGCTTTCAGTTTCAGAAAGTCATAGAAGTCCAACTCATTTAAACCTTTATCATTTTTAAGTGTGGAGAAGGGTATAGGAGAAGGCTTATTATATAGGTCCTTGAGGAATTGATACCCTTGTGTGACCACTCTTTCCAAAATATGGTTTCTTTATTTATTTTTATCGCGGGGTTGTTTCAGATCGCCTGTGAATTTGAGGCACCCATTTTTGTTGTAGAAAGGGTATCCAGCCGTTTTAAGGCTTTTTTTGTATGTATTATGATATATTTAGAGTGCTCCAGTTTAGTGGTCTGCATTGTCATAATTGCTTGGAGGGGAATTCCTTTAGTGAGGTACAATTCTACATCTACCCATTGTGGTTTGTAATTAGGGTTATCTATAAACCATGCAGTTCCTTGTTTACAAAGGTATGCTATTAGATATTTTCTGGAATTAGGTAGGCCTACTCCTCCCATGTTTTTTCCGAGCCTCGACTTACTTGTGGAGATTCTTGCTTTTTTTCCTTGCCATAGGAACTTACTAATAGCATTATCTACCTTTTTTTTAAAAAGTTGTCCAAGAGCACCATGGGCAACATGCTAACAAGATAATTTATGAGTGGCGCGATCATCATTTTAACAGTTTCGACTCTTCCCCCACCACGATAAGAATTTGGGAGACCACCCTTCTAGGAGATCTGCGATTTTTTTTTTTTTTTTTATGTATTGGTTTCGTTTTCTTCTAGAGTAGAGATGAGGTCATTTGCGAATACTAGGCCCAGGTATTTTATTGAACCAGACTTCCATGACAATACTAACTCACCTAAAATCTCCTTGGAGCCACATAAATTGAGTAGTTTTACTTCGGTCTTGTCCTTATTGAGTGTATAACCTGAAACTTCTGCATATACTTGGATCGACTTCATAAGGGCCTGTATGGCTTTGGTTGCATCTTTGGACACGACTAGTATGTTGTCAGCATATGCTGCCACCTTGAATGTATTCTTCCCAAATTCTATGCCTTGAATGTCCTGGTTGGCCCGTAAATGTTGGAGGAGAGGTTCAATGGCTAGTAGGAATAGAGAAGGGGATAATGGGCAGCCTTGCCTGGTGCCCTGTTTAAATGGAAAAAACACTGAAAGTGCTTCTCCGGCTCTCAACCTAGCCCTCGGCTCATAGTATAGTGCCATGATCATCTTGATCAAATTCTCTCCTAGGTTATATTTTCTAAGTGATGCCTCTAAGAATGACCAGTCGACTGTATCAAACGCTTTTTCTGCGTCGTGTTATTGCGACTGTCGGGGAGTTTATTAGTTTTGCTTTCTCTATTGCGTGTCAAAAGATTATGGTATTGTCACTGGACAACCTGTTTTTTAGGAATCCTGTTTGAGATGAGTGGATGAGTTTAGCTATATGTTTTTGTATTCTGGAAGATAAAATCATCGCTTATAGTTTGCAATCTAGGTTGATTAGTGAGATTGGCCTGTATTTTTTTGTCAACGAATCGTCCTTTCCCTCTTTTGGGATAACTGTAATTATAGCTTCCGATGGTGTGCCAGTTATTTGTCCAGTGGTTGCGAACTGGTGGTATAGGAGTAGTAGAGGGTCTTGTAGGTGCTCCTCAAAGGACTTATAAAAGCATGCATTATACCCGTCAGGCCCCGGGGCCTTACCAGTTTAAATTTTTTTTAATGGCCATTTTAAGTTCCTCCATCGTGATTAATCCATTAATGGAGTCCCTTTCCTGGTCACTTAGTGAGTTCAATGCTCCCTTTTCTAGATATTCTTGTGTTTTATGCGTTTTCACTTTGGTATTGGAACTATATAACTTTTTGTAAAAATCTTTAAATGCTTCTGAAATTTTTTTAGGGTGTGTATGGACAGTTCCTTTTTCATCTTTGATCGCATTGATCGCGTATCTCTGGGCTTTAAATTTTATATAAGATGCCAGTGATTTCCCGGCTTTGTTTGCTTCACACTGGCGAAGACTCTTTTGTTTGTTTATCCAGATACCTGCTCTCGTGCTAATAATTTTGTTGTATTCGTATTTTTTATTTAGGATTTCTGTCAAAGTCCCTGGGTCGTTATTAACGATGTGTGTTTTTTCCAATCTTGAGATATCTTCTTCTAAATTCTGCAATTCAGAGTTTGCCTCTATTCCTTTTGGATATAAGTTTTATAATTGCTCCTCTCACAGTTGATTTTAGGGCTTCCCATCTAGTAAGAGGAGGTCTTGTTCTCTTTGTTGTCCAATAGGAAGTTTTTGATGGCATCTTCAACAATTTTTTTTTGTGTTCAAGTGAGGCTAAGACCTCATCATTGTATCTCCAGAGCGATTCTTTGGTTTGTGAGGATGTCTGTAAGCGTTAATGTTATATAGGAGTGGTCAGAGACCACTCTTGGTTCAATGGATGATTGATCAACCCTGCTTATGTCATTCCCTGATACCAAAAGGTAGTCTATGCAGGAGAATGAATTATGGGGGAACGAGTAAAACGTGTAGTCCCTCTCAGTGGGGTTCTGCAACCTCCATGCATCTAGCATGTTGAGTCTTTTGCATAGGTGTATAAGTGCCTTGTGTGATTTTTTTTTTTTTACTTTGAATTTACAGGAGGAGTTCCTGTCTAAGCAAGGGTCCAAAGGTAGGTTAAAATCTCCTGCGATTATGGAGGGGGCAGAGTCTGGAATCGTGCAAATGTTATTTTCTAGGTCCTCCCAGAACAAACTGTCATCGTTAGTCGGGCGTAGATGTTGGTTACAAAGAGGACTGAGTTTTCTCTCTGTAGTTTGGCGGTAATCCACCTCTCTTGATTATCTGTTAAGTGTGAAATTAATTCTAGTCTAGATCTCTTTGCTGTCATAGTTATTACCCCATTTTTCTTCCCCACTGCGCTTGAACAAAGAACTTCTGCATATTGGTTGCTTTTCAGAGAGTCTGCTAATTTATTGTCTAATTTTGTCTCCTGTAGGAGAATGATGTCCGCCCTCTGCTTGTCAATGTAATCCATGATTTTCGTCCTTTTTACTGGATGATTCAAACCCTTAATATTTAGAGAGACAATTTTAATCTGCTTGAGTAGTGAGTTCATTTTTACGTCTGTAGGGCTTGTAGTGAAGCTCGTGGAAGTTCATCGCCGGGTACAACATGACCTTGCTCAGTCTTGATTCTTGATTTACGCCACAATGTATTCTAACCTTACATGCTAGTTTAAAATTTTTCATTTCCTGATACAGAAGTAAGTCCTGTATATGTTCCCTTTTAAGATGGCATAAACTTATAGGCGTGGCTTGGAGAGCAGAGAAGATGGCAGCGTGAGGCTTCAGCTCCTCACACACGGAATGAAAAACTAAACAAAAACCCGCTTTTTGGGAAGCACTCGACATCAAACTGCTAGGACTGTGTTCATAGATACTTAGACCGTCCTCGACAAGGTCAGTGTGGCTACAACTGATATCTATCTGGTGCATTAAAACGGAGTGTTTTCAGTGCACATGGCGCTATGAACCTGGGTGCAGATTTCGGCTACGGGAGCTGATCCTATAACTGATCCTGTAACTGAACTGAACATACAGCATACATCCGATATATCAGACAAGTCAACAATTCAGCAATCTAAAATATCAGCACTCACCAGCGCTGTGCAGCCCTGAAGCCTGAAGCCGGATTCACGATTTTCGACCTGACCACCGCTGCTCCATCGGCGCTCGATGACCGCGTGGTTGCATGCTGGCAGAGCAGTCCTTGCAAGTATATATCGCCGGACAAGTGAGTCTTGAGTGAGGCTGAGTGCAGCGGACGACTGTGCAACCATTTGTCAGGGCGCGCTGGGTCCTACGTGGGGTAGTGCACCTGTGAGCAAGCAACTATGAGCAAGCAACTAAGAGCAATAAAGAGCCTGATCCGCTAAAGCGCCTGAGCCGCCTGATATGGCGACAACATGTAGCCAGGCAAGTGAGGTGAAGCAAGTTTGAGCAAGCAGCAGCACAGCAGCACGGCCTACGAGCATAGTTTGAGCGTGTGAAATGTTAAAAGTGAAACGCTAAAGCTCCTGACCCGCTGATCCACTAAAGCGAAGTGAAGTTTGAGCAAACTGCAGTACGGCTCGCGAGTATGAGTATAATGAGCATAACGAGTTTGAGCCTGTAAAATATGAAGACAAAGGCAATTATTTAACGAGCCCTGAATATCTGGAATATCTATCTATGGAATCTGGGAATACATGGGAATACATGAACATATATGAGCATATAAGTATATAAACATCAGCCGTTGCTGAAATGGTTGGTTGGTCGGTCGTTTGAGAGGCAGAGAGGCAGTGATACAAGTTCCATTAGTATCCATTAAGCTCTACCGGGGAAACGTGCGGCGGCCATTTTATGAGTTGCAGACAGAAACAGTCAGAGGCAAGCAGCTGTAACTCAGAAGCGAGCAGTTTATAAGGAGACCAGCGTGGAATACATGCCTGCATTTAATTTACCACAGCTGCCTGCATTAATTTACCACATCTAGTTGACGTCACTTAACAATGCAGATACTGGGGGGGCGTGGCCAAGTAAGATGGCTGACTGGTAGTGCACCGAGTCAGCTCCGGCCCCACGAACTCCTAGCAACGGCTGGACGGGGGCTCTAGACCAGCGCACTGCGGAGGAACCGCGGGCGGAACGCAGGTGGAGGCTGATGGCGAGGCGGTGAGGTTGTGGCGACTCCGGTGTGGCCGGCGGCCGAGCTCTGCCCCGGGAGCACGGAGAAGGCAAAATGGCGGCGACGGACGGCGATCGTTCACCGAGCGGCGGACCCCCCGGGCTGGGGGGCGTACCCTGAGGCTGGACGCTCTGGATGCAAGGCGGGGGTGACCGCGACGCCTGGGGAGCTGTTGACCTGGTCGGCGCCGTGAGGAGGGACAGCGCACCGAGTAGCGGCACCGTCGGACCATCGCGGGGAGGAGGGGTCCGTGGCCTCCGCTGCGAACCCTGGTGGTCTAGCGACGAGTGGTGCTCCCGGGCTGCGGACGCTGCCGGCTCAGGTGAGCGGACACGCCGAGGGAGGTCATCGCGTGGCTGGGACCGGGGCGCTGCCTGACCCCAAGATGGCGGCCGAGTGAGACATCGGCTGAGCGTCGGGGGAGCTGACGATGCGCTGGCCCTCTAGCACGCAGGAACTGGTGGACTCGAGGTGATGAAGGGAAGAGGTGGCGCTGAGGTGGTCTGAGCGGCTGCGCTGCACATGTGAGCTGCGGTGAGACGAGTGACGGAGTGTACGGACGGGACGGGTCGGTCCCTGGTTCAGCTTCCGGGGTTCAGCTGGGCAAGGAGCGGTGGTCTGTGTGAAGAACGAGGTGGAACAACGGTCTGTCGCGGCGAGGCCGCCCGACTGGTGGTGGAAACGGCTCGTGGCGCAGGGGGGGCGGTCTGATGGGGAGGACGTCCCGCGCGCCCGCAACAAAAAAGGCGCCGAAGCCGCAGGAAAACCGCGTGGCGAAGTACTTTCAGGCGCTCTCTGGTCCCACCGACGAAGGAGGTGCAGGCGGAAGAGACGGCATGGCCTTAACGAAGGACGACCTGGTGGCCACGCTCCGGGACTTTAAGAAGGATCTCTGTGCCGAGATGAAACGGGACCTCCACGCGGGTCTGGACCAACTGCGGGGGGACCTAACGGAGAAGCTCGGCGATATGCGCCGCGACGTGGACGCCGTGGGGTCCCGAGTCCTGGAGGTGGAGGAGAAGGTGCAGGCCCTGGACGGCGCCTCTCTGGCCTCCCGGGCGGAGTGCGCTGAGCTTCGCGCTCAGTTGGTGCAGTCTACCCTGAAGCTGGAGGATCTGGAGAAACGTACCCGGAGGGAGAATATACGGGTGAGAGACCTGGAAGAGGGCGCGGAGGGTCCGGACCTGGAGGCGTTCATCATTGGCCTTTTCGGGGAGGTGGTGAACCGACCGGACCTGAAAATAAAGCTGGAGCGGGTACACAGGGTCGGACCACCGGCGCATGGAGAACGCAGGAGACCTCGGGACGTCCTGGCGAAGCTGCACGCCTTCCCGGTCAAGGAGGCCATCCTGGAAGCAGCTAGGAAGAAGAAGGAGGTCCAGTTCCAGGGCCACAGTTGTTCGCTATTCCAGGACTTGTCGCAGGCCGCTCTCGCGCGGAGGCAACAGCTCCGCCCGGTGACTAGCAAGCTCAGGGAGGACAATGTGCGCTATCGCTGGACATACCCCTTCGGGCTCAGCTTTGAGCTGCAAAATAAGAGACACCACATCACGGAACTGAAGGAGGGGTTGCGTATTCTGGGCCTTCCCGATGAACCAGAGGAGGGTGGAGGCCCCGAGAAGTCCGGTACACTGGCAGTCGGATCACGGGAAGAGCAGTGGCGCAAGGCGCACCGCCAGCGAGGAGGGCCCAGTCGTGAGTAGAGGCGGCGTGGAGGTGCCACGGGATTCAACGGGAGGCTGGTTAGACGCGGCAGTGGGGGGCCCCCCGGACGGGCGGGGCTCGACTGCCCGCGCGGCGGCACCAGGCGATGATGCCAGGACTGCGACGAGGCCAGCGAGAGTGGCGGTTGTCTCCGCGGGAAAGCCGCGATTACATAGACACTGAGGTTTTTGTTTTTGTTCTGGAGCCCTATGTCTAGTACACATGATGTTGCGGCTCCGCCTGTTGCGGAGCACGCTGGTGAGGTTTGGAGTTCGATGGGGTTGGGTCTTGGTTACTTTCCCTGGAACTGCCCAAGGGATGTGGGGTTCCATGGCCGGGTTGGTTTGCTGGGGGGGGGCGGGAGGGAGGGGGGGGATGGAGTTGGGGAGGGGGGGGGACTGCGGCAGGATGCAACGGCGACACGGTAAAGGAGTTGGGAGGGGCGGCGAGGCGGGACAGGAGCGGGGGGGCACTTCGGTCTGGCACAAGTGGGTTCCGCGACACATGGAGGAGTGGGGGGCTTCTAATGCACAAATGCAGAGCGGGGCGGGGGATGGCCACTTAAGATGGTGACGTTGGCTACATGGAATGTGAAGGGCTTGAACGCGCCCCAGAAGAGACATCAGATCCTAAAATACATTGCAGACAGGCAGGTTAGGGTGGTCGCACTGCAGGAAACGCACCTTAAAAAGGAGGATGTGGGTCGGCTCAAACACAGGGCGTACCCGCAGATTTTTCATTCAGCAGCCAACACCAAACACAATGGGGTGGCGGTAATGTTCCACAGCTCCACGCCATTTCAGGTGGTGGACACCCACAGGGATAAGGAGTGGAGGTGGCTCATGCTCAAGGGGCGGTTGCGGGGCCAACTATGCACGATTGCGGTGGTGTATGCTCCGAACACAGGCCAGGCGGGGTTCACGGCGCGTATGTTGGAGTCTCTAGGCGGGTTTGCGGAAGGCCCCGTGGTCCTGATGGGGGACTTTAATTGCGTGTGGGATGGACTCCTTGATGGCTCTCACACTGCGGGGGTCAGGACATCTGTGTTTCCCAAGCGTGTCAAGGAGCGCTTCGACTCCCTGGGCCTACGGGATGGGTGGCGGGCCCTACACGAGACGACGAAGGACTATACTTTATATTCCCACGTTCACCGGACTTATACTCGTATAGACTACATTTTCCTAAGCCAAGCATTAGTGGGGAAGGCGACGGGGGCGCAGATTCTCCCCATTTCGGTCTCAGATCATGGGATGGTTCTCTTGGAGCTGAACTGGGGAGTGCAGGGACAGGGACGTGGTAGATGGTACTTCCCCGGGGCCCTCTTGAAAGACCAGGTACGGAGGGTGGAGCTGACGGAGGCCATAGAGGAGTACTTCCAGGGCAACCCACCAGCGGATACCTCATATCAAAATACGTGGGACGCATTCAAGGCGGTGCTGAGGGGTAAGTGCATCCAGCTGCAGGCGTCGCTGCGGAGACAGCAGGCGCTGGAGCGGGAGACACTGGAGAAGGAGCTCCAGGAGTTAGAGGGTAGACATAAAGCTCGGCCCACTCGTGACTTACAGCGACGACTTATGGCGGTGCGGGGTAAATTGCGGGCAATTTACAGCGCCAGGGCGGAATACACCTTGCTGAGGCTTCGACGCACCGGGTACGAACAAGGGGACAAAGTAGGCTCGCAGTTGGCGCGTAAGCTTAGAGTCCAGCGTGCGAAATCATATGTGGGAGGCATTCGGGCGGGTCCGGCACGGGTCATGCACGAGGAAGCAGCAAAGACCAGAGCCTTTCGGGATTTTTATGGGGAGCTGTATAGGGGGGACTCGCTTGCGCAGGACCTCCAAAAGGCGTATCTTGATGGGGTGGACTGCCCCCAGCTTTCAGCGTCGGACAGGGAGCGGCTGGAAGAACCCATTTCGGGGGAGGAAGTGCGGAATGCTATCAAGCGGCTCAAGCTCTACAAGGCGCCGGGCCCGGACGGTTATACCGCACATTTCTATAAGCATTTTGTAGACGAACTAACCCCGCACCTGACGGCGCTGTTTCGGGCGGTGGCGAAGGAGGCCCGGGTCTCCCTGTCTATGGCGGAGGCGGTGATTACGGTGCTGCCGAAGCCGGGTAAGGATCCGCAGTTGTGCGCGTCCTATCGCCCCATAGCCCTCCTGAAGCTGGACGCCAAGCTCTACTCCATGATCTTAGCTCGACGCTTGGATGACCTGCTGCCTCGATTGATACACCCGGATCAGTCAGGCTTCATTAAGGGGCGCCAGACGCACGACAATATACGGCGTACAATCCACATTATAGAAAAAACAACTCGGTTCAAGATTTCAGCGGTGCTGGTCGGATTAGACGCTGAAAAAGCGTTTGACCGCGTGGACTGGTCCTTCCTCTTCCTGACCCTGCGAAAATTTGGGTTCGGGGACGCCTTTATAGAGATGGTGCGTGCCAACTACTGCCATCCTTCCGCGAGAGTGGTGGTCAACGGGACTCCTTCCGAGCCCTTCCATTTGACTAGAGGTACCAGACAGGGGTGCCCGCTGTCCCCTCTGCTCTTCGCACTCAGCATCGAGCCGCTTGCCATTCGGGTGAGAGAGAATGCGTCCATTCAAGGGATACGATTTGGCGGGGAGGATCACAAAATCTCCCTCTTCGCGGATGATGTCCTACTAACCCTGGGGGAGCCACGTATCTCGGGGGGAACTGCGGGACTTCGAGAAGGTGGCGGGCTTTAAGGTCAATATGTCCAAGTCCTATATACTCAATCTGACTCTCTCGAGAGCGGAGGTCGCCTCGCTGAAATCCGAGACGCTGTCCTGGGCGCAGCGCTCGCTACAATATTTAGGGGTGCAGCTCACGCCGACGGTTTCGGGGCTATATGGAGCCAACTACACCACAGTTTTGCCGCACCTGCGGCAGGAGCTGCGTAGGTGGAAACCTTTGTATATATCCTGGTTGGGGCGCATCAACGCAGTGAAAATGATGGTGCTGCCTCAGGTCCTATACCTGTTTCAGGCCCTGCCGATCCCGCTAGAGAGAAAATTTCTCCCGCAGTTGAAGACGATGATCACTAAGTTTGTGTGGCAGGGGGGGAGGGCACGGCTCCCTTTTACAGTGCTGCGGAAGCAGAGGGCGGACGGAGGGTTGGGACTGCCGGACTTTGAGCTTTACTATCAAGCGGCCCAACTGAGGGTCACGTTGGAATGGACGGCGCGGGAATCGGAGAAGCATTGGCTCCATATGGACCGAGCGATAGCCGGCAGGTCGATTTGGGATCTTTTGTGGAAACCAAGGCGAGACAGACCGCCAAATGCATATCTTAGCACGCCGACGCGCACTACGCTGAAGGTCTGGGACAGGGTCACGAGGAGGGAGGGGTGGACGACGTTCCCTTCGCCCTACACCCCGATACATTTTAATCCGGCCTTCCCACCCGCCAGAGACGAGGGTCCCTTTGATGGGTGGCGGGACGGGGGGTGCCTCAAGCTGTCGGACCTATTCGATAAGGGGGAGTTCCGCACGTTTCAGAATTGCAAAAGTGAGTTTGGAGTCCCCAATGGTGAGCACTTCCGATATTTGCAGCTAAAGCATTGGGCCACGGCGACCCCGCTCAGGGAGGCGGGATGCCGGAGCCTCACTGACATGGAGAAACTGGTTCTAACGCGGGCGGGATCAATGAAAGGGGCGATCTCGATGCTCTATAGGATGCTGCTGAACACACTGCATACACCCAGGGGCAGGTATATGGATTTCTGGGAGCACCTCTTGGGGAGGGAGATATCAGAAGCGGACTGGAAGGGATTGTGGCGGGATATCCCCCGACATAACTTGTCGGTGGGCCTGAGGGAGGCGCACTACAAAACTATTTTTGATTGGTATCTCTACCCCACAAAACTGGCCAGGATCTTTCCGGGGACTTCTGCACTCTGCTGGCGGGGTTGTGGCCTCCTCGGGGATTTCAAACACATATGGTGGGACTGCCCCAGCATTCAACCTTTCTGGGCCGAAATTCTAGCACAGATTAAAGAGATCCTGGGCTTTACGCCCCCGGGAGAGCTCACTCATGTGATCCTGGGTCTGCGGGGGGCGGACTGGGAGGGGGTGTCCAAAGGGGATAAGGCTATCTGGTGGCTCTGCGTGGGGGCGGCTAAGCTCACGGTGGCAGCGGCTTGGAAGAAACAGGGTACTCCCGCGATGTCACTGTGGCACGCCCGCCTGTGGCGCTTGCTCTCGATGGAGCGCCTGGCGGTGTGCTTTCGGGAGGATCCCTCTGCTTTCGAGGAGTCATGGGGCGCCTTGTTAGCTTTCCTATCTAAGGGCCTACCGGCAGCGGTCTATCCGCCCACTCTGAGGGCTTTGCGTCTCTTTCAGACCTGACAGACGCTGGGCGAGGGGAGGGGCTGGGCGCCGTAGCAATACTGAGGGTGGTCCGGGGGGGTCGCGGTGCTCCCCACACCGCTGTTGACTTTTTCTCTCCTTGGACGCTTTGCAGTTGCCGCTGGGGGGGGAGCGGGTGGGAGGGGGCGGCGGGGGGGGAGGGAGGTGGAGATACGGGAGGGGCAGGGAGTGCTTCCCATTGGTCGGACATGAAGCATCTGAACCACCTAGGGGGCAGGATATGGTCACGTAGGGCCAGGGGGCACTCGGCAGTTCCTAGTTATTGTCTGGTTATACCTGTGCACTGATATTGTTGCTATGAAAATCAATAAAAATGAGTTCTTTAAAAACAATGCAGATACTAATTAACAAACTTTCCCCCACTGCCTGACCTTAAGATAATCTGCAATACTTACCAGAAATGTATTGTAATGCAATCTAACTATTGTTAGGCAATCTAACTGCAATCAATTCAGAGATCATCAACTCGCAAACCAGTGGGATCCCGCAACACATCTGGGTTGAATATAAGAGTCATCAGTGAACCATTTCATACATCTGCGCGGTCGCTTGTGCTTAAATCCACAAAAAACAAAGGAAGGAACCATGCCAATATGGCGGAGAAAGACTCTAAAGCGAATCTAAAGAGAGTGAAAGCAGACCCGCCATCATCGGACTCACCTATCAAACACAAGCAAGAAATCAACGCTACCATGGAGATCATCTTAGCGAAGCTAGCGGAAGTGCACGAAATTGCTAAGTCTGCTAAGGATGAGATATCTGCGATTCGCAAAGACATGAGGGATGCAAGTAGTAAAATCGCTGAAGCGGAAAATAGAATCAGTCAGCTGGAAGACGATATGGTCACAACAAAAAAAGTAGTCACGACCTAAAATCACATTCTTTTAACAAGCAAATTGCAGAATTGGAGGACAGAAATAGAAGGGGGAATCTCTGCATGTTTGGAATCCCTTAAGGAAGTGAAGATGAGGCAGGTTCCTGCATTGTATTTCTAGAAAAATGGTTGCCACTAATGACAAAAATAAAATTTGACAAGCCGCTGGAATTTGACAGGGCCCACAGAGTCCCAGCAATGAGAAACCCTACTCCGTCTCAACCCAGACCAATTGTTTGCAAACCGCTACGGTACCAGCAGGTAGAGGTAATATTAGCTTTCATGAGGAAGCAAAAGCATTTGCTTTGGAACTCGAACAAAATCCTCATCTCACAGGACTACTCGAAAGCAACTGTTGAAACAAGGAAAAGCTTCCTAACGCTCCGCCCAAGGATGAAAAGGTTGGGCATCCAATACTCTTTCGCTGGCCTTGCAAGATACCGTGTTATAGCTCAAGGAACTGCCCACCTTTTCTGCGATGTCACATCCCTCAAAAATGTTTAGACAATTTTGAGGATCTCTCAATGGACACTTCTAAGATCCAGGAGCCTGCTCAGAGGAATAATAGTGAGACCTGAAGCTTGAATCACGGTCGTATATTCCCATGTTCTATATACCTTCATGTTTCTGATGTTGCATTGTAAAAAATTATGTCACCGAAGAAAATTACATTATGGTTCTAATACTGCTTGGTACAAGATTTACATGTACTACATGGTAAAAGTTTGGCACTAGTTTGCATACTATATCCCACCAAGGTTATCCTAGCTACACCAAGGTTATCTTACCTACATGATCAACATTACTGCACTATCTAGCTAACGGTTTTAACTACTAACCGTTTTAACTACTGCATTACTGTATTACCATGTGCATTACCTGGTGCATTACCTTGTGCATTACCTAATACTTTATATACACTTCCCGCACAACCCACAATACTAAAACCGTCAGGACTTACCTCACTACACGAATACAACTTACCTGACTTTGTGCATTACCCTCGCACTTCCTAATGCTTTATCTATTGCATCACCTACTACAATAACTACTGCGTTATACTGTTGTGCAACTGTTTTTTCTTATGTTTTTTTGTTATGATATTGCATGTTTAAAGAGGATCTAGAGGATGTCGCACACAATGTAAAAGGGTTTTGATAAGCATAAGTTTTCACCTGTTCCGTGATCGAGTTGACATTTTCCTGCAATCGCCACGTCTTTTGCAACTCATTTGGGGGGTGGGATGGGAGGGTGGGGTTGTGGGGAGGGGTCGGGGGGAGAGGGGATCCTGGTGATGGGAGTGTTGATGGGATTGATGAGGATGTTCATACATGTTTTGACTGACTTATGTGCTTCAATAGGACATGTCCCTCCGGATCTTATTTTTCGTTGTTTCTCTCCTTTTTCCTCTTTTTTCACCTTTCTTCTTCTCTTTCTCTCTTTCTTTTCCTTCTTCCTTTACCCGCTCGGTGGTTAAAGGCCTATAAGTTTACGCCGCCTGCTTTATTTTTAATAGTTACTCACGACTTGTCTGTTTTCAGTCTCTATTCCTCTGTTAAAATATTTATAAAACATCATTGTGTTGCATTTTCGTCCTGATACACAACCCTCTCAGTAGTATCGACTAGAGTAAAATCTGTTTGCTCCGTTCCGTATTTCACAGACAGTAAAAATAGTGCAAACGGAACTGACCCGTTTTTGCATTAGTGAATAGTTTCTCTTACATGCCCCCAGGTCTCTTCTTTAGCAAGCACTTAAGTGTGCTTATGTTTTTGCCGACGATGACAAAAGGACTCTGCTTTGGGACTGTAAAACACGCGCGTTCTGTTTCTGGTGACGCGTTCTCGGAGCTGCTGGATTCCTGCGGTCGGGTCGTTGCAGGTTAGTGCCAGACTTCGCTTCCAGTCCAGCCAGGCACCTTATCTCTCTTTAATCAGTCACTCTTGATTGTCTAACACCTTGAAACTACCCTGTCTAACTTGATGGATGGTTTTCATTGCACTATCATTGTTGACCAATCTGTGTAATTAAGTAATGAGTCACCAACACCCATCGACGCTTGTTAAACGACCTGGATCCGAGGACAACTCTTCAAACTGGGTTACATTTCGCCTCCCGCTCATTCCGCCTGAGGCCCTGCTGCGGCTGCTGCTGTTCAAGTGGGTGCCTGTCCCTGCAATGAGTCCAGACTCCAGCAGATGGCAGTAGTGGGCCACTGGACGCGCTCCGATTATTTGGTTTAACTCCTTGCTGCGAATTACAATAAAAAACACTGTCCATTTCGTAAGGGAAAAAACAGTGAATCTGTTATTTATCAAGGGTTTCCGATTACTGAGGTGCTTGGTGGCGCATTGTTAATATCGCAGTTACATGTAAACATGGGTCTGCTTTGTAGCTGGGAATTTGATTCGGGGCCACTGATGGAAACACCTGAATGGCCTGCCCGTCCCTCCATCGCGATCTGAGATGGGGGGAAAAACCTAATTTGCAATCTTATCTCAAGGGAGGAATACATAGACTTCCAGAGACCAATATAGATTTAAAGACACCAAAAGAAGCATCACAAATATAACTTAGTTTTATTTTCATACTTCTGCCGCTTCAGATCCATGTAACACGTTAGTGTCAGCCCGTTCAAAGGCCCTCAGCTGTCGACCACGGAAGGGTGAAGGGCAGAGTGGGTCTAACTTGATATTGGAGGCAAACTCTCGGAGATGCCCCGGCATGACTCTTCATAAGATTCACGTGTGCGCCCGTAGTTTGTTTTAACAATTCTGCATTCGCTGCCAATGAAGGGAAACGAATGCCTATCAGCCGCTCTGAACATAGATATAGGGACATCTCCCTGGAGTTTGTGGTGTGACGGTGACATCGCTGGCAGTCGAAGCACTCGGAGTATGTATGAGAATCCGGGGAAAGGGGGGGGGGAGGAGTTACTGTGCAAGAAGAAATAAAAAGGCTCGAAGAGCAGAGGAATACGTATAGGATGGAGAAGAGTAACAGACAATAAATAAAGCAAGCGTGTTTGGTGTGCTCTGACATAAACGGGAAATCTAGCTAAGGGGTGAAAAATAGTCACTTGATATCAACAGCGTTTGCTTCTGGTGTTGAATTATGGCCTGTGTAGTAAGACTGGACCAAAGGATGGTGGTCGCGGTTCCGCGCGCAGCACCCCCAGCAAGAGACGCCATGACCCAGTCCAGCTTTTTTGCCATTTGGCCAGAGACCACGGCCACTTACAGAGAATTTTAATACACGTAACCTTATAACGTACCTTTCTTACGCCTTTGTTGTGTGTTAGCAATATCAAGGACAGAAAAAGCCTGCAATCAATACTTTATACAAACCACTATTACTCCTTTGTTTTACCCCATTTCTAAACATATTGAAGTATGGGGAAACATGTGTGGTGGTGAGTGGAAAAGGGGCAATGCCCAGTCTACTACTGATAGTGTGTGGTCACTGCTGATATCACCATGACAAGAATGGAGACCGAATTCAGAGCATAGATCAGCAAAGACTTTATCGGCCCTTTCTTAAAATTGTCGTCCAATTTGCATGTGCCAATACATGACCCTTCCATCCAATAAAATTCCACCCAGTTTGAATGCCTACATTATGTTATATCCTTGTGCCAGTGTTTGCAAATCTGCATACCACCTATTTCTTAAGAGTAGACACTCAAGCGACACGCATGGCGTGCTATAACGTATGGCCTGTTAGGGTGAATTCTATATAAACTATAGCATGTCTAGATCCTGATAGTTCTGTGACAGACCAGAGTGGAGGAATTGTGCAGTCAGTGGTCGTATATGTGAATTGTGTTATCTTGTGTGCAAAGTTGTGTATTCCAAATTAGGCAATCTAAGACTTCCAGAAGTAGGTGCTGAGTGTAGCTTCACCATCTCAAGAGCGGGTTTCCTCCCAGCCCAGATTACAGCTTTACCAGGTCTGTCCACTGTCCTGTGTACTCATTTGGAATAGGGAGCCGTGACATGCCTAATGAACAGTTCGAATAATGAACCACTACCGTTTTTTGATTTTTAAACTATGTGTGCACTGCCCGAAAGGGTTTCTCCTACATTTATCAAACCCCCTGGGAAGTTTTAGCTCTCATTTTACACTCCCTGCCACACTGAGCAGGTTATCTGACTCCCTTGCACGTTGTTTAAATCAAATTGCTATTTCACACTTCGATTCAACATAGGTAAATGTATATCCTCCACATAATGTGTAAAGAGGACTTAAGAATACCTTGGAAAATAATACATGACTGGAAATCTGTTTACGGAATATGTTTTATTAAGCACCGTTCCCCTCATGTTGGTAACATTTCTACTCTGAAGTCCATGGTTTTAGAAAGTCTCATCCATTATTGAACTGATGTACACCTCACAAATCTATTTCTTAAGGCAGATGTTTGCCACAAAAGTGTATTCTTGGTGCTGATACTGAGTGTTTAGTGCTGCCAAATTCATTGCTGTGTGTTAATTTACCTCTGTGAATGAAAGGCTGAGTGACCCTGCCGTGCAATATCCAGTCTAGGGCATTTTCGCTTCTCATGCCTAATGCTTAATTTTTCAACCCCTCATTCTCACCCCTCCCTGTTCCTGCACCATTCCTCATCTCTCCCTGCAGCCACATACAACCTCGACCCTCTCTTCATTAATACCTAATCCTCCCTCTCTTATCAAAGATAACTAATCATGGCTTACTCCGTATTCATCAATCCGTCTCTCACTCCTCAATCATTTCACTCCTCAAAAATCCAAATCGGGAAAAGTGTTGTTCATTGTGTGATTCAAAAAATGCAGACAACTGGACGTTAATGTGCTTCTCAGGGATCTCCGCATAAAGTGGCAGATGGGAAATGGAGCAATAGTTGGCCCAATTTGATGCCTCCAGATTAGGTTTTTTAAGTACCGTAATGCCATGACATTTTTCCATGTCCTTGGGACCATACCACAAGATAAAGATGTGATCATCAGATCAGTGAGGATGGGTGAGAGAGTGGTATCTTATGTTACCAGGGTATTTGTAGAGCGCGCAGCTACTCGGAGGAGTGTCCCGGCGCTAGGTGGGTGTGACAGAGCTGGTTAAGTAAGACAACGCGGAGGCTATTTCTGGAACAACCAAGTTTTTAGGGACTTCCTGAAGGAGAGAAGATCGTGCATGGGTACTTAGTATTTTAAGCTTCTCTGGTGGGAAAAGATCAGTAGCACAACTCAACTTAAGGGCTTTGACTAAAGCCATAAACGTGGTAGTCTCCAAAGTGTGGAAAGAGGTCATACTCTCTTTAGATTCAACCATTCCAACAGTTGTGTTAGCGAGAACGGGAGGGTTATCAAAGGTGAAATAAATGAAAGCAACCTTATTCCCAAAAAACTCTCCCAATTTGTTGCAATAATTTTGCGAGAGATACTTTTGCAGGATTTAATAAGGACTTTACAATCTGAAAGATTTCTTTGGGGGCATTGCTAGCTGTGGATATCTTTGCTGAATAGTAGGCAGCACGTGCAGACCTTCTAGCCCTGTGATAGATTCTAGTGTCCTCCTGCAGCCTCACTTTAACATCTGCTGCGTAGTGCTTATGCCAAACATGCTCCTATTGCTTGTGCTTTTTCTTGAGATCCAACATGATGCCTGTGATCCATGAGGCAGAAAGGCATAAGTTGACTTTCCTTCCTGCGTGTAACATGTACTTTATCTAAATTGGATCGAATCCAGCGATTCACCATGTTAGTGCGAGAATGACGATTCTCAGAGTTACATGAATAGAGAATCAGGATTTCATTAAAGACACGGAGGCTAACATTATGCATATTATCTTTTATTGCCACTCCTGAGCAGCTCCTTTAACCCCTTGAGTGCCCCGCCCTTTCCCCCTCCTGTGCCGGGCATTGTATTAGCGGGCGGGGTCCATGACGAGATAGTCTCGTCATGGGCACAGCGCAACCGCGCTCCATGACGAGACTATCTCGTCATGGGCACAGAAGGGGTTAAAGAACTTCCTTTACAAAAACAATCCAGAACTGGAACAACAATAGCACTAGTAGATTCCTCCTGCATGGAATCTTCATCCTCTTTTAAATGCAATCCTGCAAGGAGAATCTTCCTTATCCTCTTGATCCTCAACCCACGTTAAATATGTGTCTGAACATGCGTTATTCTGAAAATGAACAAATACACTTAAAAACTATAATCAAAATACTATTCTTAACCTTAAATAAAATTATATAATCAACATATTCTTCACTTATAATATAAAAGACATTTAATCTCTTTAGAGGTTATTAGTTAACACTCTGTTGTATACAATAAAATACACCAAACCCATAAAGGGAGAGGCGGGAGGGATAATGTTAGCCTCCGTGTCTTTAATGAAATCCTGATTCTCTATTCAAGTAAATCTGACAATCGTCATTTCATTACAAGACCGAAGGCTACCATTATGCATGTTGAAAGCCTTTTAACACCACTTCAGACATGTGCTCTACTGGCCTAAAATAATGTCTTGCAAAAGTATCCACATTTGACCAATCTGCCAGCTTTCAAAATATTCTCTAAACTTCCACCATAAATACAAGACTTACTTGCCAAAGCACCTCTAATAGAATGTGCTTTGAATTTTTCAATATCTACACCAGCTTGACTCATCACACATCTCACCCACCTAGATGTTGTAGCCGTACTTACCGCTCTAAAAGGTTTTACAAATGAAATCAACAATTGATGTTCACCATCCCTCCTGTTTTCAGCCACTCAACACTCATATTCTTTTAAACAATCCACCACACATAACTTTCTGCATTCTTCATACTTGGGGTAAAACACATAAGACGACATGGTCTTAGTCCTCTTATGAATTTCAAAGTACACACCTTCTGGAATAAAATATCTGTTATTAATCTCTAAACATTTCACATCAGAAACCCTCTTACATGAAATCAAACCTAACAGAGTCGCTAGCTTAATAGAAATATTCTTATTATTCAAGTATCTATTTGAAGGCCAGTCACAAAATAAATTCAATATCAAATTCACATCCCACATGACATCATAACGAGCCTTAGGAGGCCTCTTTAACCTCATACTCTTCAACTCCCGACAAACCAAAACATTACATCCAACGGATTTTCCACCTGCCATTGCATGACCTGCAGAAACTGCAGATCTATAGCAATTCATGATACGATAACTTAAACCCTTGTTAAACTGTTCCACTAAGAAATTAACAAATTCGACTACAGGAGCCTCCACGGGATCCAAACTCCGTTCCAAGCACCAACACACCCAAATTCTCCATACTCCTTTGTACCTTCTCCTACTTCCAGGAGCCCAAGACTCCTCGAGTAACTCTGCAGCTTCATAAGAAAGTCCCTTGACAAAACTGTATCCCCTGATACTTTCCAAACAAGGAGGTCCAGCACCCCGCTCATAATCAAAGGATGAACTTCTCCCAATTCGTTTACCAGCAAATCCTCTTTTGCTTTCATTAAAAAAGGAACTTCGCATGCCAATTCCAGAACCGCCGGAAACCAAGCCTGAGAAACCCAAAAAGGAGTGATCAGAACTATCTGAGATCCTTCTCTCCTCACCTTCAACCACACCCTCTGAATTAAGGCAAATGGAGGAAACGCATAACCTCTCATGTTCATCCATGACTGTTGAAATGCATCTATAGCCAGTGCCTCTGGATCCAGCATCCAGCTGAAAAACTTCTCCAATTGGTGAGTCAATCTCGATGCAAACAGATCCACCTCCAATGGACCCAAAACCATCTGAATTTTCGTGAAATATTCCTTTCCCAACATCCAATCGCTGAAATCCCTCACCATGTCTGGAATTCCAATCTGCTACCACATTCTTTATACCCTGGAGATACTCCGCTCTCAAAGCTATCTTGTTCCTTAGACAAAACATCCACAGGCCTTTGGCCACATTCGAAAGACCTCTCGATCTGCAACCTCCCAAACGGTTTACATACGCTACAGCTGAGATGTTGTCCATCTTCAAAAGCACAGTTTGACCCTGCAATCTTTCCTTGAAACTCTTCAACGCATATAATGCCGCTGTCAATTCTAAACAATTAATGTGCAGAACTTTCTCTTCCTTTGACCAAGCTACACCTGTTTCTAGTTGACCCAACCGGGCCCCCCAACCTAACAGGCTCGCATCCGTCTCCAGAATTACATCCGGAAGGCAACCAAAAATTGCCCTCCCATTCCAAACCTCCAAATTATGCATCCACCACTCCAACTCTGCCTTTGCTTCCATATCCAACACTACCTGGTCTCCATACCATAAACCCGCTCTCAACGCATTTGCTTTTACTCTCTGCAAAGCTCGATAGTATAGAGGACCTGGGAAAATAGCTTGAATCGATGAAGAAAATAAACCTAGAATCCTTGCCAAACCTCTTAAACACATACTCTCTTTCTTTTGAACTCTCAAAACCACTTTTTTTTTATCATCTTTACTTTCTTCAAAGGCAATCTCAATACCTCCTCGACTGTGTCTATTGTAAAACCAAGAAAATCCAAACTCTGAGCAGGAATAAAGACTGACTTCTTCTGATTTATTAAGAAACCTAAACTCTCTAACATATCTACTACAATCTTGAGTTGAACCTTCAACTCCTCTGCATTTTGCGACATCATTAAAATGTTGTCCAGATAAACAATTAAACAGAATCCTCTCTCCCTGAAAAATGCCACAACTACTCTCATCAACTTCGTAAAGCACCAAAGTGCCAAAGACAGGCAAAAAGGAAGACAGAGAAATTGGTATAACTGACCTCTCCATCTGAATTGAAGGACACTCTTTCATTGGAACAGTGAAATAAGCATCCTTTAAATCCAACTTCACTAACCAATCCTTTGATTGCAACATGTCCCTTAGGAGGTGAATTCCCTCCATTTTGAAATGCCTGTAAACCAAAGAATGGTTCAGAATCCTCAAATTTATCACAGGCCTCCAACCTTTTTCTTTCTTTTCTACCAAAAATAGGGTGCTTACGTAAACTTTTGAATGTTCTTCTACCATACAGATAGCTTCTTTCTCCAGCATCTCTTTCACTTCTAAATCTACAATCTCCATCTGTTCTTTGGATAGCACTAACTCCTTTGGTTCCATATACTGGATTGGCCTTTCCACAAAATCTTTCTCGAACCCCTGAACTACACTTAAAACCCAAGGGTCTCTTGTAATTTTCCTCCAAGCATCTACATAAAACCTTAAACGGCCTCCTACTTTTCTGAGGGAAGAACCAGAAATAGGCCGCATACTCACCTCTTGCTCCTTGACCTGACTGACTTCTTCCTCTTCCCCCTCTTGGCCTCTGGAATCTTCCTCTTTGAGGGAAAAAATTTGAGGATCCTTGAAAACCCCTTCCTGATCCTCTATGCACATAACTGTATTGGTTGTTAAATTGGGACCTTTGCCATCCATCTATTTGTGGCCTTGAGCATTCAGCTCTCAAAACACTCCTCACCTCCTTCTCTAGAGGCTTCCTCAGCCAATGTTTTATTCATTTTGCAACATGATCTTGCGGCCACCAATCTGCACTTCTTAGAGGCCTTAATTCATAAGGGCTAAACATTTCCCCTCCAAGAGGATCTTTCAAAATAGTTTTTGAGCAAGACGGTTGATCAATCTTTAGATCATTAAGATCATCATCCTGATCTACGTCAAGAACAAATTCATCATTTAATTTTTCTCTTCCTCCTTCATTCCTCTCATCTACATCCATATCATACTCCTCTTTGGAGTCATCTTTTGTGCCGCGAAGGACACTTTCTTATGCGCACCGCAAAGGGTACCACTCTTTTTCATGGAGTTAAATCCATCTTTGCCCATCTTATTCAAATGCTTCGTTTTCCTTGCTCTTTTAGTACCTTTTTTTTCTCTGAGATCTTCTGCCTTCTCAGAAAAAGACCAAAAGTCCTCTTCAGACTTACTATCTTTCCTTTTTTTCGTCCATAACAATCTCTATTACCTTTCTCATAGAACTCTTTACCTCAGATTGGATTAATCTCCTTAAGTTCTCCTCACTAATTCTTCCCTCAACCACTTGTTGAGTTACACTAATTTCTTGAGGACTCATTTCAACACATTGTACAATTAAATTGCCTAAATTTCATAAAACAATATCAATCTCACAAGAAACAGCTGATTTCCAACACTCCTCCAACTCATGATGTAAATAACCTTTTTAAAAAAATTTTTTTAATTAAAATATCGTTAACACGCGAAAAACGCCAACATAAAACCTACTATATTAAAGAATTTCCTCCCAAACCAAGTTGGCCGCCGAACTCACGCGAGAATTTGGTGGCCAATCACAAATAAATGACTCCTGTGACCTCATGCGCGTCTATTCAGACTGCCCGGCTTTGAAAACATCAACCGGCAACACGAATGGAAGCGCGTGTGACTCTCAAAGGTAAACAGCCTCTCCACGCGCCCCCTTCAATGTTAAATAACGCGCGCACGTTAAATCATAGCCGATCTAATCCTGCACATACATCACAGAAATATAAACTTTGAACTCTCCATAAACATTTCCTTACTCAATACAAAAGTCTTCTCCCGTTTGTTTTCTCAAATCATCATCTATAATAGACGGTAACTTAAAAGCTATCTAAATGAATAATCCTCATACAAACAACTCAAACATACCGCTTCTATAAATTAGAAGCTTAACTCTTAGAAACTACATCATATTTTATATACTTCTAAACACTCAATCCATAACTTAGCATATCATTAAATGAATAAAGATTCAACTTATCTGTTCAGGAGCAGCATTTAAAAGAGGATGAGGATTCCATGCAGGAGGAATTTATTAGTGCTATTGTTCCAGTTCTGGACTGTTTTTGTAAAGGAAGTTCTTTAAAGGAGCTGCTCAGGAGAGGCAATAAAAGATAATATGCATAATGGTAGCCTCCGGTCTTGTAATGAAATGCATGGATCTCCCTAGGATGTTCATTGAGTTTTGAAGGCATAAACGGAAGTCTGTATGATTAAACTTTGCCCAACCTCCAGAAAGGCCCCCTGGGACAGGTCGCCTAACTTGCAGCTCTGGACCCTTGAGCAAAAGAGGAATTGCAGAGTGATCAATCCAGCTCAATGAAAGTGAAGACTGCACAAGAATGCCAGATGAGTTCGAAAATACTGGGTCTAGTAGTTGGTCCATTAACTAAGAGTTGAAGGCCCAGAGCAATAATGGAGGTAGCAGTGGTACATATAAAATTCACCTAGAATGGAGAAGTTGGTGCACTTAAGAATGTAAGGAGATATTGCCTCGGCCAACCTTACACCCCAGCCGGGCTTGGAGGATGATTGATTAAGGAGCCAGAAAAAGTAACGTTTTTAGTGATGCCTAGGGAAAAGAAAAAAACATTCACAATCTGAAATGGCCATGTTAGCAATCTGAGAAAAAAATGTGACAAAAATAATGGCAATCTCACCACCTTTTTCCCCGATGCGGTCTTGCTTGGGTATGTAATAGCCCAAAGGAAGGGCTAATGCAATGTCAGGAATAGAATGCTCATGAATCCAGGTTTCCGTAAGAAACACTGCATCCGGCTTATAATCTGATAAGAAATCATAACATATCTAATTGGTGTTGTAACAGAGTGGCAATTTAGGCTGAAGAGTTCCTAGGCAGATAGTTAACCCCTCAACCAGAGGTCCGTTTGAAGGGGAATAACAGGCTCTCCTGGCTATGTAGGGTAATAACCACACGGCTCTCATCCCTGAATAAGGACTAGGTCTAAAATTCGCCTTTCAGCTAAATTCTAATGCCGTACACAATTGTTACAATTTTTCACTCTTAAGTGAGCCTACCTGAAGAAAATTGACCATAGTTCCTGGCCCATGGGACCAGTAATGCACGTACGGGTGCAAACGGGCTTGCCTTTGGCACACCTGCACTTTGCCCTCCATTAAATAGGGCAAGAAGCACGTGGGAGAAGATCTAAGAGAGACTAGACCGCTCTGCTTAAAAAGGTCCCACCAGGGCAGCACTATGAAAATGGCCGCCTGAACTGCCGACCACACCAAAACCAAAAAATGCAACAAGCAGTAAAAAAATGAGATGGTACTGAAAGTGCGTTCTGAACATT
The DNA here is from genome assembly GCF_964204655.1 of Triturus cristatus. Classification (NCBI taxonomy): domain Eukaryota; kingdom Metazoa; phylum Chordata; class Amphibia; order Caudata; family Salamandridae; genus Triturus; species Triturus cristatus. Next base: position 364,914,736 of record NC_140584.1, on the reverse strand, counting down.
ATACAACATAAATGACCATGATAATGCTGAATATGTATGATGTAACGCGGAAAAAACATTTATATTTTTTATATTAATTATCAAAGTGACTTGTAGTGAAAAGAAAGGTGTGCAAATGTAGCTTTCACTCATCCTGTGTATATGTGTCATGTCACTGTGGAATATTCGAAAAAGAATCTGCTCTTGCTTATTGAATGCCTGTGTTGAAATCATTGTGTCCAAAGGACTAACGCAAAGCGGGTCTTTGAGTTTCAGTCATTTCCAGCAATGAATGATGGTCTATTCTGGGGACATCTGCTAACCTTGGAACTTGTGCGCATCACTAGAGGAGAAAGGAATGAGACGGAAGGCGTTGGTATAAGGCGAGTGCGATGGGAAGGTGAGCTATGAGGAAGCATGATTAGGATGTCCTAAAATGGATAGCGTAGTGCGCATTTTGGGAAATCATCAGCTGTCAATTGTACTTGTCCCTCGAAGTGGGGCAGGGGGTTGAAGAGCAAAGGGATGAGAAGTGAGCGCTGACTAGTGAGGAAATACGAAAGATAGACAAGTAGTGAGGAATGATGGATGAGAAATGAATAGGGGATCTAGAGTGAAGAGTGATGGATGAGAAATGAATGGGGATCAAGAGTGAGGAATGATGGATGAGAAATAAATAGGGGATCAAGAGTGAGGAATGATGGATGAGTTGGGAAGGATGAGGAGTGACATGTGGGAAACGAGTGATGAGGAGTGAAGCATGAGGATATCCCAAAATGAATGCTGAGACTAAAGCCAGGGACCACGGGTTGAAACCAAGGCCCCTACAGGGGATGCATTAATCTACAGAGCCCCCTGACCTGGCCTCCACAGTCGTCCCTTTAATACTGCATAAGAAATAGAATGATAGTCTTTATACAAGGCTTCATTGATTCAATGTACTGTTTTTAAAAAAAATTATCGCTCACTTTATTGAACAGTGAGGAAATAAAATAAGCCATAGTTTGGATGTAAAGACCTATTGTGGATGTTTACATGCTCAGGTAAAGCCAAGCAGGTACTCTGAATCCATTGTCACTCTTTATCACTGAAAGGGTTAACAAGCGACATGCGTCTTCACCTAGAAGCATAGGGGAGAATGGTGGTAAATTACCATCCACACTGAAACCAATACCTCGCGATCAAAAAGAAAGTTCAAAGCTTGTTCCAAGTGACCAATCTGTCACATTTGCTTCCTAGGAGGGTTCAGTTCTCAAATCTATACTATTTAAAGGTTTGTTCATGCAGCCATTCATTTATTTTGCAGTTAACTAGGTACAGTGTTTGTTGAAGAGCACCAGTTCTAGGATGTTAGCTGGATGAGTTAAGGCCTGGTTCAGTCCCTGATGCTGCTCCTGTGGCTGTATTGAATGACGTCAAACAAAATTATAATCATGGGATTTCTAACTTCCTCATCCTGCTGTTGCAGTTGTCTTCCTGCTACCTCTAAATGAGGATCTTAAAGAAAACCCTTTTTATTATGTGGCACCTGAAAGCTTGTGTTAATGCCGCCATAATTTCTGACCTTCCTGAGTCAACTATTTACAAGCTTCAAGGCATTCAGTATATGATTTCTACTAGGATCCATTATAAGGTGCTCTCCTTTGCCTACAGAGCTTATTATGAAACAGTCCCCATGCTACGTATGTCTTTGCTTCCATGTATAATGGATTCCTTTATTTGGTTCTTCCCTCCTATCAGTCCCCGGATTTAGAAAGGTTTGGCGGTGGTTGAGGCGGACGTGTGATGAGCATATTCCCTATCTTTTGTTTGCTTTCTTTGTCTGTAATGCACTTGGTCTTGGCCTGCGCAAAATAGAGAGGAAGGCTCTTAAAATTCACCTTTTTTTATTGATTATCTTCAAATCTTTTCTGATGTTTAGTCAGTTCAGTGCCAAGATGCCTTAGGACATTTGGTGCACTTTAAACATAACAACTCATATTCTGCAAGAACATGTTTCAGGATATTTAGTCTGTGACCTCAGGCACTAAACACGAGGCCGGTGGCAACATTATAGTACAAGGAGCCCCAGTTGTCCCCTGGCCCCGCCCCATCAGAACCCACAAATCAAGACTTGACCAGAGCTGTGGGTAAAATAGGCTATGTTTATTAGAAACCATCACATATAAACATGACAATATATCATCAATCCAATTCAAATCTCAGACGACCTATAATTATCAACTTAACTTCAATAACTGCACGATATGTTTTCCATGCTACACATAACGTCTTCATCCCTCAGCAGAAATGACAGAACTTAATTCATTGACAAAGAATGTTCTCTATCGCTCCAGCACTAAGGTGCTTTCTGGCTTGCGCCACCCCAACCTGAGAACCACGCGAGGCGCAACCCACCTGCGTCCTTGAGAAGGTGAGCCCCTGCCATCTGGTCCTTGTCCGCGACCCGAGGGGCCCACCCCTCCAACCACCAGGCTGCCCATCGGGTCTCGTAGGGTACAACGAGGAGCGGATGCCCCATGCCCTATTTTCTAAACTGGCGCCCTTGACCCCAGCTGGTGTCTCCATTCTCTGGGGTGAGCTTACCGTATCTCCCCCTCAGTGCTGGCCTAGGGAGTATGCAGGAGGACTCCGCTTAACCATGTAAGGCAATTTATGTGGCCTCCTTACCGCCACTCTTAATTCAACTTCCAACACCTTCCAAAGCTCTACCTCTAGGGATGGTGGGTGGGAGATTCTTGAAGTCCCCTGCACACGGGGCCGGCGCTGTAAGGAAGAGAGGACGAGGTCCTGGGCAAAGTGCCCTAAATAGGCCACCCATCCTCTCCTCCCCACCCCCATTACGTGCTTCCACGGACTACATAGCTCACGCTGGCGCGAGCGCGCAGCGTGTGTTAGTACAGCTGAGAGCTGAGAGCTATTTGGAGTTTGGGGTCGGGCTGCGAGTGGGCTCCAGTTTTTAGCCATTACTGTGTGACCATTTTAATTTTTGAATTGAATTGTGTGACTCTGCCAGCATTTGCTAGTTTTAAAAAGTATTTTACCTCTGTGTGTTCTGCCCATCATAGCGGGAGCACCTCTCCCGGCTCTACTTTCCTTTTGGTGCGCGGTGCCCGTCCGTGCGAGCGGGCCCGCCCACCTACTTCCTGCGAGACTAGCGGTCTAGTTTTTCGCGCTTCCACGGACTACATAGCTCACGCTGGCGTGAGCGCGCAGCGGGTGCGCCGATGGCGCGCCGAAGGCGCGCCAAAGGCAAACTCGTCTGCGCCCGTCCGCGCCAGGATCGCGCCAGACGCCGTGCCTTTGATCGCTAAGTATCCACTGTACTATACCAGGGAGAGGTTGATGACGTTACGGGTGAGAAGTACTCCCCAATGCACTCCCTTTCATGGGTCTGGGGACATGGGCAACTATCGCTGTCCGGGCTGTCAGTACTTGATGGCTAGAGAGGCCAATACTGATGGAGGAGAGTTATATTCGGGCCCAGATACGACCAGGGATTTAACAAGGGCGGAGGGTGGAGCGGAGACTGCACCGCATGTCACACAGAGCCGAGTGTTTAACCTCACCTCACAGGCACAACCAGATAATCACCTGCTAGGGATTCTCCTAAACGCACGCTCTGTGGTTAAACATCAGGTAGAATTGGAACTATTGCTAACGGCTCTCTCCCCTGACCTGGTGTTTATCACAGAAACGTGGACCAATGTGGCCTCCTGCCCGGATTGGAACTCGGCCATACCCCCAGGCTATGCACTACATTGCCAGGATAGGAAGGATGGCAGAGGGGGCGGTCTAGCTATCATCTATAGGGACCACCTGAAGTTACAGGTGGAGGTGGTTGAAAACCTGGATGCGGAAGCACTACAATTTAGTATCTTCTCCAAAGATACTACCGTTTCCCATGGGCTATTAGTCTACAGACCACCTGGACCAAGGGTCATTTTCTTGGGGGCCCTCCAAAAACATTTGGAGTCCTGTACTAAGTTTGGGTCGTACATTATTCTTGGGGACTTCAATTTTCATTTGGAGGCTAAGAATCTCTCGGACACTGCTAGACTGGTGGATAGTATGGAGGGATATGGTCTCAGGCAGTTGGTCTCTGACCCGACCCATATTGGGGGACATACGTTGGATGGTCTTTTTTCCAGCCATCCTGATCTTTTATATCTAGGAACTGAAGTTATTCCGTGGACCGACCATCGGGCGGTGCTTTTTAGTGTTGGAGTTAAGGTCAGACCTGGAGGAGGTCCACAGAGACCAGCTAAAATTATGTTCAGGAGATGGAGTAAAATTACACACTCTTCCCTTCTTGAGACTTTAGGTACTCCTCCCCCTACCCTGGACACTGACAATGAGATAGCAGCTGCGCAGTTTACCGACTGGATCGCGAACGCTGTTAATCAGGTTGCCACTCTGCAGGTAGCCACTCAGAACAGACGTCCCTCGGCTGCCCCTTGGTACGGCCCAGAGTTAAAACGACTCAAGGTGGAGTGTAGGCGGCAGGAACGTTTGTGGAGAGTAAGTTATGACAGGATCTGTAAGCAGGTCTATGGTCTGGCACTGACTAATTACAAACTCGCCATTCAGAATGCTAAGAGGGAGTACTTCTCTCGGGAAATCTCGGAGGCAGGCAACTCGTCCAAGGAACTGTTTAAAACAGTTTCGTTCTTGGCGCTTTCCCAGCAGACGAGTCAGTTCACACCGGATCAGTTGTTTTGTGATCAGCTAGCCGATTTCTTTAAAAACAAGGTTACTGACATCTATGCTGATCTGCTTAATACTGTAGGTCCTCCGTCTCCCCCTCATGAGATATCCAGTTGCAGTTTGTCAACTATCCCTCCCTTGTCTTGTACTCAGGTTGAGACCTTTTTGGGCTCCATAAAATCAGGAGCCGCATCAGACCCCTGTCCGCCTCATATTCTGCTTCTGGCTGCTGATAAGATCTTACCTACCCTTACGGTTCTGATCAATCAAGTACTGGCCGCTGGACACTACCCTAGCATGTGGAAAACGGCGAGCGTGAAACCCCTTTTGAAAAAATCCTCACTTGATCCTGCAAAATTTTCCAGTTACCGTCCCATCTCCGGCCTTCCTTTAGTGGCAAAAATCGCTGAGAAGGCTATAAATCAGAATCTGATGCAATACCTCGATAAGAACGATATACTGGATAGGTCCCAGCATGGCTTCCGTCCGAATCATTCTACGGAATCGGCTCTTATTACCACAGCCGAGGGGATCAGGGATGCAGTGGACGCAGGGGGACGAGCGGTGCTCGTCCTCCTAGATCTGTCCGCCGCATTCGATACCGTCAATCATGAGGTGTTGCTCCAGCGTCTGAAGGGAGTTGGGATTCTGGACCGTGTGTGGGCCCTTTTGGCGTCTTTTCTAGACAATCGGACACAAAGCCTACAATGGTCAGGGTTACGTTCGACCAATTTTTCCCTCCCGTGCGGTGTCCTGCAGGGGTCAGCGTTGGCTCCGACCCTTTTTAATATTTATGTTAGACCTCTGGCTAGTCTGGTCCGACGTCACGGCTTCACGCTGGTATCTTATGCGGATGATTCGCAGTTAGTAATATCAACTGTCGATCATCCCGACCAAACCGCAGCCAAGTTTCATGCCTGCCTGATTGACGTGATGGATTGGATGCGCCGGAGTTTTCTAAAAATAAATACAGAAAAGACGGAAGTGATGGAGTTTGGAAAGGGTCCCTCTATCTGTAACTCCCTTTGGTGGCCAGCGGCGGCTGGCCAATGTCCCCTTCCAGTCACGAAGGTTAGGAATCTGGGTGTGATTTTGGACGGAAAACTGGATATGTCTGCCCAGATTAACTGCTAACATCATCCTGTTTTTATTTGCTAAAAACGCTCCGGAAAATTCTCCCCTACATCCCTCAGACGCTCCAGAAGACTGTGATGGCGGCTTTGTTTATGTCTAAACTGGACTATTGCAATGCCATGTTCTTGGGGATAGACAAGTTTCAGGTGGGAAAGATCCAGTCCCTACAGAATGCCGCTGTTCGGGTCATCCTTAATCTACCTAGGGGCTGCCCTACCTCTGAAGGGAGGAAATCCCTGCACTGGCTTCCAGTCCAGCAGAGGATAGAGTTTAAGGCCCTCTGTCTGGTTCACCGGGCTTTTTTTGGGGGTGGTGCTAATGATGGAAGAGAGAGATTCAAACCCTATCTCCAGTCCCGTGCCCTGCGGTCTGCCAATCAGGGTCTTATCTGCATTTCCAGGTTTAAATTGGCTAGATGGGGTGGTCGCTCATTTGATAGGCGTGCAGCCAGCCTGTGGAACCTTCAGCCTCTGGAATTACGGCTTCAACCTGATTATGTCCTCTTCAGGAAAATGCTAAAACATCACCTATTCAAAACCCAACCATAATCTTATCTGCTTTCCTGCCTCACTACACACACCACAGCGCCAAGACACCTCCGGTATTAGAGCGCTTTAGAAATTTTTTATACTTATACTTATTACCGGCCCCGGCAGGGAGTGACGTCCTTCTTGCCCCGTAAGTAGTTCCTCTTGGCTGCGTTGAACAATCCCTCGGCCAGGAACCACGAGCGCGTGGCCGGGATCCCGGGGCCCCACGTCCTAATGGCGCGCTCCCTCATAGTACACACTTTCCATAGGACACGGAGCCCCCAGTTGTCCCCCGCCCCATCAGAACCCACAGATCAAGACTTGACGACCAGAGCTGTGGGTAAAATAGGCCATGTTTATTAGAAACCATCACATATAAACATGACAATTTATCATCAATCCAATTCAAATATCAGACGACATATCCTCCACCCCCCCCCTGCGTCCTTGAGAAGGTGAGCCCCTGCCATCTGGTCCTTATCCGAGACACGAGGGGCCCACCCCTCCAACCACCAGGCTGCCCATCAGGGCACGTTTTCAGTCCAGTCAGAAAGATGACTTAGCCCCAACAAGTCCTTGTTTTGTAGCTGAGCAGATGCAGTCATTTATTTCAGTAAGCCTGAAGCAACATTAGAAAAAGAGAAGTATAGTGCAATTATTAGGCATGCATTGTTTACCTTGTAACCGCGTAAACATTTGCCGCACATTTTCATTTTTTTACCTTGTAACCGCCTTCATTTATTTTACCTTGTAACGAAGTAAATATTTGCAGCGCATTTTCATTTACTTTGCCTTGTAACCGCTATTTTACCTTGTAACCGCGTAAAGATTCGCCACGCATTCCTCCCAATTAAGCAACAAACTGTATTGCAGCCGCAAAGCCACAAGTAAAGTGATCGCAAAACTGAAAGCAAAGCCAGAAGATGTATTTGTTTTACTGTCTGTTTCTTCTCTCATAGTGTATTCATCTTTCTCTTAGTTTGTGCGTTTCTATCTCTCTGTCTGTGTGTCTCTGTCTTTGTATATGCTCCTCTGTGCCCGTCATGCTCCGCTATATGTGTCTACCTATGTGTACACTGTATTTGCGTGTATGCATCAAACTCTATATGTGCCTTTTAGTGTTTATAAGTTTCTGTCTTTATCTCTGCCTCTGTTTCTCTTTGTCTACCTGTCTCAGTTTCTAGCTTTTTGTATGTGCCTCTGTTTCTGTATATCTCTTTGCTTGTTAATCTCTTTTTCTGTATGTGTGTACGTCTGTTTTCCTGTACCTAGGTCTAGCTCTGTGTATGTCTGTCAATATGTCTATAACTCTATTTGTAAGCAAGCGCCATTTTAGATTAAGGGAATCGGGTAACGGAAAGAGAAAGAACTCTATCCAAAATCACACGTTTTCAGTCCTGTCAGAAAGTATGACTTAGCCCCAACGAGTATTTGTTTTGTAGCTAAGCAGATACAGTCAATTATTTCAGTTAGCCTGACGCGACATTCGAAAAAGAGAAGTATAGTGCAATTATTAGGCACGCATTGTTTACCTTGTAACCGCGTAAATATTTGCCGCGCATTTTTCATTTTTTTTACCTTGTAACCGCCTTCATTTATTTTACCTTGTAACGAAGTAAATATTTGCCGCGCATTTTCATTTACTTTGCCTTGTAACTGCCTTCATTTATTTTACCTTGTAACCGCGTAAAGATTAGCCACGCATCCCTCCCAATTAAGCAACAAACTGTATTGCAGCCGCAAAGCCACAAGTAAAGTGATCGCAAAACTGAAAGCAAAGCCACAAGTAAAGCGATCGCGAAACCGAAAGCAATTGCTTTTGGAAGCAGAGACAGCCGCCAATGGTGCGCGCGCCACAGACAGCCATATGCTTTCAATTATCGTACCCGTGTCTGGGCACGATAATTGAAACCAGATAGGCTTTAGTGCACGTAACAGACACCAATAGGCCGTGGGCGGAGCGATGCGCCCGCCTTTGGCCTATTGCGTGCTCTGTCTAAAAAATACAGCCACTAAAAGCCCAATAATAGAAGACAAAACAAAAAACACACGCACGAGCGTGTACGATGCCAGGGTCCATTTCTGAACCCCGGACAAAAGAACTCTCGCTGCGCAAGCAGTGTTGTGCAGTGCAACGCTAGGCGCGAGACCTAAAAATGAGTATCATTAATTCAGTGTGATAACTCGTAGTACACGTCTAGAAAATGCGGTTTGTAGAGTAGTTATTCATATGAACGAGGTATTACAACATTATTGATACCGCAAGCCAACGATAGGACAGACGGGGGCACAGCAACTATGAGACGTTGACGTGCCGGTGACAAATTTTAAGGCACACACCGTTTTCAACCATTGTGAACTAGGATTTTCCCGGACAGTTCCGGGTTTTCAACAGCTGTCTCAGCAGATTTCAGGAAATTCAGCTTATGTCCCGGTTTCTAGAGATGGTTGTCTGAAAACGGTTGGAGGTATCTTTATGTTTTGCAAAGCAGAGATAGTTAGCAGCTGTCATCAGAGAGTAATTTAATTAACAGTTGTGATACTGGCTTTAAAAATTGAATTTTATTTACGTTCTTACTGCCTCCTCTGTAATTCTCTGCTAAGGAGCACCGTCGTTATGTGAGCTAGGTTGAAATAAAATTGTAGTCCTTCTATTTTTAGGAAATGTCCTGGTTTTTGGCTTTAAAATTCTGGTCACCCTATTGTCAACCCAGTCACAAAGTGTATCTGTATTTTTCCCTCGGAAAAGGATTGCAACGAAGGGACTTGAACCTGCAAACCCACGCGGTATCCATAAAATTATACAAGCATTTGCAATGCAAGCGTTTCAGCTATTGGCATTGTAAACGACAATGCCAATTGGCTTTTTTTTGCGTTTTTGAAAACCTGCTGCACAGGTTACCCACTGTAGGTCAGTTCGCCTCTGAAGTTCTATATTTCACAAATGTGGTGCTTTTGCTCAGTCAGGACGAAAGAGCTGAATCTGAGATCTGTGTGTAACTTGGTGGTCACAGGCTGAAACCTGAGCTCGAAGCAGCCTTTCATCCTTCTGAGGTCAATAAATTGACCCATTTTGAGATGTAAAAATAGCAACTTTTTTATTCACTGTCTGAACCCATGCAGCTAGGGCATTGGATTTCACCCATGTGCGCAACAACTCCGCATCAGTGGGGCACAGAGCTTGGTGGGGCAAGTATAGACATTGCCTATTGTCACCTGTGGGTTTTAGGTTCCAAACGTCTTTCTTGCAATTTAGCATTGTGCATTTCTCTTGGTGTACGAGCACCATTAAAGTGGCACAAAGCATTGGCTGGCAACGTGTGTTTTTCAGCATCATGGGTGAAACAAGTTACTATTGCTATTCGGATCTGGGATGACGCTGAACATCCTGTGATTCTGGGCAAATCACTTAATCTCCCTGTGCCTAACAAAAAACAAATTGTGTCCTCATGCAACGCAACTGGTGCTCGTGTAAATCGCTCCGCTAACCGATACCTTCGGGTCAAGTTCACACTATATCAAACACCGTTTAAAAAACATATTGCCAAAGACAGTAGTATTCATTTCATCAAGTTTATGCATGCAAATGTATGAATTGCAAATTAACTCACTGGCCTATCTTTCTGGTTTAAACCATCTCCTGGCAGGTAGGACAGGGCCAGGTGCCCACCTGGACTAGATGCTGTTCCTACTGAGACATCTAGACCCCTCTGTTGGTCCCAGTTGTTTCAGTAGTTTGCTAGGATGGCACTGGAATATTGTCATTTGAGAGCTAGGGTCAGGAAGTTGCGAGCCCTCTGCCTCTTAGTGGAAATGGCATTCCATATCATAACTGCTGTGGAGCGGACAGGAATGCACCTCTTTTGCAAAGGAAAAAGGACCCAGTGGCAGCGCCGTGCTGGTCCATCTGGACTGTAGCTAGGGTTTTTTTTTTTTGATAAACAGTCAATGTTCTTTCTAAAATAATTGCAATCGTATATTAATGTTCATGCTGTTAGAGATAATGCAAATTACCTTTGCCCTCACTTGTCAAGCACCGCAACCTCAGTTGACGGACACATCCACAGAGCTCAGGCGATGCACCTCTTTGCCGATAGATCATTCTCTTCTCAGTATTACAACATCCACATATCTTTCGCATTGCAGTTATTTACCAAACCTGTCATACATTGCTGCCTGTGCTGAAACGTTCACAGAGGTCACACAAAGCATCTATTTCTAGACCTTTTGGCACTTTTGTCCCAATATTGAAAGACTCACTGAGCTCACACAATGCACCTAGTCCCTGACCAAAATGTACCACCATTTCTGTACTGTGACATGCATGGAACTCACAAGCAGTGCTAAATTTGTGCTTGCGTTGGCTGGTGCTCAGCACTGCCACATATGTCTTGACGCCAGCACATACTTATAACAGTCTACCACACGGTGGCCCTGTCTATCTATTTGTATACATCAGCAGTCGATTTAAAAATACAAACTAAATAGAAAATAAGTTCAGCACCTCCAAGCCATTTCTGCTTCTATGGAGGACCAGGAACAGTCCATTTTGTCCCGTTTGCATCGGCATGATGGTTAACAGGCAGCATTGGTAGTGCATGTGGCAGCTCTGGTAGGGAGAGTGGGTAGTAAAAGCAGTGGTTGCCTTAGGAGAAATATATTTCGGGCTCTAGTATTCATTTTTCCACAAATTAAATATTGCTCACAAGGTACCTCTTTCTGGACCGGTCACATACTTTTATCTGCGATCCGAATCTTTAGACATTCACAAAACTCAGTGCACTGACACCACCACTTTTTGTGACTAACAGGACATGGACAAAAGTCCTACACAAGCAATAGGGGGCACATTTGGTGCACCCGTTCAGCTTAGAGAAAAGGTTCTTAACCTCACTTGCCTTGTCCGGTTTTACGCCTCTTCGCATATGCTAGATTACCATACTTTCATGGAAAATAAAAAGTCAGAATATTCGATTCACACACAGTTAGCCTCTAAGGTCAAGGGTATGTGCCTGTATATGATGCAGGAGACATTCCTGTTACAACAAATGTGCACGAATAACTTTCATTTAAATGTGTCACTTGTAGTTCTGAAACTTATGCCCCGTCCACAAGAAACTGACAGTTGAGAAGTTGGAACAAGTCTAGGCCTTACCGCAACTTGCCCTACAATAGCAATTTTTTGGTCGAGCCTGGCCAGTGCATGGGCTGCTCTGCGGGGCATGCTGTATTGCAGGATGGACTTGAAGTTCTGCCCACTTTCTGCACATATTTTTCATTGACTTGTTTCGCTGTTTTGTAAATGCTGCCTTCTGATTCGTTAACAGGCTTATTAGTCCCGCCTTAGTACCACCATGTCTTAATTTGTAACCGTCCATGAGGACTGCCCCTTTTATTCCGGTGTTACATGGTATGTTTTATTTCGTCTGTGAGCACTATTTTCTTTAATCAGTTTTGTCCTACTGCAGGCAAGACGTGCTTTACTGCGACACTCAGCGCGCTTTCACTTTCCAACCCCCCCCCGGACAATGATGGCAGCTTCATTGCAATGCTATAGGTCTCGCATTTACGAGAGTTCCAGGTATTGGCATTTAAAATGACAATGTCTTTTATTTATGTGTTAATTTTCACAACAGATAAATGAAAGGCATTGTCATTTACAATGCCAATAGCATAAACTTTCGCAAATGCGAGACCTATTGCATTGCAAATGCTTGTTACTAGCGGGTATTAGAACTACTGGTAAGTTACCAAACTAGTACCTGCGGTGATATATACAACAATGTCAGCATATTTATTAATTTTGTTATTAATTTAAGCAAGTAAGCAATTATTGTTGTATAATCTGCTCCAGGAATGAAGATTATGATTAGAAGAAGTAAGGCACTCCAAATGGGCATATTCTTGCCCCAAATATATGATCGTGCAATATATGAGTTTGGGGATTTATATTGATAAGTATTTTAATGAAGTTGTATGTGGGGTAATGGCAACCTGATGTTCTTATGAAAAAGATTTTGTGTGCATAATGTTCAGTGGAGTTGGGGAATTGTGTAGTTCAGTGAGGTTTGAATTGTTATGGAATGCAAATGTTTTTTCATTGGTCTCTCAAGCTCCACAAATACATTCCTTTGTATGTGGATATCATGAACACAGTGCAAAATAAATCAGTCTGTTTACTTTTTATGTCTCGCCTTCACAGCACATATGCTGTCTCTTTTGTTTACTCACAGTGGGCTTAGAGGCTGCCCATTGCTTACAGTTGGTTGGCTTTATATTGTCACTCTCATTTGCTTCTTATTGGGCAGGTGCTGTAGGCTTCCTGCCTCTGTGTGTTTGCCTCTTCCCTGGAGCATGAACACATTACTTGTGTTCTTCAACAGCTCATTTTTTAGGCGCTACTTTTTTCTTTATGTTTATCCACTATCAGGGTGTCTTTTTTTTCAGCTGGTTGCCTTGTATACTTCTCCAACCTCTGTATTCCTCCCATCCTCCGTGTTGTTTGCAGCCATTGTCCGTGTTGCTTGTCCCACCCTCCCTGCCTCCTTCATCAGTGTCCACCCTCCCTCTCTTGTCTGTATTGCTTGGCCACACCCTCCTTCCCTCATCTTTTTTGCTTGGCCACACCCTCTCCTGCTTAATCGGGGCCGATGGTTGTGGTACTCCTTTTTTCCTGGATCTGGCAGAAAAGGGAGAAAGGAGCATGGTTGTGGGGATTGTCAAACATTTGTCTTCCGGCTAGTCTCATGGATGCTTGGCCAGTGGAGTTTTTTGGTTTACAAAATAATGGCATGTTTCATTGGCAACAACAACTACAGTTTTGTGAAGCACAAAAGAAAAATAGCCAGGCTCATTATCACAATAAATTTCCCTTCCCACAGCCATGCATTTTCATCTCCGAATCAAGGCACAAGCAAAGGGAAAGGGTACTCAAATTGTCACGAATAAACGCCCACTTTTACCACACTGCTCCTGGTGAAAATGTTCAAACCCACATCTACATGTACATTGAATGGGGTGTTTAAAATAACCGATGAAGAAACTAGAGGAGAAGAAAGCAAAATGTTCGAAGGTCACTTGCCTCCCTTTATGGCCAACCTTAATCCCCTGTAGTCCTGCTTCCCCCACCGTATGCGCCCCCTTCCTTATCCCGCTCATATCCCTCCCCTTAGCCACCTCTAATTCAAACTCCCCACCTTGCATTTTGCCACCGCCCCGGAAACACTCCCTTCTCACGACATGAGCAAAAGTACCTTCCTGCTTTAAAGGAAGCTGCTAAGATTTATGTAATAATGATTTTTGCAAAGCACAGACCAAGTTGGCAGGGGTGTCTGGCCGTTACAATAGCCACTGAACTAAAATGTGGCTGTTTCTTAGCATATGAGTTCCATTAAGTTGATATGAAATAACGACCAAAACTAATATCACATTTAGCCTGGAGACATAGGCAGAGTCCGTTTAATTCTGAGATTCTGTCGACTGTGCGGTTTCTGCCTAGTTGTGAATATCCAGCATTTACCACAAAATCCACATCTCCAGCAGCATCATTTGGAGAGTACTACTAGAAGCATTTATTTCCAGCTCACTACTTTTTGAAGCATTTAAAGAAAAGAAAAAATAGCCACACATAGTAAGTGTCCTGCAGCGACTGTCCCTTTGGAAAGGTAAACTGGTCACATTTCAGTTGCTGACTATTCTATTCGGGCACTCAACTGGTACTAATGCATTATATCGCTCGCCCAGACAGTAATAATGTGTGTTAAAACGACACAAAAAGTGGATCAATACTTCCACAGAATGTGCATTTTTTTATGCATAATTGTTTTTTTCTTAATTTTGCCCTCAACTGTCACATAGTCCAGGAGTACATGGATTACAATAAAATAATATACAAATTGAATTATAATATGACTGCTGGGACCTATATGTGAACCGCAAGTCAAGAGGTCATATCCTGACAGAGCCTGTTCAGTCGATTAACCATCAAGGGCTGAGAGAATAAAGCAACTTTTGAACTGAGAAATAACGTGTTAAAAACTTGAGCAAGAAAAACTGCAAATTTGCGGTAGCAAGGGATGCACAAACAAGAAGTTGTATTAGGGACAGAGGCATGGAGCTAACCTGCAGCACGAAAAAGAACCAATGGCGCCCCATTGCTCGGGAGCTTCCACTGACGTGGTGTTTTGAACTTGCACTGCAAACAACATACGCCAGTGATGGGTGACACTGCCACATAAGGCAAGGTTTGCGTGGCACATTGGCATGAATATTCTGTGACACTCGCCATCGCATTGAACTGTGCATTCCTAAAGCTCTGATTCACCTTAACTGCCCTGACTTCTGTCGCCATTTGAACATTTCTTTTTCCTCTAAATTCCTTTACTTCACTCTTATGGCGCGGTCGGAGGAGCGAGGACTCTTCATATGGCGTTTCTAAGCAGCGTGGGATCTTTTCTCCTCAGCTATGATCCTTTGTTCCGCGGGCGCAGGTCTCGAGCCTCGTGCCCCTGCTTGTCTCCAGGAAGCTCCCGTGGCAGATTAGCATCTCTTTCACACTCCAGAGTGGGTGTGAGCTGGTGGCTTCTGCAGGAGCAGATGAGGTGAGATGAGGTGAAGGGAGTGTGGCGCAGAGGCAGCATGGGAAATTAGGTCAGGTTTCTAATCCTAGAAGGAGAAGGGTTGCTATTTGTGCAGTGGCTACGTTACCACCATCGACATCGGAAGAAAAAAGCTTGATAGTCGACTAACCGTGGCAGAGGTTCGTGTTTCAGAACCTCGGTAAAGGTGGTGTTAAAGTGATCAAGAGGTTGTAAAAGAATGAACCCATTAAATGGCATGAAAGAAGAAGCGTTTGGTCAATTAAGCATGTCCGCTGTATAATGTGGACACCTGGCAGCCTTTTTAAATGAGATGCATTCTCAGGCATGCTAAATTACGTCTTCAACGAAGATGTCAAACTTAGTCCTTCATACCTGTTGGCTAATCCAGTGTCCTCTGGGATTTCCTACTGAGCCCACATACTAAAGAGTGGTACCCAGAATTAAGAATCTGGTTCAGTCTTGCTGCATTTTTATCTGTGCAAACTGAAGTAAGTGGAGTGTTTGTACTTAATATATTATCAATGGGGGTATGGCCGGAGCACACAAGATGGCAGACACATCGCGCTAACTCTCTGGTATTGTTACCGCTGTAATCCTTCACAATTCTGGACTTCAAACGTAAATCTGAGCTGCATCTGTCGTCCTTGCCCCCCCAACACTTTCCGGCTGTCCTAGACCTGTGGAGAGGAGTACTGTTTGTGGTGAATCGTGGCAGCTCGCCAGGCCCTGGGCTCAGGGGCCGGAGCCCTGAGGCCTGCAACGTGAGAGTGGTGTGGCCAGGCGGAGCAAATTGTGCTTGGCTTTTCAGACTGCCACGCCTCACCATCTGCAGGCCTAATCTGGTGGCCTGTCTTCATTCTGCTTTGGCCATAACGGCGCAGTTGGAGAGCCGACCATGGACCAGGCAATCCGAGTGGGCCCACGGGCCGAGCAGGTGAGCACAAGAGCATCCTTTAAGGGGGAGGAGGCGTGGTGGAACTGACTCCAGAGGCCTCATCGGAGCCTGATTATTCTGAGGTCCCCAGACGGCCCTGCAACATCTTTGAATCAGGTTGATTTGCCTCAAAGCCTGACGTCGATTTCAGCTGGGCCAGGGAGGCCACCATGCACAAGAGAATTGGTCCTGCTAGCAGGGCCTTTGTACAGCCTGAACCCTCTGTCCTCCCAGGACAGCAAGACAGTGGGGCAGTGACGGGGGAGGGGGGGTGCAGAGACGTTGGGCCATCTGGATGGTCAGCCTGTGTTGGAGATGCATTGTGGCCCTTTGCACTGACATTTCTATTGGTGTGGCAGGGTCTGGTGGCAGGCTAGTGCATTCACACCGTACCCCCATTGTATCGTGGCACAGCACCAATTGTGCTGCTCAAAGGATACTGTGATTGACACTGCTGCCATCTCCTATTTTCGCTGAGCTGTGGGGCTGTTCATGCTGCCAGGGCTGGTGGGCATTTGAAAGGAGAGGTGATTGTGGATTCTGGGGGGCTTGACAGGCTCTGTTGGTTGCCTCCACCTGGTTTTCTCCGGGGGCATCAATGCTCTTACTTCGGCTGAAGCATTTCATGCAGTGGCCACCACACTGCACTGCAGGGATGACAAGGGACAGCAACTTCAAGGCAAGCCAGACTGGTTACATTTACTTAGCCTCTGTCCTCTGATCCTGGCTGCGGGGGCTCCCTGCAGATGGATATTGAACTGCAGCGATGACCAGTGACAACACCAAGGCAAAGGACTCCACTCCTAAAAGTGATCACACCACCAGACAGGCCCTGGAGACAAAAAAATGGGTGAGTAGGGATTGATGCGAACCTTCTCTGGCGGGATCTGCGACAAGCGGTTGACCACGTTAAAGAGGTTGGATGGGCAAATCTCAACCCTGGAAGAAGAGTTGAAAGGTCTTTGCTCCACTGTACAAAAGTTGAAAACCACCAATTTAGAGCTTTGTGGCTGTATGGAAGACACTGAAGGATGATCCCGGTGAAACAATTTAAGATTTGTGGGCTTTCCATAGGGGGTGGAGAGAGAAGATTTCGACATATTCCTCAAGCACTGGCTGAAGCTTAAATTCCCTGCTTCCCCATTGAGAGGGCTCGCCGTGCCTTGGGCTCAACTGACCTCTACTCCGTCATGAGAAAGCATTTTCTCAGACAGGATCTGCCCTAAGACTGGGTAATGATTGCCACCTGGAGCTCCCCACCCCCGATATCCAATCACTGCCTACTGAATGTTGAAGTCTCCTAATTTCTAAAATGGAAAAGTACGGTATTTCCAGAGTACTACAGCAACCAGAAGCACCTATTCAGACCCGACTCCTTTGGGGTCTTTATTTTCTCTCTTGGCTAATATTCTTACTTTCCCTCCTTCTTCATCTCTATGATACCCTCTATTCTTCTCTCTACGTGTTTCCTCTGCTATTCTTTCAATTGAAAATGCACCCACAGTATCAGTGCGATCCCACCATCACTAATGACTAACAAGAATCTGAAACATGGACTGGGGGCATACCACATAATGTAATGGAAAGTTAACAGCTTAAAGTACAAAATTAAGAGTGGGGAGTTCATGCTGTTTATTAAACTTCACACCCCAGACATCCTGTTGCGGCAGGAGACTCATCTACTGGGCACACAATGGGGGTTGCTGGGTAGGCACAGCTGCACCGGAGTTTAACACTTAGGGTATTCTTGTGGGTCTGGGTGGGTGTGGGGGTCATTATTCTCAGATGAAGAGCATTCCTTCTAGCGTTGTAGCCAGTCTACTCGGATTACCTTGGCAGATACACTATGGTCTCGGGGACGCTGGAAGGATCCCTGTGGACTCTAGTAAGCATATATGTTCCTCCTACTCTAGCTAAGGCCAACTATATAGCACCTACACAACTCCTATCTGAGTTTCTGACCGGTACAACCATAGTGGGAGGGGACTTTAATACAGTGATGGCCCTGGACACAAGCAGACCCGCTGCTTCACACCACTCCTCCCATTTTACCTAGTGGTTTTGTTAACTGGGGCTCATAGACATCCGGCGCATTGCCATGCTTCTTCCAACAAATGCACCCACTTATTGCAGTCATGTTCCGCACACTCCCGGATAGACTCTGTTGATGCCAGCTTTGTAGCGCAATGGGGTCGCCGCCAAGCATATTCCTTCTAGAGGCCTGTCTTATCATTTGCCAATCCAACTGACTATCTGACATCAAAAGCAGAGAAATAGTGGTGTAAGGCAATTGAACTCCTGGTGGCTTGTGGGTATCCTTTCAGAACTCTGTAGAGACAGAATAACAGACTACTTTAAGCTTAACACTGGCTCAGTCCCCTCTTCGGTGATAGTACAGGAGGCCTTCAAAACAATGACTAGAGGATACACCACAGGTTAAGTTAGGGGTAAGCTCAGAGACAGGGAGAGAGAAATCTTGGATATAGAGGATCACATTGCTGAATTTGAATTGAGTAAGGCAGACTCTCCCAATACTGATATTACCCATCTCCTTCAACTGTTAAGAACAACACTCAAACAAAAACTCCATGATACTGCATGGGTTGGGTTGGGTTGGCTACACTTCCAGAGTAGGGTATATGAAATGAGTGATAAAGCCGGAAAACTTTTATACTGGCTTGTCAGCAGAGAGCACATTTCTAGAATTGTTCCCTCAATTCTGAACATGACTGGTCAACTAAATACAGCATCCGCAGATATTACAGAGGCCTTTGCCTCATTCTATAAGATATTGTACCCTCCCCACATGCGGAAACCAAAAAACACATCCTCTGGGACCTTCCAGTGCGAACACGTTCAAGGCACAATGAGGACTATTTGGACCTCCCTATCATTGGGGAGGAGATTCAACATGCAATTTCTGTGGTGCCATCTGGGAAAACCCCAGACCTTAATAGTTTTCCTGTTGAATTTAAAAATATGCCTCTCTGGCCATCCCCCATTTGAAGGCTATTTTTAATGATGCCTATTAGAGTCGCATGTTGACTCGCGATCTGCGAGGAGCGATCATCTCAGTTATCTTGAAACTACTAAAGCTCCCAGAGATGTGCGCTTCTGACTGACCCATCTCCCTAATTAATATTGAAGTCAGCATTTTAGCTAGTAGGATGCAAAATAGGGCATGAATACCAAAATGGTTTCATGCTAAACAGAAGCACACACAATATTTTTACGGTTCCTTCATGTCATATTGTCACAAGTACACAAACTCAGTGTTCCTACAACCTTACTCCTGCTAGACATAGAGAAGGCATTTGATACAGTACTTTGGACATTCATGCTTTGGTCACTCTCCGAAATTAATTTTGGACCACATTTTCTATGCTTTGTTGAGCCACTCTACGCTTGCCTGTGGGCACAAGTGAGAGTCAATGGCATATTTTTGGCCCCTTCCCAATAGAGAGGGGCACCCAGCAGGGATGCCTGGTCTCACTCTTATTATTTGCGGTTATAATTAAGCCACTTGCGATAATTGACCGCCTGACCACTCACCTTTTTACACAGGTGCCATAGAACAGTAACCCTTCTATTTAAGCACCACACCGCCTTTTTAACCTTGCCCCACCCGTGACAGAATAAATCTGTACCAGTGTACTGGAGGTAATTTTAAGTTCACCTCACTCTCACTATTCCTGATAACTACTGTGAATAATTAGTTGGTCTCCCTCCTGGTGGAGGTAAGCACAAATAAGACCCAATGATGATGCTGCTCATGTAATAAACCAAGTGGATAATCAAGATATACCACTACGACGAGCATTATGTGTATGAGGGTTTTTAGACTAGAAAACCTATAGACCCTGGCAAAAACAAGACAAGCGATCCATTCTCCCTTGATTATTCTATGTTTGGATGGAAGCAGAATAGATCCTAGCTTCTCTCTTCCCCCCCCCCCTTCTGATTACGAGACACCCTTCAATATTATCTATACCTGCTTTGCACTAGCTTCTTCCCAGAGCTGCAATTCACGATTTCCAATTTCCTTTGGGCAGGTTTGACTCCACAGGTCTCTTTCGCAAAATGTTGCTAGACCCCATGCGAGGTAGGACTGGACTGGGCAGACCTCAAACTCTATTATTTAGCCTTGTAGTTGATCCCTATTAATGATTGGTTGTTAAGAGCCAGAGATGGCCTGCTAAACAAATTGGAAATAGTGAACATTAAGAGGCATGAGTTACTGCATATGCTCTACAGTGGATCAGTTCCAAAAGCCGGGCCTCCTGTTTCCTCTGTTATATTTGCATGAGGCACTGAAATCCATCAAACGTCAAGTTGTTCCCACCACAGTCACCCTGCTGTGGTGAGATAAATGGCTCTGTCAAATGTTGAGCCTCCAAAGGTTCGCACAATGAGATATCATTGGCATATCCACCCTGAGAGACATGTGGTCACATGACCACATCAATTCATTAGATGACCTCAAGGTAGAATTTTCTCTTCACAAATCTCAGTTTTTTGCTACCTCCGGCTAAGGCCCGTACATTTACACGATGGGCGACAGGATAACAGATTAGCTGGAATGGAACTCCCTCAAAGGTGAATTAGTGACAGACAGACTGGAGAAAAAAGGAATCTCCAAACAATACACTAGTGATCAATGCCCCGATTCCATGCCACACCTGAGACATAGTTTGGAACTGGACCTTGGCGAGCTGGATGATGATGAGTTGGCCAAGGCTAAGAGCCTATCTATATCTCCCTGCTTTTCCCTTATCCATTTTAAATACCCTCTTAGATACGACTATAAACAGGCATGACTCTGGCATACGGGGAGGGCCCAGCATCCTAACTATACACATTTTTTATAGAGTCCCCTGAGCACCATTGAGTAAATGGGAAGAGTCTGAAACACATGTACTATTTTTTTGCCCGGCATACACCCTCCCACGTAAACGCTGGATAATACCAATATGTCGCAATCTTGGGTTTAAGCTACATTTAGAGGCCTTTAGGATATTAAAACATGATACCCATCCCCCAATAGTTTTTGCTGTCTCCCAATTTCTAAATTCAATGTGGTATCTACGCAGGTGCCTTGTAAAGTGATATGTGAATTTCTGTGTATACTGCGCAAATTTTTAATTTTGATTCAGGTTTTAACTTTTGAGTGTTTTTATCCTATTTCATGAATTTTTTTTTAACTTTGAGACATTTTATGTTCCCAAGATCTACATGTTGAATATAATATGTTTCTCTGACATGAGATGCATTAGCTAAATGAGGTCTTTTTTTACATTGTAGATATAGCAAGTGTATGTGCTATAAAGGATGGACTCCCTGTATAGTACATCTTGCAGTATCCATAGACTTATGTGGTCCCCGGCGTCCTATCATCTATGTATATCACAAAGAAATTTTGATAGCATCCATATCTGTGTAAATCTCTCGCAATTAATTTTTACAATTAATTAATGACTAAGTTTCTGGTCAACCAAAATTTGCACTATTTTTTATGTCATTGGCGGTAGTCTTCGCTTGTTTGCACTGAAATTGTATATTGTAGTATTTTTATTCTGTGCTTTTATGGTCTTTGACCGAAATAAAGTTATTTAAGTAAGTAAATTGTTCAATATCCAAAAGTCCAGCATAAACATTAGTTCTTTATTTTGTGTCTTCACATGCATCCAGAAGTCTTGACAAATCCTGTATCCAACATGTGTTTTGTCTATATAATATGTTCACCATCGACTTCGTCAGGGCAACAAACAAAGTCTATCCATGACCACATAATCGATCTATTATGTAGTAAACCATGGTAATACCTTTGCTGCGCGAACCTCAGAGTAACCACATACTCCAAATGTTTAAAAATTAAATGAAAACAGTGCACACACAGGCAAGAGTGCTCAACAACAGAGAAAACATAAGATAGTGCATCATATATAACCAAAGGGGAGAGAAAATATATAATCCCACCTTATGACCCTTTGTTCAGCAAACATAACCACATGGCTGCTTAAAAGAACACCCGTTTTTTTTTTAGAATAGTCCTCCAGAAGCAAAAAGTAAAAAAACGTTCATGTGAGTATTGTGATCCAGCATAAAGAAAAGTCCACACCTTTGTGTATTGCCCAAGTCAGTAAATACTATTCTACCTATACTGTTTACCAAAAGTTAATCTCGTGTTCCAATATAGGCAACTGGTGCCTATAGTGCCGGATATGTCCAAACAATTTATTCTGAAACAAAATAAAGTTCTACTCACAATGTGTTTATAAGCCCACACTGTACTCATTTCCCAAATTCTCAAGCCGTACCCAATCAGTGTTCTGTAGCAGTAAACGTGTATATAGGTGAGTTGCGCAAAGAACTAAGTCTTTCTTGTAAATAATAACCAAAAGCATCACTTATTCAGTACCTCTGCAATGTAAATTCCGCTTACGATTATCAAAATGAATGCCAGTGAGATCCAAGTAGGCATTAAAAATAAAATAGCAAACTATAGCGTTATCACGCTTTTACCACTATCTCATCGTACGCATAGAATTCCGGTGTGCATGTATACGTGTTTCACCCGAGTAGCATTAGAGCTTAAAATTCAGTCACACGTTTAAATGTTTAGCCCGTCACTGAAATGAATAGCGATGATAAAAATGACTGCTAACAATGTCAAAATAGACATTTGAAAAAAAATAAAGAAAGTAACCGTAAACTATAGCGTTATAACCCTAATGGTGTATTCACAAGTATCCCATCATACGCACAAAACACAGGTGCGCATATACATGTGTTTCACTTGAGTAGCATTAGAGCCCAGTATTCAGTAACATGTTAAATATTTAGCCCGTCTACTCTCACATCATTAATGTCCATAACCCTCCAAAACTTTAATACCCATTTCTGAACATCTCATTAGGGTGAATAACCTAAATGTAAATGTAAATGTCAAGTATTTGTAAAGCACTAGCAATTACCTGAAGGTGTAAAGGCGCTGGGGGCCATCGGGAAGATTAAGCGAGCTAGTACCCAGAGTCGCCTAAGTGTCAAATATATTGATACATTTTAACTCAGTATCCAAAGATACGTATCAATATCCAGTCTAACATCTATTAGAACAAAGTTGTTGTGTTCACAACAAAAACTTAACCCATATCTAACTATGTCTAAATCCATATTTCTCAACACGTATTAAACATCAAACTGCCCCCAGTACTTTAAACGACCGTTAGCATATCCCACCGTCATACTACAACAAGTTTCTTACTGTGGGATGGAGAGTGCTGCGATAACCAGTGTATTACTGGCATGTATAACAAGCACCATCTTAAAATGCCCATTTATGGCTTCTATTCAGTAACATAGAAAACGATGGACTGCACCAGACCCGAATCATCATGGTGGATAGGTCATCACACTCCAAGTGAAAATGTGGCTGCCATTTTAGAACCACTACCATCACCACTGTAAAGTTGATTTGGTTATCCCTAACACAAGCAAACAAACTAGACACTCATTGATAGGCTTTACAGCGTTACACAAAACCAACCATCTAAACTAGCTATGTGAAGGTAATACAAATAGCCAGCACTAAATATAATCAGTTAATACAAAAATACGTTGTTTATCCTCGCTAAATTACATAATCCACACACTCGCCCATATAAAAATTTAAATTAAAGCCATATTCATACCGTACATACTAGTGCATAGACTACAGCCATATTTTTTATATTTGATATAGACCCTAGTCCACAAAGGAAATATCACACATTGCGGAGACCACACTAACAATGTATTAGCATTTGCCTCTGTATCCAAACCGAACCTATACTCTGATAGGGAGTAAAAATGAAAAATAAGTAACTTATAGTAAACCCAATACTTATAGAAAGGTAGCCCAGAGAAAATAGGAAAGATATATAGGTGGAAGATCAATAATATAAGACACCTTGCATATAGCCACAGTAAGGAAAGATTCGGTCAGCTTGAAAAGAATCTAAATGGCAAGAAAGTATTGCATCTCCTGGTCAATGTTTAAACCATTCTCCACTGCGTGTAAATGCATAATCCACCGGGCTTCACATTGTTGTAATTTCAGTTCTCTATTGCCCCTCCCTTAGCATAATCCTGTACAACATCAGTGCCATGAATCTTGAAACTCAGATGCATGTTCTGAGCTTTAGAATCTTTTGCTTGCAACGCTATAGGGTATATCTAGCATCTTGTTGCTTAATTGCTCTGAAATGTTCAGTTATCCTCTCTCATAGGTCTGATCATACTCCCTATGTATATTTATTCACATTTACATATGATTACATAAATCATATAACGTGTACTACAATCAATATGCATTTGAATAACATTGTCTAGTGAGTTACAAAAGCTGAATTTAGTTATAGCGTCCACAGCCAAACTGCACATATCGCAGTGTCCACACTTGTACGAGCCCTCAGTTAACCTGGATAGCCATGTATTTTGTACACGTTGTATCAGATAGCTAGGACTGATGATATTCCTTAGTGATCTACCCTTACGATAGGTGATGCTAGCACGTTCCGTAAGGCAAGGCTGTAAAGTCATATCTAGTTTAACGGATGCCAATTTTACATAAAATATTGTGCCCTTTATTGGACGTTGGGTGGAAATTGGTAACCAATCTTACCACAGATTTGTTTTTTGCTGTGCACCAGGTGTCCAAGAGTGTATTGATAAGGTTTAATCTATTTGACCTCACACTTGCTCTGGAAATCACTTGTTCATCATACCCTCATACCATGAATCTCTCCTCCATGTCATAAAGAGTTCGAGTAAATTTCACATCCTCACTACAGTTTCTTCTTGATCTCGGCATTTGGCAAAATGAAATATAATTAGTCTGACACTTCGGGTGCGAGCTAGTAGGGAGTTACAGGATGTCTTTTTTCTAAACATCCTACTGTGTATTTTGTCATCCCATATATACAGCTCTACATCCAAAAAGACAATCCGGCCTTCATTAAATTCAAACGTAAATGACATATTGTACATATTTGAATTCAAGAACTCAAAGTACTGCTTGAATTCCACCTGCTCTTCTGTCCAGATCATCAGGCAATCATCGATATACCGCCCCCAGTAATGGATGGACTCTACATTAAACAAGAATACATTGTTTCAAGTATCAATTGTGACATCTCAGTGAGCATCTCCGAGTGCTCCAAAAATTCAATAGGCCTCTTACTAAGGAAATGCCGAAGTGCAGTAACACCATATGTATGCAAAATATTATTATACAGCAATACTACATCCATAGTCACCAGTAACATCCCCGATTCCCATGTCACATCATTCAACAGATTCAAAATGTGCTTAGTATCTCACGTATATGATGGTAGATTTGACACCAAAGAACGTCAAAAAATATCCAGAAATTCTGAGAACCTTACTGTGCGACCCCCAAAACCTGCTATTATTGGTCTTTTCAGTATGGTAAGCTTATGGACAGTTTTTTAAGTCTTGTTCCTACTGGCTGGGGAAAGGAACCAATCTTCCTTTATTCAGCACAAAACATTGCTGGCTGGGCAAAGGGCTACCTCTGAAAATAAAGGTGAAGACATTTTCAACGCTTCCATGGCCAGTTTATAACCTCATAGAGTGACATAGTGGCATTTGAGCAGACACAACGAGCCATTCTGCTGCACTTTTTGTTAAAGGTACAAAAGTACAAAATGTATTTATGCTCAGTTAATGAAACCATTGCATGTAAAACAATTTCTTTCTAAATAAATATATAACAGTAGATCTAAATCATAGATGCGTAAAAAAAAGAAAGGGTCCCTCCTTCAAATAATTTTCTCCCATAGATCTCAATTTCCTTTCTGTAACGTTCATACATTTTACAAAACAAGATCTTTAAATAATGTTTGCTCCTTGAATGGACGCAGTTAATACATGAGCGGATCCCCATTTAACTGAACATCTCCTATCGACCATAGACACTGGGCAGCTTCAAACAATATGTTTTATGGATTCATTGGTGAAATCACATAATCTACACTACATATAAGTTTCGCTTCTCTCCCCACATTGCTTCTGAGCTATATGTAATAGTTGGAATTAATTTTGCTTGGATGACTTTTAAGAGAAGTGTGGCTCACTGGTTAGAGGCGGCAGACCCGTAAGCAGAGGATGGCCCGGGACCAGGGTTCAATTCCCGACGCGGCAGGGTCTTGGACCAGGGTCAGCGGACTCGATAATTCTCGCTTAGGTGCCTACTCTAGTCAGGGACCACACTCGGCAACTCTGGGCATTAGCTTGCCTCATCTTCACAACGGCCCCCCCAGACCGCCAGGGATGCTTGGTCGCACCTTGGAGATACCCATTAGGGACCATCTCTCAGGGTGAGCCAGGACGGGTTCCCCAGCGGTCGAAGCGCAGAGATACTCCTCTAGGAGTCGATTCTAGCGCTATATAAACCCACAATTAAATTAAATTAAGATTGAGACAACAGACGGGCGCCAAAGTTGTTTCGACAGGGCACAAAATGCGCAAAGGAATGCAGTGGCTCTGTTTTTAATATATTGCTGATGTGGAAAAAAAATTCTGAGTTGTCTATGAGGACACCTAAATGTTCATATTAGTTTTCTTTCTTTATTTGTTGACCGTTCAAATGTCCACGGCAGCAGTTGAGTTTGAGGGAGTTGGGGTGCAATTGGGTTCAGGAGACTTTTGATTAAACTTGAGTTTGGTCTTCTGCCAATGAACATCCCATAGTGTCTCAAAGTCCTGGTCCTATGACGATTGATTCCAACTAATCAGATAAATGCTGTTGCGCCTCATACCTCTTCTGCCAAATCTGCTACCAGGGAGTGAAGACGGGTAGTCAACATGTCTCCTTTGCTCAGGTGCTACAGTGACTTTGCCCTAGGCTATAACCTTCGATAAGGTAGTGTTTCCTTGGAGGAAACTGGCTGGCCTACCCAAATGTGCTTGAAGCGTTGATTTAAATACAAAGGTGCAATCTCTGTTGCATTGAGACTTTTGTGAATCAGAACCAGAAACACAAGACCTTGGTTAAAATTGTCTTCGGCAAGCAGGGGACACGTCTCGCATGTTCTTTCTTTAACAGTGTGAAGGTGCTTTGGGAATGGGTTGTAGAGCGCCGCAACATTTGTCTACTACAGCGTTCTACCTCGGCTGACAATCCTACATTGATCTCAGAATCCCCACTAAATAAAAATACGCGCTATGAGGTCCACGCGTAATCGGCGAGTGGCTGGAACTGGGTGTCCCACCTTGGCCTGAACCACTCAAGTTGAACTCAAACTGGGCGCAGATTGTACAGATCCATCTGCTAGCTTTAGCTTCATTTGGGTCATTGTTTTGATGCATTATGATGAAATGTTCGTAATGGGATACCATAGTTTCATGCACTGTATCGTAGGGGAATGTATTATGAGGTAGGAGAGAATATTGGTAGGGGGGGCAGTTTGAGGTAGAAGAAATTGAAGGGAGCAGTCTGTTTCCTGTACAGACCTATGGGCAGGGGCCTGTTTTGGACAATAATGTACTTGAACAATATTGAAGATCTACGGTGTCCATCTCTACAGTCATGATGCAGACTGAATTTTGTACATGGGGTTTAAGATATGGGTCAGGTAGAGGTGCTAGTGGGCGCAGAGGTCTGTCTCTCTACTCACTTGGTTAGTTGATTCACCCATTTGGTGTCCAGGATGTAACTATTCCTACTGGAGTTTGATCTTGTCAAGGAGGGAAGTTGGAGTAGGCAACAAGGGGACGAAGATGTGTTTTGCTTGCTCAGTTGGCGATTAATCCTGGTCTATCCCATGATAGATGCTTCATATTCTTGAAGTATAGGGGGGTGGTGGTTGTTGTTTTTTAGGGGGAGTTTCTGTTGTTTACGTTATGTTGGCAATTCTTGCTGTTTTGGCGTATGCTATGTGGCGGTTCATGTTTTGTAATTCATTTGCTTCTTCTCTCTTCTTGTGGCAGTACAATATCTAGAGGTGAGGGGGAGGGGGAGGGGGGGGGAGAGGTTATATAACAACTTGGAGCGTAAATGGGTTGAATGGTTTACTATTGTAAGAAACTCACCTTGTAGGGAACAAATGCCTTTTTTATACCACTTTGTCTTTTTTCAGGTCTTTCATTCAGAGTTTACCATAGAATAATGAGTGTGTGGCAAATCTGATCCATTGTCATTTGCCATTTAAAGCCACTCAAGTATGGTATGATAGCTTAGGCAGGTACATTGCTGTTCTGGAGCTGCTGGAGGGTCAGACAATGTCCTTCATTAATGTGTACCCTCTTCCCGGGTCCCGGATTGGTGCTAGGAGAGATCCAGGGGGAGGAGGGGGTGGGACATTCCACAGCAGAACCAATCCTTGCATACTAAATTCATGGAGACCTTGGGACTTACTGATGTATGATGGACTTTTCATTCAAGAGAACAAGGTTTTAAATTTCACACTGGGGCCCACGGGTCGTTTTTCCAGTTCAACTATTCCCTTATGCCCAACCTGGAGACGTGCAGTGACCATGGTATGTGTGCATAGGGTTTATCAGATCATTCCCCTGAGGAACTTAAAATACAGATGGAGCTGGGGTGGACTCGGGTTGGTTGAGCGCCTGGTGGTTGGAAGACCCTGAATGCAGAACATGTATAGTTGAGGACACAGAAAATTACATCGAGGTAAATCGGGACTCTGAGGACTTGGCAGAATCACTATGGGATGCTTTTAATGCTACAACAAGAGATCATCTCATTTGCTCTTGTAATGAGGAGCTTTGGAGACAGCAAAGTGTATTCCGGAAGTTTCTTTATTCTCTGATACAGAAACGAGCTAACTACACACAAAGCCGCACGTGAGAAACGTTTCAAAGGAAAACACTGTTAACGCGAGCGCAGTTTCAAAGGTAAACGTATCTCTCTACTATGATAGCGAGAGTGCATGCGCAACGGCATAGTACGTGCTGTTGAAATTCTTTTAAAGATGCATTTCATTACACCATCTTCCCCCTTTTGATCTGAATCAAAACAAGAATAAAATACTAAACAACACGTGTGAGTGCTTAAGAAAGCACAAAATCCTCAAACCTTTTTGGCATTCTCCTGACACAGGAACCCACCTAGCCCATGCCTAAACTGCTGGGGTTTGAACAGAAGGTTGAAACCATTGTGCCCAATCAGTACTTTTGACCCCATCCCTCCTTTTAGACATAACATCAACCTGTTCTGTAGTTATGTTGACCAATTGTCACTTGTTCCTCCAACCTTTGACCAAAATGAGAACAGCCCCTTTGCTGACTATCCAACTGCACGGGCGCTGGAAACTTTGAATCTCCTTTTCTGGTCATGATAGGACTCTTGATCATAACCCAGTCACCAGGCACAATGTCCCCACTAGCCCCAGAATTACTTTTGCCGCACCTCATTTTCATGCCAGACTGCTACAGTCTGGCATGACTGCCTTTAGAGGTCACTTTGTCTCTGGACGGCAACACCACGTCCTCAACATGCTTCTTCTCACCCAATCATGAGGGACACAAAAATGTGTGAGCCATCCTTCCCCTAAGTATTGAAAAAGGAGTGACCCCAGTTGTTTAACGTGGGATGTGTTGTAGCGCCACACCTTTTAATCTGTAAATGATTCAATATCCAAGCCTGATGCTAAAGTGGTTTTCACACCTTCTTTGATGATCCTATTGGTGCGCTCAACAAGACCATTGGGTAATGGGGAATATAAAGCAACCTTAAGTTGCTTCGCATCCGTGCTTACCAAAAACTTGCATATGCATTCTAACACAAAATGGGAGCCCATTGTCAATAATCATCACAAACTTGGGAGCCCATTCCAGAATAAAAATTTGTCTAAAAAATGTTATAACTGAGTCAGTATCAGGCGATCATACAAAATACTTAGAATTGCACCCAAACCCTGGGCACCAACAACCATAATGGTGGAAGTGCGGTTTTCACAAAAATCACTAAGAGCCGGTGCTTTACCAATCAACTCTTTGACTTTCTCAAAATCTTTGCTCTGTTCATCTGACCACACAAAGCTATGCTAAGAAACAATCTAAGGGGTTCTAAAAAATAGGCATACCTAGATACGAAACAGGTGTAATATTCTGCTAGACCCAGAAATGATCGTAGGGCATCTTTATCTGCTGGGAATTTGGCATCACTAATGGCTTTGATAAGTGACATCTTAGTGCTAAT
The DNA here is from genome assembly GCF_964204655.1 of Triturus cristatus. Classification (NCBI taxonomy): domain Eukaryota; kingdom Metazoa; phylum Chordata; class Amphibia; order Caudata; family Salamandridae; genus Triturus; species Triturus cristatus. The sequence goes on along the minus strand of NC_140584.1, from coordinate 364,884,631 downwards.
GAAAGGACCAGGGATCATGTGATCCAAATTTTCCAACTCATTTGTTGTAAATTTGCATTTCTGCAACCTCACAGCCTTTCCACTCTTTAGCTACATAGTGAACACTGTCCTCAAAATTCTGTTATGCTCACACAAATCCTTGGTGTAAACCAAAATGTCGTTCTGGTACATCTGCACACCAGCAATGTCACCAAATAAGCTATCCATGACCTTTTGGTACACACTGGCGACAGACCCCAGACCAAAGGGCAACCCTATATACTTGTACCCACCATAGGGTGTCACAGAAGTTGTAAGTTCCTGTGACTCAGGAGACGGGGCAATTTGGTGATAGGCTGACCTAAGGTCAATGGTGGAAAACCACTGCGCTTCGCCAATACTAGTGAGCAATTCTTGAATCTTGGGTAGCAGGAGACAATCCACAATTATGTTCTTATTATGCATGCTCAAGTCGGCACACATCCTAATCTCGCTATTCCTTTTGCGCACTACGACAATGGGCGTCACCTACTGTGACAAATCTGTGGGCTGTATGATGCTTTGTGACAACAAAGAGTTAAGAGTGTTTTTAAGTTCTACTCTGGCACTCAAAGGGACTGGGAGAATCTTATGAATAATAGGGTGGGCACCAGGAATTAACTTAATCTTATGTTCAAACCAAAAATGAAATCACAAATATGTGTTTTATTGTTTATTTGTAGTGACCCCTGACGAAGGGCCCCAGCAGCCCAAAATGCATTGGGTTTTTAATAAACACTGCTTCTGGATAAATATATGCATCAGTATGTGTTTTTGAAGCGAGGTCTGGGTGGGCACATCAAAAACATGAGAAATCCTTGAAAAATTGCATCATTTTGAGCCTATGGAATCAAGTGGATTAAAAAGAAAAGATTGAGAAATTGGAAGTTTACATAGAGAAACATGGGAGAAACGAGGTTTGAAATGAGAAGGAAAGAAACCCTCACATCAGCAGTGCCTTTGGGATGGGGCGAATAAGTCGCCCCAAATTTAACGGATTCCATTTTAAGGGTTACCTGGGCAAGGCACTTTTCCAAGGAGCACGCAATACTAAAAACATGGATGACTTTGGATTTTTTGAACATTAAAAAAAAGGATTGCATTCCCTACCCTTATGAAGACATCATTATGCCAACCTTCTCTAACCATGTTCCAATACATTTAAAATATACTTATGCCAAGAAATGGGCAGTGGCCCAAGCCCCAGCATTAGACAAAAATCATGTAGGATGGGATGAGGACTCACCTCACCATAAGATCCAGTTAAAAAATCAACCAACTGCACAAAGGCAGTATCCAATTAAGCAAGAAGCAAAAAAACAGGTCAGGGAGATCTTAGATCAACTTGAATACCAAGGGGTGATTGAAACATGCACCTCATCAATGAACAATGCTTTGTTTCCTGTTTCCAAACTAGACAATACCTATCGTCTAGTTTTGGATTACAGACACCTAAACTCTTGTTGTAAAACATTTGCAGTGCAAAATACACATTGTTCAGCATTAATGAATAACAATGAAAAACGTAGTTGATTCTAGATTTCCTAAATTTTGGAAGAACATACCATCAAAACTACGCAGAAGGGGTTAAACCTCTCTACGAATTAATCAAACCTGATTTTAAAATCACACACTGGACACAGGAACACACAGATATCCTGCGTTCACTTCAAGCTGACATGTTAGCAACAAAACACTTACAAACACGCGTAAATGTATGCAACTTAGTGATCCAAATCATTCCGGGTCAATGTGGATTCACCTACTTAACTTTTAACGCAGGTGAAAAAGTACCAATTGCATACAAATCACATTTGTATACGCAAGCAGAAATTAAGTTTACATCAACAGAAAAAATTCTGACAGGAGTTCAAACCGCTGTAGCAAAAGAGAGAGCCCTAGCACAGGGGAAACACATTATGGTCGTAACCCCTGTACCAGCCTTAGAGGCAGTTACAAACGCGAGTATTCCGAATGCAAAAGCTTTACATCCAAGATGGATACAGTGGGTTAATTCTCTTGCTGCAACTGATGTTGAATATGTTTTTGATCCTTATTTAAAAACACAAGCATTCCTGCAATACAAACATGAAATTCCTCTGCCTACTGAAATTCTCCCTCTATACCAGTACGAATTTATAATTTATACTGACAGTTCTGCACAACCCGCCACGGAGGGTAAGCAAGCTTATAGTGCAGCATGAGCGATCGTTAAAGGTCGTTTGCAAGATGGCAAATTTAGACCAATGGTCACAAAAACGCAATCTCTAAGAGATTGTACAGCTCAGCGAGCTGAACTACAAGCATTTAAAATGGCACTTGAAAATACGGATCGCAAATTACCCACACTCATAGTGTGCGATTCTTTTTATTGTGTTCAATCATATAATGAATATTTACAGAATTGGCTTCAAAATGGTTTCAAAGATGCAAAAGGTGGCACAATCAAGCATAAATTGCTTTGGGAACAAGTAGTTCAGTTGCGAAACGAACTACAAGACACTCACACGATACACATGCTAAGTCATCAACGTGATGGCTTTCACGTTGAAGGGAATTCATTGGCTGATAAAGCCGCGAAAGGGGCTGTGCAAACGGCTTCCGTAGCTGCAATCACTCGTTCAAAAACAGAAATAGACAGTGAAATAATACTGGCTGTCAATGCTTCAAGCAAAGGCAGCGGTGCAGCATTACCTAAAAGGTTTCCACTCAAATACTCATATATAATTGATGTGAACAATGTTCCATATGCTCGAATCCCTGGAGTGGGGGATAGGGTAATACCAAACATGGAACATAGATTAGGACTAATCCTAGCAGCACATGAAGGGATCGCCTCTGCTCATGCAGGTGTTTCCACCACAGTATCATTATTAAAACAGAGATACTGGTGGCCAGGCATTAGGAAACAGACCAGGAATTATGTTTTGGACTGCAAAATATGCCAGAAGATTAAAGTCTCTACTGTGAAACGTCCTGTGCAGACGCCCCTGTTAATTTCAGATAAACCATTACCATGTGTTTACCTGGACCACTGCGGTCCCTTACAAAGGGATGGTAACTATAAATATATCATGGTAGCAGTGGATTCGTGTTCAAGGTTCCTTTGGATGTGGCCTCAGCGCTTGGCTGACGCTCGAACTGTTTTAAAAGATTTGTGAGTCTTTATCGGCACATACGCAATTGGCACACTAAATTCTGACCAGGGTCCTACATTTAGCTCTCAAGCTTACAAAGAAGCCATGGCCAGTTTGGGCGTAGCATTGCGATATTCTTCTCCATTCCATCCTGAGAGAAATTCTGTTGTGGAAAGAAAAAAGCGGGACATAAAGCAGTCTATAACAGCTAGGGTATTAGGTTCGGGTGATGGGTGGGTCAAACATCTTTATGGGGTCCAACGCTCATTAAACAATTTGCCAAGAAGTTCTCTCGGGGGTGTCACTCCATATGCAGTCCTATTTGGAACTAGAATGTTGATTCCGGACCTTGACATGAAAGGCACAGTGGTGGAAAATAAAAAGTTTGATATCATAGATCGTTTGGCTGTTTTACAGGACCTCAATGAACTAAGATCGAAACAAAGCAATGTGTTCCCGAAGCCAACCACCACTGGGGAAAAACTAACCATCCTAGCAAGGCTGTCTGGATCTCAAAGCTTGGTGATCTAGTCAGAGAAAAGACGCGGACAAGAAGGAATTTAGGCCTTCTTACAGACAACCAGTACCTGTCCTAGCAATCCACGGATCAAGAAAAGTACTACTGCCGCCCCTTGCTGGTAAAAAGGAGAAAAGATTTGTGTCCATCGACCTGATCAACCCACACTATGTGGCCGATACTAAGCAGTAGGCCAAGTGGACTCCGAAGATGTAGCAGGCGCACTCTGCTAGCTACAATCCAAGAGATTCAAACTGAGAGACTCATCACCTTTGAAGATTCTGCAGTGAGAAATAAAGGGCTAAGCAACAAAGCTATGGAACTCGTCCCTCTTGAGACCCAAATAACAGTTCGTCCTGATACACATGTCTACAACGAAGTAACAAGTGATCAACTGGTTCCAGCGAATTCAACGAATCCCAATGCAATTCCAACCATTGACAGAACTGCCTCTGGCTATTTAATTAACTTTGATACGTTTTCTGAGGATCCCAGCGAACCTGAAACGACGCCAGCACAAAGAACTTTCAAAGAACAAGCAACAGACTTTTTTCATCTCCTGAAAAAGACTTATCTGGTTTCACCATGGATTGAACTATGGATTGTTTTGGGAATATTCTTCTTTCTACTTTGGTTAGCTCTGGTAATAACTCTGGGTATGCTGATAAATGGAAGATATATTCAAATGGACACAGCAAGTAAAAAGTGAACTTACTTCTCCAGCCACACAAATCATCCCATCGTGAAGCAAGAGACTTGTCAGCAGTGAACATTACAGCCGTTCCTATACTAGATGGTATAGTTTGGGACAGAACTGAATATGACATTTTTGGCCCGTCGGAACATTTGAAGATTCCACACTAATTTAAAATTTCATTAAGTGACTCTATTACCTCTAGTACCTTTTCTAATGATTGGGACTTCGAGACTGTTAATAACATGATGTCTGATCTAGAAATGTCTGCAGTATTCACAAATCCTGAATATTTAGAGGGTTCATCAGACTGTGAACAAATGTATTGTTATAGCCATTATGGTCATCATTTCTTGCATAAAACTGCATCACCTCGAAATGTATTTATGTATAACCAATGAGAACATTGTCCTACACCTCCAAAGGGTAGCTCAAAAACTTTTGCAATAAAATTTCCATATTTTTCAGGGTTCAACCTATCAAATCCAGAATCATTTTATTTTAAGAATATGAACAAGACAGGAATGAAAAATATGTTAACCAATACAAAACAGATTGTTTCTGCAGCCTTTACTGCCCAACTGTCTAGACAGGGTTTCGACTTTTGGAAAGACAACATTGAGACAAAATCTGCCTGGGGTACAAAAGATTGGCAAGTGGAGGGGGTAGAAGCTTTGTTTAGAGCCTGTATCAGCCTTGAGGAAATTATGTTTTTGAATGACACTGTCCAGCAAACGTCTTGCCTTGGGTTAGCCAAGATCAAAGACATGAACACACCGACCATACCTATACCTACAAGTAATAGCAGAATCATTTGATTTTAAGAATATGAACAAGACAGGAATGAAAAATTTGTTAACCAATACAAAACAGATTTATTCTGCAGCCTTTACTGCCCAACTGTCTAGACAGGGTTTCAACTTTTGGAAAGACAACATTGAGACAAAATCTGTCTGGGGTACAAAAGATTGGCAAGTGCAGGGGGTAGAAGCTTTGTTTAGAGCCTGTATCAGCCCTGAGAAAATTATGTTTTTGAATGACACTGTCCAGCAAATGTCTTGCCTTGGGTTAGCCAAGATCAAAGACATGAACACACCGACCATACCTATACCTACAAGTAATGGCACTACACGGGGGAGGTCGACGTATATAATATTTTGCATCACAACAGATCAGATCCAGAATGGAAAAAAAGGTTGCTCTGGCCCACAGACACAAACAACTGTCAAGATCGATTCCTGAACAAAACACAGGGTTTCACTATCAATAGGCCAGACCCACGCTATGTTCAAAGACAGCATCCAGGGATAGCAACAACATACAGTGTAGGGAAACTCTGCCGCGATTGGCTACAGAAAGCTACACTGCAGGATGTAAAACAACACTTCCCTTTACTTAAAGAAGGCGCAGACCTTAGGGAATTCTTGCTAGGACCAAGAAAACCGCATCAAAAACGTTTCATATATGCTGGTATCTACGCTGCTTATAATGAAATATGGAAGATTACCCAAGCAGAGACTGCAGAACGAATATGAGAAATTGATCGTATTAATTTAGAGAAATCTCTCTCTGTAGTAGACAATGGGTTAACGACTCTGTCGTCCAGAATATATTCATTGGACAGCATTGTGTCTTCTGCCATAGACATCATGGAACAAGACTTGGTCATGTTGCAACATGGTCAGTCTCAACTGCGTTCTATCATGCTATTAGGCTGGATGCTTCAAAACTTGCATGCAGGCAATGTGCCTTGGCGTTTAATCAACTCTACGTCACTGTTTTCAGAATTCAATCTCACTGATAAACAGATCAAACTGGCACAAAGGGGAGCAGACTACACAATGCTGAGCATTGAAAAACTGGAAAAATTACCATTCACGGTGGCAGAAAAAACAGCTACTGAGTGGATCATGGTAAAATTACTCTGCCTGTTACAACTTTCCATTTTCAGTATTGCCTAAAACATATACCAGCAGGCAAATATGAAAGGTTGGGTAAAGAATACATCAAGACATCTTGGGATTTACCTTACACACACAGATGTTGGAGTTGGGGGCGTGAAGTGTTTCTTAGCCTTACAAACTGTAAAAACACACTAAGCGGTTCTCTCCTTTGTCAGGGTATTAATTTACACGGGGACTGTGATGGTTCCACTACAAACTTATCCTGTCACCTGCAAGGCTCACCAGCTGCAGTGCTTAATCCAATTTTTGGAGTACTTTCGAATGGAAGTTACCTCATGTTGAATGATCACAGCTGCTGTGGCATGTTGCCAGGTATCCCATATCTAGTAACGGTTACATCCAGGGTCACTTGCTGTATGCAAGCCTTGTTTCCACAAATACAGACAGTCAGGGAGTCGCCTCTATGGCCTTCACTGAACATCTGAACATCTCTTCTATACGAATTGGTACTCTAAGCTGAATGAAAGCCATTCTTCTACAACAAACTGTGCCACTGACCTCTGCCAAAGAAACCTATGATCTACAAGTCGCATGGACCTCTGCCGAGATACGTGCCCTTTTGAATACAAACTGCCCTATACATTTCTCAGAAATGTTAGAACGTATCTTAAACATGTCTGATACGAGCGGTATTGTACATGTATTTAAGACTGTGTGTTCGGGACTGTTAGCACCTTTTCAAGCAGTCCTCGGAATAATTCCCAATTTTGTGCACTCTGTGTTTGGTAGACTGCCACTACTTTTTGGACTCGTTGCAGGGATCCTATTTTTGCTCCTACTGCTCCGATATGGCAAGCCAAATCACCAGCGTCACTCCCAGCACCATAGAGAGAGCTCTATCGGAAATGAAGTGTCGTGAGCGCATCGTCCAAATTTTAGGTTTACCTCGTCTACCAGAATTAAATACCACATGGTTTCTGTCATTTAGACCAATCTGAAAAGATTGCATCTTACCTGTTCCACGCTGCCTGCTTTGCAGTGAAGAATGTGTGCTAGACATCTGTCTAACACTCCCATCAGTCATCCCTACGGATATCGATACTCTGCTGGACCCGGTAACGGCCCATACTGTGTGTTGTACCCAGCGGCTACCAATCCTGATGACGGCATTCATTGAGATCTCACAGACGCAAATTGCTACTGCTGAGGTTCGAGAGGAAACAGGCACGCAGGTAACATCCGATACGAACATTGCTGATGCGACCTATGCTGAAGGCGATGCTTGTCATCTATGTGCGATTTGTCTTCTAAACGAGGTAGTCCAACTTTCACCTACAACGGTAGACGACTTTTTGTCTACAGGGTTAGAAGATTTCATGTTTTCTCCATCCTCATACACTGACTTTTGATTCAGCACACAGTGTACCGGGGAGACTCTGAATTTGGCCTTCATTTTTTCAAAACAAAGACTAAACTTGGAACTTTTTCCTCTGATTAATTTTTATTTTGTTCTCCAAATTTGAATTTTTCTTTTTATAGCACAGTAATCTACTTATAGTAGAACTATTCATAGAGAACAGATTTCTTTGATACACTTTCAGAGACAATTTGTCACATTGTAAATAACAATTGATTTATGTAACTTAACATGAAATGGTTTCGGCCTTTTTTTCTTCTGTCTTTACGAGCCATTTCATAATGTGTATATATATGTATGTTCATTCTTTTAGCATTCAATGTAAATATATGCTTAGAATGAAACATTGCTTTAATATGTACAGCACCAATGTATTTTTATGCATGGCAACATTTTTAATGCATTTTACAATGTATTTTTATACATGTTCTTAGCCATCCATATGTAGCTATAGTTTAGATCAGTTTAGCATGTTTAGAATTTAGTAATTTCGTTCATATGAAAGTGGAGTGGGTGTTGTGTGTCGATTTAGATACCATATATAGGTTTCCGGATTTATGTCCTTATATAGGCACATTTCGCATTGCCCATATTTAGGCATAGAAATCCTACCCTTATTTAGGCATTATCCATGCTAACCAAATACAAGCATGGCCACATACATCCGTTCATCTACGTCACAACGAGTTCTTGGAAAACCAGACTCTTAAGCCTTTAGGACTTCCCCTTGCTTGGATATTGATTTCTCCAAGAACTCATTTATTATTCATGAACATCTATTTCTTAGGGGTTCATTCATGACGTTCTTCTGCCCGACTATTACGTCAATACTGGCATTCCTAAACCCCTTCAAGGTATAAATATACCTTCACTTACCATGACAAATCACGGTTCGGCTGCCTACTTGCACGACACGGCTCGCCACGGCAGGTTCGGAAGGAATTCAAGTCCCTGCCTGACACACTGACCAGACGCTGTCATCCTCCTCGCAGAGAATCCAGCTTCAGTGTTTCTGACTCCCCTTGCGGAGTGTTAGAGATTGAGACTCGGAAAGAGATTCCAACCTCACTCATTCTAAGGTATGTTGCGGACTAGAACCGAGAGGGACTTTTGGCAAATCTTGGCAACTATAGCTAAACTAGACTATAGACAAACAGCACCTACTTCTTACCTCGAACTGCACTTAGGTTAGGTACACTGGGGTAGAACTAGCTAGAAGCATCAGATGAGTATTAACATTTTAGCCTGTGTTATTTATGGATGTATTTTTATGAATATCTGTCATAGCTATAAACCATGCTATTGCAGTATTATTTTATTTTACTGCTAACGCTGTACGTATTATACTTTGCATTCTGTCTTACGATTGTAGCAGTTCATATCTCTTGCACGAGAAATAAGACTGTTCAATAAACCTTTTTTATTGAAACGCCCGTCTATCTATTTCTGTGTGACTCTGTAGAAACGAAGCATGCACGATTGACTGAGTGAAACTATTATCTATTGTTTCCATGATTCTGAGATTGTTCCGATTCTAAGGGAAACAAAGTTGCCATGTTTATGCGGTTGTCAGAAACGAATTCCTTCTTGTTTATTCGAGAAGTTTCTATTGACCTCTGAGTTAGCTGGCACACACAGGTAATTAAGTTTAATGTACTCGATAGAGACATACTGACCTCAGTCCTATGTCAAAAGTATAGGGTATATTATTCCAATGCGCAGAGCCTATCAGGAATATAGGAACTACACTACAGTGCAGCGTGACCAAGGCTACCAAATAACAGCGCAACCATGCGTGCGGGACCGTAACCTGTGGCGTCAATGGCGACCAAGCGGTTCTTTAACAACCTAAACCAATGGATCTATTGGATGGCAGGTTTGCCAGGATGATTCAAGAATGGCGGTGGTTGAGTGATGGAGGATTGTTGAGGCGTGGCCATGACAGTGCAAATAAACAAATAAATAGCTTGTAATTCCAGCGTAATAAGGTTTGTAGAAGCACCACCACTCAGTAATAACTGGATAACATATAAAAGATAAGAAGCTTAGCTGAGCACACAACAGGTCAAACTTGCAACAAAGGCAAGGCGAAGCGACACAGCAAGAGCATAAAGTGCCAACCGGTGTTTGTATTCTTTTTAACATCCACGGAAGGTGGACAAACTACTCCAGGAAGCCAACATGATCAAGCCAATCGGTGAACAGGAGTCCAGGAAGCACAAACCAATTGGGTGATTGAGGGGCAAAGACGCGCCCATTTTTGGACAGCAAAGTGAACCTGCGGGGTACCTATTATATGAGGGCGTGTTCAACACCCCAACCACAGCGCACCGGGGAGAGTGCAGTCCACTGACCTGAGCTGAGGCAGGCGTATAGATGCAGCAGTGCGGGGCAATCCGTGGAAGGAAATCCTACAAGGGAGAAAGTCCTCCGGTAGTGAACTGCAAGGCAACCAACCAGGCACACTGGCCAGAGACGGATGAGGTAGGGTGTAAGAAATCCCGTGAAATAATCCTTATGATGCAGAAATCCTAACGCTCTCAAAATGTGATACGAAATCCAAGAAGAACGTGTCGGTGGGCTAGGGTCAGATTGTCACCAAAATGTTATCAGGAGCTTTGGAGAAAGCAAAGTGCATTCCAAATGTATCTTTATTCTCCGTTATAAGACCCACGACACTTCGCGTCTAGCTAGCTCTGATCACAACAGCTTACTGAGTACAGTAACGGGAAATGATCTAACTACACACAAAGAGCACCTGAGGAACATTTCATAGGAAAACACTGTGCTCTACAATATTAACACGAGTGCAGTTTCAAAGGTAAACGTAGCACTGTACTACTATAGCGAGAGCTCTTTCACAAAGACAGCACGCGCTACGGCATAACGTGTGCTGTTGAAATTGTTTGAAAAGATACATTGCAATACACCAATCAAACCGGGGAAAACATAAGGAGCAACAGAAAGTAGTAGCCCTAGAATCCAGCCTGCTCAATTTGGAAGTCCAATATATGGCCTCTTCCTCACAATTGGTACTTTGGAGCTCCGTCACTAAAATGATAGATGGTCAAGGCGTAGCATTTAGAGGGGACAGGAAGATAGAGCAGCAAAGTTTCTGCCTGTTAGGTTGACTTGTATTCCAGAGCATCTCAGCCATCCACAGATGAACTGATAGATTGTTTTGCTGATATCCCACGAGATCCACAGCTCAGGGAGAGAAAAGCCTACTTGTTGGTCACATCACAGCCAAGGAACGGGTAGAGGCTCTGGGCCAGTTGTGGACCGGTAAAACTCTGGGATCCAATGGATTCCTAGCTTGATTTTTTTTAGCATTGTGCATCTAAATTCATTGATCTGTTCCTAGAGGTGGTGGCTATGTCCTTGGATCAGCGTAGGGCACCATCAGATCTTTGAGTGGCAGAGATGGTGGTGATTCATAAACCAAGGATGCCCTCCGGATTGCTGTTCCTCATATCGGCCAATATCTCTCAAATGTTGAGGTCAAGATGATGGCCAAAATGTTGGTTAATCGTCCGTTTATGGTAGTCTGTTTCATGGTCAGTTTGGATCAATTGGGCTTAATGCCCTGGTGAGCTACTAGTGATAATATTCAGTGTATTAAAAAAGTTATGGCCTTCGTGGATACATTGAAGGGCCCTTTGACTCTCTTTCTGGTAGATTTTGAAACAGCTTTCAATGCAGTGGGGTGGAAATACCTATATTCCATACTGAGGAAAATTATTTTTGGTACCAAGTGTATAAAATATGTTCAGCTACTATACACAGATCACTCTGCAAGGGTTCAAGTTGGACAGAAGGTGTCTGACCACAACTTAGTAGTGCATTGCTCTAGACATGGCTGCCCCTTATCCGTGCTCCTCTTCGCTAATGCCATTGAACCTCTGGAGGAGTGGATCAGAATAGATGCTCCAATAAACGGGTTTGACTGGTTGGAGGGTGTATCAGACAGAATTTCACTGTACAAGGATGACATTTTGGTATTCCTAAGTGATCTAGAATGGTCTGGTCTTAGACTTTTACAGATTCTTCACATTTTTGGCACTATCTCCGAGTTGCATATAAATAAATCCAAGTGTGTTTCATTTCCAATTTGTCTGTACATCCTTGATTTAGGTTGGGTCCAGGAACTCTACATGGCAAGAGAGAGGTTTAAATATTTAGGAGTGTATGTGACGCAAGAGGAGGGGAGGGATTGGGAGAGAAATATACAGTTGCAGATTGACAAACCGCTAAATTACCTTAGATTTTGAGCAGCACTTCCCTTATCTTTATTGGGTAGAGCAGCAATTTTTCTAAATGGTACTTTTACCACATCTGTTTTACCAACTGCAAAATTTCCCATTTCTTGTACCTTGTTTAGGTGGATTGATTGCATGCTGAATGACTTCCTTTGGAATGAGGAGTTACAGAGAATTGCATTGACGAAGTGCTTTAAGTCCACGTATGATGGTGAGGTTGTGGCAGCTGATATCTTCGATAGGTGGCCGAGTTTCAGGAGTTCAAGCAATGGGACCTCATTGGAATCTCAATGCTGGAGGATGTAATGTCTGGCAAGTCATTCTCTTGAGTTACAGATTAAATACAACATTCACATAGAAATAATGGCTTACTGGGGGAGAGGGAGAATTAATGCTAGTGAATATTGTAAAGGTAATGCCTATGCCATAAAGAGGCCGCTATTGTTGTTAGCTGTGTGAGAACTGTCAATCATTTATGCTCTGTCTCTGCATACAAAACAATTAAATGTTTGTTTTTTAAATCCATTTGGCAGCTGAGTTCACACCTGGCTCCACAAACAGTTGTAGACTGTCAAATTTGAAAAAGAGCTGCCTGTCTGATCAGCTATTAGGTGCTAAAACTTTTCGCTCCTTCAGCAATTTTAAGCCACGGACCCAGTAAATGGTGCTATAGAGGTTTCCTTATGCAATAATAATGTTTCTTCAAGAAGTTTTGTTTTATTATCTTGTGTATTTGTGTGGCCTCGGTGGAGTACTGCGATGCCCCTTAACCAAAGCCGTGGTATTTTTGACTGGAGAAAGGGGGAGTACGGATTTGAGAGTCAAGACAGAAGTCATAACTCTCTTCTTCCTCTTTGCCAAAGATGCCTGAAAAGGCCCCTTTCCAGGCCAACAGCCATTGGTCAGCCAACTCAAGAGCTGCATACGAATAGGATGATTTGTAGGCTCTTAAAAGAACCCAACAGATCTTTATCCTATATCATCTATATTGTATTTGTCATTGTTTTTTGTGTCATAGTGAGTTGTGTATGGTACTTGGTCTACAGTTGAGAGCCTCTGGCACAAGAGCTACACCACCCTCCTCCTGATGTCATCATTTTCTGGTAAAACCAGTGTGCTTTTCCTGCCGGGAGGTCTGCACCCGGAGTCCGATGACAGGTGCGGTACATGACTTTGTTAGTGAGATATGTTCAGCAAAGTACGCTACTCTGCTGGAGGTGGAGACCACCCTCAGTGGTAGTCCTTTTAGCATGGGTGATCACTGTCCCCATGCCTAGGCTACGACATCTCTGAGATGGTGGCATCTGATGATATTGAAGTACAAGGCTTTCTACCAGCACTCCAAGTTTGGGAGGATACCTACTGGTCCACCCTAGAATCTATGCACTGAGCACGAATGGAAACTTTTACTTACCCCAGATTGTAAGGGATTAGGACTGAGTATATGTGACTATGTGTGGAGGGAAGTCCCTGGAGGTCCTTTATTGTGTGTGTAACCTCAATAAGGCAGGTGGGTGACAGTACAGTTACAGCTGTCTCACCTGTATACCTGTTGCTCCTTCGTCAGCTGAGTTAGAATCCAGTGGACAAATGTTGTGGCGCTCTTCCACCCACTCACAATGCACCTTTGGAGTGTTAAAGCAAAAACATATGAGACTGGAACAGGAAAGGGGGTATTTGCCGGATGTTCAGAGCATAGTTTTCTTTTGGCTTCCTCAAAGGATTTCAGCTGCTTCTGGACCATTTGTGTGTAATCCAGGAAAATTATAATCCAGGTTGAATCTCGCATCAGGCTCTCTGGCATAGTGTAGAATCTCGAAAGTGTAATGTGATTTAAAATCGTTGTCGGCTCCTAAAGACTCTGCCACTGTTTAGGCATGAGAAAATGCAACAACTGCACGCACCGTAATAATGTGATGCAACAAAGTTTTGTTATACATCCTAGAACTGGCGAGAAAACTCCATTTCGCTTTACAGCAGACTGCAACACCACCAATGTGATTTACAGCATTAAATGTCTGTGCGGACTCTTGTACATTGGTAAAACCGAAAGGAAAATCAAAATAAGAACAGGTGAGCTTAAAAGCATGATACGCACCAGGAACACGAATTCCAACTTGGTGGTCCATTGGTTACAACAACAGCATAACATCTCTCAAGTGCGTTTTTTCAGTGTTAGAGAAAGTTCAAGTCAAAGAAGGCAGGCATCCCAGTCAGTTTTTGTCTCAACAAGAAGTAATGTGGATCAAGAAATTCAATACCATGGATCCGTTGGGACAAAATGACAAATTGGTTTTGAGTTGCTTTCTCTAAGTGCAGGACTGCAACCAGTACCTTTGCCGCACACTACCTCGACCTCTGTTTCCCTTACGCAACTACATTCCCAATTTTCGCCACACTTTCACTTTTCATTTTCATCTGTACTGATTTATAGTCACTTGTTTTGCAACAGTTTATATTGACGCACCACCAAGTATTTGCTATGGTATTAGCAGACTGCTGTGCAACTTTTCATACATCATTAGTCATAGTGGCTGCTGGGGTGGGGAGCGGGACACACACTCAGAGTATCCTCTCAGAAAACTCGGCAATACACTTCGCCACTATCCCACAAAGTGTCAGTGAGAATCTCTAACCTGCCAGCCCTCAGAGTGGACTGACTCGCATGAGGTAGCACAAGCAGTTGGATTATGCGGGAGATCAGCACCGCGGGATCTGTAAAGTTACAGAGCCAGAAGAGGTCTAAACAGAAAGTCCACAGACCTACAGCAGCTCCGACTCCCAGTCCGCCTACACACCGGCAGGTCAGGCATCCATAATTTTTCCCTAGCCCCATTGCCCCAGCTATGGTCCCAGGGGGTTATCACTCCAGGGAGCCTGATGATATATCCAGCCGAATGATTGTTCCCTTAAGGTCCTCCATAATGACCATTGTTCAGCCGTCCCCAAATGCCCGGCTGGGCAACAGAGCCAATCCTCTTAGGCCAATCCTTCCTTGCTTCCTCCAATAAGCCACATGCCTCGTAGGGAGGGATCACGTCACAACCACAGCTAAGGAGTACCAAGACTGGGTACACAAAGGGTATGCCTCAGTAAAAATTTCCCATTATTTCAGTGACTTTATTAATAGTTGCCAGAACACACGCAGTGAACCATCTTATGTGTGTCCCCAGAGAATACCCAGGACATAGTGCTGCTAATCAAGATGGAGAGTAACCCCAATCCACATATCCCTTCATACGCCTCATGCACAGCAACCTGATTGGCAGTCCTAGTGGGTCCATTTCAGGCCCTGCACATCCTCCCTCCTCCCACATTTGAAGCTTACCTCAACATGGGTCCTGGAGGACACCTGACATGCCACTCCTCCTCAGCAGGCTGTGCCAAGCTCCAGGCCCATCAGTGCCTTCTCCTGGTCCTCAGCAGTGTCCACCGGCTCTCACCAGGATCACGCCACCCATGAAGGAGGTGCAAGAATCAGATCCCTTGGGCCAACTTGCTGCCTCAGGCTGGCCTCACCACTGTGCGCAGGGGCCTCATCGCCCTCACAACTTCAAGCTGGATAGGTGCTCCACCCCCGGCCCAAGTCTGGGTAGGCCTTACCTCTTTCAGCCCATCTCCCGGCCAGAATTGAGATGCTGTTCCCCAATCGGGTGCACCGGGTTCCTCCAGCACTGCCATGTTGGTTCACAAGGCGGTTGGGCAAGGGGTAACAATGATATCAATGTGGGCACATGGTGGAGCAGGTTTAAGCAGCACCTGGCATCCTTGGCAATTCGCCAGGCTCCATGCCAAATGGATTTTTGGGCACTCTTCTTTATCTGATTTTCAAAAATCTGAGGGCGCATTTTCACTTAACTCAAAAGGACTGTGAGTTGGTCTAACATCTGACTTCTAGGGCAAGTTTCATGTCTAGCCATCCTATGACATGTGCATTCCTGCTTTCCAAAAGTTTTCAATAACTCCTTTCTTCCCCCCTTGAACGTTCTGCTCCAGTTTTCTAGGAACAATCCCAAGTGGTCAAATATCGATTTGAAGTTGCGCGCAGAATGGCCTGACTATGCCAGAGATATGTGACCTACAATAACATTTCCCATAACCCCAGAGTTGCCATCATCGTCTTAAAGAGCAAAGGTTTTATGGACCATAGCAAAGCTCCCCCATACCTGTGCGTTTTAGCTCAGCCTTGCTCCAAGCTAAAAAAGAAAGACAGGCACCATAGGAGATGCAAGACATAGTCTCACATATTACAGCTCAGACATCGAGATGAAGACTGTAATGTTCAAAGGAAATTCTAAGATTAATGGGATTTTTACTAAACAATGATGTTGGCAAAACAAAGCAAAAATATTGCTACCGGGATCATGTACACACACCTGACAAATG
This sequence comes from Triturus cristatus, assembly GCF_964204655.1. Classification (NCBI taxonomy): domain Eukaryota; kingdom Metazoa; phylum Chordata; class Amphibia; order Caudata; family Salamandridae; genus Triturus; species Triturus cristatus. Next base: position 364,868,299 of record NC_140584.1, on the reverse strand, counting down.
GTTTTTTAATATCAGACCCATAGAATAATTATGGTTGCTTATAGCAAAACTAAAACACTAAGATGAAGGCTTGGGAATTAGGTGAATAATACTTTTATAGGATAATTAAGTTTCAGAATTTTCTATCCCCAAGGAAAACTCTTAGGAATCCATGTTAGGACCCAAATTGCGACAGGACGGGTCGGTGCCAGTCCTTGCTTATTTATGCCTGCCACACTTTTTGCAATGCTTTCTGAGACTTGGTGACTTCCAGTGGTCCCAATGAATTCTGGTTTTTTAAACACATACGTGCTGGCATCTTGCTATGGGTAGCTTGGGATCCAGTGAGCACCAAAGAATATTGGTGGTCACTGACAGCTGAATAGGATGTTCTGCTTGCTTTACATCACTGATGGTTCAACTTTCCCTTGGCAAACACAATAGGGGTTGTTTTCATATTCAGCAAGGATTTACTTGCATGCATAAGGTGAAAACAACAAAACAATTTTAAGCTTTGAGTGCATTTACACAAAGTAGCCATTTTGTGCTTGGCGCCTTAATTCAGATTTTAGTCCAAATTAAAGTGCACCCATTTAATCGTAGGTGTCGGTGTGCCTTTGCTGCCACTATGCCCATAAAGCATAATTTTGGTTTGTTTGGATGTAGTCCGTCTCTTTTATTAGAGCAAAGGGGGCCTGGCACGTTCTTAGCACTCCCAGCAATTATTGCAATAGTTGTATTGTAATTTTATTGAAATTGTATGCATATAGCACTTACTACCACGACGAGGCATTAAAGCGCTTTATACTGGGCAACACTGTGCTTCAGAACCCGCAGTCAGTGGTTAATCTATTGGTTACTGGATTTAGTCTTGTGCACTGCAGAAGAGCATTCCATGTATTTGCCTCAGATTTATTTCGGCAGACTAAATTGATAGGATTATATGTGATTACCAGTGCGGACTATGTGAGTTCATGCAAATGATCGGTGGCATTAACCAATAGGCAAGAGGAGATGACTTAATTGTTAGATTAGAGGGTTGTGTTTTTTGAGAAAGAGAAGTTGTGATCTATCAAATAAGGTGTTGGCGTTTTAGAGAAATTCAATTATAGATTTAAAGGCAAAGATTCATGCAATTTAGAGTAGGCTGCACTCCGAAGTATGAGGCACGCATGGGATGGAGAGTAAAGAAAGGGTCATTCATAAGAAAACACGGTGAGGCAACAAACAGATGTTTTTTGTCCGGTCAATTTTTCATGAAGAAATTTAGCAACAATGTGAAACCTTGAGGTGTCATGCAATCTGAGGATGCAAAACTGCAGAAAGAAAAAGACATTATGAACCTCTGAACTATTCATTCAATTCAACAATCTTTATTCGATCTATACAGATCATAAAAGAGAAATACACATAAATACCAATATTATCTTTAAAAAAACACTGTAAAATAGTGACAATGCCATTAAAAAACATGGTTAATACATCACAAACGATAAAACCACTCAAACACCAGTGCATTAAAATATACATATATATTAAAGTGTTCCAACACTGTGTTGCTAATTAAACGTCAGGTACTGATTAATATTAATTATGCACTCTAATCTAGCATTCCTTTTCTTAACTGGATATCCCATTTCAGAAAAAGAACAGACTTGAAAACAAACTTCGGGCTTCCTTAAGAACTGTAAATAGAGCAGAGCTACTCTGCATTGGTACAATCCTATTTTTCTTAGAAGCGGTTTTGAAAAGGGCATAAGTGGAAGATTATATAGACTACAAAAGAACATGAAGTGCAACAGTGTTTGCTCAGACTGATTATCACAAGAGCAGGACACAATAACATTCCCATCTATATCCAACACTTTTAAAATAAAGAGACCATTGTATAGTACCTTCCCTGAAGCAGAAATGAAGTGCGCGCCCCCACTGAGTAAAATCTAGAGTTAAAAACAAGGTAGGTTCTCCTGGCACCAAAGTTAAGGCAATAAGTCAAAAACACGCTTTTAGTTAGTTCATTTTTCAGTCTTTAATTTTTTTAATACTCTATAAATGTTGCTTTTACCCTGTTGTTGTCTGATTTAACAATACTTAGGGGCTCCATAAAAAGGGTAGACAGATCCAACATAACAAAAGTATCTCGAATATATCGTAACCATGGGATTAAAAAGGCCCTGTCCTGATTAAGACATTCACAAATGATGTCCCTACAGAGAGTAGTTGCCAGATGTGACCAAATACTAAGCCATAGTAAAATAGGGGCCAATTGGACCCTGTCTTGTATGATGTCTTGCCTCAGTTCAAAGTGGATAAGAAAATTCGAGGATGATGGACGTAGGAGTAGCAATCTATATAGAAAACGATTTTCCTAAGTCTGAATTGAGCGGCTTTTTGTAATACCCCATATTCCTGCTCCGTGTAGGGCAGCACAAACACACTGAGCATTCTGAACTGTCCCCCAATGCCAGATCCGGTAAGATTACAAACTGCTCCAGCAGTTCTACAAAGTTTGAAAGTGGACTTATTAAACTGCGGGTGCCAAAATCCCAAAGAGCTCAAATTCAAGCCTAAATAAAAGAAATTATAGATGCTCGTCAATGCTTGGCCCTTAATTATGATCCTATTAAATCTTTTTTCCCTTGCCCACAGGACATAATATGTGATTTGGTATAATTAATAGTTAAATCAAGGTACTGCATATAGACAACAAAACGATCCACTAGTCCCCCTCGGTGCGTTTGGTGTGAGGGCTATAAGAACGGCATCATCCACATATAATTAGTCAGGTACCAGAGTGCCTGCCATGCTCGGAGAATACGCTTCCACTAAAACTAGTTGGTTGGATGACTTATTAATATAAAGAATAAACAGCAGGGGTGTCAATATACACCCATGCCGTACTCCTCTCTTCAGTTGGACTGAAGGTGAAAGTTTGCCAGAAACATTTATCCATACTCTAGCTGGTAAATCTGCATGTAGGGAATAAAGAAAGTTCACTATAGAGCGTTCCACTCTAAAATCCAACAGCATTAGCCACAATTTGGTCCTATTCACAGAATCAAATGCAGTGGATAGATCGATGAAGACCAAATAGATGGGAGACCACCTAGCATAGTATACTTACTAATAATCAAGTGTAGATTTAAACACTGCACAATTGGGTCCTAAATTGGGCCTTAATCCAAATTGAAAAGGTGAGAGGACTCCATTGTCACCTGGCCACTTAACTAGTCAAGCGTATATCACTCTACATATGATTTTAATGGTGCTGTTTATAAGAGATTTAGGACGGTAGCACTTTGGGGACATACAATTGCCTTTTTTTAAAATGGCCACTATTGTCGATAATCCCCAAGATTGGGAATATCAGAAGCTAGACACTGATTAAAAACATTGATGATCAAAGGACTCCATAGGTCAGGTAAACATTTCACAGGTAAATGAGGACACCATCTGGTCCAGGGGCCTTCACACCTGTGCTATGCTGTATGGCCCAATCCACTTCCTGCACGGATATAAGAAGAGGCTGGGAATTCTGTAATCTTGAATGTAATAGGGCAGACAATGTTGGGTCTTCCTCAATATAATAGATAGAAGTAAAATGAGATACTCAATCTGTACCAGAAATACTATTGAGCATCAGAGGGTTGGGGGAAGAAGTCCCAGTTCTTATCCGTTTCACCAGAGCCCAAAAATGCTTGCTATCCTTCCCCGATGCTGCACATTCTTATAATTCCCAATCCCTTTTATAGAGTTCCTTCTTCCTATTTAAGAGAGCAAATTTATATTCTTTTCACGCCTGTGGGGTCTCAGAAACTACCCTGGGGTGGGCACTCGATGCTTTTCTGAGCCTGCAATTGGCCGTGGAGCAAGACCCATCAAACCACCGAGAGTTCTCATTGCATAAAGAAACAGGTTTTAACAGAGACTGCCTAATTGTATGTGCCAGTCTGTTATAGTGCTGCATCTTTATCCCATGGTCACCTTCAGACAAGCAATTTAAAAATATGCCTAAATGGGATTTAATTAGTGTAGTTAATGTTTGAATTGGGTTACTGAGCCGCCAGACCAATCTTAAGCCATCCGTAGAATGCTGGGTGATAGAAGCTAAATTATCACTACCCTGATATCTATTAAACGGCAATGTAGCAAAGGAACACAGTGCATTGTGATCCTCCCAGTCTGTAGGTACAATCTCTCCTTTAAGAAACCAAGATACAAAGTCAGAACTAACAAACATATAATCAATAACTGAAGTGCTCCCGGCCCCTCTATATGTGGGTAAAACCATATCAACACCTCCCAATAATTCAAGTAGATTAACCAGCCCCTTACCAGCTAAATAATAAAAAAGTTCGGTCCCCCTGGAGTCCAAAATAGTAACAGTCCTTTTAGCTGGTTCACCTGGGTCCCGTAGACACCCATGCAGCTTAGCATTAAAATCTCACCACAAAAAATAATGAGGTTGTGTTTGTTTATAAGCATCAAAGGCTCGCAATTTAGCAATAAAGCTAAATAATTTAGTGAAATGAGTACAGCTATCATTATTAAAATCGTTATTATAAAAATGTATCAAATAAAAAACAATGCGTGTCTGGGGAATACAAAGTCTAATTGCCAAAAAGGAAGGCGAAGCAGTTTTGATCGGTGTCACCTCTACCTGGAGGCTCAGGCTGATCCATATAACTAAACCATCCTTGGCTCGCCCTCATAGTGACGAAGTTGCTTGGTAGGAATAACAAGCATACCCTTCAATGTACGGTGCATCTGTAAGCCAAGTTTCTTGTAGTGCTATTATATTGTACTTTGAAACAAATGCCTGCCAGTCTTTATTGTCGATTTTGCTTCTTACGCCTACTACATTCCATACTCAGTATGGAGATTATACTATAATGTTTGAATTTAAGACAAGGGATTCTAACTTGATACTGCGAGGTGCCCTCATCGATAAGAGGGCCATACTCCCTTAAACTCGCTGGTCAATCCAAGACCGAGAGCACTTCAAATGTGTTAGCTATAGGTATTGCACAAATGCTGGCAGATTCGCTAAAGGACCCATCAAAGCAGTCCCAGTTTGGAATCTAACTCTTATTGGGGAACTGGATCGTACCAGGGGTGGTTGGTTGGCTCAGAGTGAGAGAGGGAGACCAGTATTAATACTAAAGTTTTTCAGAGATAGCAAGGAGGGACTAGGATCTTGTATTTGAGAACAAGGGGGTTCATAAAAATATCCTAAAGGAAACAAAACAAAAGAGCTTCTGGACAGAGTGCTACAATCATGATTAAATAGCATTTGGTGAGTCAGCCTTGGGTAACTAAAATTCACCACAATATAGTCACCATGAATATCTGGGGGATTTTGTCCCACCCATGCACATCTCTTGACCATCAGAATATCTCCTACAATGGAAAAGGACAGTCCCCTTGTACGCACTAATCAATCCAATGTTTTATTAAATACTTCTTCATAAGATTCTTGCTGTTTTTTTCTCAGTGGAGGAACACCCGTCATCACAATCACATACAGACAGGCAGCAGGAGGAAGAGATATAACCATCTGATTTATAGATGACTGTAAAATATTACTGTTGTCCTTAATCGCCTCCTGCAAAGGATTAACTAATGGCCCTTAAGAGCCTGTGTCCTTACTACATAATACACACATGTCGCTTGTCTGAGCCTGACCCACTGAAGTGCCAAGGGGAGCAGGTGGTACAGACACAGGTGCACCACCGGCCTCCATTGTAATAATATTTCCTGGCATCAAACTAACAGGCAGGGCCGGACTGGGAACCAAAACCGGCCCTGGCAAAGTGCTCGGCCGGCCCCCCGGGGCTTGGGGGTGCCGTCGAGCTCTTTGCCAGGGCCAGGGCCGATTTTGCAGCTATGCTGCAAAAACGGCCCTGTAACAAAAACGGCCCCCAGGGGCCAAAAACCGGCCCCCACCAGTGCGGCGCACCGGGGGATTGCCCGGTGCCCGCTACGGCCAGTCCGGGCCTGCTAACAGGTCATAAAGGATCACTATTAGAAATGTTTGTGTATGAGGGCAAATAACCAAGTTTAAAAGAAAGAGTCAATTTAGCTTCAATAGCCTCTACTCTGGAGATCAGAAGAAAGATCAAGTCAGAAAGCTCAGTTTTAAATCAACACACAATTTTCCTAAGAGGGTTTCTAACTCTGATTCCAATAAAGCTCCCATTGTACTAGACCACCAATTCTTCTCTGATGAAGGCAACAGAAAAGCAGATGGAATACTAGTTACATCTGATTCTGGTATTTGTGCTGTTTGAGCTGTGTCAATGTGCTGTGTAATGGGGTTTCCATCCCTTACCGCGTCTAGGATGCTTCAGCAAAGCCTTTGCAACCTTGTGAACACCCTGATTACTTGCTGTAAGAACTGTGGTTGGTATATCTATACTAGAGTCTGGGTTTAAGCCAAATTTGGCAGTGGCACTTGGGGATACTTTTGAAATCACAGGCATAACATTCGGGGAGGAAGATGATAACACCAGTCCCAGACCTGATCCACCTTCCACTCCAGGGTTTATAGAAAGCCTTCGCTCAGTCAGTGCTGTTTCATTTCTGATAGCGCTGACTGCGCATTCTAACATACGGTCTATTGATGTTCTTTTTCCAGGGGGGTGGGGGGGGGGAGGTTTGAAACCGGACCACCACACACTACTTTCTTTCTGCCCATGTCCAGCTCCCAACAGTCGTATATGGTCCGATAACAGACTCCTGGGTTTAACTGCCCCAACCTCCAGCTGCACTTCAAATGCAATTACATGCAAACATAAAACACTGGGAGACAGTACCTCAAACTCCTCATGTCAGTGACCAACTGGTCTCAACAGGGTGCTGACTAGATGTTCAAGTGGGCTCGTAGGATTGAAGAGCTCAAAGAGAGGGCCCAGCCTCGTCTGGCCGCAGACGGGTGCAGACAGGCGTGCTCTTGGCCCAGTCTTTGCCTGGGCGCATCCCGCGCAGCAGGAGTCCCGCGTGAATTAGTAGGCACCACGGGGCACCGACTGCAACGTTGGCGGCTTCCTGCCACAAGGAGGAATGGGGCTTGGAGTCAAGCCCCCCACCACCGGCAACAGGCTTCTCTTCCCACGCAGCGGGAGCCCCTGTGTGAATTAGTAGGTGCCTCCTGGTGCTCAGGGCAATGTTGGTGGCTTCCGGCTGCAAAGAGGACTGAGGCTTGGAGTTGAGCCCCTACCACCGGCATCAGGCTTCTCTTCTTTGAGCACACCACAACAATAAATTCCTCTTAATTATCAAATAAGGTGTATGCTATATGCAACTGAATGGAACGAGTATCTGTGAGAAACAACCAGGTGCTCCAGGGCATTCAGGGATATCCTCACACAGGAACAACCTTAGTCATCAAGGACAGCATGTCAATGAAGACCAGGAATCGGAACCGCCAGGGGAAGATTAGGGTCTCCAAGTAAAGAGGACAAGGAGGAGGCAGCAAAATGAAGAAAGGATAATGCCACGGTCAATGGCAGAGTCAAATCCAATCTTTGGAAGTTGGCACGACAGAAGCTTCAGAAAAGATCATGAAGGTCAACCAAGTTACATTTCCACTAGTTCTATCCTGAATGGGATGTTTGGTGTCAATCTTGATTTGGACAAGAAGAATAACAGATGGGGAACCTTTTCTTGTCACTTCCGACGGGCACGTCCATTCCTCGGTGTCCTGCAGATAGGTATTCCTGGGTGCAGGCGGATATTCCTGGAATGCGAGTGCGGATGGTATACAATCCTTTGGGAGCAATATCACTGTTGGTACAGTGTGAACAGATTGCAATGATCCTCGTGGTATCACTCCGCTACAGGCAGTCAAGCGTACCCTCCCTGGTAGAGTGAACTACCACAGCTCACTGACGCCGCGCTGTGCCTCTCATCTAGTGTTATATTAGGCACTTTTGACAAGCACTATAAACTAGAAAAAAAGTCTGTCTGCTGTGATGCTTGGCTACCTCTAGACCATTAGTATTAAATAACAAGTGTCGGAGAGAGTGGGGTCTCCTAACCTTTTTCGTGTGATGTTCCATTATTATGTGAAACCCAGAACCTGACACTGACAGGCCATGTGCATATCCAGTGTGTGTGTGCTTATACAGTGAGCATTTGACACATGTATAATATTAGGACTCGTGTGTATGTATTAGTCGGAGTCCTGAAGCCAGTGATATCCCTTTTGGATGCTTTTCGCTTAGCATGGAACACATTGAAGGGGGAGGATAGTTTCCCAGAAAATGAAAATGTATTGCCTGCATTCCTGTGGTGAAAGGGTGGCGACCGAGACACTGAAGTGAGGAGGATGGAGGCAGGGCTACCTACTCCTGCTTGAACTCAAAACACATGGGCTCTAAGTGCCTAAGGGCAACTAAACTACGGCCAACCTAACAAAGTCCTCAAAAGGAGGACGTAATCCCATCACCCACCGTGGTGGCATGCTTCATCATATGGGATCTCCTCTCAACCAAACCTGGTTTGGCTGAGGAGCTACTACTCCCAATGTGCAGCTACAGGAGGAGCTCGCGGATGTTTTATTCTACGCTGATGGAACGTGATCTCCTAAAGATCGATGAAGCTAACCTGAGGAGGGTGAATATAAGCAGTGCAGTGTAAAGAAAGTGATTTAAAATTGACTACAGGAACACAAAGAACTTTAATGAGGAATATCCCTGTGCCAACGTTAAAAGCAAGATAGTAGCGCGGACTGGCCTAATAACCGAACGCGCTAACTGAATCCAAAAAGACGGTCTACATGTTTCAGCCTATAACGATCAAATTTTTTATAAAGATCTAGGCTTTCATCAGGACCATTATAACAAAAACTACTGCACCTACAGCGAAGTGCAAAAAGCAACGACTTATACTAGTGTTTAGGTGAAAATAGGCCGATACACCAACCTTGTACCGCAGGATCAAATGCAATAGTTTAAAGTATCCTGCCAGTCACAATGGTGAATATCTGTGTAAATCAAACAAAAAACAGATAAATCAATCAATTAATGGCTAGGCAGTGTAATGCAATCAAGGCACAGTCCCACATGAACTGAAACAGACGAACTGTAATGTACCAGTCTTACCCGTAATTAAATCGGGACATCGCCTACCGCTCCTGGTAACAACTCAGGGCGTGAAACAACGCTCTGTGAACAAAGGTAAATAAAAACAGCGTATAGTGTAGTGAACAAAAACCAACAAACATGTACCAAGCCAATAGGCCAGTTATTTACGTAAATGCTGAAGTGAGATCAAGTGGATGGTATGGTCATCTCTTCACAACAGGACCTCTCATGCACACGCCCAGGAGTCACTCTCAAAGGAGCGCAATGCCCAGGCCATGTAATTACATCAACATCTACTCATCCCATTGACCTATTTCTAAATAAAGCAAATCGTCTCTATCGAACCACTCAAGAGAGGGAATACTGGTGATCATCCCGGAGAAGTTCATAGTGTTTTTGAAGGAGGATTGCATGCTACAAATCTAGGTCACCCTCTTATTCCAAGAAAAGCAGATCGTGTCTAACGATCTACTAGAGAGAGGGAGAGTAGAAGTAATCATCCCAGTAAAATTCAGAGTGTTTATAACGGAAAAAGGTATATTACTGAACCATGTCACTCCTTTGTTCGTAATAGCAGCCGAAGGCCACCAGGGCGCGGGGCAAGCCGCTACTCCGTGATGTCAATGTTGCAGCAATTAAAGTACTGCTAATAATGTAACGGAGGATCAGCTGTTCTAGCCCTCGTGTGCATCATACTCACGAACCAAGGTAGCAACAGGACCATCACCCCCAAGGGGAAACAATAACCCTAAGGGCGGTGTAGGCGAATTACCCCATCGAATCAAGTCACATTGTGAGGGTCACATCACTGATGCGTGTGGAGACTACGAAAGATGCCCTCGTCATCAAAAATCAGAGCAAACATCCATGCAGGGTCTCCTACCTTTCCGGCGCTGCCCCGGGCCTCCTTCCTGAATGCTAGTGGCGGCCCCGGACGACTGCCGCTTCCGAGTTTAAAAACAGAAGTTCTGCCTGGGCGCGTCGGTACGCGCCATCACGTGTCGATCCCAAGTACACGGATCATGACGTGACGACGTGACCTAGCAGTCTGGGTAATGTAGTTCAATAGCTAGAAAGCGCGGCGTGAAGAGTCCGGAAGTGACTCAAAACACAGATCGCAAAGTAAATATCGTGCAAAACACAGATCGCAAAGTAAATATCGTGCACCCACGCCAAACAGGTTATTAACAAGACACTGTCTAACCTAATGAAGGCATAGTGCAACCCCACCTGGGATGTGACCAAATGTGCATCAAGCTGGAAATGCAATGCAGTAAGGTGTCCAAAAATGGAAATGTAGAGACAATCGACGGCTCATGGCTATTGATCCAATCCACACATGCCAAAAACCCATGCAAAGGAGACCTCCACTTAAGACTCAAAGAGATGGACAGTGTAAGACATGAGTCAACAGTATAAACAGCCCAAGGCCAAATGGCCACTGTCATTCTACAGAGACGACCAAGGTATAGAATCATTGAGGCCGTAGCGATCAGTCTGAAGCTTGAACACCCACCGTTGCTTTTTCTTAAAGAGAAATTTGGCCACATCTACAACATGCGTGGGAATAAAGGGTTGTTCAAGAACAGTCCATAGAAGCTGTTCAGGGCCGTGGTTGTTTTCAAGATAATGATTAGTAAGTCTCGTAGAGGCTTGCTTACAGCGAATGGTACTTTTATGTTCCATAATACGCTGTTTAACTTTGCGTGTTGTCATCCCCACATATTGTTTCTTGCAGGGGCAAGTAATCAAATAAACCACCTTCTCACTATTGCAGTTGGTGTGGCGGAGCTGTTTCCACGGTTTAGGAAGTCCAATGTCAATCTCATTGGTGTGTTTGGTCTGAGCGCACACCACCGCAACCCCCACAGGGAAAGTGTCCCCTAACCGGTGGAAGGCCCCATAAGGATCCTGACACGGTGAGTGGTATACTACGTGGTCAAGTATGGACCACCGCATCACGTAAGTTGGTGCCTCGTTTAAATGAAAACAGAGGAAAAGGTAATTTCTCATCACCACTGTTCAGAATCCGCCAGTGCTTCCGCACAATTTTCTGGATGCGATTGGAGGATGTGCTGAAGGTGTTCACAAATGTCAATCTGTCCTGAGATGTTTTAGGAGCAGAGACCTCCAAAAGGACATCACGATTATTATTAGCCGCTCGTTTATAGGATTGCTTGATAAGCCTAGTGGGATAATTCCTAGACTTCAAGTTCTGCGACAAAACTGTGGCATGTTTTGTGAAGGCTTTGTTGGTGGAACAATTGCGTCTCAGTCGCAAGAACTGGCCGAAAGGCAGGCCAGTCCTCAATCCCTTGGGATGGAAACTATCGAATTTCAGTAAGGAGTTCCTTGCCATGGGCTTGGTGTACAATTCACTGCCTAAGCCGCCTCCTGTAGGAAAAATCCACAGATCCAAAAAGGCCAGTCCTAATTTACTGAATTCTACAGTAAAGTTCAAAAAGACGTTTTGGTCATTGAGCCAGTTATGAAAAGCTGTGAGGGAGACATCATCTCCTCTCCATATGACCAAAACGTCATCAATGTATCGTTTCCATACTTTGATGGAATCCAAAAAAGGGTTGGTAGGCGAGAGAACATGGTTCTGTTCGAACAAATGGACATACAGGTTGGCCAGGCTAGGGGCAAAAACACTGCCCATCGAAGTACCGGATATTTGCAGGTAGAACCGGTCTTCGAACTTGAAGAAGAAACTGTCATCGCTAGCCTGGCACATTCCATTATAAAAGGAACCGGGGAACTCAATGGCTCCATGATGTTATCCAACAATACTCTGATTGCTTCCAGAGTGTCCACTTGCGGTATACATGTGTATAATGATTCCACATCAAAACTGACTAAATAGTCAGTCTCAATCTTGAAATCAATGCTAGGGAGGATGATTAAAATATCCTTAGTGTGTTGTAAAAAAGTGGGCATGGTTCTCATCAAAGGTCTAAGAAACACATCAACGAAGGAGGACAAAGGCTCCAACAATGACCCAATACCCGAAATAATGGGTCTGCCAGGTGGTGGACGCTGTTCTTTGTGCACCTTGGGCAAGGTGTAAAAATAGGGAACAACGGGGTGAGTCGTCACCAAATAGTCAGCCTCTCGATTGGAGATCCAACCTTCAAGTTTGGCTTCAGAGACCAACTCGCCAATTTCTCTTTGAAGTCTCTCTGTAGGGTCAGAACCTAACGGTCTATAAAAGCTTTCATTATTCAGCTGTCGTAGACATTCTGCCCGATAATCTGCGGTGTTGAGGATGACAATCGCCCCGCCTTTATCGGCGGGCTTGATGATAATAGACGGATTTCTAGATAGAGACTCAACAGCCTTTTTATCAATGTTCGAAAGGTTGTGATAGTAGTTGTTTGCGCCCATATCAATCTTGGCAACTTCTGTAGAAACTGCTGCCTCAAACGCTAGAACCAATGGGGGTACAGAATTAGCAGGTGGCAAAAAAGTAGATTTATTACGTAACCCACTGTCAGCAATCTCTTCCAATTGAGAGGCAGTGTCACAGATCTTATCTTTGAAAAAGAACCGTAATCTGATTTTACGGAAGAATCTGGCTAATTCGCACTGAATTAGAAAAGGATCGCCCAGGTTGGTAGGTACGAAACCAAGCCCCTTGTTTAAGACATTAGTCTCAGGGGGGGTAAGAGCATACGAGCTCAAGTTAACAATCAGTTGTTGCTGGGTCCTGCTACCTGGGGTCCCTTCGTCATACTGCGAAGGTTCCGTGGAGACGGCGGTGGACTGAAGTGGACTTGTGTTTGACCCTGCTGTCCTCTCCTTCTGCCCCTGTTTGTGCCGCGGCCCTGCCCTAAAAAAGGCTGTTGTTGGAACATTTGGGGGGGCGGGTTGAAGGGCATCATTTGTGGATGAAATGGAACATTAGGGAATTGCCAAGGAGCTGAATTCCACTATTGTGTATGTGGATTTCCTTGCCAATTACGTCGGTAGCCATGTCTGCCTCTCCCTCGATTTTGTGCTGGTGGGCGTTCAGTAGAATCAGAGTCGGTGGACCAGTCATCCGATCCAGATGTGGAATAATTAGAGCCATACTTCCTACCCTTTCTGTTGTACTCAGGAGCGACATAATTTTCTTGAGTGTATGGATAAATCCTCTCAAGAGAGAATTTCGCCAAATCCTTTTTAAACTTCTCAATCTTGGAAGCTAAGATGGAATCTTTCAAATCTTTATTAGTTTTATTGGTTTCATCTAGATTCTTTTTATAAACAGAGTTGGAGAGGGTAGTTTTAATCTGGCCTTCTAACAGTTGAATTTCGATCAAAACGCTGTCAGCTATGCGCTTCGCAGTACTGATGATAAGGATCAACCAGTCCCACGTACAGCGCCAAGCAATGAGAGACCAGTCTTTAAGGAACACTTTGTCCTGTAGAAAGAGGCGTGGGGTGTTGGTCACTATAAGCCCTGTGGGTGCACAATTAGCTCGAAGATACTCTGTCATTATGGCACCATGAATCCCTGTGCGAGTCCATGATTTTTTCAGGATGAGGAGTTTAGTCCACTCATCCGTCCCTGCACTCGCTGCAGAGCTATTAAAATCAAGAATGGAAGGAGTATTCGACAGAATCAGTCTTGCTGTTTCTTCATCAAAGGCCAAGCCTGTAAACTCAGCCATGGTGTGGAGTGGGAACACTACAACAACGCACAATTAACAATACAAATACAATAATCGCTTGAGTGTGAGAAGACACAGCAACACTTTTGCGTGTCAGAAAATATGTGTGCTACGACCCGCAGCCAAAAAAGCTGCTCAAAACATCAACAAAACAGTTTAAGAAAGGGTCTGAGGGATCACACAACCAACCTGGACAAGTCCCCCTACTGACAATGTCTCAACATGAAAGTCCAGAGGAAAAAAGCTACAAAAACACAAAACACATGGGCTCCAAGTGCCTAAATGCAACTAAACTACGGCCAACCTAACAAAGTCCTCAAAAGGAGGACGTAATCCCATCACCCACCGTGGTGGCATGCTTCATCATATGGGATCTCCTCTCAACCAAACCTGGTTTGGCTGAGGAGCTACTACTCCCAATGTGCAGCTACGGGAGGAGCTCGCGGATGTTTTATTCTACGCTGATGGAACGTGATCTCCTAAAGATCGATGAAGCTAACCTGAGTAGGGTGAATATAAGCAGTGCAGTGTAAAGAAAGTGATTTAAAATTGACTACAGGAACACAAAGAACTTTAATGAGGAATATCCCTGTGCCAACGTTAAAAGCAAGATAGTAGCGTGGACTGGCCTAATAACCGAACGCGCTAACTGAATCCAAAAAGACGGTCTACATGTTTCAGCCTATAACGATCAAATTTTTTTTAAAGATCTAGGCTTTCATCAGGACCATTATAACAAAAACTACTGCACCTACAGCGAAGTGCAAAAAGCAACGACGTATACTAGTGTTTAGGTGAAAACAGGCCGATACACCAACCTTGTACCGCAGAATCAAATGCAGTAGTTTAAAGTATCCTGTCAGTCACAATGGTGAATGCCTGTGTAAATAAAACAAAAAACAGATAAATCAATCAATTAATGGCTAGGCAGTGTAATGCAATCAAGGCACAGTCCCACATGAACTGAAACAGACGAACTGTAATGTACCAGTCTTACCCGTAATTAAATCGGGACTTCGCCTACCGCTCCTGGTAACAACTCAGGGCGTGAGACAACGCTCTGTGAACAAAGGTAAATAAAAACAGCGTATAGTGTAGTGAACAAAAACCAACAAACATGTACCAAGCCAATAGGCCAGTTATTTACGTAAATGCTGAAGCGAGATCAAGTGGATGGTATGGTCATCTCTTCACAACAGGACCTCTCATGCACACGCCCAGGAGTCACTCTCAAAGGAGCGCAATGCCCAGGCCATGTAATTACATCAACATCTACTCATCCCATTGACCTATTTCTAAATAAAGCAAATCATCTCTATCGAACCACTAAAGAGAGGGAATACTGGTGATCATCCCAGAGAAGTTCATAGTGTTTTTGAAGGAGGATTGCATGCTACAAATCTAGGTCACCCTCTTATTCCAAGAAAAGCAGATCGTGTCTAACGATCTACTAGAGAGAGGGAGAGTAGAAGTAATCATCCCAGGAAAATTCAGAGTGTTTATAACGGAAAAAGGTATATTACTGAACCATGTCACTCCTTTGTTCGTAATAACAGCCGAAGGCCACCAGGGCTTTGTTAGGTTGGCCGTAGTTTAGTTGCATTTAGGCACTTGGAGCCCATGTGTTTTGTGTTTTTGTAGCTTGTTTCCTCTGGACTTTCGTGTTGAGACATTGTCAGTAGGGGGACTTGTCCTGGTTGGTTGTGTGATCCCTCAGACCCTTTCTTAAACTGTTTGGTTGATACTCCTGCTTGAAGCCACTCCAGTGCTACCAGTTGTGAGAAGCATTTCTGTTGACAAAGGCCGTGTCTAGAGAGCAGCGAAGGAAGGACACTTGAAAAGGAACTAGCCTATGACCTTTGTCCTGCTAGTGCCATAAGGGTGCATGTAACTGCTATTGAAGAACCTTGCCAATAAATACATACACCTCCCACGTTAAAACACCGGAACAGGGCGCCTCAAGGTACAAACACAATGAGTGCGCAGTAAGGATCGACATGAAAGAGCCTCTGTAAATAATATGGGAAAGGAAGAAGTTACTTTAAGAAAGAAGAAAGCGGACCTTTCCTGTGTGAAGGGGAATGGGCAGACAAAACTGCAATGCCCAAGGCCAGAAGTGAGCACATTGTTCTTTCAATTGAGAAACTGAACACTGTAGACACAGAGTAACAGAGAGCTACAAAACTACTGATTATGTGTCTGACAAGAGAAATGTACAGATCTATAGCCTGCCAGAGATGTGTTACTACACTAACCACGAGAAATGCAGGCTACATACTAATGGGAAAATAACAGTCAGAAGAGACTAATACACAGTCACATAAAACTAAACAGCAGATTTACTAAGCATTTGCTTTAGGTTTGCGTCACAAAAGTAGCACAGCGAAGTACAAAATGTTTATTATGAATTTACTTTATAGTGCAAAATCTGCTTTGTGCTGAAAAGTTATCTGAAAGTAATGGAATGCATAGCTTTGATGTGCTTTGCCTTACTTTAAGTCAGAGGGCGATCCATGGGTGGAGCATGAGCATTACCAACCAATCAGCAATGATCTTTGATACAAATCCTTATTTTCTAACAATAGTAGACAGGCTTTTGTGCCAAACAATAGTGCCTTTTTGATAGTGGTATTAACTTGGAGAAACGCTTGTATTTCTCTAAAGTTTTCACTTTGCAGCACACATCCAAAGCGGGGAAAGTTTTAAAGCTGTAGTATTTTGTACTGAACGTGTACCCTTCCAGTACAAAACCTATGTTAGACATCACGCACACACTTGCACTATGGTACAAAGGTGATGTGTGGCTCTAGGTAGCCTAATTGTGCACCGACATTAGGAAGCTTGTAGGACAGTGCCGTACCTTAGTAGATATGACAGCTTTCTGCTCTCTCTCCATCACGTCACATATTGCAGCAACCTTGGTTGGTGCACTGCATTCCGTAACATCTTAGCATCTCTGACAACACTTTGAGGCAGATTTACAGAGTGGGCATGTTGGCTATGGTTGAACACAGAGGGGAGAAGAAGGAACAGTATATTTGTGTGAACAGCAAGTGAAGGTTGCTGCGCTTACCAAACAAAATCCCGGGCTGCTTCATTATTTTAGGAACAATAGTAGTGCTAATAATTGATAAAGTATTACTGGCTGTAGGAATAGCATCAACATTAATAGTTTTGTTTTTTATTTATTTATTTTTGAAGTTTTATATAGCGCAAACAAGATACCGAAGGATATCAGAGCGCTTCACAATATGATGGGGGGGGAGAACATAAATGCAATATCAACATCCGGTAGATAGAGAGAGAGAGAGAAGAAAAAAAAGACTGGAATGGTCGCAGAGTGCGGGACAATTGCACCCAGGAGGGTAATACAATAAGCAGGGGGGGTCACAGTGTGCATTAAAGAAGAGCCGTTACAAATGGAGGTACCATGATAGTGGAAACAATGTCAGCGACCAAGTGAGCCTATCTCTCTTAGGGTAAGAATATGTTCATTAGGAATCGTTTAGATTCCAATTTGAAAGCCTTCGTTGAAGAGATTCTGTGTACCTCCGGTGGAAGAGAGTTCCATATCTTTTTTTGTTTAAATTTTTTTATTAGGGTTTTGCATACAATATTCTATGAGATACATCAAATATTTCATCGATGAACCACCTTTTTTTGTCATTGTAAAGTATCGTTACCGTTTACAAAGGGCAATTGCACTAGTTGTCCAGTCCCCGGAACCCCATGACATAGCTTAGATCGTAGATCTACTAGAGAGTTCCATATCTTTGGCGCAGCGCCAGAGAAAGCTCGGTGACAAGTTCTTTTTTTGTTAAGGATGAGTGGTTTCAAGAGGAAGGTAGTGGCGCTTCTTGAGGCTCTTAAACCACAGGATAGTTCAAGTTTTTGCGCAAGGTACCTGGGAGTAATGAAGTGAAGGGCTTTGTGCGCCAGAATGGCAATCTTTAACTGAATTTGTGCTTCGTAGGGAAGCCATTTGAGAGATTTTAGGGCTCGGGATATATGTTCGTATCGTTTGGTACCTGTGACCAGTCTAGCCGCCACGTTCAGTGATGACCTTAGTGGAGCCAGGGCGTATTTGGGAAGGCCACAGAGGGTAGTAGTAGCCTCTGCAAGACAAGCGCTTGGACCACTTGCTTGAAATAATTTAGTGGAAGGAAAGGTTTTATATTTCTGAGTGACCTCAACAAGTGGTTTGCGACCTTACATACATTGCTGATATGATTTTTCATATTCAGGTGCTTGTCCATGGTGACTCCGAGAGATTTGGCTGAGTCTATGATGAGAGGAGTGCAATTGAAAGCAGTGAGGTGACTCACCCATAGGTCTAGCTTGGGGATGTGGTTCGGAGGGGAGATGAGTAGGAATTCCATTTTGGAAATGTTAAGCAGGAGATGGTTCTCCGTTAACCAGTTTTGAGTAGATGTTACGGTAGTGTTGAGAGAGATGATGTTTTCCAGGGATGAGATTTTCAAATAGAGTTGCGTGTCGTCTGCATACATGTGCAAGAGAATGTTCATGGAGTTTAATAAATTAGTGAGAGGTTCCAGGAAAAGGTTGAAGAGGATAGGAGATAGAGCGGACCCTTGGGGGACGGACCTCCATGAGTACAGGAGAGGGCTGGGAGAGAGAGTGGTTTGCCATGACTCTTTGTGATCTGTGATGTAGGAAAGACGAAAACCATTGTAGCACCTGATTAGCAAAACCCATTCTGTTCTGCAGGATGGATAGGAGGTTGTCATGGTTAACCATGTTGAATGCGGAGTAAAGGTCAAGGAGAATCAGGAGGCAGGATTCGTTTTTGTCAAGCATTTTTAAAATGTCATCTATAACGTGAGTGAGAGCCGATTCGGTGCTGTGCCCCTTCCTAAAACCAGATTGATTCTGGTCTAGGAGTTGATAATTCTCTATGTGAGCACAAAGTTGAGATTGTACACATTTTTCTTGAAGTTTCACTAGGGTGGGGGTGTTGGAAATGGGGTAGAAATGATTGAGATCAGATTTGTCCACGTTAGATTTTTTTTTAGAATAGGGGATACCTGAGCTGCTTTTAGGCAATTGGGGATCGTGCCTTGTGAAAGAGAAGCATTTACAATCCTTGTCCAGGTGGGGTTGAGTGTATTCTTTATTTCTTTGAAGATGGCCAGGGGCAACGGGTCACTGATGTGGTTGGAAGGGTTGATATTCTGAAGAATCTTGTGGATGTCATTTTAACTAAATGGGGTAAAGGTGCCCCATGACGCATTGTTCTTGGTGTTCTTGGTGGTCTATTTGCCCTTTTCAAAGGGGTCAAGGGGGAGGCGGCACTTGAGGAAGGCAATAGAGCCTTCTTAGAGGCGAGGTCAGCAGAGATGAGTCTTGATTTCTCCGAGAAGAAAGCGGCAAGTTCATCGCAAGAGGGGGGGCTGCCACCAGGTTCAGAGTGGTATGGACTAACGACTGATTGCTGTTTGACCAATTCGAACAGTTTCTTGGGGCGGTTTGCCGCCTGATCCAGTTGGTGTCTAAAGTAGTCAGCTTTAGCACTCTTGATTTGTTTGTTGTAGAGGCTCCTGACATCTCTAAGGAGTTTTATTTGGTCCGAGGAGGGATTGGATCGTCAGGAACGTTCAACAGCCCTAAGGTTGCGGCGTTCTGTGTTGTCATTATACCACGGTTTGGATATTTTTGTTGAGGCATTTTTATGTTGGAGTGGAGCAATGCCATCCATGATGTTGGTGATTGTCGAATTGTAGGCGTCGGTGAGTGATTGCACCTCGTCAGCTTGGGAGGAGAGGGCAGATTTACATTGGGCAGCTAGTTCGTCAGAGTTTATTGATCGGAGTTCTCTTTTCCATATCTTTGATTTCAATGGTTGAGCCTTCCTCATCAGCACCTCCCTGCTAATGTAAAAGAGGATGCTATGGTGGTCGGACCAATCACAAGGGGTAATGGAATCTAGGGTGATGGTCTGCCCTTTAGAGATGATGAGGTCTAGAGTTTCTCCTTTAATATAAGTTGGTTGGTCGCAGTGCTGAGTCAGATCTTGATAATTTAAGAATGATTTACGGCAAAATACAGTGGAGTCGTTGGGGTTAGACCAGTGAAGGTTGAAATCACCAAGGAAGATTTGGGCCACCGCTGAGTCGACATTGCTAGTGATGATTTCCATTAGTTGCTCAATGAAGGGGAGATTGTCACCTGGGGGGTGGTAAAAGGTGTGAAGTTTTCAAACCGGTAGGTTCTTACTTGAGATGCTGAGACACAGCTATTCACTGGAGCAGGGCGCAGAGAATTCCGAGTGAGAAATCAAGAGTGTGAATACATGCTAGACCACCACCCAACTTCAGAGCTTTGTCTAGCCTAATAATGTCATGAGTGGGAGGTACTAGGAGGTCTAAGATAGTAGTGGAAGCGGGATTTAGCCAAGTTTCAGTGAGGATGATAATGTCTAAATCATTGTGTTGGATGAGGTCGAAGATATCGGAGGCGTGATTACTGGCTGATCTGCAATTAAGTAGTACACATTTAAGTCGTAGTGGATTAGGGGGGAAAGGAGTCTGGGTGATGTTCACACGGGTGAGGTTGTCGAAATTTCTGCATCTAGGATTGCGAAGAGGTTCTCTGTTCGGGTTAGAAAGGATGGAATGTATTTGTCTCGGCTGGACCTTGTTAGATTTGGACCAAGAAGAGCAAGAGTTGTGACTGTCCAGGAGATCAATGGATGCCAGGTGTATCTCACATCCTCTGGGGCTGGCGGAGGCTTTGGGTAGGGGAATGGATTTCAAGATGGAGGGGGCTGGAGGCTGATCCATGTGGTCGCTATCCCTGGTGGACGCTCTGTGCCAATTTGCAGAGGTGAGGAGAGAGCTGATCGCGGAGAAAAGATAATTTCAGAGGGCTTCAGGTCATGTAGCTGCAAAGTGAGAAAGTGCAACTGTCGAGATATCTCGTCAAGGCGCGTAGCCAAGTCTGAGTGTTGGTCTGGGGTGGAGGCTGTGAGGGAAAAACGAGCTGTGACTGGGGGCATCGGTGTAAGCCAATTGAGACCTGTGTGGAGGATCGTTGTCCAGATTCTGGCATAGCATGTGGAAAAGTTATAGGAATGGGGGAAGGGGCATCGTCTAATAATCGAGGTCTTGAGGGAACTTCTCAGCTCGAGAGAATCCCTGTGACAGACTGATAAACGGTGAAGAGATTGAGCCCATAGATCCGCCAACCACCTCAGAGGGAGTTCTAGCGGGTTGACTTAATTCAACTGGAGACAAGGTGGCTCTGGGATCAGCTAAAAAGATTTGGGGTCAAGGTAGAGTGGGGGTACTCACACCTGTTAAGGGGGGAGTACTGGTTAAGCCCAGCGGAGAAGTAGTGGTTGAGTAGGGGTCAGTGGAGTTGCCTTATACCGCTTTTCTGAGAGTGGGGTAAAAATTGGCCATCTTTGCTAGGTTGATATTAGTGGCTTGGATTAAGATGATACCATTATTGTAGAGGGTGATAGTGGTGGAGGCTTTGAGGGTGGACGAGGGAGATGTTGTTAGTTTGAGGCCATGTGGGGTTTTCTTAGATCCTGTTATTCGAAGCAAGGAGCAGAGCACAACTCTCCAGCAAGCTCGTTTTCTGGTATAGAAGATGAGGTCATTAACCAGAGTACCTTTGTTGGTGCAGAACTAGGAGTCTGAGAATAGAATTTCAGGTCTAGCTTTGAGTATGCAATGTTTGTATTTTTTCCCGCATTTTTAGAGAGGTCAGTTGGGTAATTGATGATGAAGGCATTGGAACCATTGAGGTCGGGACTTGTCTCCATTGTGAAGTAGAATCCTAGAGAGGATGGGAGCCCAGAGAAGAGAATAAGGAGGTGAGAGAACACAACAACAATCCTGGGTCTCTCACGAAAAGGTGAGGAGGTGGAATGGCAGCATGTTGGGAGGCGCAGAGATCTTGCTGTACAGAGCTAGTGACAATGGCCCCCTAAGTCGCTGCAGTCGTGGGATCCCGTAATTCGTCTCGGCTCTATAGACTGGCACTGGACGGTACACAGGGCGATAGGAGGCCCATCTAGAAAGAAATAAGCGGGGAGCAGAAAGAGGTCTGCTCTACGACCTGGGCACAAGACTGCAAACTAAGTGAGAAAAGTGCCCGACAGATGCCGTTTTAAGGACATGCAGTAGGGTCCAGGGGGTTCTACAGTCGTTGTGGGCCATTGTTTATACCTAAGCATATTCCTGAAAGCGCCCGACCAAAATCATTATCAAGTCCGGCAGTCGGTTCCTAGGGCTTCAGCAACCAATGAGGGCTTGACACAGGCAGCCCATAGTAAAGAAATCAGATGTGTAGTGGGGCGATTCCACCTGAAACGTAGGAGCTGCAACAATACAATTAATTACAAGTCTGGATCTCCACTCTCAATATAACTAGAGTGGGTACAGTAATCACGATGTATTTGTAGCGCCGCCATTTTAAAGTCCGGCAATGTAAGGTGAGCATGATGTCTTCATATTGCCGCCATTTTAAAGTCAGGCAGTGTTCAGCATACGAGAACTATGGGAGCTGTAAATACCCCGGTTAAATGATCTCAGTCACCAAGACTGAAAAGCAATGCCTAACAGGAGCCTGCATATCGCCTCGTGGGAGGTACAGAACAACACGAGACCAGTGCAGTGAGCTCTGCATTGCCTATGGCGCCGTCATCATAAGTGCAGGCAACGCTCAGACCACGATCGTCAGTAGACAATTACCGGCCAAAGGCAGTGAAATACCTGGCAATCGTCACGTGTGAAACAAATGGAGACGGAAAGGAGGGACGCCAACGAGGATGGAGATCACTGCTTGGAACCGGGATCTGGGCAGGCCAGTGGGGCAGCAGCGTTGGAGGCAAGAAAACGGCATCGGAGCCACGAAGACCCGACACCCCCTACCCCGCGTTGTCAGCAGACGAGCTGTCGGTCCTCCAGGGGCGGAGGAGAAGGACCCAAAGACCAGGTGCGGCTGGCAGACTCCAGTCAGATCCACATCGGCAGAGATCTCCGGCCGCAAGCAGGAACACGTCACCTGATTGTTCAGGCAGCGGGAGATTCACTGCGAATGGCGCCTGCCTGGAAAGTCACCCACAGGCACCAGGAGATCTTGGGTCTCTGGAAGCAGGCGGCGCGGGAACTGAGGAGCCAGCAGTGGCAAAAACCAAGGACTCGCTGCCATGAAAGTCTGTCCCACAACAACAGACTGGTCCCGGAGCCAGAGCTACCTCGAGCTGGAGTGCTGGAGACCAGGCAGTACGGCACGGACCTGGGCATCCGCGGCTGTCAACCCAACGGGTAAATTGGGAGTCAGATTCTGCTTCCACGGAGTGCTTCAGTAGGGGAGCGCAGTCCGGTCCAGGGGCAGGTGGGATGAAAGGCTGGTGTGACGGTTTATACGGGATAACTACCTAATAGGTAATCCCCAAACAGGGAGCTCCTTCGGGAGGCTCCAACTCGGCAGCCATCTTGCCCTGTAAAAATTAGTAAAATACTTTTAGTACCAGCACGAAAAGAATGGGTACAAGAAGTAATATTAGTGCTCACAGCAGCATTATTCTTAATAGCATTTGTGCTAGTAGGAATACTTGTAGTATTAGTGCTAGAAATAACAACAGGAGTAATACTGGTGGTACTAGTATTGGGAGGGCAAAAAAAGTTAGCATTAATAGAAGAAGCACTAGTACAATTTTGGCCCGATTATGATGCGGTTAGGAAAGCATTCCCACCTAGGGCCCTATTACGATGTTGTTAGGAAGGCCTCCTAAATGCATTTGCTCCTTCCGAATCGGATCGGGAACGTGTCTTCTCGACCGAGGACCTGTTTATGATGTGGTTAGGAACATAGGCTCCCATTGAAGTCAATGGGAGTCCAACCAAATCGTATCTGGAAGCATCTGGATGCATCGTACTCGGTCGGTCGGACTCTCCCGATCTGAATGGGGCGGAAACCATTTACAAACCATTCAGTCGGGAAGATTTCTGAACCGCATCATAATTGGGCCCTTAGTAGTAAAAAGAAGTAGTAATATTAAACCCATGAGTAATAGGGTGTTAGGACTTATAGCAGTAGTAGAGGTTAAAGAGGACTTTAAAAATAATATACTGTGGGAGTAGACAGGGTCAGAAGAAGACTTTGCAATAGGTGCAAGTTACAGAAGACTAAGACAGGACATGTTTGCAAGTGTTCCTTTGATTCCTTAACAAAATGATGTACTTGAGCAAAGATAGTAAACAATATTTAACGGAAAAGCAAATAATGGTGCTATTTATACATGTATTGTTCTTTGGCTGCCTGTAGTGCCATTATGAGATATTGGGATTGAGTATTAATACGTGATTACCAGGGCCCGCTTTAGCGCTGGTGGCCAGTGGCGGCTGGCAAAGATTGGGGGCTGGGGCAGAGGTGAAGAGGGTAGTAAAAAAAAAATATTACAGTTACCTCATTGCCACCGCTGCCGCGTCTCTTCTCCTCATTCCTTCTGATCTTCTTTCTGCTCCAGCCATAAGTAGGAAGCACACAGGATCCCCTGAGCCAGTCACAATGCAGCAGTGCAGCATTGTGATTGGTCTGAGCGCCATGGTTCGGTGCTGAACTAGGGACTGGGAGCCTGGGCATGTCCTCCACGCAGGGGGTAATGCAGCCTGCATGGAGAGCATGCAAACTGCACATGACGGTTTGGCCGGCCTGAGGTTTATTATCATTTTATTGTTATTTTTATTTTCTTTACTGTTGGAAGGGGGGGAGGCACAGCGGAGGAGCCGTCACTGCTGGTGGCCAGGGCTGGACCGGGCTTGTGAAATCAGCCCTGACAATTATGTTCGTCCGGCCTCTGGGGAGAAGGCAGGAATGCTGCTGCGCTTTTGTTACAATGGGCTGATTTTGCAGTACTGTTGCAAACCTGGCCCCAGCAACAAAACCGTCCCGCACCTGTACAAAACCGGCCCCCACTCTTCCAGCCTACAGAGGAAACGCCCGGTGCTCACTACAGCCTGCTGGTGGTGTCCGGTGCAAAAATCTTTTTTAGAGCCCACACCCCCCCATATCCTCCTCCTCAGATTCCCTCACTACCACCAGGCAAAAGAGCCCCTTATCTCTCCATAGCCTTTTCTCGGATACATTTAATTTGCTTTAAAGCGCTAGTAATGGCTGGCTTTACTAATCCACTCAGCTATCCACTTTAAATACAGATCTGTTCTTTGCAAAAGGCATATTAACACTCTGCGTTACTTTATGACGAGTCAAAACTGCAACTAGACAAAACACTGCTCTCTCTATCTAGCAGGAACATTAATCCCCCCCCCCCCTGCCCCCCCCCCCCTTTTCCAGGTCAGCGCCCAGTGCGGCCGCACTGGTTGCACTGCCCTAAAGCCGGCCCTGGTGTTTACCTTTATATATTGCATGCTTACCATGTTCTAATTCATGATCAGAAGTGATTCGCAACCCAAAATTTGCAGGGTTCATGTCTTCTCTCAAACTACAGATATTAAAATACTAATCAAAGTGGAAAAACATTCTATACTTGCATGATGTAAAAATACTTTTAGGGATAACTTTTACTTTTCCCTCAGCGTTCATAGGTATTCTACAAACTGCTCGAAAATACGTCACCAGAACCCCGAGATGGCATATAGTGCCATAAAAGTTACTCATGATGGAGGAGAGATTTCTGCCAAGACCCAGTAAACATTTAGGGACAGATTTACAAGCCCCTTGCGCCACTTTTGTGTCACATTTTCCCATGTTAAAAGTGACGCAACACTGGCGCAAGGGGCTTGTAAATCTGCCCCTTAGACTGTATGTTAGACTGTATGTAAATCCTTAGACGATTGACAGGTAGCGGCTACCTACTCCTCTTTGTGGCATAACCCCGATTTCAGGACGATGTTCCGACCAGCGGAAATAGTTCTCTCTGAACGGAAGTCGTTGTGCTGCTTCTCTGCGCTGTGGGACTGCACGCCTGCAGCCACACCGGCGGCAGCCCAGTGGCCAGGCAGCAAGCCGGTTAATCAAAGGTGCGCGTTTCCCGTGGTGGCGAGCTCGCGACGCGGCCCTGGTTTATGACTGAACATCAACCCCCCGCTGAGGCCGGCACGCGGGACTACAATCGGATCCAACCTGCACAACTCCCAGAAATACCTTAGCGATTAATTAGGAGATGAACTCCATGTGATTCAGTCGACTGTGCAAGGTGGCTTAAGTTTGTCTGATTATGGCAGCACGCGAACCCAGACCAGGAATGTGCGCAGAAACGCGTAGTTTGGGAATCATTTCACAAATATTAGGTAGGGTACGTTGCCGGGCAAATTATTATTTGTATGCCTGACTGTCCCAACCGATTGCGTCATCCACTGCTCCCTATATTTTACGCCAGCATGGAGGATATTTTTTTTTCCGTCTTATGTTGTTACTAGCACCTCTATAGGGCACTGCTACTACGTGACTGTGAGCACATTACAGACAGAATATGCTTACACAGGACTTTAAGTGGGATGGAAAAACAGAGGGGTCTCTCATAGGGGCGTGGCCGATGTAATTAAGGGCGTAGCTTGAAACGCAACCTAAAAATCTGCATTTAGGAATGGTATTTTGCTGCTTCTCTCCATTCGTCCAGATATATAACACAAGTAACAGTACACCTACAACCAGCCAGGATTATTGGCTTTGTCAATAGTTGTAAGTGGCATAAGGCAAATAAGCAGCAACTATAACTTCATTGTATATCATGTTTCAGTGAGTGTGCGCGAGGTTTTGGCCTAAGGGTAGAGCTGCCAACTCTCGAGCTGAGAAAGCAGGCACGAGCGTCTGCTCCACATCCTGAACATGCACATGTTCTTGTGTGATAGAGGTCATGCAAAGCGCACCAAAGCTGTGCTGTATGAAACTGAAAAGCGAGTTTCTTTCAAGTTACATCAGAAGCAGCGACAGGGGCAGAGTTAAATTTTTCTTTTGTTCATCCCGAGGGTAAAAATGGAGAGCCCTATAGGGACCCGCCTCGGCAACTGCTTTTAAGAGCAACCAGTGCTGAGCACCGGCCAGACCCGGCCCACTTAAAGCCCTGCGCTTTCTTGCAACAGATAACACCAGTTTATAAGAAAAGTATATTGTTAAGTTGAAAATATTAATAGTACTCCCCTCTCCCACTAAATATCCAAATAGATTTTTTTCTCCATAACTCTTTGGGAGCCTGCAAGAGAAGGTGCAGGAACCGGGGATGGAAGTGTGAACGAGCAAGAGCAGAAGACGGAGGATGAAGGTATAACGAGAAAGTTTGAGAAAAAGTAAAGCGTTCGTGAGGGAGCTCCAAGGTCGGGAGAGAGTGGGAGGCAGATGCGGATTGGAGGAGAAGGAGAACGCGGACATATGGGAACACCAGAAATGCTATTGAGGAGGGCTTTAAAGTTCAAACCCGAGCTACGCGATGGGAATAAAAAGCTGTGACTAAGGCTGAGGAGTGTGAAGGAGTCATTTATTTTAGCAGATTTAACATACTGTGGATCACGATGCTGTCGATGTCAGAGCGCCTTACGTAAAGACGTATATAAAATATAAAATGTCAGACAACGCTGCCCGAAAATTTAACAAATGCCACAGAGATGGTAGATTCACAGCTTTCTGAACTGTATCTTATCATGAGGATAAGTTCGTGACTACTGTAGAATTTTTTTTAATTCAGTTTAGCCTCTAATACGCGTTTTCATGCTAAAGCGGGGTGAGACGTCTGGACGTTTGTCCTCTGGTAATCTAGTAGAGGGTTTATTAAGAAATATTTAATCCCTTTCTTGATCCAGTGCATGAGGTTGCTGTTTTGGGTACTGAGGCAATACTGTTTCAAATACTGGGAGCGGTACTGGAGGAGCATTGGTTGTGTCCTGAATGCTTTAGTGTTTCTTGAATTTGGGGATTTCTAGTGTAATCACTTCTTGGTTCTTTCAGTTTCTATTGCTTAGGATGGTCAATTTCTGTGCCACGTATGCAGGGTTGAATTGGGATTAAAAATCGTCCCGGGCACGCAAAAAAAAAGTGGCCCACATTTCCATATTGCCTTTCTGCAAAACACTGCTTCGGCGAAGTTTTATAAAAAGAAGGGGAGGGGGGGGGGGGTGGGGGGGAGGATCTCTGACAGAGGCATGTTTTCTTACCTTTACTTAGATAAAAAGAATGCACGGATTCGTTCACACTGTGAAACACACATGAAAACAAGTGAGGCCACTTCTGCTCAGGCCCCCTGACTCCGCTCAATATGCATACATTAAAGGGCCGGCCCAGCGAGAGAAAGGGAGTGACACTCTGACCGTTGATAAAAGGGAGGTAATGGACGCCCATCTGCCTCCAGAAAGGCCCCTCAGGCACACACGGTGCTGCTAGCGGCATCCGAACAACACAGACACCGTCCAAATCGGGCCCCTAGGCTGCCCAAAAAAGCAGCCCATAGCTGGAACTCGGATACCGGCCCCTCGGCCAATGCCCGAGTGCCCGCCTTACCAATCTGACCCAGCATGTATGTCAGAGAGAGGGAGAGCTATGGTGTAAGGCTTTGTATGGGATGCGTGCAGTTCTAAGAATGCATAGCCCGTCCATTGGAAAACAAGTTCGTTATTTTAACCCTGGAGAGGTGTGATCATGCTTTTTTATGGTCTTGCTCCACAGCAAAGATGTCACCAGACAATTATGTGTGCATTGCTAGAAAGGGGCATTGGCTCCGCCCACATGCTGGGAGCCAGAAATACATGTTTAGATTGGGCAGAAGTTGTTGCTTCCACAAAAAAGTGCTAGCCCTCCATACAGCTGTGATTATTTTCGTTATCTATCCAGCTGCCTGATCTTGAATATCCAGGGGCACAAACAAGACACTGTAATGCGATAAGGTGTCTTAGATAACTAGATAATTTATGGTGGGTTTTTTTCTGGCATAAGCACAGATGGGAGGATAGAATACATTATTACTAAAACCATTACATGACTTTAAAAATCACATGCATTCCATTCAATTCAGGAAGAGTTCTATAAAACCTCATTTGCTTCACCATGAAACAAAAACGAACACACCATATTCTTAAATAATTACTTTCTTTGCAATAACCACAAATGTAACATTGATACACCACAAAGTACCTGAAAAGTTGATTCCAAATGGAGGGCCACAAGCTCAATTTTGATCAGTGTAAGATACTGCACAAGGTCATGGGCACTCTCTTTATTTTTTGGGTATAAAAGTCTTTATAATTAAATAGTCAATAAATAGTTTTCAAGAAAAAAAATAGTAGTGACACATTCTTATCAGTAGGAGTAATCTACATATCAAGAAACTTATCTGCACCCATTAGCATCTGGTGCTAAATTAAGTCATGTTAAAGTTAATTTAAAAAATGTAGACTGTACTGTGGGTGCTAAGAAAGAGAATCGTGGATCTGTTCAAGGTCCTAGTATCCCGTAGATTTAATGTTTACTTCTGTCTTTAAAAGCCGAAACTTCAAATCAAATGTAATAACATACGTTGACCATTTAGGAACATGGTGTATTCATTTTTTGTTTTATGGAGGTAGTGGCTTCCTTCCTGATTTGGTTGGGATGTGCATTGTTTTAAATGTAGAGTAATATTGCATTCTAATTATGTTTCGCATAATATTTATCACAGCCCTGGAGATTTCCTATCTATCATGTAGGGAGCGTGGTGTCTGGCGAGATATTTTATCATGAAATATGAATCAAATATGCACATCGTCTAAATTTGGCGGGTCTGGTGAGAGAAAGGCAGGCACTTCTAAAAGCACTATCCCAGCTAGTAGGCATCCGCTCCTGCAGACCCGCTGTATTTGCCTGCCTTAAAACAGAGCACACAATACTGGCAGCAAGATTCATGAAATTCATGCAGGCTTTTGAGAGATTATTATGCACTGTAGACGGAAAATATGCAAACCATGCTCTTTAGACCCACACTCAGAGAACACTTCACTCCCTTGTGATGAGCAAGAATAGACCTTTGAGGAAATTTAGAGACAATTGTTACAAGCCTGGTTGTCTCATTGTCACAAGATCCACCACATAGGTGTTTCTCCCTCACAAGTGATGAACTTGAGGATCAGCAATAGCCAGTGACAAATCCTAGCATCAACTGTTTTATCATTTTTTTATAAAGCCAACATTTAGATTTGCATAATGTTGAAAGCATGACTTTTTTAAGTCAATTATGAAGACAAGTGATAAATTAGAGGGTAAATATTTGCCAAAAGCTGAATTTTAGAATGGATTGTTTTGTTTTTAAATATAAAAACCCCATTTTAATGATATAATGTGATTGGCACACCGTTGAAAGCATTTCTTCTTAGATTTATAATGGCAATTTGATTGCAGTGATGTGCGGAATCTTTTTTTTGTATGTATGGTTTTATTTAACTAAGACATAAATAAATAAACTGAAACTGAACTGAAAAAAGATATGTAAAGTATATTTGAGTCTTAACGTCTTTTGGTGAACATGGAGTGTTTAATTGTAACATGAACATGGAGTATTTAAATGCAAACCTCTTAATACATTGAATTCCGGGTAAGCAGTGTCTCATGAGTAAAACCTCACCAAAAAACCTGAACATTTAGCAAACTGTGACAGAATCGCCACACACTAACGTGAGTGTTACATTCTTCGAGTTTTCAAGACAGACTGACATGTGGACTGCCTTCAGGGGGATTACAATCATAATTTCAGACAGGCTAGCACCACTCAAAGGTTGATATTTCTGGGGTGGCACATTAAGTAATTTATCTATCAAACAAGCCCTGATTAGTGCCCATGCTGTCAGGTGCAGGTTTATAATAAGGCTCTTCTTAGACAGAATCTGCTAGTAATGAGAATCATCTTCAATCTGCTTACAGCTGCGTAGATGAAGAACAAGGTAGGCCATGTACACTTGCCCATCCTAGGTAGGACTGCTATCAGTTTAGACCTTCGAACCATACACCATGTCTCTCTGCCACTCCGAACTGGCTTGTGACCAGAACTTATGTGATACAGGAAAGTAATTGTAGGTTTGGATAATGTAGGTTTTCCCCAACCTTGATGGTCAGAAAATCTGGATTTTTTTAAAGACATGGAGGCTAATAATATTGCAATCTTCTTTATTTAGTTAACCACAGCCACTTTAAAGAACTTAGAATGTTGTAAAACAAAAAATACCAACCCAATAAAAGGCCAGAACATACATAACTCTTCTTTCTTTTTTCAAAAACATTCTTCAACTAAGATAAACATTAACATAAAAAAAGTCCCATTCGACATAGATCAACTTTAGCATCAAAAATCCAACAGAAGGAAATCCACCTTAGAGTAACTTCTCTTTTATTGTTGAGTACGACCTACAAAATAAGGAAAAAGAAAATGAACAAAGGGTTGGGTTTAGAATGGGAATAATATTAGCCTCTGTGTCTTTAATAAAATCCAGATTTTCTGACCATCAAGGTTGGGTAAAATCTACATATTAAGTCAAGACCGGAGGCTAATCTTATTGCAAGTTTAAAGCATTTGTAATAGACATGTAGCAGCATTTTCAACAGGTCTAAAATAAAACTTGCGAAATACATAACATTTGACCAATCAGCACATTTCAGAATATCATTCAAAGAACCTCCTTGCAAAAAGGCTTGACAAGCAGAAGCACCACGAACAGAGTGTGCACCAAACATACTAACATCTACATAAGACATTCTCATCACTTCTTTAACCCATCTTGCCAGAGTTGTAGATGATACACCTTTGTGAGGTTTCCTGAAAGAGATCAGTAACTGTTTGACATTAGATCTTAATAGAAATGTTTTCCCCTCGTATTCTTTGACACACCTGACAACACTTAAATTCACATAATCATCAAAATAAGAATAGAAAATTGTTTTTAATTAGTTTTGGTTCTGCTGTTTAAATAAATACATATTCCCTCGGGAGAAAAGACTCTATTAGAGATTTCTAATCTTTGACATTGGAAACTCTTCTAAAAGAGACTAAACAGAGAAGGGTTGTCAATTTGAAAGAAAGTAATTTAAGAGATATCGAATCGTTTGGACCCAGACTATCTATAAGCTTCAGGACTTTAGAAACGTTCCACAGAGAATTGTACCTAGAAATCGGTGGTTTTGAAATCCTAATGCTTCTTAACAATCTCTTAATGAGTACATTTTGACCTACAGAATAACCATTAATCAAAACATGATCAGCCGCAATAGCAGAACGATGAACATTGATAGTTCTATAAGCTAGACCTCTTGCAAACAATTCTGATAAATAGTTGGCTATTTCAACTATATTCACTGAAATGGGATCAAAATTCCTTTTGACACACCAACAAACCCATTTTTGCCAAGCCAATCTATACATTTTACGTGTTCCTGGTGCCCAAGATTCTTTGATGAGGTTTGATGCCTCTTCAGAAAGTCTAGATTGTGCAGCTCTCCTGAAGGACCTAGTGGATTTTCCGGGAATACCTGTAGTAAAACTGGATAATCTACCAGCATTTCCAACAGCATAGGATACCACACTTGAGACTTTCAAAGAAGGGTCACACGAACCAGTGAAACCTTCCATTTGCTAACCATTGACGCTATTCGATTAATCTTTGAAAAGGGAGGAAAGGCATATCCTTTCAGTTTCCTCCAATCCTGTCTGAATGCATCCACTCCTGCAGATTCCGGATCCGGATGCCAACTGTAGAAAATCTCTAGTTGGGTATTGAGTCTGTCCGCAAACAGATCTACCTGACATGGACCCCAAATGTCCATTGGACTCAGCAAAATGTTCCTGTTCAGACACCAATTGCTTGAGTCCCTGTGATTCCTTGAAAACCAATCTGCCTCCACATAGTTCAAGCCAGGAATGTGTTCCGCTTGAACTACAATATTCTGTTTCAGACAATAGTCCCAAAATACTTTCGCCAAATCTGCCAAATCTTTCGATTTCGGACCTCCTAACTTGTTGACATATTTGACTGCTGAGACATTGTCCATTCTCAAGAGAATCGAACATCTTGCAGAGTCTTTCGCAAAGCTTTTTATTTCAAAAGAACCTGCCAGAAGCTCGAAACAATTTATATGTAAACTCCTTTCTTCTTCCGTCCAAAGACCACCAGTAGAAACTGAGCCACAGTTCGCTCCCCCTCCCGACAAGCTAACATCCGATTCTCTTACCAGATCTGGGAGAGACCCAAAAATTGCTCTCCCATTCCATGCTTCCATATTTTTTAACCACCAGTCTATTTCTTCCCTCGCTTCTTGAGAAAGGGTTACTACCTCTGAATAGCTCAAGCCATCTCTTCGGTGTTTGCTCTTCAAACGCTGCAGCGCCCGATAATTCAAAGGACCAGAAAAAAAAATGGCTTGAATCATAGAGGACAGCAAGCATATTAACCTTTCTAGCATTCAAAAATATATTTTCCCCAGAATTAGGATATTCCTTAGTTCCTTTTTTATGCGTTTCAATTTTTCTCTTGGGAGCTTCAGTTGCCCTTGGACAATGTCTATCATAAATCCTAGGAATTGAGTAATCTGGTTTTGAATTAGAAAATACTTTTGTCTGTTTACAACAAAACCTAGATCCTCCAAAAAGTTTATTGCCAAAGTATTGTGATCTATCACTATCGATTTTACTTGATCCATTATGAGTATGTCGTCTAGATAAATAATCAGACGTACCCCTTGTTCTCTCAGGTAAGCTGCCACCGGCCGGAGGACCTTGGTGAAACATCAAGGGGCCGAAGAGAGACTGAAGGGTAGGCATACAAACTCTCACATCTTTCCTCCACATCTGAAGTGGAGATCATTTTTGCGATAGGGATTGCTAAATACGCATCTTTTAGGTTTAATCTTGTTAGCCAATCCCCAGGTTGCAGTATATCCCTTATTAAGTGTAGACCTTCCATTTTGAAGTGGTGGTATTCTCCTTAATCGTTGAGACTCTTTATATTTATAACTGGTCTCATATCTTTCTCTTTTTCTGGACTAGAAAAATATTGCTTACAAAGCCTTTTGTCAACTCTAGTGAATCCCTGATTGCACCTTTCTCTAGTAGGTGTTGAACCTCTTTGTTGGCTAGTTCTGAAAACGCTTCATCAAACCTTATGATTTCTGGCATATGGTCTTTTACGGGTTCCCCCTCAAAGTCTATCTGGTATCCCATAACGGTCTCCAACACCCAAGGGTCTTTTGTTATTGATAACCATTTTTTTGCAAATTGAGCCAGCCTCCCACCTATCTTTATAGGGGTAACCGAAGGGTCTTGACTTACCTGAGCGTCTTGAACGACAATCACTGCATGGTCCTCTTCCTTTAAATCCTTGCCTCTGAGGGTAGAAACCTCCATATGAGTTCTGGGATTGATGGAGGGTAGGTCTAAATCCTCTCTGAAAGGAAGTCCTTGAATTTCCTTGGCCTCAGCTGGGGAATCGACCTCTTGATAGTCCGGCCCACCAAAAACACGTCTGTCGAAGACCTTCTTAATCTCTTTTTGATATTTTTGCGAGGAGATCAAATCTCCCACATACTTGGACATCTCTTTGATAAAATCATCACTGAATAGTAGCCCATTGGCTTCTTGCCCTTCTTAATTTTTGGCTAGCTCCACCAATTTTGGATCAATTTTTAGAAGGATGCTCTTTCTTCTTTCAACAGATATGGCGGTATTGGCTTTGCCTAAGAGGCACACTGCCCTTTGGATCCATTGCCTTAGCTCTTCCACATTGAGGGTTGATTTGCCAACAAAGGCCTCTTCTGTCATGTCAAATAATTAGGTTAAAGGACAAGAAAGGTCTAAAAGCCTGTCTTGGCACATGCACAATCCTTTATCTAGCACCTTCCTGGGGCCCCAAACACATTTGCCAATAAAGGCAATTATTTTTAGATCCATATCAGGTGTTTGAGTGACTTTATTGGCCAACAGAGGTCTAGGGCATTCTGACCTGAGGCGTAGTCTCATGTCTTTGGGGATTTGCTTTCTTATCCAGAACTGCTTGTAGTCTGCTACATGTGCAGCTGGTGACCATTCAGGAGATAAGGGGTGTTTTAAGAGAGAGGCGTCAACCATAAGGCCCCCGAAGGGATCCGTTAATTCCTCAAAATCTTCATCGTCCAATACAATTTCATTGTTTGCCTTTGGCAGTAATACCTCAGATCCCTCTGAGTGAAAGTCAGAAGAACAGCTTTGTTCAACTTCAGCGCTCCCCGAGGAGTCATCACAGTGCACAACCTTATGTTTGCGAGCATTAGACATAGTTTTTCCTGATTCATTAGATGGAGCCTTTCCACGGTCCCCATGTTATGTCCTCGACACCACCAATTTTCACATGGACAGAGACTTTATTTTTGCCTTGACCCCGCCTGTTTTGCTGAATTTGTTTTTGTTGGATTTAGGACTCTGGTCACCTTGCCTTGACCCCGCCTGTTTTGCTGAATTTATTTGTGTTGGCTTTAGGACTCTGCTCACTTTGCCACTGATAACCATTGCTAAAGTACTTGAGCTCTTTCTCTCCCTCTCCATATAACCTGGTTACATTGGCTTATACCTAATTGACACATTTAATTTACTTGTAAGTCCCTAATAAATGCTACTACAAGTACCTGGGCCTGTACATTAAATGCTAGTAGTGGGCTTGCAGCACCCATTGTGGCACCCACTAAAGTAATACCACTTGGAAAATGACAATGCAGAGTCGCCATTGACAAAGCCACAGATTACACAGAACCATTGAGGATACTGCAACACTACTGATACTGAAAAAATTATGGTGCTGAGCCACTGATAATGCTCAGCCACTGATAACATTGAACCGGTGATGACACTGACCCACCAATAACTCCTTACAAATGATAATGCAATGGTAATTAAAAGCCAATGATAAACTCCAGGCGCAATAATACTGTGAAACTGATAATATTGAACCAATGATAGGCATTATACTTAGACACTGTTGCTCAGTATCATGCAGGCCATTAGATATGTCTGTGTGGCAATAACAAGAAATAATGGAAACATTAAAAACTCTCAATTAGGAGAAAGGCTAGTACCTGAAAAGTAATTTAGTGTGGTAATAATAATTCCGCACCTTAATACCACTGTAATGATGGATCTCACCTAGGTAGTACATTGAGTGAAAATTTGCAACAAATTGTAGCAGAGCCCCAATTGTAATATTTACTGATACCCATTAACAACTAGTAACGGTCAACTTGGCAATGATGGCAATGTCACAGTACGTATTAGCATTGTATGTCACCATTTCCTATGACAATTATGACCCACACATCCGAGCAATGTCCATGGGTAAACAATGAAACTTTCACTAACTCACCTTTGTTTGTGAACAGCCTCAGTCATGGTGGCATTTTCTTTTTTTGGATTTGAACCTATTTTCTGTTTGATTTCAGCTGGTGGTATTATCATTGGATATTTCTGCCATGTTTAGGTGTTGGTGAATTACCTTAGATCTTCCTGATTTACTACAAGGATTGTCACCAGATACAGATACTACTTCATGTGTTTAAATACGCAGACACAGTAAATCTCAGTGGTAGTTTTGCTTTGCTGAATTTGTTAATTACTGAGTACCCTAAATGATGGCTGCAAAACATTATAACATACAGAGAAATATCACATTCGAGTAATGCTGCCCAAAGTTAAAAATGAGGACCAAGCAATTTCTCTTGGCAATTACAAGTTTGTACATTTTCCACCATAATCAAAATGGTGGAAATGGGGTACTGGGGCATATGTGCTAATACTACATGTAGGTTAATACCATAAAACATTAAATACTAAAGCTTTGTTCATTTTAACTCAGTTGAATTCAAGAATCACTTCGAAATAGGGGTATTTAGTATTGAATTCTGAGAAGTGAGATCAGTTCGCACAGACAAGTCCGGATAATTAGCGCCTGGGGTTACACTGCCTGCATACATGTTACTTTGACATGAAGGTATCAATTGGGCAATTGAGCAATTAATCCTACATAGGTGATGAAATGAGTACTATTCAAATGCGACAGATAACCCTGAATTGTCATGTTATCATTGCTGTCAGTCGGACTTTCATGCCGGTTGTAAAGCAATCTCATGTTCATGTCCGAACCTGGTAAAACTACTAATTTGATTTGAGACACGTCTGGTTGTTGATCCTGACATCCGTGACATCATTTTGACAGCACCTTCAGCTAGCACCTGAGGCTGGCAGGGCAGAAAATCAAAATTGGAAGGGGTTATACTTTTTATTGATACTATTACAGGAAATAAGGGATCATCATAAATAGAACTTATTGGTGTATGCATTGCACTTTGGCTGCTTTTCTGACAGCTTTAGGATGGTTTCCATACTGTATAATGTAAAAAGCCATGAGGACTTCTAGTAGATGAAACACGTGTTGGCTGTGTACTTTGATCAGGTATTACATAGGAAAAGACCAAAGTCTTTTCTATTTGTCTATCGTCTGTCTGTGTGTGTGTATATATATATATATATATATATATATATAAATATATATATATATATATATTCACTGAAAAAACCATAGGTTTTAGGGACATTTAGATTAGTTGGACATTGCACTCGTACAAAACCCATGAAATTCCCCAGTTATAGTTAGTTCAGCTAACTATAAATCGCTCCCCCACAATGCACTGCTGATGACGTCACATATTACATCACTCATGATATGGTCAGTGACATCACTGATGACATCTCTGATGACATCTCAAATGACATCACTGATGACATCATCCATGTGATAATTTCATGCATCTTCTCACACCCTAACATAACTTTAGATACACCCACTCTAAATTACAGACTGCCATTCTCAAAACCATAGACACTCCAACACCAAAAACTACATACCCACTCACTGATTCTTAGGTCTACACACACATCCACTCACTCACCCATACAGTCACTCATACTTACGGTCATTTAGTACAGGACTATCATATGCACTCATACACCTATATAAACACTCAAACACCACCACTCATCCATAGAGGTACACACCTAGTCAGTCATGCAAATAATTAATCACACTCCCATTTACTCACCTATACAGTTATACATACACCAGCTCACTTAGTCATACGAATACTAGCACATTCTTACGTTCTTATACAATCACTGATACAAGCAAACACTCATCCATGTAGCCACTCTCACAATCACACACTCTCACTTATAGACATTTATATACTCTAACACACATATATATTGTGTTGGACCCGGCCTCGTGGCGTGGTCCTTAACCCCCTGGATTGTGCCCGTTCCCCGCCCCGGCCGTCACGGGCCACCCGTCTGAACTGCACCAAGGCCCTTCACCCGGGGCTGCACGTGGCCGCATACTCCTCGTGGCCCCGCCATCTTGTTGGCATCCACGTCACACCGTGCACCAGCCGGCGCGACCCCGCTCAACCCGGCCTCGACCCCAGCGAAGCTCCGACATCGAGGCACCACGAACTAGCCAGGGGGTGCCGCAGGAACCATTCATCGCCCCCGGCGGAGGACAGTATCGATGGGACCCCCAACTGTCCTCCCCTCTCGAGGTGTGATCGCCCTGCAACTCCCATGGGCCTGGCGCCTCTCCTGCTGGGCGTCTGGCCACCTCCACCCGGCCACTCCGCCCCCTCGGGCGCATAGGTCCGGACATCAAAGGGCTCCAGACCTATATCTGGGGCGACCCCACCACAGCTCGGCAGTTGTATCCCGGAGTCGAGAGCCCTGCTGATTGAATCGCGGCTGACCCGACGGAGAAGAACTCTTGTCGAAACCATCACGAGCCCTGCTGACTGCGTTGCGGCTCCTTCTTGTGAACCCTTTCTGAACCACCTGGAACATCGGAGCCCTGCTGACGCTGTCGCGGCCCAACCTCGCTGAAACCTTCCTCGGAGCCCTGCTGACGACGTCGCGGCTCGAGCTGAGCAGAAACCATCTTGAGAGCCCTGCTGATTGAATCGCGGCTCTCCACGAACTGTACGCCAGAGCCCTGCTGACGCCGTCGCGGCTCGACCCCTCCGAGATCCGGAGGTCCTCCAGCTTGAGGATAAGAACTGGGCCCCGGGTACCCTCGTACCGCACTCCTGCCAAAGACTGTCCCGCTACCCCTACCCTTCCAAAGAGACACTGAGACTTTTGGTGGATCCCTCGATCCCTTCGTGTAAATATTGACCTCGTAACCTTTTTATTGCTGATAAAGAATTGCTTGTCTTGAGACAACCTCCTTGAGTCCGGTGTGGTGGTGTTACTGTGCTAGTACGTAATAGGAGAAGGATCTCTCAGGAGACTTCTCGGCAGCGCTCGGCTACTTCGTGCAGTGAGAGGGCCCCCCTTGGTGGTCTCACCGACTCCTCGGGGTCCGCCTTCCAACATTTGGTGGCCAGCGACGGGATCCGAGCCGAACGCAGTACGTACCAGCCAGTACCCACTAGCTACCCATCCAAACGAATAGCATCATGAGCAGCCAGGAAAACAACGCGACAATGGAGTTCCAGCCCGAACGGCTGGAAGAATATACGCACAAAGAATTAAAACAGTTCTGCAAAGACAAAGGCATTGCAACCACCAGCCTAGGTACCAAAGAAGAGATGCAGAAAGCTCTGAGGGCATGGTTGGAGGCCGGGGCAGGCCCCTCCCAGGAAGAAGGGCCCTTGCCCCTGACGGAGACCACAGCAACCGCACTGACTCCGGCAACCGGAGGAAGAAAGAGCCTAGAAACCGGCCTCTCCGAAGAAGAAATACGAGAGCGGGAAAAGGTCCGGAGCCACGAGCTAGAGCTCGCCCGACTGCGGCTGGATGGCGAACTCCAGCTGGCAGAAAAGAAACTGGCCCTCGAGCAGCTACGCCTTCAAGAAGAGATAGAAGAGAAGAGACGACACCGGGAGTTGGAGGAAAAGAAACTAACTCTTGAGCACGAGCGCAGTCTCAAGGAGCTCGAGATCAAGGCCAAGAACGGAGGGACCGACGCCCCCAGTACTAGAGACACTCTACCGCCTCCCGAGGCCAAGGTACATATTCCGAAAGAGGTCGTCAAGGAGTATTACAAGAATGACGACATCCAACAATGGTTTAAGGCCTACGAGGTGGCCATGACCTCCCATCGGGTGCCCCGAAAAGACTGGGGCGTAGGCCTGTGGGGGCG
Organism: Triturus cristatus; assembly: GCF_964204655.1. Classification (NCBI taxonomy): domain Eukaryota; kingdom Metazoa; phylum Chordata; class Amphibia; order Caudata; family Salamandridae; genus Triturus; species Triturus cristatus. The sequence goes on along the minus strand of NC_140584.1, from coordinate 364,828,435 downwards.
ATTCCTGAGTGAAAGGCGGGACACGCTGCTCCAGCTACCGGAGGAGGTGATGACCTCCTACGATCACATGAAGGAGGCCCTGCTCACCCGCTATGGGCTAACAGCGGAAATGTACCGCCAGCGGTTCAGAGACTGCAAGAAAATCCCGGGTACCACATGGGTGGAATATGTGGACTTTTTCAGTCGGGCCCTAGAAGGGTGGATCAAAGGAAGCAAAGTAACCACCTACGGGCAGCTGGTCGACCTCATCGTGTGGGAACATCTTTCCAACAATTGCTTCGTGGCACTGAGACAGCACCTCCTCGACAGCAAAATGACCGACCCGCGAAAACTTGCTATCGAGGCCGATCGATGGGTCAACTCCCGGGTCCCCCGGAGCTCAATGGGGGAGTACCAGAGGAACCCCAACGGACCCCCACGCCAGTGCGGTGGGGGGGAGGGCCGAACAGGAACCGAGACCCTCCCGCCGGGGCCCCCAGGAGCCCCCCTCGAGGGCCACCGCAGCCACATCTCTCCCCGAGCCTAGCTCGAAGGGCGGGCCCGGCCCGACCCGGACCCCGGCCACCAGTGACCTGCTATGGCTGCCAACAAACCGGACACTTTGCCAGCGATCCGGCCTGCCCTCTGAACCGAAGAAACGGGGCCGGCGGGCCCCCGCCCCGGCAGCTGACAGCCGTCGCCTTGGGGGGAGGAGAAGATGAAGAGGAGGCCCTCGACCGAGAGAACACTGAGTGGGAGCCGGCAGCCATGTCCCTGGTCTGCCTGGGTAGCCGAGAGATGGTACCCTGCACCCCCATCCCAACCAACACCCAGAAGTACTGGCAGCGGGTCACGGTCAACGGACAACGGGCCGAAGCCCTTCGCGACACAGGCGCCAGTATCACCGCTGTCCGCTGCCACCTGGTGACCCCTGAACAGGTTCTACCGAATGTGATGTGCCCCGTACGGACGGCCGACAACAGTGAAAGCCTATGCCAGATGGCCCTGGTCCCCTTCGAGTGGGGAGGGGTGACGGGCCTGCTGAAGGTGACGGTGCGCGACGACGCCCCGGTCGACTGCCTCCTGGGGAACGACTTGGAAAGTTCCCCCTGGGCTCATGTAGAACGACGAGAGCACCTCCGAATGTTGGGACTGGCTGATTGGGCCTGCGCCATCACCCGGTCCATGACCGCCCAGGCCCCCCGCTCATCCTCGACCTCCGGGGCCGGCCAACCCGATGGGCTCACACCCCCTCCCACCAGCAGCGAGGAGGAGGCGGACACCGACCCTGGGCCCAGCGAATCCTCCCCCGAAGAGATGGCTTCTCCGAGCGCCCTACCAGAACTGACGCAATGGCAACACGAAGGGGGCCCCACCCGAGAGCAGTTCCAGCAAGAGCAACAGTCCTGTCCCTCTCTCGAAGGGGTCCGACAACAGGCGACCGCGCAAGCCAACGGTGACCAGACCGGCACCCACTGGATCTACTGGGCCGAGGGCCTGTTGTACAGTGAACAGAAAGTAGCAGAACTCGGGGCCAGCCGCGTGTTGGTGGTCCCCCTCCGCTTCCGGAAGTTCCTTCTCAACCTGGCCCATGACGTGCCCCTCGCCGGACACTTGGGGCAAGACAAAATGTACAGTCGTCTGGTGACCCACTTCTACTGGCCCCGGATGCGGAGAGATGTGGACAACCACTGCCGGTCCTGCCAGACCTGCCAAGCCAGCGGAAAGACGGGGGGTGGGGTCAAGGCCCCCCTCCAGCCCTTTCCCGCCGTCAGCACCCCGTTCGAGCGGGTCGGAATCGATATTGTGGGACCCCTGGACCCCCAAACCGCCCTGGGCCACCGCTTCATCCTGGTCCTCGTGGACCACGCCACCAGGTACCCGGAGGCGGTCCCGCTAAGAACTATAACGGCCCCTGTGGTAGGCCGGGCCTTGATGGGGATCTTCTCCCGAGTGGGATTCCCCAGCGAAGTGGTGAGCGACCGCGGCACGAACTTTATCTCCAGGTACATGCGGTCCCTGTGGCAACAGTGCGGGGTCACATACAAGTTCACGACCCCCTATCACCCTCAGGGGAACGGACTGGTTGAGCGGTTCAACCGAACATTAAAAGGGATGATCCAGGGCCTGGAAGAACCCCTCAGGCGGAAATGGGATGTCCTGCTGCCCTGCCTCCTGTTTGCCTATCGGGAGGTCCCGCAGAAGTCCCTGAGGTTCAGCCCGTTTGAACTATTGTATGGACACCCGGTCCGCGGACCGCTCAGCCTGGTCAAGGAGGGCTGGGAGATGAAGCCCCGAGGCGCCCCTCCTGACGTCTACCGATACCTCCTGACCCTCCGAAACCAGACCCGCAAGTTCCGAGCCATGGCCGAAGCCAACCTCGAGGCCAGCCAGGAGGACATGAAGCGGTGGTACGATCGCAACACCTCTACTGTAGAATTCGAGCCAGGTCAGAAAGTATGGGTCATGGCCCCGGTCGAACCCGGCGCCCTCCAGGACAAGTGGACTGGGCCCTTCAAGGTGGTGGAGAAGAAAAGTCCCGTCACCTACCTGGTCGATCTAGAGTCCCCCCGGAACCCCCTCCGGGTCCTACATGCTAACAGGCTAAAACCCCACTTCGCCCGGACCGAACTGAGCCTGCTGCTGGCAACCGACGAGGGGGGCGAGGACGACTCCGAGCCCTTGCCCGACCTCTTGCAATCCGGCATTCACGATGGATCGATCGAAGGGGTCCAACTCGCCTCGTTCCTGACCCCGGAACAGCGCAACGACTGCCAGCAACTACTGCGGGACTACGCAGCCCTCTTCTCTCTCACCCCGGGGGTGACTCACTGGTGCGTCCACGACGTCGACACCGGGGAGAGCCCCCCATACGACACAGAGCCTACCGGGTGCCTGACCGAGTGCGGGCCTGCATCCAGGCCGAAGTAGCGAAGATGCTGGCCCTGGGGGTCATCGAGCCTTCCGACAGCCCGTGGGCCAGCCCTGTCGTCCTGGTGCCCAAGGCCGCAGCTCCCGGTCACCCCCCGGAGTTGCGATTCTGCGTGGACTACCGAGCCCTGAATGCAGTAACCAAGACAGACGCACACCCGATACCCCGGGCCGACGAACTCATCGACCGCCTAGGGGCCGCTCGCTACTTGAGCACGCTGGACCTCACCGCCGGGTACTGGCAAATCCAGCTCACCCCCGGCGCCCAAGAAAGATCCGCCTTTTCGACTCCGGATGGGCATTACCACTTTCGGGTGATGCCCTTCGGAATGAAGAACGCCCCGGCCACCTTCCAAAGACTGGTGAACAAGGTTTTGGCCGGGCTTGAGGCCTTCAGCGCGGCCTACTTAGATGACATTGCCGTGTACAGCAACCACTGGGCCGAGCACCTCCTTCACCTGAAGGCCGTCCTGGCCGCCCTCCAGCAGGCCGGGCTCACAATCAAGGCCAGCAAATGTCAAATCGGCCACGGATCCGTGACCTACCTGGGCCATCAAGTGGGGAGCGGGCAGGTGGCCCCCCTCCAAGCGAAGATAGATGCCATCCAGACCTGGGAACCCCCCACTACCCAGACCGCTGTCCGGGCCTTCCTGGGCCTCACCGGATACTACCGGCGGTTTATCCGGGACTATGGGAGCATTGTTGGCCCCCTCACAGAGTTAACGTCCAAAAAGCAGCCCAAGAAGGTACACTGGACACCCCGCTGCCAAACAGCCTTCGACACCCTAAAAACAGCCATGTGTACTGCTCCGGTGCTGCAGGCCCCGGACTACCAGAAGGAGTTAGTGGTACAGACGGACGCCTCCGAGTATGGGATCGGGGCCGTCCTATCCCAAGCCGACGAAAAGGGGCTCGACCGACCAGTGGCCTTCATCAGCCGACGACTACTGCCCCGAGAGCAACGCTGGAGCACTATTGAGCGTGAGGCCTTCGCTGTGGTGTGGGCCCTCAAGAAGCTCCGGCCCTACCTCTTTGGCGCCCACTTCCGGGTCCAGACCGACCACCGGCCCTTGCAATGGTTAATGCGAATGCGGGGCAAGAACCCCAAGCTGCTGCGATGGTCCATCTCGCTACAAGGGATGGACTTTGACGTCGAACACCGGCCCGGCAATGACCACGCCAACGCCGACGGCCTGTCCCGCTTCTTCCGCCTTGACGAGGAGAATCCCCAAGGAGATGGGTGACTCTCCATGCCTTCGGCTGGGGGGGACGCCTGTTGGACCCGGCCTCGTGGCGTGGTCCTTAACCCCCTGGATTGTGCCCGTTCCCCGCCCCGGCCGTCACGGGCCACCCGTCTGAACTGCACCAAGGCCCTTCACCCGGGGCTGCACGTGGCCGCATACTCCTTGTGGCCCCGCCATCTTGTTGGCATCCACGTCACACCGTGCACCAGCCGGCGCGACCCCGCTCAACCCGGCCTCGACCCCAGCGAAGCTCCGACATCGAGGCACCACGAACTAGCCAGGGGGTGCCGCAGGAACCATTCATCGCCCCCGGCGGAGGACAGTATCGATGGGACCCCCAACTGTCCTCCCCTCTCGAGGTGTGATCGCCCTGCAACTCCCATGGGCCTGGCGCCTCTCCTGCTGGGCGTCTGGCCACCTCCACCCGGCCACTCCGCCCCCTCGGGCGCATAGGTCCGGACATCAAAGGGCTCCAGACCTATATCTGGGGCGACCCCACCACAGCTCGGCAGTTGTATCCCGGAGTCGAGAGCCCTGCTGATTGAATCGCGGCTGACCCGACGGAGAAGAACTCTTGTCGGAACCATCACGAGCCCTGCTGACTGCGTCGCGGCTCCTTCTTGTGAACCCTTTCTGAACCACCTGGAACATCGGAGCCCTGCTGACGCTGTCGCGGCCCAACCTCGCTGAAACCTTCCTCGGAGCCCTGCTGACGACGTCGCGGCTCGAGCTGAGCAGAAACCATCTTGAGAGCCCTGCTGATTGAATCGCGGCTCTCCTCGAACTGTACGCCAGAGCCCTGCTGACGCCGTCGCGGCTCGACCCCTCCGAGATCCGGAGGTCCTCCAGCTTGAGGATAAGAACTGGGCCCCGGGTACCCTCGTACCGCACTCCTGCCAAAGACTGTCCCGCTACCCCTACCCTTCCAAAGAGACACTGAGACTTTTGGTGGATCCCTCGATCCCTTCGTGTAAATATTGACCTCGTAACCTTTTTATTGCTGATAAAGAATTGCTTGTCTTGAGACAACCTCCTTGAGTCCGGTGTGGTGGTGTTACTGTGCTAGTACGTAATAGGAGAAGGATCTCTCAGGAGACTTCTCGGCAGCGCTCGGCTATTTCGTGCAGTGAGAGGGCCCCCCTTGGTGGTCTCACCGACTCCTCGGGGTCCGCCTTCCAACATATTGCCTTTCACATATGTAGTTATTCACACATGTACCACTGAGATATAGATTCACTCACTAACACACTCATACATACACCCACCCACTCATACAGTCCATCACAGATGCACTCTTGAAACCATGCACCCAGTGAATCACCCACTCACACATCTATGCACAGAGTCACACATACCCCACCCACACCTACACTCAGGCACCCATACAGATACTCACACAACTAATTAATAACTCATATAGACACTTATGTAATTATTCACAAACCCATGCAGTCACTTACACACCAACAGACAGATGGATACAGAGATTCACACAGTTTAGTCACTAACCCATGCATTCAGTAACATATGTTTAACCACTCACTTATAGAGTCTGTCACGCACCTATTAAAACATCCATTCAGACACTTATACACCCACTCATTCTTCAATACGCCTTTACCTATATATATTAAACATATTTCAGCTTTACAGAAACACACAGTCACTGGATGATGTCATCAGTGATGCCATCAGTGATGTCATTTGAGATATCATCAGTGATGTCACTGACCATGTCATGAGTGATGTAATATGGGACGTCATCAGCAGTGCATTGCGGGGGCGCGAGTTATAGTTAGCTGAACTAACTATAACGGGGGAATTTCATGGGTTTTGTACGAGTGCAATGTCCAACTAACTATAACTTTCCCTAAAACCTATGGTTTTTTCAGTGAATTTCAAAGGTTTTTTAAATGCTAATTTCTAACTATAACGTGCCTGAAACATATGGTTTTTTCAGTGAATTTCAAAGTTTTTTCAAATGCTAGTTTCTAACTATGCCTACAGAGGTAGGACATGTGAAGAAAAAAGAAAAGCGCACAGAAAGAAGCAAAAGAAATGCAGAAAGAAGCAACAAAAGTCCACAAAGACGAAGAAAAGTGCAGGAAGAAGCAAGACGTGCAGAAAGAACCAACAGAGGAGCAGAAAGAGGCCTTGTTGCAAAATCATCCTGTGCTCACAACTCTTTCGGACGGGTACTGGTGGTAACTGACTCTGACTAACCAGGCCTAGAGCCTGCGCTTTGCTAAAAGACACTTAGAATACAGTGAAAACACCTACATACACTAGGGAACACTATGCGATGGGATACCCCTGTGAATAGCATAACCTCCTCTGTAAGGCCCTAGTACATAATAGGGCAGGGGGATTAAAACTACCTCTAAGTCAGAGGTGCAGAAAAGCCCCGCCCCTTCCCTTCACCACTGTGCAAATGCACCCTGTGGGGCGTTTTAAGTTGGGGATGAAGTCCCCTTGAATCCTGAGGGTCCCAACTAGTCCACCAGGTACCTCCAGTAAGTGCCACAGTGTTGCGTTGCAGAGAGGTGTAAAAAGGTGCGTGGCCTGGACCACCTCTCTGCAACGCAGTCCTCTGGCAGTTACTAGAGGTACCTGGTGGGCTAGTTGGCCCCCAGGAGCCCTCAGGATTGAACGGGAATTAATTCCCCAAATTAAAATGCGCCACAGGGCTTGTTTGCACACATGTCACATCAGGCCCGCACCTCCCTTTCCCACTGTGCAAACGCGCCCCGTGGCACGTTTTAAGTTGAGGGATAAAGTCCCCTTGAATCCTGAGGATCCCTGGGGTCCAACTAGGCCACCAGGTACCTCCAGTAAGGGCCACAGAGCTGCTTTGCAGAGAGGTGTAAAAAGGGGCGTGGCCTGGACCACCTCTCTGCAACGCAAGCATCTGGCGCTTTTTGGAGGTACCTGATGGTCTAGTTGGCCCCCAGGGGCCCTCATGATTGAAAGGGAATTAATTCCCCAACCTAAAACGTGCCACAGGGCATGTTTGCACACGTCAACTCAGGCCCGCCCCCTCCAAGCAACACTCTGCAAACGCGCCCTGTGGTGCATTTTAAGTTGGGGAATTAATTCCCCTTCAGTACTGGGGGTCCCTGGTGGCCAACTAGCCCACCAGGTACCTCCAGTAAGCACCACAGAGCTGCGTTGCAGAGAGGTGTAAAAAGGGGTGTGGCCTCTGAACACCTCTCTGCAACGCAGTCCTGTGGCGCTTACTGGAGGTACCTGGTGGGCTAGTTGGCCACCAGGGACCCCCAGTATTGACAGGCAATTAATTCCCCAACTTAAAACGCGCCACAGGGCGAGTTTGTAGAGTGTTGCTTGAAGGGGGCGGGGCCTATGCACGATCGCGTAGATTTTTTTGTTGATTTTTTTGTAAGGGGGGCTGTGTGGCCCCCCTTCTATTTACTTTTTTGGGGCCCTAGGGACCCCATCCTCCAGGGCCTTACCCTCAATTAAAAAACAAAACAAAATTTATTAACGGGAAGGGGGCCTAGTGGGCCCCCCTCCCGTTGCCAATTCCGGGCCCCAGGGACTCCATCCCCCGGGGCATGGCCATATTTTTTTTTAATTACTATGGAGGGGGCTGCGTGGCCCCCCTCCTCAGGCCATTTATGGCCCCGGGGACCCCATCCCCTGGGGCAGGCCTTTGCGCTATTTAGTAATATTATTTTTTTTAAATGATTATTTGGGAGTGGGACCGCGTGGCCCCCCTCCCTGGCCACTTCTGGCCCTGGGGACCCCATACCCCGGGGCCTGGCCACCTCATTGGGGACCGTGGGGGGAGCCCCAATTCCCCCACGGTCCCTGCTGGCTCCCAGCGTCCTACGGGAGCCGGCATTATTTTTCCACACGGGTCCCCGTGGGCCCCCGCTATTTTTTTTCATGTATTTAATGCATATTTTGGGCATGCCTCCGGGACTCGGCCCACCCGGGGGCTAATTAATACAAAGCGCTGGCTTATTTTCACCCGGATCCGCGGATCCTCCGCGCATCCGGCCTAGGGGGTTATGGTGTTTCTACCCTGCCCCCATTTACTGTTTTGTGCCTTAGTTTTTCTGTTATCTTGTGCCTCGGATCTACCGAGGCACAAGATGGCTGCCAACACTTCCTGGTTTGGAGTGTTGACAGCCAATTAGAATAAAGCTCGTCATCAGGAGGGTGCGTGGATCCTCTGTGCCTCTAGATACCACTATCTTTATTTCTTAATTTCTCAAAAACTACTGAATGGATTTACACCATGTTTTAAAAGGTCGCTTTCTGAGCCAGGCAGTACCTTTTTGCCAAATTTTGTGTAATTCCGTTCAGCAGTTTTTGCAATATCTGTGTCTAAATTTTCCCATGGGAAAATGATTTTTTCACCACTATTTTTTGAATTTCTCAAGAACTACTGAACGGATTTACACCATTTAAAAAAGGGCGCTTTCTGAACCATGGGCTACCTTTTTGCAAAATTTGGTGTAATTCCGTTCAGCAGTTCGGGCTGTAGCCGTGTCTAAAATTTCCTATAGGAAATAACATGGGGAAAACACGTTTTGGGACCCCCCCTTTTTTCTCGGTCCCAGCTTGACGAATCACCCCCAAACTTTCAGGATAGGAGCTGACGGGAACGGGCCATTGGTTTTGAAAATTTTGCGAAGATTCGTCAACTGGCGCCAAAGTTATTGGGAATAGAATGTTACGATTTTCCTATGGATAATAGGTCCTAACTATTAGCTCTGTACATCGTTGTTATATTGGGTTGCATCTAACAGATCAACACAAGGGTCTGACGCCTTCTCTTTTTATTACACTTGTAATATTGTCTTTGATCTCTATATTTTCAATTGTGCTTGGGTGTACAATGAACAATGAATTCGTACTAGATACGTTGTAATAAATTTGCAACACTTTTTGTAATTTATTGTGTAATTTGTCTACTTGGAGTGCACCAGATGAGTATGAAACATTATATTTGGTAATTTTTAAACATTTTCTAGCAGCAGAAGGGTTGTCTGTTGTAGCACTCACCTTTAAGATTAATTGTACAGGTTTTTTTCTTATATTGACTACACGTTGTGGGTGGGATTGTGCGGGTTGATCTTTTCACTGATGCAATTTGTAATAGTTGTTGACCGGAACCTGTCAAGGATTATTTTCTCTTACCGCTTGGCTGTTTTTTGAAAGTTACTTTCCCATTTTGCTCGATTAGAGTATTTTAAATCTTAATAACAAATGTATTAGATAAATGAACTAATATTTTGTTAATTTCTATAAGTAGTAACCTTTCAAAAGTTCACACTTTTTAATGTTGTTTCAAATCCTTTGGAATATATATTCCTTAAAGTTGTTTTTAAACCATAGCAAACTGATATGAAAAATAGACAAAGTCCTCCTTCACTGGAAATCTGTAAATTTTTCCAGAAATACAATTGGGGCTCGATATTGTGATAATTATATAAAATATAATAGCATTTGAAAAACCAAAGGGCATATATAGTTGTGTCGAACTTCCACCACGCAACGTGGTGCATGCGTGATGCAAGCCCAAAATGCGATTTATGAGGCCGTGCAAGGCCACCATGCGCGGCACTGAGTGGGTTCATAAATTAGGAGTAATGCAATGCAGTGCACATTGCTGCATTGCATTACTCTGCCCTAGGAAGGCGTTTCATGGGTGTTGCGTGGGTGATCCCATGCAACTCCCATGGATTTTGACGCATTCCAAGATTTACCAAAAGTGGTAGAACTGGGAATGCACCAAAATGCTACGTCTTCCCCGGCGAGGCATAATGAGGAGAAATATCTTTAGTTCTCCTCATTATTTACTTTTTCTATGTGTGCTGCATCCTGCACCATGGCGCAAGGGTTCCTACGTTAGTGCTAGGCAACCAAAACTGCGCCAGCACAGGAACAAAGGCAGGAAGGCGGCGTATTCCCTTTCCCTGTCACGCAATGCAGCAAGGTGAATTGCAGTGCTGCACGACTTTGTTATAAATATGCGCCCAAGTGTAAGAAGATTGAAATCTGCTTTGACTCATAATGAGGATAGTAATTTGACAATATTTTCAATTTTGATATTTGTAGATTTGATTTTAATTGATACTTGCTACGTTGTTGTTCAAATGGTTTAGCAGCATAATAAAATGTATCTGCACTTTAGAAATTATCCCATCATGAAGCTGGGGGATCTCGGGGATGGGCCAGTTTACTAGAAGAATGAAATTGTTCTTCTTTCTTTGCAAATCTAATGTGTGAGAGAATCCTAAAGTACTATATTAATTATAGTATATGTAACATCTAAACTGATTCGACTACAGAATTCAGTTGCATGTGTATTATATTTACGCTCCTCTTTTTGTTTTTGGAGTACACATATCCTTCAATTCTAGAGTGTCCTCCAAAATCAAACCCAGCTTTACCAATATATCACCCCCAAAAATAACTTAGGGGGGTGGAGGTACTATTTATGAAATCATTACTTTGTTCTGGATCAGAACATTTGTTTGCTATCATTAGGGAACTGCAATATTGTGTATTTAATATGTTTTCCAATATTATTTCAATAAGGTTTGCTTTTGAACAATTGAAACTGGCACAGCAACCTGGAATCAGCTTCTAGTGCTCTGTATCCAAAGCTTAATATTGCAGAATTTGGCTGCCATACCCTATTGCAATGCTATAGACTCCATATGTCTGCAAATCATCTGGCAAAATATCAATATTCAGTGTTAAGAAATGAATCTGCCAATTTGGGTCTAATGAAGAAATATAATGTATGTGAAAATTTTAAAGTGCACATTGCTATGCCTGTTTTTTCCATTTGATCACTCATGCTTTATAATTAGGACAAAAACAAATTCAAACATATTCCTGAATGTCTCATTGAAATCGAGCCAATGGCACAGTGCGCGCTACCACTGAATATAATTTTCAAGACTTAGCTATCACAGACACTCATTGCATCTCTCCCCCTCTACCAATGGAGGCTCCCCAACATATAAGGACTACAACGACCACTTAGGGCCCGATTAAAAGTTTGACAGTGCAGCACTGAGTCCGCCCATCAAACTCGTGGTGATGCCGCCCACCAGATTAGGAGTTTCCACCTGTCCCGTAGGCTTTTTTGGCATTCCCACAGCGGTGCCTCTAAAAACGGGCCCCGCAATGGGAACGCCAAAAACAGTTCTTTCACAGAATTGACTGAAAAGTCCATACCATGCAGGAACCTGTGTGCATGCACACGGGGGGCACATGTTGTGCCTCCCTGTATGCATCCACAGAGAGTAGAGGCACTAGGGGACTGTGTAGGGTCCCCTTTATTTCGTCTCCAACAGTGTTTACATGGAGGAGGAACTACCATGAAAACCCTGGCAGGGAGGAAACCCCTAATATGCTGGTGCCGAGAGGCATATGGATGCCTTTACACCGCCATAACACCACCAGGGAACACCCATCTTGCAATAGGGAGGTGGGGAGACTGCCACCACCACTCCCCCATGAGTCTGGTCTCTTTAGTAATTGCATCTCAAACTAATGCATTTGTAAGAGACAGTAGTTTCTCTCCTTATGTCTCTAATGGGTGTATCCTTCACCTCTCCGATGCGCTATCCATATTACCCATGTGGCTGTACTTGTAGGCCATGGCCTTTGTATGCTAGGCACATGGCTTGGCTTTAATCTACACCCTGTGCCCAATACCCAATTTCCCATATTTCTTTAATTTTCTTTAGTGATCCTGATGTAAACTGGATCCAATTGAAACGCAATTTACTAAATATTGCTTTATTCTTTCTTCACACGAGTCCCACAGATGAAGACATAAACATTAGCCCTGCAATGTAACTCTAAACTCTAACTTACTAAGAGTAAAGCTTTGAAAAACAGTTCTGTGTATCTCTCTGAATTTCCATTTCTTGTTCTATCCCTTTACTTCATTGAGGTATGCCTCTCCTGGCAGGAGCCCCATTGCCACTTGTTAAATTTTAAGCCTGTGAACAACATTATCCTACCATAGACTACTCCTCTACCACAGGAAAGGCCATTAAAGAAGGACCCAACGAGAAGCCCAGGTTAAGTGGTGAGTAGGACAGTGAGAGTAGTGTGGTGTAGAGAGAGATTGTGTAGTAGGAGATATGTGAAGCAGAAAGAGAAATGAGATAGATGTAAGATACCGAACTAGAGATGGAGATCGGTATTGAGAGATGAGGATGAAAGGGAGGTGACCTACACAGAGGAGAGATACAGGGAGGTAACATAGAAACAGCAGTGAATTACAGAGAGGTGTGAGGTAGAGAGAGAGTTGAGGTTGAGAGGGTAGTAGAGCGAGATACACTGACATCAGCACAGAGGGTGGTAGAGTGCGACAAAGTCAAGTTAGAAAGGTAAAGAGTGGCGGGGTTCATATATTTAGAGAGATGTGACATGGACAGCTGAGGGAGTTGAGATGGAGAAAGAGAGTTTTGGTACATAGATATGAAGAGGTAGGTACAGAGAGGGAGGTAAAGTGCGGAGTTAAGAAAGAGACCGGACACAGAAAGATTGTGTAGTAATATCATTGTCTCGTGTAATCAAAAGAGGGAGGGAGAAGCGGATATTCATTCGGCTTCCATTGGGTTATGATCATAATCAGAGAAGAATGAATCACATGTCTTACTTTTCCAGGGTCTTACTATCTTTGTTCTGGAGGCCCTCATTCACACTAACTCAGGGTGCGGTATATGTTGGTTCTCCGCTCTGTCTGTTAGTTGAATAGCATCATCATTGAGTCTTTATCACGTGAGTTTTCCGTTCTCCAAGTGAACTACATTCCTCCACCTGGAGGGTGACCATCTGGTTTCAAGACAGTTGTGATAAAAAGGTGAATAGTGTCAACAATGGGTGAATTTAAAATGACCTCCGTTCTCTTGTTTGATCTTTTATTTGACAGAGAAGGGGCAACGGTAAAAAAAAAATTGTAGGTGGTGCTCAAGTGGATGTGTTAATGATCCACCGCACCTGGTGTTAAGTCGTGATAGGTCGACATGTTTCGGCTCTTGTTTGCCCAAAAGGGTCAGTGGGCCTTCTTCTGGACCAAAGTGAGGGTGACTTCCTTTCAAGTCGCTCTGGCTGAGTGAGTCGATTAAATCAGATTTATTTCTGGGGCACGGAGGGCAGTGGTAGCACAAGCACGTAAGACACACAACAAAGGGTTGTGACTCCCCTCCCATCCCCGAAGGAGCAGCTAACATCTCCTTGACAAGTTATAGGCAAAGTATGTACCTATAACACATTTCACATGTTGAGCAACTGAGCTCACTTATGAAGAGGGGTAAGTGAATCGACTTACTCACCCAGATTGACTTGAAACTAAACAAGGGCTGAGACATGTCGACCTATCACGATTTAACACCAGATGCGGTGGATCATCAACACATCCACTTGACCACCTCCTAGAATTTCTTTTTAACGTTGCCCCTTCCCTGTCAAATAAAAGATCAAACAAGGGAATGAAGGTCATTTTAAATTCACCCATTTTTGACACTATTCACCTTTTTATCACAACTGTCTTGAAACCAGACGGTCTCCCTCAAGGTGGAGGAACCTAGATCACTTGGAGAACTGAAAACTCAAGTGATAAAGACCCAATGATGATGCTATTCAACTAACAGACAGAGCAGAGAACCAACATATACCGCACCCTGAGTTAGTGTGAATGAGGGTCTCCAGAACAAAGATAGTAAGACCCTGGAAAAGTAAGACATGTGATTCACTCGCCTCTGATTATGATCGTAATATAATTGTCACCACATGCCTAATAATGTGAGGGTTAAGGCTGGGTGGGCCAGGCATGCAAGCTAACATTGTGAGAAGCATTGCCATTTGTGAAATAAAAACAAATCATGTGTTGTTGCCCAGAGAACTTACAGGTGTTCCATTCACTTAACGGGTGACCCCTAGAGGTTGGGGGCGATGGGCAGATGCCCACTTTGCCCATGCCCTTAAATGACCCACCTACCACTGAAGCTGTCTGAAAAACCAGAGACAAGAGTTGTTGTATTTTCATGGACCTGTACGAGCACGGTGTTTGCTGATGCAATGAAGAGTTTCATTAAAACCAATGTCTAGGCAAGGAGTAGAAACCATTAAAAGCTACACAGCCTCTGCCAGCAGTGTGAACATGTAAAGCAAACAGCAACCACTAGCAGCCCGGGTGGCAACTGTATTCAGATGATCTGTATGGTGATAACACCCCAAATCTGCTTTTTGCCTGGACCACCAATTGACTTTCAAAGTGCTGCACCAAGCTGGCTTGTTACATTGTAGCCCCATGATTAAAAAAAAGCAGATACAAATATTAATAGATTCTCCGGCAGTGTTTTCAATATTTTTTGGCAGGGCTGTTTTCCAGAGGACAACTTCCACGTTTCTTCCAATCAACTCTACTCTTCACTTTCCACACAAGCAATCAAAAGGTGACAATAGCTTCAAACATTTTCTAGAGCAATGATGTCCAAGAAGGACTATACCCTGGTTTGTTCTCCAAGAAAGAAGCACCCCCATCTTGTCAGGCTTAGCGTAGACCAAACCCCTTATATATTCCATGGGGATTATCCAAGAAGAAATTTGCGGGCAGAGAAGCATACTGATTGAAGCTCAGGACCAGAGACTGATTTCCTGTATTTAGAGGGAAAATCTATCTAAGTGCTTCCTAAGCAATTGCTTGATGGGGCCTTTTGTAAGGCCATTTCAAGTAGCTGATATTCTGGCTCCTGATGCCAGGACTAGGTCCTGTGGGCTTAAAAATCACAACGGGCACCTACTGTTGGGTCAGAAATTCAACCTCCCGAGGCCAAAAATATCTCTCTTGATCGACTCACAGCAGCAAGTCAAAATGACTAGAGTCATAGCAATCTATCTTCACTTTAGTATTGGTGGCACCTGACAAAAATGTAGGATGAACCCATAACAGTTCCTGCCCCTTGGTTGCCCCTCATATAACCTGGATGCAAACCCCGTAAAGAGCCCTGATTTCCCGCAAGAGCCAGTACATTCTTTCTTAATCCCACATCTGCTCATAATCAGGGGAAACCGTAAACCTGGCACCTTTATGAGATTGCCAAAATAATGCTGCTGCAAAAGGAGAAGTAATGATCAGAGGGACAGGGAAAGAAGGCATTTCCCACATTTACTGAACCTTTTCAGGAATGCCAACTGAGAATGAACCATTCTGTGTCCAGTAGGCTAGATGCACTACATGACAAGGATGTGCATGGAAGGAGAAATGATTGCAGCACAGAGATGTGCTTAGAGCCAGAGTTTGCACTGATACTGGTGTGCCACTAGAAGACACCAAAGCAGTAAAATGCAGTCAAATTCACTGTTTTCCGATTACTAATGAAAATGCTTCCTTCTGTGTTTTTTTTTTTTAATTATAATCGGTTTTCCACTGAATAACAGAAAACTTATTAATAATCAAGATACTGAAACAGGTCCTCAATCTCTGTCACTCTCTGGGAGTAGCATACCTCCTTTTCTCCAAAGACTCTCACAATGCACACACTTCCTCTTCTTCTTTGCGCCATTTGCTGTATGATCACAAACTCAGGCAAATCTGGGTATGTGGACAATGCCCAGGCGGCCTCGTGGATCTCCGTGATCCACTGTTAAAAGACAAATGTTCCAACGGTCACACTCAAACCCCTGAACAATGCTCTCAATTTCCGTCTCCTTAAACAAGTAACAAGCTCTTACAAAGCTCCTTTCATCTTCTGAGGATATGGCCAATCTTCACTTTCCCACTGGCCACTCTGAAAGCATGACTTTGATGATAAGCTAAAGGTAAACAGTGTCTCTCTGGTGTGTCACCATTTCTGGTCATGCACAGGTGCTAGGACCCCGTGAGTACACACACCTATGTCCCATCTGCATCTTGCAAGCTCAAGTTAGGTGTCTCTGAGGGCGACCCATGTCTGTGCAGAGTATCCTCTGTCATCAATCTGTTTGAGTCCTGTCTTTTTCCTAGCAAGGAGAGACTCTTAAAGCCAGCATAGACTAGAGGTACGGCAGACCACAGAGAGAAAATCCCCAAGTCCTTTATCTTGGAAACCTGAAACAGCCATTTCTACAGCGTGTCATCTCCACGTGTCAAAACTCTCCCCTGATCTGAGCCCTGTACATGCTTAGGGAGCTTCATAAACATAATACAGGTGGGCATGACCAACTCCAGCAGAAACTGATTTTATTTACCTCATTAAGACTTTATGGAATTTTATGGATAGAACATCTAAATAAAATTAAAAGAAAATGCAGGTTATGGTGAGCTCTACAGCCATAACTCACCAATACAATATTCCTGACCTTAAACATGATGCAATATATGACCTCACCATTGATATAACCAGTGCATTCTTCTTGGTTTAATGCTTTAGAAATGAAATGAGGATTTATTGAGCGCGATAGCTACCCTGAGGCGTCCCAGCGCTAATAGACAGACGTGTGGTGGAGAAATAGAGCTTAATCAGAAGTGTTAAAGAGTAGGGTTTTTAACTGTTTACGAAAGGGGAGCAGACTAGGCTCTGATCGGAGATGAAGGGGAAGAGCGTTCCATAGTTTGGCCGAGTTGTAGGAGAATGATCGGCCCTCACATCTGACTCTTTTGATCCTGGGGATAGTGATGAGGAAAGAAGAAGTTGATCTGAGATGTCTGTTTGGTATGTAGGGGATTGCCAGTGGATGATTAATAAGGGCGTCGGTTTTCCAGAAGGCTCGATGGAGGATGCATAGGCTTTTAAATTCAATTCATTGCCTTACTGGTAGCCAGTGAAGGTTTTTCAGTCCGGATTTGATGGAGAGTCGGCGAGGGGTCTGGAGGAGAGTACGGGCTGCGCAATTTTGGATGACCTGGAGTTTATGTAGGGTGGCCTGAGGGGCTCCCAAATAGAGGGCATTCCGAATGCTATAGAAGGTTTCTTTACTTGTAATAAATGCAAGGCGTGAAAATTCAGTCAAAGCTGTAAAACTGTGAAATTAAATAATGAAAAACCAGCGTACAAAATTTTGAAGCATTTAACTTGTGACACAGAATATGCAATCTATGCACTCAAATGTCCATGTAATCTATTTTACATTGGAAGTACCATTCACAAAGTAAAGAAAAGGATTTTAGAACATTTTAGAGCTGTAAAGAAAAATGACAAACAATATCCGGTAGCCCGCCATTTCAGTTTGAAACACAACCAAAATGTAAATCTTCTTAAATTCTGTGTATTAGATTGTGTCCCCCAAAGGGAAAGGGGGGGCAATCATACATTGGAGTTGAGGAAGATGGAATCTAACATGATAATTAAGTATGACACCATGTGCCCTACGGGTTTGAACCAGGATGAGGAAATGTCAATACATTTAAGATAAAGTAATTGTCCAGAAGCTGCAACCGTCTAAAGATGTTTTTAAGGGTTTTTAAGGTTTTATAAATGTTGTTTTCACACAGCAGTACATCTAGTTAACATACATTTTTGATTTGTTGCAGGATTGAAGCAGATACCGAAAAGCAGATACATTAGACTGATTATATGTATAAGAAGAAACCACACTATGAGGATTATAACTCACTTGAGTTCAAAAAAGTTTATGTATTGTATGTTTAATAATACAATACATTACACCCACTTGGGTATTATCGGTATACAGTTGTATTCAAATAATATATTTGTTTTCACAATATTGAAACAAACAAACACATAGAATGTTGGCATAAACATTTAATAGTGAATTGTAACCTCTGCTTTGTTTATATAAATTTTGATGATGTTGAACAAAATCTTTATTGCAACATTGTGGCCGACAGTATGTTTTCCATGTTTACTAAAATTAACTGAAATGGGACGCTGTAACTTTAAAAGTATCACTTGCACTTTGAATCCCCGCCCGTGAACAAGGAGTGATTGAAACTCCGAAACGCGTAGGGACTTTCGTTGAATAAAGCATGTCTTTAAACAGAGGCCACGGTACCAGTGAGTCTTATTTCATGAACGATAACTGGATTGCGTTGGATATATATATATATATATTACCTACTGGCGGTCGCCAGTAGGTAGTTATAGTTAGGACCCTGTTTCCATAGGAAAACCGCAACATTCTATTTTGAATAATTTTCGCGCCGGTCGACGAATCCTCGCGAAAGTTTCAAAATAGATGGGGCACTGCGCTCCGCTCCTACCCTGAAAGTCTCGGGGGGATTCGTCAAGCGGGGGCTGAGATAAAAGGGGGGTCCCAAAACGCGTTTTTCCCATGCATTTTTCCATAGGACCTTTAGACACAGCTACAGCCCGAACGGCTGAACAGAGTTCCTTGAAATTTGGCAGAGAGGTAGTCTACAGGTCAAGGAAGTGCCTTTTGTAGGTTTGGTGTAAATCAGTTCAGTAGATTCTGAGAAAATAGCCTTTAAATCAATATATATATCTGAGCCAGCTTACGGTGCGCTTACGGTGCGCTTACCGTACGCGTACGGTGACGTGCGCGTGCGCGATTCTGATTGGCTGTTCGATCTAAGTAAACATTCAAATCGGTCGGAACCAGGAAGCGGCGGCCGCCATTTTCTCTCTCGCACTCTGAGGGGGGCAGCATAAACAAAGTCAAAAAACATCTAAATGGGTAGTATATTTACAGCCTCATGCATCAACCCAAAATCCAGTCGGTAAAATACCGATTCCGTAATAGCTCCCGGTATTAAGTAAAAAATACCCAATCCCAATGCATCAACCCAAAAGCAGAAATCGCTATTTAAGGAATCCTTAAATAGCGATTCTTTAAATAGGGATTCCTTAAATACCGATTCCTTAAATAGCGATTGCATTTAAGGAATCCCAAAGTGAGATTCCTTAAATGCAATGCATCAAAGTTAAAAAATTAGCGATTTCGCTAATAGGGGGAGCAAATTACCATGAAGATGAACTGCATGGTAATTTGCAAAAACTTTGAAAATGCACTTTTGTGCATTTTTCAAAGTTTCATGTTGCGCACACACATGCCCTTAGAGCATGTGTGTGTGCAACATATGTGCACATATCATTTTCAGGGGTGCAACAGGGTGTCCTTTTGACACCCTGGCACCCTTGAAAGTGCTCCCGCTATTAGCGATTCGGTAATACCGAATCGCTAATACAGACTGGCTTTACATTCATTCCTATGGGCCTCCAAGCCCATAGGAATGAATGGGTAGGTATTCCTTATTACCGATTCGGTATTACCGATTCGGTAATAAGGAATATTAAGGAATCGCTATTTGAATAGCGATTCCTACATGCATAGCCTTTTGCTATTCCTTATTAGCGATTCCTTATTTTTCGCTAATAAGGAATCGCAAATGGCATTGTTGATGCATAGGCCCCTATGTTCTTAACCACCCAGCATCGATATAGGTGTCCTCCCACATCCCCCAAGGCCAAAAAAACAATTTTAAATTTTTTCAAAAAATCGCCGATTACGCTTACCGTACGCGTACGGTTAAAATTATTAAAAAAAAAAAAATTATCCACACTTTCCCCACCCCGTGTGCAAATGGTGCCCGAAGGGCAACATTTGTGCATGTCATATAATTCCTGCCCATGGAAACTAAAAATGAATACCTTTCACAACGAAGCACATAATATGTCCCCCATGTGCGCACGGTGCGCGAAGCGCATCGTGCGTACATGGCCCATCCCGCGTAACGTGTGCACGCGGTGCGCGCAGCGCACCGCGTGACCACCGTGCGTGCATGGCACTAACTGCGTAAAGTGGGCGCGCGGTGCGCAAAGCGCACCGCGTGCTCACTGTGCGGCACGGTGCGCGAAGCGCACCGTGCACGCACGGAACGAACTGCGTTAACTGGGCGCGCACGCCACGAATGGCGTAAAGTAACTTAGCATTTAAAAAACCGTACAAATTCACTGAAAAAACCATAGGTTACACACACGTTATAGTTAGGAATTAGCATTTAAAAAACCTTGCAAATTCACTGAAAAAACCATAGGTTTCACACAAGTTATAGTTAGCTGTACATTTCACTCGTAAAAAAACCAATGAAATTCCCCCGTTATAGTTAGTGCAGGCAACTATAACTCACGCGACCGCAATCCTCTGCTGATGACATATGTGTCTTTATGAAAAAAAAATATTTGTAATATATGTATAGCTAAAATTTAATGGAAGAAGACATGGGCAAATAAGTGTCTAAATACAGTATTAGCATCAGCAGAGGATTGCGGTCGCGTGAGTTATAGTTGCCTGCACTAACTATAACGGGGGAATTTCATTGGTTTTTTACGAGTGAAATGTACAGCTAACTATAACTTGTGTGAAACCTATGGTTTTTTCAGTGAATATATATATATATATATATATATATATATATATATATATATATATATATATATATATGTATATTTAAGGTAGGTATATATTTTTTGTCATTCTTAATAATAGTGATGTTTAAAATTATTGTTTACATTAATATTCTGGTATTTCAATTTCAAAAAATCTTATTCGATTATAACATTTATAATCGTAAAAGTACACATACAATAAAAGAATAGTGTTACAACATCCCACCGCAGTACAAACTTCGTCATCAATGAGTGACTGTAACAACTGTAGGGCTAGGGTGAAACAACTATAAAAATTCTGTTTTAAAAGAGGGATTAAAAGCTTTTAGTATGCAGTACATACAATTTGCAAAATAAAATGCAGCAAAGCCTGTTTTGAAGCATCATCACAGGGGCCAATGCCAATACAATTGCTTGCGTACTGACCAGGCGGGGAAACACAACAAATTATTAATTGATCCTGACCTAATCCAAAATAAAAGTGCCCGCTCTCAGTGACCATTATTTCATAAAAGGTGCGGCTCAGTAAAAGGCGTGGTCTTGAGCCCCAGAAAACAAGGTATACTAGGTCTGATGGATACTGTTCATTCGGACTGACACATGCCTAAAAAGGTACCGTTAGCCAAAACTTTGTTCCGCATAAAGGATGGTGATGGGGTTATCAAAAACATTCCTTTTTGCCTATACATATGCTGCCTTGCTTAACATAAGACAACCATCGGATATCATTCCAGTGACTGCATACCAGGCAGCCTTCAATAACAATGCAATTCAGGGTGGTACGTTCATAGGCTCAAATTAATAACCAGAGACGCAGAGGGGCAACTTTAACTGAGCCTTCAATATACTGTTGGTCCAACTTCTCATGGCACGTGTAGTTGGAACTCATTGGGGGAATACAGAGGAGGCTCAGACAAAAGCGATTTTCTTCAATTTGTAGAGATGTTGCATCTCTATAACCCCAAATGCCAGCGTTGTAAGAGGCGATAGGGAGGTATTGGCTAAAATAGATGTTAAAAAAAGGTAAAATTGCCTTTCCACTTAAAGAGGGGATTAAACTAAATAGCGCCACAACAGATTATAATAATTTCTGTTTCATAGCTGAATTTTTGATGTGCCAGCTTTGAGTGGAGTTGAAAATTATATCTAAGCAGGAGAAACTAGAGACTTTCGTTAATTTATTATCTTTAATAGTGATACGACACATGTCCAATATTTACTTCCCTCATGCCATGGTCTGGGACTTGGATTAGTTAATATCCATATCAAGACTGGCCATGAAATTCTCAAAGGCTGTTACTAGTTTACTTAAAATGATGGGGGTACATCCCAGCAGGTCAGCATAATCCACGTATAAAAGAGAGGCAATAGCAGGAGAATTTATGATGGGTACATCTTGACTCTGCCCTCCTAAAATTTTATTCAAATTGTTAATATATAGTATAAACAATGTAGGAGCCGTAACGCAGCCCTGTACCCTGTGTTAAAAATTAAATTAATATGTGCACTTGCTGGTGGGTCCATACCCGACCCTAGTGGACAAATCACTGTGCAGGACCGAAGGAAAATTGACTAGCAAGGGATCCAGTCCCATTCCCTGAAACATTGGCCATAATTCGGACCTATTTACCCGATCAAAAGCATTTCAGAGGTCCATGAAGGCCAGTTACAATTATTTGCTAATACCTAAAATTCAGACACTGCTCCATTGCATCTAGGCCGTCTCTGAACCCGTATTGACAGATTTTAAAAATGCCTTGAACACTGGCCCACAGCTTAATTCTGTTAAAATGTTTCTGCCAAGTACTTTTACAGTGAACTAAATTAAAGATAGAGGCCGATTGCATTGAAGATCTGCACAACTGCTTTTCTTGAAAATTGGTACAATGATAGGGATAGAAGAAGGGTTAAGGAAGCAGATGTCAATCATGTTGTTAAAGATGTTAGTCAGCAGAGGGGCCCACAAACTGATGTTACATTTCAAAAAGATAATTTGGAATGATATCCGGTCTAGGAGCTTTGTTGGATGGACATTCAAGTAAGGCAGTATCAACCTTGTAAATTTCTATCTCAGGCTTTAAAGATAGTTTAGCACCACTTGTAGGATTCACATCAAACTTGCGATTAATGCGTAATAAATAGATGGTAGAAAAGTGCACCACCCCTTGTTTCGCTGGCAAATGGGAGCTAAGGGCAATCAAGTGGTTAGGATTGTTTCAAATCGATGTCACTGTTTCCCAGAACACTTTAGAATTTTCTATTTAGATGTGAGCATTAACTGTTAACAATACCTTCTTTTAATCTCTTGATGCCTAATACTAAGGACTGATTTATTTTCACAAAAATATTGCTGCATTTAATACAGCTATTTGAAATTTTGTAGTTCTAATTTATAGTATATATTTTTTCCCTTATAATAATAGTTTTACATATAATTTGTTATTTTTTGGTTGTATTGTGTACGTTTTTAATGGATTGGGGCTTATTGTAGGTGTTAATGAGGTTGTGTAAAAATATATTTTTGGATGTCCAAATCAAACCTAATTTTTATATTCTGTGTTATATAGGGTACTGTTTTAAAAAAGTTAGTTAGTGATAATAACTTTTTTTGGGGGGGGTTCAAATGTATTATTGGTATTTCCTGCATTTATGCTTTAAAAAATGGGGTACATTTGTTAAAAAATTCTTATTAGGCTAGGTAGGTTTTTTTGTATACAATGTAAAAAATATGTAAATGTATTTTAAAATGATAAATGCAATTTTTCTTAAATTGAAATTATAAAATTACAACAATATTTATGTGAAACGCTGTGGGTTACGTCTGTTAGGAAATAGATGAATATATATATATATATATATATATATATATATATATATATATATATATATATATATATATATATATATATATATATATATATATATATTACCTACTGGCGGTCGCCAGTAGGTAGTTATAGTTAGGACCCTGTTTCCATAGGAAAACCGCAACATTCTATTTGGAATAACTTTGGCGCCGGTTGACGAATCCTCGCGAAATTTTCAAAACTAATGGGGCGCTCCGCTCCGCTCCTACCCTGAAAGTCTCGGGGGGATTCGTCAAGCGGGGGCTGAGAAAAAAGGGGGGTTCCCAAAACACGTTTTTCCCATGCATTTTTCCATAGGACCTTTAGACACAGCTACAGCCCGAACGGCTGAACAGAGTTACTTGAAATTTGGCAGAGAGGTAGTCTACAGGTCAAGGAAGTGCCTTTTGTAGGTCTGGTGTAAATCTGTTCAGTATTTCCTGAGAAAATAGCATTTAAATCAATATATATATCTGTGGCAGCTTACGGTGCGCTTACCGTGCGCTTACGGTAAGCTTACCGTACGCGTACGGTGCCGTGCGCGAGCGCGATTCTGATTGGCTGTTCGATCTTAGTAAACATTCGAATCGGTCGAAACCAGGAAGCGGCGGCCGCCATTTTCTCTCTCGCACTCTGAGAGGGGGAGGAAAAACAAAGGTTGAAAACATGTAAAGGGGCATCTTAGACAGCTCCTAACCACCTAGCCATGATTAAGGTGTCCCCAAACAACACCCAAGGCAAAAAAAACAATTTTAATTTTTTTCAAAAAAACGCTGATTACGCTTACCGTACGCGTACGGTAAAAAAAAAAAAAAAAAAAAAAAATGATCCACATTATCCCCACCCCGTGTGCAAAAGATGCCCGAAGTGCACCTTTTGTGCATGGCATATTACTGATAGCAACAATTAATAGATTACGTTTCTCAACGAAGCGCATATGTCCTCCGTGTGCGGACGGTGCGCGAAGCGCATCGTGCGTACATGGCCCATCCAGCATAACGTGGGCACGCGGTGCGCGTAGCGCACCGCGTGCCCACCGTGCGTACACGGCACTAACTGCGTAAAGTGGGCGCGCGGTGCGCGAATCGCACCGCGTGATCACCGTGCGCGCACGGAACGAACTGCGTTAAGTGGGCGCGCACGCCACGAACGGCGTAAAGTAACTTAGCATTTAAAAAACCGTACAAATTCACTGAAAAAACCATAGGTTTCACACACGTTATAGTTAGGAATTAGCATTTAAAAAACCTTGCAAATTCACTGAAAAAACCATAGGTTTCACACATGCTATAGTTAGCTGGACATTTTACTCATAAAAAACCATTGAAATTCCCCCGTTATAGTTAGTGCAGGCAACTATAACTCACGCGACCGCAATCCTCTGCTGATGACATATGTGTCTTTATGAAAAAAAAATATTTGCAATATATGTATAGCTAAAATTTAATGGAAGAAGACATGGGCAAATAAGTGTCTAAATACAGTATTAGCATCAGCAGAGGATTGCGGTCGCGTGAGTTATAGTTGCCTGCACTAACTATAACGGGGGAATTTCAATGGTTTTTTATGGGTAAAATGTCCAGCTAACTATAGCATGTGTGAAACCTATGGTTTTTTCAGTGAATATATATATATATATATTCACTGAAAAAACTATAGGTTTCACACATGTTATAGTTAGCTGGACATTTTACTGATAAAAAACCAATGAAATTCCCCCGTTATAGTTACTGTAGGCAACTATAACTCACGCGACCGTAATCCTCTGCTGATGCTAATACTGTATTTAGACACTTATTTGCCCATATCTTCTTCCATTAAATTTTAGCTATACATATATTACAAATATTTTTTTTTCATAAAGACACATATGTCATCAGCAGAGGATTACGGTCGCGTGAGTTATAGTTGCCTACAGTAACTATAACGGGGGAATTTCATTGGTTTTTTATCAGTAAAATGTCCAGCTAACTATAACATGTGTGAAACCTATGGTTTTTTCAGTGAATTAGCAAGGTTTTTTAAATGCTATTTCCTAACTATAACGTGGGTGAAACCTATGGTTTTTTCAGTGAATTTGTACGGTTTTTTAAATGCTAAGTTACTTTACGCCATTTGTGGCGTGCGCGCCCACTTAACGCAGTTCGTTCCGTGCACGGTTTTTATCAACTTTAATAAGCCCTGTACATTTGGTGGCCTTCGGCCACCAAAAGCACAGGGGGTGAGGTCAATGTGGATAGTGTTTTTTTTATTTCGATTTTATAATTTCATGTTGCCAAAATTACGTTTTTTTTCTCTATTAATAAGCCCTGCACATTTGGTGGCCTGCGGCCACCAAAAGCACAGGGGGTGGGGTAAGTGTGGATAGTGTTTTTTTTATTTTTATTTTTTTACCGTAAGCGTACGGTAAGCTTACGGTAAGCGTACGGTAAGCGTACGGTAAGCGTACCCCGCGAAATTGCCGAAAAAAAAATAAAACCGTTTTTGCTCTTGGGGGATGTTTGGGGACTCCCTCAACATGACTATGTGGGAGGGAGTTGTCAAAACAGCCCCGTAACATGTTTTTGGCCATCATGTTTGATAAACAACACTCAGTGCGAGAGACAAAATGGCGGACGCCGCTTCCTGGTTTCGGCCGATTCGAATGTTTACTAAGATCTAAGAGCCAATCAGAATCGCGCTCGCGCACGCCACCGTAAGCTTACGGTAAGCGTACGGTAAGCGTACGGTAAGCGTACCGTAAGCGGGCTCAGATATATATATTGATTTAAAGGCTATTTTCTCAGAATCTACTGAACAGATTTACACCAAACCTACAAAAGGCACTTCCTTGACCTAGGGACTACCTCTCTGCCAAATTTCTAGTAATTCTGTTCAGCCGTTCGGGCTGTAGCTCGTTCTAAAGGTCCTATGGAAAAATGCATGGGAAAAACGCGTTTTGGGACCCCCCTTTTATCTCAGCCCCCGCTTGACGAATCCCCCCGAGACTTTCAGGGTAGGAGCGGAGCGTAGCGCCCCACCTATTTTGAGAAATTCGCGAGGATTCGTCGACCGGCGCCAAAGTTATTCAAAATAGAATGTTGAGGTTTTCCTATGGAAACGTGGTCCTAACTATAACTACCTACTGGCGACCGCCAGTAGGTAATATATATATATATATATATATACATATACCCATACAGACACCTGCACCCACCCACACACACATATATACCTGCATACATACAATTATGCATAGGTTCCTGTTTTGTATGTGTACTATGGGTTAAGGGGTTGTGTGGGTGGTGTTTTAAAGTTAGATCCTTTTTAAATTTGTTAACATATTCAGGGTTGTTTTTAATGATTGTGTTTGCTGTTTTAATTTAAATTACATTGCTCATAATGAGGTGCATTTTAAGTTTTTTAAATATTGATTTCAGAAAAGTGCTATTTTTTTAAGACTGTATGTGTTGTATTGATTCTATTTTTGGTGTGCTTGGGTTTGTAGTTCACTTACATTCCCGTATACAATATTTAGGGTTATTGTTCTAAATTGAAAGTATATTGCATGCAAATTTTATTTTGTTTTAAATATAAATGAATTTAATTTTTTAACCAAAAAATATTAGAACAACTTTCTCGTGAATTTCTCGAATGTAACCAATGTTTGTTAAACTAGAGATAGAATATCACTTCCCAGCTTCCAATTCATGCACCTTTCCTGATGTTTTAGGGGCTGGGGCTAGAACAATAACCTTAACCCCTCCTAATTGTTGCAGTTTCTCCAATGTATTGGGGAGTGATGTTACAATAGTAAAGTTTACCTCCATAACATTTCCACTTTTTCAGTGCTTGTGGGACTGGATTTAAAATGGTAAATGTAGCACCCCCAAATGTTTGCACTTTCCACAGGGTTTGAGGATAGCATAGTAATATTATCCCCACCCCCCACACACTTTTTGGACTTTCCCGAATGTATGTTGAACTGGTGCTAGAATAGTGCCACCCCAAACACAATGTATACACTTTCTACTGTGTTTGTGGGACTGGAGTTAAAGTAGTAAATTTTACTCACTCAATTTTGCCATTTTCCCCAATGTATGTTGCACTGGTGTTAGAATAGTGCCACCCCCACACACTTTATTCACTATCTACTTTGTGGGACTGGAGTAGTACATTTTACTCACACTCAATGTTGCCATTTTCCCTCACTGTAAATGGAACTGGGGTTAAAATAGGAAATCTTACCACCTTTTTTTGCATTTTTGTATTGTTTTTAAAATTAGAGTATGAATAGTTACTATCACCGCCCCAACATATATACTTTTTTCTCAATAGTTATGGATTGCAGATACATTAGTAAAGTATTATATTAATATATTTACCTTTTCAAAATGAGTGTCTTACTTTATTAAATTACGCATAATAAATAATAATGAAATATTATGTAGATTACTTCAATATATTTAGGTATATTGACAAACTAAATTAGATCTAATCATAAAATATATTTTGGAAATGAAATAAAAAGGTAAATGTTGGATAATTTAATAAAAAATACATACATTTTCAATAATTCTCGAAGGAAAAGACAAAATAAAATTAATGAATAGAATTTAAAATGTAATATAAGAAAGATAGTGTTAATCATCAGATACATTTACAAGTAAGATAATAATTAAAGTTTTTATCATCGAAATTAATAATAGTATGTGCAGAAAGAAGTGAACATTTTCCATTGTAAGTCAAATGTATTAAAATATTTTGGGTATGTCAAGTAATTATAAATATTTGTAATAAAATAGCGTATAAACAACATAATTTATAATGTTTACATTTTATTATATTTTATTTTATAATGTTTGTATTAAAATTCTTTTCTTTAATATAATTCAAATTATTTTAACAATTTTTACATTAGCTGCAACGTACTTGTGGATTTTAATGCACCATTGTTTCCAAATATCATTTGCAAAGTCTTTCATTGCCGAACAGACTTGAAGCAATGTAGCTGCAGGGTCCTGTTTGTCATACCAGGTAGTAGAAGTTTTTATTTTATCTTTATTTGCATTAGATTGGTTGGCTTGGTTTAATTTCAGTACTTTTAATGTGTATAGTCTTGTTTGTAGATACATCAGCGTAGTAGATTAGTAGTACGTTAGTGTGTGTTTTGTTCATTAGTGTAAGATCTATACACTGTGCTTGGTTATTAAATAATAAGTATTTTGGGCTTTGTAATGGATTGGACATTGTGCTAATAGTTTATCTGTAGAAGTTATAGCTATTTATTTTTTAGGGTGTGTGGAGAAAGTAATGATGGAGTTTCCCTTTTGAGATGCATTTATTACACTTTTTTCCTATATGGTTTTATGTTTCAATTTCTTTATTGATTTTCAACAAGAAAAGGAAGACCAGGCATAAGACAACTCTGAGACCATACTTGTCATAGGAAGGACAAATGAAAATAAAACAGAACAACCCTAGAACTCCCTCCATCCCCCAAAACGACTCCCAGGAGCCCATCCCCCCACCCTGCCCCCTAGGCATCAGGTATATATGTGTATATCACAGCTACATCTTAAGGTGCATCCGGCGGGGGCTCCGTAAGTCTTAGGAGGCGTAGATACTTAGTACATGTGAGTTTGCGGAATGTGGTTGTGAACAATGATAGGAAAGGTCTCCAAAGATTTGGGAACAAGGCCCCCTGATTGGAGAGGGAAAGATTGATACATTCCATGGCCAGTATGTACCATATGCGATGTAGCCATCCCACATGGGCAGAAGACATCCCGACCCCCAATGAGCCAAGATATTCTGAAGGACCGCTCCTTTTGCTAATCCTCTCTAATGGCCTCAGCAGGACTTGAGAGGAAAAGTAGGAGTGTTGGGTAAGCCTAAGAGGGTGTAGACTGGGAAGCGGGTTAACTGCGTGTCGAGGTGGGCGTCGATATCATCGAGTACTTGCGCTTAGTAAGTAGCAATTTTAGGGCAATCCCACAGCAAATGTGTCAGCGTGCAAAGGGAACCACAATTTTGCCAACAGAGGGATTTGCGGGCAGAGTTCCCTCTGTGGAGTCTCGGAGGTGTGAGGTACCAGTAGGTGGCTTTTTTATTGGCTGTCTCCATGATTGTTGAGACCTTTCACATTTAGTGTGTTGATTTTAAGATTCAAGGTCATCACAGGGGCCACTAAATTGATCTATTGAAGCTCGCTGTTTGGGAGAGGGAGAAGTGTGGTGACTGAGGGTCGGGTAGTCTGCATGGCGCCAGTGGCTTAGCAGTGAGGCGGTCAAGGAATCTGCCTTTCGGAACCCAAGAGTGTGGGGAAGTCCATTAATCCCAAATAAATGCAACAAACAAACTATTGTAAGGTAAACATTGCTAATGTCCTGGGTGGTGAGACCCATGAGAAAGGGGTGAAAATGGTCAGCGACATCCCATCCTGCCCCCCATCCCACCCGGACCCACCGCCACTGTAAGGATTAGACAGAAGAGGACCAGAGGGAGCCAAGATCTGGTCAGCCAGAAGCCGAAGAGGATGACAAGAATCAAGCTATGCTGGTCCGCAGCTATCATCACTAAGGGAGGGCAGCACTGCACCTCTGGCTATTGTCTCTGGGTCTGGGCAGAGCTGGGCCACAGCGCGACCCATGGTCTTCCATTTGCAGGCCCCCGGATCTCTTCCCACTCCTGCAGGCGTAGGGGACTTCTCTGGGGAATCGGCTTTGATGTCCAACAATTGGCAGGCCTCCTTTAGTGAATGAATCTGGTGAATCTTCCAGTCTAAGCGAAAGATTAAGCAAAAAGTGTGTCCCCAAGACTAAGGGACTCTGATGGAGTGGAGGTGAGCTGTGATGGGTTGAAATGCCCTGCTTTTTTGAAGCGTGGAAGCAGCAAGGTCTCAGAAGAAAGTGGGTTGATGACCCTGGAATTGCACTAGATGACTGTCTCTGGCCTTTTTAAGGATGCGCTCTTTTAACTGGAAGTCATGAACACGTGAGGATGTCGGTGGGGGGTTCCGGGGCAGGCCTCTTTGAACAGATGTGGTGGGTGCGATCCAGTTTGATCTCCAACTCAGGAGGAGCCTCCAGAAACTCCTCCCGGTCTCTCAGCGATGGGGGCAGTTCCAGCTCCCGGCTCACTCTCAGCCTCGGGGTCTGTGGCGAACCCAGGCTAATTACCACTGCTGCCCCTGCTTAGCTCTGGTGGCATCTGGCTGCTACGCAAACTGCACAATTTCAAGTGTTCCTGGGGCACAGCCAGGCAGGCGGCATATCTCAATCTTAGCGGTGGGCGTTCAGCAGGGAAGACCTCCAGGGCTTTAGCTGGCCAGTCTCTCGTTGCAGGCGAATGGGGGCCGCAGTGCGCCAGCCACCCCAGAGTAGCGAAAAAGAAAGTGGGCAACCCAATCTACCCTTGGAGGCTTGGGCAAGTTAAATATTAATGGGTAAAGGTACCTTCAAGGGATTCACTTAAGCATAATTCATACAATGATACATCAAGGTTCCAACCGGTAACCTACAGTTAAACAATCTCTACTACAGTTTTCAATTTCTTCCCAAAAGGTCTACAAAAAGATACTAAAGCAACGGGTGTGGATTCTTCATTAAACAAATTTATATAATCTAAATATAAAGGGTACAAAAAGATTGAAACAAAAAACAAAAATGACCGAGGTTTATAAAGAGATTCACTACAATTGGTGCCTCCGAATCATTGTTGCATGCATCTATTCCAAATAAAAAGTACATACACAGAGCAGTGAATCTGAATCAAACAGAGAACACTTTCAACAGGAAAAATTAAACAATAAGGAAATAGATGGAGTTGTTGACGTTTTGGTCTTGTTGGTGTATGCATCCATTAGACCATCATCAGGACGGAACAATAGGCTGTTGTATGACCCTTATGAACATTCTGTTGAGAATGTACAATTGTAAATGAATCTGTAGACTAATAAAGTTTCTTGATTGTTTGCACGGATAAGCTGTTGAAAAGCTCGTACAATTCAAGCAGTTGTCGACTAATGTTAAGGCTTGAGTACAATTGCCATAGTGATTTAGCTGGTGGGTGTGCTTGCAAGAGTCGAGTGAGAAACAGATTAAAATTCCTCCGTAACGCCACTTACGCTTCAGAAGCATCCCGGATTTTGGGCCTTAGCAAGCCCTCTCTGGCTCACACTCCGTCCGTTGTCACCTCAGCGTGTCAGTCACCTCGGACTGCCACAGGACCTCCGGAATGACCAGCGCAGCTCTATAACTGTCCTCTGGTCCAGCGTGTCAAGGCACGGGCGGTGGGCCCTGTCGGTGAGACGGAGTGACTAGAAGGCACATCCTACTTGGTCGTCATTTGGCCACACCCCATCCTATATGGTTTTAAGTAAAATGCATTGGAATGTTTTGTTTTCCAACACCTTTTCTCATTTCCATTCTATTTTTATGGTTTACTAGACCTTTTTTTAAATAATGTTTCTAGAGAAAACCAATGGATTTTGTATAGAAACTTAATTTTGAGTAAAACAAATCAGCAGTTTTTGAGGATAAACATTTTGGATTCTGTGCTGTGGAGGAATGGCCTGCTTGGGTGTTTTAGCATCAACTTAATTTATTTAATATATTTTGTAGAAGTGTATCTGCATTTATTAATATAAGTACATAACCTAAAGGGGTAAGGTTAATATAATGTGTTTTAGTTTGAATGTTTAAGGATGTTATGCTTACATTTAAACAATAAATTTGCAACTTATTTTATAGGAAGCATGTGATCTATTCTAGATAATTATAGAAAAATACTTATAGCTACTGTTTGTTTATTTTGTACATGTGTAATAGCTTTGTGTTTTATTATTTTCTATATTTTTTAACATGTGAGGTAAGGACATTTATTTTGTAACTATTATAGGTCTTAAACTTGAATTTATTACATTTAGAACATAACTGGTTATGCTTTTGGAGTCTAGATGTATTCATTCTTTATTTTGTACCTACTCACTTCAATATTTTGTGTACTATATTATTGATATCGATATTTAATTTATGTCTAGTGTTTATCATTTTTAACAATATTTTTGTTGTCAATATTTTTGTTTTAATAAATCTTTGACAGTGGTTTTGTTGTCTATGTTATTGAGGCTTTACTTAGGGTATGTTTTTAAAACTAATATTTCCAATTGTTTGGTTGATAATGTTATTGATGTTGATATTAAGTTAATTTCTATTATTTTATTCTTAACACTATCTTTTCTGTTTTTTGTCATCAATATTTGTTATGATGATCTTTTTAACAATATTTCGTTGTAATATTATTGGTTCTTACATAGCATGTATAGACAGACAATACTTTTGTAATCAATATTTTATCAACAGTAATTTTGGATCAAAATACTCTTGAACTCCATATTGTGCCATATACTCATGAAAACAGCCCTTGCTATGACTGGTGCAAGCATCAGCTTGCTTCATCGTGTCCGAAGGCTCCCTTGTAAATGTAATTCAGATCAGGTTTCATCAGAAAACCTGTTGTTTCCTTATTTAAAAATTGGCTTCTATGCTCTTCTCTCAAACTTCCAAGAGAAATCATTGGCATTCCCCCACGTAAGTAATTTTTGAAGACATTACTAACAGAATTCTATATTCATGATAGCTGCCTTGTGTTTCACAGCACTATGATTTTGCTACAGAACTACTCTGGCTGCACCCGTTAGAATTTTTGAAGCTATTACTACTTTTTCCTGAATTTCTGCCTTTTGTAAACTTTGAACGCATTTTAAAATTTAGGTGTACCCTTGTGTAATTCTACAGTTTTTTTCCTGGTAACATGGTTTTGTATTCTGCTTAATTGTCGTGTATTGATCAATAGCTTACTCTTTTATTTAACTCACGGAGTAGATTAAAGGTATACTATTAAGTTGTTGAACTGGTATCTGCATTATAAAGAGATATATTTTGCTACCTAGATTTCTTCAATGAATTTGTATGTGTTAGATTATTCATAATAACCCTCCAAGAATTCCACCTTTTGAAGGCCTGAGGGTACGTATCTGCTGAAACAGTAAGATGGTCCAGGGCTTGATTTGATATCTAGATAGCCCGGAGTGTAGGATCTTGTACTGCTTTGCTCAAGGTACTTGCTAAACAGAGAATACTTTTGATAATATAATTGAGGTGCTTTAGAAAACAAGGTACATATTCTGCTGTTGGAAAAAGCCCCAAAGTTGAACAGTGTGAGGCATTCAACAATGGTGCACACTGCCTTTATGTATGCTGGTGATTCTTTAACCAGCTGACCTCTCTATAGTAATATCTACAATGTGAAATCTCCGCCAAGTAAAACAAATGATGGGCAGAAGCACCTTACACTCATTGGGAGTTGGATCACAATAACTGGTGGAAACATCTTACATAAATCTGCAAATGTTCATGTGTACCTATGGTGAGAGAGATCACTTGCAAATACGTATTCAAAAGCAGCCAATCACAGCGGTTCAGCTTGCAGAATCTGTTATGTCCAGCAAAGCTGCATCTTCAGTGTCAATCCACATGACAAATGAAAGTATGAGCCAGAGATATTTAAGAAGTTATTTTCATTCATTGGTCTGTTGTTGTTTCATTCAAATTTCTATTCCATCTGCCAGAGTACACAGCCACTGCTTGGGGAGGTTGTTCAGCCCACTTCAGCAATTAACTAAGTTCACCGTGAGTGACAGCATTATTCACTTTCACAAGGAGCAAATAGCCCACAAAGTAGTTCTCTTCAATATCGGGGGCTACAATGGCAATAAGTGCTTTCTGAGATCAACAAAATATTTTTGCTTTTAGCAATAGTTTTTGTTATATTGGTGCGGGCTGAGCAGCTCTCACAACAATAAAGGTTTGCAAAACCCCAGTCAAAACAAAACAAGGATTGCACTAATGAATATCAACCCCCCAGAAAACTGTGATACAAGAATATCAAGGGAAAAAAATATGAAAGTAAGTGCGTATGGGAAGTATAGATCTACTATTCCTAACTCCACATCTACGTACGCTTTAAGTGTGCATGTTTGCGTATCAGGAGCCCGTGGAGTTACCTGAGATGGAGTGTGATGTGGGCCTGGTTCGGGAGGCTGAGGAGTAGTCTAGCAGCTGAGTTCTGGTCTGTTGGAAGTCTTCTTGTGAGTTGGTTAGTTATTCCAGAGTACAGAGCATTTATGTCATCCAGTCTGCTGGTGGTGAGGGTTAGGGTGACTGTTTTACTAGTGATTTCTGATAACCACTTGAAAATTTCTTCAGAATACTCAGGGTGTTGAAACAGGATGCTGCAACTTCGCTGAGATTGCCGGACATGTCAAGTTTGTTGTCTGTAATACTGAGGTTTCCTGTTTGTGAGCTGGTCGCGGGGATAGTCCAAGGTCTGTAGACACCTTGTGGAGTCCCATGAAGAGGTGTCTTTTCCGAAAATCATAACCTCAGTCTTGTCGGTGTTCAGCTTGAGGCAGTTGGACTTCATCCAGGTGGCTACTTCAGTCATGCATGCACTGAAATTGTTTCTGGTGCTGGGGGATTTGTCCAAGAGGAACAGTATTAGTTGTGTGTTGTCAGCGTAAGAGAGGATGTTGATGTTGTGCGCCCGAATGATGTCTGCTAGCGTGGCCATATATATGTTGATGAGCATCAGGCTTAGCTAGGAGCTTGGTGGGAGTCTGCAGATGAGTTCCTGTGCTCCTGAGGTGTAGAGTGGCATAATGACTTTTTCTGTTTGTATTTTTTATCATGTGGTTTATCTTCCATTTATGAGTGTTTTTAGGAAACATGAACAAATAAAAAAGAATGCATTTCAGCCTCACAATATACAAATGCACACCAAATACAGCGTCAAAAAGCCTGTGGGTACTCTAAATAAAAGACATACACAAACAATCAACATCTATGAAAAGGATAGAAATTATATTAAACTTTGACTAGAACTGTAACTCCCAATAGGATAATTGAGATCCACTATTCCTGTAGGTTGGCAACATGTGTTGTGACCTGACCAATTTGATCAGTGCAAAGGCCAGTATTCCATGTACCTACTGTTTCATTGGAGCAACATGAGGATTCTCTATTTGCTTCATCTTGAAGTCATAACTCGGGTAACTCTGTACTGTTCTTATCCTGCTATTTGGTGTAGGTATGAAAGCCCAAGTGTATTAGCCATCAACAAAATTAGGAGGTTTCTTAGAGATACAATGTAACTTCGGAATTTAAAAGACTTAAATGGAGCCGGTTTGCACAGATCTGGCAGTAGAACTTCCAGAAATTATTTATTGTAAATGGCTTCCCTGTGAAGTCATTATTTCGAGCATATGTTTTTGAAATCTGGTTATTCTGCAGGTTTCTGTCTCAGGTGGCACAGTGGGCAAATAAACAAAGGACTGGGATGCGCTCCTGAATGATTACCAGTAGCTGAGAAGAATTGAAGCATTTCACCCATCACTTTTTATTTTCCTCAGTGTAACGCCCTAAGTTCGATAGTATATCTAGACATGGGCCCCAAGTTTATTGTGCCATAAGACTCAAGCTGCACCTCCCTGACGAGGCCCAAATGGGCTGTAACCAGTACGGCGAGCATTCACTTGATTTTGGCGGGCCGTCATTGTGTTTTAGGCAGGACTGTCCCTATTGGAGCAGCACCATGGCTGATTTTCATATTTTGGTCGCTGTCTCAGGTGGCACAGTAGTCAAAAAACGATGGACTTGGATGCAGCCCTGAGTGATTACCCCTGGCTGATAAGCATTCCACCCACCATATTTTGTTTTCTGAGGTGTTTGCACTACATATCTGCTATATATGGTATGGTAATGCACGTCTTGAATTACGCTTGGTGCCACTGTTTTATGTCAGCGAATGTTTCTATGGTTATGTATTTCTGGCTGTGACTGAGACAGCTGGTGGACCTCTGCAAAGGAATGGCTGATGGAATTTGCCAGAACTTGTCTCTTCACTAAATATATGCATTTCACTTCAAGCTTCGGTCTCACCCCTCTATCATGAGGATTATAACAATGGCAACTAGTGTTCCAGTGTTTTTTACAGTTAGTGGAAGTATCCATTCTGGCAACATTTATTTGAATTACTGGTGCTTACCTTATGTGAACCGGCACCAGGAGGTTCTAATATCAGCAAGACAGACGGAGGTGCGAGTCACCTAATTTCGTGATGCAACCTACTACCAGAGAGGATCGTCAGGCAAGGACGGTGTTGGTCAGTTAGTGTCAGGCTAGCCATATTGATGCACACCTATCACCACACATCTTCCGGAGGAACATTGGCACACACCATCATCAGGCAGCTAAAGGTGCATCAGCATCGCCACCCATCAGCAGGTACAATGCATGTAATCACATCGCAGTGTGGGTGACAACGGAATTGGATTTTGTTCAAGGCAACATCCTGTTGCAACTGCATTGCCTACCAGCTTATCTTCTGAGTTTCAAGTATTGAGGGCATTGATACTGACAATGCGGATGTAAGTGTGACAATTGCTTGTGCATGTTGTCAACGCTTGCCAGTATTTTCTTTATTCTTCACACAGTAATTATGTGCACTGCATACTAATATTATGATGGCAGCTGACTTAATTAACGTTCAGTTACAATAATACTAGTGATTATTCGCTGGTACAATAAGTCAAATTTCAGTGATTATTTGGTGTCAAACTCTGCAAGTTAGAAATGCGAGGAGTACCATCACCAGCATCTTTTTTTACACATGCCTGGGAATCCACCATGTAAGTGGTCACAGTGGGTTTGCAATGTTGATAGATATTTAATTGCCATGAATGGGAAGAAGTAAACTGTTGTGATGAGATCAGCCAGCTTGCCCAACTGTCTAGGGACAGAGGGTCAAAGGGATTTTGACCATCTTCTGAAAATTGTGCCTGACAGAGTGATATTTAGGTAGTAAGATGAATTCTTGGAGTGCATTGAGAGGTTATGTTGCCGTTTGATTGGAGATTTGGGTTTATAATGGAAAGAAACTGTTGTTAAACTAGGAAACAGATGCTGGAAGAATCCATTGACAGTTATGCTGCAGAGTTTCGCATACTTGCATCTTCATGCGACTTTGATCGGA
Organism: Triturus cristatus; assembly: GCF_964204655.1. Lineage (NCBI taxonomy): Eukaryota > Metazoa > Chordata > Amphibia > Caudata > Salamandridae > Triturus > Triturus cristatus. The sequence continues at coordinate 364,791,016 of NC_140584.1, read as the reverse complement.
TTACTACTTGAAAGACTAAGGGTCTGATTTAGATCTTGGCAGATTGAGTCCCGTCGTGGCTTTTTTGGTGGTCGTCTTACCCGCTGGCTTGGTGGCCAACCTGCCCCATTGAGATGTTGGCGGGTCCATAGACGAATGACCACCCTGGTCTCACCATCACTGCCAGGAACTCTCTACCATGACAACGGCGGGAATGGGAAAACGGCTGTCGGAGGGAGGACTGCCAGTTTCCATCCAGCCCAGTCACGATGTGCCTTTATGCAGATGTGACTGTGATGGTAAAACCTCCACACCTGAGTTGGCGGAATTGATGGGATATAAGACAGAAACTCACCTTTTCTAACTTTCACACTTCCTGTTCCATCGTGGATCTGATCTTCCAAGTCCTGCTGCCGCCTTTTGATGATGAACAAAACTAACACTGTCGTGGACGCAATAAATGGTAAGCTCCACTTGTACCTGTTACCTATTGGGCTTGTCTGTTAACATTTGCACAGGTTATTGCATGCCAGTCTGCAATGCATATGTCTGTGATATTGACGTTTAAGGAATTTAAAGAAAGACCGGTATGATCACATTTTATTTATAAATTTGGTGCAAGTTGCCTTTAAAAAAGTGGACACTAGCACAGAAAATGATATCCAAAGAAAAATCACAAAGTCACTATACAGCAGTGCTTAAAGAAATTTCTAAAATTCCCACATAAAAAAACATATGCAGCACACATCATTGGGATCAGTGCAATGTGACATGCTATAGAACTTGCACTAGACAAGGTGTAACCTTTACCTTTGAAATAAACACTAAAATCAATGTTAATAAAAAATTTGTAGTAATCAGCATATACATCCATGCAAATTTTCCCCTTGTCCAGTGCAAGTTCTATGCTGTATCCAATTTCAATAGTGCAAAATGTTTCATACTGATCAGTAATCAAGGTGAAACAAATACACCCTTAGTAACACATCCCAAAAGTATTTGTAACATCAATTAATTGTTACAAATGCCCATTACTAAGACAAATGCTACACCTAAATTCAAATGACCTTCACACTATGTTAACCAGTGTATGCACTTAACAAAGTAGACATAAAAAAATCAGCTGTATTCATGGTAAAGGAAAATAAGTACTTCACATTTTTCTCAGAAACATTGTTAGGAATCAAACAATTGCAGAGGAAAAATAATGCCAGGACTTATTTGGTGAAATCAAAAGTATGGATTTAGTCCCAAAAATGAGATAAGGCTCTCAAAATAAAATTGAAACCAATGGTAGTCCATGAAGTTCAAAATGTTGCACTTTTGTGCAGTGCCACAAAGCTTCCCTCCTAATTCACTGCCAAGGGGAACCTCCTCAGGAAGGGACATCTAATGGGGGGAGCAGGCACCTCAAGATCTTACATGAGATGGGGGTTGGCTTTGGAAGGGGTGCTCTTGCGTTTGGTAGGTGTAGTTTGGGATTTGGAAGGGGTGAGTTGGGGTGTGGAAGGGGTAGGTTTGGCATTGCTAGGGGTGGGTTGGGGTTTGGAAGGGGTTAAGGCAAGGGTGAAAAGGATATCTTCTATGGGAAAATGGGTAGGGTGTACAGAAAGGATTTAGGGACGTGAGGAAGAGTTAGTGGCAATGTCTGATGTACATGTGTCTTTTTAGGGTGCAGGTGCCTGTTGGTCTGTAGTATGTCGTGCATGTTTGGGTGTGTCCTTCTATCTAGGTGTGTATACTAAGGTGTGTGTGGATGGCAATACTGTGAAGGTGCTGGCTGTGGTGCATGTGGATGGTATGGTGAGTACAGTCTCTGTGGGAGTACTGATGGTGGGGGTAGTGCATGTGTGTGGTGGTGGTGGTTGTGATATCTGTGGTTGTGCTGCTGGTGGTGGGGTGGTATATGTGGGTGTGGCTGCAGTGTCTGTGGAGGTTCTGGGTGTGGTTGGGGTCCATGTGGGTGTGGTTGTGGTGGTGGCTGCCAAGTCTGTGGATGTGCTGGTGGTGCATATGGGTATGGTGAGGGCAGCGGTGGCTGTATGTTTGGATGTGTGTTTGAGTTTCTGTGTGGGTGTGATGTTTGTGTCTGTTTGAGTGGGTGTGTGCTAATGTGTGAGTATGCTTGGGATAGGTCCCAAACCCATGGGATGGATAGGGAAGGGGCGGTAGGTGGGGCACAAGGTTGAGATGGCTGAGATGCTGCGTCAGTGAGGTGGCTAGACCTTGAAAAGACCTCTGTAGACTAGATATAACACTGCGAATGCCTTCCAGGTAGGCTACCATTTGTTGCAATTGGCAGCCAAGTGCCTGGATGGCTTTCAGTAGTGCAGTCTGGCCTACAGAGATGTTCCAGAGGAGGTCAACAGCCTCCTCACTCAGCGCAGCATACTGCAATGTTGTACCAATATTAGCATAAACTGAAAGCAGGTTACCCTTTTGTGGGCATTTCACAATGGTAACACTTACTTGAAGTCCATAAAGTATATGTCAAATGTCAAAAGTCATAAATGAATTCTGTACTGAAATAGCTTAGCAATGTATCACATACTATGTAGATACCTATGCGGTTGAAGACAGTAGGAAACAAATAATTGGGAGGATTGACAAATGACTATCACAGCATAAGTAAATTCATAGCCCATGAAACATTTCTAATACACTTCAGTACAGAGCAAAAACATTTTCACATTTGATTCCTACAGATCTCTAGGTATTTGAAGTTTGTTGTATCATTGTGAAATTCTTTCACTAAATATTCTGGCTGTCACTGAAGTCAAAAATGTGTAGAACATCACAGTAATCATTAGATACACTGATTCATAGTTATAATTACTTCAAAGATTCAAATGAAAATCACAGTATGCAACATATTACACCTTCATGCATTTCAACATTTGCCTAAAGAATCATTACTTTGGCCTGATTCAGAGTTTTCCTGATGGGACACTCCTAGTCATCAGGTATCGGAGCGCTTTACATGAGCACCAGTTACAGATGGACACATTCATTTTTCTTTTGTTAGGCACGGGAAGATTAAGTGATTTGCCCAGAATCACAGGATGTGGAGTCGTTGCCAAGACTCAAACCCGGTTCCTCAGCTTTGAGATCGACCGCTCTAGCCGTAAGGCTACATCCTCTCCCCAAACTTTAAGCTTCCCATTTGTATCCATCATTGATTTTACATCTAGACACGACAAAGGCAATTGGGAAATGGTTTTAGGTATGGTTAGTGTTACACCTGGCATCCTTGGCGTGGGTTTCCCTTGTATTTTTGCCTTTGCCGCCTGTGTTTTTACTGTGTGTCGGACTTCAATTTTGCTGGTCTAGATGCTTTGGGCACATTGCCACTGCTGTTCAGTGCTAAAGTGCAAGTGCTCCTGATGTAAATTGTTGTCATGGATTAGTGTGTCCACAATTGGCTTATTTGATTTACTGCTAAGTCCCTAGTACAATGCATCGTGTGTGCCCAGGGCCTAGAAACCAAAGGCTGCTAGTGGGCTTGCAGCACAGATTGTGCCACCCACACAAGCAGCCTTGCAAAACGGTCTCAGGCCTGCCATTGAGTGCCTGTGTTCAGTTCTTATTGCCATGTCAACCTGGCAAGTGCACCCACATGCCCAGCTCTAACCTTCACTTTTCTTAAATGTGAGTCACCCCTAAGGTAGACCCAAGGTACCCCAGGGCAGGGTGCAGTGTATGCAAAAGGAAGGACATGTCCTGATGTGTGTGGCATGTCCTGATAGTGAAATACTGACAATTTAGTTTTTCACTATTGAAAGGTTATCTGTCCCATAGGATAGAATGGGGAGTTTACTTATAACATTTTATAAGTATAACTGCCCATGGGAACAAGATAGGAAAAAAGAGTTTAGTATGCCTGAAATCAGAATCTAAAGATGCATCTTTTAGTAAGGACGAGTTTTACATTCTAGGTTTGAAAATACCACATTTAGAAAGTAGGCATTTTCCTGCTTAGCCATCCAGTGTGTCTCTGCTAGGGTTGTGTATTGACTGTCTGGTTTGGGAGTGACAGAGGCTGGGGATTTGCATTCTGTTCAGACAGACACTTGAGGGGGGTGAGGTGTGTCCTACCTGTACAGGGTGAGTCAGGGCTGGGATGAATAGTCCTGGGCTATATTCAGAGTAGGGGAAGGAGATTTCTTTCACATCTAAATGGGCTTGGTCTGCCTCTGACAATGCTGTCTCCACCCCCTGCCAGGAAGCTGGGCCAGAGAGGACAGAACTGGTTTTTGATGAGCACAGACAAACTCTGCCTCCAGAGTACAAAGGATTTTGGACTATAAAAAGTGGGGCACAGATCCCTGAACTTTAGAACACTTTTGGAATTCAAGTGAAACCTCTGACATGGAGAAGAGCTGGAAGAAGCTGGAGAAGTAAGGTAACCTTGCTCTGTGCTGTCTGGGGTTGGCCTGCAGTAGCTGTTTCTGCCAAGGAGAGGAACCGTGTGTGTATACTGCTTGACGAAGTATCTCCAAGGGATTGAGGTAGAGATTGCCCCCTGTTCAAGAAGTCTCAGGAACAGCAAAGACTTCACCATCCTTCTGGGCACCGTCTCTGGATTCTCTGGTGCCAGTCGCCACAGAACAAAAGAGCAGCTGACTCTGTCACGAGACCGTCGCTGGTTCTGTGTCCTGAAGGCACCGCAGTAGGCACCACCCCACCTCTTGGTCTCCACGACGCCGCTAGGCGACCGCCACCGAGCCATTGCTTGCACCGCGTCCTGGGGCCACCGCATTCTGCACCGCCTCGCTTCACTCTGCCTGTGTGTCACTGACACCGTTGCTGCCTGTCGGAACATCGACCGGCTCCGTCGCCTGCATTGTGACCTGTCAGCACCCCATCGAGCACCGCCTCACTCTGCATTGTAAGGCTTGGCCTCACCAATGCCATGGGACAACTGTCAATGAGCCGCTGCCTGCACCGCGCCATGAGGTCACCGCATGCTACAATGCTTCCACTTCACACTGTGATGGTTGCCCCGACCAACTCGTACTTATGGGATCGGCAGCAACAAGAAAGGTACTGTCTACAAGTCTGTCGATGCTACACCTGACCCATACCGACGCAGTCCGCTAGAACTGTTAGACTCTGTAATTTTCAGCATCGCAGTAGCCCCGGACTCAGCTACCGATTCGGAAGACCTGTGTTTTCAGGCTATTTCTGCAATTTAAAGGTTATCTTGCAAAGTGCCTATTTTTTCAGTATTGTATGTTGGATTTTGTTCGTTTTTGGTCCTGTTGTTTTGGATAAAGATTTGCTTATTTTTCTAAACTTGTGTGGTGTCCATTTGTAGTGCTTTCACAGTGTGTTACTGTATGCATGCACAGATGCTTTAATCACTGCCTCTGAGATAAGCCTGTCTGCTCATGGCAAGCTACCAAGGGGGTGAGCAGGGGTTATTTTAGGAGTGTATCCCCCTTACCCTGACTAGGAAGAAGGGTCCCTACTTGGGCAAAGGTGCAAACAATTGCCAACTAGAGACCCCCATTTCTAACAGTTAGTCACTAATATGTACACATTTCCATCTGTTTCATCAAAAAATGTATGCCTATCACAATTATTTGTCCAAAAACAGAATGGCTTACACACACATTGTGCTAATTTGTCACATTTAACATGTATGAAACAGTATTTCTGATACTAACTAAACACAATTTGGATGTGTTTTAATTCCAAATTTTAGCTATTCATTTGGATATCACAAGTCAATTTGGATCACATGCTCACTCTTGTTTGTGTAGAATCCAACTTACCAATGTGACGTTTGGTACATCCACTGTATCATAAATGCCTAGTAAGCTATGCCACATGAAATAGGGCTACCATTATATCATCCACAGCAGTGAAGGAGCATCACACCTGACAGATAAGACTATTGGCCTGTTTGGTATAACTGTCCCTCATATCTTCAAAGAACCTGATGTATATGTGGAGGTTAGGCAGCCATGTGTCTGCTCAGAACAGTCCTTTGGTTGTTAACAGGAATCAGACGGGATCCTTTCTAACTAATATATAGACAAAGCACATCATCAGACACATTGTGCAAACGTTACACCTTCAGGAACTCTTGTGTGTTGGACATGTGTCACCCTTTATGTTTGTTGATGGATGAAATCCTGGCATTAACAAAATAATTAGTCATGTAACGTGAAACTCTGGGAAGAACGTACCCCCATGTTGCTGCGGTTGGGCCCTCAACTGTCCATCAAGCTCTGGATAGGCTACCGCAAGAATGCGGGCCATTAAAGGGGTCAGGGTGTGGCGCAGGTTCTTCCCACATTAGGAGGACTGCAGGAGCTGGGCTTTGGTTGACTTTCTGGCAATGGACGCTGCACCACTTGAAGACCCCCAGGGTCTTAACCTTCCTGGCGATGGACTTCCAAATGTCCCGCTTCTGATTGGCATTGACCTACAAGAAATGAAAGAAAAACAATGGTTTTGTGACTTTTTATTTGTCTGTATTGAAGTTCGGAAATGTTTCTACATCTATCACTAGCATGACTCATAATTTAGCATACTGTTAAATGGTCGCGGCAGTTTCAATCGATAACCTTTCAAGTATTTGCCCGGCGGTAATCGCCTCTCATACCACTCGATAATTTACCAATGAAAGAGGCAGGCGCCGGAGACTGGAAGGCAGGAAACAAAGTTTTATTCCGTCGGAGCAGAACACATCAGATCAGACAGCAAGGTATCGTCACGAGGTGCTCTAACTGCATCTCTGAGACCTGGTCTCTTATACACAGGTTTATTGCTTTATTACACATAGTACATTCTTGAGATTCCCTTGATGCATGAGAGAACATCCCCTGAAGCCCCGACTCAGATCCGATCCCACACATAGCTACAGTAGAAGTCCCCGCCTTACCCGCAGTAGGAGATGGCTATCGCGCAGCAGGGTATTCCGCCAATTCCCGGGGGTGTGTGTGACCGGTCGGGTCTCAGGGGGTAGGGGCTTTGATCTACTGTAATCCCTTTGATGTGGGGTGTTTCCCTTACAGTAGGGGCAATAAACTGCATCCGCAGGGCTAGGTGATGGCCTGGGACCAGTTCGGACAATGGGGCGCAGAGGAAGGGGGTTATCAAAGGAGAGGCATGACCATGTATGGGATGTCGGTCGGATGTGGTTCCGTAGCAGGGTCGCGCAGAATGAGAGGGTTTATGGCCCGTGTATAAGAGAGCGGGGGCGGCCGGCGCGCGGGGGATGCTCGCAGCGCCAGGGGAAAGCGCTGGCGATCGAGAATGAGCGGGGAGAGAGTGGGGTGCCTAAAATGGCGGCCGTGCATTCGCTGTGCGTGGCGCTGGGGAGAGGCAAGATGGCGCAGATAATGTTCAGTTTGCAAGCTAAATTTCCACAGTCCTCCCTTTTAACAATTCTCGCCAGCTTGCCTAGTTCGGATCTATCCCCATAATACTCCGAACTTCCACCTCATACAGAGCTTTCATTCGCTCTGTTTCAAAGTCCAAAGTCTTAGGGCAGATGCAGTTCATAAAAAGCGAACATAAAGGTGGCAGACACTGAATCCCCAAGCAACATCCACATAGTATCACAATTGGTATGAGGATAAATGAAAACAGCTTCCATCCCCAACTTTTAATAGTGTCCCAAAACCAACTCTCCAGTGACCATTCTTCTTGCTCTTGATGGACCTCTGTGGACAGTATGTGGAGGTGTTCAATTGCTTTGTAGACTGAGGGTGAGTTATCCGGTACGTAGGTACAACAGCTGGACCCAATGATGCGGCATGCTCCTCCACGATCAGCCAGAACCACATCTAGAACGAGGCGGTTCTGAAGGGCCACTAAGCGGACGGCCTGGAGCTCGGCGGTGTTGTTGGCGAGGGCGCCAGCCATAATGTTCATCGCCGTTTCGACTGCCTGGGTTAAGTGGCGGATGGCACGGCTGTTTGCCATTGGACCCCAGAGTGGAACAAGGCCTTTCACTGCGTCCATGAACTGTGCTCCGGCGGAGTCGGCTTGCACAATGTCTTTGGCCCGCTTCTGTCGGTGATGGTTTGCTGGAGCCACATATGTCGGAGGAAGGACAAAGGCGATGTAGCAGGTGCCTCCCCAACCTTTCGGAAGCCAGGTGTAGGCCTTAGTACCACAGATGAAGTACATATTCGGGGAGGCAACAAAGGAGGGTGGGTCAACTGAGTCCAATGTTCGGGTGATGAGGCAGGAGCTGTGGCCCACCAGCTGTGCCCCCAGGCCTTCGAGGCACACAAATCCAGTGATGTTGATGACGGACAGGGCCACTGTTAGGGTGGCGGCCGTCCGTTTCCGGAGGTAAGAGAAGGTGGGTCTGGCTGGGTTGTTGAACACTTGCATTTCAACTCGTTCTTTGGCAGGGATGTCCATGTGAAAGGAAGTGTTCGATCTCAGGGGGCAGAAGAGGGCAGAAGTTCTTCCAGTTTTGTTCAGCCAGAACCCATGGTAGAAGTGTGACATGGTTCTGCCGGAAGTGGCATTGTCCTTGTAGCTTTCTTGCAGGAGGATTAGCCAGGCGAGGCAGGAACCATGGACAGAAAAAGGTGAAGGGATGAAAGGGATAGAGTGTCCAGTGGCATGTGGTAGCAATCCACAGATCCAGCAATTAGTGGCGTTGGCAGCAAGATTGTGTTGGTGGAGCAACTGCACAAAAGAGTTATTCCAGAACTCCTTACGCCTTTCTCGGAGTTGGGGTGAAAGTGAGATCAGATGGTGTTCTTTCGTGGTGGTAGGTTGAACGGTGGTCAGCAATATCTTATGAGCGGGTGTGCCCTCCTCCATGATCCAGAAGGTGACCACGAGAAGAAGGCAAAAGAGAAGGGTAATGAAAAGTACAATAGTCTTTAAGCTGTGCATTCGGTCAGTCTTTGGGTTTTTGTAGTGGATCTTCGGACGTCCGGTTGCTTCCATCATCTTCATGTCGGGCGCTTCCATCATCTTCAAGAGACTCGGTAGCGGGCAGAACCACAGACTTCGCTTAGTTTCTCTCCTGGTGGCCTTTGAGGTGACTAGGCTACCGCTCTGAGATTTCCACTTAGCCTGTGGTCTGCTTAGCCGAAGTTCTCTCCTTTCGTCGCAAGTTATACCCTTCCTTGGATGGCACGGTGGGATCAGCATATCTTACTAACTCGAGTGTCTCTGTATCTGGGCAGCGGCTCAGGGATGGTCGGTCTTTGTCCAGAAGTTCTTCTTGGGCGGTGATGTTGTCCGTGGTTGTCAGGGTCGGTGATACCTTCTTGCAGTGGTGTGCATGCAGCCAATTGCGTTTCCCCTCCACTCGAAGAGCTGTTCGGGTGGTGATCAGGACTTGCAGGGGGCCCGTCCACCGGGGCTCCAGACTCTTGGTGCGCTGGAAGTTACGCACTAAGACGAAGTCACCGGGTTGGATGTCGTGTCCGGGGCCCCTGGAAACATCGGGAATGGCGTGCAGCACCTGCTGATGGATGACAGACAACGTTTTAGTTAGGTTATACAAATAGTCAGACATGAGGACGTCCGGGACGTCGTGGATGGATGTTGGCTTTGGAGCAGCCCAAAGGTTCATGGGCCGCCCGAAGACGACCTCGTAGGGGGTTAAGTGGTGTTTGGTGGGGGTGGAACGCATTGATAGCAATGCTAGTGGGAGAGCGTCTGGCCATCTCAGTCCTGTGGTGGCGACTATTTTTGCTATCTTAAGCTTCAAGGTGGCGTTGTGTCGCTCAACCAAGCCTGCAGATTGGGGATGGAAGACCGCATGGAATTTCTGTTTTACACCCAACCCTTTTAAGATGAGTTGGATAACTTCGGCTACGAAGTGAGGGCCATTGTCGCTCCACAAAATTCGACAAAGGTCGTATCGGGGGAAGAATTCCTTCAGTAGTACTTTTGCGGTAGTCATGGCGGTGTTGTCGTGGGTTGGATAGGCTTCCACCCACTTGCTGAAGGCACACACAACGACAAGTACGTACTTCAAACCTTGGCACCTTTCTAACTGGACATAGTCCATTTGTAGGACTTCAAAAGGGTGATTGGGGACCCCAAACCCTCCCCGGGGTACAGCAGTTCCTTTCCCAGGGTTGTGTTGGAGGCATACTAGGCATTGTTGGACCAGACGTTTGGCTGAGTCTGGGATCTTGTCGTTGTGCCAGACTTTGGAGACGAGTTCGATCATGGGGGCAGACCCTATGTGTGCGGGGGAGTGTGCCATGGTCAGCATGGGGATCAAGTATGAGTCTGGTAGCAACCATTTGTTCGAGTCTTTAGTCCGCCAGCAACCATCATCGTCCTTCAATCCCACCCGTGCCCATTCAGTTAACTCGTGTGGTGTACTGGCTAATTGGATGTCCCTAATCGTTTCCCTAGCATCCTTCCATTTCTCAGCTTGTGACCTGGTCACGTACATACGGGTCGTGGACCTATTCTCGGCTGTGGTTCGGGCAGTAATGTCAGCTAGTGCATTTCCCTGTCCTATAATGTCTGTCACCTTCTTGTGTGCTTGGCATTTGATCACAGCCAGCCGTGTGGGGAGGAGGACCGCTTCGGTCAGGGCAGAGACTAGATCTCCATGCAGGATGGGTGTGCCATGAGAAGTCAAGAATCCCCTCTCTTTCCATAAGAGCCCAAAGTGGTGAACTACCCCGAAGGCGTACTGACTGTCTGTGTAGATGTTTGCGGTTGTCCCTGCTGCCAGGATGCAGGCTTGTGTGAGAGCAATTAGTTCCGCCGCCTGTGCGGATCGCTGTGTGATGCGGGCTGTCTCAACAACTGTTCGGGCCGTGGTGACTGCATAGGCAGCTGAGGTGGTGCCATCGGGGAGCTTGATACATGAGCCATCCACCCACAGTTCTCCGTCAGGGTTCGGGAAGGCAGTATCTCGGAGGTCGACCCTACTCTTGGTCTGTTCGTCGGTGAGGGTCACACAGTCGTGTATAGGGGACGCATTGGGATCAGTGTCAGGGAGAGGTAGTAGAGTAGCTGGATTCAGAGTGGTGCATCGTTTCAATGTGATGTGGGGTGCAAGCAGAGTCAGTTCGTAACCGGTCAGTCGTGCGCTAGTCAGGTGTTGAGTCTTGGTTTGGTTCAGGAGGGTGTCAACCGCATGGGGTACCAATACTGTGAGGGGGTTTGAGAGTACGATCCCCTCGCTTTGCCGGATAGAGATAGCCGCGGCGGCTACTGCTCGAAGGCATGCGGGCAAAGCTCTGGCTACAGGGTCAAGAGTGGCAGAGAAGTAGGCACAAGGGCGTTGTTTAGGGCCTATGGACTGGGTTAGGACAGACAACGCACATCCCTCCCTTTCGTGGGTGTAGAGGGAGAAAGGTTTAGTGTAGTCTGGGGTTCCTAGGACGGGGGCCGAACAGAGGGCGTCTCGTAATTCTTTGAAGGAGGATTGACATTCGGGTGTCCAGGGGAGGGGGAAAGGGACATCTTTAGCCAGCAGGGAAAGCAGAGGCTTTACGATAAGACTGAAGTTTGGCAACCATTGTCGACAAAAGGAGGTGAGGCCTACTAGGGACCGCACTTGCTTCTGAGTTTTGGGAACAGGGGTTTCTAGGATGGTCTGAATTCGGTCAGGGGTAAGTTTCCTCCCGTCTTTGGATAGTAGGTGGCCTAGATACGTTACTTGGGGCTGGCAGAATTGCAATTTCTTTCTGGAGACCTTGTGACCGTTCTCCGCAAGGAAGCGGAGGAGGTGAATGGTGGCTGTGACGGCAAGTGGAGTGGTGTCGGCCGCCAAAAGAATGTCATCGACGTACTGTATCAACACCACTCCATCGGGTAGTTGGACTGCATCTAGCTGCCTCTTGAGGGCTTGGCTATAAATACTGGGACTCTCAGTGTAGCCTTGGGGTGCCCTGCAGAATCTGTACGAACGGGCTTTTAAAGTGAAGCCGAACAGGTAGCGGCTGTCTGGGTGGATGGGGATGGAAAAGAATGCGTTTTTGAGATCAATAACAGTAAAGGTGGTGGCAGTGGATGGAATCAGGGTGAGGATGGTGGTGATGTCTGAGACCACGGGGTACTGGGGTATGACTACTTTGTTAACCTCTCGCAAATCAACAATGAAACGGTAGGCTTTCTCATCTCCCTCGCCTTGCTTCTTTACAATGGGTAGGATAGGGCTGTTACAAACATTACTGACTACTTCTTCTACCACTCCTGCCTCGACTAGGGACTCGATGATTTCCACCAATGCCTTCTCGCCTTCGGGTGATATCCGATACTGTGGAAGCTTTGGGAGCACTGCGTCCGGTCGGACGGTTATGTGTACTGGGTCAATCACCATGCGCCCTACATCTGAGTCGGTTTTAGCCCATAGATGTGAAGGTAATGTGTCGAGTAGGGACATGTCAGCATCGGTTATAGAGAGCATACGTCGTGTGTGACAGGGTCTGGACAGATCTGGGTTATCGTGTAGGATGACTCGTACTCCGTCTGGGGAGCATCTGATGGTAGCTCGAAAATGTTTTAGCAAATCAAGTCCCATAATAGCATCGGGGGTGTTGGAGGAGAGCAGAAAGGTCGTGTCAGTGGTGTTATCTTCTAAGTCAAAGGAGATTGGTGCTGATAAGGGGTTAGTGGAGGGCGTTCCATCGAAGCCTATTGAGGTTACATGTGAGCCAGACAAGGGTGCCCTAGGGATCAGTCGTTTGGATAACGCACTACGTGTCGCCCCAGTGTCTACCAGGAATGGAGATTTTGTGCCCAAGACCTTAGCAGTGACGTAAGGACCTTGCTGGTCAACACGGAGTTCGACTGGATCCCTCCCTTGCCCCTGGCGGTCCTATGCGAAGTCATGGGTGCTTTCGTAGTCGGACTGCTGACACTGGTTTTGTCGGGGGCGATCAAAGGTGTTTGGTCTGCCTGGCCTGTCGTTGATTGCGTCGTTCGTGTGCCCTCGTCCCTGTCCTCTATTTCTGGGGTCATATGCGGTGTTTCTGGGATCCCTATTTTTGTTAAGTTCCAGAAGGACCGGGCACTGGGATTTCCAGTGTCCGAACCCTCTACAGAACGCACATTGGTTCCCATCTAAGTCTCTCCGTCCGTTGTAGGGTGTAGGGGTATGGTCTCTAGGGGGTAGCTTTCTAGGGGCGGTTGGTTGGTAATTCTCTTTTGGGGGTTCCCTTCCTATGGTCACCCCTTGCAACTGTGCTATCATTACCCTCTCCTTTAGTTCCTTTTTCTTCTTCTCTGATGCCCTATCGTTCTCGTTTTTCTGGTTTTCGTAGTATTGGGCCATCTGGAGAATTGCTGCGGGTTTGGAGGCTGCCCAACTACTCTCGCTGGTCTGCAGTTTCTGGGAAACTTCTTGTGACAGACCCTTCACATAATTCTGGACAAAGAGGTGATGTCCGGTTGCGGTGGTCATGTCTTGGCCACTGTAATCGGAAAACACAGTCTCGAATCGGGAGAAGTATTCAGACACATCCTCCTGGGGTTTCTGGCGACAAGCCGTCACTATTGACCAATCTACCTTTCTTTCCGGGATTAGAGTCTTCAACTTAAGTACAATCTTGTCTGGGAGCTCTAATATGGCTTTCGGGGGTTTCTGTCCCGGTTCTCGCTGTTTATCTATGGCATCGAGTTGTACCCAGGTATATCCGAACGGCTCAGCGTGGTCAACTTTCCGGATTTGCTTCCACACATCAGCCGGCAGACATAGCCCAAAGAACAAGTCGATATCTGCTAAAGTCATTATCGTGGAACCTAAGGCTGTACCCAGTTCAGTGTAGAAGGCAGTCGGGTTCTTTCTCAAGTCGGGTAGAGTTTTTCTAAAGGTCAAAATATCTTGCCGGTCCCACGGCTGGTAGACCCAGTTATATACAACCCTTCCCTTCGCATCTTGGTGGTTGATGTCGTCATGTGTTCCCTGACCTCGTGGGGGGACCCAGTAGGGGGCAGCTTCTTTGATGGGCATCATGGCATCAGCCCTTCCTTCCTGGGGCTTAGTCGCTATGGGGGTTTCTGCTTTGGTGGTCTGCCTGTGTTCTCTAAGGTGTCGATAGACCTCGAGTGTACGAGTGAAGAGGTTCGTTACATCGCCCTCTCCTTCTTCCCCAATGTCTACCTTCCTATATAGGGTCGCTAAGCCTTCGGGACCTTTATCGCGGTACCTATCCTCATATGCATTTAGGGCATGATAACAAAGTCGTACGACAAAGTGTCGTCTGCGGCTGTCTGCATACGAGTTATATACGTCTGTTATATACTCCTCACTTTCCTTACGCTCCACTAGTGTCTTTACTATTTTGTCGATTCCTGCTCGTTCATCCTTTGTTAGTCGATTCATTCTGGTGGAATCTTTCTTTCTCATCTCAGGGTCATCCAACGTTATTGCCGACGTTGTGTTCAGTACAGGAGGCTCGGCCGGCGCGGAGGCCGTGAGGACCGAGGCCCCTGTACTGCTTTCGCTCGTGTTCGGGGGTTGTGGGTGTTGCACTACTGACTGGGAGGGTGCATATGGAGGGGGCATGTAAATGATCGGGGGACCTAACAGTAATTCGTCATTCGTTCGCTGCTTGGAGGACAACTCAGGGTAGAGCAAAGAAGGGGTCCTAACAGCGTACTGTCCTGATGTTTCGGGCTCCTGTCTTAGTTTAGTTTCCCTTCTCTCCTTTATTTCTTCTTCTAACTTTCTAGCGGCAAGGTGAGCTGCTTTTCGTAATTCCTTTACTGCTTTTACTTCTTCCCTCTTTTTCCGTTGCGTTGCTTCTTTGCGCCACATGCCGATGCTGTCAAGCATAGTAGGCGTCGTCTTATTGCTACGCAGAGCTATTTCTAGCACTTCTATCTTATGGTCGTCGAAGGATCCCATCAGTGGCCACTGACTCTCGGGGTCCTTCTTTGTATATTTATGCCATAGCTTGGTATAAGCTACGGCGACTAGTCCATATTTAGTGAACATGTCCTTATTAGGGGTGCCCTCCAGTGGAGCCGGATGGTTCACCTCTAATAAGCGGTCCGGGCAGAACCAACTACCAATCAGTGGGGAGAAGATAGGCATGACGGGTTTCAACGGGGACAAAAGTCAGCACTACCTATCTTTTCACTGCTTGCAAAGACTAGACAGAATATCTCTATTCCTCGTTATTTGTAAGCAGAGAATACCTCCAAAGAACCAATATCGAACAACTAGTGTTCGGACAATCAATCAATCAATCAATGGGGAGATAAAGATAGGCATGACGGGTTTCAACGGGGACAAAAGTCAGCATTACCTACCCTTCACTATTTGCAAAGACTAGACAGAATATTCCTATTCTACGTTATTTGCAAACAGAGAATATTTCAAAGAGCACTATTCTTCAAAACAATCAATGTTCGGACAATCAATCAGTGGGGAGATAAAGATAGGCACGACGGGTTTCAACGGGGACAAAAGTCTGCGTTACCTACCCTTCACTATCTGCAAAGGGAGAGAGAGAGAGTATTTCTACTCCTCCCCGTTTGTAGACAGCGAATATCTCAAAGAGAACAATCAATGAGCACAATCAATGAGCAATACTAGTATTCCAAAGCTTCAAACAATCAATCAATTATTTCGCAATTTGTCGTGTATCACGACCTTACCCGGACCGCGTGGACAGTTTCTCGTCTTCCGCCTCCAGCGCCCGATCGTCCTCTACTCTCCGTATTTGCCGCGGCACTCCTGATGGTTCCCAGTCAGGACCGTAGATCACTTGAGAGAGGTCTGCTCGGAACCAGTGAAGTTCGGATGATCGGCTGCCAGACGAGGGTCTATTGGGCAGGAGCTCTCCCGATCGTTGCAGTCGTTCACTCTGTCGTCGGGACCTCTCCCACTGGATCCACGTGTCGCTGATGGGCCCCACGTTTGGGACGCCAATTGTTAAATGGTAGCGGCAGTTTCAATCGATAACCTTTCAAGTATTTGCCCGGCGGTAATCGCCTCTCATACCACTCGATAATTTACCAATGAAAGAGGCAGGCGCCGGAGACTGGAAGGCAGGAAACAAAGTTTTATTCCGTCGGAGAAGAACACATCAGATCAGACAGCAAGGTATCGTCACGAGGTGCTCTAACTGCATCTCTGAGACCTGGTCTCTTATACACAGGTTTATTGCTTTATTACCCATAGTACATTCTTGAGATTCCCTTGATGCATGAGAGAACATCCCCTGAAGCCCCGACTCAGATCCGATCCCACACATAGCTACAGTAGAAGTCCCCGCCTTACCCGCAGTAGGAGATGGCTATCGCGCAGCAGGGTATTCCGCCAATTCCCGGGGGTGTGTGTGACCGGTCGGGTCTCAGGGGGTAGGGGCTTTGATCTACTGTAATCCCTTTGATGTGGGGTGTTTCCCTTACAGTAGGGGCAATAAACTGCATCCGCAGGGCTAGGTGATGGCCTGGGACCAGTTCGGACAATGGGGCGCAGAGGAAGGGGGTTATCAAAGGAGAGGCATGACCATGTATGGGATGTCGGTCGGATGTGGTTCCGTAGCAGGGTCGCGCAGAATGAGAGGGTTTATGGCCCGTGTATGAGAGAGCGGGGGCGGCCGGCGCGCGGGGGATGCTCGCAGCGCCAGGGGAAAGCGCTGGCGATCGAGAATGAGCGGGGAGAGAGTGGGGTGCCTAAAATGGCGGCCGTGCATTCGCTGTGCGTGGCGCTGGGGAGAGGCAAGATGGCGCAGATAATGTGCAGTTTGCAAGCTAAATTTCCACAATACCACATGTGTATTTTCACATGCTGACCAAAACCAATACCTTAATACATACGTTTGAAGTGACCTGTTGACTACACTCATCCCATGCATGACATCTAATCTCACCATTCCAGGCCTGTGACATAATCTAGCCCAGGGGGCTCCAACATATTTCTGTGATATAACCTTCTTCTGATTAGGGATGGGCGGAGCTTGTGGAGTTGCACTACGTAGAATTCTGCGGAGTTGCATAAAAACCCTGTGGAATTCCGTGGAATCTCGCTCTGCCCTACTGTGGGCTCTATCACGTACAGAAAAGGCATTGTCAGGGGCAGGCACCAGCACAAGTGCGCATGAGTGGGGAAGGTCGGCGCATTTTGCCTCCGTGCCCAGTCATGCGCACTGGTGTCTGCCCCGTGGATCCCTGCTTGGGGATTCCACCACAGAAATGAGAGGAAAATGTGTTTTTTTGGACAAGGTTTTAGGTTTGCAAGGGATTCTGGGTAACAGAACCAGGTGGGAGCCAGTCAAGTCACCCCATCCTGGATTCCCCTGGGTATCTAGTTTTCAAAAATGTATAGGTTTGCTAGGTTTCCCTAAGTGCCGGCAGAGCTAGGGTTAAAAAACTATGGCTAGGCACTTTGCACAAAAAGGGTCATTTTTCACTCTGAAAATGTGGTTTGTCCACCTTGCGTTTTGGGCCGTTTCCTGACGCTGGCACTAGGCCTACCCACACATGTGAGGTACCATTTTTCTCGGAAGACTTTGGGGAACGCAAGGTGGGTGGAATTTTGTGGATCCACGCAGATTCCAGAACTTTCCACCACAGAAATGTGAGGAAAATGTGTTTTTTTTAATAATTGTTTAGGTTTGCAAGGGATGCTGGGTAACAGAACCTGGTGAGAGCCAGTCAAGTCACCCATCTTAGATTCCCCTGGGTGTCTACTTTTTTAAAATGTATAGGTTTGCTAGGCTTCCCTAGGTGCCGGAAGAGCTAAGGTAAAAAAATTACAGCTAGGCACTTTGCAAAAAAAATGTAACGGTATATTGCTTTCATACAGATGTCATAATTAGAAGAAGTTACAGGTGAAAACGTTGACACAGATGGCTGTTTTTTTCAACTAATTTTCAATTTTTCCTATATTTAACTGTTAGTTTCTATGAAGAAACCTTAAAGGATCCACACAAATGACCCCTTGCTGAATTCAGAATTGTGTCTACTTTTTATAAATGCATAGCTCTCCAGGATCCATTATTGCTTTCATACCCATTTCTACCATTAACTGGAAGGAGGTTGAAAGCACAAAAAAGAGCAAAAATAGCCTATGTCCCAGAAAAATGCCAAAACTGTGTAAAACTTTTTTTGTTTTCTGACAGAAGTCTGTTTGTCCCTGAAATCTGGGAAGATGGTAATTTCAGCACCACAACCCTTTTTTTATACCATTTGCAGGGAAAAAAACAGACGCTTTCATCTGGAGCCCTTTTTTCCCATTTCCGCCCCCCAAATGTTTTTTGCTGTATTTTGGCTAATATTTGGGTTCCCTCCAGGGGAATCCACAAACCATGGGTACCTTTTGTATTCCCATGATGTTGGAAAAAAAGGGCGCAAATTTGGCACGGATACCTTATGTGGTCAAAACGTTACACGGGCCTAAGCGCGAACTACCCTAAATAGCCATAAAAAGGCTTAGCACAGTGGGGAAAAGGTCTAGCAGTGAAGGGGTTAAGTTGTGAATTTATTGAACTAAACATGAAGAAATTAAACAGAGGGAAAATGAAAAAGCAAACCAAAAAGTGAAGAAGTCAGTCATGGTGAATGAAACCCTAGTAGAAGAGCCAAAATTATTTGAAGCCCAATGTCCAAAATACAACTGGCATCAGAAAGGTAAATGTGCCCAGAAATAGTCCAAAGAGTAGGCACACACTGGAGAAAATTAGGGTCGGGGTTTCTTGCTGGTGTTGGCAGAGGTCTTGTCATTCTCACCTCCTGATAATCTGGGTGAACACTCCCAGAGGCGGTGCGTCCATTAGGGCGCTGGGGCATTGCCCCACCAGCCGCCCATGCCTGTAGCTCCCTCGGCGTCTCTGAACTTAAATAAACTCTCAGTTTACTTACACTCAGAGACGCCGAGGGACTGGAGAACTGACAATGCATGTCAGTCAGCATGACGTCGGACCGCCCACCCCCATCAGAGTCTGAAGGGGTGGGCGGTCCGGCGTCATGTTGACTGACAGGCATTGTCAGGGGCAGGCAGCAGCACAAGTGCCCATGAGTGGGGAAGGTCGGCGCATTTTGCCGCCGTGCCCAGTCATGCGCCCTGGTGTCTGCTCAGGCTGGCGCATGCCCATTAGGAGAGCGAAAGTTGAGCAAAGGCTCAAACCTTGGTCTCCTAATGGGCTGGCGGGCGGAGAGTTACCGTGCCCTAAGTCAATCCTGGCGCTGCTCCAGCACCAGGATTAGCTAAGAGGGGTTGCCACTCACTTGCCACTGCCAGCACTGCAGCAGTGATGCGGCTGTTGAAGGCGCCAACGGACCGAGCCCCACCCCCACCCCCGCGCAACACCCCCCTCCAACACACCCCCCGCGAGCCGTGACTGATACCTTTATAAATTGAATAGTACTTTACAAGAATGCAGAGAAAAAAACCTAGCCTCATATCCGTCATCTCACCCGCATTTGGTGTCGTCAGCCACCCTCTTATTCCCCTTAATAGGATCAGCCTCTTAAAAGCCTGACGTCGCCCGTGTTTTGAGTTAAGGGGTTGAAGTTATGTAGATTGAATGGCTTCCTGGGGCATGGCACTGTGGCACTTGAGAGGCGCCAGACACCGAGAGGTCCTGGGTATAAATATTTTGCACCGAAATAACGTACATGAAAACGTGCGTCTTCCGGTGTTGGAGTGACTGTTGGCTGCTGTCTTGCGCTTCTAGCTGCGAGAAGGGGGCATGAGAGGCTGGCGCTATCACATGTGGAAATATATGCACTGGAGTTAGGACAGACATATTTAATACATTTGTACAACCTCGTATGTGGGACCTTGGAACTTGATGCAGTATTGGACATCCGTCCGTGAAAGGCTGTATTCGTAACATTTTCAGTTCTAGCCAATTGGTTCTGACAGTGGCACCTTGCAAATGTTCTAAATAGCTTACATTCTTTGATACGTGTGACAGCTGTGATGTAGTAATTCTGAGTCACTGCTCAGCTAAATGCATAATAGTTCAAAATGGTGTGTTTTAAATTAACTCTGTACGTAGTAGGCGATTTATACGTGAGAACATGCAGAGGACAGGCATATCATTACTAGACCATATTTATGATTGAACTTTGGTATCAATATGGCAATCTGTTTCTGTTACTGAATTTATAGTAGAACCTGGTCTCCACTCCCTCAGTCTGCAGATACATGGAAGAGATAGATACAAGGGAGTCTGCTAGCGGGCGTGATCAGACTGGTTCTTAAATAGACAGTCTAGGCTGGTGTTCCTAAGTCAGTGTGCTGGTACAGCAGAATGCGAAGCCTGCGTGTGCCATCACAGCAGTGTCTTGTATTTGTGTGGCCGGCAGATGGGGGTCTCTGGATAGTAGGCGCTATTTAAATACCAATACCAATATAGGGATTACAGCCATGATCCCAGTGCAAGTTTCTGATAGGACGCCACTCTTCCACCATCTCCACTGCCAGCAGCATCTGAAGATTCTGTTCATATGTTTTCTTTATCTGGGTATGTCCAAGAAACCCTTCTGATTTGAAAGTGTGTATTTTGGCTAATATTTGGGTTCCCTCCAGGGGAATCCACAAACCATGGGTACCTTTTGAATTCCCATGATGTTGGAAAAAAAGGGCGCAAATTTGGCACGGATACCTTATGTGGTCAAAACGTTACAGGGGCCTAAGCGCGAACTACCCTAAATAGCCATAAAAAGGCTTAGCACAGTGGGGAAAAGGTCTAGCAGTGAAGGGGTTAAGTTGTGAATTTATTGAACTAAACATGAAGAAATTAAACAGAGGGAAAATGAAAAAGCAAACCAAAAAGTGAAGAAGTCAGTCATGGTGAATGAAACCCTAGTAGAAGAGCCAAAATTATTGGAAGCCCAATGTCCAAAATACAACTGGCATCAGAAAGGTAAATGTGCCCAGAAATAGTCCAAAGAGTAGGCACACACTGGAGAAAATTAGGGTCGGGGTTTCTTGCTGGTGTTGGCAGAGGTCTTGTCATTCTCACCTCCTGATAATCTGGGTGGACACTCCCAGAGGCGGTGCGTCCATTAGGGCGCTGGGGCATTGCCCCACCAGCCGCCCATGCCTGCAGCTCCCTCGGCGTCTCTGAACTTAAATAAACTCTCAGTTTACTTACACTCAGAGACGCCGAGGGACTGGAGAACTGACAATGCATGTCAGTCAGCATGACGTCGGACCGCCCACCCCCATCAGAGTCTGAAGGGGTGGGCGGTCCGGCGTCATGTTGACTGACAGGCATTGTCAGGGGCAGGCAGCAGCACAAGTGCCCATGAGTGGGGAAGGTCGGCGCATTTTGCCGCCGTGCCCAGTCATGCGCCCTGGTGTCTGCTCAGGCTGGCGCATGCCCATTAGGAGAGCGAAAGTTGAGCAAAGGCTCAAACCTTGGTCTCCTAATGGGCTGGCGGGCGGAGAGTTACCGTGCCCTAAGTCAATCCTGGCGCTGCTCCAGCACCAGGATTAGCTAAGAGGGGTTGCCACTCACTTGCCACTGCCAGCACTGCAGCAGTGATGCGGCTGTTGAAGGCGCCAACGGACCGAGCCCCACCCCCACCCCCGCGCAACACCCCCCTCCAACACACCCCCCGCGAGCCGTGACTGATACCTTTATAAATTGAATAGTACTTTACAAGAATGCAGAGAAAAAAACCTAGCCTCATATCCGTCATCTCACCCGCATTTGGTGTCGTCAGCCACCCTCTTATTCCCCTTAATAGGATCAGCCTCTTAAAAGCCTGACGTCGCCCGTGTTTTGAGTTAAGGGGTTGAAGTTATGTAGATTGAATGGCTTCCTGGGGCATGGCACTGTGGCACTTGAGAGGCGCCAGACACCGAGAGTTCCTGGGTATAAATATTTTGCACCGAAATAACGTACATGAAAACGTGCGTCTTCCGGTGTTGGAGTGACTGTTGGCTGCTGTCTTGCGCTTCTAGCTGCGAGAAGGGGGCATGAGAGGCTGGCGCTATCACATGTGGAAATATATGCACTGGAGTTAGGACAGACATATTTAATACATTTGTACAACCTCGTATGTGGGACCTTGGAACTTGATGCAGTATTGGACATCCGTCCGTGAAAGGCTGTATTCGTAACATTTTCAGTTCTAGCCAATTGGTTCTGACAGTGGCACCTTGCAAATGTTCTAAATAGCTTACATTCTTTGATACGTGTGACAGCTGTGATGTAGTAATTCTGAGTCACTGCTCAGCTAAATGCATAATAGTTCAAAATGGTGTGTTTTAAATTAACTCTGTACGTAGTAGGCGATTTATACGTGAGAACATGCAGAGGACAGGCATATCATTACTAGACCATATTTATGATTGAACTTTGGTATCAATATGGCAATCTGTTTCTGTTACTGAATTTATAGTAGAACCTGGTCTCCACTCCCTCAGTCTGCAGATACATGGAAGAGATAGATACAAGGGAGTCTGCTAGCGGGCGTGATCAGACTGGTTCTTAAATAGACAGTCTAGGCTGGTGTTCCTAAGTCAGTGTGCTGGTACAGCAGAATGCGAAGCCTGCGTGTGCTATCACAGCAGTGTCTTGTATTTGTGTGGCCGGCAGATGGGGGTCTCTGGATAGTAGGCGCTATTTAAATACCAATACCAATATAGGGATTACAGCCATGATCCCAGTGCAAGTTTCTGATAGGACGCCACTCTTCCACCATCTCCACTGCCAGCAGCATCTGAAGATTCTGTTCATATGTTTTCTTTATCTGGGTATGTCCAAGAAACCCTTCTGATTTGAAAGTGTGTTCACCTTCTCACTATAATGACTTTGCATTGCTGGGAAATATTTATTGCTACAAGATATGGGGCACTGTTGTAGATTTTTTAATATTTCAAGACCACACCTTCAGAATTTCTTTATAATTCTTTTTTTTTTACCAACTTCTTTATAAAAAATTAGCTTTATAATGTGCCACTGGCCGCTCTTTTTTCAAACTTTTGTTTTTGGGGGTAGACACCCTGAATAACCCTTATATTAGTCAATAGGTCAAACTTGCCACAACTTTTACGCCCCGCCACTTTGAAAAGTCACCAGCCGCTACTGGACACTCCTTCCTGTGAGTGAGGGGGGGATCCACAGTTGCAAGACCTGGGGTGGGTGCAGGTGGTTCCTCCGGTGGCCGGGCCACCCTTCCCGTGGCTGTGGCAGATGTAGCTGGGCCAGATGTTGTAGGAACACAGGAAGGGGTAGATGGTGCTGGGAAAGCCCTGCACATATGGGTGTAAATGCCCTGCAGCACCCCGGTCAGGGAGCCTCCATCGGATAATTGAGCACCCTCTGCAACTGCTTCATCTCCCCGAGCTCAGTTAATACCTGGCCCAATTGTCTTGGTACTGATGATAGGCTCCTAAGACTTGGTCAGTGGAGGTCTAGGTGAGAGTGACCCTAGTGGCCGCACTATGCTGGCCCACAGAATCCCTCCCACGACCCCTAACCCTGCCACCCCGTTACCTTGGCCCAGTCATCCGACTGGGTCCGGGGTGAGCTCGAGCTGGCGGTGCTGTGGTCTCAACATTCCCCACAACTGGATGGGGGGGGCACACGATCAATGTTACAGTGGTAGGAACATAGGAAGTGGAGGCTTCAGTTAGCTGAGGTGTTACAGCTGAGGTGGGAGGTGTTGGTGTGGGCCCAGTGAGACTCACTGGAGCCGTCTGCCCAGGCTAACCAGATGAACCAGGATCCTCCTCGTCATCCAAATTACTATGAGTGTTGTCCTCACTGAAGGCTTGATCCTGGGCAGGAGTGAAGGTCTTTTCAGTAGCAGATTCCTGCTCATGTGCTCTGGGAGTTGAGCCTAATGGGTAACATTTTTATTAGTAAAAGTGTGTATTATACATCCATATCTTTTGAGGCAGAAAAAAAATACCTAGAATAAAAAAAAAGGTAGAGCTAATTATGATGATACTTTCAGTGGATTTGAACTTATTATGCTAACATTTTGCAATTTCCTGCAGTACGACTTCGTATGAGCAGGTAATAAGATGTCCTGAAATGTATATATAGTGATTAGGAAGTATACCGACCATCTCCCAATCTCTCAACCCAACACAGTGGAGAGGTTAGATGTGTATACCTAGCTGACTTCAAAACAGACATTGGTACAACTTGGATAGATGTTTGGCATTAGTCATCATGTGAACAGTGCAGAGTAAATTTTTGCAATTACCACTTATATTCAGCATAATAATGTTCACATATTACAATGTTCTGGTTAACATTGTTTGATTTGTCAAAGTCATGACATCAATTCAATTGGTTGAAAAGTACAGGACAATATTCAGAAAACAACGCAAACCATTTTCAGAAGAGAGCAATGCATAGGGATTGATCACTACATGCCACTTAACCATATGTGGAAATCTGTTAGACAAGAGAGAATGAGCAATATGACATAACAATATTCTTTTGACAAAACAGAAACAGAGAATCATGGTAGTTGTAGTTATTTTAAAGACTTATCAACACTTACAAATGGTTAGTGGAACATTCCTGTGGAAAATATGCAGTTGAAATGGGATAGACACTTACAGTATGACACACATCTGGGTAATGGGTAATTTGGTGTTGTAACACTTACAGGCACCATCCCATCATGTGGCATGTAATTGGGAATGACACCTGTAATCTTAGATGCAACACAATACATTCAAACAAACAATCCAAATGATCTGATACTGATACTTTGAGGTTTCTATGTTAGGAAAATCTATACAGAAGACAATGACAACTGTTGAGTTGAGAACAAACAGGACATTGAGGTTTAGTGAGATTTTGTAAAGTGTAATTTACCATACTCCACTCCACCAGGTATTCCTGTCAAGCCTTCAAGATGTAGGATCTGAGAGACCTTCTCCTACCAGGGTATGAGTTGTAATGAGGGCCTGGGAGAACCACCACAAGTCCTGTTGACTTCCAGGTGACACTTGGAGGCCAGGGAACGAATCCTTCCCCGCAGGTAGTTCCACCTCTTCCTAGTTTCCTTCTGTGTGTGCAGGTTGTTTGCTACAGCATTTATTCAGTCAACTATTCAGGCCCACATTTGCCTTTTCTGAGATAGGGGTGTATACGAACAGTGATCCATTGCGGTCGGTCTTAACCTTCGAGGTGCGGAACTAAGTCATACTAGGGGACATCCCCTTTTTGGTAATACGCAATGACTTATTTCTCAACCCCTTAGTGAACATTGCTAATACCGTAGGCTGAGATTTCAATATGGACAGATGATCTTGTGGCTTCTTACGCTTGATGGTTTTGAGCAATTTAAGAGAGCTAGGGCAATCGATCTCGTTTCCAACTTGTCCGGAACAAGGCTCCTCACCTACCTCTGTAGATACAATTGACCGACCAGAACGCGGGCATCTAGATGGCATCCTCTGGCAATTTGGGGCCTTCTTACTCGCACTCACAACCCAGACCAGGAGAGGGGAACACTTGGCTTAAGCTTTTCTTTAGTCTCTGTAGCCCTCTTTGGCCAATTACTCTGCCTCTCTTGCCGCCTCTCTGGTCGCCTCTCTGACCGTGGGTGCCTAGACTGCCTGTCCTACTAGGCTTCGTGGCCACCACGCGGTTTATGTGGTGCTCAAAGGTCCGGGAACTCCATGACTCTTTCAATCTAGTCTGTCTGTCCTCTGACCATTAATAACCTGTCCACGTTAAACCCACTTCCAAGGAATACATTTCCTGTGTAGTTGAGGTCCTTAAATCTTCGTTGGCTCAAAAGTGCTCCAGTAACCTGAAACAGCCTGGACCAGACCAGACCTCTATCCACTGGCCACACTCTCTGGTTGGTAGTATATGGAGTATATGTAGTATATGGAGCAAGTTTAACAAAGATGAGCGCAATGAGCTCAATGACCAAGTCTATGGACTGGCTGCAGACATACCACTCTGGTGGAAATCAGGCGAGGTGAGCAAGGAGCTTCCTACACCAACCCTGCAAGCTGCACCAGCCTAATGCTGGCCGCCTCCACTGGGTCGAGCGATGCCGCTGGGTCAGGTGATGGATCAGGCGACGCTGCGACTCTATCCCCCAGCAGCCCTGTCCCAACCGCCTCTTACCACCGTTTTACAAGCAGGTTGATGCGAGGGTACGGGTGCGGTCTCCGCGGCTTTCCCGTCTCCCAGATGGAGATGCAAGGAGGGGTCTTCTTGCCTTTTTGGCTCAGCTCAGCCCGGCTTGCAGCTTGTGGTTTGCGGCTTAGCAGGCACTCCACTCTGTGCCGACGCTCCGTGCCGCGCTGTGCTAATCAGCTGCACTTCCGTCTCAGCTGCACTTCCGTCCTCAACCCTCACACCCCCACAGTCACCCCTCACTGCAATCCTGTTCCTTGCCCCGCTCGCTGATGGCAACCGCACCACATGTAGAGCAGGGAGGCCAGAGAGGCCGTCAGTCAGGAAATCGGAGAGTGAAGGGTGGAGAACAAGGTTCTGAGCGGCGCGGAAACAAGACGAGGCTGGAGAAATGCAATGTCCCAGCCTCCCGTGGCTCCTTAGCTGTTCTGTTCAATCTTGCAAACTTGCAGAGCTATGGTCAAAATTGCAGGAAGTTGCAGGAAGTACCGGAATGCAGCTAGACTCTGACCAAAGTGACCGTTGGAGTTGCGTTGGGTCTCCAGCTGGGCTTTCCTATGTTCTACTTGATTTCCTTTATTTTTCCTTTAATTATTTTCTTCCTTTTGTTTCCCTTTGTTTTCCTGGGGAAATTTCTGAAGTTCCCCCTATACTCCGTTGACTCCTGCCAGCTCCTGCTGGCCAGCTGCTGCAAGCTGGACAGACGAGTGGGGACCACGACGAGACCACAGGCCGCACCCGAACCTGGTCGGGCCGCCTCCGTGGATTGCCTGCGTCTCACGCTCAGCGACCGCCAACTATCGGCGGCCGCACTCATCTGCTCACCCGCTAATAGATGCTGGCAGAGCAGTGCGCCACTCCAATGGATAAGCGGGTCGCGGTTTACCCGCAGGACCCGGTTGACCAAGGTCAAGCTGTAAGAGGGGACAGGGAATGGGAAAACGAGCAGTCCCCACAGGCTCTTCCCTTGCGTAGTGTATTGTGCGTCGTCGTCATGCATAGAATCACGTCTCACGAACTTCCTTTGCTAATTTTATTCATAAGTGGTATACAGCCACCACAGTGACTCAATGGCTCTGAGGTGGGTCATTTGTTAATTTGGATCATTAAAAGCCTCTTTAATCATAGAGCACCACATTGGCAGCAAAGGCCATGTGCTGAGCTGCATTTCATTTCTCCTTATCAGCTGTCATCATGTTGTGAAACTAGGCCACGACATCTCAGGTAGAACCAAGGTACCATGTGGAGTTCCCCAAGGGTCGATCCTTGCCCTGATCATGTTCTATCTGGCCTTGAGACCACAAAAGTGCTCTTCCACCAATATACTGCTGACACCCAAATGTACCTCAAGAATGCAGATCGATTCATGCTGTGTTCATGCTTGACACAGTACAAAACTGGATGGCATAAATCTTTCTAACAGTCGACCAGAGTTCATTCCCTCATCCACCTCTCAGAAATCCAGGATTGATCCTATTTTACTGGAACCATTGGTACTTGATGGCTGCACTCCACTTTCCTCCAATCTGTGAAATCATTTGTCTTCACTGTGGATTCCTCTTTAATACCAATCCCTAACATGAATACCAGTGTGCAAGTGCACAATTTCTTTCTCCATTTCCCCAAAAAACTGAAGTAACTCTTCTCTAAAGAACAATTAAAAACAGCAGTTCATGTCCCAGTTATCTCCAGACTCGATTTTGGAAACTCCATCTAAAACTGGGCAGCCCAAGCTTTTTGGACACTTCTCAAAGGCAACTTCCATTCTGCAACCAGGTGGGCCATCAATTCAAGAACATTCTACCACATTTTTATCATCCTCAGAGCTCTCTACTGGCCACATCTAAATGCCAGGATCACCTTCAAACAAGGAAGCATTGCTTAGAAAGCAATTAATCTGAGCAATTCTCCTCATTGCTCTTCTGCTTGTCACCAGAGACATAGGAACCTAAGCAGCCATAATAGCCTAAAGATAGAAGCGTATACATTTACAGCATCATTTACTTAATGCCGGTCATTCAGGGCAGCCACCACTTCAGCCTGAAATACTCTTTCCCTTAAGTATCACAACCCAATCCTCCCTCTTTTGCTCCAGGAAGCAACTAAATACACACATACTCTGCCTATAACAATCTTATTTGCATTTCTCCTTTTTCTGTTTTCTCCTTCCCCTACTTCACTCCTGGATATTATACTCATAAGCAAGCAAACTGATAGCTAATCTTATTTCACTCCCTTGCCATTGTTGTTTCATTATCTATTATTTGTGACAGTTATTGTTATTTATAAAGTGCCTCTCTACTCTAGGTGCTAGCATGATAAAGAAAAATTCATTTGCAAAACTTGGTATGCACCCAGTATTAATCATAACACCATGATATACATTTGTTCTTTATATAGCCCATATTCATCCAAATTCTGTTAAAATTTCACATCCATCAATTAATTGGCTGCCAATGAGATGATTGGATGTGACAGTTAACTGAATATGTATGACTAAAAGAGATTAAAGAATTAAAAACAGACATGCCAACTTGAAGAACAGTCTTTCTTTGTATACAATGCTAAATAAAGCACACATTTATATCACAGTGTTATGATTAATACTGAGTGCATACCAGATGTTGTAAATGAATTAAGTGCCTAATTTGGAGTAGTTTGGGGATGTAAAGTGGTAAATCTCTTGGTAATTGCACCAGTATTGACCTTTTTTGTGATCTGAGTTGAGTGCGGACTAAGAGGCGGAAACTGCTATTTGTAAATCCTTTGGTGTTTCTCACATGAGAAAGACAAATTTTAAATAAATAAATACAGCCCTCACCTGAACTGCAAGCCATATGATTGCTACTAAGCTTATAAGCAAAATGTGTTTGTTAGAATATGCAAACGATCTTTGGATTGCAACGACCAATCCGAATGCTTATATTGTGGGCACTAACTGGTAACAAAATGGCCACATTCTCAACTTTGTCTCCTGTGCTTAGCCAAGGAAAACGTCCATTAATACACAGTTTTTTTTCTACTCGTTCGACACATGCCTTTCCCACTCATGCCTTTACCATGCAGAGGCCTTTCAAAGGTTAAAGTGACATTATAGTTATGAATTGTAATAATTTCTTACTTTACATTAAAAAACCTTAGAAATTCACTGAAAAAAGATAAAGGTTAAAGGGATGTTCTAGTTAGGTGAAAATGCCAGTTAAAACATAATATTTTAAACTAACAAAACCACTGAAATTCACCAGTTATAGTTATCTCAAGTAACTATAACTTGTGCCCTAAAGTAATCATAACTCGCACCCACACCAAGCACAGTGTTGTTATCAATGATGTAATTTCAGAAGTCAATAGTGATGTTATCAATGCAGTCATTGAACATGTCGTAAGTGATGTAAAATCTGAGGGTAGAAGCAGAGCATGGCATGGGCGTGAGTCATTTTTACTTTAGGGCACAAATTATAGTTACTTGAGATAACTATAACTGGTGAATTTAACTGGTTTTGTTAGTTTAAAATATTACGTTTTAACTGACATTTTCTCCTAACTAGAACATCCCTTTAACCTTTATTTTTTCCAGTGAATTTCCAAGTTCTTTTAATGTAAAGTAAGATATTATTGCAATTCAGAACTATAATGTCACTTTAATCTTTGTTTTGTTCAGTGAATTTTTATGTTTTCTTAACATAAAGTAAAATTTCTATTGCCATTTGTGGCTCAAGTCCTGGAGTCTGAAGATGGTGGCCACACCTTTTCCTGCAGGTTGCAGCTAGCCAATCACAATGTGCGTGTGAGCTCGCGGATCCGAGGATCCACTGCAGTGGAAACACAGTTGTCCCTCAGTGTTAAATATACATACCTTTTGAGTCTTAAATTCTCAAAACCTACTGAAAGGATTTACACCAATTCACAAACAGCATGCTTTCTGCTATCCAAATCTAGCTTTCTGCCAAATTTGGTGTAATTACGTTCAGCTGTTTTTGCAGTATCACTGTTCAAAATTTTAATGTAAAATTGCATGGGAATAAAGTGTTTTCTATTTTTCTTTATATAACAATTTGTAAGAGGAGGTAATTTTAGGGTTCAGTGGTGGGTAGTGGTAAATGGAGGTGAGGGGGATTTTTAGGGTTTAGGGGCGCATGGGGTAAAGGGAGGTAAAGGTAATTTTAGAGTTTACAAAACATTGTGTGTAACTTTTTTTACTATTAACTCCAACTGGACAACATTTTTGTAAACAATATTTGGGACACACTGTTTAAGTGAGATGATATTCTAGCTGTGATATTCTGATACCACACCAATCCCTGTATCCATCAGGACTGTGACAACTAAGCTCTAGTTGAGAGAGCTGTAGACATGTTTTTTAATGTACACTACATCATGATATAGTATGAGTCAATTTTTGACCCAATTTTGAGGGAACTAAAACCCACCATTTTTGTTATTTAAGAACTAAGGGGCATGTTATCAAGAAACGGCGTTAAAATTATCGCCGGTTTAGCAGCAGAAAACTGCCGCTAAAGCTGCGATAATGGGCTTGATAATATGCCCTTGAGAATTCCCATAGAAGCCCATGTTCTGGTGTCAACATGGGCTTCGATTGGAATTCTCTGCGGCATATTATCAAGCCCATTATCGCCGCATTAGCTGCAGTTTTCTACCGCTAAAGCGGCGATAATTTTAACGCCGTACTTGATAATATGCCCCCATAAATGTTGGAAAGTGCCTTAGTTGCAATTTCTTTTTTGAAGCCAATTCATCAACATCTGCGTTCCGATCATTTCTGCCCTCGTCAGTTAAAAAGCACTCATTTTCCAACAAGTGCTATATCACAGAAACTCTGCAAAAGTGCACAGAAAAAAAAGAAAACAGCAACGCCCTGTACCATTTTGCCATTTGTTTACTAGAGACCCGAGATTGTATTTTTTTGCCCTTCCTTAGCTCATGTTCACATTACATGTAGACCTTTGAAACAGTCAAAAAAGGAGGAAACATGTAAGGACACCACTCTAAATATAAAACAGATTAAATGCTTATGTGTAAATAAATTTACATTTCCAATTCATAGTTTTACTAAGAAATTATATTGTTTGAATAACCTTTTTCATTAAATG
Source organism: Triturus cristatus (assembly GCF_964204655.1). Classification (NCBI taxonomy): domain Eukaryota; kingdom Metazoa; phylum Chordata; class Amphibia; order Caudata; family Salamandridae; genus Triturus; species Triturus cristatus. The sequence continues at coordinate 364,759,935 of NC_140584.1, read as the reverse complement.
TTAGAACCAAACTAATTTTTCACTGTTTTATTACTTTTAAAATTAAATGCTGGAAAGTGACTTTACATCAAACTTAGTGACTTATTTGCATTTTGGTGGGCAGGATACTCAATAAAACAATGCTGGCAGATCGTCGACTTAGAGCTACGACTGAACAGGGAGGACACCCACATCTTGTATCCTGCCTCATTCATCTCATAAGGAGTCTGCTGGAGGCTGCCATGTCTGGTTTTGGTAATTTGATACTTTCGATGCAACCCAGCTGCCTGACACACGAGATCACGGTATGAATAGTGGAAGCCATGTTGGAATAAAAATGGCTGTCCGCCTATCTCAGTTATTAGAGTCCCTTCAAACCCTCCTCTGAGAATCTTAGAAGTTGACTGCTAAGTTTCACAAATCATGTAACTCCATATTAACGTTCCTGTTTCTAACCATCGAAAAGCAAATCTTTCACAATGCTGTTAGAATACAAATCAGCAAATAATGTGTGCACACAAGTGTGCACACAAGTGGCACACATGGGACTGACTTCAGTGGACCCTTAATTCCAGGGCCTTGTTCCTGGCCCCGACAGGGGAGTCCTGTGAAGGACTGGTGGATGCTCTGTGTGGTAAGGGCGTCCCTACCTAGTGAAGGGGCAGAGGTGAAGTGTGGATGCCTCACGAAATGCTTCAAACTAATTGGATCTTGCTTTATTAAAAACTACGACCTGAAACCTGCCTACAATATATCATGTAAGTAAAGAGCTTATGTAAATAACGGTTCTTCTGTATAGTGCTGTGACACTCTTTGGGTCGAGTCTGCACTGTACACTACGATAAATAAATAAATAAATAATGAAATCAGGCTGGGCAGATTTCTTCTCTTCCACCAGCAAGTTCCTCGCCACTGCCTGCAATTAGCAGGGTCAGTGCAGTGTCTGTCGCCAGTGAGGAAAGCTATTCCTTGGAGCAGAAATCTATGAACTATTAGGAACAGAGGGGGAACCTGCAGGGTTTTTAAAATAGCTGCTAAGAACCAAAGGAATAACACGGCAGACCCGGGGGCCTCCAGACACCAGCAGGGAAGGCTGCAGAACGAATGCAGAGCTGCAGCCAGTCGGCCTCATTTCTACTGCAGGCCTCGGCGCACCGAAGGTTTCTGTTTTTTGTTAGCTCATTAAATGAGCATTTTAACTAATAATTACTGCTGCTTTAGGAGCGCCCGGAGGTGCTTCATTGCCGGAGATGGCATCCTCTGAAAACATCTTGCTTCAGATCCGGAGGTGACATAAAATAAAACTCGATGACTGCGACGTTTTGGTGCTTGAAGCGCTCTCCAGACGCCGTCTGTGGCTGCGATGCTTCTGAGCGCGAGGAGAGGATACGTTAAACTGCCACCCCGACGCGAGTGGAATAGTGTGCCTCGCGCCATGGGGCAGGCTTTAGGCAGAGCAAACCAACCACCGTCCTCCAAAAGACACATTGGGGCTTATTTACAAGCCCCTTGCGCCAAGTTTGCGTCATTTTAACATGGGAAAAGTGACGTACAAGTGGCGTAAGGGGCTTGTAAATAAGCCCCATTGTTTTCAGTCTACACCTTTGGCACTGGGAAGGGTTAATTTGTTTCACGAGGGTCCCACACATTCATTACTGCACAGAAATATGAGCGAAGCAGCTCACCCCGTCTAACCAAGGCAGAATGGGGGGCAAGGAATGTTACCAGAAAACCCCATGTGACTGGGGACCAGGCCCGGCTCCAGGAATTTTTATTTGGGTGGGCCAAGGGTGCATATGGGTGGGCCACTGCTGGCTCGATTTGTCGCATATATGTCTGGGCAGGCCTGCTTCAGGGCCCTCCTTTATCTCTCCTTAGTCTTACAAGGCCCAGTAAAACGCACTCTTTTCCAAATCTCTTTCTAAATATTATCACTCTCAAAAAGTGTTTTTTTCCATGCAATGTTCCTTTGATGGGAAGAGGAGGTTTCTGAGGTGGTAGGTATCAGGCAAGTGACACTTCTCTGGCTCCCACTGTGCGAGCCCCAGGGAGAATCCCTCTTCAATACTACCTCCGCCTGACCCCGGACTCTGCAACGCACTCCCTTACAGGCTTGATTATCCACTACTCCTCTCCAGTGCACCTTATCTCACAGCTGACCTTGGGACCTAGCCCCATATCAGGCACCATCGGGCTCCACTTTCATTTTTCCCAGTAAAAACCATAGTAAAATCACCTTCAAACTTAAAGCATTGGATATAGCAGTGAATCTAATTAGCACACACTTTAAAGTATGTTCCGCAGTAGCCCTTATGACCCAACTGCTAAATCAATCAACAAAAAACAGAAAGGCCATGACAGGGCCAGCTTTAGCGCTGATGTGAAAGTATTTTTGGGCGCCTCACCAATAACCTCTTTCTCTGTAAATACCTTAATACCACCTTCCAACAGTGCCCCTCATCCCTCCATTGCCCCCCCCCCTATTGACCTCCTCCTCGGATTCCCTCACTGCCACACACCACAAGTGCCCCTCATCTCCCCATAGCCCCTCCCCCTCATGACCTCCTCCTCGGATTCCCTCATTGTCACCCTCCACCAGTGCCCCTCATCTCTCTGTAACCCTTCCCCATCATGACCTCCTCTTCAGACTCCCTCACTACCACCCTCCACCAGTCCCCCTCATCTCTCCCTAGCTCCCCCTCCACCCCATGACCTCTTCCTCGGATTCCCTCACTGCCACCCTCCAACAGTACCCCTCATCGCTCCATAGCCCCTCCCACTACCTCTTCCTCGGATTCCCTCACTGCCACCCTGCAACAGTGCCCCTCATCTTTATGTAGCCCCTCTCTCATATGCATTTCATTTGTTGTATAGCGCTACTCATATCATTGCAGTGTGTGTCAGTACTTTACACCACGCACACATTAAACAGAGACAATTATTCATACAAGTATGTAAATCAGTCTACAGGGAATGTCACATAAGCCAATGAGGATTACAAGGCGTAGGTATCACATGTCATCCATACTGGTGGGCAGTATATTTTAAGAGGGTTTGGTCTGGGGAAACACAACCTTAGGATTTAAAGAGTATTCCATGGGGTTCAGCTTTACTGATAAAAATGTATATCTGCCCAAACATACTCATTTTAGCAACATTAGAATAGTGAAAGACTGAGGAAGTTCTAACTATATCACAAAACAAAAAAAGCGAAGTTCTAACTATACCATTCATGTTTGTATGCAGCTCTTTGATGACAGTTTATTGGTCACTGTCCTATGTTAGGACTGTAACTTCTGAACTGCAAGAAACACAAGGATCTCTGTGACAAAGGCAGTAACCCACTGAGCTATCCACATAAAATACAGTTCATCTGCATTTAAAAACTACTAACAGACAAATGGTTGCTCTCCAGCAGGATCATTAATCACCAGCGTTATCTGGGCATTTTGTATTGTCTTATTGTTGTCATCAGCCATAATAATGATAAAAACTGTTCAAATGAAGCACACACGAAGTATGTGTCCTGCTGGGCCTGTGCTGATTTTAAAAAGACAAACAAATAGTAACACATTCTCTTACCTACTCCATTAGTCAAACTTTGTGTCACAGCCTGGTGTAATAAGCAGCTGCAGGGGTCAGGAAAGGTGAATAGGAATAAACAAACTTCTTTCTCCTGCGCTGCATAGAAAAAGAATATCCACGCAGCACAGAGGACAGTAGGCAAAGTTTACCGTTGTCAAAGTAAGGATTTGTCGCCTTTCGCCATGTGGAGATGAAGGGGTGAAAAAAAGAAACAAAGCCTCATTAACATGTAAATGGTCTTTTAAAGACCTGTGAAGTACTCGGGTGCGGCTGTGATAATCTCTAAAACTGTCTGTGTGTGTGCGCCCGGGAAGCTGTCTCAGCCCGGGCTCACACACACACAGACAGCCCTTTGAGCCCAATGGCGTTGCGCGCCTGCCTTCAAGCCCTCACTGCGAGGGCCAAGATTCCTGTTTGGGTGGGCCTGGCCCACCTGGCCCACCCGCTAGAACCGGGCCTGCTGGGGACACTGAGTGCCAGGGTTCAGCATTTGCATTTAACGACCCACCCCTTCTGGGAGACGTAGAATTGGTTTCAAGATGCAACAAGCATTGGTCATGCCAATAGCTCTGGGTGTAATGCGCTGAAGCATGCGATGTTGGCATATTAGACACACAGGAATGACAGACTGGCCTATAGCTGTAAGGTAGTCACTCATACAACTCAGTGCAAGCACCAGAGTGGATTCGGAAAGGATTTACCCATACAACCAATATCAGCATGTGAACCATGAATACTTCGGGGGTTGAACCAAGATGATATTGACAAAGCCTCAAGCAAATGGTTGCGAGGAGCTATTGGAAGCTATCTATCAGGCAATAGATCTGTTTGACAGCGCTGCTGTCAAAATCAAGTCCTAAAAAGCACGCTTGAATATGGTGTACCCGTGACTTGGAGTCATCTGCTAACCTTGTAAGATATGTGTTTTCAGCTACACATGATGGCAAGGGAGTTGGTCCTGGTTTCTTTTCTAGGGAGACTGCTTCTACATGTTACCATTTCCATCTAAAGAGAATACACAGCTATGGAAAGGTGAGGAAAAAAAAGAATGACAAAATACACCCGCTACAGAGCTACCCACAAATATACAAAACTGCTGGGAAAAAGTCTCTATTACTCTTGTTGCAACTTTGAAGTAGTGTGCCCATCTAAAGTACCACACAAAAATCATCTCTGTATTCTACACCCTAGCTGTGTCCAGCACCTTTTTTCCACAAGATGAATGTGTTACATTAGAACATCACTAGGGGGCCGAATCACAGAACTAATCTGAGACATAATCCTAAATTTACTACTTTTGGTATTCACAGAAGGCATTTAGTAGTAGTAAAGTTAGGATTTTGTCTTAAGTTTGACTTAAGACAGACTTAAGACAGACTTAAGACAAACTTAAGACAAACTTAGGACAGACTTAGGACAGACTTAAGACAGACTTAAGACAAATTTAGAACAGATTTAAGACAGACTTAAGACAGACTTAAGACAAAATCCTAACTTTACTACTACTAAATGCCTTCTGTGAATACCAAAAGTAGTAAGTTTAGGATTTTGTCTCAGATTACTTCTTTGAATCGGGCCCCTTACGTCTAGAGCTAAGAACTTGAAAAAGGACCTGATAAGAAAGTCACTCAATCTACCAGCTCAGACTGTAGCACCAAAGATGTGGTTCTCTTCCCGATATGCAGCCTTAGTAACCTTTAAGCAATTCTCTACCACTGATTTTAAGGAACTCTCCAAGACCAGTGGCATCCTCTGTTCACCAGGTGACTTGTCTGCCACTGGTATCCAAGTAGATCCTCATCTCCACTGCTGCCTCTTTCCTTACCAGAACCGTCACCAATGACTCCTTATCCACTGGCAGGTATCCCAAGGTTCCGAAGACCTGCTATATAAAGCCAGTCCTGAAGAAACAAGGTCTCAATCTAACATACCTAGTAAGTTCCTTACTAATCTCTAGCGGTTTCTTCTTCTGCAAACTTATTGAAAGTTCAGCTTTCAACCAGATCTCCTATATCTTTGAAATAATAACCTGTCCTCAAAACATCAAACTGGATTCCGCCTGGGCAGAGACAAGGAATCTGGTATGATTACCACTTGGGTGCAACTTGGACCCACCATCAGCATAGACTGCTGCATTACTGGCACTCGACCTCTGGCATGCTTTTAACACAGTCCATCATCTTGCTCTACTGCTGAGACGAAACAATCTCAGCATCCAAGCTGCCATCTTGAACTGGATCCCCTCCTTCCTTCCCAAAAGACTGAGCATCGTGTTGCTTCTCTATTCTTCTTGATCCCTTTGCACTCAAATACCGGCATTCCTCAAAGGCCTACTGTTTCTCCACTCCTTTTCAATGCATATTTCTAGACCTCATAAATAATTCAACTTAACATGCTACAGCCATACTGATGACATGCAGTATACCTTAAAGCTTGAAAACATGTTAAACACAACCTACTTTTCCCAGTACCTCCTGGCAGCAGACTTCTGGGTGGCACTCAATCACCTGAAACTGAACTTATCCAAAACAGAGTTTTTCAGTTGCAGAAATTGGGTCAATTATTACTATACTACCATCTGACCTTAGATCATGGGACCATCACTGGCAATCTTGATGCAAATGAAAAATCTTGGAGGGATCACGGACTATAATCTGTTCTTTGTGCTACAAGTGAATTGAATCATATGAGTCACCTCATCACATTTAAGCTTCCCTCACAGAGTCCAGGACACCATCACAAGTCTCAACAGAACAGGTCCAATGCTCTGTATCTTGGAGCACCACTTTATATACTACAAAGTTATGTTATGTTTACTTTTAAAGCACTCTTATCATCTGGAGGGTATCCTAGCGCTTAAGCAGGGGCAAAACTGGCTAGCCTAGGGTTAAGTCCGTGGGCACTATTCGAAATGCTATGTGTTCACCTTCTTGTGGAACTCTGGAATAGAAGAGGCAGATCTGATGTGCAGCGGCAGTTCATTCCAGGCTTTAGAAGTGATGTAGAAGAAGTCTCGGCTGCTGGATCTAGATCTGCTCATACGGGGGATGTGTGCAAGTCGGAGTCCAGCTGAGTGGAGCTGTCAGGTGAATTTGTGAAATAACTTTGAGGATAGTTCCCAAAGTGGGAATTAGCTTTCCAGTATGGCTCCTTCATACTCACAAATAATTTAGGGCAAAGTAATGAATAAAAGAATAATGAAGATGAAAGTTAAGCTATCAGGGAACAGAAGGCGAATCTTTTATTTCCTTCCAGGCACTATAAGTATAAGTATTTTTTAAATATAATTTAGAAAGAAAACGTTGGCTTGGACTTGTGATGAGATACTCCCTCTCCAGCTGTCCCTTGGTCTCTATTATTCATTCACTACTTCCCTCTCTTTATTTTCTCTTTTTCTGTTGTTTATCTCTCTTTCTTTCATTCGCCTTCCCTTTATCTTCTCTCCCTTCATGCCTCCCTCTTCTCCTTCCCTGTATGTGTAACTCTCTCTCTCTCTCTTGCTTTATCCCTGTCTTTCTGACTCTTTCCTATGCCATTTCTCTCTCTGTCTGGTCTCTTTATATATTGTTCTTCAAATGAACCTGTGCTTTCTGTCAGTGCCAGCCTTCCCTGCATCATTCTCTCTTCATTCCTCTTCAATTATACTTTCTGTTTGCTATCTCTCTTCTTCTCTGTCTTTCTCTCTATATGTCTCCCTCTTTTTTCTCCACTTCTGTCTCATTCAGTGCCTCTTCTTCCTCTCTGTCTCATTCTCACTCTATGTGCCAGTCTCACTCACTATGTTCCCCATCTCCCTTTCCCTCTCAGCTCTATCCTATATTTCTCTAGGCTTCTCTCGCCGCCTTTATCTCTGCTTCTCCTTCCCTTCTATCTTTCAACTTTACCTCTGCCTTTCATGCTCTCTAAGGGGCATATCTACAACGCGGCGATAGAAAATTATCGCTGCTTTTGTGGCTGTTTTCGTCCGAAAAGCAGCGATAATTTTATCGCCTAATTAGCAAGCTCACGCTAACGCGTGAAACCTTGCGTTAGCGCAGGAATTCCTTACGCCCAGCTTTGCATCTCTAAAGAGATGCAAAGTGGGCGTTCCTGACCTGACATGACAGGAGAAATGTCGCTAAGCGACATTTCTCCTATCATTAAGCCCCACGCTATGAGACATAGCGGCAAGAAAAGTAGCGATAACCCCTGTTATCGCTACTTTCCTTACGCCTGCTTAGGACTGACTTAGCCATGATATCCTATGAAAGGTGGATATCATGGCTAAGTTTGCGAGGCCCTATCAACAAGCTAACGCCACATTTCGTGAGATTATCGCTGGGTTTCCAGCGATAATCTCACGTTAGGCAGTTAGCGCTAGGATTTTTATCGCTTTTGAGATAAGCGTTGCTAATAGCACGCTAGCTCAGCGATAAAAATCCACGCTAGCCGGCGATAACTATCCTAGCGCTAAGTGCGCTTAGCGATAATTATCGCCGGTTGTTGCTGATATGCCCCTTCGTCTCTCTGTCTTCCTCTCCTCTTCTGTCTTTCTCTCTCCCTCTTTCGCCCTGGTCATAAGTGCCCTGAAGCAACAAAATGCCACAGAGGCGTTACATAAAATACCATAAAGAAATGAGTAAGTAAACCAGGAGAGACTTATGATAACTCGGAAGCGCCCAAGCGCCCCGGCTGAAGGTGTACTACTACTCTTCACACACCGAGGCTCATCCCTCTTTCCGAGTCTCCTCAGCTCTGCCCAGCGCTCCTTGCACAACAGTAATGTTAAGGAGCTGGGGCAGAGTGAGGAGCGTTAACTGTTCTTTCTCTTAAGGCACACTGACAGAGTGAGGAACATGAGGCACAGAAACAGACCGTGTAAAGAGCTTGAGGTACACAGGCAGTGTAAAGAGCTGAAAGCAAAAAGTGTGAAGAACCTGAGGCACACGGATAGAGAGGGAAGGGAGCTCAAATGAATTTAAATATGCTTCACTAAGTGGTCTTTAATGCACGAGAACAAAGGAAATTCTAAGACACTAAGCGGAGGGAAGGGGCAAAATGTGCAAATCATGAGTGAGCAGAAAAAAAACCAATCGGTCTAAAATCGGCTTGATCTGTGGGATCACGTTACAGAGAGACTACAGGCACTGGTCAAAAACAATTAACAAGGAAGCAGTTCATATGGACACTTGAGTAAGACATGCACCGAAGGATCAGCCATGTTATGTCTCGTTGTATGACTTGTGTATCTTGCCTTACACCCTGAACAGCACTCCACTGCCTTCTGGCTAGGTTTCTGCTGTAGAAATGACACATAGCATTTCTCATTTCCATGGCCCCTTGGCGTTATTGAGTGCTATGGACACACAGATGGTTTATTTGTTGCTTGTGGGTTATGCGGATTCAGGGAGGTTGAGTCTTGCGAGCCTCCACCAGACCCATGTGAGATTAGTGTGTCATGTTTGGGATCGACAGAGGGTAGGTGCCGGGCTAGGGAGCAAGACCACAGCAATAGAATACGGAAGGCAATTAAATACTAATATCATTGAGGACGGCTTTGGAACTCATGGCAAGGTGGATGGAAGGAAGAGAAGGCAGCCCCCAAGGGGCATGGCTATCATTACTGAGGCAGTGGCACTGGGGACCGGGGTGTGAAAGTCTGGCGACACCTTAATTATGACTGACTTTTACTATCCAACCAGACCATTCAGAACTCAGCAACCAGAATCACTCTCCACCTCCCACGCCGCAATCACACCACACCACACCCGAAGGAGCTCCACTTCCTACCATTCACAAACGAGTACAATTCAAACTCCTCACACACACTTTTAGGGCACTAGATAACACTGCCCCACACATCTGCATTCACAAACCCTCCAGGCACCTCCGCTTGTCCAAACTCCTACTTGCACAAATCCCACGTATACAGAAAACCAGATCCAGCAGTCAAGCCTTCTCCTACATCGCACCTAAAGCATTGAACGACCTGCCACTACAAGTAGTGACTCCTCCTCCTCACTTCTTGAACTCTGCAAGAACCAGAAGACCCAGCTTTTCCAGTAGTCCCACTAGGCCCTAGGTGTGCCTATACTCACACCTACTCAAGCGCCAGGATACCCTCCCGGCTGAAAGGGCGCTCTACAAATCTTCATCACATAACATGGAGGGGAGAGGCACATTTCCTTTGCTTGCATTAGAGCTCAGGGCATTCTTGCCATGTGATCTCTCTTTGGCTTTCTTCATTGCAAGCTGGGGAATGAGTAAAACAGTATGTCTTCATTAGGCTAGAATTATTTTTGAATAAGGTGATGACATACTGAAAGCAATTGGTACTCTGGTCACTGAACAATTATGGCCATGTTTTGTTATTTTCTTTAAAAAATAAATTGATTATTTATTTTCACCCTGAGTGCAAAGTTGTAGCTATGATGTCTGTAGAAACCTGCAGGCCACTGGACATTATTGTAATTTTTAATTTGTACTGCCCTTCCATATGTCTAGGTGTTCTGGTCTTCTGAACGTTTTAATATTTCCTTGTTTTAGTTATTTTTTTTGGGCAGTCTGTTGTTGATGATCTGCTTTTCTCCTTCATCACTCTCTCCTGATGCTTCAGCAACGGGACAGGATTTATCTACCCGGGAAACGATCTAATATAAAGCACTGGCTGAATGAGGCAATGGTTGTGTCTGCACCACAAAGATACTGAAATATTGTATAGGGCAAGCTCCTCTGCACCCGTCCATCTTTACGAAGATGGCATTCTGTTGTCCTTTGGGTACTCTGAATACTCTACTTGTATTTCTTGAATCCTTTTGATGGCCTGGCCCAACATTTGATTACCTCTGATGATACGGTTGCTGCTAAAAACATCAATAATAGACTGACCCAAGTATCCCTTGGTTAGAAATTGGGTTTTTGGTTGAGGGAGCTGTGAACCCTTTTCAAGCAACAACCCCAATCCTTGTCAGGGTGAACCACAAATAGTCAATAAATTAACCTGTTCTTAAACCTCTGCTAGCTTGGCACAAAAGCAGTCAGGCTTAACTTAGAGGCAATGTGCAAAATATTTATGCAATACTGAAACAGTAATAAAGTAAAATACAATGCAAGAAAAAACCCACACCAATTTAGAAAATTGAGAAATTTAATAAATTATTTTCCAGCAAAAAGGCCAAAAATACAATCAGAAGAACTGGAATTATCAATTTTTAAAGTTTTTAGTAAAATAAAGCGCCTAAAAGATAAAAGCGCTAACTATGGACATCTAGTCACGCGATACTGGTGAAAGGTTAGAAAGTTGACTGATTACGATAGAACGTGGTTCGGATACATGAGGTGGATTAGACACGGTCTCGGCTTGCTTTCATTCTTAGAAGAAATTTTGAAGACAAAAATCTGAGACAAAAGTCAACAGGACAAGGCAGCCAAAGGAGGAGGAGTGTTTGTTGGGGAGCCGCTGGACAAAGTTGCAGTGAAGAATTCTATGTTCGGACTTTGTCACTTCTTGGAAGTCAAAAATTTCCAGCAGGACAAAGCTGCAGGCTGTAGTTGACAAAGGTTCCACAAGGCTGGATACTTCTGCAAGGAGCCGCTGAACAGGATTTTCTGCTGTGGAGAAGAATGTAGTGAGAGCTACAGTAAAGTCAGGCCGACTGGCGATGCACCTTGGGCGATTCAGCAAAGAGGTTGGTCCTGGTCTCCTCTCGGTTCTCAGAACACTTTTTGGCTGAACATTTTCTAAGTTCCAAGTTTTTGTATTAGGCAATTTGGACACATTTAGCACCACTTCTAAGGGTGCAGGACTGGGTGGGCACTACTTGGAAGATAGAATTCACTTCAGGCAGAAACTATGTGCAAGGTTCAAGTTGTTGGAGCTTTTTGAGTCCTTGTAGCACAGAACAGGAGGCTACACAACTAGACCTTGGATTCACTCTAATAGCCCTAGGTTAAAGCAGTAAGGCAGTCCTCCAGCAACAGGGCAGTCCTCTATGGGTTCAAGGCAGGAATCCAGCAGCAGGACAGTCCTCTGAAGTACAAAGCAGACCTCAGCTAGCAGAACAGTTCTTTGAAGTGGAGGGCAGGCCTTCTGAGTGTTCTCTGCAGGTCCAGGAGTGAACTGAAGAGTGGGCCTGAGGACCCTATATTCATACCTGATGCTAACTTTGAAGTGAAAGAAACTTCTGGAGTACCCCCCACCACCCCCCACAATGGTTCTGGAATTTCCTTCCTTCTGGCTCCAAGGGGTCTGGGGTGATAAAATGCTAGTGTGAAATTCTTTGTGAGTATGCTGAGGCAGCTCCTTTGAAATGTATTTGGGGCAGGGAACAGCTCTACACCACACATCCTGGCAGGATGACCCATCCTGTCAACATCTGGTCCCCCTTTGTCTCACTAGGAGGAATCCACAAAGGCCACCTGCCATGCTAATCACAGTCATGTGACCCATGACACAGGCTGCAGACACCAAATGGTTAGGACAAGACAATGCCAGCGTTGTAAAAGTAGCATTTTCTGAATTTTCACTTAAAAACCAACTTTACCATCAAAGAGAATTTTAAATTGCAATTCATTAGATAATGCACATGACATTTCTACCAGTTCCCAAGCAAAGGTTATCACCTATTAAATATTTTTGGGTGACCCAATGTTATCCCATAGGAGAGGTAGGCCTCACAGTAGTGAAAAACAAATGTAGGAGTTTTTCACTACCGAGACAAGTAAAAATTAAAAGTACATGTTTTACTTTTTAAGTACATTACACCCTGCCATGTGGGCTATTTAGGGCCTACATCAAGGTGTGGCTTATATGTATTAAAAAGGGAGTTTTAGGCAAGACAATACGTTTATTTTGGCAGGTCGAACTAGCAGTTTCAAACTGCACACAGGCTGTAATGGTAGGCCTGAGACGTGTTTTAAAAGGCTACTTAAGTGGGTGACACAATAAGAGCAGCACCCCCACTAGTAGCATTTAATTTACAGGCCCTGGGTACATGTTGCACCAATTTACTAGGGGCTTGCAGGTAAATTAAATGTGTCAATCAGGTGTAGGCCAACTTTACCATGTTGTAAGGAGTCAGCACAAGCGTTTAGCACTGGTCAGCAGTAATAAAGTGCACAGAGGCCACATCCAACAAAAACAAATTTCAGAAAATAGGAAGGAAGTAGTCAAAACGTTTGGGGGAAAACCATCCTAAGACTGACAGGTCTAACACCCTTCCAGTATCACACACATTGCTGTAAGGCTTTTAAGCCTTAAATCTTAACTAGCTCCCATGGTTCGAGCTCCTGTTCGTTCTTTTCCAAGCATTAAATAAACCAAACGTGATACTGCATGGAGACCAATTATGATTGAGAGACCAAAGTTCACTTTAGAGGAGCAACACCCCAGATACTCACACTGGTCTTTGGAAACTCAAGATATCTGTTTAGAAACCCAAAGTTTGTCAATGTCTCTTGATAGAGGTGCATCAATTTTTCGACTATTAGTTAGTGCGAATATCTGGGGGAAATGGTTCATTCAGACCTGACAGAAACTTCTACGAGCTAGAACCAAAAGTGGCATTTGAGGAATAACTCCTCAGTTACTTCCTTACACTGCCTTTGAAAAATTAAGATTATAGTTTATAAAACCTGAGTTCCTAAATTTCTCTTGATAGTGGTGCACCGCTTCTACTATTGCTCAGTGAGAACATCCGTGCATATGGTTTATTAAGGCCCTGAGAGAAGAAAAAACACAAAACTAGCAAGCTGGAATATGTCTGGTGATGCCTGTATGTTACCATTGCTTTCTCTCTTCACAGGATACAATTGCATGCAAATACCCATCAGATTAATGCTATCAAGACTCAGTGTTTTTCGGATTAGATCTTCACAGCATTAAAGGTTTTCAACAAATTGTCCATTGTTATCACTAAAACGCCCATTTGTGCAGCTACTTCTTCAACTATTACTTTCTTCTCAGTTATGTGTAAAACGTTTGCTGCTTTTTCTACCTAAAGAGGTAGTAGACTGAGAGTGAAATATAAGCATACTCATCCCTTAGATATGCCAGGGATGATTTATTTGGCTCATTCTCCCTTTGTGAAGTGGACTTTATGACACTTCTTGTAGTATGCTGGTGTTGTGGATTCCTTTGACTCATTGTTCCCACAACTGCATACATCCTTCAGTTTTACAAGTCAAATCTACCTTTAAAGCAACTAAGGCAAAGACCCTCCTCCAGAAGCGCACTTTACATTCCAATAATTTATCTAACTGTCACCAAAGACTGAAGACTGTGTAGACCAGGAATGGTACTGAGAACCTTGTTATCTTAAATCAAATAATCAATCCGTATTTGTAAAGCACAAGCTACTCACAGTTATGGGTCTGAAGGCACTGGGGGCCGTTGTGGAAATTAAGTGAGCTATTGCCCAGACTCACATGGTGCTGAGCTGAGCTGCCGCCAGAGCCGGGGATTGAACTGTGAACCCTGTGCTCCAAAGTCAGCTGCAATGGCCGCTGCACCACACCTCTCCACTACAGAATGATCTTGGGAGGGAAGCGGGTGATGGCACTGTCGGGATGCTGGTTCCGCTAGACACGCCAATGGCTATTGACGCCACGAAAACATCCACTTTTGCCTCATTGCCCATCCTAATATGGCATTCAGTTTCACACTGAGGTAGAGGGACTCTCTTCTTTCTGGTTGTTTTCAGTTGGTAGAATTAGAGCCTTCACCTCCATCGGCAAAATAGAGTGTCTTTTAGGCCTTGGTTAGATCACCCTTCTGGTGCACTGTTAAAAAAGAAATTAGCTATGTTTTGCAAAAGCATGGAGTGAAGTCTTTTTCTGTGTGATAATAACGAGTTAGTTTATGGTATTGCAAACGATAAATGGACTCCAAAGAGCAAAACCTGCTCTGTGTTGAATGCCATCTGGAGGATTTCCAAGCTTTTTTAAAAATAAAAATGGAGTGGCATCACATCTGGGATTTTTCTGATACTAGTTAGTCCTTAGTGATGCTACTACAGTCATTAGCCCTCATCTCAGCAACACTGTCCTGTCCCAATGACTGTAGTCTGAAAACTCAGTATTATGGTTGTCATGCAATGACCCTAAAGATCGGTGAAGTTTCACAGATTTGCTTTTTCCATCTGATGTTACTGAAACAGAGTAATCTTTTTCTTTCAATTTTGCAATAATAATAACCTTTTTTAATTTCAAAATAAATGTAACTTTATTTTTTTTTAAATAATAATTTTATACATAACTATTTGTAATTTGTATCACATAATAAAAATAAAATTTTTAATTTAGGTGTTTATTTGTAAATCTTTTGAAAATTATTTAAATTAAATGAAATATTTTCAAATTAACTATTTAATTCAAGATTAAAATAATATTGCTGTAGCATCTATGTGTTTAATTTAAAATAAATATATATAATTAATTTACATTAAAATGTTATATAAAAATATTTCTATTTTTTAAAAAGTTTAATAAACATTAAAAAATGTAGCCTATACTTTACAATAAGGCGATCTCCACCACAGTGGTAGAGATCTCCGCTAACGTGTGAAGAATTACTTGCAGTAACTCTACACTCATTAATTTGTCTGCACCCCTGGTTTCAGGGGCTGGAGACTAGTAGGCCTATTTTTTGCAGTACATTTGCATGTGCAAATGGTGAGCAGCCAAAAGTAGTACATTTACTAAAAAGTGTAAAATTAAATTTACATGTGTAGATTTACTCATGTTCAAATTTAGCTTTGTGAATAAGTTCCAATATGTCTAAGGTTAATCCAGTGTGGTTTTTTAAAGTTCAGGGCCATTGTTATTGAGGGACACATTTTTCAAAACGTGGTTGCTAAGAATGTCTTCCAAGGACATGTTTACAATTGAATCTTATTGGCAGGGTAATGTTGGCAGCAGAACCTGGAGAGCTCAAACTCTTCAAGCAACTGAGATAAGACTTTGATGCAGAACCTGGCATCTTCTTTTTATATATTGAACAACAGAGCCAATTAGCCCGGATATGGGGCTCTGCATATAACGAACTTGTGGTTCACAGCCATACAGCCATGACTGTATTATATGTAGCCTTATTACAGGGGAGGGACATCTTGAGGGACATCTTGATGAGCTGGCTGAAGCAATGGAGGGTTGATCACTTGCACCTGGATCTGACTGACGATAGATGGCGGAAATGTATGGGAAGTCTTAAGGCAGTTTCCAAAAATGTGAGATTGAAACACACCCACTCTAATTACTTACACCACGCATACTTGAAACCACGACGCCTACAGCACATGTACCAGGGCCCATCAACTGAATACCCAGGCTATGCTAAGACCAACGCTGAATTCCCCCACATGGTCTGGCGATGTGCAGGGGTGTCCATATTTTGGGATGCAGTGGCCCAACATTTGGATGACAATACCTAAAGAGCCCCCGCTTTGCCTGTGAAGATTGTTGACACATACAGAAAAAAACGAAACACTTCTGGGGACTTTGATACTTGGCCTTGGTCTTGGCAAAACATTTAGTCATGGCTTGGAAGCCTGCGGCTGCCCCACATGTTGAAGACTGGCTACGGGATTTGAGGAAATGGACATATGCTGAACTTGACTCGAACACATTAAACCCAGACACTTAAAGCAGAAACCAATATGATGCTTGGAATAAATATCTGGAAAAGATTGGAGTCCAAATCTGATGTGCGACCCCCTTGAATGGGTTGGAGCTTGGGGATACATGATCTTGATGTGCTAATTTGACTATGTGGGATAACCCCAATGCACATAGATTTTCCTGGGATGCTTGATGGGGGCTGGATTGCCAACTAGATTGGTTTATTCGCCTGAGATGATGCAATGCCACTGTATCTGGAGAGTTTGCTTACTTTGCTTGTTGGGTTGATGTTTATTGGGTTTTGTACTAAGACATTATATCCTTTACCAGCCTGACAGCGATATGGGGGTGTCCCCGGAATATGCCTGTAACTAAGCACCTTAGCTATTACTGGCCTAACACTATGCTCGGGTCGTTAATTGTATGTTTTGTTGTTATATTTGTCTGCTAAAACAATACTAGCCTCTCCCAGCTGCCACCTACAAATATGCCCAACAGCCAAACACATTACCAATGACAGTGGGCACCACTTTGTTGAATGAGTAATCTGGAATTAGGTATTATCTTTTGGTTGGGCAACATCATACTGATGAGGACATCTGTGAATTGTTTTGTAGCTAATCTCAAATTTTACATTACGTCATTTATGGAACATCTATCTCGATGCCTGTCCATCTATTTACTTATCTGCCAGTCTGTTTTTTTACGTTTTTTTGCTGCTTGAGGCCTCACCCTTAAAGTACCACCAGAGAGCTGCATACATTGCCTGCTGCCAGAATTATGCCCATTCACTCCTGTGTGGAGGGAGGAATTCTAGAGTAAGTACCCCAAAACCTCACTGTCAGAATTGAAGATACAGTTGAGACACAATGGGACTGGAAAATCCATCCTTCATCACCTGGTCAACCACATAGACCTGGTTCACCTTTTCTTACCAGCCGTGAAAGCTCATCTTTTGTAAGCTGAAGGCCACTTTTGGAGGCTTATTATTAACTGAGGATTTACTCTAGCCATTCCTCAGTAAAAGGCATAGTGGCCTCATCTAATGACTTTCTAGCAGTTATGCAATAATGGCAAGTTGCATGTATGCAGCGCATTTGCACTATTCCATATCCAAGTTAATATAACATAGAACGGCAATGCAAACAAAGGAAATGGAATCCAGCACAGAAGATTGCCCCCTGTCCAATTTGAGACTTTCTTACTCGCAGGTATCCAAAGATGGATCATTCCATGGTTTTCCAATTCTCTTTTTATGTATTCCTTTATTTGGGGACGGGTTGGTTCATTTATGTCATTTTTAGGGCGTGCACTACAAATAGAGTATTCTCAAGGTTCTTAGCACAGCTCACACTATGTCTTAAGAGACTGCGATGAGGGTACAGAGCTGAATGCCTCAACTTTAGTTAAAGGTGCTAAGGGTAGACTTTTAGGGGCATATCACCAAGGGCAAGCGATAATTATCGCTAAACGCGCTTAGCGCGATTTAAATTATCGCCGGCTATCGGTGGATTTCATCGCCGTGTCAGCGGCATATTAGCAACGCTTAGCTGACAGGCGATGTGAAATCCTGCGATAGACTGCGATAATAAGCATTAGCGTGTGAAATCCTGTGATGATTTCACAGCGCTAATGCCAAGCTCGATAATAGGGGAGTGTGGACTCAGCCTTACAATCCACCTTCCATAGGCATAAATGGTAAGTCCGTTTTTTTTCTGGCGTTGGAATCATGCGATAATGGGGGCTTAGTGCGCGTTTTGTTGCCGCTTCGCTGTCCAGGGGCAGCGTTGTTGATACAGCGATGTTGGTTTTGCGAGCATTTTACATGTTGACTTAGGAGGGAACGCCTACTTTGCATCTTATTTGCGATATTTATCGCTGTCATGAGATGCCTTACAAAATCGTCTGCTAACATGCGCTGAAGCATGTTAGCGCCGCCTTGTTAATAGGGTGATAAGAATATAGCCGCTTTAGCGGCAAAAGGTGCCGCTAAAGCGGCGATAATGCCCTTGATAATATGCCCCTTAGAGCACTATTGAACAAGGTATGTATTTCATGCAGAATTAAACATGCAATCAGGAGAACAGAACTCACCACAAGTTAGAAAAAGTAAAAAAAAACCCTAAAGCAAAAAAAAGGATCTGTGTCCATGACATGTTTAACCAAAGATTGTACTTCTGCATCAAAGATACATTGATCAACATACCTTTAGTGCAGACGCTCTTTTAGACACTTTAAAGCATGGGAATAAATGTGTTAGCATGACAACATCTGAACCAAACAGAAATAATAAAAAAACGTAAGAACTGTTATGAAAAAAATTCGATGGGCTGGCAGTCATTGTAAACGCTAACTACCTTCAAACAGCAAAGGTTGCTATAAAAGTGACCTCAGCAGACGCACTAAACATTCGCATACAAAAATTAATCAATTTCATTCACATAAAAAACCGAAATCATGCAAAATCATGTCAAAATCAAGACATAGAAAGCCTTTTGCACATACTGGCCACAACGGATGTGAGCCGAGTGGAAAATTGGCCCATAGGTAAGGAGACACTCACAGGACCCTGTAAACGATCAAGACGAAATACATCCAGGGCTTATTTACAAGCCCCTTGCGCCAATTTTGCGTCATTTTTAACATGGAAAAAGTGACGCAAAAGTGGCGCAAGGGGCTTGTACATCTGCCCCGCAGAATCTAAAAAAAATCACGCCTGCAATACTGCCCCACTGCTCCAATAAATGTGACATCTGAACAAAAATGGTAGGCCCTGTACATCACATCAGCCACTTCTATGCAGGATGGGCTATACATAGTTTACAAATAGAAAAGCCACATTTTCAAGGACATGAAAAACATACAGTGGTATCATGAAGTCATGTGAGCTAGTGACTAGTAACTAGGTAGGGCTCACAGTGGCAACTCTGGTGCACAAGTAGTTGGTATGGATTTTGGCAGGATGTAGGTATCCCAGCACCACTTTGCCACCCTCACAAGTGTCGTGATTCTATTGTCATGAGCCACCGCAGTATATCAGTATTACATAGGCTAGCATTGACATCCTCTCGTTCCGGGCTCTGTCTGATGGAAAGCCTTCGCATCGGGCACTAAAGCTGAGCTGCAGTATAGTGCAATTCATAGTTGGAGGCCCCCAGCTCCCACTCAGGCCAGGGGTCGTATCCTTTCGAGATAGCCACCCTACAACGTCCCACACCCCATATCAAGGCAACCACGAGTGTTTACACTTCACGAAAAAGGGCTGGGGATGGGGATTGCTGCAAAAAAATACTGTGGGCAAGGAAGGACCAACATTTTTTAGATGGCCACCTCGCCCATGGGCGAGAGAGGTAGGAAGCAACAAAAAAGGATTGAACATCTGATCGCCTCAACCACTCTAACCAGACCGCCTTTCACTAAATAGCTCACATCATAGTAGCCATTTACTCCAATTGTATTTGAAGATGTCAGAGTGCCATTGCATCCCTTCAACTGGCACCAAACAGCTCTGTTCTTCCGACAGTCTCCCCGGGGGCATAGACAAGATTTTCTCCAGTTAATGCAAATGCCTTTGATCCTCCCGAACTCATCGAGGTAAGGCATGAGAAGCACTAAATTATTGGGATAATTTTTTAGATATATCAGAGCATCATTGACGTACAGGGAGATAATATGACATTGATTAGCTACTCTGAGCCCCCTCTGAGGGCACTCGGTTCTTAGTAAACATACCAAGGGCTCCATTGCCAGTGCAAAGACCAGCGGCGAGAGCAGGCAGGCTTGTCTGGTGCCCCTTTCAAGCAGGAAGCAGTCCGAGATCACCTTGTCTGTGCATACCCCCGCTTGTGGTTTTGTATGCAACAGGAACACCCAGCCCAGGACCACTGGGCCCGTCCTATGAAGTACCTACATCAGATAAGATCAGGACGGTGCATTGAACGCTTTCTCAATATCCAAGGAGGCCATCTAATGTCCAAATCCTGCAATCATTGCCCAGTCCATGATCACGAAGAGCCTCTAAAGTTAAGAAACATGTTTCGTCCCAGGATGAAGTCATTTTGGTCATCCTGTACCAGTAAGTGCGTAGTGGGCTTTGGCCTGTTAACCAGTATTTTCCCCAGCCCCTTGCAATCGAGTTTAAGCAAGGTCCACTGGCGTACAATCCGATCTCCAGTGGATTGCAGCTTGCTTTAGGGAGCACCACTAGTAAGGCTCTTTCATGGAGACCGGTAAAATACCTTTAGCCGTTTCCAATGTCAAAAGTGAGCTATTGATGGCATAGAATTTGAATTTCGTTACCTGATCTTTTGCCCCTGGCAATCTGCTTCAGCACCAGATTTATTTCCTCACACGAAGAATCCAACCTCTATAACTTAGTAAAGTGGGGCAGTGCAATTGTGTCCAGGTAATCCCCCACTAGTGTCTCATCATCTCCTGATGGGGCAGCATAATGGTCACTGTAGTAGTCCCTGAAAGTGACATTAATACCTTCCTGGGTACAATCAATATCCCAGCGCTACATGTTGATTTCGTTAATGGGAGTGATATTCTGCTCTGAGTGCAGTAACCAAGCCAGTAACCTTCCTGCCTTAATGTCTTCACTATGTTGGTGGGCGATATATTCACTATATGCAATATGCCCCAGCTTATCCAGGAGCCTTGGCATTCTAATTTACATTCAGGAAGTTTTCGCACCACTTCAGGGTCATGAACCACCTTTAGTTTAAGACCTCAGAGCCTGTCCTCAAGGTCACCCATTTCTCTCAGCAAAGTTTTTTTCACCCCATACATGGTCTTGAGGCACAGACCCCTTATAACCACTTTGAAAGCATCCCATTCTACTGTGATGCCCGACACAGTACAGCCATTCTTACTAACATTGCAAACTCTGGGATCCCTCAATGCCTCCACATTGAGCCACCACATTGGTAGCTGTGATTGTGGCAGGCCTCACCAATGGGAGAGTTCCAGGGGCTTGTGGTCCGACAGTGTGCACCCAAGATATTCTACATTTGTTTCCCTCAACTCTGCTTCAGGGTTATAAAAAGACACATCAATACTGGTGTGCAAAGTATTTAGCCTTGAGTAAAATGAGTATTCTCTCTCCCAGGGTGGTGCTTGTGCCACGCCTCGAAGACCTGAGTGTTAACAGCCCACTGCCATATGGATCAAGAAACCGCTCTCGCTTACATGTCCTGGAGGGAGGGGTCGATATATCCAGGTCAACCTTGAGGACACCATTAAAATCCCCACCAGAGAGGCACGGGTCATTGCTGTAGTGGATCATGACTGATTTCAATCCGTCCAACAACACTGCCAGCCCAACATTGGGGGGCTGGGAGCATAGAGTGCCACCTGCAAGACCAGGCAATCATTCAACAATCCCTCTACAGTGACATATCTGCCCTCCTGGTCCACCGTTGAGTGATGGTCTGTGGAGGGTACTCCTGGTGCAATCCAGACCAACACCCCCCGGCATATTTAGAATAGCTGGTACCTATGGTAGTGCCTTATTGAGTTTTGTGAGCTCCTGAGTGGTAAGGTGGGTCTCCTGGAGACAGGCAAGAAGTATGTGTCTACGTTGGAGGTATGTGTGGATGTCGTATTGTTTGGCATACCAAGTCAGAAAATTAAATGTCGACCACCATGACATTGGTAAAGTAAAGATGTCTTTTACTGGGACTATCTTGGAGCAATGTAAAGATCACATTTCTTGAGCCCTAACAGCACCGAGCCATGTTTCACCTTGAAAGCTCAATGCACTGACCTAGAGTACACATAAACAGTTTCTCAACTCCCTTTCCTAAGTTGAAAGGCCAATGGAACCTCTGCCACAAACAAAGCATTTTGAATCTATGTAAATAACACTCCTTTATGGAGCCTGGGGTGCTTAAACACAAACTTTGCTGCCAAGCAGACAGTTTACAATGCAACCATGCAGCCTCCCCCGAATAGGGCAGCAGCCAG